>NC_071669.1:67745000-69039772 GCF_028554725.1 Zeugodacus cucurbitae
TACTTGTATATTATCCGAGAATTATGCTAAAAAATTAATAATTGGCGCTGTGCGGCAAAAAATGTTAAGATTGCAGTAAATTGATTGCTTCTGCTGTTGAGCAATGGCAACGGCTATAACTGCCAACAATAATAATATGGCAAATTAAACTTTGGTAAGAATGAGCATACATATGTATATATACTCGGAAATATGCAAATAAGTTGGTTTGTAGCGGTGTTTGTTCATCATGGGAACTGCTTTTTTCAGTATATGTACATATATGTATCTCTTGCTCTGTAGTAGAAGAAATAAAAAAATTCATACTAGAAAGATATTTCAATGGATGAACGAACTCGTGAATCCTGGGCATATATGTATGTATATAATATAGATCTAAGTTTAATTGAAAAATCATCATTTATTGGTTTATATTGGCGAAAACATCCAACTTGGAGGTTGGCAAATATCTCCCTTCCGATTTTTTGTTCTTTATTCAATGTTTTATAAAAAGTGTTACAGTGATCGGATTTAGTTCAAATATGCGCCGTTTCCTTCGATAATCTGTTTCCATCTAGACGGCAACTTCATAATACCCCCCTCGGAGTAGCCCCCCTCCTTATCTGCGAAGAACTCGGACAGCCATTTTTCACAAGCCTCTTTTGAGTTCAACTTTATACCACCAAGAGCGTTCGCCATGGACAGGAACAGGTGGTAATCACTTGGCGCTATGTCCGGGCTATATGGTGAATGCGATAAAAACTCCCTACCGAGCTCCCGTAACTTCTGACGAGTCATCAACGAAGTGTGGGGTCTGACGTTGTCCTCGTGAACCACTACAACCTTCCTGTTGGCCACTTCTGGACGCTGCTTGTCGATCGCCTGCTTCAAGCGGTCCAGTTGTTCGCAGTAGATGGTAGAAGTAAACGTCTGGCCATATGGGAGCAGCTCATAGTGGATGATTAACTTCCCATCACACCAAACACACATCAAAACCTACCTGGCCGTAAATCCCGGCTTGGCCACTGTTTAGGACGATTCACCGGCCTTCAACCACGACCGTTTTCGCTTGATATTGTCGTATGTGCTCCATTTTTATCGCCAGTCACCATCCGCTTCAAAAATAGGTCGAGTTCGTTCCGTCTCAGCAGCATAACGCAGGCGTTGATTCGGTCCAGAGGGTTTTTTTTTGTGTCAAATCATGCAGCACCCAAACATCAAGCTATTTTGTGCATCCAGCCTTCTGCAGATGGTTTAAAATGCTTTGGTGACTAACTCCGATCTCCTGGGTGATGTCACGAGGTGCCACATGCCGTCGTCGTCACAGGTCTACCGCCGGCTAGCTTATTCATGGTGTCGTTTTCACCCGCTCTGAGTTGTTGAAACCACTTGTCCAAAGTTCGAAGTGATAGGATACCATCCCCCAAAACAATTTTAATCTCACGGATCGTTTCTCTAGCGGACGCAATATCCAAACTATAATAGCGCCATTTTGTAGGTTATGTCAAGACAAGGCAAAGATGTATAGTATTGCCAGATACGAGTTTTGTAGCGCTTTATACATAGCCGCGAAATTCAAAAGACAATAAGACGGAAGGGAGATATTTGCCAATCATATATATTAAATTTAATTTTTACAAAATTTTATGCATAGTTCTTGAACTCTAGAGGTATTAGCCTACGTTCACTGTATCAAAACTCAAAAAATTACCAAATATAATTCGCTACATTGACTCGATAATTAAATTTCGCAAATGCATGGCAACACCATTAATTTCGACAATTATTTTCCATGCACTAAATTTTAAGTTTTTAATTAATTGACCAATTTTATAAGTATAAACATTTCGGAGAATATAAGAGAGCTGCGTTGAAGCATTTATGTGCAATTCGCAACTTATTTATTTGCAGCGAATGCACTGGCCACACGCTCATCCAGCCGCCGCAGCTTCAATGCACTTGTGGACACACATACATACACACATATGAATATTCGAATATCTGCATTTACACTTATTTCTATTCAAATGAAAGAAAGAATACAAATCGAACTGGCAGCCATAATTCCAATCCGATTTATTTTCTCATAAATGAAAGAAAATTTCTCGTAATTACAGTCATAATGCAACAAATTGATACAGCAGCAGCACCAATTTTTGCTGCAACATTGCCAACAGCACACCGGCATTTGAATTGGCTGCAACGCAGCGGCGGCGGCGGCGCAATTTATACAGTGGCAAGAAATAATCGCCAAAAGTGCAATCTGTGCTCGAGGCATACACACACACACATATATATATATATACATACTCCATTATATAAAAAGTGGCATAAAAATCGGCAAGAAAAGAAAAAATATGCAAAGAAATAATAACACGATTTATCAAATCAAAAGCGAAATAACAAAAAGCACACAATGGCACAGCTCACTCGCATTCGAAATCAAGTTGAACGCGAGCGTCGGTGCATTCACTCGCCGATTAGCGGCGTCTTGGTGCGAATTCGAAATGCATTGCAACGATTTTAAAGAGCACATAATTGACTCAGTCGGAAGTTTGTTGCTAAAAATGAGAGTTTTTCTAAGTCTTTGTTGTCATAAAAAATAATGAATTGATGAAAAGCAGTTACTTAATTTGGAGCTTGAACTGCAAAAGTCACAAAAAAGTTTGCTAAAAGTGACTGAACTACTTTCGGCAACAGGAAGTTGAATATCTTTGTTGTTTGAAGCAACAAATAGAGAAATGAAGATCAATCCAGCTGATACTTACATAATATCTTTCATATTAGTCTATACAGCCATAAAGCGAGGTTTTATTTGAAACAACCTCATTTCGAAAATATCCGATTTGGCCGTGAAGATCCTGGTCTGTGTGCAACGCGTGGAGATGACCTAGATTACATTCTCAGTTTCCTTCAACTATAGTTTAAGTTATCCGATGATCTCTAAGCTTTTTCATACAAAGATGACTAGATGACCAAAATTCAGCCTCATTCATCGCTGAGAGTACATATATATATATATTTGGAGCAGGAACCGCTATAAGCGCGCGTCACTCATTCCTACTTTTTGCTTTTTGGCGCCAACTGGAAACACCAAGTGAAGCCAGGTCACTTTCCACTTGGTCTTTCCATCGGAGTGGAGGTCGTCCTCTTCAGCGGGTTCCTCCAGCAGGCACTGCATCGAAAATTTTCAGAGCTGGAGTGTTTTCATGGATTCGTACAGCGTAGCCGCTGTCTTTTTATTTGCTGAAATATGTCAATGTCGTCGTATAAACCGTACAGCTCGTCGTTCCATCGTCTGCGGTATTCGCCGTTGCCAATGTTCAGAGAACTTTAAATCTTGAAAACCCCAAGAGTCGTCTCATCGAATGTTGACATCGTCCACACTTCTGCGCCATACATGAGGACGGGAATAATAAGCGACTTATAGAGTTTGGTTTTTGTTTCGTCGAGAGAGGACTTTACTTTTCAATTGCCTACTCAGTCCAAAGTAGCACCTGTTGGCAAGAGTTATTCTGCGTTGGATTTCGAGGCTGACATTGTTGATGTTGTTAATCGCTGAGAATATATACGACGATATTACAGTAGCAATATTGAGCTTGAGTACCTTGGCATTGACTTGGACAGTTGGTATTCGACATTGGGTTGCAATTAGCTCCTTCTCCTCAGCAAAGTTCGACTTACTCTAGTGGTATGGTTTCTAGACTTCTGTTATAGCATCTGTGCTTGTGAGACAAAATGGTGAAACCGAATATCAACTTAAAAATTGTTTGGAAGAAGATAAATGATGACCTGTGCTTCATTTTTTTAAGTTTAATCATCTAGGATCTCTAATCTGTAGCTGGCATCACTAAGATATGATGGGCCCAAGGCATTTTATCTTTACTTGCTTATATAAATCCGCTTTAAAACCTTTTCAAATTTGTAATAATCTAATGTGAGATCTCCGTTTTGAGCATCAGCTGTATTGATCCCACTTCGTACAAATGGAGCCATGGAACCTTGCTCATTTATTTGACTTGAATAAGGTCTTGACTAGAAAGCATCATAAAGTCCATTAATTGTATATAAATTATCCTCCAATAATGCGTCATTATTCCCGATCATATCTTGATACCCCAATGTAATTGTATGTAAATCAGGAACTTAAGACAGCAGTAACAGGATGATATGATAATATCTAATATAATATAACTTGGCTTGATTTTTATTTTGATGAACTTTAAAATAAAGTATAGCTCATCATTCCATCTTATGAGAAATACTAATGGAGCTACCTAACCTCCCACCATATTTCAAAATACTTTTCTTACTGATTTCTTTAAAAATTTAAATTTGGAAGAATTTTGAAAACAACAACTATATTTTTAAAGAAACCATATTCAGACCTAAGACTCGGGTTAAAGGTGAGTACAAGTTCAAAGACATTAAGAAGTTCGGTGACATCTATTGTCAGAAAGAGCAGGCTCTCTAGATGGTCTCTGATGCAACTTGCCTTAAAGAGGAAAACGCGATTCTAGTCCATTACATGGCATTGCACTTCTACTATAAATTATCATGAATGTAGAGAAGGGTAAATAAAAATGCATTACTCAATTGCGTCGAGGCCTATGATGAGAATCGAATGCAGCAACACACACACTCGCACACACGCACGCATGCAACGCGTTGCATTGATGATTAATATGGTCAAGTTGTTTCTTAGTTTCGATTTGTTGCCATTGTTGTGCGGTTGTAAGGACAACAGCAAAAAAAGAATTGCTTTGCTTTGTACGCAGCAATGACTAACGGAAATATTTGAATCGCCGTTGCAATCGAGGGAGCGGGTGGACGGTGCAACAAGACGACTAATGCTACTCAGCCTTTACTACCGGCATTATATGCTCGCTCTTGCATTGTTTTGCGGCTGGCTATGCCAGCTTATTGAATGCCATTTCCTTGTACTTTGTTGTTTTGAAAAGTTGGAAAATAAAACGAAAGCTGATTTTGAGGCACACGCACACATATGTGAATTTTCCGTGATGCCATGCAACATCAAGTGTGTGTGTACGCACGCATAAAGGCTGCACGGAGTAATTATTCTTCGCATAGTTCGCTTGTAATACGAAGGGGGTCTCCAGTCTCCAAGTACTTGTATGAGTGTGTGTGTCTGTGTTTGTGTGCGTATTTATCCTTTACATGCAGATGAGAAATGCTTTGGCTATGCAATTCATAGTGCATACTGCGTTGCAAAAACCGAATAAAAACAACAACAACAAAGCAACTTTGCTGCAACTACAGTTTTTTGCTTGTTGTTGTTGGCTGTGCTCCTTTCGTCAACGTCCAACGTCGGCCGGCTCGTTAGAAGTTAGCAGCCACTCTCCTTTCGGCCGCACACACTATTTCGTTGCTGTCATCACTTTTCTCGCCTATAAATTGTTTGTTGCTGTACTTGTAGCTGCAATTGCGTTTCGTGGCTTTCATCAACGGCACCAATTTTTTTTCGGTTTACTGTCGGCTTACTATTTCCTATTTCTACCTTTACGTTGTTCTCGGAACCTTTCAAATCCAATGTGAATTGCATGCGTGTTGTTGTTGTTGTGCGATATTGTTCATCACCGTGTTATTGTTGTTGTAGCGCCTGTGGTTGATAGTCCTTCGTTGCAGTCTTAAATGCATGGTCAGCAACGGCGAATTTTCCAACTAAAACTGCGCCTAGCA
Source organism: Zeugodacus cucurbitae (assembly GCF_028554725.1). Taxonomy (NCBI): domain Eukaryota; kingdom Metazoa; phylum Arthropoda; class Insecta; order Diptera; family Tephritidae; genus Zeugodacus; species Zeugodacus cucurbitae. Next base: position 67,750,680 of record NC_071669.1, read on the forward strand.
ACCCGGCGAGATGGATACAACATACATGTATAAATACAGTTATATGAGTGTGTTTGTATGTGTGTGCGCGTCTGTCGATGCTTTAGGCCGGAAATCAAATTTTTACCCAGCTTCTCATGTCTATTCTTCCTGCCTACGTGTGCGGCTTTGTGCGTTGTGCATGTGTTGAAAATCTAAATAACGGCAATTGGCCTCGACGTTGCATCTCAGCGCCGAAAAAGGTGGTCCGAAGATGCATTTCTCATCGCCATGTATAGTGCGCGGCCGCCCGGACGGCGCCATTGTTCCACGCAACCGCTAACACCACCACCAGCTACCAGCGTTGTGTTGCATGCAGCGAGCGCCTTTGTTGTTGTGGCGACTGTCAGCTTGGCGGTCGTCGGCTGCTAATATCGGCATTTCAACGACGATAATGTCGTCGTTCGCCGTTGCAGTTTGTCGTGTAGTAAGGGCCACCAGCGTTGCTTGAGTCGGTGTCGGTGTGACGAGTGTGTGTGTGACGAGCATTCTAGAAGCTTTCGCCCGCTTTTATCACTCTCCATTGTGCATAGAAACTGGCGTCCTGCAACCATTTGCCGAAGCTATATACTCCTTTGTTGCACATGCACCTAGCGTTGTTGCACCAAACGACTGTCTGCCACAGCACAACACAAATGCACGCATAAATACATTCTACTAACAACTTGTTGTTATTGTTGTTGTAGTGATGCAATTTATAAGTTTTGCTTTATTTCTACGAATCGACAACATTGCTTTGGCGAGCTTGCTCTCGTGTGTGTGTTTGAGTGTTTATGTGTGCGTGTCGTTTCCTACTTCAATATCTACGCCTGCAGAGGTCCAGAAATCATCAGCCGTCGTTGCATTTGAAAAATCTCTTTTCGTTCGTACGTTACCAAGCGAGGGGCAAGAGTAATTCAAATCCTGTGCGTTGTTGCCTCTCCCTTCGCTCCCTCTCCCTGGCGTAGATTTTGTTGCAGCTGCATCTCTTATTGCATTTTGTACTTTCTGTAGCCGGCACCGTTGGCAATAAAGTTTTGTCATGGTTGCATTTCTAATTAAATTTTAGTTTGCGACACCTTTTGCATACGAGACGACTACGAAAATACCGTTCGTCGGACAACAACAGGCGTCATGTATCTACACATTTGACGCGAGTAGTTCAAATGTAAGTACCGATCTGGTTGAAGGGTGTTCGTTACATGAATTTTATGTTAGAAGATATATATAAGTGGATGGAGTGAAATCAGAGAGATCAAGTTCAGGAGAATGCAGTTAGTGCCGGGGCCAGTGAGGGTCTAGAGTTCACTAAAAACTTGGAAGTAGATTAACTCTGTTAATTACTATAAAGTCGAAAAGGGAAGAAAAGTCGCTGGAAACCATTTTCTTAGCCGGGCTCTCTCTTTCGCTCATTTCTCTCTCATTTCTGTCTTTTCATCTCTTTATAGCTTATGATATTACCTATGGGTTGTTGTTTGTTGGTGCCAATCCAACGGTTCTCATATGTAGAAGTTTCATAGAATATAGTTTATGCTGAGTTTAAGAACTAGTCTGTTTTCAAAGGAAATGGACCGGCCCCTTTAGACACTTGTAGCGAAGGTCAGCCTCTGAAAGTAATCTAATCCGCTCTCAAGGTTTCAACCATATCCATCAACATGTCACATCTCCAGTGATCCATTACGTGGTTTAACGAATTTTTTATGCAAAAACTGTTACACAAATGAGGTCACATTAACGAGCCCTCGATCGTTAACAGCAGAGTTTCCGAAGAAACCTCAGAGCAGCTGACGGAAAAATACCGCCGAAACCGATCTATATATGGTCAAAGTATGGGCGAGAAAAGTATTTGAGAAGTAGATGAAGGTTAAATATATTTTAGGAAATTTTCTGCGGTCAAAACTAGACACACCGAGATTGTGTCTCTCTACCTTGAAACCTATATTTTATGAGATGTTCACTTAGCAATGATGGAGTAAATTGAGGAATTTATTAGTAGTGATGATTTTGGTTGTACTGGACGTGGCAACTTGAGCTTTTAAATAAGAGCTTACATTACGATGAAAGCTTTATATTTTCTGATTTCTTCTGAAAACGTTTACTACTCTAGTATGTACCTTCTTCTATTCAATTTAGGCTAAAAAAAATCGACGAAAACCTTAACTATTTTCCGATGGAAGTTCTGGACTACCTATTAATTATACTCACTTCTAAAACTATTTGAGTCATGAAACGAAGCTTTTAAACTCTCACCAATCACTTTTATGGTATGGTATTTCTATTAGCAAGTGAAGCGTGTTGCCATTATCTGTCATTTCATGGCATAAAAGCCATTTTGTTCGGGCACTTTGAAAAGGCGCTAAAGCAGAAAAAAGGAAATAGATTGCTACACGGCTCCACTTTGGCACCTGAGAAATACAGAAAGTCGTGGAATTAACGGTTCATATACTCCAACGCCAAAGGAAACTAACTACCAACGAAAAGGAAAAAATATGCTCGCCATACATGAAAGTAACAAGTTAAAAGCTAGAAAAGAATGAGTTTATGGCATGTCAAAGGAAAGCATTTCACACATCAATTCAGCGCTCGATGGACACTTTCTTGTAGAGTGGCAAGTACGGCAGCTAAAGTACTTGTATTTAAAAGGTAGTTGAGATACTGGAGTAGGGACCCTCTGCAGGTCCTTATTATACAGCCGATAGTTAAATTTTCATACTCATATTTTAATTCGGCGTTTAAGCGGCACTATTTTACTCGTCTGCTACTTGGTAGGCATATTGAAAAATTCAAACTGTTAACACGAAAAAGAGAACAGAAAAATGTCAAATGCCAGAGACAAGAAAATGTCTAAGCGACAGACAGCTGCAAACTACATGATATGCGCTCGGAAAACATATTTGATACTTTGATGCGAAAAAATCCAAATAAAATCAGTGAAAAACTACTAGGCTCTCGCTGTTTTTTTATTCTAGAAAATCTGCTGTTTCTATATTTTGTATTCCGCTCAGAATGTTGCGCTGAGATTTGGCGACATTTCAAGCCTTGCAATAACCCGAACCCCAACGAATCCTTCAGCGCAGGACATGTGTTTGACGTGGCGAAAAAAATTGAAAGGATGTAGTTATTCTACACCAATACTCATGTAAATGCACGTACATACATATGTGTCTGCGTTTGTTTGTTTATAACCGGAAAATGTGATTTGCTGCGGAAAAAATATGCAAAGACACGTCGTGGGCAGCATTTCGTTCCAGGATTGGTTCGTTGAGAATGTTGCAGTGCGGCGAGAACTGCGAACGACAAGGACAAAAAAAGACATTGTTGAGCAAAAAACGGGAAATTGTTGTGTTGTAAGACCTGCTATATATTGTTGTAATTTCATATTTTTATAGTAATTTGATTTAACTTGAGTAGTTTGTAGATTCCAATAGATCATATGATCCAAAGCATTAAGTATTCGAATTTCAGAAGTTGGGAGAATTTCTTTATTAATCCTGGCTTGCGATGTCCTCCCAACCTTACTGCAAATCAATGTGAGGAAATTTGATGAATGTACTTTCCGTGGTAGAACTTGATCCGTGGTTCTTCGAAACCGAAGAATTTTTCGTTGGTGTTTATCCACCTTGAAGCTAGCTTAGACTTTCTGGCAAAAACTGGAGAGAATACGGAATAGCAAGAAATGATTCTAAACGGTTCGAGAGCAGCTGTTTCATAGCTTTTTAATGGTTGTGATAGAAGGTGTAGAGAAGAGGCCGCCGAGCTTTCCTTTTATCTTAACTTGATTAGTTTACGCTCTAGTAATTCATTGAATGGACATTTTTTTAAACATATTACTTTCCTAGTATATAGTTGAAAAAATATTCGGTTCATTTGAATGGTTCACCAAACCTACGAACTGCATTTATTCAAGCATGATCCGTGTGAAACGCCTGCTAAGAATATATGGTTCCGATAGTATAAGCAACCACCGAAATCCAAGTGTCTCCTGATAGTAAACTACCAAGAAGAACACAACAATCAAGCATTCTGGGGCCAAAAAGTGATTGCAAGATATCCTCGATATATTAGCAGTAAAAATTAATCTCTTCTAATATACACATAAGCTTTATCTGAACCTAAAAGAACCTAAGATCTAAATAAATACCATATTTCGACATGTAACTTCAAATTTGCCCTTTTATTTTCTTCTTTTCTTTCGACCTATGCCAATCTTCTTCCATTGCACATATTTATTCGATTTGGCCACTTCAATCACTTTATCAATAAATCACGCAAGTTCAAATGTACGAGTCCAGCAAACAACAAAGCGCATAAAATTGCCAATTTACTCCATAAATTTAAGTTTTCTCTTCTCACTGCTGCTTCTTTACATTTTCTACTTCAATTTCATCATAAACTACACTTGCAGATTTGCGCTTTGAAAATATTTATCTACAAACTTACAATACCGTTACGTGGGCAATACAATATTTCTCTCTTCTAAGCAAATCACTCAGTTCGATGCTTACATAAATATAACTAAGCAAGTGATTGGATAAAATGCAATGATTGTAGAAAAGCTGATATTATCTTAGGACTTATATTGTTGTTGCTTTTCTTCGAATAAAAAGATCATACACGTTCATCATCCCAACAATTTCGAAGTGGGTTGTTAAATATAATAATTATAATTTTAGTAGACATTTTCATTTTCGGCTTCAAATCTTCTTTTCTTTTCGAGTCAATATAATGATTTCTGCAATTAAGGGGATCCCCCTTTGTCGGTTTAAAAAAATAGATTTTTTATTTAATTCGAATCTATGACTATTCAAGAATGTTCATTTAAAATTTCAAGTGAAAATTTCAAAAACTCTTGAAGATATTGCCGATTTATGGTGGAAGCGTAGGTAGGTTTTATACCCAAGAATTTGCTTCTCAATACTTTAAACGCGTTTTTCTCGAAACAGTGTTTTTACGACTGGCGCATGAGGTTACTCAAAACCTATTAATCCAATCGGTTCCAAATTTTAATACTTTATTTTAAAATTTTAATTTTCATATTTTATTATATAGCTATAGTATGAACTAGGATAAATCAAATCGGTGAAGGTCTTTTTTACTTTTCAACTTGATTTGTGGCTGAAAAAAGTCGAATTAAAAAAAAAAATTCAAACGTATGTCATTTTTTTATATATTTTTGTGCGAAATTAATAATCCTAGTTCATACCAGAGCTAAACAAGTACTCATTGTAATCCCGTTGAAATTTCTTCAAATAAATGTATGCAAAGTTACAACGCTAATAAACAATTTCTGTTCATTTACCAGCTCATTGAATATCGTCAAAATTTGAAATTGAGAATGGGGGGTCCCCTTAAGCTAATTTTTTAGACTTAGTACTGAGAGACAAGCTCTGTCGAGAAAACTTTGCATGATCTTGACGCAAATACTTATTTTATATCTTGTATCTGAAATGAACTTTCAACAGAAGAGAGTAAGGAGAGGAATTAAAACTTCAACTCAAAGTTCTTGGGAAGTTTATAGCTGACTGTTATTCGATCTCAAAAGTATCAAAGATTATACCATATGAAGTTTTAGTGGCTACCGCTCTCAAGCAGAAAAAAATCGAGTTCAATTTCGACGTGATAAACACGCTTAGATTGATCGAATAATAACTCATTATACCGATTACCGACCTATGACCATTAAAACATTCACTATATCTCATAAAGACATGTTACTTAAGGAGTTAGGTGGGTTTTGGGAGTTCAAAAAATCGATTTTTTGTTTTTTAGCTTATTAATTTCTACAATACAATATACAATTTCAAGTCGATCCGAATAATAGTTTCGGAGATACAGCCTTTGGAAGATGTGCGCTCCAAGTCAGGTATTATTGTTACTCAAAAGTTTAAACTCGTTTTTCTCGGAACCTTGTTTTCAAAGTCGGTTGTCAAATGTTTTCGAAAACTACTCAACCGATCTTGATGAAATTTTGCACTGGTGTTCGAGATACAATTTACTTGTGCTTGAACGATGGATTTTCTTTTTTTTTTCAATTACAACTATTAAAAAAAAAATGTCAAGCAAATTTGACCGAAATTTTTATTTTTTTTTGGAAAAATGTCTGTCAAAACTCCAATTTTTACTTTTTTTTTTGTCTTTCCTTCGTTCAAGCACGAGTTTATGGTCTTACCTAAAACGCTTATTTTTTTTTAATTTTGGATGATCCTGTCAGGAGTTGTGCTGACAACGCGAACGTACCTTTTTTTCCGAGGGGCCACCCGAAATGAAGACACAATGGAGGAGTTTTAATTTTTTTTTATAGAAAATTTCAGAAATATTCTATAAGACAGCAAAAAGTTTGAATTAGAAAAATAATTTTTTACAAAATATCGAAAATATGCTTTTTTTTTACGCGACAAAACCCATGTAACCCCTTAATTCTAATGATCGATATTTGTTTAGGAAATTACTCTCATAGTTCTTACATACCCTTTCTCGCTAATTTGAAATGGTTTAACAGATATCATGGGTTCCACATGGGAATGGAGTTATACGAATATTTCTAAGAACGTATGACTGAATGAAATTCGGCAGTGAGAAAGGTTCTATAGCTAGTTTTAGTCTCTTAGTCGGTTTGTACTATACTATCTATGTGTGGAGTAGGCATGTTTTGCGGTTTCGGCAGAAGCCCATAACTTTATGGTATTAGATTTAATTTTTCGCTTATACTATATCTACCTACTAGAGGTGGGTACAATATACTATGCGTATTTGGGATCGTAGAACTAAGCTGTTCCAAAAAGGTTACTGAAATTGGTTCGACAATTAGTCGAAAAACCTGTAATTTGATTTAGTATCTGTAGTAACCATTTATGAAGTTGCTAGTATTATACCAAATGGATTCTAAGAACATTTTAAACGCTCGAAATTGTAAAAACCATACAATAGATCGACCACTGATTTCCATTGTATAGCGTTCAATCGCCATTTAAGAGCCGATAATAAACGAGACTCGAAAGCATTCGAAATGAAAGTCGAATTAAAAAGACGATGCAATTGGTAAATTCTACAAAATATGCAAAAGCAGTAAAACAAAAACAAAAACTTAACAAACGCATAACAACTGCAACAACACAACAACAATGGCTGCTGCTTGCCACACAGAGCTCGTCGTCAGCTAAATGGGTTTTTGTATTTGTATACGAAAACTTAATGCAACGGCAAACTAAGCGTACATTTTTGGATATACAGATGTGTGTGTGTGTGTGCTGTTGAATGCATTTTCGGGCGCCGGTGAAAGGCTGGTGTTCCGGTTTGGTGGTTACGTTGCTGCTGCTGCGGCGCGAAACACCATTCGTTCGTCTCGCTGACGTACTTAATTATTATCTGCAAATATGCAGCATTTTCGCCTGCAAGCAAACATTTCTAAAACAAAATTAATTCCACTTTTGCCTCGTTAATGTTGTTGCTATTGCTGCTGCTGGTGCTGCTGCTGTTGTTATTGTGGTGCGTACATACAACGCATACGTACATTGGCAACGCATAAACATATGTAGAAATTTAGAAATTGCTGTGTGTGTTTGCAAATCGTTCTTTACGCACAGAGATGGAAAATATGCAATGAAAGCAGCAGCAACAACAACAACAGCAGCAACAACAACTACTACGACATAAGAAACATGTATGTTGCTGTGAACTTATCACGTTTCCAAGTGCGTACTAGGCAACCAACAACAACAACAAATGCGCGCCTAAACGCACTCACACACACACACACGCGCATAGCAACAACAACAACAACATAAGCGCACCAAAAACAAAAACTATTCAGTGCGGCGAATACGAAATTGGAGTCCACAAGCCTCGCAGGCCTATTTCTGAGTGCACAACACACACACATTGCACACATGTATCTGTGTGAGTGCGTATGTGGCATGTAACCCGATGGTCCACTGGTCCAGCAAGCGAGCGAACGCACGACGTTGTGCGAATTGCAGGACCTCTGCAGCTCACGAGAACGGAGGCTGGTGTGCGGTACAGCACCGACTACGCAGACACTTTCCATGCAATTTTGCACGCATTCTAGAATTTCAATTAAAAATAAATCACAAAATGTTGCCCACAACACAGCGTTACCCATGAGGTGGTGGGTGGCGGTCGCTTTCTGTGAGAGGGACTGTGCGCCTATAATCAGGCAAACTGGATGCACGGAACGCACAAGCCCAATGCTGGTACTAAGTAGGCTGCCTCCAATTGAGGATGGGAATGTGCTCCTTTAGCTCCGACGGCAATGACATGTCCAGTGTTGCCACCTGCCGCCACATCCACAACAAACGTTGCGAAGAGGTGCAGTGACGGTAACAACGAGGCATTCGCAACGCATAAGGCGCCTACAGCAACAAATCGGACACCGCATATCCCCCCCCCCCGCCCTCTAACCCCTCAACTTAGGCGTTTGGCAAACTCGAAAATTGTGCTCGACCGTTGGCTTGAGCTGGTGTTCTGAACTTTAGCAGTCGGCCGGCTGTCAGAGCGGTTGGTGCTTTCGAAGTTTTTGTGCTTTTCTGTGGACCTCGGAGCGGATGTGTGTGTGTGTTTTGCTGTTGTAGAAATAGAAAATGTGGCGATAGAAAATTCAACGAACGCATTTACGCTCGCACCCAATTTCTCTTTGACAGTCGAATGCAGCTAATACGACCCAATGCGAACGCACTCACACTCATACAAACCGACACAAAAACAAATAAGTATGCAGAGGAGTGGGTGAAGCGGGTGCTGACCAATACCTAAAGAGATGCAAAAGTGCGTAGCAAACTACAATACAACAACAACAACTTTATATGTTTGTATGTTTGTGAGTTTATGCATATGTGTAAGCCCATCGAATATTGTATTGCATTTTATATTGAAGTGAAAATTGTTACTCACACCCCAAGCAAATGCGAACGCCACACACAAGTGAAGTGGTGTGGGCCTGGTGTTGTTGTTGCTATTTGAGGCACCTCAACCACTAGGCCATGATCTCAAAACTTAATGTGCTGCGCCGTTTTTGTTGTAGTTTCGTGTCAATGGTTTTTGGTAATGGCAGCTGACCGATAGCGAGCCGCACGAAATTGCGAATGTTGAATTTTCGAAGTTTTACGCCGCTTTTTGTTTCGAGTGCCTTATACGACAAGTATAGAGTTGTATGTATGTATTTGGAGGAGACTTAGCTGGAATTTGGGGACTTATATATTTTCATATGTAAAGTACTAATTGTTCCGTACCATATATATGAAAGCGTGGTTGGTATAATAATATGACAGAATTATAGATGTTTAGTAATTTTTGGAACTGGGTAGTAAAATTTTATTATATCTTACATGAGTTTTTTAGTAGAAAAAGTCAAAACGCCGTAAGATATGCTACATTATTTATTTAATTGAAGCTCTGGATGCAAGTTATGTGCTTAAGAGGCGGTCTATGGTTCATTATATATCTGAGAAAAAGTGGAAATGTCAAATACAACATAAAAGCTAACGGTATTCCTGGATGAAAAGCTTTTTAAGGCATGTTATACGAGATTTCAGACTCACTTTTACTCGATTTTTAACGAATTTATAATTATTTTTTTGGTTTGAGCAATCAAATTGGACACGTATTGAATTTTGCTTGGGTTCAGATAAAATTGCAATATATGATTTCGTGAAGAATAATGTGATGCTTATAGTACTGTACTCCTACGCAATATAAAATTAAACAGATTTTACTATTTAGTATAAAGCAATATATTTGATCTTCGTCTATTCGAAACCTACAATTCTATATCTCCTTTAGTCAAATTTCACAAGATCCGTTAAATGAGATTAATGTACAGTTTGTACCTTTTTTTGACAAATTAAAAATAGAAATTTAGGCATTCCATTTTTTCCCAGGGATAGTAACACTGTGCAATGACCAAATCGGTATCTAGTTGGCTGACATTCGTGTATCCATATTGACGCACTCAATTTTTCATTCGACAAACTAGCTTTCAAGATCTGTGTACAAACTTTGCCGTTGTAAATAGCTTCTTGGTAGTCACGAAACATTTCCGGTCGATGGTCATCCGTTTCCGTTTGCCTACCTTGCATCCGTTCATGTGTCATCACTTCAATGGGTAAACTCATCAATGTTAGTATGTACATATATAAGTGGGTTTATATAAGAGGATGTGTCAATTTACATATATTTTATTGCAAATTTTCCAAATTTTGCTATTTTGGAGTAGAATAATTGTAAAATAATATTTAAAACATGACATATGAGATATTACATGTTAATTTCCATCTTGACAATCCTAATTTGTAGAAATGGGCATGAGTATAATAGCCAAAATATTCTGCGAAAACAATATAATAATAGTTTTTCCATATTTATTTTCAAAAATCCATCTAACACCAATAGTTATTGCAAAAATATTTTGAATTTCTTTTATTTTTTTTTTTTATAAAATCTTCAGCAAATCCAACTTTTCCTTCATCGTTTAAGTCTATCCTTAAATCTAAATTCATGGTATACATTAGGGTGGCCCTTAGTTGTATGGAGGATAAAAAACGTTTCTGGATTCTCGATCGCACCCCCTAGAAATATGCGAATAGCCCAAAAACTAGTATATACAAAGCTTTGGGTCAATCAAAAAAGGTTTAGAGGTTGCGCAAGGAGCTTAAAATCCTGAAAAATTAAGAATTTTTGCCATTTTTATGTCTCAGACTTCCATATTTCAAAGTCACACTATCCCTTACTGGTTTTCCATACCGTAATAAGATAATCAGAATAACATTAGAACCGTTATAACGGTATATCACGAGCATGCGACGCTTGAGAATGCACCACATTAAATTTACTTTCATATTTGTATTTCTGTAACTCTATCATCAATCGACCGATTTTTAAGATTGTGGTAATTTTGGAAAGGTAATAAAATGCAGATCTTATTACGGTATGGAAACCAGATAGTGTGGCTTTAAAATATGGAGACATAAAAATGGCAAAAATTCTTAATTTTTCAGGATTTTAAGCTCCTTGCGCAACCTCTAAACCTTTTTTGATTGACCCAAAACTTTGTATATACTAGTTTTTGGGCTATTCGCAAATTTCTAGGGGGTGCGATCGAGAATCGGAATACTTCGGAAAATAAGGGCCACCCTATTATACATGTACATTTTATATATTAGTATGTATGTATGTATATTTCTTCCAAGAAAAAGCGCCAACAAAAGGAAATGAGAAATTCAATAGTATTTTTCAATTTCAGTGGCCATGGCTATGCAAATTCAATCGCTGACCGAACGACGGATGTGAATGCGCAAAAGAAAATTGCCTATGTCCGCTGCTCCGACGCACTTCTTTCCAATGCCATTACAAACGCTGATTGTGAAATATTGCTATTTTTCAATGCTATCTTTTACTTAGAACTATCTCAATACGAATGGACTTATACAGTAGACATAAGTCTGGAGGCCTACGTCAAAGAATTCCGCTAATAGATTACATCATTATAAGCTGCTAAGTGAGTGAGTATTCGAACATTATTCGACTCTTACGAGTAAAGGCTTCGTGTGCGATAAACGAAGAGAATATCTTGCAGGATTGAACGACGAATTGTTAATTCATATTATACATAGGAATAGCATTGGTCTACTACCTTGATATAAAACCGCTCACTGGGTTGGGACGCTTGGCTTAACTTTTATCTACAATAGAATCTAAAAAATTACAATCGGGTTCTTTGATTGGAACTGGAATTGCTTCGAAATTGTCTTGCTTCTGATTGTCATTCGGCATGAAATTCCAGCGGATTTTGGAATATTGGGAGTAAAAGCTTATCTTCGATATTTCTCATAGACATCCATTAGTTCAGTAATTGGAAAACTATATCAAATACTGAAACCATGAAGGTATTTGGCAATATCTAATATAAACTATTCGAGAATATATCACAGAATCGTAACTAAGAAATACTGTTCTGGAATCTCAAATTAGAATAAGAAATTTGTTTATCAATGCATACCGATGTATGTGCACGAGTGTACTCTGCCTATAAAACTGGTATGTCATGCTCGAAGTACTACAACAACAACATATCTGCTATATCCGCAGTAAAACTGCAGAGCCTACACTATAAAAAGAAGCAAGAATTGAGAGGCAAGGCAGCCACCGCTGCTGCAACGACGTTCGCAAATAAGCTGCACACTCGCATGTGTACATAACGGTATGCCGATAATATATATAAAACTTAACGGAAAATGCAATGCAGAGAATTCAGTAACGACGCAACGGACAAATAATGACCGGACTACGTAATGCGTGACTTCGCTCTGCGTGCCTCCGTGCCTCCGTTTGCGTATGTATGTATAAGGGTCTGCTCTATGGTTGGATCGTACATAAGTGTATGCGTACAATTTTTTAGCCAACATTTATATGCACACATGGACAACGAACGGCAAGTGTGTGTTTACTTTGCATTTGCATTTAACGAACATCCTTTCGAATTAGAAATTGAGCTCCGACCAGCATTCAAGCAAACTCCACAAGCTGACTGGCTGACACGGTGCCACAACCACAATGCGCCGCAGCACCCGGACCAAATGGCCGGCAACACAAGAGGGCGGCACACATGTCTGTGTGTTTGTTGGTGGAAAAGTTGCAAGCAAACGACGAGTAAGCAAAAATGGTGCGCCTTCGCCTAGGCTACACGCCGTTTTTGTTGGACGCAGGCAGGCCACGCCAAATGAAGCCACCGCCACGACCGGCGCCATCGCCGAGGCTGCGAACGCACCTATTTCGCTTCTTCTACCGCGCTTCGCTCGTTTGTCGTGGCGTTTCATTCGCTGTCGACCCGTTTGTTGCCTGACATTGACGGGCATGTGGCTGTGGATGTGAACGTGGACGAGGACCGGGACTTTGACGTTGATGTTGGTGCACCAACGCATTTTCACCACTTTCTTCCACTCCTAATGCCGGGGCGCACTTTTCTTTTGCCGCGCGCCTGCTGAATGTGTGTGTGTGTGTGTGCGTGTAGGGATTTATCCAACGGCTTCTGCAACTCTTTTGTTTTTGGCCTTCGTTACACACACCAGCCGTCCAGCGCAGTCTTACTGACCATTGGACATGGCGTTGGCTCCACGATGTGCGGCGAAACAAACCGGCATGTTGACCATGTCTTGTACTCATCTCCCTGCACCTACATATACATACATATTTGATTGTATGTGTGTGGATTTGTATGTATGTGAGTGCTTACGCATAGGCGGTTGCTTTGTTGGCATTGGCAAGTTGTGCGAGCAGATGCGGGTTCACGAGATGTGTGAGTGTGTCTCCATATTTGGTTATCCTGGCAATGAAAGCTCCACTATTTTTCCACGTTCTGCAGTGCAGCAACTACTACTCGCATTGAGAATTTGAATTTCTCCGAATTTTTGTATTTTTTGCGCCAGGCTTCGCAGGGTGGTCTTGCGTTGGGTTGTTGTTACAGCTGCTGGCATTGTACATAGTTACAGTCGTTTACTGTGGTTCTTGCTATCAGCGCCTTTTTGTTCGCATTTGCTTCTTGTTGTAGTTTCGTTGGTTCTTTCTCTTCTTATTCTATGCAGTATAAGCCACCCTCGAACTGATTGGATGACTGTCGGTGATGTGTTGGGAGGATCGCCAAGGAGGTTGGTATATATATGTATTATATATACGAGAATATGAAAATATCATATAAACAAATTGTTTTATTAAAAAATGTGATTAAATAAAATATAGCACGATCAGATATTATGTGTATCCATCGATATCTATCTATATGTGACCTGGTCTATGAAAAGGGAGCTAACGTGCGAAAAATAGTTTTCTGGGAAACAGCTGTTAAAAATAAACAACTCGTTTCGTCAGTTTCTCGTTATCTCATTAATTGTTCTTGATGTTTTGACACCTAAGCCCCTTTCCGTAGACCAGGTCACATATATTTATTAATGTATACTGGAAATTTCAACCTGTTGTTAAAAGGACAAAGTGCGTTTAAAAGAGTTAAAAGGTTATGATTTACTCAGACATTTTGTTTACAAGAACTTTTTTGGAAACAAAGAGGCAGATGAGTTGACAAAGATATGAGCTTCTCAGGAAGAATTCGAAGTGGTGCAAATACCACGCCCATCAGGCAATATCAAACTAGGCCACCACACACTGTATAAACAGATTGCTCAGGAAAGATGGAAACCGTTAACCAAATGCAAAATAACAAAGCAGATGTGGCCTAAATATGACAGGATAAGAACCAAGGATAAAGGATAAGAACCGATGTCTGCTCTATAACAACCTGACGTCCCTGCAAAATTAGTAGGGAATATGGAAAAGATTTTCCACGATTTCTGTGAAATCAGCCATAAAACGGTTGGGATCCATCAAGCACCAAATCTCGAATGGATGTCCACAAAAAGTATTATGGAAATAAGTAGTTTCATTGAAAATACCAAATGGCTTGACGATGAAATGAGATAGCAAGATATTAAGGTCTCACAATAGTGCATCAAAATGGCGCAATTAGCGTTAAATGAGTCGCACTCCTACTTACCATGTTTAACTTGACTTAAATAGACGTAGAGAACTGCGAACTGTGTGAATCCAATAAAACAGAAGTCTAAATCCAGGCGAGCCGGTAACTTAAATCATGTAGAACTTTCGTTAACTCTCATCTAAAAATGGTAAAGAAGAATGGTTAAAGATCTCTCATATGAGAATGTATAATACTGTACAACACTCGGCTGTGAATTTAACTAAATTGGAAATTAATTTTTTCCGGGAGATTTATTCATTCGAAGATCAAACTTTGACCCTTCATAGCAACTATCGTATATGCTTTTCCCCTTAATTCAATGGTGTATTAAACATTGAATTAAGTGGAAAATGTTGATTATATTCATATTTTGGATTCTTTACTAGCTATGTACATTAGGGTGGCCCTTATTTCCCAAAGTATTCCGATTCTCGGTGGCACCCCCTAGGAATATGCGAATAGCCCAAAAACTAGTATATACAAAGTTTTGGGTCAATCAAGAAAGGTTTAGAGGTTGCGCAAGGAGCTTGAAATCCTGAAAAATTAAGAATTTTTGCCATTTTTATGTCTCCATACATATTTCAAAGCCACACTATCTGGTTTCCATACCGTAATAAGATCTGCATTTTATTTGCCTTCCAAAATTACCACAATCTTAAAAATCGGTCGATTGATGATATAGTTACAGAAATACAAATATGAAAGTAAATTTAATGTGGTGCATTCTCAAGCGTCGTATGCTCGTGATATACCGTTATAACGGTTCTAATGTTATTCTTATTATCTTATTACGGTATGGAAAACCAGTAAGGGATAGTGTGACTTTGAAATATGGAAGTCTGAGACATAAAAATGGCAAAAATTCTTATTTTTTCAGGATTTCAAGCTCCTTGCGCAACCTCTAAACATTTTTTTATTGACCCAAAGCTTTGTATATACTAGTTTTTGGGCTATTCGCATATTTCTAGGGGGTGCGATCGAGAATCCAGAAACTTTTTTTATCCTCCATACAACTAAGGGCCACCCTAATGTACATATATCCTGTAATTAATAATATTTTTTTTTAAAGTCCTTTTTTCGAACTTCGAATCCAAATATTTCGATTTTGGAAACTAACTTCGATAATCGGAAAATACATTTTTTTTACTTATGACTCAATATCATGGAAAAACTTAATTTGAAAAAAAAGTCGATTTTGTAGTACAGTGTTATTATCAAACAATTTGCGGACCACACATTTCCGGTTTCCACAGAAATCGATTGTTGGAAAAAATATGTTTCTTATTAATATTTTGTGTTTATGTATACTCCGATTAATACATTGTTGATTTCTTTCCTCAACTACAAACTTCTCACAATTTTGAATTTGCAAACGACGTGTGATCATTTGCACTTGCAACAAACAATTGCACCAGTGTCATTGCACTTACAATGTTGCACTGTTGTATGCCCTTATTATTATTATTTTTTAATATTAAATTGCAAATTCGCATGATTTCCTCTCTGTTGATTACAAAAACACGTATTTATGTATTTATTTTTGTACATATTTATGCATGGTTGTTGTAGTTGTAAATGGTACTGACTGCTTGAGCGAGAATGCTGTGCGCGCAAATCGTCAGTTGTGCAGATTGCTAAGTTGCAGATGTTGCAAGTACGAACACACATACATACATATGTGTGTATTGTGTACATACATGTGCTTGAACTGATCGACAGCACGATTATCACAAAGTAAGAATAGCAATCAAAAAGTTGCAACAAGCAATGTAAACAACACAATCCACAAGCCGTCAGCAGCCAGCAGCCAGTAAGCAAATGAGCCGCTAGCCTCAGTCAGCAAGACCAACAACCGATCGCCAAGACATTAAATAAAATATTTTATTGTAAAGCAGACGAGTTTGCTTTACTTTGCCATTTGCCATTCGACGTTTGCTTTATATTATTTTTGTGCAGACACACATTACTTACAAACGTACTCATGTGTGTGTTTGCGTGCTTATTTGCTTACTTATTTACTTAATGATACACTTATAAGTTTGCATAGAAGCACACGAGTATCAGTGTGCGTGTGTGTGTGTGTGTGTGTGTGTGTAGGCAAATAAACTCATGCAAAGTACGTCTGGCAGTTTTGCGTTCGTCCGACGTCGGCGGCGTCTGTCGGCTGGTCTGTCCATTGACCGGACGCATACGGTACGTGTTAATGAGTCGTAAGAATTGGGTTTTAATTCATTTCTGTTGCCCGACCGTTGCGAGCCTCATTTCCGTCCCCATTTCACTTGGTTAGGCGATTGGCACAGCTTGTGGCTGTTTGGTATTCATCAATTCATGGAATTCTTTCGCTTTCATATCTAATTTATTTTTTATACTTTCCGATTACTTTTCTAAATACTACACACACACATAAACAGAAATATATTTTCAATACGCCAGATCACTTGCCTTGTCTCCAGCGGCGTTTGCAATTGGCAAAGCTGTGCCAGTGTTGGTGGCATGCAACGCTCTAACTGTGAACTCTCATATTCGCAATATTCACAAGTTCAGCTGCATCGCTTGCCTACTATATATAATAATATAAATATGAGTATTTTACTTGCACATTTGATTTCGATAAATTCTCATTCGGCCGGTGTGCGTGGCCGCTCTTCCGCCATTAACATATTACTTATGAACAGCGGTCTAATTTATGCACATTCATAACCACAGCGCTGAGTTGCAGATCTTCTCTGTTGCTTTTCAATGTCGAAATTTAATTTATATCTCATAATTTTAGTACCACTTCTTAAGGAAGTGTGTAAGAAAGTAAGAAAAACATATGTTTGACTGTCTAATAACCACATAATTAGAATATTTTTGTGTCTGCAAAATTCCTTGAAGAGTAATTGTGATTTTTCTGCTTGAATATATGATATACATATCGATGTCATAGCATACACTGACTTTAATATTAGGCTTCCAGAAGAATTTGTACAAAGTATGTATGTATTATCCCAAAGTTGCTAAGATACTATAATTGTTTTGTTCACACAACAGTTGTTCATAAAACCCAAATCTAAACGAGTTAGATATAGGGTTATATATACCAAATTGATCAGGGTGAAGAGTGGCTCCGGATGTCATGTAAAAATTAAGATATCTTGATGAAACTGGGCACACGTGTTTCTTGGCACCATAGGAAGGTTGCTTTCGAAAATGGACAAAATGCCACGCCCACAAAATTGCGAAAACCGAAAACACATAGAGTGCCATATGAAGCTATTGAAGTAAAAGTTGGTATGAAGGATCGCACTGTGAAGGGGCATATGTGGATGTAATTTTTTTTGGGGAAGTGGGCGTGGCCCCGCCCCCACTAAGTTTTTTGTACATATCTCGTAAACTACCAAAGTTATATCAAGGACTTTCTAGAGTCGTTTCTCTTCGATACTACATTGTACAGTCCAAAAATGGAGAAAATCGGTTTATAACCATGCCTACCTCCCATACAAAGATTATGTTGGAAACTTCTTAATTCAGTAAGAAAAACCACCAGAAACGTTAAATTTCTTAAAAAAGCTGGTACAGAAGAACTGCACTCAAAATGGTATACAAAATTCGTGGTTCCGCCCACTTATGGGGCAAAAAATATATCTCCGAAATTCGACCAATTTCAATAAAATTCTGTTCATTATATCTGTTTGGCTTTCCAACGATATGCTGTGAAAATAGGCCAAATCGGTTCACAACCACGCCTATTTCCTATATACCAGAACTTTGAAGTCGATCTGAATCGTTTACTTTTCAATTTATAAAGTAAACACTAGTGAAGATAACGGAACGGGACTTTGTAAAAATACTGCATTTAAAGAGTGGCATCGCCCTTCTAAAAATCGCCGAAATCGGTACATAAGTTTTCAAGACCTCAGTGCTTCTCATAATTTTTTTTAACGAAAATATAGTTAATTTTCTCAGATATTTTGAAGAAATTCAGAGGAAATATGTTTCTTCTAATAATCTGTCTCCGTGCCAAAAATTAGTGAAATCGGGACATAACTTCCCTATCTCTCATATAACTAATATTAGGGGTTTCCAACTTTCAATGGACTTTATACCATTGCGAGAGTATAAAATGTTCAGTGATCCTTCCTTACTTGTTATATTTAATATTCACTTTAAGATTGTTATTACCTTAAGATTCCCCTTTTCTTCACTCTCACGTCGCTGTTGACAGTCATAATTTTGAAGTTGGAGAAAATTTTGGAACCTGCATCAACACCAATAATGCCAGCCTTGAAAACAAGCGCAGAATCACTCTTGCCAACAGGTGCTACTTTGGACTGAGTAGGCAATTGAAAAGTAAAGTCCTCTCTCGACGAAACAAAAACCAAATTCTACAAGTACCTCATAACTTCTGTCCTCCTTTATGGTGCAGAAGCATAGACGACGTTAACATCCGATGAGACGACTCGAGGAGTTTTCGAGAGAAATGTTTTGCGATGGAACGATTTACAAGTTATACGGCGATGTTGACATAATCCGGCTACGCTGGCTAAGTCATGGAAAGCTGGATCTGGTTTCAATTGATATTTCCAATTGGCGCCAAGTCACGGGCAAAATAGACACATGTGTATGTACTTATTTCAATGACTCAAATATCAGCTTTCGACATCGCAACTAGTAAAGATGTATATTAGTGGTTTCTAGCCCACTGAAATTTAGAGATAGTCGGATGGAACAAACAACTGGCATAATAAAAAATAAGTCTTTCAGTGAATTTTGTTGGATAATTTTGTCCCCACTGGCACATGCAAACTTTGTAATAAGAAGAAGCTTTGTAAATTTCACATAAGAGCAGATATAGCCAGAGATAGGAAACTATGGTCCATAAACCTAATGTTGTATACGTCTTTGGTTCTTTGTTAATTGCAGTATTCCATATGTTTACTCACAATTCATGTTTAGACACTTTGGTAAACAAATTCTTGGTTGGAAGTACGAGAAATATATTTTCAAAGTGTCATCTTCATCTTCATATATTTATATATGAATGCTTTTGTTCCTTGGCCCAAGGCTCTACAGCCAAAGTATTGAATGAATATTTACTTTGACATAAATGTGTTGCATAAAAATTACTTACACATTTGTGTAGTGTTTAAACAACAAACACCATTAGTGATTCTTTTCAACTTTTCAGCGTCACAACTTCACACTCATACACACCTACATAGATGTATTTCCTCATGGCCTTCAATTATACACGCACACGCACATACACAATAACATTGCTGGACTTATTAATATTTGCTTGAGGAGTCATTTGCGACAGTGGACGGTAAACAATTCAGTCAACCGGCTTTGAATGAAGACAGACAGACAGACAGCAATCATGCAGCATGCTGGCTACCAGCAAGTAAGTACTTGCAACATTGTTGCTTATGAATATTGCAAACAACAGCAGGCATGAAATTCTTATGTTGCTGTTGTGTTTATATATTTAAAATATTGTATAAACTTTAAATTCTTCAAACTTCAAGAAATTACGGAAAACGTGTCTGGCGGCACACACCTAAACACATACATATGTATGTAAGTACATATGTACTTATATAAACAATTACAATTATCGTTGACGTTGACGTTGTCGTTGCCGGTGTCGACATTGTGGCTGTCACTGATTGCCTGCCTACCAGTCAAACCGATCGTGCCAGTTGAACGCAAACACATATGCTACATTTGTATATATACATATTTATATTGCCAGTGCGTGGCAACATTGTTGCAAGCTAAGCTAAATAAACAAATTGATTTGCTTGTGATCACTTTGTCTGCCTTCTAATTTATATAGACTCATATGGCGTTGCACACTTGTTTATACCTTCGAATACTCAATAATATTTGTCGCTAGACATTTTGCCATTATTAATACTTATATGTAAATGTTTATGCATAAAAATGATTTTAAACTGCCTCTTTGGCAGCGCTCTATGGGGCCCCACAATACTCTAATAGACGCTGAAGTTTTATTTAATTTAGCTGAGTAATTGCAAGTGGTGAATCGTTGAAATATAACTTAAGCTGTAGACAGACATGAAAACAAAAACAACAAAATGTATATATATAAGTATTTCTATTGACAACTTATCACTTTGAGAGCTGGAAAATGTGTAGCTGTGACAAGCGACACTTCTCCTATCAGCATTGGGTGACTTTAGAGCCGCTTTGGGCACTGGCACTTAGCAATTCGTGCCGCGATAAGCCGCCAATTGCTATTGCCCGACTTTGCGGACTGGCATACATACAAACATATGTACATGTGGTAAGTATATTAAAAATAATTGAAACATTCGTTGTTACTCTAATGGCGTTATCAAAAATTGGCGACAACTTTTTGATGGGTTTCATGTAAACGCTTGGCAATTTTAACAGTAGAAAGTTGTTTGCTGTAAACAACCTTAATTTAATATAATAGTTGTTACAGTGAGAAAAAAATATTTTTATTTAGCCGTTTCGTTCGATAATCTGTTTTCATCTAGACCTTATTTGCAAAGAACTCGGTAAGCCACTTTTCACAATTCTCTTTTGAGTTCAACTTTACACCAACAAGGACGTTCGCCATTGGTGGTAATCACTTGGCGCTATGTCCGGGCTATATGGTGGATGCGATAAAACCTCCCAGCCGAGCTCCCGTAACTTTAGATGACTTATCAACGAAGTGTGTGGTCTGGCGTTGTTCTGGTGGAACACTACACCCTTCCTGTTGGCCAATTCTGGTCGATTTCCCGCTTCAAGTGGTCCAGTTGTTCGCAGTAGATGGTAGCATTACGTGTCTGGCGATATGGGAGCAGCCCATAGTGGAAGATTCCCTTCCAATCCCATCAAACACACAGCAAACCCTTCCTGGCCGTCAATCCTGGGTTGGCCACTGTTTGGGTCGATTCACCGGCCTTCGACCACGACCGTTTTTGCTTGATATTATCGCATGTGATCCATTTTTCGTTGCCAGTCGCCACCGCTTCAAAAATGGGTCGAGTTCGTTCGGACCAGAAGTTTTTTTTTGCATCAAATCATGCGGCACCCAAACTTCAACCTTTTTTGTGTATCCAGCCTTCTGCAGATGGTTTAAAATGGTTTTGTGACTAACTCCCATCTCCTGGGCGATGTCACAAGATGCCACATGCCGGACTAACTCGATGTTTTCCATGATTTGTTCGGTATGCGTCGTCACAGGTCTTCCGCCGGCTGGCTATCGTTTTCACCCGCTCTGAATCGTCGAAACCATTCCTCCGCAGTTCGAAGTGATAGAGTACCATCCCCCAAAACACCATTAATCTCACGGAACGTTTCTCTAGCGGACGCTGCATGGCGTCGTTTTGTAGGTTAAGTCAAGACCTTTCAAAGATGTATATTATTGCCAGATACGAGATCTGGCGAGCTTTATACACTTTAATCATACATAGCCGCGAAATTCAAAAGACAAAAGATATTTGACAACCTATTATATTAATTACAAATATCCAAGATCGATCATCACATTTTCGGTAAAAAATGATTCTTACTGGTACTGAGGCCCTTATGTTAGGTATGAGGAGTATTGTAAGTTTATAGTCCAATTGCGACAATTTTTAGACGAGGCACATTTGTGAATCGATGTGGTTGATGTGTATCAAGAACCATTTTGTACCAAACTTGGTTAAAACGTAGTTCCAGATGAATGGTTCGGTCAGAAACTTTTTGTACCAATCTGAGTGTACCCCTTCAGTATCATATTTTCTATAAAATTTATTGATTCTGGCGTTTAGTAGTTTCCAACATAATCTTTGTATTGGGTGGTCTAGGTTTTTATCTGAATTCTCCCAAAACTAAACTAGTATACTCTTTACAACATGATTAACTCTATTCTATGAGAATTCAAACTTTATCTTAAACATAATTTTCATTAATTACAACGCATTTTATTTCTCTCAGTGTGTTTAAGCATCTCGGTCGGTTGATTACTATAGTTGAATACTTACAGAAAATGCCTTGTTAATGCAGTAGTGGACCAAATTATATCTGTACACCAGATTAGCTGTTAGCCGATTACTGTTCATGTAACTTAACGATCGATAATTGATGGACTAGCGCGTAAAATACAGAAATAAATACTAAACTTGTTTCATAATTATATTTATTATTTTATAAATTTAAATTACCATAATTACATAAACTAGACATGGTCTTTATATGAATATAGATTCACAGCCTAGTTCCATACAGTTTATGTATAAAATTAGAATACATGGAAATCGTACGTAAATTGAATAAGCATCTTAATTATATCAAAATGCCGACTCAAAAATATAATGAAGGATATGGTGACTGAATTTAGTGTAATATATATCAAGATGTTGAAATTTGTTTTTTGTTTTATCAGACTCTATGTTAATAGTGACCCGAGATTCCGTTCTAAACACTAAAGGGATCTATCATAGGGAATTTGAATGCTGCCGATACACAGCTAAAGATAAATCTTGAAATTTCTGACTGCTTCGTAGAGTTAGCTTGTATTAGTCTTCACCGAAAATTAAGAAACCAAAAAACTGGGTCGCAGTTCTGCCATATAGGATAAAAAGAGCTAATATTTTTATTCTAGGTACAAGGGCTGCTATATATATTTCTGGCCTAATAATGAAAATTTATTTATCGACGAAAATGGTTTTATTGTTTTTCAAAATATTCTCCATCAAGATTTATACACTTTTGCATGCGCTCAAACCAATTTTCGAAGCACTTTTTTGAGCCTTTTTTTGTGCGATTGTCAAATTGTGAGGGATCCAACGAGAACAAACCTTTTTTACGGCCAGGTGTTCATGCAATATCGAATGTATGCTGGTGGGAGAAATGCATAGACATGCCTCTATCTGAAGGTATGATAAATGACGGTCTTGCATTATCAGTTCACGTACGGCATCGATGTTTTCTGGCACAACGGCTGTTTTTGAACGACCTTCACGGAATTCACCTTTGAGCGAGCATCGGCCACGATTGAATTCGTTGTATCAGTTTTTCACAGTGCTATAGGATGGTGCTTCATAGCCATACAAAGATTTTAGTTCATCGATGCATTCTTGTCGCGTCGAAAGTTGTGAAAAATTATCGCACGAAAATGTTCACGAGTTAATTCCATTTTTTGGCCGAGATTAATTTTTTAATTCCCTGTAAATAAAACAATGCACGATTAAATGACAAAACGTTCTGAGTGATGTTATGTTAAAAAATGTCAAACTTTCCAATGGAAATTTCAGATTGCACCTGGCAAAACTTAGTGTTGCCTAGGCCAGAAATATATATAGCAGCCCTCGTACTAGTAGTATGCAGATACGAGATCATCATTATAATATAAATAATATATATATAAATCAGAAATAAATCGAGGAATAATGTGGTCAAATGAACCTAAGTGTTACCGAGGACAACACTATATAGAGAAGACTACGGTAAAATATACAAATTTACACGGTTCGCGTGTAATGAGTATGAATCCCTGGAAACAAATGAACATAATGAATGAATAATTTGTGATTTCAAATTCCATTGGGTTGATCTTTCATTTAGATCCCGGAAGATTAATTGTGATAGATCTATGAGTAGAACAAGCTTTATGTATATATATATAAAAGTAAAGAAGGCTCATTTAATTGAATTTTTTAATAAAATTATGAAAGAGTTGGAGAAATTTAATATAATTTTCAGAGTATTCTTCAGCTTTTTCAACTGATTTTTAACAAAGGGACCGCTGATTTATGTAATACAAATTAATATTTACTTACTTTTTTCAAACGAAAAGTTGTTTAGACACTAAAACAACACTTACATTTTTTTCGCAATTTTGGACATATTTTATTTCAGAATTTTATAAGAGAATGTTACTTTAAAGTAGAAGAAAAAGGGGTTACTGTAGCAAAAAAAAAATACTTTCAAGTAATTGCCACACATAAATTCAGAACACACAGCTGTATTTGTTTGAAAAGATCGGCGATATAAAATTTAATATTTTGCAACATTTTATGTAATCACACGAAAGTAGTAACTTAATCCGAATTTATATGAGCTAATAATTATTTCGCCTTTTACTGCCCTGCAAGTCATTAACTTAACCGGACCTGCTACACAACCCCAATATACGGGAACATTTACGAGTGTGTGTGTGTTTGTGAGCACAGTTAAATGAACCTTTACACCTTTATCTGCATTATCAGCAAAACCGCAATAAAAGCCAAACTAATCGTAGCAAAAATTAAATAAAGTAGAAAACACACGTTACGCGGCAACAATGTTGCACAAACTACCGAAAAACGCGCGCGCGCGGCGAATGTCAGTCGCTGGTTCGGGCTTTCATGCATCTTAATGCATCTTAGCGAGCGACTATAAAAAGCGCAAATGCTGTAAATACGCAATGAGCGCGACTATGATGAAGGAAAAAATAAAGGAATTTTATAATATAATAAAAATGCTGAAATGACGCATAAAATGCGCGAGCAGCTGCTGCCTGCTGCATGCAACCTTCCGCATGCACCGCCGCGCTCATTGCACAAGATTCAGCTGCGCTGCACATACTAACATACACACATACAATTTGCACTGGAGTTGACTGCTGTGGGTTGACTGGCTGCTGCTGCTGAGACGCTGCCGCCATTGGCCACATCATTAACATTTTATGATTATTACTTTGATTGCTTATTCTTATTTGCAATGTTTGTTTTTGGCTATTTGCAGTCGTTGTTGTTGTTGTATTTTTTATTTAATTTCCTAGTTGGTTTAGTTTATTTTACACGCATTTTTTAGAATTAAATCGCAACTACTGTGCACAACGGCCGCAGGGCCGCTTAATGGCTTGCAACATTGCAAACATCCAGTTGCCGCAAGTGCGCCCAACTATCACTTTGTATCTGCATACATATACGTTGCATACATACGTTTGTATGTGCTTTGTAGATCGGATAGTATATGTGTGTAAACACAGGTAATTGCATATTAGCTTCCCACTGTGTTGCCGGCTTACCTGAGGCGTAAAATATTATTTCAATAAATTCAATAATAATCTCAATAATCTTAACTCATCTGCGGGCTCCAGAGGTAAATGAACGAGCAGAAAGGCTTTTTAGTTCTAAGTACATGCGAGTATACGTGCTCAATTTGCAGTAATAACAATGTGTTGTAAATTGCACAGTGGTGTGGTCGCTATAAATATTGTCTCAAATAATTGTTTCAAAAAGTCTAGTGGAAGGGCCATGAGTTCATTGCGCAATACTTTTGACGCAATACTTTTGAGTTCAAATTTTGGTGAGCGCGCAAAGTCTTGTCTCTAAGCGAACAACGCACATTGAGCCCATTTGCAAATGTCGTCCCGAGACTATTAAGTTTAAAGATCCGTAACTATGAATGGTTAGCTTAACCTAACATGTTCCATGTAGCCTGTATGTGCCTTTGATTTCTCGTTTTCTTCGCATCGTTAACCACAGATTTCAACGAAGCGAACACACTATATCGTCTTTTTTGAAGTAAAATACTAAACTTTTTATTCCAAATATTAGACTGTTTTTAAGGTTATGCAAAGATTCAGCCATTATCTCGTCTACTTGTTGAATTTTTGTTTCGAGAGAATTTTTTATGTTGGTGTTGTTGTTGAGGCATAAAATTATTCCTTCCCTAATGATTTCTTAAATTATGCGATTTGATAGTCTATGGCCGATTTAAAATACGTTCCATTCCGGAGTTACAAACTTCGGCGGACGATGTCTTAGGAGCTATATCCTTTTTTGCTAAGTGCGATTCGAATTATTCGAGTGTAAAAAAATATATCTAAATCAAAGTACTTGGAGATGGATACAATACAAATTGAATTAGACGACAATTAGAATAATATACGAGGTGTTGGCTCACCGATTAGGGACTGAACTGATCGAAAGATATTGTTTTTTTATAGATCCTTAGTAAAAAATTATCCTCATCAATCATGATCTATCGGTTCTGCAATCAGACAGAAGCAAGATTCTTCTTTTTTGTTGTCGTCGAAACCGCTTATGCGGTTACAGCCGAGTTAACAGCGCGTCATTAATTTTTTCTTTTGGCGGTTTGACACTCATTGGTGATACCAAGTGCAGCCAGATCCTTCTCCATCTGGCATTTCCAACGGTTGGAGATCTTCTCGGCTTCCACCAGCGGGTAGCATCTAACACTTTAAAAACTAGAGTGTTTTCGTCCATTTAGACAACATGACAGAGTAGCCGCTTTCTTTCTTTCTTTTTATTCGCTGAACTACGTCAATGCCGTCGGGTATCTTATACATCTCATCGTTCCATTGTCTGCGGTGTTCGCCGTTGCCAACGTTCAAAGGACAATAAATCTGCCGCCAAATCTTCTCAAAAACATCTAGTGCCCTCTCATCCGATGTTGACATCGTCCATGCTTCTGCATTATAAAACAGGACGGGATGATAAGGAACTTATAGAGTTTGATTTTGGTTCGTCGAGAAAGGATTTTATTATTCAATTACCAACTCAGTCCAAAGTGGCATCTGTTAGCAAGCGCGATTCTGTATTGAATTTCACGGCAGACATTGCTGGTGTTGTTGATGCTGGCTCTAAGATAGACAAAATTATCTACAGCACCAAAGTTTTGACTGTCAACAGTGATGTGAGAGCCATGATTCGAATGCGCTGGCAGAAACATGCTTAGGTGAGTTTAAAATTGACTGCGTGTTAGGAAAGACCACTGAACGACTAGGCCCTCAGCATCTGAGTAAACTGTACTGAAGGACTGATAAAAACTACCAACATCTACTACATCAAACGGCAATTTTTTCTGTTGCTGGGGTCTTGAGTTATTAAACCTCGGAGAACACTCATGTTAGCTAATAGACTAACAGAAATATTCGTTGGTGAAGAACGAAGTTAGCCTTTTATGGAAGAATGTCTAACTAACTCATTGAAGCCGAAACTCGGTTCAAAGGTTATCAAATTTGTCAACTAATAAGGCGCTAGCATTGCTCATTTTATTAATTTGTCTGTGTTTTATATGTTATAAATGTTTTAAAGCCCCATAAGAACCCTTTATTGTCTGCGTAATTATGTTACCCGACATATGTGTGAAGGTAAACCTACTTAAGTACGTTGGACGGGGAAAGTTCCGAAACGGGGTTCTTCAGAGAACTACTTCGCGGCTGCCACCATAACTACCGATATTCAATATATTTTTCTCTTAATTGTACATTCGCCCCACTGTTCTTAAGTCTCCACTCACATGTGTGTTTGCACATCTCTCTCGAGCATCTTCTTCACCAGCAACACTAAACACCGATTTTCCTTCCGCTTTCCTGTTACCCACCAGCAATGCGCTGCAACAATGTATACTCGTACGCCAGTGTTTGTGTTCGCAACAATGTTGCAGAAATAAAATAAAATTTTTAATAAACGAGTTGTCATTAAATTTATACATTAACTATTATTTTTATACGGTTGAGTTAGTTTATTTGCTTTCAAGCTGAGTTGATTGCCGCTGCAGATGCTGATGATGTGCGACGATTGTGTGGCTTCGCTTGTTGTTGTTACTATACTTAAGCGGCTAAATGTCGTGTTTGTTGCTGTTGAAATTCTTGTTTTGCATTTTTTATATATTTATTTTATTAGTTTCCTCGGTTGCGCAGCTGCACTGCCTACCTCGGCGTCTGCGTCGCTGCTGGCATCATGAAGAGGAAGTTGTGCTTTCAGGCAGGTTTCGCTTGACTTTTTCTCTTTGAGCTTCTTTTGTTGTGCGTTTCTTTGTGTCACATTTCTTGTGGCTTCTCTGCCAAGGAATTACAACAAACAGCCGTGTGTTGCAGGTATGAAGCGTGGAAGCGTGGAAGCGTAAACGGTGTGTTAAGCACCTTGTGTTCGTCACTTTATCATTTTGTTATTTATTTAGACAGCATCGCTTAATGATGTTGCCATTCTAATTTTGTTGTATATTTTATTGAGAAATAAAAAAGTAGCACAATGACATCGATATGTGTTCATTTGCGACACGTTAAGTTGCATGTTGGTGTCTATATTGGCCGCCACTTGGCACTCTGTCGTTTACGATTTACTTCAAATTTTGTGGCAATGTTACATTTGCTTTTTGTCATGTTTTAACACATCAATTTTATTTATTTGCCATTAGTCATTTAAATGTGGAGCCACACACTGGCACACTCACTTACACACATAGCGACACAGTTTGCCATTAAAATTGAGGACATTTCTCAGTTGCATACGCTGGCCGTAGCGCCACCGGCAGCAGGAAAAGCTGGTTTATTTAGTTGCTATTGCTTAACTCCATGACATTAAGGACATCGAGAGATAATGACAACTAGTTTAACATATAAATTGATATAACTAATGTCACAATTTATCTTCGACATAAAATAAAGTGATTCATTGGACATTTTTAATTTTTGACATTCAGTAAAAATAGTTTAGTCAGAGGTAATGCCGTTATCATCATTAAATTTTAGTATATATATATAAGTATTACTTGTGTGAGACTAGTGAACCATTGGAGTTGCTAAAATACTTAGTCCTTAAGTGTTCTATTTGTTCTATTTGACAAGACTATGAATCAGATCTGATGCCGTCTATAAATCAAATCCTAGTTGAATGAATTTTGTTCCATTTAAGTCTTAGACTAGTAGGCTTATATCATACATAATTCATCTAAATTGCTCCATTCTATGTGCTTCATAGGAAGGAATCCGTTTAAGCTTTTTTAAATGTTTTGAGCTACATACGATTCTAACAAATACTAAAAAAACATATCTGTAATTAATAGCTTGTGATAGGGTCGTCCCTAAAGACGGGCTTACATCCCTGCCAGGTGGATCAAATATCAAGAATATCATGTAAATATTTAGAGGAAATGAGTCTTGTGCCTTTTGCAATTTTTTTAATATAAAAAATGAAATATTTAGTTCAAACTTATAGTGTCTAAAGGGGTTATATGGGTTCAGTTAGGTAAAAAAAGCATATTTTGAATATTCTTTTTCTAAATTTATATATTTAGAGAATAATTTCTGAAATTTACAAAAAAAAATTAAAACTCCTCCATTGTGACGTCATTTCCGGTGATCCCTCGGAAAAAAAGTGCATCCACGTTGCCAGCATAACGCCTGACAGGATCATCCAAAATGAAAAAAAACAAAAATAAGTGTTTTAGGTAAGACCATAAACTCGTGCTGGAACGAAGGAAAGACAAAACAATAAAATTTGGCATTTTGGCAGACATTTTTCAAAAAAAATAAAAATGTCGGCAAAATTTGCTTGAGACTTTGTAATTGTATCTCGAACAACTGTGCATAATTTCATCAAGATCGGTTGAGTAGTTTTAGACAAAATTTGACAACCGACTTTGAAAACAAGGTTCCGAGAAAAACGAGTTTAAAGTTTTGAGTAACAATAATACCTGACTTGGAGCGCAAACTTTCCAAAGGCTGTATCTCCGAAACTACTATTCGGATCGACTTGAAAATTTAGGATAATATTCTTGAGATGTTGTTGAAATTAATAAGCAAAAAAAAAAAATTAAAATCGATTTTTTTAACCCACGTAACCCATGCAACCCTTAAAATTTGCATCTTTAAGGATTTTTATGAAAATTTTTGATGCAAAATATTAAAAACACTGTCATTATGGCGTCCTTTCCGGCTGGATTTATGAAGTGAAAAATACTCTTTTTAAATAGTTCCAATAGATAAATATCCAAGTCACCATTTCTCGAAGACCTGTCTAAAATCTCGTTAAGATCGTTGAGTAGTACTTGACAAATCTTAAAAACTGACTTTGAAAACGTAGTTAAGGTTTTGAGTGGCAATCTACCCATTCAATCCCTTAAAGACGCATAGTTAAAAGTTATTTAATTTTTATAATATAAAATGTTTAAGAGGAGAATTTGATATTATTGCAGACAATAAAGCAAAAGATTAAAAACTTTGAAAATCATGACTCCAGCAATTTACCACGAAAATATAAATTTCGAAATTTAGTGAAGAATTTTCTGACCCGACTAATCTTAATATTAAAAGCTAATTAATTGTAGAATACTATTGTAAAAGGGCTAAAATTCTATCAATTTAAGGGCTGTTCGAATGGACGCAATATGAATCTGCTTTAAAATTTATTCGAGTGAAATTTAACCAAAGGAGTTCGAATTCGAGTTGTTCTTCAACTCGGTCTATTTAGTATATTTTAGACATCAATGAAGTCCTTTTTGAGGAAAATATATAGTTATCTAAGACTATAAAATATTTTTTATACCGACCTCTTTGACTATTTCCTGCTTCCAGAAATTGGAATAAGTTTTGTTTAAATAAAGAAGACATCACTGATACTAATATCTGGTCTCTTAGTTTGAAAAACCCAGCATTACAAACACTGTAATAAATTCCGTTATTAATACAATGACTTCCGTTAAGAGTTTATCATATCGCTCTTTCTCAATTACATAGTTTAATTTATCAAAACCCCAATTCCAAGCAAACAAAATCTGTCATCTAACGGCAGAAATGCTTACAAAACTCCACGAAGTAAGCAACAATAAAACATCAAACATCAAAAAGGCGAACTTGCAACAGCCAGCCGACACACATCACATTGCGATATGCGCTTGCGGCATGCCATGTGCCCCGCATACCCCCGCTCCACCCATAAATTAACATTAATATTATCACTCACAATGATTTCTTTAAATTTGTTGTTTATTTTTTAGACTTGAATGAAAATTAAACGCAAACGAAATGTTATTTAAACAAAAATATGGTAAAGGCAATGGGAGCGACAAGTGCGGCGGTGGCAGGCGTGTGAGAACAAATTAACTTGTACTACTCGTCATGTTGCGGCGACGTATGGCACAGCAGTAGTGTGTGTGTGTGGGTGATTGTTTGTTATTGTTGTTGGCATTTTGTTTGTTGTTGTCGCTTTGGCGGCAGTGATAAAAGACGATCTTGTGATCTATGCGGAATTTGTTTACATTTGGTGATTTCCTTTTATTTATATACATATTCACTAAGAAAAACGTTATTAAAGAAAAGCAAATTACAAAAATAAAATGTACAAGAATAACAACAACAACAACAGCAGCAGCAACAACGCAAATGTTTTAAATGCTCGGCTCGCTTTGGAAATGGGCCATATAAATAATGTATGTTTGTGTGTTGTTGTTGTTGGCTTGTGGCGACGTGTAAATGATATCTGCTTTGAGGTAACATGTCAATAACAATTTATAAAACGAAATTAATTTATACAACAACAACAGCAACAACAACTTGCATATTGTTGTATGTATTTCTGTTTTTTTTTACAACAAATCAAGAATGTACAGCGTGCTGCTGCCGCTATCTTCTCATTTCAATTGAAACTAATTTGTTTTTTGTTTTGTTTTATGTCTAAAATGTTCATAAAACAGTTAAATTATGCAATGCTCGAAGTACCGTTACCGTTGCCGCAGATAACTAGAAGCAATTACATGTAAATATAATGAAATAGTTTTATGTGCGCTTCCAATCTTGGATGTTCATATTCATATATGATATGATATGATATGATATATTCGACATTAGTGATATCATTAATTATCTACTTACTGTGTCTGGAGTTTGATATTTTTAATTTCAGTCAGAGTTGATAAAGAATACTGCTCAGAAAATCGCGTTTATTTATTGGAACTGTTTCTAATTTTTGACAGTTATTACACTTGAACAGAATATATCAATAAACCCAGAGGGATATTCTGTGCTGTAATCGATTGGCTACTTGTTGTTCGCTTGTCAAAAATTTTGCATGTGCAAGAAATTGTAAATTCATGCAAGAGAGTATGCATATACCTCATTAAAAATTCTATCGCCGCTATTTTGTTTTACATATATAGACCATTCAGAATGGGGAATATGACTCAACTTAAACAGCATTTTTATTGATTAAAGAAAACGTAAGACATGGGCGGAACTCGGAAAGGAGTGATAAAAATTTGTGTTTTTTTTGTTTTTTTTTTTTGTTCAAGTACAATTAGTTTTTTTTGAACATCTGGATATTGTGTTCAAATAGTTTCTCTCCAATCGAATACAGCTAATGTTGCACTAAAATTGGTTAGTTAAGCTAAATACTGTTTTATTTCTATAGTCCCCTCACTCCATTACCTTATAATAAACAAATTGTATCTGCAAGATCTGTCGCATGCTTTTCCCGACAAGCGCAAAAAAAGTAAATTAAATTTCATTATAAATATGGTAGAGAAGGGCTACACTCAAGTGGGTATACAAAATTTTAAAACAAAAACCATACCTCCGAAACTACACGAGCAATTTCAATTAAATTCGGTTCACAATATCTTCCTGCTTTCCCAATGATATGCTGTGAAAATAGTTCAAATCGGTTCACAACCACGCCTACTTCCTATATACCTGAACTTTGAAGTCGATCAGGAATCGTTTACTTTACAATATATAAAGTAAGCACTAGTGAAGATATCGGAACAGAACTTTGCACAAATACTGCATTTATGGTGTGACATCGCCCTTCTAAAAATCACCGAAATCGGACTATAAGTATTCAAGGGCCCATATATCGAACATGAGGGCCTCAGAGCTTCGAATATATTTTTTACCAAAAATCTCAGATCTCAGATATTTTGAAGAAATTAGGAGGAAATATTTTTCTTCTAATAATATATTTCCGTGCCAAAAATGAGTTAAATCGCTCCTATATACCTAATATTAGGTTTTCCAACCTTCAATGGACTTTATACCATATATGTATATGCCAAATATGGTTGTCAACTTGTTTGTTATACGAGGGCTGCTATATATATTTCTGGCCTAGGCAACGCTAAGTGTTGCCAGGTGCAATCTGACATTTCCATTGGAAAGTTTGACTTTTTTTAGCATAACATCACTCAGAACGTTTTGTCATTTAATCGTGAATTGTTTTATTTAGAGGGAATTAAAAAATTCAACTCCGCCAAAAAATGGAATTAACTCGTGAACATTTTCCTGCGATCATTTTTCACAACTTTCGACGTGGATTATAGCGACAAGAGTGCATCGATGAACTAAAATCTTTGTATGGCTATGAAGCACCATCCTATAGCACTGTGAAAAACTGGTACAACGAATTCAAACGTGGCCGACGCTCGCTCAAAGACGAATTCCGTGAAGGTCGTCCAAAAACAGCCGTTGTGCCAGAAAACATCGATGCCGTACGTGAACTGATAATGCAAGACAGTCATGTAACATACCTTCAGATAGAGGCATGCCTATGCATTTCTCCCACCAGCATACATTCGATATTGCATGAACACCTGGCCGTAAAAAAGGTTTGTTCTCGTTGGATCCCGTACAATTTGACAATCGCTCAAAAAAAGGCTCAAAAAAAGTGCTTCGAAAATTGGTTTGAGCGCATGCAAGTGTATAAATCTTGATGGAGAATATTTTGAAAAACAATAAAACCATTTTCGTTGATAAATATTCCTATTTTCATTATTAGGCCAGAAATATATATAGCAGCCCTCGTATTAATAAAACTATATCAATAAATTACGAGAGTATATTATTTTTGGTTACAAACGATGGTGTTCTCCGCTCTCCGACCAGGCGAATACTCTAAACTCAATTAAGGATAAAATAAATTGTTCCAAAATAATTTGGTTATCCGTAAAATCATAGTGATAGACAGCGCTGTCATTTCAAATATATCGGAAGATATATGGTAATAAAATTTTGAGTATACGAAATTTCTGGTACCGAATGAACTCACAACCGATCGATTCATCGTATGTTAAATCAATGAAAACTATGGAAACATTGCTAGAATTGGGCTTGAAACTACTAACACATCCACGTTATTCTTCGGATCTGATCAGCAAATACTTTTTGCTGGTTTTCAGGCCACAAATAATTGTTGCTGGAAAGAAATTGTTATACTCTATATGGTTAAGATTCCTAAGGAAAAATGAGAATCACCTCAACATAATACCAGGACCAAAATACAGTGATTGTCGTGTGGGAGGGATAAATAATTTTCTGTATGGACAAATAAAAAGTATTTGTAGGGTATATTATCTTGGGCATAAGTTACGAAATTTCGACATAAGTGGTTTAAAGATTGAAGATATTGAGATTGGAATCCGAAGGTATACGATTATGATCACTTATATAACCGTTACGGAATAACTAAGTGAAGAATTAAACAACAAAATATTTATGGAATTTTGTTAAAATATTCATTACTTTGAAATTACTGCGCTTCTTTTTTTACATACATAGATATGAAAATGTGTACATAAAATTTAATGGAGCGCATTCGTATATAATTTTCGTCAGCTGCACATTCCATTGCACCGCTTTTGATGTAAGTCAATCATATTGCCTGCGTTGCACGCGCAAATGCACCCAAGTGGAAGGCACACAGACGCACGTGCACACCCACATCCACACGGAACAGATAAATATTATAAACAAACGACTAATAGAAAATCAAAAAAACGTAAAGGAAAATGTAAAGAAAACAACAAAATGCAAGAAATTAATAATCGTGTACATTTTGTTTATATCTCTATGTTGTTGTGATGTTCACCTACTTGCCGTGGTTGTTGCTGTTGTTGTTGTTGCAGTTCACTAAAATTTTAAAGCGA
The DNA here is from genome assembly GCF_028554725.1 of Zeugodacus cucurbitae. Taxonomy (NCBI): domain Eukaryota; kingdom Metazoa; phylum Arthropoda; class Insecta; order Diptera; family Tephritidae; genus Zeugodacus; species Zeugodacus cucurbitae. Next base: position 67,785,868 of record NC_071669.1, read on the forward strand.
AATTTGTACTTTTATTTATTTATAATCAAAGCGGAAAAGCAAACATACAACTACAACAAAGTATGTACAAATAAAATACACAAATTCGAAATGTAATAACCGCAAGTTAGGTGGTGCTTCATTCGGTTGCAGCGAACGAAAGGTTACTCTAGCTAATTTGAAGGAATCAATAGAGGAAGAGGTGTCTTGAAAAAGGTGGTTTATTTATAAAAGGTATGCTGATCAGAATAAAATAATAATATTTAACGAACTCTAACTGTATGAATCTGCTATTCAAAATATTCTCTAATGAATTTGCTGAGATATCTCTCTAACATATCGAAATGTGTGGTATATAGTCTACCATGATATTAAATATTTGAGGTTAGGAGAAAGTGTGAAATGACTTTGGAAATTTTATATTATGAATAAGAGAAGTTGATCACACATATGTTGGATGGACTGATATATACGGTACCAGAAAATCAAATATCGCAATATTGGATATATTGAGGCTAGGGAAATGTCGGAAACTATCTAACTCATCTAATTTTAACATTTATGGTTTCATCTCTATAAATTTTATTTAAATTTTAAGGCGATCCGAGTAATAGTTTTGAGGATAGAGTCTGAAGAAGTTGCAGGCTCCATGGTACCATTATTGTCCGTCACAAATTCAAACGCGTTTTTCTCAAAACTGTTGTTTCAAAGTCGGTTGTTAAGGTTCCTCGAGAAATTCTCAACCAACTATGGTGAAATTTTAAACCGGTCTTTAAAACGTCTTTGGAATACACTTTTATAATTATTTTTACGGGCTTAGATGAAGAATTTATATTAGGTCTACAACTTTCTGCCGTTTTCCAATAGATGTCTCTAGGGTCAAGAACTAGTCTATTAAATCGTTTTATATCGATCTTGGACATTTGTGTCAACATTAACCCAACAAAATATTTGTAGAGATTTGTTTGCACTTTTTGAGTCGAATTCTCGACATTTGCGAGAAACTTTGCTTTTCTTTTTTAAATCCAAGAAAAGTGCGGCTGAGGCTCATCGAATGCGTTCGCGTACGTACAGTGAGGCTGTCCTAAGTGAAAGAACATGTCGCGAATGGTTTCAACGTTTTAAGAATGGTGATTATGAAGTCGTAGACCGGCATGGTGGTGGAAGGGAGAAGATTTCCGAAGATGCTGAATTGGAAGCATTACTCGACTGAAACCATCACAGGAGATCGATACCGAACGCAATTGATGCGTTTGAGCCGAGCACTAAAAGAAAAACGACCACAGTACGAGGAAAGACACGATAAAGTCATTCTCCAGCATGACAATGCTCGGCCTCACGTCGCAAAGGTGGTCAAAAAATATTTGGAGATGCTGAAATGGGAGATCTTAACCCACCCACCGAATTCTTCAGACTTTGCTCCAACTGACACGTCATGTAGAAGTCAAAAATTGGCTTGATACTTAGATCGACTCGAAAGAGAGGAGTTCTTTCGTCACTGAATACGCATGCTACCAGAAAGAAAGATGGTCAAAAGTAGTAGTTAGCGACGGCCAATATTTTGAAAAACATTTTTGAAACCGTTTTTATACAATAAAGGCTTAAATTAGCCAAAGTTGTAGACCTAATAATTATTTAGGAAAGAAATGCCGTAGAATTTTAGACAAAAGGTTAAAATCCAATTTTTATTATTTTCGTTCGTCTAAATTCTATGTTACATTCCTAACTAAACAAATATATATATTTTTCATTATTATTATTATTTTGATTATGCCTAATTCTGCTTCCTCGTTATATATCCATATGTATATCTTTAAGACCATAAAAAGTTTAAGTTTTTTATATAAGAAATGATTGAAATAGTCCGGTTTTTCCCCTGACGAAACCCATGTAATCCCTCAAAATAATTTTTTTTCGAGAAAATATTTCCATGTCATCTATATTCATTACTCTTAAGTGATACAACAACCGCTGAACGAATAAATCTATTATACTTTGTGCAACATGTTGCGAGGGTATAAAAAGACATTGAACAAAAACAACAAAAATTAATGAGATCAAAGAAAATAAGCGACCACGGAAAATGTTGTTGGGCGAAAGCAAAGCAACACACAGGAATATTAATTGAATTAAGAAGAAGAAAAATCGTAAATGTGTTATGGACAAGCGGTGGGAGGGAGGAACGAGAATGAGAACATATGTAGGTGTATGTATGGGCGAGCTAATATACTTGAGAATCGCAACGAAATCGGGCATAAATTATTTATTTTACTTTGGCGTGGTGTAAAGTGTTTGGCAATTAATAAAAATGCAAACGAATTTATGCGCAAATTGAGGAAAACGGAAGGCAACAAATTGCGCTGCGAATGAGAATTGCATGCAACTGCAGCGTCTGCAAGTGAGTGCGCTGCTGCGTGTGTGTGTGAGTATGTGCGTTAATAGCATTGCTTACAAATTCAAATTAACAATTTCTACATCCACGTGCAAAACAGAACTCAACACACACATACAAACATAAACAACTAAATATAAACAGCCACTTACGGCCGCTGTGTGTGGTGTGGTGTGTGTGCGTATGCGGATTGACAGACGCTTCCTATGCGCCACAACTGCATTTGTCATTTTTGTCAATTTTCACCACACACACACACACACACACACTCACTCGCATTACAGTTGCTTTGTTAAACAAACAATTCTAATTTTAACTGCATTGGTCAAGGCGCTGCTGACCGCCTCAACTATGTAGGTGTGAAAAATAAATAAAACACACGCATGCCACACATCCATACATAGGCTCATGCATATACATGCAGTGTTGATGAGTTGGCTGCAGTTGCACTTTGTTGTCATAATGCAAAAATAAAAAAAAAATTGCAAATTATTCGCAGGCACCGCAGGCGGCAGCCTCGACTTTATGGAGGCAATTCAAACATGCAAAGCAATCACATTGACATTGCTGTGACCCGGTAAATGAGATGGAGGAGCTGAAGAAAAAACATACGATTCGGACCCATTCAAATTCAGATTGTCTACTTGCCTGATGTAATGGAAATTTTTTTGTAAATCGTGTATTATCAAGTGGAAGGCTGATCGGAAGGAAGCTAAGTTTGAGGTTAGATGGAGTATGGAGCCATAATTGATAGCATAGTCCTTAGAGTCGTGCGTTGAAATTTTAAGATCCCTTCCCTAGACATCAATTGGAACCTCAAGAGATGTATTCCTCAAGAAGCCGGCGAGAAGAAGATCTCTGACAGAAAAGGAATATATACATCAATCACTATGGAAACTGGTTCAGCAACCTCACTTGTGGGGGATGTACTCTGAGCAGCTCGACATTTCTCGCTGCCTTCTATTAAGGTTCGAAGCAAGTCCTAAGGGTAATGGGAGTTTGCTAACTAAACATAAATGTTCTCATTAAATGAAGTTAATATATTTAATGATACCCAGGCAACGGTACTAGCCTCAGCATTCCCAAATACACTGAGGAAGAATCTTAAGCCGTATAAGACGAACTGAAAACTCTTATAAATGTAAATGGATGTCTTTCTTATTTGTATTCTCAGACGCAGGAACTCACAAGTATAAGTGAGGATAGAGCGGATAAATTAGTGAATAATGAGATGTATCTTCGAAGACGTATCTCGGACGCTAACTTGGTCGAATCAAGGGTGTGATTCACAACAATTTCTAAAGCAAGCAAAATTTAGAGGCATGTGGTGTAATATTGGCCAAGCTATAGCTCGACAAAGCCGGTTTTATACCGATATAAAACGATTTAATCGACCAGTGCTTGTCCCTAGAGACATCTATTGGAAAACGGAAGCAAAGTTGTATACCTAATAATAGAAAATGTCGATCTGTTTGCAAGAGTAAGGAAACACCTTTAGCGGTAGATATTCATTACAGTATTACAACAATAAGACACTGATAACTAGAAAATTTCGAGTTCAAAGAGCTTTCTCACCCGGCGGAATTATCTCAACACTGTTAATCTAATTGAAATGTAATTTTATGTAATTTGTAGTGAAATTGTAAAGTAATTTTAATGTAATAGTAATGCAAATGTAATTGTAGTGTAATTGTAATGCTATTGTAATGTAATTTGTAATGAAATCGTAATGTAATTTTAATGAAATAGTAATGCAAATGTAATTGTAGTGTAATTGTAATGCTATTGTAAAGTAATTTGTAATGAAATCGTAATGTAATTGTAATGTAATTTTAAATGAAATCTATAATGTGATTGAATTTGAATTTGTTAAATAAATGTAATGATACTTGAAAAGTAATTATAATGATATTGTAATTCGGAATGTAATTGTAATGTAATTTGTATTGTAATTGTAAAGGAATTTTAATGTAATTGTCATGCAAATGTAATTGTATTGCTATTGTAAAGTAATTTGTAATGCTATTGTAATGAAATTTGTAATCAAATTTATAATGTAATTGTAATGCAAATGTAATTGTAGTACTATTGTAAAGTAATTTGTAATGTAATTGTAATGCTATTGTAATGAAATTTGTAATCAGATTTGTAATGTAATTGTTTTATTCTTTATATTCATCAGATTTATATTTTGACACTGGCATTCCTAAACGCATGTCCTCTAAATAACTTTTAAGAATACGATTTTCGAAATAAGCTGATTTGAAGAATTTGTAAGCCAATAACAGGGACAATAACAAACAACTAATTGAAAAAAGCGCTTTACACATGTTGTTGCTGTTACTATTGGAAATCGTAAATCGAAATCAAATGTACGGAATATCCTGCAGATAAACATTAAATGAAAAGGACAAAAATAACAACAATAACTAATACAGCCACAAATATGGATGCCGAAAATGTGAATAAACGTAACGGTATTTGAGAGTAAAGCAAAGCAAGGAAAGAGCATGAGTGCGAGCGTGGCGCATGCATTTCGAAGTATGCATGTGAAGAGGTAGTCCCCACACAAGGCACCCACAATGCGCTCATAATGATTGCAAGGAATCGACCGAGCGTTGGCCGTTCTCATTTCAGAGTGATGGTCTTAGGCGCAAAGGTCCATGAATGTGTGGCAGCAACGAGCATTGTTTTACAATCAAAAAGCGAAAATCATCTCCAATGGCGGCAGCAGTCAGCGGCATTCGTTGCAGCCGACACGCACAGCAACTAAATAACGCTACGTATGCGTGTATGTATGCAATAACGGTTACTTTCCGTTGCTGTGTGGCGGGTGTGTGTGTGGCATGCAACGCACATTCAATTTCGTTTGCTGTTTAAATAAATATGAGGCATTGCAAAGTTTTGTTGCACTATTGTTGCCCCAGGCCGAGCTGTGTCTAATGTCGGCTACGCATAGGTGCATAAATACACAAATCTACATGCATGTGTGCGTGTGTGTGTGTGTGGCAGCTACTCATGCACAAATCTCGAAATTCAAATGCTTCGTTGCTCAAACAAATATATTGAAATGGAGGCATATCCGCTCACACGCACACACACAAAAATGCGTCCTTAATAAGTGTGTATGTGTGTGTTGATTTTTGAGTTGCATCATTGCGTGCAACACATTATGTACAAGTATTTGACATCACCACCCACACCCCGCCACACAGGCCACACAGCAGCATCTAACAGTAATTTCATTTTGGTTGCGTCGCTGAGCTTTCGCACAGCTCCGAGGGATGTACACCCCACATCACCACCATCGACGTTGCCCGGGCAATGCGAAGGCAAAGTGCAACAAAAATGCAGCAAAACCGAAATATAACTTTAGAAGCTGCTTTTCGTTGCAACTGATTTTCGTTTTCAAAGTACGTTTGTTTAACTAAATTGCCACTGCACGGAGCGCATAATAGCAAAAATAACTACAACAACAAAACAAAAAAACTATACACAATTGCCGCATGCCACATATAACATGCAACAACATTGCGAATGCATTGCGGACAACAAGAAAAATAGTTTTCAGCGTCGAGAACCATTGATTGCATCAACTGCATTGACCACAATATATAAGTACATATGTATATATTTAGTGAGTGGTGAGTTGCAATTTTCAATTATCGTCTGCTACTGTGCCGAAAAATCATTGCAACGCACAGTCAACCTACACCCACACACCCTCTCTGTAGTTCTGAGCCCAGTTTGTGCTAACGAAGCGTTTCAGCTGAATTTTCTGTCGCCTCAGTCTAATTACGGCCGAGTCACTATCCAGAGAGAGTGTGTTTTCTAAAAACGGCTTTGGCGTGAATATGTTTGCTTATGCGTACTGTGTTAGACACCTGTGTATCCACGATATTGAACTCATTATTTGTAGTCGGCTGCTTTTTAGAGACCCCCAAGCATGGAGGGAGCTTGTGTTGAGTTTATCAACTTTTGTTTATAGAACGTCTATCAATAATTTGGATGGAGATTCTTCACCATAATTATTTTGAAACATTAAAGCTGATTAAACTTTGATCAAAACAATTTTATTGGAAATGAGAACTGACTATAAGATGCTGGCTGAGGTACTCGAGTCTACTCCGAACCAGAATGTGCTCAGTATTCCAAAATAGGACAATATTTCTCGATCGATTTAAAGACTGGAAGTCTATACTTTGTGTTTTCCGTTCATAATCTGCATCCTATATCCAATGGAAATAATTTCTTGATTTTGGAATTGGATTCCAATTTACATTGGAATATATGTATATTTTCGTTTACAACAATCACTTCATTTTAGTGTCCGACTGGACTGTATACCATCACAATAAATAATGTTTCAAAAAGGCTATTTCTCGGACCTGAAGCTCTATATAATAAATGGTGATCCATTACGAGACTCCCTACTTTTTTTTAAAGAAAAAAAATACGGAAAATTTAAGTTTAATGTGGAATGTTCATTATCATTCGAAATTACATTCTTTCGACCGGTCCAAAACGTCAAATTATCTGCTCATCGAAGTGTTCTCTCAATAAATCCATTAGTCTAAAATATAATGTTTGCTGAATGTTCGACGAGTTTTTGAATAACATTGATGGAATTCAAATAAAAATATATTTTAAGTTTACTTCGCTTCAGTGATAAATAGTACAGCAACGATATTGATTACTGCGCTGGAAAGGGATAAGACAACATTTAACAGAAGAAGAACGCAAAACGAAGAAGAAGAATTACTATCTTAAATCTGTTTTATACTCTCGCAACAAAAGTTGCTAAGAGAGTATTATAGTTTTGTTCATATAACGGTTAGATATAGGGCCACTTCATATTGTCGTTACCCCATATACGGTTCCAGAAACATCATTTCCGGTTCTGGTTACTCCATATTCGCTAACATTCAGGTTCCGGGTGCCTGTATCTGATTTCCGGTTCCGGTAGCATCAGTTCTTAGTACCTTACCGGTTCCGGTAACTTAATTTCCGGTTCTGGTAACATCAGTTCTTCTTATCCAATTTCCTTTTCCGGTAGCAACATTTCCGGTTCCGTAAGACCCAAAACCGCCCACCTCCGGTTACCCTCTATAAGGTTCCGTAAGCATCATTTCCGGTTACCACATAATCGGCATCGTGTACCCCACGGTTCCGGTAACATGATATATGGTTACCTCATTTTCGGTTCCGAATGTCCTACATACGCCCACCTCGTATCTGGTTACACCATATCCGGTTCCAGTAACATCGTCACCCATTACCGGGTCGGGTACCCCACATACGGTTCAGGTTGCCTCATTTCCGGTTCCGGTAACCCCGAGAGTGAATTTTCATAAATTAAATTTAAAGTAAATTTCTTAAAAATTAACAGCCTAACAGTTATTAGAATATAATCATAATTCATATCAACCAAAACAATGTTGAAATTTTTTTTTAAATTCCCATTATTTTTTGAATACTCGCCGTTCTCGAAGTTCTATATATATAATCCTCTGCTTTTCTAAAAATTCTCGAATCAAACCATAACCTCAGCTAATGACGTATCTGAGTTGGAAAGGTCATGATGGAGTTTTCTAATTAAGACTAATGTCCAAAGCTATGTTCCTTTGGAAAGTCATCTGGTCTTCATGAGCAAACAAAATTCAACTTCAGAGCAAACAAAATTCAACTTTACTTGAAACTTAAAATATATCTGTAACAGCTGTGCCGTTTTTAATAAAATGTCCGGTTACACGCGAATTTTATTTTTTTATTGATTTTTTGATATTTTATTTTTCATGATATAAATTTTCTTTCCAAGTAAATTTTTTTGAACCATTACTACAAAATTTTTCTTTAAGCAATTGACAAAAGAATGCTCTGCTCAAGTAACATTTTTATCTAATTTTCATATATTAGAATCCCATAACCATCTGAACCAATACACCTACAAATTTACCTTAAATATTTATAGCTGCTATAATCTCTAGTTATTTAGCGTGGCTACAAAAACCAATTTCCAACAATTCATGCAACTCGCAGCCCTAAAACAGCAATTATTTGCATTTTACGATTCAACTCATCAATGCAAAGTAGCTATGTAGCATGTTGCATTAACTTTATGTCCATCGAATCGTGCAACAAAAACTTAAAATAAAATTTGCGTTTTTATTTCGCATTAATGTTTAATAAATTTTGCCAAGTCATAAGCGGCAAGTAAGTTAGTATTATGCAAAGCGCATAACTTGTGAGTGTTTTGGAATTTACGAGGGCTGCCTTTAGAGTTTGCATGTGTTTAGGCGATGGCGTTAATATATTTATAACTATTACAAGTCGACCTTGTTTCTATAAAAGGGGTATAAAAACATGACTAAAAGAATATAATGAGAAAAAGGGAGAATTACAGTTATATTTTAAGTTTCAAGTATAAGTGGAATGTATACATATTATTTGTTCGTGAAGACCGGATGAATTTTCAAAAGAACAAAGCTTTGTGGATTATTTTTCATTAGAAAACTCCATCATAACTTTTCAAACTCAGAGAATAGCTGAGGTTATGGTTTGATTAGAGAATTTTTTCAAAAATAAAGTATCCCATATATAGCACTACGAGTACCGGTGTGTTCAAAAAATAACGGGAATTTTTAAATTTAAAATTTTCGACCTTTTTTTTGGTACTCTTCTAATAATTGTAAAATAAATAATAATTTTTTAAAATGATAGTAAAGTTCAGTTTTAGATAGACTTTAGAATGCCAGAATCACTCGAAGGGACCTGAAAATAAACTCATATAGTTTCAATACTTTACGTTTAACCCATGTACAAAGCTAAAGATGTGACCCCAACACAAGAGTGACATTCGCAATATGCCAGCTAACGGACGGACGGACAGACGAACCGGCAATAAGGCATGCTGTTGCACGAATAGCGCCTTATAAAGAAATAATAACATAAACGATAAAAATGTACAACATATGACAATTGCCCATAATATGAAAATTACATAAAAGCGCCACTACAACAACAACAACAATGGCAACAACAACCACTGATTGTTTTAGTAATCGCGGCAGTGGCATGCAAAACAGTTGACAACACACAAAACAAGGGTCTTAACGGTCGCGGCAGCGGTAGCACTGGTTGCAACAACATCAACAGCAACAACAACAGCAACATTAATATTAAAACGGTTGACAAAGCAATGCGGTGGCAGCAACAAATATGAAAATCAACAAATCATGCACGAACAATGGGCAAATTTTTAAACAATTACACATATTTTGCATGTGACCGCGCTCCGTAGCGGCACCACCAACGCACCGCTATGATGTTGCAAGTTGTGTGGGTGTGGGGTCAGCGGTGTGCGGTGTGAGGTAGCTGCCATAAATGCGCTTAAAGTTATTATTTTGCGGAAGAAGCGTTCATGTTGCAAGCCGCAGCAAGCAAAAAAAAATCAAATTTTTTTGTTTAATTTTTAGTGTGTTTTAATATAAAGTATGTTGCAGTTGTTGTTGTTGTTGTTAATGGCGATTGCTGTTGTTTTTTGTTTGCGCAGCGCATTATATGCAAAACTTGTGTGTGGCTTCATTGTGTTGCACATGCATGCGGCAGATTATTGACAAACTGTTGCTGCCACATTTGGTAGCATATTGTTTGTTGGTGTTGCTTTTATTGCTGTATTGCACTGCAGCAGTTCAGATTCAATTGTTTCCATAACGTAACGATTATGTGGCATGTATGTATGTTTACTGCTACTTGTTGCATGCTACACGTTTGCCAACAATTGCCAGTAATTCACCGCTCATACACAGCAAGCTGTCGTCAACTCGAACATACACAAGTATGTAGCACAGTCGGTATGCAGAATTCAACTCGGTCTTCTTGCCAACTCTGCTTGCCACTGCTTGGCGCTGTCTTGAGACAAGCACAAGTGAAGATATGTGCGTTTGTGTGCGCATGCGTCGTCATGCTGCCACACGATGCCACTCATAAATGCCACAAGTTGCCGACTTCAAAACATTTGTTTGTGGTACGTATGTATGTTTGTGTGGCATGTCTGTACAGACAATCGTTTTGTCTTTGCCACTACCACACAATTTGCCCCGTCACGGTGTGTGTTTGTGGGTGCGTTGAATGTTAAAAAAGTGAAGAAAGACTTCGTTCGTCTTCTTGCCGCTACTATATATGTATGTTGTTGCAAGTAGCGCGCGGTGTGCGCGGCAACGGCGATGCGTTTTTGTATCGCCCACGTTGAACACGAAAACGTGCAGGCGCCCATGCGCAACAACACCAACAACAGGCAGCAAGGGAAACGACATGCATTTGTGAACAGCAGCAACAGTAACAACAACAACTGCAACAACCATACGCGCATGCAACAGCGCGCGTTGCAATTACAAGCAAAATGCGGTAGCCGCTGCAACAAGCGCAAAAAATTGCTAACATGCAGCTACTGTCTTACCAACAGCAATACAACAACACAAATAACAATAACATTATGCATGCCAATAAGCGGCGAGACCTTCCCCGCCACCCAACCACTCGCCCAATTGCAAGCGCATACATGGCAGCAAAGGTAGCAAGCAGGCGGCGCGCGCGTTGCAGCTTGGCGCGGCACTTGGTCTCCTTGGCGCTTGTAATGTCTTCACTAAATAAAGGCAGTGTAGCAGAAACACAGCGAAGTATGTAAATCCCTTAGCGCTTCATTTGCCTATCGCGCGCCTCGCTGCAGACGGCAATTGGCCGCGCGCACGAGTGTTTGTGTGTGTGTGTGTATGAGTGGATGGTGCAACAATTGCAGTTACCGCAATTACAGTGGCAAGCTGTGGTGGCGGTGTTGTGGTGGCGGTTGCCGCTTGTAGTGGCAGCTCATAATGCGCGTATAATATGCGCTGTATGTCTATCTCTCTATCTGTCCGTCTGTCTGTCCGCGCTGTCCGTCCACTGCATGGTTTACTGCTTGCTAAAGTTGTTGTTTTTATTGTTGCTGCTGCGGCTGTTACATGTTTGCTTTTTTTCTTCGTCTTTTTTTTTGCTCTAATCTCCATTCTCTAGTATGTCTAAAATGCTTCGTTCGCTTGTTACTTTTATTGTTGTTGTTGCTGCTTTTGCGGTTCTCTTATTACAGCCAACCCATTTTCCTCATGGACAGGTTTAATAAATATGTTCAAGGAAATGCTGTTTGGTAATTGTTTTATGGGCTCGTAACGTCTTCGTCTTCATCGCTTTCAAAATGCCGTAAAGATCTCTTTCTGCTTTGTCTTCGACTACCAATTGCCGCAACGCGTTTTGTTTCTTTTGTTGCGCGTGCACTTTTTGTTGGTTCAGGCGGTACCCACACTGGCACTCTGCTAGTTTGTGGTCTGTAGGAAAAATCTGAAGATTAAGCTTGAAGAATGACATATGAAGCTTTAATAAAGAAGATAAAATCATCTTGAGCATCAAGGAGAGTTCTACGCAATAAATTTATTCCTCCAAAGGCATTTTTTCGCGCATTCTTTCTAACGGGGTTTGCCTGTATAAGGCCTTGAAGGTTTTAGACAAGATGATCTTGAGCTCAATCTTCATTGATTGGTTTCCAATTAAATATAGTGTATATTCGGGGTATTTGTCGCACTTTACCAGCATCTTCCCAGCGGAAATACTTATCTGAAGACATCAGTATTCAGTCTTCAGTGATACCTAATAAAGACAATGTGAATCTGAACCAAATCCGAGAATTTTTAATAAAACATCGAATCCAATTCCCCCGTTAAGGTGTCCGACGTAATGCTCCCCAAAAATATGAAGCCCCAAATGGATAGTGAATTAAAGCAATGATCTTTCGAAGGCTCCAAAGTGCCAACTAGAATAAAACATGTTTCGCTTTTCAACCAAACTTTTCCAATAGGGTCCATACCACTTATACCGAATACAAGCTGACATTCCCTTTTAGGTCAATTTGATTTGTCCGTATTTTAAGTTTGTTTTGTTTGTATTTCGCTACTTAACAGTAAGAAATATCTTACTGTTTGCTTTGCTAATATTTTTTTTCAGTGGACAGGAAACGCTCCGCAATGGACCTTCACTATCTCTATTTGGCGATCTTTTCATTTTGCATTTTGCATTTTCCGCAATTTGATTTTTCTTTTCTAATAAATTTATATAATTTTTTGTCTTAACTATTTTCGAATCTGCGAATATCTTTGTTTGCGAAACTTGTAATTATTACTCGATTGTCTTCGTTCGCTTCCTTCAAATTGCGCTCGTTTGTTGCCTCATCTCTTGTGCTTTGTTGCAAGCGTATTTGAGTGTATTTCTTCATATTGTTTAAATTGTTGCCGGTTTCGCAATGCAACGCTGTAGTTGAATAGCCAGTGTAATTTATTAATTGTATTGTTTGATTAAGAGATTGCTCGTTTTCTTCTTTAAGCATACTTAACTAACCACATAATAATGCTGAGCGTATTGTCTGATTGGAATATTTGTTTCGAAAGTAGGAAATAGTAGAGTGAAAAGTTTTGTAATATGTTTGTACTTCTTTAATAGTCTTAAAGTGTTTGATTGAGGAAGAAACATTTCAGAATTTTAAGTGTGAGCAGTTTTCTTGGACTGGTTTAAAAGATTTATATAGAATTGCACATTGGAAAATGATAATACCGTTTAAGTATTAGGTCTACAATTTTGCTTCCGCTTTCCTCTCATTCCCTGCCAAGAGCAATCTCTTTAGCTCCATCAGAAGATTTCCCGTCTTGCAGCAGCCTGAGGTACTACTTGATGGTGGTACCACTCATACCTACCCGTTCGATGCCTCTTCCCCCTCTGAGCCCCTGTACTGGGTCGTTGCTTATTCGACTCAGCACGACTGCTATAAGGTGCTTTGTGGTGTTCGTTTCTTCCAGGTTCACCTGTAGATTGGGATACACTGACAGGAATGCCAGAAGTAGTGACAAGCCCACCCTGCTGCTGCTTGTTGAGGGCACGTCGACGTCTCTGGCATGTTCCTCGAACATGCAAACGTTCATCTGGCGTTAGGGCATCCAGGAAGCATGATCATCTTTCTGAGCTGGGTGTACCCTTCATTTGGCTGCTATCAGGTGTCTGTTGTTGCGCCATCGTTCTGGTTTTTAAGACCAGTAAAATATTTCTGGTTGCTTCATTTCCGGTTCCGGCACATCATTCCCATATCTGGTGCCATCGGTTATCCCATATCTTGTTCCAGTTGTCTCGTTCCTTTTCCAGTTCCACTGACCAATATTCAGCCACCCCATTTTCGGTTCCGGTAATATCGTTATCCATATCCGTTTCCGGATGTCCCATTTCCGGTTCTGGCAACCCATGTCACGCTACCCAATTTCCGGTTCTATCGTTCATATCCCGTTGCTTAATATCCGGTTCCGGTAACATCATTTCCGATTCCGACTACAGAGTTATCCTTGTTCGGTTCCGGATGCACCATTTCCGGTTCCGGTAACATCATATCCGGTTACCCCATGAGGTCAATGACCCCACCCTGATCACGTGATAACATTTCAAGATCACGTGATATTTTTGTTTACATTTTTGAGTGAGGTCAATGACTCCACCTTGATCACGTGAAGTCATTTCAAGGTCACGTGATATAGTTGTTTATAGGTTATTGACCCCTCTCAGATCACGTGATGTCAATTCAAGATCACGTGATATTTTTGTTTACATTTTTGAGTGCGGTCAATGACCCCATCCTGGTCACGTGATGTCATTTCAAGGTCACGTGATGTCCTCCATTTTTGGACTGTATAAGGAAATACCTAAAGAAAACGACTTCTGAAAGTTACGTTGACATATCTTTAGTAGTTTACGAGATATGTACAAAAAACTTAGTAGGGGACGGGGTCACGCTCACTTTCCAAAAAAATGACAGATCCTAGATATTTATGTTTACAATCCTTTGTACCAAATTTCACTTTCATAGCTTAATTTATGGCTTCGTTATAGCTCTTTATATGTTTTCAGTTATCGCCATTTTTTAGGCGTGGCAGTGGTCCGATTTCGCCCATCTTCGAACTTAACCTTCTTATGGTGTCAAGAAACACGTGTACCAAGTTTCATTAAGATATTTAAATTTTTACTCAGGTTACAGATTGCACTGACGGACAGACAGACATCCGGATTTGAACTTTACTCGTAACCCTGATCACTTTGGTATATATAATGGCGAAAGAATTTTTGAAATCGGTGCAGTAGTTTTTGAGTTTATTCATTAGAAACATACATACAAATCTTTCATCTTTATAATAGTAGTATAGAAAAACCATTGTACTCAAATATTGAACAGCAAATAAAATTTTTCCTAGACTCAAAACATGCTTTTGAAGGCTAATAAGCCTAAATAACGAATATGTTGAATATATATGTGCTTCTGAGTATTTTTTTTACAATAAACGAAAACTAAAAAAAAATATAAAAAATCTGCGTTACTATTTCCTTTAATTGTGTTGGAAAAAACGCCAAAGTGGGTATCAGTTGCACACAGACGATTTGCCAGTCTGGTAATGTTGAGCTGGTTTGCTTTGCTACGGAAGTATTTTGTATAAAATGGCTAGGAGACCATTCTGCTCACTTTTGGAGAAGCAACGAATTACACCAACACCCGCACTACAATTGCCACTTGCCACATTTGCCAAATAGTAGCAACTTCTGCACTTGACACACACTAGATGCATACAAAAACAAAAAGAACTAACAAATATTACATAGTGAAAGGCTTTCAGAATCCAACTTGGTGTGAGTGAGTGATGTGTGGTGTGCTTTTAGGCGTTGCGGCTTCGTTGCTGTTGCGGCGGCTACTAGGCTGTTGCACACACCCTAAGTTTGCGAATTTTTTTGCAAGAACTTCCGTTAGTTGAAGAAGAGAAAGTGTATGGGTGCGCCGTGTGGGAGGAGATATCTAAACAAAAACCAACAACAATAAGCATGAAAACTCAGATATCAGCAGCAACCCTGCATCCCTGCAGACGCGCTCCAAATCAACCGTTACGCCATAGATATTTGCATTGTTTCGCTTTATTTGTTGGTTTTTTCGTTTTTGCTGTTTTTGTTTTTGTGTATGTATGTTTGTTGTTGCAACATATCGATGCGCGTCTGACATGTGCCACACTCAAACCAACAGGGATACATTTAGGCGTTTATTTTCAAAATTCTAACGTCCGCGCCTAGTTTGTCTGCAATTTCTGCGCATTTTTTTTCGAAAACCGGCTTTTATTGAAAAAACAACAACAATGCCACAGCGCTTCTTTGCCTCACTTATTTGTTTTTGTTGCAGCACACTACGCATTTAAGCGCCAAAGGGAGCCTTGCAGAGGCACTTTGTGTGTTGCAACAGCGCCGTCAAGGACAGCGCACTGCGATATCCCGTTGCCTAAGCCGCCAAACACAACAGAGACCGACTCACTTTGACAGGCGCTACAACATACCAACAACAATGTGTTGCACATACGTGTACATATGTAATGTGTGGCAACTGTGCAAAAAATCGCGCTTCATTTTTTCCTTTGCAAAAATCGAACAAATCTAAAAAATCTTTACTTTAAGTTTTGTTTTGTGCGCATTTTTGATATTTTCGCTTTGGCCATTTGATAGAAGCCCGGTTGCAACAAAAACAATAAGCGCTGCGACTACAAGGTGCAGGCGCACCATGATATCAGTGGTTCGCGAGAGTGGTAACAACACTAACAACAAGGCGCGTAAAAGCAAACATTAGTCGTTGGGCTTTGGCGATGTCTGACGCTTCGAATTACATTTGGTGGAGGCAGTTGCTCATACATGGTGAATATGTGGCAAGGTGGCGCAACGTCCAAGCCCGCCGAAAAGTTTTTACAAGAAAATAGAGCAAATATTAACGCGTTGTCGCACAGAATAATATGCAAAATATAGGAAATTAAAACAAAAACTTACTAGCCATTCGCTGGTCTTGAAATTTACATACGCGTTCCGCTGACGCGGCGCTTCACTGCTGCCGCGTGTGTTCTTGTGTGTGGGTGTGTGTGTGTGCGCTTGGATTTTTGCATTTTATTTACTGATTTTATTATTTCATCTGTCGTTTGTGTCGAACGAATATCTTTCAGATGCCTTTTTTCGCGCAAAATGAATTTGAAATTTCGCCGGGCGCATATGGCAAGTGGATGGGGGGATAACTAGCCAAGCGCTGCATGTCAACCACCGTTCAACTCAGGCTCGGTAGCAAGAGCACTCGTATGAAGCACTTGGAAGTGTATGGCGATTATACGTTTGTATTTGAGTCTAGTGTTCTATATGTGTGTGTGTGTGTGTGTGTGTGTGTGTGTGCGCTTGAGTCTAAGCACATATGACGAGTGCCACCCACTGCAACGTGTATCGCGCAAATTATTATGTGTGAGGCAGACTATACTAAATAAAATATCGAAAGTTTCGCATTTGATTACACACACAGATACATATATGTGTGAATGTATGTATGTATATTCATTCTGACTTAGCGTGTCCATATGTCTATGCACTTGTGCGCTCGACCAAAAGCCATTAACATTGGCCGTTAGGTGGCATTTAAGGTGACTGCTTTGTGCGCGTTCGAATACACTCTTCAGCGCTTTTCTCGCTACTAACTGACTCAGTCTGTTGCAAGCACTTAGCTACATATACGTATAGACTCTTAGCTCCTGCGGTGGTTGAGCACCCTTTGGCGTCGCGTCTATTTCGAATTGTCAAAACTGTCTGCCTTTGATGCTTTGCGAAATAGAAAAAAAACAACAATAAATAAATAAATAAATAAAATACAACTCACGTATGAAGGGGAATAAGTTAATATTTTTGAACAGCGAAATAAAAACAAATCAATTTTTTTGTATTTACATGTCTACAGTTGTGTGATTTTGTAGCCGAAACAGCATTGAAACACCGTGGCTGCGATGAAAGCAGTTTTTATGATTCTTATTGTTGTTGTTGCAGCCGAAAACAAATTCTATATAAATTTAAGTAATGCTGTTGAGTTGCTAGTTCTTGGCTGTAAATAAATCGGGGTCCATATCGGTTACGAATACCCGACTATCGTGAGAGAGATATATTTTTGAAAAATCTTGGTGGATTTATTTAAATTTTTAACAATTTATGAAATGATTCTCCTCACATACATATACACTCATATAAATATGTCTATCTCCCAATATTTCCATTTGTGATTTTTTTATACATTTATACATATGTAAGCGATATTTTTTATTTGTCTAAATAAATCAAATGTGTCACTGTATCTAATAAAAATAAAAAGCTGTTTCGCGAGACAAATACAATTAAAAATCTGGCAAAAGAACTTTGCAATAGCTATATACATACATACACATATATTGATATATACTTTATATTTGCATATTTACATATGTGTGTATGTTTTTATGCTTCGTAAATCTGTAACGGGAGTTACGAATTAATGGAATTCTATAAATTATAAATCCAACAAATTGGGGTTGGTATGCTTTGCAAGCCGATTTATATGTGTAAATATGTTTGTATCTTCATATATACAAGTATATGTGATTGCATACGACTGTATTTAATTTGTATGCGATGGTTCAATATTTGAACATTAATTGAATTATTCGTCGCCTGGAAATGAAAACGTCAAAAATAAAATAAAATAAAAAATTGTACTCTGATGTGTACAGTTGTCGCTTGTGATAGGTAAAAATGTCAAAAAAATTAAAAAAAAGTACAAAATTGTGTACAGTTATATATGAAGATGAAAAATTTAGAACACGTACAGTAAATAATAAATATAATTAATTCACTTTTTTGTGAAAAGTCATCAATGACCTTTTAACTTTCATGAAGATGAAGAGATCATTTGATAAAGTCAGCGATTCTTCAGAGATAATATGTTTATTTTTTTATATTCGAAATATAGAGTTTAATTATTAAATAAATATATTTTTTTCTGCAAATTTCTATATTGTATGTATGTGATTGGTGTTGAAACCGTTTAGCGGGTTATAGCCGAATCGATGATAGTGCGCCACTCCTGTCTTTCCCTCGCAGTTCGGCGCCAGTTGGAGATCCCAAGTGTAACCAGGTCGCTCTCCACCTGGTCCCTCCAATGGAGTGCAGGCCTTCCCCTTCCTCGGCTTCCTCCGGCGGGCATTGCATCGAACTCTTTTAGAGCTGGAGCACTTTCGTCTATTCGAACAACATGACCTAGCCAGCGTCGTCGTGTAACTCGTGCAGCTCATCGTTATAGAAGATTGTACCTTCTCTATTTAGCTCTGCAGCTCGTATTATTCGTATAGTGAATGCGGAAGCAATTACAAGACCAATTCCTACCATTTTCGACCGTTTTATTTGATTTCTAATAAGCTATGGATTTAAATTACACAAATATTTATAGAGTGACAGCTATATCGATGAACTTTCTTTTAAGATAATCAAATCAAAATACATTTATATAGTTTCTTTTCCTTGATAACCATATCTTTTGGACGTCCACTGGGTAAATCCTTTTCGGAGCTCAAATGGTCTGTGTTGGAATGATCAATCGCTTCGCTTTGTAGCTTAAAATCGAACGAAACCTATCCACAGAATTCTAATTCTGAGATTGTTTATTGAAAAGCATTTGGTTTAAGGGGTTAGGGGTAGTCGGAATTTTCAAAAAAAAAAAACATTTTTTATAGTCTCTTCAAAATAATTTCTGAAAATTTGAAGTTGATCCGATAACTACTTATACGAGTTATTCGACAAATAACAAAGATCGCTGAGGTACTCCTGGTGTGAAACTTTAAATGCGTTTTTCTCAAAACTATGTTTTTTGAACAGGTGGCAACTGTAACTCGCAAACCGCTCAGTAGATTTTAATGAAATTTATACAGCTTACATTATAAACTCAGGACTGATCTGAGAATTTTTTATTTTCAAAAATTTCGATTTTTTAAGACCAATTAATTTTTGATTTTTCCCGAAAATCTAGAAACAAATTTCCTGAGGCCGCCATTTTGTTAATTTTTGAAAAAAAGCTTCGATCAGGCCCAGGATTATCTAATATATAAAATTCTCGTGCCACGGTGTACGTTATTGAACTCCTCTGAAACCGCTCGACCGATTTTCGTGAATCTTAGCGTGCATATCGGCTAGGTTGGAGAATCGGACAACATCTATTTTTCATCCTCCTAAATGTTAAGGGTGGTCCACCCCTAAATTTTTTTTAAGTTTCCGCGAAGATAATTAAAAATTTTCTAAAATCGGGAAGTTATTGGTTGTTGAAGTTCAAACCGATCTGGCTAATTCTAGTCTTGAAATATTTGTGGAAGGCCCGAAAAAGATTAGAAAGTGTGTAGATATGGAAAAATTGCGAGGAAGATATCAATAAGACAATTTTATTCGAGTTGACAAGAAAAATATAAAAAGAGAAAACAAAGAAATAATATTTTGAAGGTTGTCATTGTTGCTTTGTTAAAATATTTTTGTTATACAATTGAACGTATAAGGTTGTGTCGATAGCCCAAAACAATTTGTAAAAAATAAGGAAAGGCTAAGTTCACGTCTAACCGAACATTTTACACTCTCGCAATTTATTGATGTAATTTTATTAAGATAACACACGCTATGATCTATATATTCGGCATAAAGTCCAATAGAAAATCATCATATACTCATTTTCACCAAGGTTCCAATGTTTCCAAGGTTAACGGGAATAGGCACCTGTTAGTAGGCAAACAAACGGCACATTCGGCCTTGAAATTACTCCTAAATTGCAAATTAACGAAACACCAGTCGGCAAAATCGCCAAAAATAGCGCTATAACGAAGATTTTCCAAATATTCAAGAAGTCGCTGGAGGTACTGCAAAGGACTTTAAAAGATCTTGATTGTCGATAAACGTTTTTGGTGAAGCCATGATTCTTTTGGCAGGTGATTTTCGCCAGACTATTCCTGGAACAAGTGTTGCTGACAAACTAATCACATTCCTAAAATCATCTAATTTGTGGCGACACATAAAGTATCGCCAATTAACAACTAACATATGAGTGTTTTTGCAATAATATCAAATTTCGATTGTAGAAGCAGTTGGAAATGGTAGGGTCGCAGTTGACACCTCGATGGATTAATAGCATTTCCAACAGATTTCTGTCACTTCATTGACTTGAAAGAGAAGTTTTCCTGACATGAAACCTCAATATGATAACCATGAATGACCTATATTGGTGGTAAAAAAACAAAGACATCGATAATCTTAATGCGACAATTTAGAATTTCGAGGAGAGTTGACACAGCTACAAACCAGGATGAGGTAGTCAAACTATTTAAAATTGCCTGTACTATCACCACTCACTTTGCAATTAAAAGTAGTGTGAGTTGTCGTCATGCTGCGTAACATAAATCGACCTCGAGTAATCAATATCGTCGCCGAAGCCAAGATTGGACCAACTTAATTTAATGTATAACTTAGCCACAACAACGTGTGGCCGGGTCTGCTAGTCTATTTATAAAACTAAATTTTTTTATCCGATTGATTTTAGATGAATCTCCAAGGACTTATAATTGTCACCGCAATAGCTTTGGAAATTATAATTTTTTTTTTTCAAATTTTCGTGACTTTAAGTCAAAACATTGTATGATAATGCCATATTATTGCTTTTGTAAAATAACATGATTTAATAGCAAAAAAAAATTACTGAAAACTCTAATTTTTTTCGTGTCGCTGACTACCCTAACCCCTTAAATCTTCCATAAGCCGAAAGCTATGATATCATCTTCTCATATTGTTCCAGTAAGTCCATTCAGAAGGCATATCAATAATTTCAGATTGAATGAAGAACTGAATACAATGTGTCCTAAAGATATCAACCAACAGCTCCAACATCTCGTCATTTACCAAATATACTAATTTCATAGTGCCTTCAGAAAAGGTTGAGTTTTTGCTTTTTTTAGATAATGGGTCTTTAAATTCGCCGAATAACGTATACTTTTCCTTTGATTACATTTTTAACAAACAAATTTGTAGACGCCTCGAAATATTTCATATTCAATATTCTTAGCGCAAAAACAGAACATTTTTGGTGCTTGGTCTCGCCCGACCATCACCTTATTTCTTCAAGTTTTCTCCAAGAAAACATTAAATCTTACGAAAGCGAAGTATTTCCAAATGTCAAACATGTCATTTTGACACTATTATTTGCAATTACAGTATAAAAATGCAACCGACCAACCTTGCCACAGCTTGTGGTCAGACTTCGTGCTTAAGCTGAATGCATTAACAAAAAGAACCGCAATGCAACAAACTCAGCCCACTCACTCAAGTACACATGTTGTTGCATAAACTTCTCATTTTTCTTTTCGGAATGCATGCAACAGCGCCACAGAATGCACCTGTTGACATTGCCGCGGAAGAGGTGTGAATGCGAATGGCAGAACAGCAAAGTGAACAAATTGCAAAAACAAAAACAAAAAAAAACGCGGGAAAAAGCTAATAATTATGCGTTACAAATTGATTGACCAACTAACTGCAGCTATGTGTTGTGGTTGTTGTAATCCATGTTGCACTACAATGAATGCACTTGCAACCCGCGCTCAGTTGGTCTACTGCAAAGTGTGTTGCATGTAGATGAATGTGGGGCACGCGCGCGCTGTCTAAACGCTGTCAGCGCGCTTTGATGGAGTGGGTGGCGTCACGCATGCCGCCGCGGCGCTTACTGGCATCCGACAAACACCCGCACACATCTGCTAAAGTGATGTGTGTGGCACACTATTGAGTGTTTGGCACGCTCACTTTTATTTATGTTGCATGCATGTCCGAAATGTAGCCAACCTGACAGTTACATGCCACATACACAGTAAGTTGTTGTTGTTGTTGTTGGATTTTTCATTTTTCACCAGTGGGTGCCTAGGTGGCATGCCGCCACGCCATTTGTTGTTGTTGTTGCGTCGCAGCCGATGTTATTGATGAGGTGTTGAAATGTTGCACGGCCGCTAAAACGGGTTATCATTCGCTTTGTTGACTTTGTTTTTGTAATTTAGTCATCCTCTTTGTTGTTGGCGCCAACAAATACCTCACGTGATCTTTTCGACGGTGCATTGTTGGTGGCATTTTGTGTGACATTGAAACAACAGCTGTGCAGCGCCAATAACACACCACGTCGCCTCCACCCCTTGCTTCCACGCCACATGCACCTACATCGGCTCTCGCGCAAATGCACACGCGGAAACTCTCTTTATTTGCCACCAAAACCCAGTTTTTTATTGGCGTTGCATGCACTGCAATTAACCATCGTGCCACATACCTCATGCTCTGCGCGGCTTTGCTGTTGCATCCGTCGGGATTATGCCACCAAAATGCGATGTGTCGCTGCATTGCATGCCACATGTGAGTGCTGCTGTTGTTGTTGTTGTACACATCAATACCAATACTCCTAATGCGGCGCCCGTCATTTATGCCATGCCACAAAGCACGCGCACTTTTCGCGTTTTGCTATTGTGTGTGAGTGTGCATGTGTTTGTGGTTGTGCTTTTTTGCATTTTGCTTTAGCTGTTGCACTGTTGTTGTTGCTGGTGTTGTTGCACAAAAGATGCAACACGCCGATTTTCGCCACCTCTGCGCCGCCATCGCACTGTTGTTGTTGGCTTTCATTCATAGCTTCGGCCACATTTGGTTTGTTGTTACTATCGTAAATTCATTCATGCAACTGTCGGCCAATGCGCCGCTTTTTGTTGCCTCATTTTTGTTGTGCTGCACTTTTTGCGCCACGAAAATGCAAAAAAAAAAAATACAAAAACAAAACGTGCGAATTGGCGAGTGTGTTTGCGTGGCGCCAGTGCATGCAACAGTTGCATCACTGCGTGAGGTGCAAGCAAACAACAACTACAGCAACAACATTATGCGCGCGCAATGTTGCCACAAAAAAAATGGCAAACAAAAATCTTTTCATTGCATTTAATAGCCGAATGGGTGAGTTGGCTTTGTTGTTGTTGTTGCAATTTTTTTTCCTGCTTTGCGGCTGCTAGCTGTTGTTGCTGTTGCTTTTGTGTGTGTTCATGCAACTGCAACTGCAATTGAAACTTCAATTGAAACGTTGCAACGTTTGCCTTTGGCTGTTGCAAGTGCACGTGGCAATGTCACAGCGCTGCATTTTTTCGAAGCCTCAGCCACATCCGCTGCGGTTTTTGTGTGAAATCAAGGCAAACACACGCACGCACACATACACATTGGGCATGTGAATGATTGCACTCACTTTTTGCAATGCGCCGCTTGTTGTTGTTGTGTTTTTTTTTATTGCTTTGCGCTCCAATGAAAGCGAAAATGAAAGTGGCGCTGCTGTTTATTGTTGTTGTTGCTGTTGCTGTTCGGATTGTTGTCGCTTTTTTATTAAGTTGTCGCTACCAAATGCATGCAACACGCGTCGGCAACACGTTTATGCCGAACTTCCAACGCACACACATACATACATACAGTCGTTGGTGCATTCGCATGGGTCCCATTGGGCAACTCGTCGCTCTCCAAGGTGTTTGTTTGTGCATTGTTGCAGCAACAACTAAACTTTATAAACTTTTTTTCCGTTTGAGCGCCACAGGTGTTTGCAGTGGCATATTTACATGCCACATATAATTTTTGTTGTTGTTATATTCTCTTTTTTAATGCTTTCCGAAATTGCGAAAACACCAACACACGCACCCACTCTTCTATGCAAATGACTCAAATGCATTTATTTGCTTCTACGTTGCATATATATATTTTTATATAGATATAAAACACTTTTTGTTGTTGTTGTTGCATTTGTTCCTCTCTCAAACGCCTGCAGTTGTAAACGTCATTGCAACTATAAATTGCTGCTGCGGTTTTCAATGCCACCAATAATCATGCAGTCAATAGGCCGCAGGACAGCACGATATTTACACGCCACACACACACACACACACACACCGCTGTACTATTTATGCTATTTGTTGTATATGATATGTATAATGGCGGCTTACAGCTTTGCCAACACACATGTTTAGTTATTTAAATTCTCTTTTTTTATAATTTTTTGCAACTAATTGTTCGCGCACATACTGAAGTGGCAATCATCGGCGCATTGTTGCAACAAATTGCCTGCTCACGGCCCACCCTATCATGCCACAGACCGTGTCGTGGTTTGCGGTCAGTTGTGTTGATTGTTTCTTTATTGTTATTATATAATAGAACTTGTTGCTTCACGGCGCTGGGGAGCCATCAGTTGATTTCTCTATAAAAAAGAACTTGCAACTAATTTATATAATAGATATATACACACACGTATGTAAAAAAATCGGAATAAACAAAAGAATGCCATTTGTCTAGAGATCAGCAAATGGCAAACAATTTTAGTTTACTGTACTCATTATTTTACTGGGAGACTACTGTAAAAATTTGAACGGTTATTGTAGTCATTGAAAAAGTTCCCAAAACACTATTTTGGAACCCTCTAATGTGACGAGTCCAGGCACTCCAGTAGTTAAAAATATTTAGTAAAGGTCGAACGATCGTGGAAAACCTGCCACATTCGAGCCGTCCAGTTAAATGTATCAGCGTCAACGGCCGGCTTGAACAATATAGTTAATAGGGACTAACCAAATATCTTCTGGATTACTTGAGCACGTTTTGACTGTATTTTGCAACATAGAACCTATGGCAGCTACTTTTTTATGAAGACAATTTCAATTTAAAGGTCTCTAAAGAAATATACTATATATAAGAAACTATATAAGAAACTATAAATACAAGTTAGGAAAGATCTTTGGCCTTGGGATACCCTCCGAAAATACCCATTACAGGAAACGATGGCATAGCTCTTTTGAAGCAATAAATAGAAACTTAATAAAACGTTTCAAGGTTCTCCGGATGCAGAATTGTAAATAGTTTCAGAAAAATTAAATTATCAGGAGCCCACTACGAGGTCGACAATAAATATTTGTCTTAATATCGATCAGCTATCGCTATTCGGATTTACGATAAGTCATGACATAGTCATACCTAGTGAGCAGAAGAAATTCCCTAGTTCTATTATGTTATATCTTCAGCTAGAAAAAGTTATAATGGTTCAAGAACTCATTACCAATGTTTACTTGTCTACCTACCCAAAAGTAGACCGCTAGGAGACTAGATAATATCCACTATTGTAAGTTCACGCAATTAGTATTATAAATGAAAACGGTCAACATCTTCCTAAATTGTTTTGGGCCCATAACACTGATAGTCATTGAAAAAATAAATAACCAAAAGAGTTTGCATTGGGAATAAATTTGAACAGTCTTACATGTTCCTCGGTTGATGCACCCGGGTATGCAGCAGGCTGGTACATTGCGGCGAAGGTCGCCGGAGTCAGAGAAGCTGGGAACACAGACACCCTGAAATCCTCCGTCACTTAGCGCCTATCCCTGATCTACCCCACTGCATCGCGGAACCGTCTCCCATCGCTTACTTCACTGCGCACATACCTTCAAGAGCTATGTGAGAGAAGAGAAGCCGATGGAGAATAGGCTCAGTGAGCTTTTTCACAGATAGATCAAAGCTCAGGGTTAAGGTGAGAAGAGGAGTCTCCAGCTTGAAGAGAAGAGAAGGTACCATAGCAACATTGACGACGAGGTGGCTGCAGTCTCAGCTCTCCGCAATCATTGGTGTGCTTAGTAGTCATTGTCCAATAGGCACACATGCGATGAGGTTAGGGATCAAGCTAGACGCTAGCTGTTTGGAGGAAGGCGAAGAGGTATCACCCGAGCACTTAGTAAGATACTTCCTCCTTCAATATTCAGCATTCGCTAGATTTAACTTAAATCACCTCGGTAGACACATCTTCGGCGAACCCAGTGAAGTGACTGAAATCGACTTAGCCGACTGAAGAAATGTAGAATAGGGTCCATGCGCTTTTGTCGATTCATAAGGGTCTTAGTGATCCGACAGAAGTATCAGGGTGTCACAAAGGACTGACGAATCTATCTAAGTGAGACTCTACCCTTTGACCTAACCTTACCTACACAAAGAAATTGGTGAATTATGGGTCTTATGAACTATATTCTGTGGCATCCCCTTTATATCGTTTTTCATATGTGCGTATTTCTAGTTATAAATTCATTAACTGAGTGTTTCTATGTATTTTATGACGCAAAATTCAGCAGTTTTCCATCCACTCCCTATGTACCTCTCCATAAACATACAAATGTGGATGTTAGTATGTACGTGCAACATGCTGCACACATTTCCAATTCACTGCATTGTGGGCGCGTGCGTGTGTGTGTGTTTACAGTTTTTCCCACTTCGCGTTCGAGTGCAGTCAATTTGGCTGAAAATCCCTAATAATCGTTGCAATCAGTGCATATGTCAGCAAATCGATGTGATAGCGCGAATGAACAGACAAGCATCAATGAAACACACACCATCATCTATCTGTTGGCATACAAATAGGTATGTGTATATGTATGCCTGTGTTTCTGTGCAGCGGAAAAAATGCAAAGCCACTAAATGCAGCCAGCAAACACACGAGCCATAAAGTGTTGCACTAAAGTGGCGTGAAGTTGTTGCGCTGGTGTTGTTGCAACATGCTCACTGGTGGCTGCGCAAAACCGTGTGCGGGGGCACTATGCCGGGTGGCTGTGTCAAAAGTGCAGTTGCGCGGCACATAACGGGTCTCACACTGTCAATAACTGTCAATTGGCGGCGTGAAAAAAGTTGTTCGTGAAAAATGCAGAAAAATTCATGGCTGCAACGATTTGAAGGACACTGCATTTTTCATGACACTTTTTTGATTTTTTGCTTTGCCGCAGCTTAGCTCCCTTACCAGTGGCCACTCGCTGGGGCACCCAAACAACCACCACTATCACGCGCTGTCTGTGCCACACAACAACAACGTTGCTCGAGTGCAACCATTATTTTGCTGCCACTTGTGCGGTCAACTGCTACTGGCAACCGGCGGCATCATCATGCAATGTGGCACACACTCGGACGCGGTGTGAGTGGCCGTTGGTTGAAATGTTGCGCAAATCGAAATGCAATGAAAAACTGCAATGCGGTGGCATCCAAAAAAATTATAAACAGTTGCAACAAGAACAACAACAAGTGGACAGGCCGGCAAACAAGCGAATTGTAGCCACAAAAGAGCCAATCAGCAGCAGCATGCAACAAGCGTGTGGCAGGTCCGTAAAAAACAGCCAAATACAGCGAGAGGTGGCGCGAGTTGCATGTTCCGAGTGCCGTTATTATACGATACACACAAATACACAGTCGGCCCACCTATCTATGCGATGTCGTGTCCTTTTTTACCAACTCCAAATTGGAACAACTGTGTGTCGCTCGCATGCAGCGACGCGTTGCAACAACTCGCGACGAGTGCACTTGCAGCTCTGTGCATTGGCCAAAACAAACTCACGCGACCCACACTGCTGCAGTCATGTAATGTATCGCATAGTTATGCGTGAGTGTGTATGTGTTGTTGTTGTTGTTATTGTATAGGTGCGATATTGGCGTTCATGTCCATTGTGGCTGCAACGCCACGGTATTTGTGGCATAATTTCGCGTGATGACCTTGACGCGCTTATCCACATACACATACAAACACATACACCGAGCATATATTTACTTGCCACACACACATACACCTGCATGTTATATACTACATAAGCACGCAGCAACACACACACACACGTATACATAAACATTGGATGTGTCAGCAAACTGTCTATGCAATTTAGCGTGCCACACATGCCATGATGCAACAATCAATTGCGGCGGCACGCATCCATGTTGCCACTGTGCCCCCGCAGCTGTGCCTTGTCTACCTTTAGGATTTTGGTTTTTCGTGTTTTTGTTGGTGTTTTGTATTTTTTTGTTTTGTTCTTTTTTTTCTATTTTTTGCTACGTGCGGCACGCGCTTAAGCTCCCACCGCGTCACTGCTGCACTCTTTTTGTGCGTGTGCCTCACAGCTGCAGCTGCAGTGTGCGTATGCGGTCGGTCAATTGCATGCTGTTGCTTGCATTGTTGGTGTTGGCACTTTGCGTTGCGTCGCGTCGCATCATCGCTGTTGTGGCGCCTCAGTTGCTATCGATGCTAATGATGTTCGGCAGTCAATGTTTGATGCGTTAATTCACATGTCAATGCCTCCAAAACGGGAGTGTGCGTCTCTTGAGAGAGAGAGGTGGGAAGCGTGCGCAGTTGACTGCATTGCCAAAAGTAAGGTGGCCATTGTTCGGGAGTTTTTTTCTTTTTATATAATTTTTGTGTTGCATAAACAGGTTGTACATATTGCAAGGCTATTCTGTGCTTGTTGCATATATACGTTTTATCTCTAATCTGGTGGATAGAGTTAAATGCTCCCAAACTTTGCTGATAATTATCAGTGTGAAGGGGAAGGAGGTTATAACCTCGTCATCTACCCATGTGGTTTTCATTTGTACAGAAAATTTTTGATTCAAGGTCAAAGATATCGCTTCTGGTGTTCATTTAAAGTATACTGCTATCTTTTTTCGAGCGGATGTTGTTTGGTGAATGAATATTTTAAATGGGGCTCACAAGGTGAGCAAAATGTGCATTTTTAAATATTGAGACCATTTTGAGCTGAACATTGGAATCAATTATTTGGCCAACATAACGGTTCGTTTGTCAAAATCGGTATTAATTTTAATTCATTTGGAAGATTGAACATCAGAATATTAACTAACTAACCAACTAACCTCTAAATATGGTGTTAGAATTAATGAACTGCAGCGAAATTATGTTTTGCAGGTGGTTTAAGTTGCCTGATTAAAAAATTTTATATTTCATTTTTCATTCCCAAAATATTTGATTTCAACTAAGAACTGAAGGGTCATGGTATTTCAATAGGCACGCTACAAAGGTAGGTAGAGTTCGATAGTGACTGCAAACGGCGCCATATTTTTTTCCACTCTTCTGACATTTCTCATCAGTAAGGTTTGCCATTTCATTATTGAGAGATATACTACCCAACAAAGGATCGAAATTATTAAAATTTACTACCGAAATTCTTAGTCGGTGGCCTCAACTTTAAGAGCATTCATGGTCGTCATAATCGTACTGTCTGTCCGTTCAATGATAACCGAATATTTTAGACCCAAATTTGATGATATGGACTTGGACAATATGTGGTTCCAGTGAGCTACAAGTCACGTAACGAATCAAAATTCGATTTATTGAAAACTAAGTTTGATGAATGTCTTATCTCACGAAAATTGGGCTCAGCGTCTGGACTTCTGCGAACGTGCTAGTGGTGGCCATGTGTAAGAAA
Source organism: Zeugodacus cucurbitae (assembly GCF_028554725.1). Classification (NCBI taxonomy): domain Eukaryota; kingdom Metazoa; phylum Arthropoda; class Insecta; order Diptera; family Tephritidae; genus Zeugodacus; species Zeugodacus cucurbitae. The sequence goes on from NC_071669.1 coordinate 67,815,463, forward strand.
TCGAGTTCCATACATAATGGTATCGAATGTACTTTCACAAAAATAAAGGGGTTCATTGATATCACCATCCATTGGAAAACCCTTAATTTATGATTAACGTCAAGTTAATAGCTCATACTGCCGCAAAACGATTGGAAGACAAATATAATTTCTATATTTAATCGAGAAAAAATTTATATTCGGTCACGATTTAGCTAGTTAACTGTACACTTTTGATATATACTATATCATTAATCTTTAAGGTTTTGAACATCTTCCGGAATTTTTATTTTAAATTTGGAAAAAAAAATACCTCAGTAACGGGTTTTGCGAAAAAACTGCGCTATCTTAGGCGAATGAAGGCGATCTACCTTAAGAGGTTAACGGTAGTCAGGATTAAAAAAAAAAAAATAATTTTTTTTGCATTTTCGTAAAGTGTAAATCTTAAAAATATTCTCTGAAAATTTGAATTTCATCTGATATTTACTTTTCGAGTTATTCGACCAATAACTCATAACAAGCGCTCAGGCACTCCAAAACGCTGGTGTGAAACTTTAAATGCCAGCCACAAACAGCTATGACTTTGAAAATTATAATTTTTTTTTCTAATTTTTGTGTCTTCACGTCAAAACATTGCGTAATAATGCCATATTATTACTTTTGTAAAATAACATGATTTATTTCGTGTTTCCGACTACTCCTTACCCCTTAGGAATCCAAATATTAAATTTGAATATTAGCCGAAAGTATTAATTCCTACTGGATTAAAAAAGTTTGTATGCAAATTCATTCATGATATTATACCTTCGTACTGATTGACTTAAAAATTCAGTCGATGGAGCCTTCTCTTATGCAGTATCTTCTATGAACCAAAATAAATTGGCTGCTCTTGTATTTCTGTACTTGACTGTTTATGGCAGCTATCAATTTAATCGGAAATGGTCTAAGGATATTGGGTAAAATATAGTATGCTCTCTACGGGCTGCACTGAATTAAAAGCAATATTTTTGGTTACATTTAAGAATTTTTTTTATAGCTTTGATTTATTTTATTTTTCAATCTATTATATTATTTATTTTTCATAATGATAACTTCTATAAAATTCTGGTAACACAACCATCATAATAATAACAGAAATATGCAGTAAAATTGCTTTTTTTTATAATTTTATATATTATTAATACGAAAGTTATTCATCTTGCTTTTACAAATAAAATATGCGTGAAGGTGAGAAACACAGGAAGCAATACAAATATTTTACACACTCATACATATACACACACATACATACATTTAAATAGCTCTGACTGATTCATATCACTATTTACAGGTATTACCTCATGCATTTACTTCCCACAATCTGGGAATTTTTAATCAGCATCATTTTCACAATTTTATTTTGATTAAACTCTCTCATACTTATTACAAAGATTTCTTTTCATTTCTTCTGCATCCTTCTCCCTCTCACCACAACTTGCAATTATCTGATTTTGTGTTTATTATTAATTATTATTTAAACGGGCGACAACAGAAATCGGTATTTTTTCAGCATCACAGCTAGTCATATTCGCAATTAAAAACCAACCGAAGAAACAAAAATAAAATAACAACAACAATAAACATTTTCTTAACTTTCGACTTAATGCGAATTCCTTGTTCGTTTAATATGTCGGCGCAGCGCTGCGCCATTTTGTGACGCTGCAGTGAGTCAGCGAGTCGGTTGAAGCATCATGCCCTTCACCACTGCACTTCCCCCTTCGAACGCCTACAACTTGCATCCATATAAGCAACAATGGTTGCGGAGAAAAATAATATCGCATTGCTTGCTGATAAAGAAAAACGCTACAACAAAAGCAAATAATACTCGAGTACATTTTTAATTCACATTTTTCGATGTTAATTAGCCGCGATTTTTAATTATTTCGTCGTAATCGTAGATGACAAGTAAATATTTCAGCGAATTGCTTGCGGTTTGATTCTTATTTTGACTTGTTTGTAACATTTATATCGAAGTATATATATTTCTTAGTTCACCGCTTATTGCAGTTCTCGCTTTTGATAAGGCGTATGTATGTCGGCAGGTATTTATGTATCAAGGTAATTGTTTACCACTCTTCTATGCTTTGCTTTAAATTTATAATTCAAGATGTTGAGGAAAACATAAATAGAAATACATAAATATGAGTACATACATACCTTGAAAATCCGAATGGAGATATATTTTCATACTCATTTGGAACAGTGAGTTGCTTATACTTGAATTACAGATGCTTCAAGCATTCTAAAAAAATTGTATATTGACTTTATCAGTAATATTTCTCAGTGATTATTAGTCAATAAACTTTTCAATTTCTTATATTTTAACACTTATCAGGGATATGTGGTAATTTGACAAGAACTGCTTATATACATATGTATATAGAATATATGGCATATTTTCTTAATATGAAAAAATCGGCCATCAAACAGATCGACGACTTCAAAGTTCCTAAAAACATAGAGCAAGTAAAAAATGATGGTTCATGAACAATCAGAAAGTTTTACTGGAAGGAATTCTAGTGACATAAACGATATGTTAGCTTTATTAAATATACAACTTACTAAATATAAACTAAAACTACAAAACTTATAAACTTGAATTTGTCTCAAATTTCACTATATTCACCCAAGCAACAGTACTCCTTTAGTCATCAATGAGAATAAATTATGAAACTCCTTTGAACTTCATATAAATATATAGTTGGATATATCCAGAATAAATAAATATATATTTATACACTCGCAACATGTTACAAAGAGAGTCACATAACGGTTGTTTGTAACACTCAAAACTAAAGTAGTTAGATATAGAGTTATTTCTGGCCTAGGCAACAGGTGCAATCTGACATTTCCATTGGAAAGTTTGACATTTTTTAGCATAACGTCACTCAGAACGTTTTGTCATTTAATCATGAATTGTTTTATATACAGGGAATTAAAAAATTCAACTCGGCCAAAAAATGGAATTAACTCGTGAACATTTTCATGTGATTATTTTTCACAACTTTCGACGTGGATTATCGCGACAAGAATGCATCGATGAACTAAAATCTTTGTATGGCTATGAAGCACCATCCTATAGCACTGTTAAAAACTGGTACAACGAATTCAATCGTGGCCGACGCTCGCTCAAAGACGAATTCCGTGAAGGTCGTCCAAAAGCAGCCGTTGTGCCAGAAAACATCGATGCCATACGTGAACTGATAATGCAAGACCGTCATGTAACATACCTTCAGATAGAGGCATGCCTATGCATTTCTCCCACCAGCATACATTCGATATTGCATGAACATATAGCCGTAAAAAAGGTTTGTTCTCGTTGGATCCCGCACAATTTGACAATCGCTCAAAAAAGTGCTTTGAAAATTGGTTTGAGCGCATGCAAAAGTGTATAAATCTTGATGGAGAATATTCTGAAAAACAATAAAACCATTTTCGTCGATAAATATTCCTGTTTTCATTATTAGGCCAGAAATATACATATGTATATAGCAGGCCTCGTACTAAAATGATGAAGAGTAGAGTTCAAATTCGGATGTCTGTCAGTCTGCCTTACAAGCATGCTGTAATTTGAGTAAAAATTTGAAGCCTCACTTAGCAATCTATAATTTAAGAACCAGTGAAGATATCGGAACAAATATTGCGTGCCTAGTTTGACCATCCATCTTAAAATCATCGAAATCGGACTATAACATTTCAAGGCCGCAGATATAGAACACGATGACCGCATCGCTTGCCAAAAATGTTCTTAAATCTCTAAGATATCCTAAAGAAATTAAGAGAAGATTCTTTTACTAGTGTGCCTCTGTTCAAAAAGTGGTCAGAAACGGATCAACACTATACCCATTAGGGTGTCCCTTATTCTTTAAAATTTTCCAAATTTGATATTTTTTTGCGCGAAACATTGTTTTCTTATTCCTTTTGGTTATTCCGTTTGGTTTGAATTCAGAATTCCAGCGATGATCCTATACCCTGCCTCAAGCAGCTCAAAATATGTATTATATTGATATCAGTACATTTAGTGAAGAAAACAAACACTTTAAGACTGTTAAACTATTATTTATTTACTGGCAAATACACCTGAAAGAACAGAGTTTTTAATCAATGATTTCATAGACATTACTCTACGAGCGTGCTGACTAACAAGGAGAAGGTCTTGGAAATTGTCTTCAGTTTTCATTTGTCCCAAATACTCTTGAGTTAAGCCTACGGCCCTTTCAGCAGCGTCATTGATAACAGGAAACGTTGTAAACATTTTCTTCACAATAATAAAACTTTTACATGAGGCCCACTCAATATTATCAATTTGTGGGAAATCATAACTAAGACTGAACCTGCGGAAAATTTTGAGAGAGCTTGGACTTAGTAGCTCATAAAAGCTTTTTCCAGAAAATTTGCAACATCTTTCGGCTTGACAATAATTTTTTTGTAACCCAAGGATGGAGGCGATAGATTAGATGCAGTATCCTCTTTTTCCATATAGCAGAGTATCTGTGACATCTTACGTTTCATTTCAATAGAAAGAGTGGAATCAAATACGGCAAGCGTCACCCACTCAGGTGTTAAATACCACAGACCTAAATACCTAGATGTCGCTTCTTCTCGACACCAGCAATTTTAATATCTTTTGCAAGTAACATTGCACCTACACATCCTTTCATCTTCTGTCGTAAGAGAAATTCGCGGTCTACAGGAATGGTAATCAAAGGCATTGCATCTTTGTGTGACACATCGTTCGAGATCGTTAAATTTGTCCACAAAAGAAGCTTCTAATTCAATTTGACGAGCTGAACGTCGAGAGGCATTTTTCTGGAGTGCTCTATATTCATCGTGAAGAGCGATAATTTTTTTCACCACGTAAGCTTTGTCACTAGTAGGAATTCTTGCTCGTTCCCAAAACTCACAAACAGCATCTGAAGTCATCCGACTTGCTTCAGAAACACTGACACTTCCATTCCTTTCTTGCAGTTTATAAGACAAATACCACAGCATTTGCAGACGGGGTATCTCTTCCTCACTATGGTCAATAAGATATAAATGCTTCCTTATTTTAAGACCACTCATCATGACACTTGAAGCCAGAAATCCTCAAAAAACAAAACTCAGTTTACGAAGGATAAAGAAAACTTTCGACAGTTAAAAGCTGCCCTCAGTCAAAGGGCCAGGCGCGCGAACGAAAAGAAATACTTTATTGACTCAAATCGCGGAGTAAAATAGAAGTTGTCAAGTTGCTAAGTAAATGCCAGTGGACATACAGCGGTATTTATTTTTATATTGCATATGAATTAAAAGGCAGATACATGAGAAAAATTACTTCTCTCAGATGCCAGACTGCCAAAGTTATAAAATATTGAAAAAGCGTAAAACTTCGAGTGCCTTGAGGCAGGGTATTCGTTTTTCCAACAGAGTTGAAATTTTGTAGATTGATTCAACTTATCGAAAGGAAAAAAAAAATTGTGTGCCACATCGTAATTCTTAATATTGCATTTTTAAGGGACACTCTAATACCCATATAGCTAATATACCGATTTTCAAACTTACGCTGGACTTTATACCGTATATATTGGTTAATATGTGAGATATCTAAGCCAAAACAAGTTAGTCTTTGCTATAGTATTGGTAGTGAAAATGAGTAAAATCGGTTAAGGAATTACCTCAGCCCTCATATACTTTATATAGTGATTCTCGTTATTCTAGTGGACTTTATTGCCGAATACATGGGTCGAATTGTGTGTTATTTTAATAAAACTATATCAATAAAATATAGAGAGATAAAATGTTCGGTTACACCTGAACTTATCACTTCCTTACATGATTACTATTGGTTACATTTTAGTGGCTTAGTGATTTTGGATAATGAGTTAGTACGATATGATCTAAGAGTTTCTTGTAAGATTCCCTCCAAAATTTTTTATACACAAATTAAATTCTTCAATTCATTGATTAGAAATGTCAAGGAATAAGAATACCTCACACTTAGGTGATTTTATGTAGCCATTCAGGCCGGCTGGCAGGTTTCTGAATATTCCGGCAAATGGAGAGTTTTACAGCATCTACAGCTTATTTAAGTTGATAACGGACTGTCTAGATCAGAGTTTTAATAGTTTCTTCCTAGTACAGACAATCCCACAGAAAACTGAGAACAAAACATGTGGTTTAGTATAAAGTTCTGGTAAGGGAAGAAGAATTTTTACTAATATTGCCTGGTAAACTTGATTGACTCTAGGAGCATACTAAAAAAAAAGTGTCTTGCGAATTGATGATTTTTCAAAACGAAAATCTTCATTAAAACATCTAAACTAAATCTAAACTATCCAATGAAACCCAACCACTACATCACAGTTACAAATGAAGCTTATGAAAAGGATTTATGACGTTTTTGGTGCGAAAATAAGAACAAAAAATGCAGTACGAAAAGCTCGTAACCAATGAAATTTACTATGCACATAGGAAGTTTTTATGCAGCCTTAAAATTGATTGTCTTTTCTTTCCATGCGATTCCGTCAAAAAACACGCCAAGCGAAACAAAATTTTAAGCCGCGTTGCAATAAAAGGAATTGGTTCGATGTGGTTCTGAAAGTGGGATTAAGCTAACGGTAAAAAACGCGCTGAAAAACTAAGCACGGTGCGTGTGTGTGTTCGCACTTTGTATTTGCAATAGTTGCAAAAGCTAACGAATAGAATTTCGCTGAGACATATCCTCAATGGAAGAAAATAAAAATGGCCGAAAAATATTTGACTATGATAGCCACAACAGCCTAAGCAATGGACAAGCGAAGCGAAAAGTCTGCAGGAACTAATGGAAACGCCAGAAAACAACGAAAACGCGAACACAATGTCCCTACGCAACATAACGGAGCAGCTGCAACACCCGCAGCGATTTTCGTAATGTGAATCAAAGGCGGCATATAGTGTGCAAATGTGTGTGTGATTGCCTGAACTATTTCATTTAGGAGTAGGACACGCTGAAAACCCGTTACACACACAAAGCCATACAAAGGGTGTAGGAACCTAGCGGCAGGACGCAGCGAGGCGTAGGCTTATGCCTAAATTCAACAGACGCCACAGTCGAGAAATCCAATTTGATGGCCCCTTCGGCCAACACCTTTCGAGGGCTTCACGTACGCTAGACTTGCATCTGCATTTGTTGCAGTCAAGTGCAGAAAGATTTGAAAGGCGGGTGAAAAAGCACTCGTGGGGCGTTTCGAATTTGTGATGTTGCAAAATTCTTGCACCAAAATGTCAACAACAACTACAATGGCATTAGAAAGAAAAACTATTGCTATGCAAACAACGGATGGAACACACACATATACACATATGAGGCCTGCGCCTCTGTGGTAGAGCCAACGAGTGACATGCTGTGTACAGTTTCGCGTTTAGAAATTTCGCAATGCCGCGACCAAATCGCAGAGGAAGTCTGAAAACCCTTCAAGCAACAACTTGCATACACCAACTTCTCACACACCAACTTACACGGTCCACGCATATGTGTATGTGTGTGTGTGTGTTTGGTTATCCATGCGCACACTTTCATTTGTATCTATCAACAACAGAAATGGCAAAGTTTCAGCCGAAGCCATGGCAACATCGATGCCTACAGCTTCGTTTTCTAAAAGAACGCCAATTTCATTAGTCGCCAACGCCAACAGTGCCGGTTCGAGTCTATCGACACCAGCCACTCGCTGGTTGAATTGGTCCCCTCTCCATCACGTATACGCAACGTGCAACCCCGCTGGCGACTTCGACGTATGTTGCATGGTTACAACAAGAAAAATGCGTGCAGTCGCAGTCGCCGTCGTCGTCGTCGTCGTCATCGTGTACTTTGTCGCCCCGTTGCAGTCGTGGTCGGCCGGTTGTTTCGTTGTCGTCGTCGTTGTTGCCAGTTGTTAGACGCATTTGTAATCGGCAGCAAACATTAAAGCCAATGGCAAATCAACTACTACAACAACTTTAGTCGGCAATAAAAAGTATGCAGCAACAGGAAAAGTAATAGGGAGCGGAGTGAGCGCGTGGACGAGTTCCCACTTGCAGTGTGTCTTAGGTGAAGGTACAGTGAAGCAAAACAAGGCTTTTCTGCTGCAATCTGGGAAAGCTTTGGTGAAGCGTTCGATCAACCAACCGATCAATTAGTACTCAGCGATGAAGATTAGCCCTGCTAAAGCAAAAAAGTAATAATAATAAACCAGGTATCTTCTTGACTTCAGACATGGTTGGCAATGGGAAGTTCTCCTTACATATTTATAAAGCATCGACATAACCAACCGTAAATTTCTATTCCTTAAACTATTCCTTAAATTATTTGGGTTCTTCATACAAAGTTTCTCCGACAATTGCTTTAATATTCAGGACAATCATTGCTTGGTCCAAGCACCTGTATTAGATAAATAAGATAACCTTTGGATCTATATGAATGAGTGAAATCCGTGAGTTGAGAAGAACTGTGGAAGATGTATCGAAGCCTGAGAATGAAGAATAAATTAACTGCTTGAAAGAGTAAAGTTGGATTTAAAGTTACAGTAAGGACAAAAAAATGTGTCTCCAAGAAAATTTCTTTAGTGCCTAGGGCAAGTTATTTGGGTTCCATGGGGTTCCTTCTTCCTGGACTCATTTATTTTGGAGAATTAAATCGGAAACTAACGGTGGTCTTCTTCAACGATGAAAGATCAAATTCCGACTTGCTTAGAGCTTAACTTAACGATCCCGATAGTAAGACCGCCTAAGTCGTTGACACTGGGGATGCAAAATCAGCGGTATTCCACGAATATGAACAATATCGCGAAAGCTGCGGCTCGCTCCTTTGGTTTTTTCCACAACTACATATGTATATACCGTGCTGACCACAACTAGTGATTGCTACGCCTCTTGCTTAGCGTACTCTAAGAACTCTTTCCACCGGAACATGCACTGATATAATAAATGGATGTGAGCGCGCGATGAACCATCAAATTCCCTGCATCTCCGCACATAAATAGTACATATATATGTATATATGTATATGCATATACTTGTCGATGTCCGTTTTCTGCAATATATTCTATTTGGCCTTCTCCACCGACCACCGGCCCTGCTGATTCGGTTAGCCCCATTGCGCTTACACCCGCACCCGCACCTTTGTCCGTCAACAGCGCCTTGAATGGCGCGATTGCTGCCCGCTGCCCTTGCTGCTGCTGCGTCTGGATGCAATGTTCGCATTTTACGTTTTTGAATATTTGCATTTTTGTTTTTGTATTCACAATACATACAGCTGGTGTTGTTGTTGTTATTGTTGCAATGCTATTGATGTTGTTCGTATTTTTGTGCGAGACATGAGGGTTGCATGTGAACGCGCATAATACAAATAAACATCTAAGCACAAGCGCATACAGTTATATATATATACATGTGTATCTGAAGTTGGTAGGCCGGCTAAAGTTTCCAATGCAAATGCTTTCGTTGTCGTTCTTCGCATTATTTCTAGTTGAAAATCCTTTCCACGCAGCAGCAAACCACACACACACATATATACCGATATAGACGTATGTGGAACTGTTCAAATGTCGTTGTTAACGTTTGGTCACCTTCACTGGACTCTCCCACCAGCAGCAGCTGCATGCTACTCAACTTCCCTCCCGCTAAACATTTAACTCCAACGAACGCTTACTTTGGTCCACGATGACGATGGCGTTGCCGACGACGGCGGGGCATACCCCTTGTGGTGTGACCAGCCACCGCTACTCACCTACCCCACGCCGCCTGTGCGCGTATTTGCATCAGTTCCACTCACGAAGTGTGGTGTACGTCGCTCCCCATCAGCGCATAGCCAACAGCTGGTCGGTCTCCTTCAATACCGTTCTGGTCACCAGCAGCATTTCGTCTGTACGTCGTCATCGTCACCCGCTAAACACATAAATTGTTGTATAAAATGCAGAAACTTTACTACCGTTTGCCATCGACTCCCACTACGTGTGCGGACCACGACTCTTCGGCCAACAATGAGCAATCACTCACGCGCTTACATTCACCGCTGCACCATCATCACCAATAGCTGTGCTCCATTGTCTACAACGAAGCTGCTCATCGACATTACATCGACCGACCCACCGACCGACCAGTGTGGCCTCTATGTACCTCTTTTTTAAGACTCTACCGGCACACACACGCAGTCATATGTATTTTCGCTAATCGAAAGCTTGCAGACAAACTTGCAGAGGCTGTCATGAGCCCACATGCGAATGCATGCGCCTTCGTCTCCAAGCTTCGTCTCCAGCGTATTGTTTTTTGTCGATTTTGCTGTTATTTTATTGTTTCTATTGTTGTTATTAACGTTAGAAATTCTATTCTCTGGTTACTATACACGCTGATTGCAATGGAATAACAAAAAATATGCACCTTTATGTCGGAATACATTCACGAGCACATTTTATCCATCCCACGCAGATGGGTTCCATACTTCAGCGGCTCGCTAAAGTTCATCGATTGGATATTCTTTAAATCGGAATATGAAGTTAAGATAAATTTAATATTAATTTGAATTCAATCAAGATATCACTGGTTTCGATAACCATGGTGAATTTAAAATTTATTAACATCGAAAAAATTGTTTTTTTGAAACTAAAAGGTTTATGGCCTTAGTAAGAAGGAACGTTTTTTGAAAAAAAAAAAAATGGTTTTATTCTTCGACATAATCTTCATCTAGCGTAATGATTATAAATAAGCACCGTTTCATCCAATATTTCGATAATGGTTTAATGACCTTCAACAAAGCCGTTTGCTTCCATTTCATTCTACACTTTTGAGTCGAATCTTGCTTCAGTTAGCAAGGTTTTGTGTCTGGAACGAGAAAGTAGTCGCTGATGGCCAAAAACGGATCAAGTTAGGTTAGGTTAGGTTATACACATATATATATATGGCGGATCCCTAATCACACTTCACACTTGAATCATATGAGAAAGCCCTTTGAGAAACCAAATAACCACTTGAGTTGTTATACAAATTTTATTCTATTTTATTTATGATTTATATTTCCTATTATTTCTACTTCACTTGAATGTCCATAAATGTGAGATCCAAGATGATTTTGCTTAGGTCGGACATTCCAGAAGAAAATGTTGAGATGATTTCATTCCGTCTTCTTCTACAGCTGACGTCCGATAACATGCTTAATCTAACATACAGCAACAAAAAGGTAAACTTTGCTCAAGGAGAACACGCCTTGCGATATACCTTGGGCCGGAAGTCGTGGGTATAGTACATATCGTAATACAATTTATCGGAATGATATTATGCTGAGGGAGCCGAAGACGAAATTAATTTTTTTCCTTTCAAAATAAGTTGTTGAGGCAGCATCATTGTGAGGTCTGTAACTCTGAAAAGAGTTGGATAAAATGTATGAATTCTTTGACAGTATTCCAAGTCTCTCAAACAGAGGTATCGGTTAAGCCAACGGTTTTTCAATCTATACACTTTTCGGAAACCACATCACGTACTTTTTATGTGAGGATATGAAGGTCCGAAACTTGGTACCCACCCCATAAATAAATAATGAGTGGAAAGGGATAGGTTAGGATGCGGGTACCGTGTCGATGATTTAGACTTGATCAAAGATGCTTTAAATTCTCACGAAACCGAACTAAATTTCTCCCAATTCTTTATGCTTAATTCAAAGAAGAATACCCTCCCCATTTTGCGAAAAGCAGAGACTAGAGTTTGATAGTTCTTTTCCTTATTTCTTACATACATATTATTTCTAAAGTTGGTACTTGGCATGATTTTACTTTTATTATTCTATTTACAGATATTCTCAATGAATCTAAGGAACTTGCTAGACTTTGTAACCAGATAGTACTATATATAGACATTGGTTCATATACATGGAGATTCTATTGTGAGGCACCATTGAAACATATTCTAAGAGCTCATAGTTGGAAAGTAAATAATTCTTGGAGAATTAGAGATTAGAAATACTTTAATATATAATATATTTTTAAAAGAATCTTTAATTAACATTAAATCTTAAAACCCTTTTCCCATAAAGTCAATTTGAACAAGTTTAAAAAAATTAAAAAAATGCATTAATTGTATTACAGGGTGCACCATTTCACATGCCACATTTTCAGTTGCGTCCAACACTCTGCACACTCACGAATTAATATGAACATAGCACATCTGCATGTATTTACAAACATATTTTTTTCCGCTGCACCATGGAGCGACAATTATTTTCTCAGCCGTTAGATATGTATTTTCCAGCTAACGCCTGTGAAGTGCACTTTTGGGTGGGCATAAAAGCGCACTTGCTTAGCCAATTTACGCGACCATGCAAAATATGCAAAACAAGCGCACACACACCCACACTCAACCACTCACGCATATAAATGGATTTGTATGCATCTTTGCTGTTGCACAGCTCCACCCCTTTGTTATAGCAATAGCGTTGCATCTCGCCATGTCTGCGCTTTGGTGATATTTTATTGTCGCGTTATTTGTGCATTTATTCCACTTTGGTTTTTATACAACTCGCCATATGAAAAGCTGTGCCCCCCACGCAGTCACGAAGAGGGCCACTGCAACATTTGGTTAATGCAATATTCTCAAAGCTGCCCCGCACTCGCCAACTCTCGCGCTCTTCCCTTTTCACCCCTCTCACTCATATATGGCTAAATAGGCTTAACGACACTTTGCACCGTTAGTCGCCATACGACAACCGCTGTTGCATTCGACTTCAATGCAAAAAGGACATTGGGGCTTCGACCAACACACACACAGGCATGTTTGTATGCGAAGGAATGCCCCACAGTTTTCATAGTTGCCATACAGCTTAGGTTAGGTGGCAAATGCGACATTCGCTGGCGATTTTCGTCATATTCCGCACTTTGCTTATCCCCCTCCGTACGTCGGCGCAGCAGAGCATTGCATTGCAGACGCTTTTATGCGAGTTTTCATTTCTGTAAGGGATCTTTTGACCCTTCTAGTTCGGCTTACTTGTTATTCTCCACCGCCGTTGCATTGCATGTGGCATGTGGTGAGTTTGTGGCATGTGTGAGGGCGGAGGGTGTTATGTGTAGTACCGTTGCATCAGTGTTTATGCCGATTTTATTTATCTACTTGTGCCAATAATGTTGTTTTTGCTGATATTGTTATTGTTGCTAATGCAATTTTGTTTCGATATGTGCTTTGCATATAACATCTCGTTGCAATATTATGCAAACATAATATATGTGTATATACTCGTACATATGTGTATATAAATATCTCGTAATCCAAGTGCAATATACATATATTTGTTTACATATAAAAGTATATTTGTAGCAATTTTAGAAGTATTGGTTTGAGCTATATTATTGAACTTAGTGCGATAACAACAATTTTCTTTTCATTGTTGCTCATTATATATATATATATAGGCTACTCCGAGAATTGAGACATGAAACTCTTCATGATATACATTTGGGTATAGTTGAAATTCACTCCCCCCTATAAATTCAACTTGTCATTGATATTTGCTTTGTACAGCTGCTGAAATTTTCATGAAATACTCTTTCATAGAAATACGTCTAGAAATACGCACGGAGGCTTTCCTCGACTAATCTAAGATCACCATTAAAAGAAAAAGTAACTTTTTTGATACTCTTCCAAAGAGTGAAGCCTGAACTTGAGATGGTATAGCACATACCACAACGGTATTAACAAAAACATCGCTTTATTCATAAATTTTTATTCACTCAACCTTTTAGTGGCTTTAATAGACAATTATTTCCTTGGAATCGATCTTCAAAACTATCTATTGACGATTTCAATCTAAATGCATAAATAATTGGGAGATGGCCAGAAGCCATCCTTATCAAGGCTGGAAAAAAGCAGAACTAAAGGCGCGGTTGTTGCTTCCGATGATATTGATATCACAAGAAGTCAAACGAGTCACCTTGTCTCGTTTGGTATCGAACTTTTCTTAGTTAGATCTGTTTAATACATCCGAATATCGTCATAATGAAGCGGTTAGAGATCCATACGTTTGCAAGAGTTTTACTCACCTTAGTCTGTAAAATGCTGCAAATCTGTCAGCAGGCTCTGGAATGGTGCTTGAATTCACTATATTATCGCTCGCATTTGATGTAGATGCAATTTCATGCAATGAAAATTAATTTCGAACAGTTTTTGAGGCGGTGGAAAGGGCAATTAGTCTTTAGCAAGCAATAAAATAAAGTGATTTGCATCTATTTAGCAGGAAAACATAAAAAGACTTAGCAATTACTGATTAAAAACTATAATTCTACACCATAGGAACTCAAAATGGAAATTACAACCTAAAAAGTTATATGCAGACTACCAAGGTAAGACAGCTGGTAGCAATTTCTTGGTGGCCGTTCTAAAAAAATTTGATTTATGAAAATCGGGCGTCACTAAGACTTTGAAAAAAAAAAGTAAATCCAATATGAAACGATCTCTTGGATCATTATTTGCGCGTTGGATGAACTGATAACGACTCGCCTTTGACTCTATTCTAGTATAGGGTGATTTTTTAAGAGCTTGATAACTTTTTAAAAAAAAAAAACGCATAAATTTCTCATCGGTTCTTTATTTGAAACGTTAGATTGGTTCATGACATTTACTTTTTGAAGATAATTTCATTTAAATGTTGACCGCGGCTGCGTCTTAGGTGGTCCATTCGGAAAGTCCAATTTTGGGCAACTTTTTCGAGCATTTCGGCCGGAATAGCCCGAATTTCTTCGGAAATGTTGTCTTCCAAAGCTGGAATAGTTGCTGGCTTATTTCTGTAGACTTTAGACTTGACGTAGCCCCACAAAAAATAGTCTAAAGGCGTTAAATCGCATGATCTTGGTGGCCAACTTACGGGTCCATTTCTTGAGATGAATTGTTCTCCGAAGTTTTCCCTCAAAATGGCCATAGAATCGCGAGCTGTGTGGCATGTAGCGCCATCTTGTTGAAACCACATGTCAACCAAGTTCAGTTCTTCCATTTTTGGCAACAAAAAGTTTGTTAGCATCGAACGATAGCGATCGCCATTCACCGTAACGTTGCGTCCAACAGCATCTTTGAAAAAATACGGTCCAATGATTCCACCAGCGTACAAACCACACCAAACAGTGCATTTTTCGGGATGCATGGGCAGTTCTTGAACGGCTTCTGGTTGCTCTTCACCCCAAATGCGGCAATTTTGCTTATTTACGTAGCCATTCAACCAGAAATGAGCCTCATCGCTGAACAAAATTTGTCGATAAAAAAGCGGATTTCACATTTCGAACCGAACACTGATTTTGGTAATAAAATTCAATGATTTGCAAGCGTTGCTCGTTAGTAAGTCTATTCATGATGAAATGTCAAAGCATACTGAGCATCTTTCTCTTTGACACCATGTCTGAAATCCCACGTGATCTGTCAAATACTAATGCATGAAAATCCTAACCTCAAAAAAATCACCCGTTATATTCCACACATTTCTTCAATACTCCAACCAACGGCTTAATATAACATAAAGGTTTGATCGCTACCACTGGCAGGCATTAAGAAAAAAGCTTAATCGTTTTAGAATTACTTCTTGCTGAATGTTTTCTTTGTCTAAGTGATTCAAAACGACTTTTGAGAAGATCGGTTATGAAATAAAATATATGTACATACATAGGTTATTATTGAATTTTTAAGCCATTGATTGGACAATATTTTTCGTGTTTAAGGTAACTTTTTTATTCAAAATGATATGTATCACATATGTATATGGATGTTTTTTGACGAATTCACAAATAATATACTTTATTTATAAACATTGTGACTAAGAATTCTTTCTCTACAAAATTCTAAGAAATTCGAATATTCTCAATCTCATACATTTTTTGTTTTCTGTCAATGGATAACAGACAGCTGTCATATGAGAATGTATACCTCAAGAAACTATTATTAGATATATTTATATACGAGTATATGTACATATTTTATATATAATTCATACATTTTATATGTGCTTTCTCATAAACATTTTGTGACCAATAAGAAAGCCTTGGATGGGTGGTGCAATCTTACTTGTAACCGAATCGTCTAAATTGTGACCAATTATAAAATATACTTTTTGTTTACAAATAAACACGAACTAAACAATAACAACAAATTTGAACGAATACGCCTATTAGTTAGACAATTGCAAAAACAACAAACACATATTTATTTATTTAGTGGAAATGTTTAAAATGCATATGTATACATATATGTATATATACATATGTATGTAGATATGTATTCATATCCGCCTTGTTTGTGTAAATTAAAACACAAAAGAAAAATTACAACAACTAAACGACTAAACAATTGAAAGTATCTACATAAATACATATTTATATAATATATATGAAAATATACATATGTATGTATATATCGCATGTCTCCACATTCATGCACACCTTTGCGCATATTTTTCGCAAAAAGCGTTCAATTATATATTCGCATTGCTCTCGCCGCATCGTCGATCTCACTTGCTCACCTATTTTTTCATTGCTTAGCAGCCGAGCGTGTGGAGGAATAAAATATAGTTGATATTTTTATAATCAATCTGCCAACTGCATGCTGTCTATTATTTAGTTGTTGTTGTTGTGTTGTTGCTTTTGGCATGCTATTAGTTTTCATATAATATACACGATATTTTAAACAGCAACAGCAGTGGTCATGTATCTCAAGCCTCTGTGTGTGTGTGTGAGTGTGTTTAGTTTCGCATGAAATAGTTGTTGTAGTGGCAGAGCGAATGGGTGGACACAGTGAAGAGGAGGCGCGTATGTCGGAGCTTTTGCATATACTTATCCACATTATAATTAATATTTTTACAAGAACAACAAAAAAAGCATATTTAATACATGGTATGAGAGCGCTGGAGCGCTTAGTGTAAGTATGGCCCCTACAATGTGAGGGCTCAAATAAAAAAGGTTGGCAATAAAATGTAAGAGCAAATTGAAGTCGTCTAACTTAAGAGACAAATTGAGACGCCGGCTTTTAGACGCTTTGTTGTTGACTTGCTAGGAAAAACTTAAAGAGCGTCAGCATGCTCCCAAAGCATACCAGGCACTTACACTTCAAAATAAGCAAGGTGAAGCGCCTCAGTTGTAAGGGGGTTCAGCTGATGGCTCGGAAAACACGCAAGGCGCTACACAAGCGTATGAAAATAATGCAGAGACAAGCAGCGCGCTCTCTTAGCCAAATCGTTTGCTGTAAGTGCCAAGCATAAAACACCGATAAACATACGAAAAGAGCGCATATAAAATAATTACTCACTGAGCCTTCAGTCACACACACACTCGCTGCACGGCGAATTCACAACACATGTGCTGACGCGTTTCACTACCAAACGTTCCGCATGCAGCGCGCTCTCACAACAATACAAATGGGTTTGTTTTGTTTACCTGCTGCAACAGCCGCTGCCCACAATTGGAGTTGCTGTGCGAGTAGGTGAGCGCGCTCCCAACGCGCGCGCTTGTGTGAGTGCGTGAGCGCCAGCTGTAATGAGCCCGTAATGGCGCATGCCGCGGCATCGAAAGCAACAGCAATTCGCCAAACGGCACCAATTATCAAAACGGTCGCACAAGAGAGCACACGCACACACACACCCCGATACCGACACATGCACTTCGTTAATACGAACGCAGGCAATTGGAAAAATGAATGCTCATTGCATTTTTCTTACGATTTGTAAAAGCGCGTTCTGTCGACGCAGCGGCACAAAAGCTGATGCGTTAGCTCAAAGGCAGAGTGCAGTGATTGTGCGTTGGGGAGTTCGTGAGTCAAGGAAATAAGTGGTGTATGGTGTGGGTGGTTGGGTACGAAGAGCGTTGCGAGTGATTTTTGGTAAATGCTGGAAGAAATTTGTAGAAACAGTGCACACGAGTCTTGCTATTTCGAAAACTGAGCTGAAAGGAAGATCCGATATTAGAAAAAAAGTCTGTATGGTTCAATATATAATTGATTATTACCCCAGTGGCATATTTTAAGTAGTAGTTTCTATTATTTTTGGGGTTTATAAATATTATTGTTCCTTTACCATTGAGGTTTTCTAAAAAATGTTTTGCCAGGTCTAAATAACTTATGGTTGTTAAAATAAAAATTGTCATATACAGAATGTGCTCAAATATTATTGATGGCCTGTTGGGTCAAGACACTGCAGAAATAGATACTTTGTATATTCCACAATTTTTAAAAATATTCCGAATTTCTAAATATGTTTACGGAAATTGTGTTTAGGACCAGATCATTTTATTTTCTCGCCCAAAGACTTCCTTCAGACTTCGGAAAATAATTTATATCCCTTAGTCCGTATTGGACTGCCATCAAAGTATCTATTACTCAACGACTTTAAAATCTATAAACAATTTTTAAGGTCTCCCAGCAAATATAATATATGCAGGGTCTTGCTACAGTATCAGTATTTTCCCCGAACCGATTATTTGAACAATATCAACGACGATATCTCAAAACAAATCCGATTCTTTATGACTACTTAGCTTGAAAAATATAGAGGTTCGACCCATTTTAACATCAACAAATACCTTTCTGTCTTTACCAGATATTGTTTACCACTTGGATAAATAACGATAAATAAGAAGAGGTATAAGAAATGAGTAAAAAACTATTAATTTTAAGGAAATTGATTTAAAAGTGTTCGCTATATATTATTTGACACTCAATAAGAGGATTTTGGAGGATTTGCTCTTATTCCCTAGAGTTAAATTCATGACTCATATAAATCTGTTTTACTTTGACTTTGGATCAAAGTGTTCTTTCCAAAAATCTGGGTTTCTAAATAAAATTTTGAAATTCTTACGAATTTTCTCGAAGCACTAAGAACTCACGCTTCTAATCCCAACAACCAAAAAAATTGCATAGAGTGTTACCTCACCTTCTCCTCGGCGCATACACAACAAGCCTGTAACTATCAAAAAATACGATTCTAGGAGCCGGAAATGAAATCTAACACAGACCTACAAACAACATATGTGGGGAAAATGCAGTTAAAAGCCGAATTGCGTCCGAACCGTAAGGCTGGGGTTGTGTGGTTTAAGAAAAATAGGAGCGCCAAAGCTACCGATGCAATAGATGCAACGCACCGACATGAACAATGAGAACTACAGCCGAGAAACAACGAAAATTGGCTGGACACAAAAACAAATGCTATTTAGTGAGGTGCACTCCTTCCATGTGTTGTTGTACGCTGCCACAAAAAAAGAGGAGAGCACCAAAAAGTTGGAAAATTTTCGACAGTAGAAAAGTGAAGCAACAACAGTGGAGTTTTAGTGATTTAGAGTGAATGTGAGGATGGTAGCGGTGATTGTGAGCTAACACATACGCAATTTTGTTGTTACTTCGCTGCACTTAGAGATGGTGTTGTTGAGTGACGATTAGTTAGTAGCATCGTTGAAGGAGGCACACAGCCATGAAAGGGTTGCAAACGCGTCGTGTCGCTGCTGCATGTAGAATGCACGCTGCCGGGTGGCTGATGGGTTATCGTGAGAGGGCGTCAGAGCGCGTGCATGCCGCGCACACAACCAAGCCTTGACTGTTGCGCGGCAGCAGGACGCACGCATACAGGTGCATGCGTCTGCATATGTGAAAATTCCTTTAGACGGGAAAAAGGCTCGTTCGTTCGCACAGGAAATGTGCGCATATTTGCCGCTGTGCGTGTGCGTGTGTGTGTGCGCGCCGCCGTTAAAACTGAACCACCGTGAGTTGGAGAACAAAGTGATTGCAATGACGTGCGTCGTAGGCGCACATTTTAGACGCAACTTCGCGTTTTAGCTTGCACACTCTTTGCGTGTAGTTGCGTTGAGTGCGGAAACTACAAACTAATTTTATTGCTGTTATTGCCGCATTGCCATAATGGCTGCAGCGCGCGGGCGCGTTCTACGAGCAGGCTCTTGCCGCGCCACCAATCAAGAACGCGCGCCCAGACAACGACGCGCGGTTTGCACAACGCGTTTTAGGCCTACGCCACTAATGCGTATCGCATATGCAGTTTAGGCATGTTGTTGCAACAAGGAGACAACAACAGCAGCAGCGGCAGCAGCACCTTGTATGACTAGCGACGACGTCGCGGCCGCAGTGGCGGGCGGGCGGACAGTGCAACCCTTTGCGTCGTGCATTATTCACCGTCGTTGTTATTGCTGTAGTTAGTTGCACCCTGATGTGGCTGTTGCAACAACAAGGCAAGCAGTGTGAACTATCGTTTTTATTGCCAACAAAGTGGAGAGGCCTAAAAGCCAAACACGGCGCAGCTGTCGCGCCACTTGCATGCGTATTCTCAGCGAGCTTCTTTCCTTTGGCTGTGGAGAAAGGTGTCGTTGCACTTACGCGGCATGTGTGTGTGTGTTTCTCACTGCGCCTATCTTAAAATTTTCGGCAAAAAACTTTGGCCGCTGAAATACTGCAGTCGCTGTCACTCTGCTGACTCTGTCTGTCTTGACTTTGGAATTGTCGAAAAAAGGAGGTTACCGTGCGGAATGCTGAATCAGAAAAATTTTGTACTTTTATATTTTTTATTTAATGTCATAAGAGATAAAGATCGCTGAAGCAGCCTATCATCCCGAGAGGTACGGATGACGCCATTAGATCATATAAGCTCACATTAGAACGAGTTTTTCTTGAACCTGACACCTAATAGATTATCTTGAGAGGCTCCGACGACCCAATGATATCACTTAAGCTCACATAAAGACGAGTTTCTCCTGAACCTGAAAACCAATAGATGATATAGAGAGGTTCCGTAAACTTCTTGAACTCCTCGCAAAGTGCCTTAAGAAATGCTGAGAACACAGCCGGAACCAAGAACTGCTTATGGACCCCGTAGAAAACTCAGGATTTTCTCATTGTCTTTGAACCTCTAACCGAATAACTGAAAGGACGGTTATGAATGATTCTACATAGATGTATCTTCTACGAAGATTACACGATTTCGAAACCTAAGACAAACTTTACTGCCAATTTTCGACTACTTTTTCTGCAAAAGAGGTTTTCACTCCCCAAAATATGACTTCCTAAATCGCAGAAAAAATTTTGTTTTTTTGAGTTCTCACCAAAGCAAGTTGCAGCAGCAGCAGTGACCAATAAACCCGCAGCTCACGCGCAACTCAGCACTATTAGTTGCATTTGCATGTTGTTGTTGCAGTTGTTATTGCAACGAGGCATATGTGAAAGCCGACGGTAAACGCGCAAAATTTCGCCGTTTACACTAATGCCCACCAAAATGCAAAAACAATAACAAACACAAAGCGAAAAGTAGTAGCAACAGCAACGCGAACTAGAATGATTGCAACAAAGACAATGACAGCAACGACGATAACGATGACGACTTCAATGACTTCAACGACGACGACGCCAATATGGAGAACACCAACGACGACGACGACGACGATGAAGCCGACGACTGCGACAACGGTAACTACGACGATGATGTTGTGTTAGAGTCGCCGACAACTCATACGGGCGAGAACAACAAACGTTGCCGGCAACGCATTGCCGACGCTGATGCAACACGAAAATAACGACCAAAACGACTCGGCCAAACACGGATAGAGCACATTGTAACGACGTCGCAACACTTACGAGTGTGTAGTTATACGAAAACTACTACAACGACAGCACAACGACGACGACGACGACGCTACTCAGTGGGGATAGTGCAAAAAGCACACACACACACAGGCACAGAGTTGCTCAGGTGGTGCAAAGGCTTTCCTGGCTGGCTAGCTGTCTGCATGTTGGAGGAGTGCGCGCATACGCGGCCACTCACAAGCAAGCGCCAATATGGATGGTATGTAAGTGAAATGTAGCAGCCGCTACCGAAACGAAGGCGACGGCGGCAAACTACTTTGGAGCTCTAGTGCAACGGTGGCTGAGTGCCAGTGCCGCAATGCTGCCACTGCCGTGCTGCCGGCGGTGCTGTGCGCCTTGTCGACTCGACTCGTCTCGATACGATTTGGGCTTTTTAGCGTCTCCCCACGATAGCAATAGCAACAGCAACAACTATAGCTACAACAACAAGAAAAGCAGCAACAACAAAGACAGCGTCAGCCGAAACTGAAACGGCAACGAAAACAACAACAAAGCGCACGGTAAGAACAAACGGCGTTAAGAGTAGCAACAACAGCAGCAGCAGCAGCGACAGCGGCAACAACAACAATAGTGATAGCAGTAGTGGCAGCAGCAGCTCTAGTAGCAGGAACTACGAAACGGTTTAAGGCAAGTCGTAGGTACAATATTTGCAGTTATGCACGAACATACATATGTAAATGTGCCGACTTACTTTACTCGCTTACTTACTTACGTACCGACGTGCTAGTGCCAGTGCCAGTGCTTGTGCTTGTGCTTGTAGTGTTGTGGCCATGGCGCGCAGACAACAGCAACAGACAGCGAAAATTTTCCCCCAGTCAAAGTTGTTGCGATTTCAGTGGCATTCAGTTTGGTTCAGTTGAGTTGAGTTCAGTTTAGTTTTTCCGTAACAAAATGTGCGAAACGATTTCAGTCTAATTCAGACGGTCGTGCTGAGAAGACTTTGTTGTTGAACGTCATTTCAGCATACAGCCATAAAAATATACCCACACACACACAGAACGAAACGAAACGCGCACACGACACACACACACACACACAACCAATACACAACTGTAACTCATGTTAGACGGCAGACACGATACTGAGAACACAAACACACACACATACATACACTAATACAGCCGCACACAGACACACATGCGTACCGGCTTACGGTAAAAGTGAAAAATCGTCGTGTGCGGAAAATTCGCGCCGTCGTCGTCACTGTTGCCGCGCTTGCCGCGCACCAACGCATGGACGCGGTAGGCAAGCGCTCAACACAGAACGTCGCAACGCGCCAAGCTACGTCTTTAACCGCCAATCAAACAAAGCGAAAAGTAATAAGCAACAACAATAACAAGTATATTAAATTAAGCAAAAATGTAGCGCTAAACAATAACAACAACAATAACAACAAATAGCGCAGCGCGCTGCGATTATTTTGCACCCATTTGCCTTGCCGACTTTGCCGCTAGCGGTGCGCCGCCACACGCCAACCAACCGGCCTACCAACTAGCCAAGCAAGCAGTCAAGCAGCCAGTCAGTAAGTCAGCTAGCTGGCTAGCGATGCCGGCCAAAGGCACATTCGCAGTGAGTCGAGTCGCGTCGAGTTTCGCATTGCCAACGAACTGAGTTGAGTTGAGTTGAGTGGCGCTGTGCCGCGTTGAGTTTACATTGCGTTGCGTTAACGTGCTGTTGAATTGAGCGCCACACACGCGAGTAACAAATTTCAAACAAATTCAACGCGCGCCACGAAAAACACAAAAAATCCAACACAAATACTATTTGTTGTGTATTAGTGACATTACAACAAAAATAATAATAAAAATCAAAACGCGTTGACTGTGTGCCGGCATTATATCAGCCGATTTGTGTGTGGCAAAGAAATGGAACAAAACAAAAAACGACGACAAATCGAAGTGAGTGTGTGTGCGCTTTGACTTCTACGTGTGAGTGTGTGTGTGTTTGTGGCGTAATCGCGCGTTTTCCGGTACATTTTTGCATTATACATGTGTGGCACCAATATACACGTGCGCGCATACACACACACGCAGCAACAAACGCTCGCAATGACAGCGCACGATTATGTTATGCATTAGTATGCAAGTGTATTATAATAAATAATGGTGTGTGGTGTATGTGTGTGTGACAGCGATGAACTGAAAAATACGCAATATTAGAAGTAAAAACGGTGCGCGCTCACGCACACACAGCGAACTTTCGAAGGCGCACTTCCGTTCTTACATACACATGCAACGCTGTTTGTCTATATATGCACTTATACAATAATAATATATTAATATGTAGAATGAACTCTTATTGGTTTGGGTGTATATGTGCTGCTGCTTGCTCAGGTGATGTGTGTCATAGTTTGAAAAAAATTATGAACAATATCCAATTAAAAAAAAAAAATACAAAAATAATAAAACATTAAAAATTAAGTAAATCAAGTTTAAGAATAAACGATTTCCATAAAGATCGTGCATTATTGTAACGGACCTATTTTAGTTATCTAAAAATTGCTAGTAGTAAATTAGTACAATTTGCTTAAGATTGCATAATTTTTATAAATCAATTCAATAAAATTATTTCAATTATCAAAACATATATGAATTTATTGGTTAAAGATTATATAAGCTTTCAAAATCTATAATATAGCTAACCCACTAGATCTTATGATAGAGAGTTGACCTCAAATAGTATGGATAGGTAGAAGCTTCGAACATTCACAATTCAATTTCCATTTCTTACAAGAAAAAACATTTTTTTCATGATAAAAATATATATACAGCCTAAGGCACTGCCGCTAGATCTGTTGTATCCTTTAGGTAGTATAAATATATATATATTGAGCTTCCTTTAAATAAAAAATAAATAAATACCAATTAAGTTAATATTAGAATTTAATTCCAAGCTCTACCTTATGAATGAAGGGAATTCTTCTATAAAAATTAGGTTCTCATATATAGCAGTTTCCTTATGATATTAAATAATTATTTTTAAAAATTTATTTATTTATTTTTATTTATATTTCGACAAAAATAAATAAATTTATCGGATATTCCACCGCAATGCAATATAATGTTTTTCCAAAAACTCTGGTTTTTGTACGCCAAATGCTATATATTTATCCATAATGACAATTGGTCTACTAACCGCTTACGCTATTATAGCCGAATCCACCAGAGCGCGCCATTCATCTCTCCGTTTAGCAAGTTTGTGCCATTTGGAAACACCAAGTGTTGTCAGGTCACTTTCCACTTGGTTTTTCCATCGGAATGTAGGTCTCCCTCATCCTCGGCTTCCACCAGCCTGTACTGCATAGAACACTTTCAGAGTTGGAGTGCTTTAATCCATTCAAACAACATGACCTAGCCATCGTAGCCGCTGTCTTTTTATTCGCAGAACTGTATATAATAAATATAAATATCATTCATTTGTGAAATCTGTTCTTTACTGGAGATCCTTAAGCTCTATCCATAAATTTCCATAAAGATTGGCTCTGTGTTTTCGACGCCCAATAAAATACAAAAATGTCTATATAAATAAATTTGTATATCATCATAGCAAAATCTTGCACATAGAGTACTAGTTTCATTGAACTTTCACTAAAAATTAAATAATCGAAATAAATATCTGCCTTTATTATACATAAAATTTACCAGGATATGGAGATTAATTGATTTCTACATGACTCTCTGTTCTTCTTTTTTACAAATCTATAATATCAGTAACAATAAGAAAATAATCATTGTTATAAATGTTCCGTTGAACTCAGATGATTTCCATAATGATTAAGTCCAAGACTAATAAATGTTCAATCTACAGTTTCATGAATACCGAAACATATGTTACGTTACTTGAAAATGAGCCTAATTAGACTAAAACTGCCCCATTTTTCCTCATATAAGATCATTTTATATGGCATTAGCTTATCTATATCTATCTATATAACATCCAACTCAGAAAATATCGAAACAAAATTTAACGTTTTCTAGACCTCAATATCCGAAACATATTTCAGTTGACTCTATGCCATATATATCCGGCTATATTTTAATTATATTAAACACATTGGTGATAAGGTTTCCTTGAACATACTTTAGGTTAAAACTCCAATTTTCGGAATATAATGATTTTGAACTTTCCGATTTTATAAATCAAAATGCACGAAACTTAGTAATTCAAAAATCCGAATTAAAAATATATAATACCCATTTTAACCCAAAAATGTTTCAATTAGATATATCAACTCTTGAGTTAGGCAATGTTTTCTGTTCTTAACCCGAATCAAACCGCCATTACCATATGGTAACGCAAATTGTTCCCTATATATTCATAAATAACTTGAAATTTACACTATAAAACAACAAACTACGCTGATTTTTCGCATTTCCGGATAGGTTATATATTGAATATAATGAATCGTAAAACAGACTTCACCTTCGTGCTCAGGCGGTCAAAATACATAGGTGTATTTAATTTCAGAAAAATCTGAAACGTAAAAAGTTCTGGGCAGTACCGGGTTAAGTACAAAATTCTGACAAAAACTAAGTTATATGTTATCGAGGTTAAAATTCAGACATCTACGAGCTATATTATATAGCGAAAATTGGCTGTTAAAGTTTGTATACATAGTAATGCCGTCGGCATGCAATGTATTTACAATCATAAGCTGAAAATGTTATTTCTGCTTCTAGTTCACATTTTGAATTTTGGATATAAGAAGTATTAAAAATTTATATTTATTTACAAAAGGATTTAAAAAAATGGTTTAAACACCAACACACATCGACATCTGTATGCCGTTAAATCTAATAGCGATAATAATAGTCCGTTCGAACCCAGTTTTGATTTGGTTTCTGGTGCCATGTCCACTGTATTGAAAAATATCATTATTTATAATTTATTCTAGGGCAACCGGAAATAGGTTATGTTTCCAGCCAATGTTGTATAGATCCGCTAATGATTATCATAAGAAATACTATCAAATCGTCAAATTGTCCGAGAGCACCAGACTATCTTCGCTTGATCAAAGCATAAACAAATGCTTTGCTGTTCAATAGCACAAACTCCATCTCTCGTAAAATATACAAACACATATATCTCAGAAAGGAAATATAATTCGCTCCAACATTTAAATAAGTTATAAAGCTATTTTTAATAAATTCGTGAGAAAATATGGTTTATAACAAGCAACGGAGAAGGATCTTATCAGTTATAAGTTTGTGACAGTGATCTTTAAGAATCACAAAGAAGTCAGGGACTATTAATTTAAAACTCACAAATTAAAAACTAAAATAGACGATATAATAAAAAATTAAAAAACAACATAGGATTTAAACAAAAAATTGTGTTATATAGATTGGAAATATATATTCTTATAATTTCTTTCTATCTCTATACAGTTTAAATGAAAAGGAATAAAAATAAACAATATACAAAATGTGAATACACTTAATAAATGAAGACTTACACTCAATGCAATGATTTGCCGGCGGTTGTGTGAAATTCTATTGTAAAAATATGAGTACATTCTTACAACTTGAATCACTGAAGTGAAAATGTAATGATATCAATTAGCCAACGACAAGTCTAACCGCCACAACCGAAACCAAAATAAACACATAAGTGATCATAGATTAACCACCGAGCGACAGCAGCTAAAATGACTTCCAACTCACCGCCACCGCAAAGCGGCGGTCTACGACCGCTGAGCGCTGCCGATAGTGCGACAACTTCCTCGCCATTTCGTTCGCTACTCTCAAGTCCAATGTTGTCACGACAGCGTGCCAACATCGCAGCACGCACTTCATCGACCTCATCGGTTTCATCGCCCGCGTCTCCGCAGCCACCGCCACCACGACCCGCTTCCGTGTTGCCAAGCTTTCTTGGCAGTCCGCTCACACCGCCGCCACAGTCAGCGTCAACACACTCGACCGCAGCCGGCGGAGAACAAGGCGATGAAAGTCTTACGACGCGCGAGCACGAGTCCAAAGCAGCGCGCTGTAGTCCACTGTTGCGTGATGAGTCGCCAATACCACCCGCTTCCTCTACCACGACGCACACACCTACGCCTGGTGGTGAGAACATTGGCGCACGTGCCACATCACCCAATGGCACCAGTGGTATTGGGGCGGCACAAGCCATCTCGCCGCATTCCTCGACCGGCTCCACCACCACTGTGCCGCAACAGTTTTGTTTGCGTTGGAACAACTACCAAAGCAATTTGACGAGCGTCTTCGATCAGCTCTTGCAAACCGAATCGTTTGTCGATGTGACCTTGGCCTGTGATGGACGTTCGATTAAGGCACACAAAATGATACTCTCCGCGTGCTCACCCTATTTTCAGATGTTGTTTTCAGACACACCCTGTCAGCATCCCATTGTTATTATGCGCGATGTCAACTGGTCCGACTTAAAGGCGATCGTGGAATTCATGTATCGCGGTGAGATCAATGTTAGTCAAGATCAGATTGGTCCACTTTTGCGTATTGCAGAAATGCTGAAGGTACGTGGGCTGGCGGATGTCAGCGCGGGCAGTGTGTCCGCGGAAGAAGCGGCGGCGGAGCGTTTACTGAAAGAACTGCATTCTCCCTCCAAGTCATGTTCACCGAAAAGAGGCGGAGATAGCGGGTCTCCTGCTTCAAAGCGTGAACGTAAGGATTATAGTGATCCGATTGCAGAAACAGAAGAGCCGTTGGCTTTTCTGGACGCTGAGAAGAAGTTGCGTTTAGGTCGCGCTGACTGGGATTTCAGTACGGCAACCAGTGGCAGCAGCACCAGCGGCGATATTCTCGGCGCCAGCAGCAATCTTGAGTTGCGTCTTTCACCTCTGCTGTTACCACAACAACAGCAGCATCAAAGTTCGCAACAGCAACTACAACAACAGCAATCTCGTCATGTACGTAAGCGCCGTTGGCCATCAGCTGACATGATCTTCAATCCGCCACCAAGTCCCTTAAGTGGACTCATTGCAGCCGAACGAGCTGAACGCGAACGGGAGCGTGAACGGGAGCGAGAGCGGGAACGAGAACGCGAGCGAGAACGTGATCGTGATTGTACAATAATCACACCGCCTCAAACCACATCGGCTGCTGGCGCCGCTCCCTCCAGCACAACACAGTCAAGCGCGCGTAGTACATCGCGTCTAACACCTTCATTACTCGAGACTGCTGCGCACTTAGACCTGCCCTCACCATCTACAACGCCAGCACCATCTCTCTTGCGTCCAATGCGCACACCGCCCGGTGTAGCTACCCATCTAACGCACCACCAACAACAACAACAGCAGCAGCAGCAGCAACAGTCACATCTTCCCGGACAAGCGCAGTCACAACAATCGCATCTTCTGCATCCGCATCGCGCATCGCCTGCCTCAGCGGCGGCAACACCTACACACCCGTCCAGCTTGATCAGTGGCCAGCTAACAGCCACACCCGTGGGTAGTAGCGGTGTGAGCGGCCGTTCAGAGCAGGGTGCTGGCGCTAGTGACTCGCGGTTCGCGCTGGGCTCTCAAGCGGCTGCGATGGCGGCCGCTGTAGCCGCACAGATGGACTTAGGAGCGATGGGTATGCCACACGGTAGTGGTCCACCGCCGACGCATGCGCCGCATCATCACACCTCCTCACTGGCCGATGATCTGGAAATAAAACCGGGTATTGCGGAAATGATACGCGAGGAAGAGCGGGTGAGTCCATTAAGTAATTTCATTCAACAAAATAATTCATGTTCAGCTCTACTCTTAAGACTGCTTACTGATTTTTCCTCAATCACAACCACCTACACAGTACTTGTGTAGCCGACGGCGAAGTGATTAATTCAAAGTTCAGTACATTCATTTAAGCGATCGCTCATTGAAAGTCACGCTTTTATTTTGATTCTCATTTTCGCGTGTGCACTGTGTCCACACGTCACTTGAGCGCCACGTTCATGAGCACCGCATGAATTATTAATTTATTCGCAGCACATTGCGCGGTTCGTGTCGCTTCAGTTGACGTCACAAATGTGACACTAATCTGCGTTGCGTTTTAGCCACCACAGCGTGCTTACCGCTCGAGGCAAATCTGGTGATCGTGCTAATATGCGACTGACTTAATCATACTTAATCTTACCCAACTAGTATTCAAGTGTATACCCTGCAGAAAAATTGTACATAACCGAAGCAGATTATAGTAATATTAAAGTGGATTTCTTCGAAAATATTACTTGAAAAATTTACCCTCTTATCAAAAACTATAAAGGTGGAAGTGACAAGAAAAAACCGTTCGTTCGATTCACCACCCTTAAAAGAAAACTTTTCAGTTTAGTTTAATGTTCAGCGATCTCAATGCCCTCAGAGTCCTAATGTACAAGCACAAAGTTACCAATGGAGATCGCCCGTGCTCGTTGAAGCAATTAGAGTACGCCCTAAGCCGCTCAGGAGATATGGAATAAAATCACAATAGAATTCGTGTGATTTTATTACTAAACGAGGATCGTGGATTACGGAAGTTATGTGTATTCTTGCAGGGTTCGTCTGATATCATTTGAAAAAAAAAAAAAAAACAACAACAAAGCGTTCATTCATTAATATAATATATGCTGTTTTTAGTGCTCCACTTTATCGTCGGTGAATTAGCTATTAGGACAGTTACATATATTTTTTTATATATATACGAAATTCAACTGAAATTCTGTTCCAACAAACAACTTCACTCTTTATCGCGCTACCTGCTTCATGTTGTCGATCGCATGTTGTTGACGGCGCACGTCTCTTTATGCGGAAAATACTTATAATTCTGTGTCCTTTACCGATCATGCACACTCATCGCTTGTACACTTTGATTGCTGTAATCGGCGCTTCCTCAACTTGATGTGTGTTATGCACTTTACTGATCATAGCACGGTTTTTAAGAACATTTGTGCATAGTGTCTGTAATTCTCAACCAGAATTTTCAAGTATATATATATGTCATAGAATAATAACTAATATCAATTCTTAAGTTTCTTTTATAGATAGTTATATGTAGATTGTTGTAGGTAATCTAAGATTCTTAAAAAAAAATTTATAATTAAATTCTACTTGTGAAATGAATTCTTTCTTCAGAGGTTTGTGAGATTATGTAGAAAAAATGTAGAATTGATTGGTATCAAACATGAACATTTAGAAACATTGAGATTCTTCTCATAATTAATTCTAAAACACTAGATAGATTTGGAAAACTTCCTTTAACTTGTATCATAATATAGATTCCTTCTCTTAAAATCTAAACATTAAATTAACTTGTAAGTTAGAGACGAATGGATCATTTGAGACTTAATCATCATTCGTGGAAATAATTCTAGGAGAGCGATGTGTTATGTCTCACATGGTATTCCGCTAAGGGAAACTGAATCGCAAAAAACCATAAACTGTTATGGATTAGCTATAGGAAATTTTCTATATATTTGGTACTATTTGTTTATAAGAAAAAAAAGTACTGGGCCTAATCATTGAATCCGTTTCGATCGAAAAATTTTACGTCCAAATCATTGAAACCTTATCGAAAATAAAATTTACAATAACATTGAACTCACTTAGCGACTCGAAAAAATACATTCCGCAGACTAACAAAAATATATTTAAGATTACAGTAATTTGAAAATTGCACATATTGTAACAACAACTCTCGTTTCTTACACTCGATATCCTCGGTGAGATCTTGTATGCGATTTGCATATTATACAAACATATGTAAATGGAAATTGAGAAATAAAACAAGATTTTGCTAATAACTCAACATCTATCACATTTCTTCTTGACTGGTCCTTCTCCACCTGGTCCATCCAACGGAGTGGAGGCCTTCCCCTTCCTCGGCTTCCCCGGCGGGTACTGCATCGAACATTTTCAGAGCTGGAGCACTTTCGCCCATTCGAACAACATGACCTAGCCAGCGTAGCCGCTGGTTTTTTATTCGCTGGACTATGTCTATGTCGTCGAACAACACATACAGCTCATCATTCCATCTTCTGCTGTATTCGCCGTTGCCAATGTTTAAGGGACCATAAATCTTCCGCAAAACCTTTCTCTCCAAAACTCCTAGAGCCTTCTCATCGGATGTTGACTCCGTCCACGCTTCTGCACCATAAAGTAGGACGGGAATGATGAGGGAATTGTAAAGTTTAATTTTTGTTCGTCGAGAGAGTACTTTACTTTTCAATTGCCTACTCAGTCCAAGAGTGATTCTGAATTGGACACTAAGGACACATTTTATTGGCATTTTTTGATTAATTATTCGGTGAAAGCACCATCTAGCGGTCGCTTCTTTTTGGTAAACGTATCTTCTATCCCTTTAGAATAAAATTTTATTAATAACCTGAAAATCATTTAGGATCTATCTTTCCATTATCGGAATGCGTATGTACACTCCAAATATATATGTATTATATGTATCTGTTAAAGAATAGCAAGAGCTATCTTCTACCAATACCATACAATATTTTTTAAATACTTATAAAAACAATAAAAAACTTTAATACTATATAAGCCGTCCAAAGGACTGATTCCCACAATTCATACACATAAATATATGTATGTATGACTGTACAAATATATATGTAAAGGGTGATTTTTTAAGAGCTTGATAACTTTTTAAAAAAAAAAAACGCATAAAATTTGCAAAATCTCATCGGTTCTTTATTTGAAACGTTAGATTGGTTCATGACATTTACTTTTTGAAGATAATTTCATTTAAATGTTGACCGCGGCTGCGTCTTAGGTGGTCCATTCGGAAAGTCCAATTTTGGGCAACTTTTTCGAGCATTTCGGCCGGAATAGCCCGAATTTCTTCGGAAATGTTGTCTTCCAAAGCTGGAATAGTTGCTGGCTTATTTCTGTAGACTTTAGACTTGACGTAGCCCCACAAAAAATAGTCTAAAGGCGTTAAATCGCATGATCTTGGTGGCCAACTTACGGGTCCATTTCTTGAGATGAATTGTTCTCCGAAGTTTTCCCTCAAAATGGCCATAGAATCGCGAGCTGTGTGGCATGTAGCGCCATCTTGTTGAAACCACATGTCAACCAAGTTCAGTTCTTCCATTTTTGGCAACAAAAAGTTTGTTAGCATCGAACGATAGCGATCGCCATTCACCGTAACGTTGCGTCCAACAGCATCTTTGAAAAAATACGGTCCAATGATTCCACCAGCGTACAAACCACACCAAACAGTGCATTTTTCGGGATGCATGGGCAGTTCTTGAACGGCTTCTGGTTGCTCTTCACCCCAAATGCGGCAATTTTGCTTATTTACGTAGCCATTCAACCAGAAATGAGCCTCATCGCTGAACAAAATTTGTCGATAAAAAAGCGGATTTTCTGCCAACTTTTCTAGGGCCCATTCACTGAAAATTCGACGTTGTGGCAGATCGTTCGGCTTCAGTTCTTGCACGAGCTGTATTTTATACGGTTTTACACCAAGATCTTTGCGTAAAATCTTCCATGTGGTCGAATAACACAAACCCAATTGCTGCGAACGGCGACGAATCGACATTTCACGGTCTTCAGCCACACTCTCAGAAACAGACGCAATATTCTCTTCTGTACGCACTGTACGCATTCGTGTGGTTGGTTTAATGTCCAATAAAGTAAACTGAGTGCGAAACTTGGTCACAATCGCATTAATTGTTTGCTCACTTGGTCGATTATGTAGACCATAAATCGGACGTAAAGCGCGAAACACATTTCGAACCGAACACTGATTTTGGTAATAAAATTCAATGATTTGCAAGCGTTGCTCGTTAGTAAGTCTATTCATGATGAAATGTCAAAGCATACTGAGCATCTTTCTCTTTGACACCATGTCTGAAATCCCACGTGATCTGTCAAATACTAATGCATGAAAATCCTAACCTCAAAAAAATCACCCGTTATGTTTGTGGCCTTTTATCGGTTTCCGCATGGCTTTTAAAATATTTATTTTACTTTATTTTTTATTTTTTTCTTATTTTAAAATCCATAATTGATCGCATCGTGTCGGGAAAAAAGATCGCAGCAGCGGTTCAACGAACTGCAAGCCAAACAATAACCGACAAAAATCAACAACAACAAAAACATCTAATGACGCGCATAAGCAACGCAGCACAACTGCATACATACATACATAAGTAGAAGGCAGCAGTGGAGGGGTGAGAAAAAAATATTAAAAATTATTATAAATACTTAAAAAAATAACACTCACATAAAAGTGCAATTAATCACGAAGCCAAGACGCGCAGACCAAGCAGACACACAGCAAAACAAAAGCGCAGGTTCAACGCTGTCTGAGTGTGTGTGTGTGTGTGCGCACAGCGCGATCGTTTGTGCATCGGCTGGATGCTGCTAAGTACGGGTATTGTTGGCGCAACTGCCCGGCGCACAGCAACACGCTGCTGAGTCTGCGCCGCTGACTTCTTGTCTTCTAACTGACTGACTGACACTTATCTTCTTTTTATCTGCTTATAAAAAATGAAATTGATTCTTGCGCTTCGGCATGCAATGGAATTGAATATTGAATGAATGCAACTAAAAAGAGCCTACAAACTCACACACACACACACACACACTTTCAAATGCATGCATACAAACAAAGCAGCAAAGTAAATAGATGTATGTATTTATTTAAGACGGTCGTCGGCGATGCAGCGCAAACACAAAGCATACACTTCATCTGTCAATATTTGAGTCTGTCTCGCATACGCCGTTCTAGCTGCATTTGCTTTGTGTTCTTAAGCCCTTCCTTTGCTTTAATCATTTCATTTTTATTTCTCTTTTACACATTTATTTTTATTTTTGTTTAATTTCATATTTTTTGTATATTTGTATATTTGTTTTTTTGTTTTTTTTTGTTTATTTGTAATTCAAACAAATGCCAACAAATGACACATCGACAGCTGGAGACTAGACGCAGTGTCCCGGGTACGGACATCAGATCAATGGCTCTGTTGGCAATGATCGTGGCTTTGCCATTGTCGCCGCGGAGTTAATGCATTTTGTGGCACTTGTGAGCGGCTTAAGCCTCTGCTTACATACAAACATATTTTTTGTTATTAATATTTAAGGTTCTGGCATGATTATTTAATTCTCTCAGCGCGCATTTTTAATGCCGGGTCGTTATGCAATTCATTTTTCAATAAAGCATAAAAAATTCGAGCGATTAATAATAATTATTTAGTCATTCTTTTACTTCGACTATTGTATTGTGAGATATATTCATGACCCTCGCTGAGAATAAAAGCTTTTGAAGGAATATTAAATATTCTAAAATCCATGAAGGTATATGGATGCAGGGAATGAATTTAAGAAAAGGAAATTTGATCTAAGATAATGTGACTTTAATCTATACCATCTGTTTTAAAACTAATTTAGGCGATATTAGGATATTAGGAGAGAGAGGTTTTGAGAGAGAACCCCTTCTTTTCACTCTGGAGAAGCAAGTTTTAAGAGAGCTGGCAAAATAATAATGCACTAAACTTCAACTAAAGGAAGAGCAAGCAACATATCAAAAATTAGTCCTTTCAAGTTCCAATCCAAACTCTAAATTTCCGAACCATATAAATGCTCAGAACATGTTGTTGCTGTAGCTGCAGAAAACATACCCCAAATAATTTTATGAATGCTGTCGAGAAAAAATCAATCCAAAATCGGAAAAAATCAGGGTCCGCAACGATTATGTGGGTCCGATTTTCGTGGGAACGGAGAACTATTCTCTCATCTGCATTCAGTTTACCCTGAAAATAAATGATAAAAGCTTCCTGAAAATTAAAGAGAACGGTGTGGGGATAATAAACTCAAATATTCACTGGCCAAATTAGATTCGATTCCAAGAAAATTGTCAAAAACGAAGATTACTGACATCCATGGAAACAATAATGATAAACATCCTTTCTTCAAAACAACAAAATGGGGTGATCTATTGTTAGATCATGCTTTTTCTGAAAGCTGGAATAACAATAAACCGTTCCAAAGGAACTAACAAGAACCTAATGGGAGATTTATAATAGCCAATTAAACGAAAAAATTTAGGTAATTACTAAAGTTTTTAATAAACATTATTTATAAGTCGAATCAAACAAGATATTATACAATGGATCGTTATTTAAGGAACGCACTTTATGAAGACGCACAGTGTATAATCAGTACGAGAACTCGAAAATACTTCAAAATATTCAATCATTTTTGCTAGTCCATTTTCTTAATATGACTAATACTGATGGAGGCCAAAGCCTTATCGGCTGTTTCGTATCTTTTTCTTTGATTTATAAATCAATCCATAGAATGGTCCAAAGGAGAAAAATATATTGACTCATTTGTCGCCAATCACTCACACGCATGTTTCTAAATACTCATTTCAAAATGCATAATATTCGACAAGCTGGTGACTTACAACAACTCGCAATCGTTACCACAATTATGAACAACAACGAGAGCTTAAACACAACGACTGTTGTTGTATTTGTCTAGCGGTGGCGTGCACAATCGCAACGAGCGAAGACGAAATCACTGAATTTGTCTGTCAAGGCGGAAGGAAGTCAACAATCCACTTAACCCAAAACGGCAAAATTCATTACGCTCATTAACGCTATGGCAAACTTCGACTAATCAAAAGCAACAACAACAACAAGAACAAATCATAGTAGCAACTAAGTTTACACAGTTCAAATCAGCACCAAAAGAGCAGCGCACTGTTGATCCGCAGACACCCGCGCCACTTGGCTGACGGTCAGACAGACAGACAGTTCGATGCTCGCTAATGCCACACAGAGTGAGCTTCAGCTCCGGCGTGCATTCTCCTCGCAGTCGTCGAAACTTTTCTCGCACTCAAAACAGCTCAGTTTTGCCGTCTAAATGCTTTTCGGCTTTTGTTGTTGTTGTTGTTTTTGTTTTGGACGCAATTCAATGCTAAAATTCATAAACTCATATTGTTGTTGTTGTTGCTGTTGTTGCAATGCTGTCTTGAAATTATTTCATATGTTATTCAGAGGCTGCCACTTCTTCTTGTTTATCTTCTGCTTCTTCTTCTAGCTTATATTTCATGAAACTGAAAGAATTGTGAAGATACGAAAATCCACCATTAAATTGTATAAAAGATGATGAATAAAGTGAATAATTTTATAACTGTTTGTTGGCGGTTATAAAATACATTTCATAATGCCTGTGAATTGCTATGCCACCAGCGGCCCCCCAAAGGCCGTCGCGTTGCGTCGTAGCGGCAGATGATTTGTTAAAAAACGCACTAACCAAATAGTATAAATTGACTAAATTATGGAATGTAAATAATAAAAATGCGTGAAAAATGCACTGGCTTGCGCAGCGCGTCAGTAATGCGGAGATTTGTATGCGCAAATTATCTTTTCACGCCGGAGACGAAGGTGTCTGGCGCGCGAAAAGCTGTACTTGCTTTCTGATTAGATACGTTTGCGTTAACGTAATGAAAGTCCATTAACGTTTGTTGGCAGAGATTTTACGATATTTATTGCTATAAAAATGGAAAATTATGTGCTTTTTAAATAAAATGCAGTTGTGATTATGGTTTAATTTAAGACTAAAGATTGTTGAAAGTTTGGAAATTTTATTATTATATTATTGGAAAAAATATTAATATAATAAATTAAATTAAAAAAAATAGTGAAGAATCTCAAAGAAATAGGAAATCGTCTAATCGGTTCTCACAAGTGTCTGAATTTAGCTATGTTCCACAATAATCTGTAAAATATAAAATCAGAAAAATAAACTTTATTTCAAATACTAGTATCAATCTGATCATTTGAAAGATTTAAGTGCACTCTTGGCTCTCTTCTAGGCTTTCTCAACATCTTCTAAATCTAATTCTTGTAAATAGTACATAAAATTCGGTTGAAGGGTTCTGAAGACACTATCGAATCATCATCAGTTTAATAGATATTACAGACTTAGTCACTACGAATCACTACAAATCTTTATTAAAACATTCCACTTCAAAAATTAAGGTTATATTTATAATATTAGGTTGCCAAATATCTCCTTCCGCCTTTTTGTCTTTTGAATTACGGGTATGTATAAAGCGCTACAGAGTTCGTATCAGAAAGGTCTTGACATAACCTAAACGATACACAAAAAAGCTTGATTTTTGGGTGCCGCATGATTTAACGCAAAAACACCTTCTGGACCAAATCAACGCCTGCGATCGAACTCGATCCATTTTTGATGGATGGAGACTGGCGACGAAAGATGGATCACATACGACAATATCAAGCAAAAAATGTCGTGGTCAAAGGCCGGTGAATCGTCCCAACAGTGGATAAGCCGGGATTGACGGCCAGGAAGGTTTTGCTGTGTGTTTGGTGGGATTAGAAGGGAATCATCCATTATGAGCTGCTCCCATAAGGCCAGACGCTTAATTCTACCATCTACTGCGAACAACTGGTCCCATTGAAGCAGGCGATCGACGAGAAGCGTCCAGAATTGACCAACAGGAAGTGTTCCACCAGGACAATGCCAGACCACACACTTCGTTGATGACTCGTCAGAAACTACGGCAGCTCGGATGGTAGGTTTTATCACATCCACCATATAGCCCGGACAACCCGGAATGTTCAAAAGAGAGCACTAATCTTATAATAAATACTGTCGGGACTGTCCAGGAAGCAAATTGTTCTCGCTTAGTTTGGAGAGAGATTATTACATTGAACTGCTGGATAGATCCAGTTTATTATTGAGGTACAAGCAGGAGAGGACTGAATGATTTAGGCGATAATCTATCGTTAAAACATTTTCCAAAAGCAAGATTTGTATGGGTATGGTAGGTACACATACCTGATGATATGGCTGAAATTGAGGGATATTGAAAGAGGTCGTCACAAAATCAATAGTAAATTGATCACAAATTATGTCTATTATTTTTTAAATAAACTGAAATTTTATATTTTAAAAAGATTTTCTAATTGTGATGAAGATTTAATATACATAACTAGTATCATAGAATCTACTGGAAACATTTAGAACAATAATTCAGCTTATTTTGTGTTTGATAGTCGCGAGAGAGAATGAGGACCACAATAAACATGATGCCTCTGTTACTAATAGCTTCTTTAACAATTCCAGAAACCTCAGAAGTCAATAGAGTCAATACTTGTATAACCTTAGGTATTTTAATTCGCAAAACAAATAACAGATAGTTATGAGACAGATCTCGGTCCGTCGGCAGCAGAGTAAAGATCTAACTCACATTCGCGCGTGTAAGTAGAAAATAAATGCATTCGTATTGTGAATCGAATGCTTACGAACATTGAAAAAGTAAAAAAAAAATAATCTAAAATAAATAAATATTGTACTCAGATACGCCACATATGGCATGTACTTATTTAAAGAAGGATATAAAAAGATTTTAAACAGGGGTCGCACACACAAATGATCTCAATGAGAAAAGGTAAACGGCAAAGGCAGCGCAGACAATCAACCACACGGTGGTGGCACACCGTAGAGTGTCTTTCGGTGAACATGAGAATGCGGTCTGGTTTTGCTTTATGACTTCGGCCAATTGCTGCTAATGCTCACAGCCGCTGCGGCGGCGGCCTCTGCTGCTGCTGCTGCTGCATCTTCGCGCTGCCAGAGACACAGACAGACAGTCAAGCGGGTATCAGCTATCGTGCGTTATTTATATGCATAAATTATTTATGCCGCATTAGGAGTATGGAAATAAATAAAATAAATTGCGCAAAGCAAACTAAAGCCGATTAGAATGTTGCAGGGCAGCAACACCAAAGCCAGCAGAATTTTTATAAAAATAATAAAAGAAACAAAATTAATTTTTATGCCTTGTTGTTGGGGGATATTAATGCACTGGAATGGTATTCATATTCCAGAGCATGTGCGTGCGGCATCTACATATACATACGCAGTCGCATTAAGATAGCAAGATGCGAAATTATAGATAAGTGCGAGACGTCAGTTATACAAATTTATAATAAATATGACTTTGCTTATTTTATTTTCTGCTTTTCAATTTTACTTTGGTTAATCAGCACTTGCTTTACGTGAAACCAAAGTGGCTAATTGCCCAACAAACCAAGAGGTTGATACTTTAAATATAGTATATATAATTATTGTAGTCGGAATTGTGGTTTGTGGGTCGACGAACAATCAGCCTTAGAAAACCATGTCGAATCAACGAGAAGATTCCCAAAAAAGAACTAAAGACTAAGAAAAACTTCACTTAAGGCCTGAGGCTATAAGAGCGTATAACTCTCTCCTTCTTGTGGTTTCAACCCAATAACTGTCGTTTTGACTGAAAAAATAAAACATTTGTTTTTGTTATATCATGAAACTATGAACCAAAATTTTGTACATAAGGGGTTACATTTTTCGTTTTTGGCTTATAAATTTTTACAACATCTCAAGAATATTATCATTAATTTTCAAGTCGATCCGAATAATAGTTTCGGAGATACAGCCTTTGGAAGGTATGCGCTCCAAGTCAAGTACTATTCTTACTCAAAACTTTAAACGCGTTTTTCTCGGAACAGTGTTTTCAAAGTCGGTTGTCAAATTTTCTCGAAAACTACCCAACCGATCTTGATGAAATTTTACACAGGTGTTCGAGATACAATTTACTCGGGCTCAAACGAAGGATTTTATTTTTTCTTTTCAATTACAACTATTTAAATAAAAAAAAAAAACAAAAAGTCAAGCAAATTTGACCGAAATTTTTATTTGTTATTTGGAAAAATTCCAAATTTTATTTTTTTTGTCTTTCCTTCATTCAAGCACGAGTTTATGGTCTTACCTAAAACACTTATTTTTGTTTTTTCATTTTGGATGATCATGTCAGGAGTTATGCTCACAATGCGGACCCACCTTTTTCCGAGGAGTCACCGAAAATTACGTCATAATAGAGAAGTTTTAATTTTTTTGTTTAAATTTCTGAAATTATTCTTTAAATATGTATCTATAAGACAGAAAAAATTGATAAATAATTGAAAATAAATAATTTAAAAAAAATGTAGATATTGAAAATAGGTAATTTTTTACTTGACAAAATCCAAGTAACTCCTAAGAATTTAATAATTTAATTTTAGATTGCATTAGCTCAATTATACTTGAAAAAGGTCAATATAAATCTGGAACTCTGTGAAATATCTATATATCATCCAAAATACTATTAAGGATGCCGAACAATATTTTTGCAAACATCATTCTTTCTCTTTGTGGAAAAAAGTCCATGGTAGAGCCCAAGTCCTTTCGAAAGTAGGAGCTAATTCTAGCTAAATCCTTCCAATATAAAGAAACCTCTATCCTTTTTCCAATTGGTATCTCACTTAAGACTACTAGAGCATAAAATACTCTATCTTGAGATTAGGCTCTAGTTCGTATAGCTTGGCGATCCATCTTACGTAGATCCGTTGCATCTTAAGTATTTTTATTTTATATATATTTTTTTTGTAAACTTCGAGAGCCACCCCATTGTTGCTTGTTGTCGAAAGAAGACCTAACTTCTTAATTGCTTCCTGAAACTGAAGAAGATTTTGCTGATTTGAACTATTCCATGTCCGATTTCAAATCCGATGTCATAATGGTTGCCTATATCGGTTCCAAATAAGACCAAATTATAAATTCGAAGCTAATACAGAGACAAGGAACTAAAATTCGAAGCTTTGGTTGTTTGTTGTTTTTTTTTTAACTCATCCAGTACCAGATTTGTTTCATGCTTGATTGCCTATCCTATGTAGACCAAGCACTGCTAACGGCACTGTGTTGAAACCGAGATTTTTTTTATAAAATATTGCACAGAAGGGCTTCTGGAATTATCATATCTGAGAGAATATCAAGTAGTGAAAAAGTAAGCACTATATATACATAGATAGTTTTAGTGGCAATATACATTTTTGTAGATTTGAGGCATTTCTACATCACCCAATGCCTGTGCCTTCACACACCCAGCGGCTTCTGCGCCCACTTCAGACAACTTTTTTGATTTCGTTTATTTTATTTCGCTAATGTAGAAAATTTATGTTGTAACAATTCAAGTTTTTATGTCTGTATATGAATGTATGTGAATGTGTATGTGTGTGTGTGTAAAAACTGAGTTGCGTGAAGTCGAAGTTGGGTTGGGAATTCTAATTTCTTAATTTCATGCGAAACTATAAAAGTAATTAGTAATGCAAAATGTGCGCGGCAAATGGCAACAACAATGCACACATACAAACACAACCAAATACGCCCATTAAGCGTCAGAGTCAGTGGCAGCGCATGCAACACAACAACTCTGCACTGCGATGCGCTGCAATTTGTGAGTCTTCTGGCTTTTGCTTTGTATGGAGATACATATGTACATCTATTTGTTTATTTTCACTGTACATCTGTACAAATTTTTATTGCTTTTGCTCAAATTGATTTATTTAATTCATTTTGTTTAATCCGTCTCAGCTCTTAATTCTTTTCACTGTTTTTAATTTTACTTTTTTCCCGATTTTTACTTTATAGTTTAGTTTGCTTTGTTTTCATTTCTTTAAAATTTAATGAATTTTTGTTTATTTCTTCTAAGAAATTTATTATTATGAGTGTAGATATGTATGTGGCATACATATGTATGAATGTATGATGAGGCAATAAACCATTGGCAGCTGCGCATTCTCGCTGCCTGCCCATTTGTGCGCGTATCTAAGCCACATCTGCAACAACTGCCAATACACACACAGATACAAATACAAATATACATATATATATATATATATATATATATCTTTCTAATAGCGTTATGCTGTCTCTGTGGAATTGTGGTATATAATTCGCTTGAATTGTTTAGAGACTCATCAGCGCACTCATCAACATCTTGGCCGCGCTTTGACTGCCTCATACACACACACACACTCAAACACACACCTCACACTCATATTGTTGGTATTTTTATTAGCTTCATTATTGCGCTTATTTATTTATTTTCATTTATCTCTTTGGAGAGTGTGTGTGTGTTCGCTTATGAATTTGATTAAAGTTCTTTATTATTTAATGCTTTAGCAACATTAATTGCAATTAATATTAATCAATTGTGTTGGTAGGTGTATACAAAGCACTCGATCGTCAATTATAATGATGGATAACTCAATGTTTAATTGAATTTCGAAAAATTGAAAAATGTAAATTATGGCATTCTGCAATCAAGTATCATTAGGAAAATAACTCGTAGGCAAGTGTTAACAGAAAAGTGGATATCGCAGATTGGGTATGAAATAATATGGCAGCACTAAAAATTTGCTGACGTCACAATAGCGTTGTTTTTTTTTTTTTGTTTTGCAAAAAAATATTATCAAGTTCCCTAAGGCCAGCAATATTTAGTTTATCAAGAACCCTATAGCGTCCTCAAAACCATTTCAATAATATCTTTATTGCCGAATGTGATTAGCGTTGGAACCGTTTAACCGGTTATAGCAGAATCGATGATAGTGCGCCACTCCTCTCTTTCCCTCGCAGTTCGGCGCCAGTTGGAAATCGCAAGTGTAACCAGGTCGCTCTCCACCTGGTCCCTACAACGGAGTGGAGGCCTTCGCCTTCCACGACTTCCTCCGGCGGGTACTGCATCGAACACTTTCAAAGCTGGAGTGTTTTCGTCTATTCGGACAACATGACCTAGCCAGCGTAGCCGTTGTCTTTTTATTTGCTGAACTATGTTAATGTCGTCGTATAACTCGTACAGCTCATCTTTCCATCATCTGCGGTATTCGCCGTGACCAATGTTCTGAGGACCATAAACCTTGCGCA
Source organism: Zeugodacus cucurbitae (assembly GCF_028554725.1). Classification (NCBI taxonomy): domain Eukaryota; kingdom Metazoa; phylum Arthropoda; class Insecta; order Diptera; family Tephritidae; genus Zeugodacus; species Zeugodacus cucurbitae. The sequence continues at coordinate 67,858,769 of NC_071669.1, forward strand.
AAATTTTCGTCTCGAAAACTCCTAGTGTCGTCTCATCTGATGTTGACATTGTCCACGCTACTGCACCATAAATCAGGACGGGAATGATAAGCGCCTTATAGAGTTTGATTTTGGTTCGCCGAGAGGAGACTTTACTTTCCAATTGCCTACTCAGTCCAAAGTAGCACTTGTTGGCAAGAGTGAATCTGCGCTGGTTTCCAGGCTGACATTGTTGGTGTTGTTGATGCTGATGCCCAGAATATAGATGTTATTTGAACTCCAAGCTTCTACGTTTCTGAAACTATATGTGAAGACAAGTCCTTCTTCAGATTACGTTTTATAGTTATATAAATTTCACAAAACTAAAGACCTCATTGGCAATTCTTTTGATAATATGAAGGACCACGATTCTAGACACACATCTTCGGACATTAAATATAAAAATTGTGTCAGGAGACTTTGGTCCTGAATTTCCTCCTAGTTCCTAAATAAGAGTTCTTTAGATAAAATATGTATATCGGTCAATGGATCACCAGACTGATACCAATTTTGGTTTTGATATTGGTGCTGGATGGGAAGCGAAATGAATTATACATAAATTCCAAGTCATATCGGTTAAACGAGAAGTGTGAGTCGAGATATTAGTGCGAAATCTGTTTAGTTGAAGTTATAATATAATTAAGGTATAATAGAAGTTATCTCGTCTTGATCTCTCTACAAAGCATATCCATATACCTCTTTTCCACAAAGCTGGAATTTTTTTTTAGGCCAATATTGATTGATAGTTGAAGCGATACGAAGGGAACCACTTTGTTTCTGATGAGGCAGTTTTACACTCCCGTTATTTTATACGCCCATATAAAAATCAGAAGCTTAGCGCAAGCCATGTGTATATGCAGTGTCTTAATAAATAGAGATAATTAATACAGATCCGTTTCTCTCGGCTTTTCTCCAAAGATAGGTGCATAGATAGTACCAAAGTGAGTCTTCCCAGGTTGAAAGACGTTTGTATATATATATAGATTCAATCAATTTATTAATTCAAAGGTCCAACGAAGTCAATTAGAGGAATTCTGCATATCGACATTCTGTAATGATCCAAGTAATTAAATTTCGAGGTTCTTTTTCAAGTTGAAACAAATTCCTATTTCGAAAATCGACAACATAATGATCTAGTTGAAGAAACTTTGATCCAACTCCCAATAGTCCGAAATGTTTAAAAGAGGCTGTGGCAAATATAAGATCTCCGTTGACTCACTGTGGTAACACCTTTAAGAAATATTGATTACCAATTAAACAACAAAAATGCTTCGCATCGCATAAACCGTAAACATAACGGTATTCTTGAGAGTTGCTTATTTTCCCAGCATCCTGCATTCACCTACCTTCCGTGTATTCATTTAGTAGTATCTTATAACCACAACTTCAGCTCCACTTTCATACCTTACTCTCCATGGCCTTGTTATTGTTTTTTTTTAGTTCGTCTTCACTTTTTTGAAGCCTTTGCGCCAAAGGTGCCACACAACAGTACAATGTACGCGGTGGCTGCATCCGCTACTGACTCATCTTCAGCATCTCACCATACACACACACACGTACACTCACACATAGAAGCGCATACATATTAAAAAATTATTTATTTATAGTTTTAATTTATATTTCCGGCGCGCATTTTTGTTGTGTTTCTGTTTTATTTCACTTCGCCTCACATTTATCATTTATACACACACAAATATATATATGTATATAATCGTATATAATATATGGTATATATATATATATATTCATTTATTTATTTATTTTAATTTGAGCAGAGCACACGCTTGTTGTTGTTGTTGTATTAATAAATGCATTGCGGATGCTGTTGCTGGCGCGCATTTGGCTCCTTGCCTCGTCGTCATCGCTTTCTTATGCGCGAACACTTGCTGCTGCTGCTGCCGTGTTTTTGTGGTTGTTGTTGTTTTTGTTGTTATTGCTGTTATTGCAATAAATCAAATATTTACCACTGCAATGCAGCAAGCAGGTCGGCATTCCAAGCGCTGTAAAGTTGTCTCGCGATTTTTTTTTTTTCAAATTTTTGTTGTTGTTTTTGTTGTATGCTGTAGCATTTCAATTACAACGCATTTATTTGTTGTTTTTGTGTTAATTACTGTTTTTTATCGAAAAAAAAAAATTTTAATTGATTTGAATCTGGTGGCAGTTTTTGCCAGCAATTAATTATGATGTAAAGATTTTGATATTTTTTCAAAAAATATTTTTTTACTAATTTTTCGAATTTCTGTTAATTGTTTATTTATGTCGCCGGTGATCAGTTAAACTAAATTAAAAGTGATTTTATGAAATTTATGCTTTGATATGAACGTGGCTTAAGATAAGTGGCTGGTGCGTTCAAAGCGCTCGTTCAAAATTCTACGATTTTTGTCCAGCTGCGACTTAATAAAGTTGTAAGCATAGTAATTTCAAAATATTTAATTGTATACATATATATACATAATGCACATATATTATATAACTTATATGTTTTTGCTGTTGTAAACACGTCTATTAAAACGCTTGGCTCTCTTTCGTTTTGGCCATAAATTAACGGGTACATTTGGCAACCACTCGTCGCATTTACGGTTTTATCTTATCGCGAATACGGTCAGAAATAAATTTAAAATACAACAATAACAATAATAGTAGCTTGTAAAGTCTACAAAGCGCGTGCTCTCATATGAGGCAACATGCGCCTACATGCATTTGTCAGCAAACTTGTTAATAAACGGTCCAGTTTAGGCACAACAACATTAGCAATATAAATAATAATAATTACAAGCAAGCATCAATTATGCGCTTAAACACATTTATTGGCAACGTACGCCCATTCGGTTTAAATAAACGTTTAAAGTATTAATTTTTATTTCACTTTTTATTTATTTCTCTTTTGATTGCATTTATTTTAAACCCAGCTATTTATTTATCAAGTCGAGCTTCGTTGACTTAGACTAAATTTCAGCATGATTACTTTGCCTTTCCTGAAAACACTGGAGAATTACGATTTCATTTTTAGCTCGTGAAACTTGACCGAGCGTTGTTCCCACTTCGTCGTCGAACCGTCTCAAAAATTTGTTTTCTAGTGGTCTGCAGAGTGGACCTCAGTGGCAGTGAGTCACTCTTTCAATTGTTGTAACAAAAATATGGGCCAAATGTGGAGAATATTGTGGAGAGAAAGTAGTACGTAGGCTAATTATTCTAAAATTTGGCCATGGCTATGCAAATAGGACCGCTTTCGCTTCAATTCGATTACGAAGTAGTCCAATAATTCGGTATGCATACATGTAAAGGGCGTAGAAACCATATTCCTCTCTTTCCTTCGCAATTCGACGCCGGTTGGAAATCGCAAGTGTAACCAGATGGCTCTCCAGCTGGTATTTCCAATGGAGTGGAGGCCATCCGCACCCGCGACTTCCACCAGTTAGTACTTATCGAACACTTTCAAAGCTGTTTCTTTTTAACATTTGCAGGGGTCGTCATCAAAAGGGTGGTTTCTCATACGATGCTTTCGTCGATTTTTCATTTGTACTTAATTTTTATGTGGTGGGTCCCGATCCCTACGCAACACCGCAGAGGCGGGTTCGCCTTCTCACTTTAGCTCGCCTCCGAACGGCTGTTTATTTGCTACCCAGAGGATACTTGTCTAAAACCGGAAGTCGTGAGCTGCTTGAACCATGTGGAGAAGTATCATTTCTGGTCACTCCCAAGTGAATGGAAATCAACAACTTTTCTCAGTTACGTGAACTTTTACACATGATACCATCCTCCTAAAGCTAAATAGCTTCAAAAGCTTTGTAGTAAAGTAAATAGCTTTCCTACAGGAGGTCGGTGTAGATCTAACCTTTGAGTTTCAGAAAACTGTGGACACTTCCTTCCCGATAGTCCGATAGGATGGTCTGCATCTTCTTTTTCGGACTGCCTTAGACTCTGGTGTAGGAAATCAGTTGCGTTGGAAATCAGTTTTCGTCTACAGCCACGAAACGATGCAGAAACTCATTAGTGTTGTTCGTAAATAGAGTAAAATATTGGTGTGTGGGATATCTTATTGTATGGAGTAATTAACCGCAGCACCCATCGCGGCGTCAGATTTCTTATGTCCAATATTGTATGCAGTATAGGACCCATACGGTCTTTTGAGATGCCTATTGTCTCAGTTGTCTCATGCATCTTTCAATAAGGAAGATCGTCGCCTTTTATCACGTCATACTCCTTTTATCATCGTCTTTTATCACGTCATCCACGTTGCCTTCGGGGCATCTAGACGTGCCTCAACACAAATTGACAGCATTGAAAGTTGAACTAATTTTTCAATGACTCCATCGAATGAGAAGAGTCGCAGTACTGTTATATCCCATAACACATACTTTCAACAACTTTTCTCTCAAGCTTATACATAAATAGTTAAAATATCTAACATACGGCTCAATTTGACCCAGTAATATCGTTGTCGGGTTAAGGTATACTGTCAATTTATGTGAGCAGTCGAATATGCATACTTTGTAAATAAATAAATTATAATGCAAAATTTTGTATATTTTCACTCTCACACAAATTCAAAATTAATTATTTATTAAGAAAACAAAAATGCCAAGTGCGCTTCTCGGAAATATAGTGATCATTAAATTATGAATACATAACAGACATATTCATAAATATATATTATACGATGGAGCGAAGTAGTCACGCACCAGCGCACTTGCGTCGAGTCAAAGTTTGAGCGCTGACAAGCAACAACGCCTGCCAGTCTGCCACAAAAGGCGCGCACGACCGTCAGGCGGGCTGTCAGTCAGCAAAGGCAGCCACCATGTATGTACATATTAATATTATAAAATGTTCGCAGCAAGATTTTCCAACGCCAAGCGTCTAAGCCACTCGCCGCATTGAAAGGGGCCACTAAAGGTCTTCCGACGCGCGCACATCCGTGCGGTTGTCTATAGATTGTAAACACTTAGCTGCGACTTTGTGTTGGCGCAATTTTCTTTGCGTTTTTATTTTCTTTTAATTTACAACTTTTGTTGTTGTTGTTGTTGTTGTAAACGCGCACATTTGCTTTTAATTAATTTATTTTGCGCCGATTTTTATTAATGTTTAATTCATTCGGATTTTATGGCGGCGTGACGCGGGCAGCATTCATATATTTTCCAGCATTTAATAGACTAATAGTGTTTTCCTTTGTTCATATATAGAAATATATATGATTGTGTGTGCGCGCTTCTCATCAACTGCTTGTGTTTACAATCACGATCAATGCGAATAACTGACTGATCGCGCGGCAGCTGTAAAGGACTGCGCCGCGGCCACTGCCACAGACGCCGTCACCTCGTAGTGTTGGCGTAATTATAGCGTATGTTTGTTTTCTTTTCGCTCAGCGGTAGTGCTGCATGTGGCAGCGCGCAGCTCATTGGAGTTCGCGAAGGAGCAAGGAATGAAGGAAGCAAGTAGCGCGCCGCCACTAGCACCGAGATGAATTGTGCGCTTGCAACATGCAAATTGACAAGCGCCCTGCATACCGCGTCGCAGCGCGTTGAGCAAAACGCTTTGAACTCTGTGGATCGGACGTCCTAACATTTTTGACTTGATTGCGACCGGTACTTTTTATTTCAATTTGCATATGGTTAGATAAATATACAAATGCATGTGAGTAGTAGGTAGAAGAAGACAGCTTGCACTTTTTCAACCGACGAAGCGACGCTTTTTCCTGCAACACACACTCACACACATAGGCCAACTACTGACCCTAGTGGGCTCCACGGCTGCTGCATGATTAATGCCACAACTTATTGTAAATATTTATTTGCATGCAAATACCCTGCAACATCTAGCTGCAACAACAACTGTGTTGCAACAAGCCTTTATGCCACTGCAACAACAAAAACTGCTGCTTGATTTGCTGATATTTCTTATTGTCTGCACTTCACTATTTGTATTGCGGCAACTTTGTTGTTGGCACACACACACGTTTGATGTTTCACACAAGCACACACACGCGTATGCTTAGCGGCGGCATTGCAAGCCAAAGACCCCATAAAATATGTTGCTAAAATGCCATAAAGAATTTGTGGCAGCCGCTGAGCAGCAAAGACAGACAGTTGACTGCACACACACGCGCACACAGAGAGAGGGAGCGATACTCACTCACTCAAGCGCTGTGGCATGCAACGACAAAAGCCACATCTGGCAGCAGCAGCATCATACAGTTGGCGCGGCGTGATCGAATTTACAGTGAATTTAGCGATGTCTTATTGCACAGAAATCAATGCGAAGTCAACAAAAACAACAACCCACATCTTAACAATAACAACAACAAGTACTAATACAACAACAACCACACCATTGCCGCCAGTGCGCGAGCAATTAGCACAAAATCTGCTACTTGGAGTGATTGCTCGCCTGCCTGCCAGCCAGCCTCTCTGTCTGCCCGGTCGGTCGGTCGGTCGTTTGCCGGTCGCGATCGTGCGGCCATGCCCTGCCTCAAGAAAAGCCAAACGAGCACGCGAGCCACATTTCCACACTCATGTCTCGGTGTATGTGTGTTTGTTGCTTGTTGATGCCGGCATATAATGTGCGCTACAGACACACTCATGCTTTCTTCCATGCTGCCATACATTGTCTCATTGCCGCACATTGACTTTGACTCTTCACTGCAATGCCGTCGGCAAACAGTGTTTGGCCTACGGAGTCACACTTCGAGCTCTAAAGGCGACGAAAGTGATGCGTTTGCGTCTTCCCTTCCCCACCTGCGCTCGGCAGTCACCAGTTGGCACCTGTTCTTCAAGACGCAAGTTTGTATGCTTAATACATTAGCTTAGTGACCGTTTTTTGTTATATAAAGGGTGTCTTTTCAGACATGTGGCTTTCAAAAAGAAAGTATGCTTCCTTTATTTAATATTAAGGCCAAGAATTTAACTTTATTATAAAGTTGGTATTATATTTTAAAATTATTTCAGACAAGGGACCACCGCGTTTTTCTCTCATAAATTCCAGGTGAGAGACCCAACTTTCGACCATTAAGTAAGTTACTTTCCATTACACTATACGACAAAATCGACTTCTTTTCTGGGTATAGGACCAAACTGATCCGGGAGATTGAGATATAATTTAAAAAATTGCATTTCAAAGACAGCCCCCAAAATCGATATATTTGCATTCGAATTTCGAAAAAAGGTTTTTTTTTTTTTAAATAATAATGACTAATTACAAGATATAGGTACTAAAAACTCAAAACATGGAGAAAATCTACTTTTCTCCCTAATTCTAAGGTGTATCCATTTTTTCACGCAAGCTGATATGGAAGATGCTTAAGGCGTTAATTTTTTTTAATATAGTGGAACTTCCATAACTCAAACACTTGAATTGGCATTAGAAGGAAACTTGTATACAAATTTCCTTCCATAAATCGACATTTTCGACCAGGGCATAACACAAAATTTAAAATTTTACTATCGAGGAGGAATTTTAAAAGAGTCCCTCGATATCGTACAAAGGGGAACAAAAAATATAATATTACACTTATGGATTGTGTAAATTATCTAACAAAGGCATGGGATACAGACGTCAAGAGCCAAGTAATAGCAAAATGCAACAAACAAAATTACAGAAAAAATTTTTTATCGTATGTCCATAAAAATTTTTTCGAAGTAAATAAATAAAATAGTGCCAAAATCTATATTTTACAGCTTTTTGAAAATTTATATGTTTTAATGAAAATTCTATAACTCAAAGTCTCTCTAACTCGAAGTTTTTTTGTAGATTATGGTGATTCGAGTTAAAGAAGTTCCACTGTATATTCAAATTTTATGTTTTTCGAAGATCTCACTTCTATCCTTCATCTCAACTGTATACTATGGTTATTTATACACCATTACATTAAGAAAAAAATGTAAATTATATCCCTACTTTGGATTTTTGAGTAACTATATCCTGTCATTAATAATTATTTCTTTAAAAAGTATTTTTTTCGAATTTCGAATCCCAATATTTAGATTTTGGAGGCTAACTTCGAAATTCGGAGAATATTTTTTTCTTGTGTCTCAATTTTCCGGAAAAATAACAGCTGTCCAAAAGACCCACTCCGAAAAGAGTATTGTCTTTTTGAAACCACATGTCTAAAATAAACACCCTGTATGTCAGTATATATATTCCTATATATAAGGTTCTGTTCATATGTATATATGTATGTATGTATCAGCTATTTATTTAGTCACTTTTTAGCGTGAGTTTTAACACATTTCCTTCTGATGTTGTTGTTGCTATTCATTAAGTTATTGTTACCTTTTCATCGATTTTTCATACATGTGTGTGATTTGTTGCATTGTTTTTGTTCTAAAAAATTACAACTAATTTATTTTCATGCAGTTTCCTGAAATGTTTTTCTACTTCTTAAGTCTTCGTATTTGTTCGTAGACTCGTCGCTTTGTAAGATTTACGATTTCTTACAAAAGTCCGTATTTTATGTATGTATGTAGCTCGGCATAAGTGTAATAAAAATATTATATATCGCGGATATTTGTGTGTCTGTGTGTGTGTGTGTGTGTGTACATTATATTTTATATGCTTATTTTTCAGCACAAATTTTTCCGGTATTTTATGGCATCCGCCAGACGCACAGTTCGTACAACTTATTACTTTTATTTATTGCAGTTTAGCATAACTTTTATGTTTTATGTATTAGTGCGAGAACATTTTGCTACAATTTAATATGGCAAACAGAGTTGCCAAGTAGGAGGAAATAAACACTTTATTTACTTTGTAAAATGATTCGAGAGATATTCAAATATATATCTTCCATCGATCGGAATAATCTTATCTTTAAGATAGTAGCGAATCAATTTTCAAAAGTTTTCCAGATAACTGTGGAGATAACCGATTTCATCTACATATTAAATCCACTGGCTATTGAATTTGAATCCCTTTAAGCCTTCGGGATTCCTTCCAGTAAGATATGGAAGGTATTCATTCGTCCTTGTCATTCTCAGAACTCTAGCTTGCTAATGGTCCATAATATTTGTTTGATATTGTTCCCTTCGATTTTTCAGTCAGTCCTATTTGTTGTACGTTTCAATGTCATCTCAGTCACATCAAGATTTAGAGAATTAATTTTTGCCAATAATTCTGAAAAATTTATGTTACCTTCTATTTTATTCTTTTTCTTAATATCTCTGCAATTCGGAATGGATTCTAAACTCAGAACATAAAACATTACCTCTTGATGATTCAGGAATGTAAGATTCGAATTATTTGTGTTTATTCTTTGGATGTGTGAAAACTTTTTGCAGGCTCGCTGTGTCTCGCAACTAGTTTCTGTTATTTTTATTGGATAATTAAAAGGATAACTCAAGTTCTTGCCAGAACAATCTTAATATACGAAGTATAACATAGGACTCCAATCACAGTAGTGAATCAGTTGATGTCTAGGTATAGACTGGAGTATTTTGGATGATCAAAAGGAGTGGCTTTGTAATATACGTTAGTTATAAATATTTATGTTAGAAGTCCACCCACAACTGAACCACTGTCTCACATAAGATGTAGCTCCATACTTAATGGTTGCAAATTTATACTTGACAGGGCACTTTTTGTAGGAATTGTGAACTAGAAAATAGGGCACACCTAGAAAGACTAACCACTAAATTAGCTGGTTTATTGCCGTTTACTGAGTATATGAAGCACTGTGATATATCATGACATATAGTTAAATATTTCGATGTCATTAAATTTGAGGAAATTGGTGGTTTACGTTAACCCCTTAACGACCATTACAGTGTTACTATGGAATATGAAGGATCTTAAATGGTATTTAGTCATTAATAATCGCGATATATCCCCATTTAGTTTTTCAATCACTATTTGAATTAGGCCATTTGCTTGTTCGAACGCCAGTACATGACGAAATTTCACGATTTAAAAATTAAATAAAAAATACTGTTTTATAAGAGTTCATGAACCTCGACCCAATAAATATAAATACTGTAATATCAATTTTGTGCAGCGAAGCTAATAAATAAGAAAGATAACGAATTTGCCTTTTCTGCTAATTATAATTATTTTAGAGTTGTCCTTTATGGCAGCCCTAATCTGACCACTGCTTCACAGCTAACCAACCCGAGATTCTTCTACTGCTTGGCTGCTCTTAGTCAACGTCTTTTGTATGCACTTGCCCTTCCACATACATACACACACACGAATGCACACCCCAACTAACACAAAATCACCACTTTGCTGCTCTTTTTCGCTTCGTTTGTGAGCGTTTTCTTGAGTTTTATTTTTCTTTTGTTTTTGTATGTGATCGTAATAAAGTTTCAACATTTTTCATCATTAAAATAATATAAAGCCGAAATTATATTTTATCGTCTTCGCATTTATTCTTCACGCGTTGCTCTCTTCTTTGTTTTTGTCTCTTGTTCTGCGCGCTGTGGTGTTTTTCACATCCGCTGCGGCAAGTCGACCTTCTAAGTGCTACAAAATTACAACAAAACAAACAAAGTGTAAAAATACAAAAGAAAAAATAATAAAAATTATATAAAAAATCATAAAAGAGAGCATAGAACAAAATAACAACAACAACAACTTAGTTGTGGCAAAGGCAGCAAAGTTAGAAAGATGTAGATGAAAAAGGGCAAAACTGTGAAGCTGCGGCAGAAGAAGACTAATTCTGTCGGCCGACGCTAACAACCACAATAACAACGCCAATAACTTTAACCGCAACAGCGGCTGCACAACAACAACAACTACTCGCATTCATGCATACAAAGGCGTAGTAGTGCCCACAGCCGGATAGCTGCAGTCACTGGCACTTTAGTTGAGTGAAAGAGCTCCGCAGGAGGCAGACACTCACTCGCCGTGAATACACACGGATGCAGGCAAGAGTTGTGGCAGCGGACGGAGCTGGAGCAGCAGGAAGATATTCTTTAATTTAGCTTAAAATAAAATATAAAATAAATATTTCAAATTTATTTATGTACATACGCTCATATTTCATTGTATTGTATGTATTTATTGTAAATGAGTTCGCACACACACATATGTACATAAATGTATACTTATATAAATGAGCACTCGCTTGTTCGCATCTTTGCGTCTTTCATTGGCCTCCTTTGACTGCTGTTGTTGCTGCTGCTTTCATTATTGTTGTTGTAGTAATTTATAATATTCCTTAACGATGTGCAAAGGGCAATATGCGTGCACAGTGGTGCAAGAGTGTAAATTATTTATTTAAAAAAACTTTCTCGGCAAATTTGTATTTAGAGGTAAAAAGAATTTAAAATAAAACTAAAATAGTAGTAATAGCAAATCTTTTTTTTTTAGAATCGGGATATAAAGAAATTGAAAGTTATTCAAACAACTTTCGAATTTTGAAACACATACACGATGTGCGACATGTCTTCACTCTAAATGTCTGTAGAATCTTCAGTAAGCAGTCCACATACCAAATAATTGCTTAGAACCTCATTTGTAGAGATGTATTTTAAAGTGTTCCCAATACATATATCACAAAAGACTATTTCTATCCAAAAAAGATTGGTATTTTGACTTTAAAATTTTACTTTAACTGAGACTTAAACCCATGAACCAGAAAATAGGTGGAAGACTATGAGTCAAATCTTTCTTTTGAAAGCTGTAGATTCATAGTAAATTTGGCATGAGCAACTTCGCCCACATCATCGTGAAAACCGCGCCCAATAGCTGCGATTCTTTTCCTAAACAGAGCCTTACATCCACATAGATGGTGTGTAATCGTTTCTCCTTCTCTTTATCTTGGCAGCTTCTGCAGTATTCATTGAAATGTATCTCCAGTCTGCTGGTGTGTCTCCTAATTAGACAGTGTCCCGTTAACACCCCTACAAGGGTACTTGTTTCATATCCTTTAAATTTCAATAAGTATGTCTGCTTACAGAGCAAGTCGTTAGTTGTTTCCATTGTGATTCAGCCGTATCTACTGCATGTTTATCGATTAAATATTTGCAAGTTGCCGGAGGTATATAGATTCCCACTTTATTGGCCTCCAACTGCAGTGTGGTGCCCAATCTGGCTAGTTCATCTACCACATAGTTTCCAGGAATGTCACTGTGTCCTGGCTCCCCTTATGACTCAATCTCAGGAAATAAAATAGTTTGGTCCACTACCCAGACGATAGTTTTACAGTATAATATATAGTCAATTAATGGGTTCGGTGACCCCGATATTGTTGTTGTTATTAAATAATCCCCGAAAAATAATAGTTTTTGCTATCTAAGGTTTTTAGGGCTGAGAAAGAAGAATTTTCAAGTTTTCGTCTTTTAAACTTCTTTGCTGTCGTTATAATCCATTACTACATCTCTAGGAAAGCATTCAGAAAAAATATAAACAATTAAGAAATTTAATTGAGAATCTTTAAAGATTATCTCAAATGTATATTTCGAAATTAGACATCCAATTGAGACCTCAGACCCCAACAATAGGCAGATGCTCAACCTAAATGACATTCACCCCTGCTGATCTTGCGATACTTATCAGGGCGCGTTTCTTTATTTGCTTTCATTACTAAATTGTAATTACAAAAAATTAAAAATATTCTAATGAATTTAAATTAAAAATTACTTAATTTCTCCACAATTCCGTCCCACTGTCCGTTGTGCTGTGTTCTTATATTATTTTATTATTTAACTCCACAGCTGCAAAGTAAAGGAAATGATTTTCGAATTGAAGTTTATGACGACGAATGGAATGTTTTCTGCTTATTTATTTATTTGATTCGACGTTGTTGTTGTTGTTCGTATTGCCATCATTGTTATTGCTATAACTTATATTAATGTTACTGCGCTGCTGCTGCGGCTGTTGCTGCTGCTGTTGCGGGTAGGAGAAGAAGGCAAAGCCATCAATAACAACTTATAATAACAAAAAGTCGCTTATTTTTATATTTCTGCATTTTTATATGTAGAAAATAATTTAACGACCGGCTTGTGCGGGCCGCAGGAGGCATCGGGTGGCAGTAGGAGACCTACGCAGCAAGGCCAAGCCGCTAACAGCGGTTCATGGAGGGCGCAACGAACTTTTTCACTTCACTTACATATATATGTATATACATACATACAAATGTAGGGATCTGCTTTATAATTGAAGCTGAAGTTTAAGTGGTGGGAAGGCGGCGGAAGGGGGCTTGTTGCATGCAAAAAGTGTAGCACTTATGAAGAGTGGCACGCAGAAGTTGGCGTAGTAGTACAAGACATTTGCGCGTCATTGTGGGTTTAGCGGGTGCGAGGAAGCTGCAACTTCTGCTGCTCATTTAATAGGATTTCAGGAAGCTGTTAAAAGATTACCTTGCCGTTATTTAAGTATTGCCAGTAGAAATATTCAACGTTAGTAGATGCCAATAATTAAGCTCTCAAGACTATAGCCCTTTAGCTGAAACCACAACCCCAATGGGGAAGGTTCTAGGAGAAATTATGAATTATTCATAAAATCGTAAATATATATATAAATATATATATATATATATCTATTTGGCGTAGGAACCGCTTTAAGCGATTATAGCCGAATCCACCAGAGCGCGCCACTCATTCCTCCTTTTTGCTTTTTGGCGCCAACTGGAAACACCAAGTGAAGCCAGGTCACTTTGCACTTGGTCTTTCCACCGGAGTGGAGGTCGTCCTCTTCCGCGGCTTCCTCCAGCGGGTACTGCATCGAATACTTTCAGAGCTGGAGTGTTTTCTTCCATCCGTACAACATGACCTAGCCAGCGTAGCCGCTGTCTTTTTATTCGCTGAACTATGTCAATGTCGTCGTATAAATCGTACAGCTCATCGTTCCATCGTCTGCGGTATTCGCCGTTGCCAATGTTTAGAGGACCATAAATCTTGCGCAAAACCTTTCTCTCGAACACCCCAAGAGTCGTCTCATCGGATGTTGTCATCGTCCACGCTTCAGCGCCATACATCAGGACGGGAATAATGAGCGACTTATAGAGTTTGATTTTGGTTTGTCGAGAGAGGACTTTACTTTTCAATTGTTGGTTTACTGACATTGTTGGTATTGTTAATGCTGGTTCACAGATAAACGAAATTATCTACAACTTCAAAGTTATGACTGTCAACAGTGACGTGGGAGCCAAGACGCGAGTGCGCTGACTGTTTGTTTGATGACAGGAGATATTTCGTCTTGTCCTCATTCACCACCATACCCATACGCTTCGTTTGGTATCGAACGTTTGGTATCGAACGGCTCGGAGAGGTCCTTCCCGATCCTGACGGAGCTTTTGGTGTTGCTGAACGTCAGTTTACATAGCTAAACTTTTTTCTTGCTTGGACAATTTCAACAATAATTTAAAGTTCAAAGTTCATAATTATATTGTGTTTTATGGACCTTCAATTATCTTACAGCCATACTAGGTTATAGCCTCAAGTTCTACTAAAACTCAATTGTTAAAGCTTCTCATAAACTTTGACGAACTGATTGCTCTCAACTTGGAAATGTCTGATATAAGTTGAATTCTCAATTGACAATGTCCAAGTTCTATGTTGTAAGGGGCCATCCATAAATTACGTCACACGAATTTAAGGACTTTTTAACCCCTCCCCCCCTCTTTGTCACAAGTTGTCACATTTTGGACTCAAACTCATGTCACAAAGCTTTTGACCCCTCCCCCCTGCCCCTTGTCACACAATGTCACTTCTGAATGATACCCTCCCCCCCTTCAAGGTGTGACGTAATTTATGGATGGCCCCTAATGTGCAATAGTTGAAAGCTTCAATTGGTCAGCTTTAGAAAAAAAATTGTTAGCCTACATATAGCTACAGATATGTACATCCTGAAAAGTTAATTAAGAGTTGAATTAATAATCCTTTCGGTGTTAGTAGCGGGGTGAGATTATTGAATATGTTGTCGTTTTTTGGTCAGATCACATTGAACTTGGAACATTTTTTAAATTCTCCTGTAAGCTATAATAACCGAAGGATCAGCATAGTTGACAATAACCTTTCTCATATGGATTCATCCTGAGAGGTTCTTGTTTTATGACATACTTTATTAAATCGGTGAGCTGGTTTAGAAGTTCTCTCCAAAAAGAGACGGAGAACAATCGACAATTCGATATTTGAAATGATCCATAGATCTATATTCATTCTGAACAATGGATACCTAACAGCATATCTGCCAAGAAGCAATGCGCTCTAAAATCTTAATCTAGTACGCTATGAATTGGATTGGTTGAGATTAAAACCTACAGCCCATAGAGGGATCAGATAATATACATAAGAACCGTATATTCGGAGAGAATACTACTATTTTATTTTTACCTGATACAACTTAAAATCAAATCATGCAACACCAATCGCGCTCTCGAAAGCAACGGCAGTATTTAGTATCTTAAAATCACAACGAACCCATTACCAAAGTGTTAATCGTGTTAATCGAGGCCACTGGCATGTCTTGGATAACGCCTTCATTAAAATTTAATTTAAAATCTAGCTTCTAGCTAATTCTACAAGTATGCATAACAAACTATGACTGGCATAACTAAAGAAATACTTTTGCGCAGAAAAATCTACTCAAACAACATATGAACACATGCCTCAATATTCACCAATCTGCATAAAACATAATTTTTGAATTCCTGCATTACTTGATTACCCATAATAACCGAGCAGTTAGTAGTCGTCTGTTCGCCACCTGCATACCACAATGTGGCAAGTCCGTCCGCACTACTGTTACACTGCCACACTGGCACAGCGCCACACACACACAGACATACATGCCAGCGATCAAACGACAAGTCTGCCAAATTGACTGCGAGGTTACGAGTATTATGGCAAGGTTAGTTTCGCTGAGGAAAGTCGAAATGCATGCAACAACAACAACAGCAAACTATACCAACTCCAAAAGTGGCCGACCACTAAGAATAGCCATTTTATTTCGTTAGTTTGTCTCTGCGGCGAGTGCAATCGTCATTGTCATCAGCTCGTAATCGTCCACAATCGTCAATATGTTTCTGGCCGCGGCAGCAACATTGTCTTCGCGCGAGGCGCCCATCAACAATTGCAATAACAAATGTCGTTATTATCGCAATCATGATCGGCAGCAGCATAATCGACTTGCGACCAACATGCCCCAGCCAACGCTCATGCCGCAACGTTGCTCTTCGGCCGCTGTTCCACCGGTTTCGCGCTCCAAGTTCCGACAGCTTTGCTGGCTAAGCAGCAGCGGCGAAATGTTGTGCCACAAAGAAGTTGCAATGTTGCTACGGTTGTTATTGTTGTTGCTGCTTTTCTTGTTTGGTTATTAACATTATTGTTGTTGTTCGCATTATTTGTACGACTTTTATTTGTTTCTCTCTCGCTCCGCGTATTTGCCGTTTTGCCGCTTCTGCTAACGTTATTACAGCTAACTCATGTTTGTTGTTGTTGTAACAAATATTTTATACTCCTGCCGCGTATATAAGTATTGTTTTTATTATATTGCATTATTTATGATGGCAAAAGTAAATTATTATTATTGTTTCTGCTTTGCTGTTGTCCGGATAAAATGTTTGCATTCTTCGAACGACATACAGACACTGCAGTTATATTTATATATTTCACAAGCAGGTATTAGTTTAAGGTGTGTACTGTGCCCTGAGAATCCACAGTTTGCTCTACTTTTCATTTAATATCGCTATATACATACACACAGCCTTTTGTAGTCTTAGAGGCAGTTTTATGCGACGCGATTGTCATTATTATTGTTGTAGCTTTGTCGATTTATTGTAGAATTTGCTAATTCTTAATAAATTATTACAAAACCAGTTGATTAGTCGCTAGTTATAGTAAGAAATTTGTGATTGTCGCAGTTAGAACCTTAGCTAAGCCAGAGCAACCCCAAATTCCACTTCCACTCGATGCTTGTAGACCACACATTGTTCCATTATTTATTTACTATGTTTCACTGACATTCTTAGAATTCGTAGAGAATCCAACCTTGGTTTCGAACCCAATGATGGATTGATGTCTGCCTTTTAAATCAGTTAACTCTCAAGAAACAATCATCCTAGCTCTTTCAATCTCATCCAAGTGTACAGTAGTAACAAATAAAGTATGATTTGTATAATCATCCTATAAATCGTCAGTCATTCTCTGTATCTTTAAATCTTCTCAGACCGATTATCGACATCAAGGAGGAGATCATAAAGGGATCTGAACTAACCAACAAAAAGATAACTGAAACATCCAAAATTATAACTTTATACAACCGATGCCCTTTCGTTCTTCTCTCGTTTCAAGAATAGACCAAATCAGTCCCTATATTTTATATGACGAATAATCCAACACCCTTCTCTAACTGTATTATATCCAAAATTATACGTTCACTTAATTTTGCTAAGATATCTCACATATTAACCGATAAGTACGATAGAAAGCCCAACGGAAGTTTGAAATTTCTAATATTAGTTATATGGGAGCTAGGGGAAGTAAATACCGGATATTACACTTTTTTGGCAGAAAAACATATTATGACAAGAAATTAATGGCCTCTGACCTTTCATAATATAACTGAAAGGTTTGCCGATATTTTTGATAAACCATTAACTACCTGTGCTCCCATACCCGGTATCTGAACATTTTATTCTTTTTTGTTTTTTTTTTTTTGTAGATGGGCCCCACAAAAATACAGTAGTTTGCTAATTTGTATTCCCATATCTTCATCGATCAGATGGAACTCGAAAATGAGCTATGTATATGGAAAGCAAGAGTGATTAAAATTTGTTTTATCGGCCCATTTCCGAGGTGGGATATCAGGTCATTGAAAAATGTTATTTACGAAATTCATTTGAAATTGGCCAAGTAGTTCCTGAAATATATATATGAAGAATATATATTAATGATCAGGATGACGAGTGGATGTAAAATCCGGATGCCTGTCCGTCCGTCTGCCCGTGCACGCGAGAACTTGAGTAAAAATTAAGATATCTTAATGAAATTTGGAACACACATTCCTTGGCACCCTGAGGACGTTGTATTCGAAAAAATCGGGCAAAATCGGTCCACTGCCACGCCCATAAAATGGCGAAATTAAAAAAAAAACCTATACAGTGTCATAAATAAAAACTGTATAAACCAAACTTCCCATTTTTTCCATTTCCTTACAGTCCAAAAATGAAAGAAATCGGATAATAACCACGCGCACATCCCATACAAAGGTTAGGTTAAAAATTACTAAAAGTGCGTTAACTCACTAACGAAAAACGTCAGAAACACTAAATTTTACAGAAGAAATATCAGAAGGAAGCTGCACTGAGATTTTTATACAAAATGAAAGATGGGCGTGGCATCGCCCACTTATGGGTCAAAAACCATATCTCAAGAACTACTCGATCGATTTCAATGAAATTCCGTATAAAACACTTTCTTGACACCCTGATAACACTGGTGGAATTTGGGCGAAATCGGTTCACATATTTTTATGTGATTTTAATGTGATATCGAACATGAAGAACTCGGTGCCAAAAAATAATTTTTCACCAAAAATATAGGTAAATCTCTCAGATATTTTAATGTAATTCATTTCCTCTGAATTTTTTTCTTATAACAGTTTGTCTATGTACCAAAAGTGGTTAAAATCGGGTCATAACTTCCCCCAGATCCCATATACCTAATTATAGGTAATATACAATTAAGTGGGCGTATAGTCTTCGATATATTCTATCTTGGTGGTGAAAATGAGTGATATCGGTTCAGGAATTACCTCAGTCATGCCCATATACTATTTATGATGATTTTCGATATTCTATTGAACTTTATGCCGAATATATGGGTCAAATTGTGTATTATCTTAATAAAAATATATCCATAAATTGCTAGAGTATAAAATGTTCGGTTGCACCCGAACTTAGCCCTTCCTTACTTGTTTTTAATTAGTGTTTCGGGAGTTTTTCGTTACTTTTGTATGGTGGATGGTACCAAAGGGAAATGTATTCAGAAAGTATTTGTGTACAAAAAACTTAGTAGGGGACAGAACCATGCCCACTTTTCCAATCAAACAAAATCCAACAAAATTAAGAGAGGAATCATTCCCTAGTGTCGGGTTAAATGATAACAAGCACTGATTCCCGTCGAAACTTTTTCAAAAAAAACATCTTTAAATGTCGGAGGAGTTAGTACTCGAATTTCATCCAAATTGAGTTTCCAAGATTGTTTTATCGACGTTTGAAGAATAATTAGAATGCCTTGGTTTGCATAATTCACTGCACTGTATATTAAATTTCCTAGAAAAATTAGCAACAAAAAATGCTCCTAGGCGTGTAAATACTTGAGTTTAGTCACTCATATTAAATATAAATATAAACGACCCCAACAGCTCAGAAGCGAGCAAATACATAATTGTATATGTAATCATTAGCATAAATATGTAATAGCAATTAAATATTACAACACAAAATCGAGTAAAACTAAGAAGTAATTAAGTGTTTCTTGTAATGGTGGAAAAAATGTTTTACTTAAATAAATATTAAATGGAAAAGTACGCGCTTGCAACGCAGCAAAATGAATAAAAAAATTACTTATAAGTATCTACATTAATGCATTAAATATGTGTTTTGTGTGTGTGTGTGTGATTAGACAGCGCGACTCATGACGAGCGCCTGGGCCCAAACACGTTCGACCTATTAATAAAATATTACAAAAAACAAACTGGCGAATGCAAGCACATTAAGTTGAAAAAAAAAAAATTAAATAAAATAAAAAAAAAAATAATTTACAACAAAACTGTGCATGTTGTTTAATTTAAAAATTATTACGCATGGTACACATGTAAACAACATATAAATAGTTATTTAAGTCAAATCATGACTCGCGCACTATAAAAGTGTCCACACTCCAACGACTTCAT
The DNA here is from genome assembly GCF_028554725.1 of Zeugodacus cucurbitae. Taxonomy (NCBI): domain Eukaryota; kingdom Metazoa; phylum Arthropoda; class Insecta; order Diptera; family Tephritidae; genus Zeugodacus; species Zeugodacus cucurbitae. The sequence continues at coordinate 67,878,614 of NC_071669.1, forward strand.
ATGGAATATGGAATATGATTTTATGATTTTTGTGTTTTTTTTTTTTTTCATTTTGTTTTGCTCGTCATAAAAATGTGAGCGGCATTTTCGATTTCCTTTGCTCTTTGCTTAATTGCCATTCCACTAAAATACATATTTCGTTTATTTAATGGCAGGTGTTTTTCGGAAAATGTAATCTATGTTCGGCTATAAAATATGCGCAAAACTCAAATAATAACCGTCAAAGCGATAAGCGATCGGTAATTTATATGAAAGCTCTTTAAGGCGACGAATCAATTAAAGCATACAGAAATTTATTACATAAATATTTGTCTTAATTGGAGTGGAAATTCGCATTTAAATATCGAATATATATATGTATATACAATATGTTAACTAGTATCTTAGTATTGATACCTGCTTTGGTAATGTGAGCCGTCATCGATTCGACACTGCTCCACACGCTTATCAAAATAATTGCAACCGAAAGCAATAACCATGTAAGCTATGCAGTTGAATTAAATACTAGAGTGTATACTGGTAACTCATTAAAGTGTCAAAGTCGCTTGCTCGTCGATCTCAAATTGATTATGCAAGTCAAATGGTTGCTCGATTCATTCAGTTCAGGTTTGATTCGATTCGAAATGGATTATTAAATAAATGCAAAATATCTCGTTCTGAATTCAAAATTATTTTCAAAATACTGATGTAATTGCGAACTATTTCTGGCTTTAAAATTATTACACTGTGTTAAAATCACTTTGCAACATCATTTTGGCCTTAATATGGCCCAGAGTGGAAGGCAGGAGGTAAAATGGACAACTAACTCTAAACATTGTTCAACTTGGCGCTAAAAATGCTAACGGAAATTGGTAAATTTGTATGGAGACGGATAAGTTGGACAGGCCGAGTCATTTTCTTCTACACTTTCCGGCTTTACTAAGACTGAAGTTTAAACATCTCTGAAGTCGTAACTTTGGCCAACCAGGCGAAATCTATGTTAGATAAACGAGTGGGGACGATTAGAAAAATTAGCTACCAGAATCGCTTTCCAACTAGCAGATCACGTCTTTCAAGACGTAGAATTCTGCAATTAAAGAATGCCTGCTCATATTGACAAAGAGGGTGCTTATGAGAAGAAAGAAAGAAATATTTTTACAGACAGTCAAGCGGCTTTAAAATCACTTAAGACCTTCAGGATTTCCTCTAAAATAGTAAAAGAATACCAGGAGCTATTAATGCCACTGACTTCTTACTACACCATAAATCTGTAATGGATTTCTGGGCACAGTGATATTCTAGGTAACTGCGAAGCTGATGAACTAGCCCACTTGCATACACTAAATTGGCAAACAGATCTCAGGTAGATTGAGCTGAGACCTGGTGGAAAGATTATCTGACATGCAACAGACAAACGTGGCCCGAATGGAATAAAGGCCGTACATGCCGGCTATTGAAATGTAGGACATTAGACTTCTAGTAGGAGTACTAACAAGTTATTGTCTGTTAGAAAGACACGCCCACAGACTAGGAATACCATAAAAACTCTACTGTAGAAGCTGCCAAAAAGTATAAGAAAAAGAGATTGTTGTACAACTTCTATGCGAATGCAAAGCATTATACAGGAGAAGAATCACAGTAATCGGACACGGTTTTCTCGACGATGTCTCGAAGGTTGCACACATAAAACTTTGAGAACATTGTAGTGTAAGGGGATTCTAGTCTAGTGTATGTCTTGTATGACCGCAAGAATTGGAATTGGGTTTAAACAGGTCGGTTGAGACTTGTTAATATTTTGACGAAAATTTGCCAAAATTTTTCAATGACCAAAGGATAATACTTTATTAGGAGATACATATTTTGAACCAAGCTTGATCATAACTCAATAAAAATCAAAGAATTCCAGTTTCTGCCTCTTTAGCGAGTGGTGTTTTGCAGCTCGCTTACTGGAGAAAAGTAGAAAAATACAAAAATAATTTTAAAGACCATCAAATTGTTATGAAAAACACAAGCAACAACAAAATCACCATAATTTCCTTTTCCACAAGCACATTCACCAACACCATCACCACCACCACGAAGCAGCAGCAGCACACAAATCTTCCAAACGCTGAAGTCTCGGCCACCACGAAGGCGCATAAAATTTCTCGCTAAAAATCCACACTTGACAAATGAGTGTGTAATGTCCGTCGTTAATGTGACAAAATCATAATTTCGTCGCACGCAAGAAACACCGTAAAATTGGAAGACAAACGCACACATTTGCATGTGGCATGTTGGTATGTATGTGGCATGTATATAAATGTAGGTGTGTGTGTGTATGTATGGCTATATTAAAAATCGCGAGCGACAAAAACAGCTGAGGACAGATGATTTTATATAGAGAGACACACACAGACATTACTCACCGGCCGTCGTGCAGTGTGGTCTGACCACCCGAAACTGAAAAATGTGGCCGCCATCGCCGTCACCGCAGCTGTTGCAACAATGACGCGGCAACAGCAAAGTCACCAGTAGCCGCAGCAATGCAATGAAATGCCGACGCACGCTTGTGGCAAGGCAGCTTGTAGGTTGCAGGTTGGTTGGTTGGTTGGTCGGCTGGTGAGGGCAATGTTTGACTGACAGAATGAGACTTCTCAGACCGCCAGGCTAGTGCCAACGTGCAACAAAGTTGTACTGCCGTACGTATGTTGCAGCAACGCGAACACGCACACACGAACGCGCGCACACGCCTGGAAACGCACATAAAAAGTTCACATAAAATTGTGTTTATGCGTGTTTCGTAATTTATAAAAGTTAAATTAGTTTACGGCCATAAATTGAGCACGTTGTTAGCAAATGGCTGGGCAAAGCATGGCAATGGCAGCGCGTGGTGCGGCGGCGGCTCTGAAGTGCATTGCGAAAATGTTTGCCACGCCTGCCATGCCGAAACTTTCTTCAACGCACACACAACGTGCTGCCGTTTGCGTAACGGCATATCTTGCACTTGCACATTTATGCTTTTCCTTACACATTTTATTGCTTGCATTTATTGCTAAAACAACAACATGCAAAAAATGGCAGTTAAATTGTATGGCGGCAGTTGTTGTGCATTTTAAAGTAAACAACAACAATAGCGGCAGCAGCAGCAATTGCATTAGCAATAAATGCAACTAAATAAATGTAATGGAAATGCAAATGCATGTTGCATGCATGATTTTGTTGTAATCGCCATTTTTATGTAATTCCTTTTGCTTAGTGACCCAAAGGAATGGCGCAGGCCGAAGGGTGTAATAAATGTTAAATTTCGAAATTTATCTTTTAGTGTGTGCAGCAATATGACGCACGAATGAAGTTAAATCCAAAGTCATAGAAAAATAAATATTCGAAGTTAGCTGGGAATACAACCAGAAGTATATTCTTCGAGCATGAAAAGTTCAACAACTCTTAAATTTTAGAAACTTTATTGAGATCAATTTCAGTTGATTTTGAAAATACGATTACAATTTTTTTTGTAATATCTGGCAACACTGCGCAAAAAACGTATCACCGAAAACTGGTTTAGGAACGCTAGTAGCCGTCCGACCTAACAGGACAACAGTAACAAGAAAACAGCCCTCTAGGTAGGAACCTTGAGTTTATTTTATATATTTATAGATACAACCCTGTCTATTTAGAGGTCAGTTATAACATTTAGTTTCAAAATGTAAAAACATAACTCCATACAGTTGTTCCTTTTGATGTTCAGATTTATATTGGCAATCTCGAGAACTGAAGCTAAATATACATGTATTGCTCTCGAACGAATGAGGTTAAAGCTCGCTTATTGAACAGCGAGTTCATGTTGGTAATACTTCGAGATGCAAACTGTGTATATTGTTGTTGTAGCGGTGGAGGACATGCAAAAAAAGATTTTGAAGAATGCAGGCAAGTTAATAATTTGCACTCAGTTTGTTTACATAGGGAAAGGTTGGAGAGGGAGTTTACTGTCGGGAGCTTCGCATCAACCTTAGTTTCACGCTTCCCGATTATTGCAGCGTTTTTCAAGCGGAAGTGGCTGCTCTTAAGGCAGCGACGGATATATTGCTTCGAAGCGCAGCAACCTTTAGGGAGGTGACGATCCACTCGGATATTAGCCCTAAATTCACTGACCTTGGGCTCAGGGTTTGTTAAGAAATTCCTATGCACACTGTCGGTGGCATCGTTATACTTTTCAATTAGATTAGTCTGGGTTCCTGGCCACTGCCGAATCGCGGGGAACTGTAAGGCTGATGAGCTTGCAAGGACAGGAACATCGGACTCACTATTAGAAACATGGAAGCATGTCGGAGCACCAGAAGGATCTTGAGGCTGCGCATGTGTAGGTAACTCACAAGCGCCTACCCAGTTAAGCCGAGGCCCATCTGTCCATTAGTAAGCTACGGTAGGTCGACCGAATTTTTCGCCCTCAGTAAGCCTTACCTCTCCTCAGTCGTAGGGGTTCTTACTGGCCATTGTCCCATTAGGATCCATGCTGTTAGATTAAAAATCACTTTCTTCTGGAATGTCCCGCCTTTGCGAGATCAAGAAAGTGATTTCTTGGATCTCACCTTATCGAGCATGCTCGCGAAATAGCGAATATAGAAGTTAAAAATCTCTGCAGATTTGTAGTAGGTTCTGTAAGGCTTAAAAGGGAGGGTGTTCTCTCTTGATTATTAGAGGGATCTCTTTGGAGTTATCTTGTTCTCAATTGTCTTCTCACCTCACCTGAATCTCACGAAATTTCACCAAGTGTCGTTAAAGCACCTTTACCAACACGGTAACCAAGTTCTTCTGGTTCAAATTAATGACAGTTTGCCTTGACAATTGATTATGGCTTTAGGTCACATCTAGGTCTAGTAATAGGGGGTTCGACTGGACGCAATATATAGTTAGAAGATGCTGAAGTTGAAGATGGTGATCTTTTAAATGAAGTCACCCATATTGTTCTGTTCCCACTTTTACGAGACTGAATTCAAACAAGTTAGTGTGCAATTTCTTCATTTAAAATAAAACAGATTAATGACGGACTAGTGATCTTTGGTATAGGGATTTCAATTGTTATCGAAATTTTGTTTCCGCAAAAGGACCTACTCCATTGTGGACCGCCTGAACCTTGTCTTAATACTGTAAAGACTCACGATATATATTACATACTCAAATATGACACTGTCTTGTTATCCCACGATATCATACTTTCTATGCTACCTATATTAATTAAAGCAACAGACAAATAAATGAAAAAAGATACTTCTAAAACAAAAATGTTATTACACCCAGCGCAATAACCGGATGGAGTAATGAAAAACTAAGGCCGGCTCTTTCTGCGCAGATCACATTTTTATTGTTCCATATTTCCTGCTTAATTACTATACGAAGTAAATGTCTGACTTTATGAGGTCCTTATTTTAAACAACTACTCGCACATACAAAATGCACCGAGTATTAAATATCCAAGCAGACACACACACATACATACACAGATACGGATATTACAAGTAACTTAATGTATACGACACGGCATTAGCGTAGATATTTAAAGCAATCAAAATAACATTGTAAATGCAACAAATGCAGCAAGTGTGTGTGTCTGTGTGTGTGTATGCATACGTGAGCACATTTGAGTAATATTTATAATCAAAATTTATACAATGTAATTTTTACGACATCAAACTGCATTTCCAAGTCAATAAAAAGTAATAACCAGATGCAGACGATGCAGCAACGCAGCGGAGCACACAAACACCCAAAGACACTTGCATGGAGGTATGTGTGTCTCAACGGCTCTCAAGTAATTAAAGCGAAAGGAAATAGTATTTTCCTAAGACAAATACGCACACACACACACACACACTTACATATATACTCTCATGTGATTTTAAGGATCTTTGTATAGAAATAAAAAGGTACTGGGCATAAAAGTTGCAACATACACACACAGCGCAGCGCACGCACACTATTAAAGTAATTAATATAAAATCTTTTCTACCCAAAGGCAATGCAATGAGCTCATAAAATCAAGCAATCCTCACGGCAATTCCACGTTACATTGTTGCCAAATAATAAAAGAAAAATTATTTCATTGCGAAAATTGTTAGCATTGTTATTGTTGTTGTTGTTGTTGTTGCTGTTTATTTGATTGCATTATTTAAGTATAGAAAATTTCGTGTTAATACTAAAAACTGCCGCTTTTACGACGCGTCTTGCCGCTGCCGCAAGCATGAGCGCTGTTGTTGGTGTTGCTGTTGAATGTGTGGCAGGAAATAAATGCGCTGGAATTTTATGCAACGCAGCAGCGAAGTAATGTTAAAGAGCTATGCTGTGCGTGCGCTGCCAAATGATCGCATTACCATTCACGGTTTTCATTGCTGCCGCACACCGAGCTGCCGACTGCTGCATGTGGCATGCCGCATGCTGCCTGCTGTGTGTTTCTGTTGCTTTTGCCGCATTTCGTTTTCTTTAGATTACATTTTATTTTCATTTTCATGTCGCATATCATTAGTGTTAAGCATTAAATGGCAATAATCATTCTAATAGCGGCGCAACAATGTTGCCACGAAAGGGCGTCGCGTCGCATGCTGCAACATAAAGCAAGCAGCAAGCGCAGCAACTGCAACACAATCGTGGCGACATTGTTGCTGCACTTTTTACGAGTCGACAGCACTTTTTATACAAAAGCTTGACAATACACCGCTGCAGGTAAAGGTGTTGCAAACACCGCGGTGTAAGCGACTAGTTTATTGTTAATAATATTACTTGATTCAAACTGAGAATTATTATTCGCGCTTTCGATTTAATGAGGTAGTTAAGTCTCCGTAATATACATCAAGTACGGTAAAATGATTAAAGCTGCACTATAAGTTATAGTATGGCGTCGATTTAAAGCCACGTTGAAAGCGCTGAAATATTCAAAATTGTTGAGAAGAAGCATTATTATTGTTGTTATTGTAATAGTGACATATTTCAAAGCCCTTAAAATTAAAATTAAAATTTCTCAACAGCATTTTTGAATTAAAGCTAAAATCTTATAAGACACACTTTCTGTAGGAAAACATACCGAACCAACCGAAACCTCGTACCAAGAACACAAACAATTCTTACCGAGAAAAAGACTCCATAATATTACAAGTGTTTTTCTAAAAGTCAGTATAATTTTGCTTCTATGTTCTGTCAAATAAGTACCCGGATTTCTCTATTTTAAATTTTCCCGCTGGGAATATTTCAAAATTCACTCCGAAGAGGGGCGAGAAGAATTGAACGATTTGCCACGTTCAGGACAACTTTCGACCTCTTCAACTGAAGAAAACGTCGACAAAATAAAGGAAATGGTGCTCGAAAATCGTCATTATAGTTTGCGAGAGATAGCCCAAATAACGGACATGTCTCATGAGACCGCTCGTCATATTTTGGTTGATGTTTTGGATATGCAGAAAGTCGCAGCGCGATTAGTGCCAAAATATCTGAATTTTCTTCAAAAAGTGAATCGCACAAAGCGATCATTGTGAACGAGTTTTTGAACAAAAATTCAACAAATATCATCGAACAAGCACCGTACTCTCCACATATGGCGCCGTATGACTTTTTCCTGTTTCCAAAACTCAAATTACCACTTCGTGGAACCCGTTTTGAGAGCAATGCAGACATCAAAACTAATTCGCAACGAGAACTGAAAGCCATCCCATAATATAGCATTAAAAAGTGTTTCACTGATTAGATTGTTCGTTGGAAGAAGTGTATTGCCTCAGACCTCAGGGGATATAATAAATTTAGATGATTGATAAGTTGGTTGTGTTTTATTCCAATTTTTTTTTTTTATTTCAAATTTCCGGGTAGTTTTTTGACTGAATGTATACTTCTGTACAAACGACTCGACTTTAAGACACTAGATGACGAACTCTGTATGTTTTGACATATTCTCAATTATTATACTGGGAAAGTAGTTGTTTTAGAATGTTTCTTATGAAGCAGAAAGTAGCTACATTTTCAGGGCTTTGCGATTCTTTGTTATTATTTTAGACCTAAATCAGATAATATATATTTTCTCAAAGTTCCTCGATGGAACACAGGGTCCCAATAAACAAATTTAATTCGATGTATTTAAAGCTAGAAATTTGGCTTCAACTTGCTGCTTTTATGTATTGGTTGGCCGTACTCGTCAGCGATTCCCTTGAGGATTTCACTCTAATGCTATTCTTGTGATATCATCTTGGGGCGAGAGATTTCGATATGGTTAAGTGTTTGTTTGATCACAGTCCAAAGAACAGCATCATTTATGAGATTGGGCCAGAACACCCGCATAATCTTGCGGAGGCAGAGGTTAAAGAAGGATTACTCCATATATTATAACATATCCCTAGCATTCACGATATTTAATAATAGGTCCACGATGTTATAGTGGCTAGAAACACGAGTTTGTGTAAGGATCTTGGAATCTGAGTAGGTGAAGCAAATTTTGGAAAAAAAGAAACCTAAACCAATAATATCTATCAGTCATTCGGAACATGTTTAAAGCTTTTATGATCTAATATTAGATAGGAAATGCCTCTAAAACATCTAGCAAAGGAATAATAAATGACGCGTCCATTAGAGAACATCCCATTAGCAACTTTTCTGAAGATTTTCATAAGCATAAATAAACCTAATTATCTCAAGGTGGTACAGTTACTACAATCAGGTGCAGCTGCTACAATCTTATGCAATAGATACCGAGATTACAACAATTATTAATATATAAGTATACACCCTCCACCCACACTCCTCCCACAAATGTACACGCACCAGTAACGCCGCTGAACACCATTATTTTTTTAACAGTTATAATTATTACACATTATCGATGTCAGTTAGACGTTTTGCAAAAATAATACGACGAAATAATGCGCTCAAACAGCTTTCAGTGCGATTTGAGACCTTAAAACTGCAACAACCGGTATTAGTTCTCAAATAGCGAGCGCTTAATTATAGTAATAAATGTGTATGCGTGTGTGTGTGTGTGTGTATTAAAGTATTTTTATCTTATGAGTTGTGTAATTATATATTTATAATAAAATTTTTTATATTATTTTCTGCATTAAATGCGAAATGTTAAACTAATTGCGCTGAGTGCATTTGCCTTTGCTCTTAATAAATCAGGCTAATTTTTAGAATGTACTTAATTAATTATGCAATAATTATGCACATACCAAGCATTTATCTTCATATTTGTCGCTGAAGGAATGCGAGTTTTTATTACAAAAAAAAAAATTAACATAGACTATTATTTATTATAAACTTTATATTTATTTGTCCGATTTGTTGACATGCAATGCATTTTAAATGAGCACACACGCTAACACTTGAAACTAATCTAGAAAATACCTGTTTACAACTAAAGTAACTTAATAAATACTAATTAGTCAGATTATGATCAGGGTTGCAACATTTTTTCGGAAAATAAATGCGTAGTAACTAAAAATACGAGGGCTGCTATATATATTTCTGGCCTAATAATGAAAATAGGAATATTTATCAACGAAAATGGTTTGATTGTTTTTCAAAATATTCTCCATCAAGATTTATACACTTCTGCATGCGCTCAAACCAATTTTCGAAGCACTTTTTTTGAGCCTTTTTTTGAGCGATTGTCAAAATGTGCGGGATCCAACGAGAACAAACCTTTTTTACGGCCATGTGTTCATGCAATATCGAACGTATGCTGGTGGGAGAAATGCATAGGCATGCCTCTATCTGAAGGTATGTTACATGACGGTCTTGCATTATCAGTTCACGTACGGCATCGATGTTTTCTGGCACAACCGCTGTTTTTGGACGACCTTCACGGAATTCGTCTGTGAGCGAGCGTCGGCCACGATTGAATTCGTTGTACCAGTTTTTCACAGTGCTATAGGATGAATCTTCATAGCCATACAAAGATTTTAGTTCATCGATGCATTCTTGTCGCGATAATCCACGTGGAAAGTTGTGAAAAATAATCGCATAAAAATGTTCACGAGTTAATTCCATTTTTTGGCCGAGATGAATTTTTTAATTCCCTGTAAATAAAACAATTCACGATTAAATGACAAAACGTTCTGAGTGATATTATGCTAAAAAATGTCAAACTTTCCAATGGAAATGTCAGATTGCACCTGGCAACACTTAGTGTTGCCTAGGCCAAAAATATATATAGCAGCCCTCGTATTCGCAACACAATTTTTTGTACGAATAAAATGTGGTCTATGCAGTTATGTATATCTTTGGAACATGTCTGAAATCGGTATATTTTTTGCCGAAAATCTAACTATTAGCATCTGATAAGTACTGAGCACTTATAACTTCAAGATATTTGTATGGAAAAGGAGTTAACAAGTTGGGCCGTGATCCATATTAGTTGAAAATTAGTTTTTAAATATATTCATACTTTATTAGCATAATCCACTAAACCAAGCATGCTCCCAACATTTTGATTCAATGCACGAAGCACCTTCAGCCATTATAGCGTGTTTAGACAGCCAAATTAATTGATCAATGAATATTTTAATTGAGAAACTCCTTTTTGACTTGTACACTGCCGGCTACTCGATAACCAATCAGTTGGTATACATTTTAGTTTTTGCTTTTCATAAGAAGTTGGTAAGTTTCATTGCATTTCATTAAAATTCAATTAAAAACAGGTAAGGAAGGGCCAATTTCGGTTGTGATCGGACATTTTATACTCTCGCAATTTATTTATTCAACTTTATTTATATTATATAACACACAATTTGACACCCACATATTCGTCAGATATATGGTTAAAATCCATTGAAAGTTGGAAACCCTAATATTAGGTATATGGGAGTTAGGTGAAGTTGTGACCCGCTTTCACGTATTTTAGGCAAGGAGACATATTATTAAAAGAAATATATTCCCTCCGAATTTCTTTAAAATATCGGAGAGACTTACCTATTTTTTCCGGTACAAAAAAAACATTAGAAGCACTCCCCATGGTCGATATATGGGGCCTTGAAAACTTATGGAACGATTTCGGCGATTTTTAGAAAGGGGCTGCCACACTATAAATGCAGTATTTTTGCAAAGTTCTGTTTCGATATCTTTACTGTATTGTAAAAAAAGGATTCGGTTCTGAAAGTTCTTCAAAGTTCTTGTATATAAGAAGTAGGCGTGGTTGTGAACCAATTTGCACTATTTTCACAAGTTATCATTGGGATGTAAGGAAAATATTACAAACCAAGTTTCATTGATATTGGTCGAGTAGTTTCGGAGATATGGTTTTTGACCCATAAGTTTTGACACTTAAAATTTTGTATACTCATTTGGGTGGAGCCCTTCTGTACCTTCCTTATAATGAAATTTAAGGTATCTAATGTTTTCCCATACTGAATGTCCCATTTTTAGTAGTTTGGTTGATATGGCTTAAGTAGTTTACGAGATATATATAAAAAACTGAATAGGGGCGGGGCCACACCCACTTCTCCAAAAAAATTACTTCCAAATATGCTCATTCCTAGTGCGTTCCTTTGTACCAAATTTGATTTCCATAGCTTTATTTATGGCTTACTTATGGCACTTTATGTGTTTGCGGTTTTCGCCAATTTGTGGGTGTGGCAGTGGTCCGATTTTGTCCATCTTTATGGGATTTATGTTTCAACAGTACCCTCAAGCTATCCAGTTTAAATTGTAAAATGAGCACGAAATCCTCGATTGTGATCGACAACATATTTCTTTCGGAAGGCAAGACCTTTTCTTTTTGGTTGCTACATGTTTTTTAAAACTCAAAGAACACGATTGGTACTATAGCTTGTTGGGAAGGGAGGGCCAAGTCATCTAAGCCAAGTCATCTTAGTTCAGCCACTGCTAATTCTATGAGATCATACGCGTATGTTGTGAGTATTTTTGGTTTATATAACTTATAAACTTTAATAAGGATATAGTCATGATTAGGTTGCTGCATTTTCTTCTTGACTTTCTGCAAGTGAATGTTTTAAGCTCGTTCTAATGTGTCAATACCTTCTTCTTCTCAGAGGAATTTCAATTTTTCAATTACAAAACAATTTCTTTTGCTTTCAATAATCCCTGAATTCATGAGTGTCTTATTCTGGCAACGCTTTGAGTGTTAGCTGACCCACAGCGCTCTGTAAACATGACGACTTCTTCGTTCCTCCAATATCTTAGTAAGTCTTCGACAATTCTAGTGTTTTGTCCTAAGCTTAGCTGCGTCGCATGCTGCGACAAGTTATGTATACGGAATGAAAACGCTGTCAGTGTAATCTAATTGAGTGATAAATGCACTGACATTTCGTGCAATACGCTTGAGTGTTTGGTGCAGTGCTCTTAACTTTAAAATGTAATTAACACTTATCAAGTTTTTTCATATTTCCATTTTTTTCACGCAACTAACACTAATCACTGCAGCATACTAAGTAACCGCAACATAAATATTTTATATTTTTCAATGAATTGCTAAAAATGTTGTTTACGTGTATGTTGTTGTTGTGGTTATATCCAGTAGTACTCGTTTGCGCATGAACACATTCTTTACCGTTAATTAATTCATTTTAATAGTTGTATGATTTTCATTTTGAATTAGTTTAATATTATTTTTGTTACCATTTGTAGTTGTTGTTGCCGCTGTCTAGTTCATTGATTGTATTGCCAGTCTGTGGCGCAATGTGCCAATTCGGTTATGGCTGCAACACATCGACTTTGACAACTTGCAGCGTGTCTTGGCCATGTCTTGTTATGTAATTTATACAAATAGATGCCTGTCTGCCTATCACATACAAACACACATAGTCAAGAACGTATGTATGTACATTGAGGCATGCATTTCTGGCTTATCGCCACCGTGCAACCAGACACACTTTCCAATGCCAGTCGCCGTCGTTTCTCGCGGCTTGTCGACTGTCGACCACTTGTCTGGCTGGCAATTTGTGTGTTCACCTATTTCGCACCGCTTGCCTTTGCTTGATTTTCCACTCTACGCCACACAGTCGTTGTAATTGTTGTTGTAATTGCCTCATTAGTGTTGTTGTGCATTTGTTTGCTCTTGCACCTCGTGACGCAAAGGTGCGAAAGTTGAAGTTCAATGACACATTTGTTGACAAGCAAATCACAGTCTCTCAACAAAAAAAAAAGAATGTACAACAAAGTTAGCCGACGGCCGGCATTTGGTTGAGTAAGATGTTTGAAATAGATATTATTCTTAGTGAAAATGCGTTTTTAGTGTTTACATCAAAGCATACAGCAACTAATTTGAGGTTAGATTTACTCCTCGGGTTCATATAACTTCAACTTAACCAACTTTATAGTGGAACTCATTGTTTGCTAAACTCTGGGAGAAAATAAGTATTTTCGAACGCAAGGAAAATACCCGATTATCGCAGATGAGATTAGAGAAAGAATTTGAATTGTTTTTGAAGATAAGGTTTTCTGAAGTTAAAATAGAAACGGTCTTTACCAGCGCCTCAGAGATGTTAAACTACAAAAACGCTGCCACACTCTATATATCCAACGATTGGCAACAAATCTCAACCTTATGTTAATCCAAATCTTGTTCTCTTTAGTCTTCTTAAGCATAAAAAAGAGCTTCACATTTAGAATTGAACAAAATCGGAACTTAAGATTACATCGTTTGCAGTTTTCGGCATCTGTAGTACTACTAAGTTCTAAAAAGAGCCGACTCTCGCATAAAACGAAGAGACTAAATATTTTTTCGCCAAACTCTTCTCTCGAACATCCTAGAACCACATCTTTCGATGTCGCTAGTTTGTACTGGAGCGTACGGAACTATGAATGATAAGAGTGTCTCATGTAGACTTTTCATATTCTCCAAGAATGACAAGAGTGTCTCATGTAGACTTTTCATATTCTCCAAGCTTTCAAGTAAATAACATTTCATTGGTATTTCGCTGGGATTCTTCTTCCATTTACGATATACCGTTCTCGTTATCCGTAATGTAGGAATAGGGATGTAAACATTTGGTATTACCCACCGATGCATCTATGGAGTAATGTTAGACAAAAGTTAGACTCGAATTAGATCCCTGGATGGCTAAGGAATCTGCGGCGCGCAATACTATTAAAAAGTAAAAAGTATTAATTCCTCAAGCAATTTGAGACCACAATAGAAAACTATCGCCATTTTAACATTTGATTGACCCCAATCGCGTAATATGTCGAATTTAATATTAACAAGTAAGGAAAGGCTAAGTTCGGGTGCAACCGAACATTTTATACTCTCGCAATTTATTTAGAGATTTACCTATGTTTTCGGTGAAAAATTACCCTTAGGCACTTAGTTCTTCATGTTTGATATCAGAGGCCTTGAAAAGTCATGGTCCGATTTTGAAAATTTTTCCACAAGTGATGTCACAGCTCAAATACAGTATTTGTGTAAAGTTTTATTTCGCTATCTTCATTGGTTCCTTATGTATATCTTATAAAGTGAAGGAATCACATGGAATACAAAATTGAGTTATATGGGAAGTAGGCGTAGTTGTGAACCGATTTCGCCCATATTCCACCAGTGTCTTCAGGGTGTCAAGAAAATATTATATACCGAATTTCATTGAAATCTGTCAAGTAGTTCTTGAGATATGGTTTTTGACCATAAGTGAGCGACGCCACGCCCATTTTCCATTTCGTAAAAAGATCTCAGTGCAGCTTCCTTCTGCCATTTCTTATGTAAAATTTGGTGTTTCTGACGTTTCTCGTTAGTGAGTTAACGCGCTTTTAGTCATTTTCAACCTAACCTTTGTATGGGAGGTGGGCGTGGTTATTATCCGATTTATTTCATTTTTGAACTATATAAGGAAACGACTAAAAGAAACGACTGCTGGAAGTTTGGTTTATATAGCTATATTGGTTTGCAAGATATATATAAAAAACCTATTTGGGGGCGCGGTCACTCCCACTTTTCCAAAAAAATTACATCCAAATGTGCCTCTCCCTAATGCGATCCTATGTTCCAAATTTTATTTCATAACTTTATTTATGGCTTAGTTATAGCTCTTTATGTGTTTTTGGTTATCGCCATTTTGTGGGCATGGCAGTGGTCCGACCTTAACCTTCATATGGTGCCAAGGAATACGTGTTCCAAATTTCATTAAGATATCTCAATTTTTACTCAAGTTACAGCTTGCACGGACGGACAGGCAGACATCCGGATTAGAAGTTTACTCGTCACCCTGATATATATAACCCTATATCTAACTCGTTTAGTTTTAGGACTTACAAACAACCGTTATGTGGACAATACTCTCTTTAGCAACTTTTGTTGCGAGAGTATAAAAACTCCATATTAAAACTTTGCCCAAGCACCATTTTGCACACTTATGCATAAAGCATACGCCCGTCAATTGAGTTTTGCATTCCGTCATTTCGCTACATACTTGAGTCAGATTGTCGAATTCCCGTCATTAAAAACAATACAAAAGCATTTTTGCATATTCCAATTTTCGCATAAATAATTTCCGTCATCATTGCGAAAACAATTTGCAACAAAATGTCTCCACACACGAGCGCTGGCGAGTATACCCACACGATTACATAAATGCCTATATGGCATACATAGATGTATGTGTGTGTGTGCGTAAATAAGTAGAGGCAGTTACGCGAAATAGCCGATTAATTAATTATTAAGCAACAAATTCTACAAATTGCCGTAATTGATGACAACTAAAGCATTTTAAACATAATTCCAATTATATGCTAGGGAATTTTATAAGTCTTATTATCAGCAATACATATGCATACGCACGTAGGCACTCGAATTTGTTTATAATGTATGTGTGAGATTGTTGCGTAATTGCAAAATTTTCCTTTATAAACATACTCGTATGTGTTCATGTATTAAGTCTTTTGTAGGTGGGAGACTCCTGTAAAAAGTTAATGCAGTAATTGTCATTTTATACGCTAAACCTTGCAGTGTGGCGAATCGAACGAGAAACTGGTATAAATGTAATAATCTGGTATAATCAAATAAAAATATAAGACTAACAATAAACACAACTAACACAGTTTGCATAGATGAACTATTTTTTCTTTTTGACTGGCGTAGACACCGCTTACGCAGTTATAGCCGAGTCCACAGAAGCGCACCACGCATCTCTCCTTTTAGCAGTTTGTCGCCAATTGGTAATACTATGTGAACCCAGGTCCGTCTCCATCTGGTACTTACATCGGAATGGAGGACACCCTCTTCCTCAGCTTCCACCACTTTCAGAGTTGGAGCACTTTTTAGTCAAATGATTTCCTCTACAACGATCTATCTTTGAGAATAGGGAATAATGAAAATAGGTCTGCAAACCAGGAAGGGATGATGCCGGCAAAGAAACTAAGATGTATGGACAGTGGTTGGTTCCGGAACTGATTTAGGTACCAGTTCAGTTAGGTTCTTCAAATGGACATCGCTCAAAAAAATAATGCTGTTAGTGCCTCTTTGACAAGAGAGAAGAAAATAAAAATAAATGTACTCTAATGACAAAGGGAGCTCATTCATTACAATATGGACATATATAGCTTCAGCGTAGCCGACCAGAAATGGTTGTGAGTCGATTTTAAAAAGAAAAAATCCTTAAATATAGCAAATAAGGAAAGGTTCGAGTGCAACCGAACATTTTATACTCTCGCAAGCAATTTATTGCTATAGTTTCATTAAGATATTACACAATTTCAACGAAATATTCGGCATAAATTCCAATAGAATAACGAAAATCATCATACAAGGTTTATGAGGGCTGAGGTAATTCCTGAACCAATTTCACTTATTTTCACCACCAAACATACATTATATCCAAGATTATATGCTCACTTAATTTGGCTCAGATATTTCACATATTAACCGATATATGCGGAGTAAAGTTCACAGTATTTTTGAAAAACCTCTAATTAGGTATATGGGAACTAGGAGAAGTTATATTTGAATAATTTTTGGAACAACGACATATATTCAATATCCGGTGCCTTGAAAAGTTATAGTCCCGTCAATTTTTTTTACAAGTAGTGCCACAGTTCATGTACAGTATTTGTACAGATTTTTTTCCGTTATTTTCCTTGGTTTCTTATTTATATATTCTAAAGTGAAGGAATGAGACGGAATTCAAAATTGAGTTATATGGGAAGTAGTCGTATATCCGTCGATTTTGATATGTGTTATCAGGGTGCCAAGAAAATATTATATACCGAATTTTATTGAAATTGGTCGAGTAGTTCCTGAGATATGGTTTTTGGCCCATAAGTGGACGATGCCACGCCCATTTTCCATTTTGTAAAAAAAATCTGAGTGCAGCATTCTTCTACAATTTCTTCTGTAAAATTTAGTGTTTTTGATGTTTTCCGTTAGTGAGTTAACGCACTTTTAGTAATTTTCAACCTAACCTTTGTATGGGATCTGATTTCAATTATTTTCATGGTGTGTGGTTGGATATGTAAGGGAACCGACTGGTTATTGTTTGCACGGACAGACGTACGAACAGACGGACGGGAGACACAAACAACCATTTTGTGAACAAAACTCAAGTCTCTTTAGTCTCTTTAGTCTCTTTTTAGTAAATTTGTTGCGAGTATATAAAAATATAAACATGTGGTGTTGTTAATCACTTGCCTTATGGTATTATCAAATTTAGAGATGACCAAGTTCCGCCAGGGTCTTCGATTAGCTTCTGTTAAGCGAACGAATACGAACTCTTTATCTCTGAAAATATGTAAGGCAATAATTTGTATGTTGGCACTGTATAACGATTGAAAAATATTTGCTTGGTGCTTTGAAAAAGTTACCTTTGTGACCTAGTTCCCATATATAGAAGTATAATAGTTTTACCATACATAAAATGATAATAAACTCAACAAGGCAAAAAGTAAAAATTTGTTTTGAAACTACTCTAACTTATCCGTTTGAATTGGCATATAGAGTCTTATTTTAGACATGTGGTTTTCAAGAAGGAACAAAACGCAATAGTTTATTATTGTTGTCAATAATTATAATGATTTCAATTTTAAGGGTTTGTTACTATGTTTTAAAAATGATTACGGATAAGTGACCGCCATTACCGAGTCGAATAAAATCCAGCTGAGAGGTTCTATTTTCGACCACTTTTAAAGTGAAGTAACTGCTGTCCTAAAGTATTGCTCGGAATCGGAATAGTTCTACATAACGGAGAATACAACTATGCACACTAACTGTGATATCTCCAGCATCTAATGTTGATCGGGCGTTCTTCAACGTTTTTACGAACTATTCTTTTTATTTTCAGTATTCAACAACTAAAAATTGTAATCAGTCTCTGAGTGCTGTCTGAAAGTTTTCTAATATAATTAAATATTATTAACATACCTTCAAAGTAAAGATAATTATTACGCATGCACACCCACTCTCCTACATTACTCCACATGTGTTGCACTTTATGGCAAAAGCAAATGCAATCAACAGACAACAACTCACATATGTACATATGCGTATGAGTGTTTGTGTTGTTTGTGCGCGCGTATATAGTACTTTTAATCAATTACCATAACAAATCACTTGAGTACACTTTGATCCCTCTTTTAGACACTCTTCACAAGCACACACTGATTCCGGCATAAGTTTATCCGCCACCATTGCGATAAGCTTTGTATGAGTGTGTGTGTGTGTTTGTTATTATTTGTGTCGGCTCTTAAGATATCTATTATGCATACTTCAATTTATATCTTTGCGCTTGCAATTAAAATAAGTTTCCTCCGACTCGAGTCGGTTTAAAAATAAATACGTAAATAAATAAAATGTTGCCATTATTGCAATGCCTCATCAGCAGAGGGGTGTAGTGAAGGGGAGAGCGTGGATAAATAAAATCGCAAGAAAATCGAATGATGTCTATCTTGAGTTTAACGCCAGAGCTTAGACGCAGACGGAGGCATGAAGACAACTCATCTACATACATACTTGCATATAGAAATGTCTGCTTGAGGGGAGCAAACTCGACAAATGTGGCGTCTTGCAGCCGCTTACGCGCTTTGTTTTTGCAACCAAACAAGGAAGAGTGCTTCATTATGTGGCAGCGTCTTCTGCAGGCGCTTTTGATGATTGTTGTTGTTGTTGTTAACTTGCATGCAACATGCGTTTTTAATTTATACGCATAAAAATAATTCTTGCAACACAAATATATATATAGCTTCATACACACACACACATACATAGACAGTACAATAAATATATATGGAGTACTCACAATTATAATCATTTATTAAACATACTTCAATACTTACGCACACAAGTGTTGTTTGAAGTAGCTTTACAGTTGCCGTATGTGCGCTGCATTTGCGGCACAGCAGGAGTACTGAGCGTGTGTTTTGTATTTTCAATTTAGGAGATGATGCAGCAAGATTGAAAGACACAGCAAACGCAGAACTTAAGTTATTGTGTATGGAGAGAAAAAATTGGATTTTTTAATTAGATAATTAATTTAATTAAATTTCCTTTCATTTCGGCGCCAAACAGTTCATCTCGAACGAGCACATTGCTTCATTTGATTTGCATTTCATCCATAATCATTGCTGGGGAAGAAATATATGTATGTAAGTGCATGCAATTATGTAGATTTGGGGTGTGACGCTTTTTGGTGAAAATTTCTTGAAAATCTAAATCAAACTAAAAAGTTTTCTATGTAAAACAAGAAAAACCGTTAACTTCGGCTGTACAGAAGCTATATACCCTTCACAGGTGCTTTTCTTTTAGTAACTATGTGTTTAAGCAAATCTAAAGACGTAAGAAAAAGTAAGTAAAAAACTGACTCTACTGGCAGCTATATGCTATAGTGAACCGATCTGAACATTTTTTTCGGAGATTAAATTATTTCTATGAACAATAACTCACACCAAATTTCGTGAAGATATGTAGTAAAATGCGGAAGTTTTCCATAAAAGCCCTTGATTCCGATCGTTCAGTTTGTATGGCAGCTATGTGATATAGTGGTCCGATATCGGCAGTTCCGACAAATAAGCAGCTTCTTAAAGAGAAAATAACATCTGCAAAATTTCAAAACGATACCTTAAAAACTGAAGGACTAGTTCGTATATATACAGATGGACAGACAGACGGACATGGCTAAATCGACTCAGCTCAACATACTGATCATTTATATATATACTTTATAGGGTCTCCGACGCTTCCTTCTGGGTGTTATAAACATCGTGACAAACTTAATATACCCTGTCTGTTCAGGGTGTAATGAGCTTTAAGCTCCGTACAGCAATTATGTTCTCTCAAAGCTTAACCAAGACAACGCGATATTTTAAAGTTTTCCTTCGTTAAAGGCAAATCCGCTAGAGAAACTATCCATGAGATTAATGGTGTTTTGGGGGATGGTACTCAATCACTACGAACTGCGGAGGCATGGTTTCGACGATTTAGAGCAGGTGAAAACGACACCATGTATAAGCTCGCCGGGGGAACACCAGTGACGACGAATACCGATCAAATCATGGAAAACATCGAGTTAGACCAGCATGTGGCATCTCATGACATCGCTCAGGAGATGGGAGTTAGTCACCAAACTATTTTAAACCATCTGCAGAAGGCTGGATACACAAAAAAAAAAAAAACTTGATGTTAGGGTGCCGCATGATTTGACGCGAAAAAACCAAATCAACGCCTGCAATATGCTGCTGAAACGGAACGAACTCGACCCAGTTTTGAAGCGGAAGGTGACTGGCGACAAGAAATGGATCACATACGACAATATCAAGCGAAAACGGTCGTGGTCTAAGGCCGGTGTATCGTCCCAAACAGTGGCCAAGCCGGGATTGATGGCCAGGAAGGTTTTGCTGTGTGTTTGGTGGGATTGAAAGGGAATCATCCACTATGAGCTGCTCGCATATGGCTAGACGCTTAATACTACCATCTACTGCGAACAACTGGACCGCTTGAAGCAGGCGATCGACCAGAAGCGTCCAGAATTGGCCAACAGAAAGGTGTAGTGTTCCGCCAGACCACACACTTCGTTGATGACTCGTCAGAAGCTACGGGAGCTCGTATGGGAGGTTTTATCGCATCCACCATATAGCCCGGACATAGCGCCAAGTGATTACCACCTGTTCCTGTCCATGGCGAACGCCCTTGGTGATGTAAAGTCGAACTCAAACGAGGCTGTTGAAAAGTGGCTGTCCGAGTTCTTCCCAAATAAGGAGGGGGCTTCTACGAGGAGGGTATTATGAAGCTTAGCTGGAAACAGATTATCGATCGAATATATTTGATACTAAATCCGATCACTGTAACTCTTTTCATAAAGCATTGATTTATATCTAAAAAACGTCATACCCCTAATCAGCCACTACAGTAATGGCAAGGCATATTTTTTCCAAGAAAACTTTAAATATTCCAAATAATACACATACAAAGTAGTAATGTGCGCTCACTTATTTATAATGTAGAGAAATCCCACATGCAGATAAATCTCTACTCAAATCATATATATGCATATTTACATTTATATGTGTCTATGTGTGAACGCATTTCAACAAATTTTCCAAGAGTTGCTTTCTCATCGCAATCGCATTATTTAATTACATCTATGTAATATACGAGTATATTTTATAAATTACAACAGATGTGGCGCACAATTTTCCTATGAAAGCGCCGCATCATCGGCAACATCAACGAGCGTCAGTGATCAGCGGCTGGAAAGAAGTTGCAACAGCAACAAAAGCAGCCTCCAACAACCAGTGGAGCGCCAAATGCAATAAAAATCTATCTACTCGCATGTGAATACAGTTAGGCGTGCGCATGAATATATATTTGTATATACATATACATATATATGTATTATATAAAGGGTGATTTTTTAAGAGCTTGATAACTTTTTTTAAAAAAAAAACGCATAAAATTTGCAAAATCTCATCGGTTCTTTATTTGAAACGTTAGATTGGTTCATGACATTTACTTTTTGAAGATAATTTCATTTAAATGTTGACCGCGGCTGCGTCTTAGGTGGTCCATTCGGAAAGTCCAATTTTGGGCAACTTTTTCGAGCATTTCGGCCGGAATAGCCCGAATTTCTTCGGAAATGTTGTCTTCCAAAGCTGGAATAGTTGCTGGCTTATTTCTGTAGACTTTAGACTTGACGTAGCCCCACAAAAAATAGTCTAAAGGCGTTAAATCGCATGATCTTGGTGGCCAACTTACGGGTCCATTTCTTGAGATGAATTGTTCTCCGAAGTTTTCCCTCAAAATGGCCATAGAATCGCGAGCTGTGTGGCATGTAGCGCCATCTTGTTGAAACCACATGTCAACCAAGTTCAGTTCTTCCATTTTTGGCAACAAAAAGTTTGTTAGCATCGAACGATAGCGATCGCCATTCACCGTAACGTTGCGTCCAACAGCATCTTTGAAAAAATACGGTCCAATGATTCCACCAGCGTACAAACCACACCAAACAGTGCATTTTTCGGGATGCATGGGCAGTTCTTGAACGGCTTCTGGTTGCTCTTCACCCCAAATGCGGCAATTTTGCTTATTTACGTAGCCATTCAACCAGAAATGAGCCTCATCGCTGAACAAAATTTGTCGATAAAAAAGCGGATTTTCTGCCAACTTTTCTAGGGCCCATTCACTGAAAATTCGACGTTGTGGCAGATCGTTCGGCTTCAGTTCTTGCACGAGCTGTATTTTATACGGTTTTACACCAAGATCTTTGCGTAAAATCTTCCATGTGGTCGAATAACACAAACCCAATTGCTGCGAACGGCAACGAATCGACATTTCACGGTCTTCAGCCACACTCTCAGAAACAGACGCAATATTCTCTTCTGTACGCACTGTACGCATTCGTGTGGTTGGTTTAATGTCCAATAAAGTAAACTGAGTGCGAAACTTGGTCACAATCGCATTAATTGTTTGCTCACTTGGTCGATTATGTAGACCATAAATCGGACGTAAAGCGCGAAACACATTTCGAACCGAACACTGATTTTGGTAATAAAATTCAATGATTTGCAAGCGTTGCTCGTTAGTAAGTCTATTCATGATGAAATGTCAAAGCATACTGAGCATCTTTCTCTTTGACACCATGTCTGAAATCCCACGTGATCTGTCAAATACTAATGCATGAAAATCCTAACCTCAAAAAAATCACCCGTTATATGTAATGAGGGTATGTGGATATGCACTTGCGGCATGTTGCAACACTTTTAATAAAAACTTTTCGCCACTTGGCTTTTATATAGAATTTGTTTGCTCATTAAAGTGTAGTTTATTTTTATTTTTATTTTTATTTTTATTTTTACATATAGCCATATAAGTACCGTTATTTAATACATACATGTAGCATGCAACGATTTTTTTTTTTTTTTTGGGAAAAATAAAAGGGGCGATTTTAATTTAAATAAATTAAAAATTGGAATGCATATATTTTTATGATAAAGGAGGTTTATGTTGTTGCTGGTTTACCTAAAACCAGATAAAATGTCGCAAGAAAATACAGTCATAAGTATATGTAGCATAAAAGTAGCAGCTGCACTTGCCACGTGACTTGGTTATTTTTAACAACGTTTGCATAATAAATTTGGCCACTGCATACCAATGCTAGTGGGACTAAGCTTAGCTGATATTCGCGGAATTCGCGAGCAAAGACAACAACTTAACAGCTTAACGCACTGTCGATAGTCAATATAACGGGCTGCCTTGAAATTATGCTCGAGTTAAGCTTTAATATGAGTATTAGTAATCTGTTTATGCATTCGTCTGTAATTTCAAACTGCAATGTGTAGACGTGCCAATGTGAAGTGGTCAACTAACGAATTTATGAGTTTTTTTATTATTTCAGGTTAGGCTGTGAACACATTGCGGCAGACTATGAGCATAAACACTAAAAAAACAACCCTGTCCTTTAATGGTAAATGTTGATCAAAATTCAATGAGAAAATTTGCTGTGATCAAGTAGCATATATTAGGTGCCCCCCACCTTATTTGCCACAGCCACTTTTCACAAGCCTCTTTTGAGTTCAACTTTACACCACCAAGGGCGTTCGCCATGGACAGGAACAGGCGGTAATCACTTGGCGCTATGTCCGGGCTATATGGTGGATGCGATAAAAACTCCCATCCGTGCTCCCGTAGCTTCTGACGAGTCATCAACGAAATATGTGGTCTGGCGGAACACTACACCTTTCTGTTGGCCAATTCTGGACGCTTCTGGTCGATCGCCTGCTTCAAGCGGTCCAGTTGTTCGCAGTAGATGGCAGTATTAAGCATCTGGCCATATGGAAGCAGCTCATAGTGGATGATTCCCTTTGAATCCCTCAATACACTCGGCAAAACCTTCCTGTCCGTCAATACCGGATTGGCCACTGTTTGGGACGATTCACCGACCTTCGACCACGACCGTTTTCGCTTGATATTGTCATATGTGATAAATTTTTCGTCGGCAGTCACCATTCGCTTCAAAATTAGGTCAAGCTCGTTCCGTTTCAGCATGACATTCTGTCATGACCTTTCAAAGATGTATAGTATTGCCAGATACGAGCTCTGTAGCGCTTTATACATAGCCGCGAAATTCAAAAGACAAAAAAAGGGAAGGGAGATATTTGACAACCTTATATAAACTGACTTTCTCTCAACCTAATTTACGGGTTTCAATATTTTTTGCTCGTTTCAATATGTTAGCAGTCTTAGGCTTAAAGAAAAAATTCTTTCAAACTAAATTTTTTGCATGCAATTCCCAGTAATTACATTTTAATTACGCGAAGTAGAAGCAGATTTTATTGAGTGCGTGTGACGATTTCAAACAGATTTGCATTAAAATATCGCAATTAGGCGCCTGTTAGGCTATTAATTGTTTCCGCTTGTCTATAACGAACATATTAACAAACAAATATAATTTATTTTAGAATAGTTGTAATGTAAATGGCCTCATTTTTAATGCAACAACTTTCACATATCTGAATTTGGCGCACAAATCTTTAATTCATAAAATGCTGATGGAAACACACAATAGAATAATAGAAAACAAGTAATGTAATTGTTGAAGTATTTTGTATTTCCCATTGCATTTATTGCATTAAGTAGTCAACAAAAACACAAAAACAATATAAATAATAATAATTATGAATGTGAGAAGTTTTGAATTGTTTCAATGTTAATTCAATTCAAGTTCATTAGAATATCTACTAAATGACATGTGTTTATTAAGTTGTAAGGCACACAACTATTATTATATGTTTATTTTCATATTAATTTTATTTCTCTGATTGTGCTGGCAGGTACACGTATAATGAGTTTCACAATGTAATTAATGTCTTGTAATATAATGTGAGCCGATTTTTGCGATAAGCTTGATTTAAAAAAAATATTTCTCATATAATTAGTTTTATAAACAAAACATTATTAGCATTTGTAATTCATAGACTTCTCGCACTCTTTATTAAAATGTACGTATTTACATAAAGTTCAAAACAAATAATTATAAAAAATTTATAATTAATATGTAACCTTATTGACTTTGTCTAAAATCATCCAAAAGCTTTCAGATGATGGAATGCTCACAGAATTTTATACTGCCTTCCGGTTCCCTATGTTCTGAAATTTTTGGTTTCTTAAAAGACATACACATGTGTCAATTGTCTATTGACCCACAGGGGTAGGTAGCCACAATGTTTTACGACAACTACTTTAGATTAGATGCTATAGACGAACATTTGTTGTCTTGCCTTTGAGGTGATAGAAATTAGGTTTTATGGGTTCCAAAAGTCGATTTTTTTGTTTTTTGGCTATTTATTTCTTTCAAATCTCAAGAATATTATCCTAAATTTTCAAGTCGATCCGAATAATAGTTTCGGAGATACAGCGGTTGATAGGTGTGCGCTCAAAGTCAGGTATTATTGTTACTCAAAACTTCAAACTCGTTTTTCTCGGAACCGTGTTTTCAAAGTCGGTTGTCAAATTTTCTCGAAAACTACTCAACCGATATTGATGAAATTTTGCACAGGTTTTCGAGATACAATTTACTCGTGCTTGAACGAAGGATTTTTTCAATTACAACTATTCAAAAAACAAAAACAAAATTTCAAGCAAATTTGACCGAAATTTTTATTTTTTTGGAAAATATTTCTGCCAAAATTCCAAATTTTATTTTTTTGCCTTTCCTTCGTTTAAGCACGAGTTTATGGTCTTACACTGATTTTTTTTTCATTTTGGAGCTATGCTGACAATGCGGACCCACATTTTTCCGAGGGGTCACCGGTGATGACGTCACAGTGGAGAAGTTTTAAGTTTTTTTTTTCAATTTCTGAAATTATTCTTTAAATATGTATCTATAAATCAGAAAAAAATTTGAATCAAATAAATTATTAAAAAATATATATATTGAAAATAGTCCGTTTTTTTACGCGACAAAACCCATGTAACCCCTTAATGAACCCAAGAATGGAAAATGAATTTAGACTGTTTTCTGAGACCTCTATTAAAGTTCTCATACAAAAACATTTTGCAAAATATATTTATTCGATTCCAAAGATGTGTCAGAAGACTCCTAACACTAACTTTAAATGGTAAAAATTCTTCGCTTTTTCAAAGGGTTAAAATTACACTGTCCAACAGCATTTTTGGAACAGAATAGCGACCCTATAATTCTAAAAGGGTATGTTGAGTAGATCATTTTTGTAGAACAAACTTATGGTCCAGCACGTCTGAGTTTTTTTTTTTACAGTGGGTCAAAGTTTTAATTTTTTGGTCGAAGGGAGCATTATACTATATGAAAACAATGTTGTAAGTTAATGTCTGAGAGAATTCTTATGGTCAGAGTTGTATTGTGGAATTGTATGAGGATAATTTTTGTGGAAGATCTTAACCCTCTAACTGGTTTCTTTATGGGTACATTTGACCCTTTTTTCGAGAAAATAAAAAAATATCCTTTAAAAAAGGACATTTAA
This sequence comes from Zeugodacus cucurbitae, assembly GCF_028554725.1. Lineage (NCBI taxonomy): Eukaryota > Metazoa > Arthropoda > Insecta > Diptera > Tephritidae > Zeugodacus > Zeugodacus cucurbitae. The sequence continues at coordinate 67,905,470 of NC_071669.1, forward strand.
GGATTAAAATATTTTACGAAAATGTTTGGCGGAAAATTTCAGTGGGGGTCACCAAAGACACCATTGTTGTAAATAAATCTCTTTACGATTAATTGGCAAAATTACACGCCAACATATACAAAAGTAGTTGAAAACGTCATCAAGTTCGGCCGGGCCAAACACTGAGTTCTCGCGTCTAGTCAGCTGTGACTTACAAATCGGGTGTGATATAATTAAGCATAATTGACCTACTAAGCAGTACATATCGGGTGTGATTTTTACTAAAATTAATATAAAACAAGTAAGGAAGGGCTAAGTTCGGGTGTAACCGAACATTTTATACTCTCGCAATTTATTTATTTAACTTTATTTATATTAATAATACACAATTTGACCCACATATTCGTCATATATAGTGCATAAAGTCCATTGAAAGTTGGAAACCATAATATTAGGTTAGAAGCACCGAGGCCCTCGTGTTCGATATATGGGGCCTTAAAAACCTATGATCCGATTTCGGCGATTTTTAGAATGGGGTGCCGCACTATAAACATAGTATTTGTGCAAAATTCTGCACCGATATCTTCACTAGTGCTTACTTTATATATTGTAAAGTAAACGATTCAGATCGTCTTCAAAGTTCTGGTATATAGGAAGTAGGCGTGGTTGTGAAGCGATTTGGCCTATTTTCACAACATATCATTGGGATGTAAGGAAACTATTACAAACCAAGTTTCATTGAAATAGGTCGAGTAGTTCCTGAGATATGGTTTTTGGACCATTAGTGGGCGACGCCACACCCATTTCCCATTTTGTAAAAAAATCTGAGTGCAGCTTCCATCTGCTATTTCTTATGTGAAATTTAGTGTTTCTGACGTTTTTCGTTAGTGAGTTAACCCACTTTTAGTAATTTTCAACCTAACTTTTGTATGGGAGGTGGGCGTGGTTATGATCCGCTTTCTTCCATTTTTGGACTGCATTAGGAAGTGGCTAAAAAAAACAACTGCAGAAAGTTTGGTTTATATAGCTCTATTGGTTTGCGAGATATATACAAAAAACCGATTTGGGGGCGGGGCCACGCCCACTTCACCAAAAAAATTACATCCAAATATGCTCATAATGCGATCCTTCATACCAAACCATAGCTTTATTTATGCCTTAGTTATGACACTTTATGTGTTTTCGGTTTTCGCCATTTTGTGGGCGTGGCAGTGGTCCGATTTTGCTCATTTTCGAAAGCAACCTTCCAATAGTGCCAAGAAATAAGTGTGCCAAGTTTCATCAAGATATCTTAATTTTTACTCAAGTTACAGCTTGCACAGACGGACGGACGGACGGACAGACAGACAGACATTCGGATTTGAACTCCACTCTTCACCCTGATCACTTTGGTATATATAACCTGATCACTTTGGTATATATATCTAACTCGTTTAGTTTTTGGTGTTTCAAACAACCGTTATGTGAACAAAACTATAATACTCTCTTTAGCAACTTTTGTTGCGAGAGTATAAAAATGTTGACAATAGAATCCACGGAATTTTTAAATTCCCGTTATTTTTTGAACACTCCTCGTTTGTAAATAATATTGAACTTTTTACTTTGCATAAGTTTTTAAGATTAGAGTGTTAGTTGTCTTGTCATTGAAGTGAAATGGTTTAAAAATTTAATTGTTCAAGAAGCTTATATTTATCGATAAATATAGTTTTTTATACATATATACAAAGTAGTCCGAGGAGTCTTTAATGTGTTTTGACTTAAGAAATTCAATCCACACATTTCATATTTGGAAATGTCGCAGAGAGTCAATTCAAACAAGTAATGTGACTGAGCGATGGAATTTGTTCTTGTCATAATCAAAATTTAATCGAAATAATCATGAATATATAATATGGATCACTCTAGTCAAACACCTTTTGCAATTTCTTTCCATGGTGTATTTCCCAAATAATTTAAGAGAACACTTTCAAATTGATAGATCGTTTCTATCTGTCATATGAATGGATTTGTATGATCAAAGTGCGGTTTGATGACTGCTTGACCATTTGGATGTACTCTTAAAGCCTTCAAGGCTTAAGATACACCGACATCATCAATCTAAGTCATCAGTTTTGTTAGGGATAGTGGACGATGGAGGTTTTGGCGACCTCTATTAAAGTTCAATCTTGCAAAATACTCGCCCACGTTTTAGACTTGTTTACTTTGTTTGAATTATATAGGCACCAACACCGTTCTGATAGAGTCTCGAACCGCACAAAAACTCCAGAAATATTCTTTAAAAAAAATTAGGCCCATAATTTTGATACACAGTGTAGTATATAGGCCACTAATTTTCCAACACCAAAAATTCACAAACCGTTTCATAGTAGGCGAAGTGCTTCTCACAAATGCATTAAATGCAGTCGAAAGCGTACAAAAACACAAAATACAAAAACAATAGCAACAATAAAAATCAAATCCAAAAATCAAACTAACTGAAAAAGCAGCAACAACAGCAACAACAGCAAAACTACGCATATCGCGTATTTCGAGGAGGAAAATCGCAAACGTTGTTATCGGCCAAAAACTTTTCGCGCTGCCAACAACAAAACACACATTCATATACACATACATACACAAGGACACATTAACGCATATGCATGGATAGAAGAGCATAAGTAGACATACCGTATGTAGTAGTAGAGGCGCGCGTAAATAAAATCCTGCGCCTAAGTGAGTCCACATGTGTGTGTCTATATATCTCCCTCTATGCGCCTGTATACATCTCTGTGTGTGTGTGTAAAACCTTCCAGACACACATAGGCCGTGCGGCGATATAAATTGTACGCCATTACAGACACTTCTAATACCCAACAAACTGCACTGACGGTCGGTAGGACCACCGCTTCGCACCCTAAGCGCGCGCTGTGGCTAAATTTATTTGGAATTAGATTTCCATGGGTCCGGCAACTAACGAACGAAGCCTCTCTAACAGCCACCCCCCTCACGCTTGTATTTACTAACGCAATGCATATCCATATCCTTGCAGGCGCATTTGAAACTTTGTGCGACGCCTCGTTGTGGTATTCCGTTTGCTTGGACACATAAAATCGCCTGCGTGCCACAAATGATACATCTAGTGCTGTTGCTGTTGTTGGCTTTTTATATATTTTATAGGATACGAAAATGAATTTATCTCGCACTTTTTGGCGCACTTCAACCGGCGTTGAGCCTACACTGCCTATTATCTAAAAATGCACACACACACACACACTCGCATGCACTCATGCACTCACACACAGATATATATTTATTATATGGCTGCCGTTGTTGCAAATAAATATCTCACACCAAAGCTGCCATTATTTCCGTCGCAACGGAGCGCTTGGCTTTCAATCTTAGTGCGTAAAATGTGGCAGCTTTTCAGTCCATAGCCGTAGACTGCAGACAACCGTTGCCGTTGGCCGTTACTCGTACGCTGGACAATTGTGGTTTCGCCGACCATTGCAATGTGCCGGTTTAGTCAATACATGTTTCCGAAAGTATTTGAAAGTTTGTGCAGTTCTGGAGTGGATGTGGAGTACAAGTGCAGCTGAGTCGGTCGGTCTTTGTCGCTGTTTAACGGTGTCACATGCATGTAGCTCTGAAGTGTTTTAAGAGCGGCCCAATCGATGTGTCAGCATTATATTGGGGGCTACAATTTTTGGTTACAAGCTCCTAAATTTTGTGATACTTACAAATATGCAAGGGTGTACCTTTTAATTTTTGAGTATGAGTTTAGGGTGACCTTTGAGATTCTTTTTTCAGAGGTTTTTATATGAAAAGGTTTATAATCTCTGGAGCTCTCTCTGTCTCTAATTTCAGTACATTTCTAAATTAGCAAAACCAAGACAATTTGTCTGCCAAGCAGACCTTTTGCAAAGAATTTTGACCGATGTATCTTTTCCACTAAATATTCCAAGTACCTTAAATAATTTACATTAAGGGATTACAAGGGGTTTTGTCGCCTAAAAAATGGCCTATTTTCAATATTTTTTTTTTTCATGTAAAAACTTATTTATTCAATTCAAACTTTTTGCTACCTAACAGATACATATTTAAAGAACAATTTCTGAAATTTCAAAAAAAAAAGTAAAACTCCTCCATTGCGATGACATTTACGGTGAACCCTCGGAAAAAGGTGCTTCCGCGTTGTCAGCATAACTCCTGACAGGATCATCCAAAATGAAAAAAACAAAAATAAGTGTTTTAGATAAGACCATAATCTCGTGCTTGAACGAAGGAAAGACAAAAAAAAGTGAAAATTGGAATTTTGGCAGACATTTTTCCAAAAAAAAAAAGAATTTCAGTCAAATATGCTTGACATTTTGTTTTTTTTTTTTTTAATAATTTGTAAATAAAAAAAAAAAAACGAAAATACTTCGTTCAAGCACGAGTAAATTGTATCTCGAACACCTGTGCAAAATTTCATCAAGATCGGTTGAGTAGTTTTCGAAAACATTTGACAACCGACTTTGAAAGCACGGTTCCGAGAAAAACGCGTTTAAAGTTTTGAGTAACAATAATACCTGACTTGGAGCGCACACCTTCCAAAGGCTGTATCATCGAAACTATTATTCGGATCGACTTGAAAACTTAGGACAATATTCTTGAGATGTTGTAGAAATTAATAAGCCAAAAAAAATAAAAATTGTTTTTTTGAACCCACGATACCCATGTAACCCCTTTAACAATAAACTCGATTTTACAGACAATATTTAGGAGCTAGTAAATATATCGCCTGGAATGATCGGGAAATTGACGAAATTGATACTGACAAAAATTCCCGAATAATCTACATGTTCTCATAATTTTAAATCATTATAACCAGTTTTTCGTAGCACACTTTAAGGCGCGCTACCCAACTAAACTTCACACCATACAACAAATACTTTTAATTTATAACGTTATATTTGCAACTAACAAGCAAAATAAGGCGACACATATACTCCCACCCAACGAGTGCAGGAATCCTCTGTACGAAGCCAAAACGCATCACTGAATGCATTCTTCATGCTTGCAGACACACATTTGTATTTCCATGTGTTTGTGTGTATATATAAACGCATAATATTCCATACACCCACTCAATCATCATTTGCTTGATATTCTATGAATTGTAGATGCCGCATTTCGCATTTCGCATAGACGCATAGACATACGCTGCTGCCGCATGGCAATTGTTGTCGTTGTCTGCCGCATAGAAGTGGCTAACTCGCACTATCATGCGCGCCTATTTGTATGCCTCACACACACACGCATGCAATTTGCGCGCGCGGTTGAGCGCGAGTTTTTGATGGGATAGCGCGAACTATTTTATTATTGATTAGCATTTGTTTTTGCAACGCAAGGATATTATTCGTTTCTCTCCATTTATTTCCAACCATGCCCACTGCACAACACACTCCTGTCTATATGCATGGACGCCCAACTGTGTATGTGTGTGTGTGTGTGGGCAAAGGAATTTGTATATCCTCGGCTTCCACTTGAACTTGTAGATAACTGTTGTTGGCTATTTGTTGGTAAACAAGCTGCAGTTGCATTGTTGAGAGTACTAAATGACAGTCTCTTTTGGCGTTGTTGACATTATAGATATGTATGTATGTATAGATGTAGAAAGAAACAAAATAAAAACAGAAACAGAAAAAATATTTTTGGTGAATATTTTTCCAAAAATATAGAAATAAAAATTTTATGTGAAAAATGTCCGCAATAAGAGTCTCTTTTTGAAGTTTTTAAGACACTCTTTGTATAATGTATATTTCGTTGGAAATTATGCGTTGCAAAAATAATTTCTTCACTTTCTTATGTCTGTATACATTCTTCATTCAGAAATTGGCATTTTAAATTTTCCCGCTGAGAATATTTCAAATTTTTTCCCCAGGTTGGCACAACTGTCAGCCACTATTCTGTCATTGGGAACAAGTCAACCTTTTGGGTGCGTTGCGATTTTTACTATGGATAAAAATATTGAACAAAGAGTTTATGTGGAGAGTTTATTTGCTTGTCGTCCTCGAAAACCCATGTCTCGTCAGCAGTTATGATGCGTTTGATGAGCGTTGTATCGAAATTTACGCGTTCAAACATGTCTTCGGCCACTTTACTGTCATTAACTTTTTGAAGAAAATTCAGATCTTTTGGAACCAATCGCGTTGTGACTTTCCGCATACTCAAAACATCAACCAAAATATGACGAGCGGTCTCATGTGACATGTCCGTTATTTGGGCTGTCTCTAGCAAACTATAATTACGATTTTCGAGCATCATTTCCTTCATTTTGTCGACGTTTTCTTCAGTTGAAGAGGTCGATGGCCGTCCTGATAGTGGCAAATCGTTCACTTCTTCTCGCCCCTCTTTGGAGTGAATTTTGAAATATTGTCGGCGGGAAAATTTAAAATGAGAATTTCCGGGTACTTATTTGACAGAATATATATTTTGTTACATTTCTAGACGATCAATTCTTCAAAATATTGGCAAAATGAATATTAAAATAAATTTATAGAGTTCCAAAATCCAAAGTTATTTACTAATATAAATATGACCCACCCTGTACATCAGTTTACTAAAAAAAGTGTATCTTTAAACTAAAATTAATATTTTTATTTCAACATAACCTGCAAATAGTGATAATTAATGTTTTTTGTATTTCTTTTCAGGTAAGCTTTTATGCAAAGTATTTTAGTGGACACAGGGTGCAATGAAAGCTTCATATCTAGTGAGTAAAGCAAATTGTTGAAGCAAATATATTTATCAATTTTATATAAAAATATTGCCAAGATGGAGTTCAGTTCAAATAAGTGATCTTATCCTACTACATTTTAAAAAATATATGGTAGTAATAGAGATCTAGGAGTTCCTTAGTAGATAACTATCAAAACAAGTGTCAAAATGGTTTCAGCTGGTTCGTATCGAAATTTTGACCACAAAACCCTATCACAAACCCCTCCTTTAATGTCCAGCATTCGCTACACTTAAACACCTCGGTAAGCACATCTACGACGAATCCAGCAAAGTGACTGGAATCGATAGTAGTCGACTTAAGAACTTTAAAATAGAGTGCAAGCGATTTGCCGAATCATAAAGGTTTTGGCGATCCGTGAAAAGTATTTGGGTGTCACAAAGGACAGTCCAAGCTTTCTAAGTGAGACTCTCTACAGTGGCGCAGTGGCGAAATCTTGACCTAACCTAACCCAACCTAACCTATCAAGAAATGGGTCTGTCACTTGACCACCTAGGTCAAGTTATCGGACTTCGTTATACCGTTGTTGTAAACCGCTATCTCACTAATTACTGTATATTGTAACCAGTAACTAAGAGAGAGAGATCTCATTATCTTATGGGAGCGCAGTAGAATGAGTCTGCCATAATTTCAAATATTTGAGCAATACTGCTAAGGTTCTTAGAAAAAAATATAAATTCCAGCCATTCAAGTTAAACTCTAACCAATACCTTGCAACATTGTGGCTACAAGGAAACGCAAGAATAAAACTTCGCAATCGACATTAAATTTAATATCCTTTAATTATGGACAATTACACTCGGAGTGCAATCAATGCGCTCACGAATTCAGCACTTTGCATAAATGGCAAATCAAAAGTCAGGCTGTAAAAAACACAAGAAAGCGAATTAAAGGCGAAAAGTAAAATAAGCGAAATAACAAATGGTCATTTCCTCTCGATTTCCACAGAAAAAAGGAAATGGACAATGCAATTACATTTCATAATCGAAAAAATCTGAAGCATCACAGGTGCATATTAAGCCGCAAATGAAACGCCTACTTAGCCATTCAAGCGATATAACTTACATATCAAAAATAAAAATAAAAAAGAGAGACTCAAGAATAGAAATTGCCTTGAAAAAAATAAAAAATCAAGTTGAAGATTGACTGCTAAAAAACAGATAGGAATAAAGTGAGAAAAGAAGAGAGGAGGAGAAAATGGCGCTGTTACTGACCGAAGGCAAGGATTTAATACACTCGCTAATGCACTGTTACTGAGCGCAGGCAATAACCTTTGAATTTTCCGAATTGAATATTTGAGACAGTTTGGTAAAAGTCTCCAAATATAAATATGTATATCTGAGAAAAAAATCTAGCCTCCCTCTCATAACTAATTTGTCTAGTTAATACGAGTATTAGTTTTAAATACTAACAAGCTTAATTATGCAGTAATTAATTTAGATTTACTATACGCCACTCTAAAATGAGCTGCCACCAAATTCCAATTAATTTATATAACCTCCTTTTAAAATTAATGAGGTTACGAGCATACGTTTATGAACTAATAGTTGTAAGTATCAATATTCGTTAACTTGATCAGATTTGATAGATTAGACTATATTATATTTGCTATTAAGTATGATAATGTACAGGTCTTAGCAAAAATAATCAGTTACAAGTGATAACTAGAAAAATTGTTGAAGGTGAAGTTTTATGTTCCAGAAAGCAATCCCGAAAAATGTTTTATGATATTTTACCCTAAACGAGAATCTACAGTACGTTGCAGCTGTAGAGCTTAGAATTATTGTACCTTGATTTTAGCATTCTGAAATCTCTAGTTTAATGAATATTCTCTTTCTATTCTTATACTATTGATTATACCAAATATTTCACTTATACCAGTTGCTTCTTCGATTCGTTATTCTCAATACTTTGGTGATTGAGAGACAGTATATGCATACATAGGACTTCGTAATGGTTGTAGCGAAGTTGATTCTTTAATTTACATGTATTCTTAGAATTCAAATTTAAAGACTTTATTTAACTCTGAGTTTTTCTGTGTTCCAAAAGTTCATAAATTCTGAAAGTAATAATGATCTATATCTGATCGCGAATCAGTATTCATTTTAAATGTTGGTCTTGGTAACTTTTAAGGCACATTCAATTATCTCGATTTTTCTCTCCTCATCCATATGGGTGTGTATCCGTAGTTGCGTACAGTTTTAGGAGTGACTGTTGTTGTACTGACAAGTAGTTTGCATATAAAACTTGTACTCTATTCGTGGCTGCTACAAGTTTCGTTTTTACTTTAGATACTAACATACTTATATACACACACGTAGGTGTTAGCTTAGTGATCCAATTTAAATTTTACGATAACGCGCCAAACATATTTAAATCGATTATGCACTTGGTGAAACTGGTATTTGTTAACTAATCGGTGCTGGTTACGCCATTTCAATTATTTTGGACACTTCAATAAACATCTATCAACTTTTCAGCATCCACTCAGTCGGACAGGTGATAATTGTCAACATAATTGGCTTAAACTAAGCTGAATTTCCATTATCTGTTTGAATATTTATTAACAATATTTAAATATTTAATACAGACATGTTTTCAATCATTTTGATAAGTTAATACGCTTATGGATAAGTTATCAATTTTTCTCAATTAAATTTAAACTGTGCCATTAGGAGTACATGATACACTAAGCTAAGCTGTTGTTGGGGCTCAAGCGAAATTAGCCTAAAGCACAAAAAAATGTTGGTATAGATATATTAATTGGAGTGTGTCTATATATTGACATACATACATATATAAATAAATATATATACAATCTCTTGATATTTATTCTCTACTTCGAAAGCCAATTTCTTCAATTTCGCAGAAAAAAAAATCCTAAAAGTGCTACCAAAAAGCTGACTAAGGAAAAGCAGTATAAAAACAGTTGTGAATATTTGTAAGTGTTGGTGACTACATAAAACCGATCAAATCAGCAACATTTTTGTAAAAAACAACCAACAATTTGCTACTCTCTGGCACTCAATCCCTTCTTTCGCCGAAGTCGCAAACGAATTGTAGACGGCATACTGCTAAAATGCTAATTTATGCTTTATGTCTCTATGTACATATGTATGGAAGTGTGTATGTGAGTATGTGTGTATGCATATGGGGTTTTTTTCATCAGCAATACATCTTCACAACAGCGGCGATAACAGAATAATATATAATTTGAAATTTTAATTGAAATAATTACACAGTCGTTTCCTCGCGTATGCAAATTTGCATTAGGGTGGGCCTGCTTTTTTACAATAAGTGCCCTTAAAGTCAGAATTATATATTAGAAGGAGAGAAAATGTTTATTGGAAAGAGAGTGTTTGTAGTTTATAGTTACAAAATTATATAAGTTTATATCTAGATTAAGATACATATATGATTGAAGATTGGTATTAGTATTGATATTGGAATTGATATTGATATTGATATTGGTATTGGTATTGGTATTGATATTTGAATTGATATTGGTATTGGTATTGGTATTGATACTGGAATTGATATTGGTATTGATATTGGTATTGGTATTGATATTGGAATTGATATTGGTATTGGTATTGGTATTGATATTTGAATTGATATTGGTATTGGTATTGATATTGGAAGTGATATTGGTATTGGTATCGATATTGATATTGGTATTGATATTGATATTGGTATTGGTATTGGTATTGGTATTGGTATTGATATTTGATTGATATTGGTATTGATATTGGAATTGATATTGGTATTGATATTGGAATTGGTATTGGTATTGATATTGGAATTGATATTGGTATTGATATTGATATTGATATTGATATTGGTATTGATATTGGAATTGATATTGGTATTGATATTGGCATTGATATTGGTATTGATATTGGTATTGGTATTGGTATTGGTATTGGTATTGGTATTGGTATTGGTATTGGTATTGGTATTGGTATTGATATTGATATTGGAATTGATATTGGTATTGATATTGGCATTGATATTGGTATTGATATTGGCATTTATATTGGTATTGGTATTGGTATTGGTATTGATTTTGGTATTGGAATTGATATTGGTATTGATATTGATATTGATATTGGTATTGGTATTGATATTGGAATTGATATTGGTATTGATATTGATATTGGTATTGGTATTGATATTGGTATTGGTATTGATTTTGGTATTGGTATTGATATTGGAATTGATATTGGTATTGATATTGGTATTGGTATTGGTATTGGTATTGATATTGGAATTGATATTGGTATTGATATTGATATTGGTATTGGTATTGGTATTGATATTGATATTGGTATTGGTATTGATATTGGAATTGATATTGGTATTGGTATTGGTATTGGCATTGGAATTGATATTGGTATTGGTATTGATATTGGAATTGATATTGGTATTGGTATTGGCATTGGAATTGATATTGGTATTGGTATTGGTATTGGTATTGGTATTGGTATTGGTATTGGTATTGGTATTGGTATTGGTATTGGTATTGGTATTGGTATTGGTATTGGTATTGGTATTGGTATTGATATTGATATTGGTATGGATATTGGTATTGGTATTGATATTGGAATTGATATTGGTATTGATATTGGCATTGGTATTGGAATTGATATTGGTATTGGTATTGGTATTGGTATTGGTTTTGATATTGATATTGGTATTGGTATTGATATTGGAATTGATATTGGTATTGATATTGGTATTGGTATTGGTATTGGTATTGATATTGGAATTGATATTGGTATTGGTATTGGTGTTGATATTGATATTGGAATTGATATTGATATTGATATTCGTATTGGAATTGGCTAAATTTAAAAAACTAATAACCGGAAGGTAATTTAATGATAATAGAAGATTAATAAGAAAAGAATTTTAAAAGGAGTTGCCCCCTAAATAAAAGCGAATAAATTCAATACTCAGATAAGTACAACGATAACGAGATCTTCTAATTTTACAAGATGTTTCAAGATAAACAATTAATTTATTACCTTCATTTCGAAGCACAGAAAATCAGTAGTGATGTACTAACTGATTTATATCCTATCTATACTATATTTCTTCTCGACTGGCGTAGACACCGCTTAAACGGTTGTAGCCTTTTGGCAGTTTGGCGCCAATGGGTAACACCAAGTGAAGCCAGGTCCTTCTCCAACTGGTTCTTCCATCGGAGTGGAGGTCTCCCTCTTCTTCGGCTTCCTCCAGCGGGTACTGCATCGAACACTTTCAGAGCTGGAACATTTTCGTCCATTCGAACAACATGACCTAGCCAGCGTAGCCGCTGTCTTTTTATTCGCTGAACTATGTCAATGTTGTCGTATAACTCGTACAGCTCATCGTTCCATCGTCTGCGGTATTCGCCGTTGCCAATGTTTAAGGGACCATAAATCTTCCGCAAAACCTTTCACTCGAAAACTCCTGGTGTCGCCTCATCGGATGTTGACATCGTCCACGCTTCTGCACCATAAAGTAGGATGGGAATGAGGAGGGACTTGTAGAGGTTAGAGTCTCATCAGTTTCGAATATATTTAAGAAAATATGAAAAATATTACAGTATTATTGGTATTTTTCTGAAAAAATAATTGGGGTAATCCGTCTCAGGATTAACCTCTTTCGGAAAACGACATTTATTTTCGGAAAAATTCAGGTCTTCAATTTTTTATAGTTCTTTGGGTGGTTCTGATTTCCTTTGCAATAAACTGGAACAGCTTTAAAATTTAATTATTTGACTACGCGGACTTGATTATCATATTTCTCCACAGTGACATTCTTTAAGTAGGTGGCTATTGTATGCCATATACTATGCGAATTATGATCGCGAATATTTTAAATAATTAGAGACAATTGTAAACTCTATTACTGCCAATGGTAGTCCCACAACAAACTAAAAGACAAGAAAATAATAATATTTGCTAAAGAAAACTCTAATCATTTTGTTTTTAACTGCGAAAATTAAAAGATTTGCTGACACACTGACTGCTAGGTTGACCCGTTTCACGCTAAAAATCCAACAGAATGCAACGCTTGCAGTCGAAAATACCCACACTCATGTGAAATTATCTGCATTCACCTTTTGCGGCAGGCCACACCATCGTCGCCTTCAACAACAACCACAACAACAAATAAGCGATATAAAAAGTTGAAATGTAAATAAGAATTTAAAAATAATATAAGAAGCAACGAATCACATAAAAACAATAAATATTCAAGTGCAAGGAATACACTCCAACGAGCGCACCTATAAATAAATATGTATGTATATACATACATATGTGATGGCAGATGTTCAAGTGGAAAATGAAAAATTACACGCTGGTGCAACAAAGGAAACAACCAACAAACAACGCCAACAAGTGCACAGCAGAAGACGCCGGTGGTGGTTGATGGCACCACATCTCACACACAAATGGTGCCACCAGCGCATACACACACACTCCTTGGATTCCTGTTGCGGGAATATTTTAATACATAAAACTCCAAGTAAATATTAATGCATATAAAAAGAGGAAATGAAAAAGATTAATTACCCTTCTAAAATACAGACATTTCTTTAATGCATATACATACACATACAAACGTATATATATACATATATATATTATATTGTACATATATATATAAATATATATCTTCATACTTTTCGTTTATTATATGAAAGTAAAGCTCAATTAGTTCTAGCTGCTGGCGTTGCAAGTTGAAATTTTATTCGGTAATTTACATCAACCCACAAAAGACTTTAGCGCCAGCTGAGGTACAATGGTGCAAACTGCTTTTGTGTACTGAATAAATATACATATTACATACATACATATTGTATAGTGAAAATAAATTATTTTGTCAGTCTCAAAGAGTCCGCGAAACCAGCTAAAAGAGAGAGAAAAACTGATAAACAATATTACTCTGCTTTATAGATATTTTGTTCCCCATATATGGCGGACATATCGCACTTTTCTTTTCTTTCTTTTAAGAATCGGGCAGCTTATAGTTTTCGTCGGTTATCTGAAACCTCCATTCCTTACAATTCCTTGTTGATCTCAAGTTTAAATTAAGTTTGTTATAGTGTGTTCGTTTGGAGTAATGTATTCACTATAAAGAAGCCTGACTGTATTAGACTTTGCAGTTATTTTCACTGGAAACGTTATAGAATTGAGATTCTTAAGTAAATAATCAGATAATATGAAGATAGCAATGAATCGTATGATCTCGATTATTGTTGTTGTCTAACTCACAGCTAAACCAACCGGTTTTCGTACCAGAATCAGATGTTGGGGTTTCGGTTATAAGAACAACAGATCGGATTAGTATTATTTGGTTGTCCTCGGATAGCATCTCTGCTTAAAGGTCGATGTTCTTTAAACAAGAATATCAGGACAAAGAGTACGATCTTGTGACAGAACATGTAGACTTTCAAACAGAATTCTGATTTTGTTATTTTCTTAGAGACCTGAAGTCTTCAATTATATACATACATAATATAATCAGGTTAAGTTAGGTTTCAGCGCTGATCACAGCGACGGAGATCATATTAATCCCAATTGCACATCAGAAACACCGATCCTATGGAATACCAAATGCATTCAAGATATGTAGCAAGATATCCTCTTGTATCTATTGTAAGAAGCGCTTTGGGCCTATTTGTTTCCATGATCTTTCCACTACAGCCCAGCAAAGGTTAAGCACTCGAGGAAGAAGTGTCGTAGAAGATTCTACTACTTCGGTTAAATTTTCACGAAGTTGTCGATGACGTTGTTACCATTCGAAATGAGTGGTTCGATAAATGAACGCTCTAACACCTTGAAATTTGGAGGTTCTCCATTTTTTGGAAAAAAAGATAACCTCACTTTATGTAATCCGTTCAAATATTATAGAGTGTTTCGAAATTCAGTTCACACCCCCAACCTTCCATTTCTAAACTTACCTCACTAACGGAACTTTTACGCCGAGCCATGTGGTAAACAATAAGTTTGCAGGACTCTATCTACAAACCAAAACAAAATGCATGTTGCAACCGAAAACTGTAAATATTGCCATAAATTGCGTAAACAAGCGTGTAGCAATACACAACGACATTTCTCTACATGTACGCGCGTGTGTTTGTGTGAGGCGAACACTTGCACAAACACTGTCAGAGTGCAAGAAACCCTGAAAGTTTAGGAAATATGCGAGTGTATATGTGTGTGTTAAGAAGAAGATGTGTGTGTGTGTGGAAGGAAGTGCGCGTTTTGGAACACGCAAGCTAGAAAAGTTGCAGCAAAGCACAGCTAAAAAACAACAAAAAATATATAAAATAGTCAACTTGGCAAATGCATGAGTATGTGTGTGGGTGGGGATGTATAAGTGATGCAAGCAAGGCAATGCAATGTGAATGAGAATGTGAATGCGTAGATAAAATCGATGAGCGCACAAATACAAATATAGATTACATTCACATACATATATAATGTATGTAGCGAGCTCACAGAACTATCGGTGGGTCAAAAAAAAAAGACTCAGGAGGGCTGTGGGTGTGAGTATGGGTTCGCAGACACACATTCATACACAAGTAACAAGCTGAGTATTGCAATGCAACATCTATGCACTGAAATGTGAACAATTTTGGCGGGTCTACACACGCGCCGAGGGTTCTTCGCAAAATGCACATAGCAAAGAAAGGGCATGAGAGCCGATTTTTTCGTTTTGAAAAGTTGCTAGCAAGTCAGTATTCAATGAATTTGCCGTAAAGAAATGCAGCGTTGCATTCGTGCAAAAAAAAAAAATTGTGTGCAAACTTGCCACAAAGGACTCGTTGCAACACTCTTAGCTGCACTTGCATTAAAAATACATTGGACAAATGCGAAAAACTACAAGGCAAACAGCGCTATGAATGGGCAGCTAGCGAAATAAACTTACCGTTACACATGCTGGCATGCTTATTATGTGCGTGAGTTGAAAGGAAAAACTAACTGAGACTCACACTCGCTGCTGCAGTTGCCATGCCACGCCGTGGCACGCCAATGACATTGAGCCATTATTGTTGCCTTTATACTCGAATTTATATGAGTAACTCTTACATAACCGCTGCAAGTTGCACTTGCCACAACGCACTAACGCATTAGCGGTGCCAACTTGCAATTGTTGCATGCAGCAAATGTTGCGTGCGACGAGAAAAATGCATTTGCGTGAATGCAGATGCTGCACGGCGACCAGGAGCACAGTAACCGCCAGTAGGTGATCAAGTCAAGCAACAATAATAACAACAACAACAACAACATACAAAAGAGCAATCTGAACCAAATGCATGCCTCCTACCATGAACCATGCACAAGAAGAAAAGCTACTTAAAGAAGCGACGCCACTTGCAACACGCTATAAGATGAAGCCAATAGAGACTGCCTTCGAGTGTGTTTGTATATGCATGCAGAAAAGAAACCGTGAAAACGAAGCTAAAGATGCTGAAGAAGCATAAGTTTACTGCGATACACTGGCATGTATGTATGTATGTATGGAAGAAAGTTGTTCGCTCGATTTCGCCAAATGCGTCGTCTTGCAAGAAACTTAAACTTTTGTTGGCAACCAAGAGCAACAAAACCAAACTACTGAAAGGAAAATGTGCAGAGAATAGTGGAATAAGTATATGTGTATGTATGTATGTAAGTATGCTAGCAGCGATAGTTTCGCTGCAATCCGCTCCAGCCACCGAGACTCCTGTCTTGGCTGAATTGTAAAGTTTTCTTGTGGAAATTTGCGTAAGTCCGCGTTCCATGTCGCATGAGAGCCAAGCCAAACTCGCACTTAGACTAATGCGACTGCCGGGGCAAATGTGACCTCACACGCACAGATAGAGTAAAGATAAAATCAAGAATTAAGAATTAAGAATTAAGAATTAAGAATTAAGAATTAAGAATTAAGAATTAAGAATTAAGAATTAAGAATTAAGAATTAAGAATTAAGAATTAAGAATTAAGAATTAAGAATTAAGAATTAAGAATTAAGAATTAAGAATTAAGAATTAAGAATTAAGAATTAAGAATTAAGAATTAAGAATTAAGAATTAAGAATTAAGAATTAAGAATTAAGAATTAAGAATTAAGAATTAAGATTTAAGAATTAAGAATTAAGAATTAAGAATTAAGAATTAAGAATTAAGAATTAAGAATTAAGAATTAAGAATTAAGTATTAAGAATTAAGAATTAGGAATTAAGAATTAAGAATTAAGAATTAAGAACTAAGAATTAAGAATTAAGAATTGAGAATTAAGAATTAAGAATTAAGAATTAAGAATTACGAATTAAGAATTAAGAATTAAGAATTAAGAATTAAGAATTAAGAATTAAGAATTAAGAATTAAGAATTAAGAATTAAAAATTAAAAATTAAGAATTAAGAATTAAGAATTAAGAATTAAGAATTAAGAATTAAGAATTAAGAATTGAGAATTAAGAATTGAGAATTAAGAATTCAGAATTTGGAATTAAGAATTAAGAATTAAGAATTAAGAATTAAGAATTAAGAATTAAGAAATAAGAATTAAGAAATAAGAATTAAGAATTAAGATTTAAGAATTAAGAATTAAGAATTAAGAATTAAGAATTAAGAATTAAAAATTAAAAATTAAAAATTAAAAATTAAAAATTAAAAATTAAAAATTAAAAATTAAAAATTAAAAATTAAAAATTAAAAATTAAAAATTAAAAATTAAAAATTAAAAATTAAAAATTAAAAATTAAAAATTAAAAATTAAAAATTAAAAATTAAAAATTAAAAATTAAAAATTAAAAATTAAAAATTAAAAATTAAAAATTAAAAATTAAAAATTAAAAATTAAAAATTAAAAATTAAAAATTAAAAATTAAAAATTAAAAATTAAAAATTAAAAATTAAAAATTAAAAATTAAAAATTAAAAATTAAAAATTAAAAATTAAAAATTAAAAATTAAAAATTAAAAATATAAAATTAATTAAAATTAAATTAAAAGTTCTGAATTAAGAATAAGAATAATCTTGAGAATAGAGTATGTAGATGCCAACTCAAAGCAATATGTTGTCTATTTTCGAAATACCCACTAACGATTATCGGTCTTAGAAGCTTCAATAAATAATAGTGTTTACATCTCACCAAGCATAGACGCCCAAATGTATGCTACATTTTCTCTATAATTTTCTTCCACATACCCATTTAATGATATGCCCAAAGTAACACTTTTTCAGCACACTATTTAACATCAAATATACCTAGTAATAGCCTCAGCGTCGTCATCAATGTCATAAATCAATAAATCCAATATAATTATATATTATAATTTTCTGTGCGCTACCGAAACAACTTTGTTATTTTTATTATTAGACGATAACAAATGCCATTTATTTTAATGTACGTGGCATGAATGCGCTGCTTGGAGAGTATGGAGAGGGTCGCCTTTGTATGAGTAAGCATTCTTCTGGGTATTTCAACCCTGCTTTGGTTTGGTCGTCGCCAGCGCCGGTATGGGTGCGTCATTGCTGTTCAAAGTTCGCCAAAGCCAAACAAATATATCAAATATATTTATTACACAAAGTTAAACTTTTTCACTTACACCAACACGCTTTTCCTCCGCTCGCTCCTCGAAATGGTATGTTCCGCTTCTCAATAGCAACGACTCATTGGCGCGCATACATAAATATATATTAATATAACTGTATTTATATCCATGGCAGAGCATATTACAACAAAGGATCATTAATTATATACCGATATGTAGGTTTGTGTTCGAGCAAAATGAATAAACATAAAGACAAATAAAATTATTCCAATTAAAATAAATTGTAGTTGAAGACCAAAATGCTTAGCCAGCTAGTAAATTCAATTCCATTGAGTGCCTTGCTCTCACACGTCACCATTAACCAGTAGTTAACTTTTAGGGGTATGTTTTTAGGTATGAGTCAGATTTTCAGATTTTTCCAAAACATCAACCAAAATATGACTCATGTCAAACTCATTTCACATGAGACATGCCCATTATTTGGGCTATCTCTCGTAAACTATAATGACGATTTCCGAGCACCATTTCCTTTATTTTGTCGACGTTTTCTTCAGTTGAAGAGGGCAAAGGCCGTCCTAAACGTGGCAAATGATTTATACCAATCCCAATTTGTACTTTTCAATCTTTAAAGCGCCTTGAGAAAACCTAATCTCTATATCTTCCCATCATAAGGGAACCTAATCTTTATATATTTCTCTATGACAGACAGATATAGAATTTAAGCCTTTTCAACTGAAAACAGTTAAAACAAGAAAAAACGTTAACTTCGGCTGTACCGAAGCTAATATACCGTTTACAGGTGCATTTCTTTTAGTAACTATGCGTTTAAGCAAATCTAAAGACGTAAGAAAAAATAAGTAAAAAAAGGAAACATTTTAACCGATATGAACAATTTTTTCGGAGATTAAATTATTTCTATGAACAATAACTCACACCAAATTTCGTGAAGATATGTAGTAAAATGCGGAAGTTTTCCATACAAGCCATTGATTCCGATCGTTCGGTTTGTATGGCAGCTATATGCTATAGTGAACCGATCTGAACAATTTTTTCGGAGATTAAATTATTTCTATGAACAATAACTCACACCAAATTTCGTGAAGATATGTAGTAAAATGAGGAAGTTTTCCATACAAGCCCTAGATTCCGATCGTTCAGTTTGTATGGCAGCTATATGATATAGTGGTCCTATATCGGCAGTTCCCACAAATGAGCAGCTTCTTGAAGAGAAAATAACATCTGCAAAATTTCAAAACGATATCTTACTGAAGGACTAGTTCGTATATATACAGACAGACAGACAGACGGACATGGCTAAATCGACTCAGTTCAACATACTGATCATTTATATATATACTTTATAGGGCCTCCGACGCTTCCTTCTGGGTGTTACATACTTCGTAATCTCTTAAATAATCTCAATAAAATATTTAGGCTCTTTGGAAAAATATTTTTCCGAAAGGGTTCTTTAAAATCATTGATATTCATGGATACTTATTGATCATAGAGCTTACTATTTTAACTTAAGGCTACTACATCGTCAGGACAATTGGTCCTATGTGCTTAAAATTTGTATCCATCAAAAGTTGATCAATATAACAGTATTCTTCAATACTATCCGGGGAAATATTTTATGTCGCTGCTACCACAAAAACAACTACAACTTTTTGTGCCAAGACACGCACTTGACCTTAATTTATTTTCCATGGAAATCTGAAATAGATATTATATAGATACTCAAGAATGAACCGCACATTGTCTCCTAACATACCGCTAACGCTACTTAGTTCTTCCACAAGCTGTCTCATAAGTCTAGGCTTTCAAATCTCCAACCACCTAAGCCTAGTATGAGACACAATGTATGGGATAATGAATTTTATTATATCAAAGCTAAGCTATTAAATTCTAAATACCTCAACAACAACAACAATAGCTGCAAGCAAACATTTAGCACGCCACTTATGCAACGCATACAATTCTTGCATGTTGCCACACGGGCATTTGTATGCGTGCCGAATACATATGACAACATAAAATTTAAAATGTAGAATTTTAATGTTGATCACATTGGTGGCATGAATGGATGGAATGGTGCACAACTATATGCTACAAACATAAACGCAGACAAATGAGCATAAAAGCATGAGACAAGCCGAAAGTGTGGTGCGAGTGTCGCAATAACTATAAGTTGGTGTAATCGTAATGTTGATGGCAACACCGTGCGACACTGTGCCACACAGCGTTGCAACAACAACAACATAAAGTCACCATCACCAACACAACAACAATAACAACATTATGCAAAAACAACAACGCGCACGTAAATTCCCGTCCATGTTGCAGCGGCGAGAAAGCTGTAACCATGCCGCGTGCTGCATTTGCTGCAACGTCGGCAGCACGACGTTGTTGCTTGCACCATTTCATGCCATTTGTACGATTCCGTCACTTTGAGAGCCTCATAAAAAGTGTTTTTACTATGTTTAATGTTTATTTTATAGTTTAAGTTCGCATTTTCCTGCACTTTTAGTTTTATTCGCATGTGATGGTAACGGCCATTGCTGTTGTTGTTGTTGTTGTTGTTTTGTGAATGCTTGCAACATTGCACCCGCCTTGACTTGCTGCCATTGTCCACACCTTTCGCCATTTCTTTGTCATTGCCAAGCCGGCAGCAAGGCAGCCAGTCAGACAGCCAACCAGCTTGCCTCAAGCCAGCGGCGGCATTTCTGTCATTTGACTAGTTTTATGTCGAATTGTTTTTGTTGCTGTTGCTATTGCCATTGTAGCTGGTTTTAATTCCATTTAATTTTATTACCTGCTGTTGCATTTTGTTTGTTTCCACCGCGTTTATTTGCTATGAGATGTGGGTATGCATTTCGACTGTGTTGCCATTGCCAGCGTTGCGTCGGAGTCACGCACATTTGCAACATTGGCAACATTTCGGCGTTGCAACATGCTGTGTGTGCGCGCACTTGGGTGGTGGTTTGGCTTATAGAATTTGCAACATTTTATTTTTATTACATTAAGTATGCACAACAACAACAACAAAGAACTCATAAAAATTATACAACAACAATAAATAATAAAAGACAAAAACAAAAGCAAATATGTATAGTAAATAAAAAATAAAACCGGTGTGCAGTTAAAATTGCAACAAATGTTGCATTTGATTTAAACAAGACATCGAAAGTGTACCTGCTTGTTGCAAATAAGTTGCCGTGCCACATACGCGTACATACCTCATCACATCGCCGTGTGGCATGGCAAATTCGATTTGATTTGATGTAATAGGAAAGTCATAAAATGTTTGTAAATGTTTAGATTTACTCTCGGAGCAATCAAGTTGCTCTGCTGCGGCTGGGTTGAGTGCGGTGTTAGGGTGTGGGGTTGCAAGTAAAGCTCGCTGGCTGCTCAGTGTGCGGCATGTGCTGCGTGCGGTTGCTCGATTTCTATAATAACACTGCGTGGCAGTTTATATTCCCGTATGCGCGTGTGCTGCCACATGCCACATGCAACTAAAATGCGCAATTTAATGACTTCAAATACATTGTTGATATGTGCCCACATGTGAGTGTGTGTGTTTGGTAATAATATTTTGAAGTTTCGAAATATTTTACTTGCAAGAGTTACATGCCATAAAATATTTGGAAGCAGTGTGAATTATTTTCTTTAGAGTTCAATTAATTGCTGAGGGGAATATGTGGAGACTGGTTTTGATATGATTGATAATTTTACTCATATTTTGAGGGGTTTTAATTACTATAAAGTAATTGCAAAAAACTTCTCCCTGCTACTAAAGAGCTTAAAACTTTTTCTATCAGCACACAAAATATGCTCGGTATGTCTATGAGTTTTGGCTTAAGTTTTGCTTAAAAATTTTGCTAATTTATAGCGTTTTTAGACAGGAGCTAATTGATCAATTAACCGGCCTCTGCTCGATTAAAACGCTTATTAAGGGGCACACCTAGTGTGAAATTTCAAAAAAATCAATTTTTAATGTTTCATATTTCGGTAGATTACACCCTTAAAAATAAGATATTAAAATTTCAAATCGATATCTCAAATAGTTTTTGAGTTAGAGCAATTTAAAGAGCAGCCGCTCGGTAACAGTGAAAACGATCATTTTATCTTTAAACGCGTTTTTCTCGAAACAGCATTTTCCGAATTTGCTGCAGATCAAAAACAAATGATCCGAAATTTTGGGTAAAATTCGACTATTTTTTTTAAAACGCCGCCATATTGTCAATTTTTGATTTTTTTTATCGTAGGTCATTGTACAGACAATATTATTAAATACAATATTATTAGTTATTAGTTTAAGGATAATTTTTTTTTTTAGATTTCATCCACGGAGAAGGCCGGAATCACTGCAGCAGTGAAGATCATTTTTTTTCGCGCCGTTGGAGATAAACTATAACTTAAAAAATATTTAATTTTTTTCTTCAAAAATTTCACTGTATACGAGTATTCTTGAAACATGTATAAATATATTCTTAAAATTTTGAAATAATTGATAAAGTATTTTTTTTTAATAAAAATTCAAAAAAATCACCTTTTTAGGCCATTAAACTAGGTATGCCCCTTAGGATCGATTTAACATAGAAAATAAAATCTACACTTCTTTTTAATTGAATTTTAATCGACTTGAAAATGAAATGCAACTCTGCGACAAAGTACGACTCGTACGACGTAAGTTCTTTTGATAAAACAAAGCTACGGTAGATGTCGCTGCTAAAAATATCAATCAGCTGATGATACCAAGATGATGATACCAACTTCTTATGAAAAGCAAAACAAAAATGTATAACAGCTGATCGGTTATCGAGTAGCCGGCAGTGTGAAGAACAAAAAAGGGTTTCTCAATAAAAATGTTGATTGATCAATGAATTTGGCTGTCTAAAAACGCTATAAAGCATATAATTCCCTAATAGCCTATCATTCTACGCTCTTTCACTCTCACTAATTTCTCAGATAAGGATTTATTTGACAAAGTCTCGATATTAATAAGATTTCTTTAATAAGATTTGCTTTTGATAGTGTTATTTCGATTTACAAATCCTTGGTGAGTGATGAATCGAACAACATCTGGTATAAATTGCACAAACTGGTATAATAACATAAAAACATAGAATAGCAAGCGTTTATACCACTTTAATAAAGTATCCACAAACTATCTTGTTTTGTATTGCATTAACTGGATGACTTTTTTGTCATATTAACAACTTCATTGATATCTCAAACTTAGTAAGCACAGTTCAAATTTGTTGAATGGCCAAGCTTTTTTCAGAGATGTCCATTCTCTATAATTTTATATAACCTTCGGAAAATTATAAGAATAATTCTTGAATTAAAAGTTTTAGATAAACTTTCCAGGATTCTAAGATTCGCCCTACGAAAGAATCATTCATCCTATCCTAACAAATTTAGAAACGAAGCCTGGAAAACTGCCATTAAAAGTATTAACACTAAATTAAATTGACTATGAGACGGTTTCTGAGGGTGCATTGAATTATAGAAGAGCTAGTTAGATCGCTCGAATTATTTGATAGGTTAATTTCTTGGATCTTCTGGCCTAACAAATATATGTACATATCGCTCATTTACATGAATAATGTCATAACACAAAAAACACGATTTTTGAGTTGAGTATGCAGAAATGTGCGCAATTTCATCGTCCATATTGTATAAAAATTACATTCCGAAAAATAAGAATCTGCCGTTATTAAACTTGTTATGTTGCATTATTTTTTAATCACAATATCGACATATTTTGTGTTAAAACGATATTGGTGAAAAATTAATTAAATTTTTCATATTGCTTTTTTCAGCAAAAACGACTCATTTGACTTATGACGGATAAATTGGTCACATTTATGCCCAAGAAAAAGCATTAGTACACTCTATTTGGTCCATTTATGCTCAACATTGTATAATATTTAATATATTACCACTATATTTGGCCACTAGATTTGTCAATAAACTGATAGCATTTTTCTATATTTGCTAAATAAGAGACAATTGAAAACTTTAAATCGGTCTCCTGAAAAATCTACTTTTTTGAGTTGTGACACTATTGAAGTAAATGAGCGTCGTATCATTTATCTTTTTCGAAAAACTATGCTGTTTGAGGTGAAATTTCAGAGAGCAAATGATTGATACAACTGACAAATATTTATCTCATTTATCCCTTTCATGGAGAGTATTTATTTTCAGCTTAAAATTGATTTTTCGTTAAATCCAAATCCGAAAATGAGCGCTTCTCTCGCTTCACAGTTCACCCTCTACAGTTGTCTGCTGAAAAAAAAAATTACTTAATAAGCCAGAGAGGAGAATACTGTGCTACCAACAACTCATTAACTTAATTTTAACCATACAAAGGCCATTGTTAGCTTAAAACCATTCCGCTTCCAAGTTTACACCTCTCAAATATACTTCTAAAGCCTAGCATACCACTCAAATTGTCCAACCCTTCGAAAGCTGAGCACAGAGATATTCCCACTAATAAATTTTACTTATGATTATTTGTTTGTTTGTATGTTTGTATGTATGCATGTATTTGCATTAGTGGCCAACACACATTTCAGCGCCTCATTTCATGTCAATTAGTTTTGTTCTTTTATAATTTTGTTTTCCACCGCTGACAACTAATAGAAATGGACAGGAAACATGTCATAAAATCATTCAAATCATTTTGCCTTAATTAAAGTCACTATAAAATAGCAACAGCAACAATGGAGGAAAGCATGAAAATGGTTTGTGTGCCGGTAACGCGGTGTGGGTCTACATGTAAGCATAAATTGCATGCGACAAGTAAGATAGCGCTAGACAACAAAAGTAGCAAACAACAACAACAGTAAGAGCAATAAGCATTACTAATTAAATAAAATAACCCAACAGTTACATTAAACACGATTTACTCACAGCCCGAAAAAGCAGCGATTAAACAGTAGTCGGTCGGTTAGCGACCACCTCACCTACACACCTACACACATATACAAACAGAACGCCATGCTAATGCTCACCATTTCATGTGTTCTTGGCGGCTTTTTTGTGACATTTACAATATTTATTCATGCTTTTAGTTATATTGCGGAGATACTAACATATGTACATATATGTATATGTTTGCTATGTGTAAGGGGGTATGCGTTAATGCATTTATTTCTCGTTTTCCAGTGTGGCACTGAGGCAACTCACACTACTAGCCGCAACATTAACTTTGCCAATGTGTAATTTATGTGCATACACATCTATTTATATGTATCATATGCTATCATTATATACATAGCTACATGATATATGTATATATATGTGTAACGTTAAATTCTACAAGCCACACTACTGTCTGGTGGTTTGTTCCACCAATTTCTTTTTGTACAAATTAAAATAAATAATTAAGCATGTCAATCGTATTTTATTGTACAATATTTACCGAGTCTCTTTATAACCGGCCTGCAACGACGACAACGACGACGATTGTCAGTGTCTGCCAGCTGACAGACAGTCGATACACAAACTATATATGTGGCACATTCAGCCTCGTTTATGCGCCCGTTTCTGTGTGCTTACCTGTCGCCTGACTGGCTGTCTTTATGCGGCGGCCATAATGCGCGCTTATGAGTTGCAACTTATTTATTAAACATTGAGTATACAATATATATATATATATATACAGGCATTCCTACAAAATATTTTTATTATGTTAAATGCACATGTGTGTAGGCATGCATTCGCAAATAAATATTTCATGTCAGACTGACATTTGACATAAATTTACTGTTTACATTTTAATATTGAAAATAAAAAAAATCGCTTAATCGCCTACCGTCGCCGCCGTTGCTAGCTACAGCTGCAGGCAACTTCAGCTATTAGCTGCCGATGCACCGACCAACTTCATTAATATTTACAAATTTTTATTGTAAAAAATAAACATACATATTTACTTACATAAATATATCAATTAACAAAAATGTTGCTACACTAGCGCTAAAAAAACCAAAAATTCACTCGAAATATTTTTTTTATATTTATATGCCCATTAGTTTTAATAAACATAAGCATATTTATGCACTCCAACTGGGCTTTGTGGCATGCAACACTATTTCATTCATTCAATTGCAATTATTATGCGCAACACGAGAGGGGGGAGGGCGCTTCAAAAAGTAGACTGTTTAAGGAAGGTAAACGTTCCAAATTCGCAAAACTCAACACTTCATATGAAGCGATTCATTTAGCGCTTAGTTGGCTCAGCGGGGTGCGAAAAGTATAGGCTGAAACGTGAACCTTCGCGGCCCACCGGTTCTATGCCGACAATAAATGTGGCATTTGATCGTTGCGGCGGCATAATGACTTGATATTGGTTGCCCGCAGCTTATGATATGCAAGTTTTGAGCATTTATGCGGCACAGACAGTAATATGAGATCTGTTCGCACTATTTTATCTTTCAACTGTATGAATTAAGTGATTAGTTATAGTTCTCTAGAAAAAATTAAAGTTTAGTTTATTCCGCAATATATTTATTCTAAACTTAGTATGACGTTTGTCTTTCTTTGCATAGTTTATTTATTTCAAGAATACATAATTTCTGAATTGTCACATTTATATTTGCTTCAGGCAACTACTTAATTGACTCAATTAGTTAATTTTTAGTAACCATCATGCTGAGTGGCTGAGTTAATGAACTATATATTTTAACTATATTTATAACACCACATTTGGAGCAATTCACTTAATTTAGTCGATTAGTTAATGTTCTCAATTCAATTTCCTAATTAAATCAATTAATGAAATATCAACTCTAACTTTATTTCTAACATCAATATTATCTATTTATTCTTAATTAAGTATTTATATTAGTTAACTTACTCCGATCAATATACTAATTGACTCAATTAATGTTAGTCATCTCTTTTTACTATATTCCTAACACAACACTTACATGGGCTTTCAGATCAGTTAGTCTTTAAATTGAGTCCATTAGTAATTCTTCTCCATAAGCGACTAAATTATTCTAATTGACTAAATTAAAGTTTCATCTAATCCTTCTACGAGCTGAAATAGACTATCTCTCCAATTATACATAGGTGTTTACTCAATAGGTGCCTTTTAATTGAAAAGAATTATAATGGTTCTAATGAAGTATGAGTATCCTATATCCTAGATTTAGCATCTTGACAATTAATTAAGTTTAAAATGACAAAATTGTAGGATACGGGTTGAGTTTTCGGAACATTTTTGGTAAATGAGCAGACCTAACAACTTTCTTAAATCAATTTATTGTAAAAAAGATCACATTTTTTAAAAATAAGGTAAAGTAAATTTGTTGTATAGCTCCATTTCTTCATCGTTCTTCCGAAATTTAGTTTAGAACAAATTCACATGTCTCTTCACTGTCTATCTCTCCCCTCCAATACTACTTATAGTACTTTTGGCATTTGTCGCATTTTCTTCCATATTTTCAGTATTATTTCAATATTTCCTCTTGAATTATATAATAATATTCTCTATTGTATGTGGAGCTTCAATAACAACAACATTTTCCACTCAAACAATTTGCCGCCTCGATCAAAGCAACAAACTTTTTCATGATTTATTTTCTCAAATATTACAATAATTTTTTGCATTTTTTATGTGTTTATTTACTTTCATTAAATTCTTATAAAAATGTTGAATAAAAACACAAACACACACGCCCGCACACACCTATGTAGCGTGCGCATAGCACTAACAGTGTGCGAAATAGCACAATAAAATGAAATCATCAAAGACACAAGCGAGGTTTTTCGCTGAATAATTATTATTATTGCAGCAATAAAATGTATTTTATGATTTAAAAAAAATGTAATTAAAAATATAAACTGCCTTAATGTATCGATGGCAATGGAATTTAATAACATTTGCCATATAACATAACAACACATAATATACATAGAAATGGCGATGTTAATGCTTGTGAGATCATTCATTCCGCGCTGCAACTCATTTGTGCGCGTAATAGTCGTTTGTATGCCGATATATGAGGTGTATATACACCAATTTACATATAAATATCTACGTTAAATTTTTTTCGCTTAATTTTTAGTGGGAATAAATTATAATTTGAACGAAATGGCATGTAAATCGAAATGAAAGGTGTTTCAAAAACGGATATTCAAAATTATTTATGCACTGACATGTGATTGCTGCTTAAGTTTTAATTCGTAAGATATATTTTATATTCGAATTTGAGTTCGAATATGATAAATAATGCATATCACTCATACCTATCGCTTTCGTTTACAAGAAGGTACGTTTTTCGAATACTGTTTTTATGAAAACTATACTTTTATCGTGTGATCTGTCATGTGAGAATTTACTTTAATGGATTACCTGAACATTCACTTTTATGACATCACTTTCCTTAATCCACTTTTCTCTTATAATTATTTCCAATTATCAATTATTTTGTTATTAATATTAAGACATCTTATAAAGGGTTTTTCAAAAGGGACGCCACAAAAGTAGACCGATAGAGACAGCAAACGACGCCATATTTTCCCCGCTTTTTTGACATTTCTCCTCAGTCAAAAGGGACGCCACAAAAGTAGACCGATAGAGACAGCAAACGACGCCATATTTTCCCCCCTTTTTTGACATTTCTCCTCAGTCAAGCTTGCCATTTCATCATTGTAAGATATATGAACCAACAATGAGTCGAAATTAATAAAATTGACCACCGAAATTCGGAGTCAATGGCCTCAACTTTAAGAGCGCTACGTCCAATTTGTAGTCGTCAAAATCGCGCGCAATGATAACCTTATATTTTTGGCCCGAATTGGATAATATGGACTTGGACAATATGTGGTTCCAACAGGAGGGCGTCACAAGCCAATTCAGCGAATGTCACAATCGATTTATTGAAAACAAAGTTTGGCGCACCGCCTTTGTACGAACATTATATTCTAATTTTACACACCAGTCGAATATTCTGTCTCTAATTAAATGAGGCGAGAAAAATACAATTCGAACAACAAATATTATTACTAGAAACACGGATCTACCGCAGAGTACCGATTCATTTTAATGCGTCCTTATCTGCATATCTGCGAGGTGAACTTCTTTACGGATGGGTCGAAGTAGGCGGGGGAGTTTACTGTCGGGAGCTTCGCATCAACCTTAATTTCAGGCTTCTCGATTATTGCAGTGTTTTTCTACCGGAAACGCAACAACCTTTAGGGAAGTGACGATTCACTCGGATAGTAGAGCGGCGATACTAGCACTGGGTTCACTGACCATGCCCTCAGGGTTGGTTAAGGAATGCCTATCCTCACTGTCGGTGGCATCGTTATACTTTTCAATTAGATTAGTCTGGGTTCCTGGCCACTGCGGAATAGCGGGGAATTGTAAAGCTGATGAGCTTGCAAAGTCAGGAACGACGAACTCATTATTAGAAGGTTGGAAGCTAATGGACAGATGGGCCTTGCGAAATATCAAATATTGAAGTAAAAAATCTCTGCAGATTTGTAGTAGGTTCAGGGCGCTTTGTCGACTCCTAATTGTTAATCTAGGGGAGGATCCAGGCTTCACAAAGGACTATATTTTAAAGTCTACGTTTGTTTCCCTTTGGGAAACAGCCTTACAACCTAACCTAACCTAATCTATCTGCATATCGAAAAACATTTAATTGTGAACTTAAACTTTTTTTCTTCGATTAATTATCAGTTTCTTTAAAATATCCGCAACTGTAGACCATTCCGATTATCACAGACTTGTTAACCGATACTTCGATAAATAGATATGTGCATATGTACGGGTAAGAGACCGTCTTTGACAGTAATCTATGATGATCTCGGTTAGAGTTATTTAGATATGAAAACGAGGACCTGACAGACCCTCGCGACAGGGGTCACATTTCAGTGGCTTTGATTTTTTGATCTCAGGACATAGGATACTTCAGATCCATATATATTTGTTTTTATATTTCTAATAAAAGTTAGAAAAGCTCTCAGCTAAGACCCAAATCCACCTAAATATGAGATCATCGATGACACATACCACATGCTTAATTATAAGCAATTGAATATTCTAGATTTCGGTTATAAAAACGAATGAAAAAACAAACTTTGGACAATTTAATGGCCAATATTTTATTGGACAACTTTTTATTTTTTTACAAAAACAAGCGCGAGGTCACGAACAATTGTAAATTATAAACACCCAACACAGGGTGGTGGACTGTAAGCGGCCAAGTGTAATTGTTTACAAGTAACACGCACACACACTAATGCATATTTATATGTATTTACGTATTTCAATAATATTGCCAACACGCTTGTTGTTATTGCTGTTGTTGGCTTGCAACATTTTGCGCATTTGTTATTGCCAGTTTTACAGTTGACGATATAAATGCGATAAAATGTTATTTAGCTTCGTGCAACGCGATGTGGGCATTACAACGCCCCAACGGCAACACTATATATAAAGCAACAACAAATGGCAACAACAACAACAGTAGTAATAATATAGTGACCTGACCTTTTCAACACTTTCCCTTCAACGCTGGCGTTTATGAGCGCTTGTGTGCGTGTGTCTGTGGCACATTCGCCTTGCAACAAAAAATCAGAACTGCTGCAGCTGCTAAGCAAACGCCACGCACACCAACAAACAATTAAAATATATGCGTTCACACCAATACTTAGACGTTGCATTGTCTGGCAACACGACACGCGGCATGCAGACCAGGCCAGGCCAGCCAACTCCTAATGCCATCAACACCTCGGCAATTTAAGCGTCATCAGAAGCAAGTCAGCCGGTCAGCCACTGCCATCATGCAATGCAGTGTTGTTATTCTTGTAATTGTTGTAAGTTGCATGGTTGTAGGCTAAGGAGTGTGCGCGGTGTGTGTGTGTGCGCAACATTCTTTTAAACAGTCAGCATTCTTCTTCTTACAATTATTGTTTTCTTTGTTGGTGATTGGATGTTGTTGTTGTTGTTGTCGCTTTTGTCTTACATTAATATAAAGTATTTCACACACATACACACATACAAACTTAGCTGGTTCCTTATGCGCGCTGCTTGCGTCGCTGCTTTTGAATATATACCAAAGTGTGTTCGTTCGTGTGCTATTTAGCTGCAGCGAATTCCAATTGGAAAACTCAACAAAGCTTTAACTTTATTGCTTTCAACTAAATTAATTTACTTTTCCTCGAACCAGCCAGCAAAACGGTGGCATTTAGCATTGACTATGGGGTGGGAACTGGCTTAACAACAAAAACGCTGCATAAATATGCAGAAAAACATGTGGCAGCTTCGGCCCGGGGGGTTAGTTGGGGGCGCACTGGTGCCACACGACCATTGGGCGACCGACGTCAATAATGCAGTTTGCAATGAAATATAAAATAATAAAAACCCAATCTAACTGCAGCGGGTCCTTCGACCTTCAGCTTTTATAGATATACAAATACATATGTATGTATGTGTGTGTGTTTGTTTGTTGTTGGCTGTACAATGTATGCAAGAAATAAATGACAAAAAGTAATAAATGAAATATAATTAAATATTTTTGCAGCAGTATGGCCGCCGACGGTTTGGCGCGACTGCTGGCCAAATGAAGCGCAATAAAAATTAAAATTGAAAAAAAAGAAAAAAAACTGAACAAAATGTGTGGACTCAATACTTTGAAGGACATGCGAAAAAAAAGTTGGTCAAAACAAGGAATTAGAATAATTAAAAGCAATAAAAACTGTAGAACAAATTTACTGCAGCAATTATAATTTCTAGAGTGGAAAGACATTAGTGAAATTTATATTTTAGAGCTGCACAAATAGTTTATATGCTGTTAAGGAAAACAATACAGAAATTGTTGAAATTTTAAAGAGAAATTCATAAATATATTTTTTGCACTCCAAACTTAGTAACTAAAATTGTATTTTCCTCTAAGCGCCATAAACTTTTTGACAAGAATTTAAGAAAGCCACAAAGCAACTAAATCTTCTGTGTTAGTAGCTATTGTGCGGAAGAAGAGAAGCAGAGGCTCTGTTAATGAAAAAATAAAGCTCCATAAGTAAAATAACAAAAACTCTACAAATGAAAGTTCAAAGACTCCCTAGGTGAAAGCACTGAAAACCGATTTTTACTTAAAATGTCAAGAATCAAACACAAAGCGCAGAGCTTTTGCATAAAAGCTTCATAAAATATCAAAAAAAAAAACAGTGAAAGCTCTCTAGGTGAAAGCACTCGAAGACGGTTTTCATTCAAAAGGTCAAAGCCCGGCTTTTCAATACAGATGTGATAAATTAGGAGAATATTTGAAGAGTAATGTATTTTAACAGTGAATGAAAAAATAAAGCTCCATAAGTAAAATAAATCTTTGAGCATTTTGCGTGAAAGCTTCCTAGAATAACAAAAAAAAAAGCAAGAGGAAGCTCTCTAGGTGAAAGCATCAAAAAACAGTTTTAATTCAATAGGTCAATGATCGGTTTTTCAATACAGATGTGATAAATTAGGAGAATATTTGAAGAGTAATGTATTTGTATGATATTCATTCATATTGTGGTAGAGCAGAATATGATGGGGTCATACATTAAAAAAAATTTTTCAAACTTTTGTGAAAAAAATACCGTAGATTACTAAACCGTAATTGGAGCCATTTCTATCCATTAGTACCCGAAACATATGTATATCGAAAATGCAATATCGAAGGTCATCTGTGACTTCGTTTTTTGAGCTGCCTCTTTGAAAATTGAAGGTTTATCAAATCTAGCCAACTGTTCCAATTTTTGGTCAAAATATGAGGACGGTAAAGTTTGAAGTTCGAATATTTCACATTTCAGATAGTGCTATTGTCAAAGCTGGTTAAACATAGAAGAGCGGAATGATCTTAAGATAGTTAATTAAGATAGTAAATATCATTACTGAGATCTTCAGAGTTAAACTGCGGTGGCTTAACAATAAAAACAGTATGAATGAATGGGAATTTACGGATCACAACTTTAGCCAGGAATCCCTCAAAAACCATTCAAGAATATCTCTTAAGCAGATGTAGAAACAAGAAGCTCTCTTAATAGAGAGGTAAATTTGGCTAACGTGTCCTTTTGAACTAGCTCATGCTAATTTTGTCCTGCAAAAAATTTTTTCCAGAAGCTTTTTGTAGTGTTCTTATCAAAGGTTTTCCACAGTGCACCTAATTAGAATGCAATATATTTAAGTAGTCACATGAACAGTTCATATACAAAATTTCAACCACTACGGGTTCTTTCTTGCAAACTTAACATACCGACCGAACCATTTGAGGCAACTGCGTTCTTCCTTGCTCAGATCCAATGCAATCAGCCTTGCTCGGTGGTGATGCTCTTCTAGCCGCAAACGAAAGTGTTGTACTTGCGTTGTTGTTGTTGTTTTAAGCTAAATTGGTGTACGAGCTTCAAATGCCGCGCGCTTATACAAATAGTATAAAAACAATAGCAACAACAATGTATAGAATCATAAGGAAATAAGTGTAAAAGGCAGCAGCGGCAACTAAGCAAATAAATGCGAGTAAGTTGAGGTTAAGTCCGCATTGGCGGTTAAAGGGACAATGTAGCGAACGGACCATTAAACCTGGACCGCCGTGGCCACCCGCAGAAAGCCATAAAATCCACACCAATTCAGGCGTCCAAGAGGACCATTGTCTGTATGTTTGTATTTATATGCTTATTACTTATACAAAATATACTCGCCTCTATGTGAGTGTGCAACGAGCGGCGAATATAAATATCGGAAAATATCGAAAAACAAATAAAACTAATAGAATTCGAATCGAATGGCAGAGCAAATGTATGAAGAAATGTTATTAAATTGGCGACTAATAAAAAGCCGGTAATGGCGAAGTCGAAATAAAAGTGAAGTGAAAATAAAATAAAAATCACGCAGAGAAACAAAGCGTCAAAGGAATGCGCCCGTAAAGCGCAAATGTGCGCACGACTCTACAAAGTTGCTGGGGGTACATCGCTTTTGATGTAAACGCGATTTTGCTTTGGTGTGAATTCGGAAAATATACTTTTAGAGAGTGTTTTTGTGTGTATGTTTTGGTAATAAAAGAAATATTGAAATGCTACAGCATTATAGAAATCATAGCAAAATTGAGTAGAAGTAAGGAATGGTGGACTTCGATTGGGTTCTTCGATTTTATACCCCTGTACGGGAATCTAAAAGTATTAAAGGCAACGTCGTATTCTACATATTGAGGATCGTATAATAGGGTTGCCGCAATTCGTAAAATATATTCAGATTCGTTTGATTTCGACTTCATTGAGAAAGCGGATGGTGCCAAGCTTATTATCCCAGTGAAGTAATCATCTAAAAGTGGCACTATATAGAGAGCTACTAGTAACAAGCGATTTTCAAGCTTCTCATCGAAGCCATGAGTCATACGAACCCAGTTTACAACTAGACTCTTCATCTCTATTTGTCCAACAATATGTACTCAAGGGATCCACGAGATCCTTTTTTCGCAAAAGTGAAGAGTTTGGGATCGGCACTTAATACTAATATTTGGAATTAGTTTGACTGAATATTTGACTCACTGACATCTCCAAAACCTTGATCATAAAATCTTTAAGGTACATGCATACCAAGTCTACCCGGATGACGCACAGGCCTGAATTTCCGACCCGGTAAAATACTTACCGACGAGACTAAATCAATTATTCCCTCAACCCTATGAAAAAACTAAAGTACATTGTGTGGCACATCAGTCTCCGGGTGAAAAAATGTTAAACGAAAATTTTGGGACAGTGACCTTTGACCGGTCAGTATAATTTAATAAACCTTTGAAAGAATATTTTTTCATTGATTAAAAGCAAAGTGTGTGTAGGTTATTATTAGACATTAGGGGAACGTTCTTAAATACGGGCAACCCTACAAAAGCTTACACTAACAGCCAGCACATGAAACCAAAGTGGCATAATTTCCACACTTTTTACGTTGTTGTTGCTTTTCAGCTGTACAAATCTAATTACGATTTCTTTTAATTTTAATTTTAATTTCAACTTCAATTTTTTTTTTTTTTTCAATTATGCACATTGTCTTAACAGCATTGCCAACAAATATTGGCACTTGAAGCTTTCAACACACAAACGTGCAACAACTGTAATACAACAACATGCCACACTTCCTTCAACACCTCACCAATTTTCCGCGTGTCTTCGCTTGACACCCAGTCTTCCACCGACTTGTATGTGTGGCATGCCACTCATGCTCTCCGCTAGCCTCACATTTTCTGCGCCACATTCACTCGCCGCCCTGCCATTGTCTTAACAAATAAAATTAAAGAATAAATAATAAGTAAAAGGTATGTACATGAGTACAAAGAAAATATTGCGTCGCACCGCTGTTGCCGCACACCACCCTGCCGTCCATGCAGCACCCGAAACACGGCTGTCGAGACGCGGCGAAGACGCACAAAGAAATCCTCATTTATGATTACGGCGACGCAAAAGTCAATTTGCATAAAATCGATTTTCTCATTTTTCTTCGCCTCATTGTTGTTGTTGTTGTTGCTACTTTTTTGCTTTACTTCAATTTTTATTGTAATCATATATATTTTTTTTTGCTTTCGTTTGCCTTTCATACTTTTATTATTATTTTATTTTAGATTAAAATGAAAATGAAAAGCCAGCCGCCGCGAAGAAAATACATTCGAACACACACATAGACACGCGCTTAAGAAAGTTGAAAGCTAAATAAATGTAATTATACAGCGAGCATAGCATATTATTAATATCGAAAAAAGATATGAAAGAAATTAAATGCGGAAAAGTCTGCAGTGAAGTAGAAAAAATTATGAAATTTTAATAATTATACAAAGTCTGTATACTCGTATTTTAATGCTGCGCACAAAAAAATGAAATAATTAAAAAAAGACAACAAAAACTCAACTGAAAAAGTTTAATGGCAGCAGAAATAGACTTTTGTATGGAAGAAAGTATTACGACTTTTATACAGCAAAACTGAATGGAATATGTAGCTTGTGTCAGATAATAATGTTAAAGAACTTTCTTATGACATCTAAAACGAAAAAATTTACAGTTTCTTTACCAAGGTGTCAGGCTTCAAGAGCTTACCCTCGATAGCAAACTTTCGTAGGGAGAGTAAGGTTGTCTATTGCCATATACTGCTTGAGACGGACCATTAGACAGAGCAACGGTCCCTCATCAAAAAGTTTTAATTTACTCTATAGGATCTGTAATGTTCTGTGTGGCCTTTGTAGGAGCCGAGTTTGCTTCTGACGACTTCATAACTCACCTCATATTTACTGGGAATTTTTGAGTACAGTGGTGTTAATGAAGGATTTAAAAGTAAGCTGGAAATGGTTCCGCGCCGTGTGTTCTGCTTTTTCCAGACTTGATAAAAATGTGAAATGAATGAGGACAAGACGAAATATCTCCTGTCATCAAACAAACGGTCAGCGCAATCGCGTCTTGGCTCACACGTCACTGTTCACAGTCATAACTTTGAAGTCGTAGATAGCTTCGTCTATTTGGGAACCAGCATTAACAACACCAACAATGTCAGCCTCGAAATCCAACGCAGAATCACTCTTGCCAACAGGTACTACTTTGAACTGAGTGTCAATTGAAAGGTAAAGTCCTCTCTCGACGAACCAAAATCAAACTCTATAAGTCGCTCATTATTCCCGTTCGATGTATGACACTGAAGCTTGGACGATGACAACATCCGATGAGACGACTCTTGGGGTTTTCGTGAGAAAGGTTCTGCGCTAGATTTATGGTCCTCATAACATTGGCAACGGCGTTGCCTGATGGATTCGGCTATAATCGCTCAAAGCGGTTCCTACGCCAAATATATATATGCTGGGCGATAGGCAGCAATATCGTGGTAACAAGATCTGCCTAAACTGGTATGGGCCGGAAAAGATTTAAAGAGGTTCTTGAACTTAGTAATACAGATCATGGAAGTTGATAAATTATTATACATAATTTTCGCTTGATTTGTTGACTTTCTTTTATTTCGAAATTTATGACAATACAAAGATGATGCCTGATTTTGTCTCAGATAATTATGACCAGAGCTTGCTCATATTTTTCTTACTCTATATATGTTGATAATGTTGGAAGAATCATACGCAAGGCATACTGAATTTTAAGATGATTTTCTTTTTTTAAATACAGCTATGTATGTTTGGAAGATGTTCCGAAATTTTCGATTATTCGCGTTGTTTTATGAAAATATTAACAACGGAAGCAGATTTCTTCGATATTCCTATTCCAACTATATTCTACAAAACAACATTTTAATGACATCAGTGATCATATGTTCTATAAAATCATTGAAAACTCATCACCTTCACGATTGACATTGTAACAATATTGTCGTATGCTACTTTCATTCAGGAACGACCCTACAATATTAGCTGAGGATTTGTGCGCAATTAAAAAATCGTTTAAAAATCCCAATTATATTTGCTTTAATATTCCAATGATTGAATTTTAAATTGTGATTGCCCATTTATGTAAAGAAAGCAATTATTTCCTATTTTCCCTTAAATAAATTATAATGTGCTACAAGCTAATTAAGCGCACTCTCCCATTTCCACAATCCAAATCATTTTCTCGACCTTTGCCATCACTTCTTATTACATATTTAATTTCCTTCTTTATTTACTATACATTACATATACATACATACGAGTATGTCACCATGTGTGTATATAATCTCAGGCACTCATTAAATACAACACATACATATATTTCATAGTTATGGCAATATTTATCTATGTGACGTCCATTAAATGTCTGCATATAATATAATATGTATTTGTGTGTATATGTGTGTGTGACCCACATTCCTCGCACGTAAATCCATTGTACTTCCGCCACTTCCACAATTCCATAGCGCCATTGTTTCATTTTATTCTTTCACTTTATAATAACTTAACATTTTTTATTAATATTTAATTAGGTTTTATGTGGCTTTTGCCTTACTCTCCCACTCTGCGCTCTCAGTTTGTGTGCGTTTGTGGGAATATAGGCAAGTGTCCTTGCACTGCGTAACTAAGTGCGCGCTTTGTGGCGTAGTCGAGTGGGTAACATTGTATAAATTTCAAAACTCAATAGGAATATTTTAATGAGCAAAACTGTGAAGAAAAATTATTATTATTAAGAGAACCGTTTTATTTTAATATTAGACGCTAATGTATTTTTTTTAATCAGTAAAGCTTTACGTCTGCAGTAGACCAATTTTCAGTTGTTTAAAATTTTTTCGAAAAAAAAGTTTTAATAAATCCATACAGAGGTTTATTGCGCTTTTAGACAGGAGCAAATTGATCAATTAACCGGCCTCTGCTCGATTAAAACGCTTATTGAGATCGGTTTACCATACACAATAAAATCGACATTTAATTTTAATTGAATTTTAATCGACTTGAAAATCAAATGCAACTCTGCGACAACGACGTATGATATATGTTCTTTGTCTGCGATTGGCTGAGTTTTTTTTTTTAAATTACAAGTAAGGAAAGGCTAAGTTCGGGTGCAACCTAACATTTTATATTCTCGCAATTTATTGATATATTTTAATTAAGATAACACACAATTTGACCCAATTTGAAAATCCTATAATTAGGTATATGAGAGCTAGGGGAAATTACACTATTAGAAGAAAAATATTTCATCTAAATTAAATTAAGATACCTGAGAGATTTACCGAAATTTTCTGTGAATAATTACCATGGGTCACTGAATTCTTCATATTCAATATACGGGGCTTTGAAAAGTTATAGTCCGATTTCGACAATTTTTTCACAAGTGATGTCACAGATCATATACAGTATTTGTGTAAAGTATTATTCCGCTATCTTCATTGGTTCCTTATATATATCTTATAAAGTGAAGGAATCACATGGAATTCAAAATTGAGTTACATGGGAAGTTGTCGTGGTTGTGAACCGATTTCATCCATTTTCCACACGTGTCATTAGGGTGTCAAGAAAATATTATATACCGAATTTCATTCGAATCGGTCTAGTAGTTCCTGAGATATGGTTTTGACCCATAAGTGGACGTTGCCACCCCCATTTTCCATTTTGTAAAGAAATCTGAGTGCAGCATTCTTCTACAATTTCTTCTGTAAAATTTAGTATTTCTGACGTTTTTCGTTAGTGAGATAACCCACTTTTAATCATTTTCAACCTAACCTTTGTATGGGATGTGGGCGTGGTTATTATCCGATTTCAACTAATTTCATGGTGTGTGGTGGGGTACGTAAGAGAACCGACTGCAGAAAGTTGGGTTTATATAGCGTTATTGGTTTGCGTGATATATAAATAACCGATTTTGGGGCGGGGCCAGGCCTACTTCCCCAAAAAAATTACATCCAAATATGCCCCTTTGCCCCAACTTTTGTTCGGCAGTATAAAAGGCAAAAAGGGTTTCTCAATACAAATTTTAATTTATCCATTAATTTGGCTGTCTAAAAACGTTATTAGGTTAGTTAAACCTCATTGAAGGTCACAATAAAATTGACCTACTGCCACTTAATTAAACTTAATAAACTAATAAACTTAAAATTAATCCATCGACATTTTCAGAATTATATTTACTATTAGTGATGATGTTCTCATTTTTCAAAACTCTTATCCCTAACCACTTCTTTAATATTTAAAAAATAAAAATGCGACAGTTTAAGAAATCTGGTGAATATAAATTGAATCAATTATCTTTAATAATAATTTACACGACGGTGTAGTTTTCAAAGTCACAGCTGCCAATCACTTGTGGAACCATTTAGAATGTTTCAAGGTCTCCGCCTTCGATAACAGGGGATACACTTCGCTGTTAGATTTTTAATCGAGCTATTTCAGGTCTGAGAACAGGAGCTCTTCAGTTTTCTTTTAACTAAAGGAAGTTCTATCAAGACAAGAATATGTTCACACATTATGTTATATAGCAGATACTGAACGAAGAATTAAAATATGATCGTGTTAGTACTCCCGTTTAAGGAAGTTTCTCATCAACAAATTTATTATATCTAACAGTTTCATGTACCGACGCTTTTACTTGGTATCATGCAGACCAGCAACAAAAAGGAGATTAGCAACGTGATAGTCGTCGAATGATTATATTTTTTCATAATCGTACGATAAAACAATATTAATAAACCTTAACCAAAAATTCGATATGTTCTATGAAATTATATTATTCATAAATCAAGTAATATTATATAAATGAATCTCAGTTTACCAACCGGTTTCCCAACAGGGTGCTTGTCCACGCATGCTTTGTAGGTGTATTCGAACATATGTGCGGATTATGTATATTTATAATTATGACATGTGTGTACAACAGTTTAAAAATTCAATATAATGAAATTAACTTAATTGTTAAATATTGTAATTAATTTAACCGCAATAATTGACGTACGAAAGGCATTAGATTTAGGTAAGAGCACACATAAAAGAAAACATTGTTTTCAAATATCAACAAATAACAGTACTCACGCATACATGTACATATGTATGTATTTAACTGTGTGGCAACCTAAATATAAGTATTATCATGTGTATGTATATGCACAAGCGAGTGAAACGTCTGTGGCAGTTAACTGTCGATTAAAGGTACCCGTAGCCGTCACTTGCTACACAACATTTACACGTACTAAACGCTGCCAATTAATGCACAAGAGCACCCGTACCGCATGTAAATACACATGTTGCACACTATATTTTATCGTTGCATGGACATAGACTTTGAAATTTATGGCAGCTGGTTTGGGAATATAAATAACAAATTGCTATTTGATCTGGTCAAAACTGGACGATATAAGAAAATATCGTGTTTCGCTAACTAACCACCTCTTAACTCTAATAAATATGAATAATTTATGGCAATATATTATCGTAGAAGAAGTGTTGGCAAAAATGTGGCAATTATATCTTAAAAACCATTCATCATTTTTTGTTTACCAAGCGGCAAGCTGTTAGTTATTATATTAATTAAGAACTTGATTTGTGGACCTGAAGTGTTCAACTATAATTTGCATTGATCTATGTTGTTGTGGTGCTGAAAAGTTAAAGTACAGACGGTTTTGTTTTTTATTGATTGATTTTTCATATCAAAAATGTCACCGAAGTTAATCATAAAATTCATTTTTTTGGAAAAATAAATGACATAATAAAATTACCAATTCAAATTGGTATAAACACCTTCTCTTTTATCTGAAATTTATTATACCAGTCTCTTGGTTGTATGCCACTTGCTCGCTAGCTATGCAAATCTCCAAGTACTACCGAATCGAAAGATCCTGTTTTATTTTTATTTACTCAAGGATTTAGCTTAGACTAACGTGCGATTTCCGCTATGTCAATTTTAATGACATTAACTATATTGACAAAGTGGTTTCACTGCATCGGGCAAAATGATTTCTAGTAGCAACAAGCTGTCAACTTCAATCATGGTAACATTTCACACCAACTTAATTGACAAGCACAAATATAACTTTGGACACTTGTTTGCCACTTTTGCAAGAAAAATGTTGTCATAAATTCGTATGCAGATGCTAAAAAAACTGTTTTTATTGATTTGACTATGACGCTTGTCGCAGTTGAGAGTATATCAACTCGCCTGCTTCTAGTAACATTTTTTGAACATTTTGGGTTCTCAAGAAAATATTAAAAGAAACAAATAAGGAAGGGCTAAGTTCGGGTGTCAGCGAACATTTTATACTCTCACAATTTATTTATTTAATTTTATTAATATAACACACAATTTTACCCACATATTTTTCATATATATGGTATAAAGTCCATTGAATGTTGGAATCCTTAATATTAGGTATATGGGAGTTAAGTGAAATTATGGCCCGATTTCACGTATTTTAGGCACGAAGACATATTATTAAAATAAAGATATTCCCTTCGAATTTCTTTGAAATATCTGAGAGAGAGAAAAAAATTAGAAGCACTGAGGTCCTCATATTCGATATATGGGGCCTTGATAATTTATGGCCCGATTTCGGCGATTATTAGAAGGGCGATGCCACACTATATATGTAGTATTTGTGCAAAGTTCTGTTCCGATATCTTCACAGTGAGTACTAGTGATATATATATTGTAAAGTAAACAATTCAGATCGTCTTTAAAGTTCTGGTATATAGGAAGTAGGCGTGGTTGTGAATCGATTTGGACTATTTTCACAACATATTATTGGGATGCAAGGAAAATATTACAAATCAAATTTCATTGATATTAGTAGTTTCGGAGAAGTTTCGGAGATATGCCCATAAGTGGGCGGAGCCACTCCCACTTAAAATTTTGTATACCAATTTGGGTGGAGCCCTTCTGTACCTACTTTATAATGAAATTTAATGTTTCTGTTGGTTTCCTTACTGAATTAAAGCATTTTTACTAGTTTTCAACGTAACCTTTATATGGAAGGTGGGCGTGGTTATAGTCCGATTTTCTCCATTTTTGGACTATATAAGGAAATACCTGAAAAAAAGTCACCTGAGAGTTTCGTTGATATAGCTTTAGTAGTTTACGAGATATGTACAAAAACCTTAGTAGGGGGCGGGGCCACACCCACTTTCCCCAAAAAATTACATACAAATATGCCAGATTTGTTGAAGGTTCAGGGACCTTAGGCGACTCCTAATAGCTAACCAGCCTAACCTAGTTTTGGATAAAAGTGATGTTCTTCTTCAATGTCTTTTCAAGTAAAATATTGAACTGCACCCTTTCAATGGAGAATTGATGCATATAATGATTTCGAATAACTATTTATTGAAATTATTTGTACCAGAAGAGAGTTGTGAAAGCTTTCCAAAGCTCAGTTAAGCTTTCATCAGCTTATCAACATTGTAAAAACATAATTTTGAAAATGTTTCATTTAAACTTTAATGCCGCAACGCTGTTTTCTCTTCCTCCAACACACTTAATATCGAAGAAAAAAATTGCATTTCTCTAATATAGCTGCATGTACCGCTATTTGTAGCTAACATCTGCTAATATTCTAAAACAAGTTACTATTGCGAATATTCGCAAATTTCTCAACTCTCGCACACAAGGCGCTAATAAAAATCGCAGCTGTAGCTGAATTACAAATAAGTGGATGCCCCGGCGATGCCTAAACACCCACATCACCTCACCACCACACATCCGTGTGTGTTGCACACAGGATAGTAAATCTAGCCACGGCAACAACACGGTCATTGCAAGGCTGGCTGGTTGGCTGTGTGGCGGCTGACTCTGGCATTACAGTTAGTTGGCAATGCACCAATACAACCGCAAAATTACTTTGTATCTAGAACTTAAGTACCACAAAACTATAAAATTTACAACGCAACTACTCAACTCAGCGCGCCAGAAATGTAAGTAATAAAATATTAGTGCGCTGGACCCAGTCGCAGTAGTTGTAGGTATATTAGTAGTGGTGGTGGTGGTGGTGGTGGTGGTGTTGCGCGTTTATTGGTATGTATGTGTTGCATGTGGCATGAGCAATTGGTGCCCGGGGGTGATGGGAGCAAAGTGATTGGCGATTACAAACACACACACATCCTTGGTTATTACATATTGTGCACTCCATTGTTGTTGTTGTTGTTGCTGCTGTTGCACTGACCAGTCGCAGGATATTGGACGCCGCCGGTTGCTGAGTGCAACAACGG
The DNA here is from genome assembly GCF_028554725.1 of Zeugodacus cucurbitae. NCBI lineage: Eukaryota > Metazoa > Arthropoda > Insecta > Diptera > Tephritidae > Zeugodacus > Zeugodacus cucurbitae. The sequence continues at coordinate 67,949,374 of NC_071669.1, forward strand.
CTTGTAAACACTAGTATGTGTGTGGGTGTGGGTGTAAGTGGTTTATATGTTTGAGTTGTTGTTGTTTTTGTTGTATGAGTGCAGTTGCATTGGCAGTCATATAAAAATTTACTTCCTTTCGCATTGCCTGCCTGTACTTCTCATACTTGCAACAAATCTCCATCAAGAGCACTCTGTATTTGTATTTCTTTTCGTTGTTGCTATTGTTGTTGTTGTACGCTGTGTTACTGTGCAACGTACGAACGTCACGATTACGCGGCCAAGAGCGTGTCCGCTGGCCGGTCATAATGTGTTGCAAGTAAAATAGTGCAGTCGCTGAGCCGCCATTAATGCAGCAGCCGTGTGTTGCATGCAACATACCACAGGCGTTGCAACAAAGTATGTACGCGCACATACATAACTGTTTATATATTTATATACAACTCAATCCCAGCGCACGCTGGCAGCCTACAATGTTGCAAGCGGCTATCGCGTTGCAAGTGTATTGGTGCTTAACCCTTGAGTCAACACCGTTATACTGTTTCACTTGTTGTTGCAGTTGTTTCGCAAGCAAGTTTTAGCTTTGCGTGTGTATATGTTTATGTGTGGCATAAGAAATGCAGTCGGTCGTTCGGTGGTAGCAGGCAGCTTGTGGCATGTGGCATGCGGCAGACACCCACGCGCAAATCGTAACAAGGATACCAATTTTATGTGCATTCCATTTTCATTACTTCGCTTTGGCGAAAAACAATACCGACGTGACTAGCCGTAAGTGCGCCGGCATTTGTGTGAGTGTGTGTGTGTGTGTGCGTTGCGCATGTGGCAAAGAGATTGCATTACTTTGCTGCAGCTAAAAGTAATAAAAAGGAAAAATGCTTTTAAATGCAATTGATTGCGCTAAAATGTTTCAAATGTTAAATGCAATGGCGGGCAGCCCAAAACCGAGAATGTAATCCACACAGCGCTGTTATTAGCCAGTCAAGCAGGCTGCCCGGCACGGCACCGCACTCCTCTGCGCTGCTCATTTGCCAGCGAGCGTCCTAGTTGAGTAGGCAAATGAAAAGTGCTGGAGCCAACAATGAATATAATTTAATAGATATTCACACACACATACATAGAGACATAAATGCATTTAGAAGGCAGCGGATATGGCATTGCAATAAAAGGAAACATTCCAAGATTTTAGTATATTCAAATGCTGTAATTAAAATACTACACTTTTATATGCAATAAATGCCGGCAAATGGAAATTGCAACTAAATTGATTAGTTAGCAGAAAAAAATTTAATCGCATAATACAGAGCTGCATGCAACATAGTTGTACTGCAAGTTGAAGTTGAACGAGTTCTTTCACCAGCGTTTAAAAATGCTGAAAGAAGTAGCACTCGAAAGGCATCTTCGATGAAACTAACTCTAACTTTTTGGAGTCTTACAAGTTTAGGTTAGATTAGCTTATAGGGAAGATCGATGTTACAAAGCCGCAAGAGATTCCACTTAGACAGCTAAAGACGCCAGTCCTTTGTGATGTCGCAAACCTTTTAATATGAATGACATAGATCCTCAAGAACAGACAAAGCACTTTGATCCTTTCGCAAATTTATTGAGGGAATTAATATGTATTCGGACCAGTTCCCCTGTTTCGCCGAAATTCGCCTTACAAGGTTACAATTTTCACAAAAAAATATATATATGATATCGTCTATGCCGAGCTAAACAACCGTCCTTCTATTAAAGAAATATCTGAAGGGACTTCACAGAGAAAACCATTTTAAATTGTCATTCTAGCATAAAAGCTTGCCTCAGCCACTTGTAAGGAGAGTTATAAAAATACAGAGAACCAATCCGCTGATATGAGAGACTTATGTATATAACATCTTCACTTTCAAAAACTAACACGATAACATAGTCCTGCGGGATGACTCGTTCTCATAACCGTATACGAAAAGGAAACTGACCTCTAAAGGACCTCCAATGCTGTAAACTAAACTGTTTTTCGCTTCTCAAATAGATGAAACATACCCAAACATAAGCCAAACTTCCGCAATACATCTCCCGGACCTAACATGAAGTAGAAGCTTCATGGACCTTACCTTTTGGAACTGCATGATAAATCCGGTTTCCAATCCGGGGTTTGGAGAAATCTCTACTTATTGCTTCAGAATTCAGCAGGCTTCAGGGAACTCATAGCTGAAATTCAGTGTCCAAAGTGTCTTGTATTGAAACCAAAGACGTCCCACCATTGTTCCTGGATTATTCTGCAATAGGTTGTATTCAAATAAAAGTAAACACTTACGGAAAAGAAATGAATGGTTGCCCCTGGCTCTCTCTCTGTGTAATGTGAGTTGATATTAATGGAACAGCGATTACTTTTACAATTTTTGGAAGTAGCTCCGAGTTATATTGACGCGTTTAGTTTAAGTAGGTCTACACAGAGTTGATTGCTTGGACGAGATAAGAGATACTGTTTACAGAGTACTTCGTAAAACGACGTCTTGCAAATGATATTGAAGAATCATAGCGGATTTGAAAGTGTTCCTATGAAAGTCACTTCGAAAAAAGAATCGATACTAAATTTATTCGTCCAAGTGCTATTTTTTGCAGATCTAATCCGATTAGGAAATTGAGTTCACTAAATGCCTATTTGGTATTTTATAACTCAAGATATTTTACTTGGACGTACTGGTATAGAGTATAAAAAGACCAATTTATCTTACTGTGGTGGTTTGAAGCTCAGGTTTATTAATCAAAACATCTTATTGTTCCTTATGTAAATCGTAAATTTTAAGCGATTTTCGACGAAAACACGAAGGGACTCAAATTACAAACTGAACATGGAGTGTCAGACTTCACGAGATCAATACACTTTTAACAGAGATTATGCATGTTTCAGCCTTGTTCTCGGATTTCGAAGCATTTAACTTGTGATTACACAAATTTTACGGTTTTTGTTAGGAGGAATAAGTTCTCCAAGCCATAAAAAATTTTGCTTTATAACACAAAACCTAATAAAATATATATGAATGCACCTAAATATTCATAAATACAATCTATATATTAATATTGCAAACGCCGGTGACGGCAATAAAAGCTGTTAAAAAAGTTTTATAGCCAAGTTTTAATGAAAAATTATACGCGCACTTATGTACAAGTATGTATGTATGTGTGGCATGTGGCATGTCGCGACGCGGCAACAACTTGACATCGAGCCCACTTTCATTGTCGCCGCGCCGTTTTAAGCGGCCTCAAGTGGCAATTGCTAAATCCAAGACTCCGCTGCTGCGGGCTGCTGTGTATTATTGGTGGTGTCACATGCATCGGGCACCCACACTTCGGTGGACATATAAAATACGCGATGTGGATATATAAATATATATATACATATATTATATATGTGTGTGTGTGAAATATATTGTAAATATGAATTGTCTGCATTTCGCGGGCTTATTTTCACATTACGCCTTGTTGTTGCATTTGTCACAGCAGTTGCCTTTGTTGTTGTTGTAGATATTTTTTAAAATTTTGCCAGCAATTTCCACTTTGCTGGCATGAGAAATCAGCAGAGATTATTATATTTCGCCACTTTCGATTTCCATTCAAGGGCAACCGAACGCCGCGAATCCCGTATTTGTGGCTACAGACCTGCCAGCACTGCTGCGTAGATCCACTTTTTATATTTTTCAAATTTTTTACGCGTTTTGCTGTGTATTAGGCACTTTTTATGTGCGCTCTTTTTAATAAATTACCAGCGGAGAGATTGTCGTCTGGCGTTGGGGGAACGCTTTAATGGCTTCGACAAGCGCTCGTAGAACTTTTTTTTTGATTATAATAAATATTTGTAATAAAAATATGGCAGACGGTGTTGTATTTATATTTTATGAAATTTGAATATGCCAGCGCGTTGAAGGTGTTGCAAGTTCGGGGTGTATCGGTCACTAATGCCCTGTGGTGGCGTCAAATAATATTGTCAGCTTGCATATCATAGAAATCAGGGTGGATTTTCATGCGCTCGATTTTTTTTTTTGCTTTGCTGCATTTTATTGTATAAATTAAAATTATATTTCGACTGTTGATAGTCAAATTCGAATTAAATGTAATTTTTAGGGGTTGCTTGTCGCATGTAGCTAAAACATCAGGGAACATCTTCCGCTCGAATTTCATAGTTAATTTTGCTTTCATATTTGTTGTTTTTGTTTTGCATTCTATATTCTAGTTTCCTTTTGTCACATTTGGTTATTAATTTTTTATGTTGTGCGAGTTTGGGTTATCATAATTATTATATCTCTGTTATTTGAAACAGTTGGCATCGTCCTTTGTAGCAGAGCAAGCATTTAGCTTAGCCAAATGTCTCATGATAAATACATTATCGTACATTCATACATATATCAGATTCTATATTATATATATTTATATTTCTTTACATTACTTATGCAGCGAGATAAATCACAAGCAACTGTACTATGAAGATCACATTGGAAGGCCCAATATTTATGGGAATTTACTAAAGGAAAGAGGAAAGGAACACTTATTAGAAAATACTGACCTTTGTTTTCACGGAATGGTTACATCCTCTTCTTCCAATCTATGTTGCAAACCATAATGATTCCCTGGTAACGATCCTCTTACTTTTAAATGGTTTTAGTTGGCTCTCAACTAACAACAACAACATTAACATTAGTTGGCTCTTCATTTTTCTATCTTTAATTTTATGGATTTTTTCTTATAAATGTGTTAGATTATAGACAAATAAAATATTTTAACATATTGGTACAAATGTATCTTGGTCACGAACTCCAGAGATCTACCAAATCACGTTTTTTATGTGAGTGGAGGCTTTTCCTTTCCTCGGCTTCCTTCGTCGGGTACTGCATCGAACACTTTCAAAGCTGGAGTGTTTTCGTCCATTCGGACAATATGACCTAGCCTCGTACAGCTCATCGTTCCAACGTGTGCGGTATTCCTCGTTGCCAATGTTCTGAGGACCATAAAGATTCCGGAAAACTTTTCTCTCGAATACTCATAGTGTCGTCTCAGTGGAAACTTAAACCAGAATTTTATTTCGATGAAACTTTGAAAAGCATTTGTTTTGAAGTACTACCCCAGAATGACGTCACCAAGTCAACTATCAACCGAATTAAGAACGTAAAGACAATATTATAATCAGAACATTCATCCGATTCGGACATATATTACACGATATAATACGAAAAAGAGGTCGATAAGAGGTCCAGGTCAAGAAATTCAAGAATAATTATCGTGAATTTTGTGAGTTGTCGTAAATCCGACCAGTTCTAACATTGTGAGTGACTCAAATGGCAAATACCGTAAAAAATTAATAAACACATATATTTTTTGGCATGAACTCTGTTCGAAACTAACAGCGTCAAAGGACATTTTTCCGCAAGTTTATTCAAGTGCTATCAGATTTATTGAACATCTGATATAAATAGTCTGTTCTAATGGAATGGAAACCTCTAGCAAGATTCCAAGACAGTCGAGTCTAGGTAAACGGAACGGACCTGGACCCGGTCTCGCAGCTAAAGACTGTCCTGACAGCATACCTCTAAATTATTTGGAAAATATTTGCTGCCACTACAACAACAACAACACTTTAAATATTTTTACTCAAAAAAATAATTAATATCTGAGGGATTCTGTTGCTGGTTACATACTCTCAACACTCCATAAAATAGAGTTTTGCTGACATGTGTATTTCTAATCATCCCTAATATGAAAGTATAATTATGCCTATAAATAGAGGTTATATTTAATTGTTATGCTCGCTGATCATAAATTATTGCGCACAAAGAAATATTTCACATTTAATACATACATAATTCCTATAATCATCTGTAATATGACTTCTTCTCCCTTAAATCAAACATATTCGCATATTCCGCCTTCATTACAATAAATTCATAAATTTTCGCTTTTTATGCACATTTATTTTATTCCATTCTTATATTTTGCTTGATTGCATATTTGAATATTCTAATGCAAAACAGCACACCCTTAGTGTGAGACGTATGAAACAGCGCCCTTACTCTGAGCTTACGCGGTTGGGATGAAAATATGTACATATAATTATATATATATTGTATATATGTATAAATATGTAAGTATATAGCAGAGAACACATATTTTTCATATTTCCATAAAGAACAATAAAACAAAAATACAATTTACAATATAATAAATATACATGAGCGACGGCGCTTACAAGTGCATAAACCTCAATAAATATATACACACAGAGAGAGATATATATAAATATGTATATTTTATGAATATATTGCATTGAGTGGCGCAGATATTTTATTCAAGAAACAGCAAAATAATGCCACAGCAATAACATACAAATAATAATAATAATAAATGAATAATGCGCGCACACATAAGATATGTGAGAAGTGTGTACAAAAACAAAAACAAAAAATATTAATAAATGTAAAAAATCAATTGCTGCGGCTTACAGGCGCGCCCGCCATACGAGCGCTCGAGTGCTTTAAAGACCTGTGATAGGCAAGAAATTATTGCATATCAATTAAATACCAAAGCAGATATGGAAAAGTGTATATACTATATATGTATATGTATATATACTAATATGAGATATCTAGATTTATAAATGTATATAAGTGCCTTATAGCAAGGAACAGCTCACATACAAACACTTATAAATGAAAATCGAGATCATGACTTTGATATTAAACCTGCCGCAAGAAAATGGCTGAAATAAAATTTAAAAACAAATTAAATATATAATTTTTGTATTAAAAATTATTATAAAAAAATTTAAAATCGTTTTTTTTCATATTCTATTGTCAGTTCAATAAGTCTCTTCAATCAAATTGCAAATTTCCTACTGAGCCACTTGCTACTAAAATCACACTTGTTCACATATCCTGCGTCCTTGACGGCGACACACAGCGCGCCACCCAGCGCTGAGCATAATCACAGGCGCACCACTCACTACCACAATCTTCCAACCTACAACCAACAACAACAATAGCGCTACCAGTAATACCACCAACTTTATGACTGCCTCAACCGCCTTTAACCCCCCAGCCACACAGTCGAGCAGTTGCTTTGTAAGCGAAAATGTTGAACGCTTCATTTGACGCACAAGTGTAATATTATTAAATTTGTTATTTTGCAAATGTATATATGTATATATATGTATGTCTATATGTGGTTGTGAGTGTATGTGTGTGTGGTATAGGAAAAATTTAATAAATATCATTAAGTTTACATTGATTGCAAGCCTTGATATTTATGCAAAATTACGCAGCGAAGTGGGTAGATATCCTTCGTCGCACTCCGGCGTCTCGCAGCGTGGCAGCATGAAGAGCATACATAAATTATTGGTTTTATGCCATTGCGTCTCGAACTTCTTATTTGGCCTTGGTGGATTATTAAATGCCATCCCCTTGGTGTTGTGTAGCTTGTGGAGAGTGAAGAGTCAATTTGTGGCAAAATAATTTAAAATGAACTATGATTTTTGTATGTATGTATGTGAATACGGAACTGTCTAAGTATGTGAGTCAGCAAGTGGTAGAAGAAAGTGAAATGGAAGTAATTTTTTTGAAATTATTATTTCAAAATGGAATTTGATATTTAATTATATGTCACATAAAAATGTTTTAATTCGATTGTTATACAAAGACACATTGGAAAGAGGCAAAGAGTTTATTTAATTATGTTTCTATGGAAATAATTAGGTTTACAAAATGTTTTTACTTAAATTCTTTTCGAAATATATAGATCTTCTTCTATATAGATCTTTCTTCTGGCGCAGATACCGCTTACGCGTTTATAGACGAGTCCACAACAGCGCGCCACTCATCTGTTTTTGGCAGTTTGACGCCAATTGGTAATACCAAGTGAGGCCAGGTCCTTCTCCAACTTGTGAGAGGTCTCAATCTTCTTTGGCTTCCACCAGCGGGTATTGCATCGAACACTTTCAGACCTGGAGCATTTTCGTCCAATCGAACAACATGACCTAGCCAGCGTAGCCGCAGCCTTTTCATTACCTAAACTGTGTCAATGTCGTCGAATAACACATACAGCTCATCGTTCCATCGTCTGCGGTATTCGCCGTTGCCAATATTTAAGGGACCATAGATCTTCCGCAAAACCCTTCTCTCGAAAACTCCTAGTGCTGTCTCATCGGTTGTTGACCTCGTGCACGCTTCTGCACCATAAAGCAGGACGAGAATGATGAGGGACTTGCAGAGTTTGGTTTTTGTTCGCCGAGAGAGGAGTTCACTTTTTAATTGCCTACTCATATAATTATTTCAGAAACGGAAGAAGTTTATTCTCCCTTTAATGTTTCTACTGTCTGTAGTCTTCCTTAACAGACCAATTTTCTAATAGTGACCTCGTTCGCTAAAAAAGATAGCTTACGTTTAACTCATTACTGAATAGACGACTCGTTAACAGGTATGATCGGTACTTAGAGAGCAGCAAGTTTATCATAGTTTGATGTAGTGTCTACATAAATTGTAATATTTAGCTTAAAGGTGCGAGAAATACTTCTCTCTCATACTATAATTTTCGTAAATGCATGTTCTGTATAGAGAGATCTAATATGAGGTTTGCCCTCCGACCTTTGGTCTCCCATAAAACCAAGAGCGACTCCGTTAGTCCCAGTATTCTGACTAAATCGAGTAAAGTGCTGAAAGTAAGCGAGTGGATGCGCTCCTCTGTTGGATATGAAATCTCCAAAATACTACTGCGGTTTCTGAGAAGTGTTACACACTCCAGTAGCAGTTAAAGCGGAAATTGTCTAACGAGACTAAGCCCAATTTTGTATAAATGTTTGTTAAGCTCGCAGTGTCCTGTATAATGTCCCATCAGTACCCTGAGTTTACTCCTTAGGAGGTTTATTAAAATTTTAAATTTCAAATTTCAGAAACCATACCCGAATTTTAATATTTTCTTAGAACAATCATTAGAATATTATCCTAATTCATATTAGGATTTCAAGTCATATTAAGTAAAAAATAGTTGATTAATTAGACATAAGTTCCGAACTAACTGCGATAATTTCCTAGTCTGCCAGACCTCGTTTTTAAATTTTTTTAGTTTTTTTATCCGGTACTAGATTGATATTACTGAAGGAAACTGTAGTAACATGGCCACTCCTATCATATATTTAATACCATATGGTGCCACACTAATAACAAACTACCTTACTTACTGCATTTCCATTATGATCTGATACACGAAATATTTTTATTACACACACCCAAGTATTAAATTTCCACAATTCAGCGCTGAATACTAATGCTGCTACCCACCGCATCCGCTTATACGAAGAAACAAAAAAACTTAAAATACATTTTAAACTAAAGAAAAGCAATAAATATAGAACTAAGCTCTTGCGAAAAAAAGCGCATTCATCACTACTTAATAAACAAAAGTAATAAAATTGCCGACTAATCTAAGCAACAATAGAATTTACTGTAAGAAAAATTTGCATATGCAACAATAGACTACAACAACAACAACAGTCATTGCAATAATTGCAATAATAATGCGAAAGACTGCTGTAATTACAACAAAGGTGATTACAGAGCGCAACAAAAAATTTACGGAAAAAAAAAATATTATTTTAATTCAAAGCAATTTCCGCAACAAATGCAATGCCCTCCAAATGTGCAAACAGGAAACGCTTACAAGGGAGGAGAGCGTGTGTGTGCGAGTATAGCAAGGGAATCGTACAATTACCAGTACTTAGGCAACATACTATATAACTACAATTACACACAAATAGAGGCAGATATGCATTTGCTATTTTTCTGGCTATTTTATTATATATTTTTTTTAGCATGTGGTGTGCACAAAGCGAAGTGAGAACTCATTTATGATTTAATATTTTCATATGCACTTGCATACACACCTAGAAGTGTGTATGTATGTATATAAATTTCCTTGTGCATAATTCTAATGGCTGCTTTTAGGTGTGTGCTACGCGCTAGTTTTTCTGCTCGTTACTTTGACGCCTCTACATTTAGTCACTCACTCACTCATTCATTCATTCATTCATTAGTTCATTCATTTAGCTGACCGTGCGTTCATTCATGCATTTACTATGTAAATTTTCTAAGCGTCTCATTTGTTTGCAAGCCGCAAGTCGGCGCTTCATGCGCACTTACAAAGTTGCATGCGAGAAATTAGTGACACATAGCTGCTTCCGGCCAAACTGTGCGTGGTTTTCCTTGGAGCTTTTACAGCTAATTTGTTGTTGTGCATGTTTGAATGAATAAGATATATTTTTTTGTTGAAAGTCTACCTTTCACCGCAGCGTTAATTAGGTGCGATTAGTGTCTATACATAGTACTACCTTCCTTCATAATTATATAATATTGATTGACATTTATCTACATATGTAAAATATATATATACAACTGGCCCGATCTTCGTTCAAAATCTAAGTAGGATGTTCGTGCTAAGTTTGTATTTTTTATGGAAAGCGTTGCCACCTGTCTAAAAACATAAATATACTTCAATATATAAACAAAGAGTGTTTATCAAATGGGAGATTATTATTACGATAAAAAGGTTTATGACACATATTTCAAAAAGAGTTGCCATCTTTTCAAAAATAAAATTACGAATAAATTATATTTAAAGTAGATTCAGAAAATAAATTAGTGTTGCCACCAAATTAACTCTGTTAAAAGATGCTTGATTTGTACGATAGTATCAATTACAATTATAATTATTATAGCTAAATGATGAAAGCGAGAGCCATTTATGATTTTAAAACCTTATAAGCAGATTTCAGGAAGCAACCAAATTACAAAATAGTATTAAATTAAATAGTATCAAATTGTCGAGTAAATAATGGCCTATTTTCAATATATTTTTTCTATGAAAAAATTATTTATTTAATTCAAACTTTTTTCTGTCTTATAGATACATATTTAAATAACAAATTCTGAAATTTTCAAAAAAAAGTAAAACTCCTCCATTGCGACGTCATTTCCGGTGACCCCTCGGAAAAAAGGTGCGTCCGCGTTGTCAGCGTAACTCCTGCCATGATCATCCAAAATGAAAACACAAAAATAAGTGTTTTAGGTAAGACCATAATCTCGTGCTTGCGTGAAGGAAAGACAAAAAAAGTTAAAATTGGAATTTTGGCAGACATTTTTCAAAAAAAAAAAAAAAAAAATTCGGTAAAATTTGCTTGACATTTAGTTTTTTTAAAGAGTTGTAATTGAAAAAAATCCTTCGTTCAAGCACGAGCAAATTAAATCTCGAACACCAAAAATTTCATCAAGATCGGTTTAGTAGTTTTCGAGAAAATTTGACAACCGACTTTGAAAGCACGGTTCCGAGAAAAACGCGTTTAAAGTTTTGAGTAACAACAATACCTGACTTGGAACGCACACCTTCCAAAGGCTGTATCTCCGAAACTATTATTCGGATCGACTTTAAAACTTAGAACAATATTCTTGGGATATTGTAGAAATTAATAAGCCAAAAAACTAAAAATCGATTTTTTGAATTCTCGAAACCCATGTAACCCCTTAAGGGGTTAGGTGGGGTATTTTTCCATTTTTTTATATATGCAATCATATATTTCATTTGAACAATTCAGCGTATCGAAGATACATGTTTAAACAGTATTGTATGAAATTTTTATGAAAAATTTCGAAAACTCAGTCGTTTGCACCTCATCTCCCATGATGTGTCCAAAAAAAATGGTCTTGCAGTGGACATCATAACTCATGATTAGTTTATCTAAAAACAATAAAACAAATCTAACTAATGAACGAAGGTAAAAAGAAAATATTGAAATTTGAATTTTTGACCTAGTTTTTCATAGTCTTCTTTGGTCAAATTTTTGGCATATATTGGCTCGAAAAAAAGAGTTATAATAACAATATAAAACAAAAAAAAAACGTTAACTTCGGCTGTACCGAAGCTAATATACCCCACACAGGTGCATTTCTTTTAGTAACTATGTGATTAAGCAAATCTAAAGACGTAAGAAAAAGTAAGTAAAAAAAAGAAAACATTTTATTAATGCTTTTTGGCCGGGTTGTTTGCTAGAAACATTAAGGTTATATAGTTAAACTATATGAACAATTTATTCGAAGATTATATTATTACCTTAAGCAGTAACCCATGTCAAATTTCGTGAAGATACCACGTCAAATGCGAAAATTGTCCATACAAGTCCTTGATTCCGATCGTTCAGTTTGTATGGCAGCTATATGATATAGTGGTCCGATATCGGCAGTTCCGACAAATGCGCAGCTTCTTGAAGGGAAAATAACATCTGCAAAATTTCAAAAAAAAAAAAAATATCTTAAAAACTGAAGGACTAGTTCGTATATATACAGACAGGCAGACGGTTACGGCTACTCAGTTCAACATACTGATAGGGCCTCCGACGCTTCCTTCTGGGTGTTACAAACTTCGTGACAAATTTAATATACCCTGTTCAGGGTATAAAAATCCTTCGTTCATTAACTAGTTAATGTTATTCCAAAGATGTGTGCAATATTTGAACAAAATCGCTTCATAACTTTAGGAGATATCGTGTCCACCGACTTGAAAAATTGAGTTTTGAGATAAATGCGTTTAAAATTTTACATTCGTACTGACGTGGCCTGATGGACGGAACTTCCAAAGGGTATATCTCTAAGAATATTACTCGGATCGATTTGATTTTTTTTTTTTCAAATTTTGAAACCCATCATCAAATTTCAAGTTTCAGCATTTAGTTGACGATTTTGCAGTTATAAAGTCATATTGATCGATAGAATCTTATTTAAAATATCTAGTAGCTTTAAGTCTAGGATAGAAGTGGCAACTTATGAAATTTGTCTGACTTGAAGACTCCAATAATCCCACTAGACATGCTTTCGTAAGTAGGTGTTATTCATGTATCATATGTGATTAACTCATCATCTTAATAATCGCCTTTAAAATTAATTATAGTGTTCAAATATGTTTTAGAAGCCTCAGTCTAACTGTATGGAGAAATATTACTTCAACAGCTTAAGCATGTTCTGGACATCTCTCGTCATTCCGGAAATAGCTTCCGGAAAAAAGGTAAAGCTTTTTTTATGTTTTAAAACAGGAAACAGGAATAAAGGAAGGAAGGGAATAAATTGTTATGTTTACAGTTACTTCAATCCCATTTGAGTGAAAGTGGACCCAAAATGAACTCACATAGCAACAGCCTTAGAGGCGTCGGCTCAATGATATTCAAAACTGATTTTTTAGAAAAATTTATAATTTTGTTAGAATTTTCTTATTTCCCCAGCTCCTTAAAGCTTTAGGCAGTTTTTTCCAGTCAACAGCATAAATTTTACACAAATAAGTCAAAATAATCAAAAGCCGCCACACATGCAAGCCATTCATCAAATTCAATCACACAGCCTCCAGAGCGCACATTTCGTTGAATGAATGAAAAAATACACGTTTACTCGCATTCATTAATTATCTCACCTCGACGACTGTTTAAACGACTATTTGTATGTAAAATTTTACTTTCAGCTAAAAAGCGAAGTAATCAAATACTTTAATACACGAGCATAAATCAAGAGCTGCCGTTGCCACTGCGCTGCTGCTGCAACGTGTATTGCCGCTGGATTATTGCGGCAGCCGCACTTAGCAGTAGCCAGTGCATTGCTGTGGATTGCATCACATCCTCTTGTTAAGTGGAAATTATACAGTAATAAAAATGTTGCATCTACTTAGACGTGCCGCAACAAGTAGCGCGCCACCCCAAGGCACTACGCCTGGCAGTAGTATGTAGGTGTCTGCGCAACGACAATTTGCCTTTCACAAGCATATACATATGTTTAGCTGTGCAAATGTATTGTAATTACGCCGAGACGCTGGCAGCGCAGGGAATTTATTTTTTACAATTACAGCTAAATGCACGTAGGCATCCATATGAGTATGTATGGATATATCTGTACAGCTGCAAAAATAAATAGAAAGCCACAAAACACTACAAACATTACATATAATTTAAATTTAGTTTAATTGTTACTCTCCGGTGTGTCTGCCGCTAAGCTGCACGATTTGCTTTCTTCTATTTTTTGCACGCTCTTTTCCCCAGCCGCTTTCCATATGTGAGTAAGGCAACCTGTCACGAGTGACGCATTGCAAAGTGTCATTGACAGTGGGTTAGTTTGTTAAACTTGCACTATATTACCAGATGAGAATAGATCATTCGATCAGGTTTATGAAGAGCTTACGGTATGGTTGCTTTAAAGTAATGCATTATCTGTGAAAGTGACTTAAAATGTTTATTGAACTTGTGGAACAGTTGAAAATATTAAATTCAGCCGAATATTTGTCATGTAAGTTTGTCAATCATATTCGAGAGGTATCTCTTCTAATATCGGACAACTGATAAGTACACAAATATATTCTCAGATACTGGAAACATAATATTTTAAGAGACATTTGGAGGTCCCTCAATGCTTCAATTAAGTCAAACGGTATTGATAGCGGGTTTTTATTAAAGTTTTCTAATAATGTAAGTGTTCCTTATTTCACCAATGACTTTTTTATTGCAAATCGAATGACTTGTTTAATTTCAAGCAAAAAACTAATTGAAGAGATAAAACTGAATAAAGGATTCCGGAGCCAAGTAAATTATAACATTTTCACTCTTGGGTTATATAGGGTCATTAAAGTGCCAAAAAGGCCGTATAGACTTTTGGAAAAATTGCTTACTTCAAAGTCATGAGTTCCTCTCGAAATAATTGAGCATATTCGTTGAACATGTGGAACGCTTCGAAAACCTACAGTTTGTGCTAACAATCACCGTATAAGTAAACGATATGAACTACGATAGTTGTTCCTGCTGAGGGAATTTTTACTCCTTTCAAGATTACATAAGCATTTCGAGTCCGTCTCGAGGAAACTTTAGAACTTGGATTCAATTACAGTTTCCGAATAACTTCAAGAAAATTTTCAAAAGTGATCAATATTCGTTGGGAAATAGGGAAGCTTCAAAGATAATTATGTAATGGAATAGCTTCTTTGATGATTCTGCAGCTATTTGAGAGTGATCTAGAACCTTTACGACATTATTTTTGATGGATTGAAACGCATGTTACGGCTGGAGGAAGAGGAAGGCCTCAAACAAAATTCAAGAGTCAAGAATTGGTTTAAACTATATCCATAAAAATATCGACGCTTTTTCTCCACTCTTTTGAAGATAATGAACTTGACTAGCTTAGAATTATACAAAGGATCTCCACATATAGTATTTGGTATGCTAGGGCTAATTCCTCAATTTATATTTTAATTTTTACGATCAACTTTTTGCTCGTGTGACAAGATCTATCTAGACTGGTCTGTAACATAAAAGTGTTATCTGATAACATTGAAGGTCACAAATATTATTTCTGTTATTAGGGGCAAGTATATTCACCACCCACATAAAACTAAAATAATTTTCTCGCAAATTATACCCATTTGCCCCACTGTACTTACCGTCACAATTCACTAGACACTTTGGTTTTCCGTTGAATAAGTATTTCAAAACGATGTATGTGTATTTATGTATGTATGTATGTATGTATGTCCCTAGGTATATTATTTTATTTGCCTTCATCTGTAGCCAACTGTATGTAAAGTAGTTATTTGTAAAACATACAAAAATTCAAATTCCCAATTGTGTAAATGTGCTATTAAAAGTGGCAAATTGTCGTTGGGAAAAATACGAAAATTAAATGAATAGAAAAATTAAAACAACAATAACAGCAACAACTATGTGTACAGCAAGCTAAAGCAAAACACCGTCAAGTCCGTAACAATAATAGAAAATTTAATAGATACAATTAAACATCCGCCAAATAATAAAATTTTTAAATTGTGACTACAATGCGGCACAGTAGCAACAACAGCAACAACAACAATAGCAGAAGCAATAATGATGCAGTTGCAATGCAGTGTAGTAAAAAAAATGAAATAACAGTAGTCAAATAATGTACCGCAAATCCCCCACAATGCGGACAACTGTACGATTACATATGTCTATACAGACAGGTTGTATAGTATAGTTGGTATGAAAAGCACCGCATTTGCGGACAGATTGAGGCTTAAGCTGTTTTAGATTTCTTTTATTCACAAATTGCAATTTAATTTTTTAATCAGCAGAAATAATACAAAAAGTATTTGTCTTTTTTAATGAGTACATATAAATGTACATATGGATTGAAAAATTATTTGATTTAATAAAAACTATTTTTATATTATAGTAGAATCTGTTTGAAGAAGTGGAATCAAAGTGGAAGTGAACACAGGAGAATTTTATATGTATATAAATCCTCCTAAAAAGCTAGGTGAGGTCATAATCAAATTATAGCAAAAAACCGTTTTATAGAGTCACTTTTGATCGGAATCTTTACTTTAGTTAGAGCCGAAAGGCTTCATTTAAAAGTAAACCATATTTATTGAAAAATATATATACATATATCCTTACAGGCCATATCTCATTAAAATCTCAAGAGCCGTCTCTAAAGTAAGCCTCAAACATTCCATATTTTTTCGAATCTGTCAGCTAATAATATGTATCATTGATGAAAGAGATAATGATATATTTTTTTAATACAGATAACGATTTTCTACATACAGATAACAACGATCTGGTCAGTACATAATTGTCGTCGGACGTCAAAATTTCAATCCAATCAGACTCATAGGATTGTTTTAAACTCGTATGGAAGTGGGCGAGTCCGCAGATTTTATAAAAATGGTACATAGCGATATTGAAATATCTCCGATTTTGAGAAGAGAAATCTCGCAAAAATCAAAACACGAATTATGTACGAGTATTCGTATTCGGATATTCCTTCCTTTTCTATGCTGACCTTCAATATTTGGTTTAATGAGTTTCAAAAGTGGTCGCAAATCAGTTGTCGATAAGCCTCAAAAATTGGTAGAGAACAATGTAACAGAATACCCCATTCTCGCTTTAACATATCGATGATAACACAAAAGTGTTGATAAAGCTTAGAAGCTCAGATGGTGTAGTTAATATTCCGCGCGAAATATTATGCTGTAAAGGGTCGGTGCAATAAAGGGTGCCGCATTTCTTTCTCCGGACAAAAAGTGTAGCCGTGAGACATCTTCACAGCAGTTTTTGGATCTGTTTAAGCGCAAACCGAAGAAGTTCCTTCGTCGTATGCTGACCAGCGGCCAAAGATAAACAGATCATAGACCTAATAATAGTAGAACCCGTGGATTTCACCCGGGTAACACGTTCCGAAGTGTTGGACACTGTGTTCCATGATTGACAAAGTGGGATTTACATCGACCACCTGGAGATAGGGTTCTGTTATGAAGCTATTTGGCCGAACTGGTGAAAATATCAAATCAATATCAAATAGGTAAGCAAATTGTGCTTCAGATCCTTACAGCAGTCGAGCCTGAATTGTTCGAAGTAGACTGTGAACTGCTAGCCGAACCAACTCATTCTCTATAATTGATGCCCTGTGACTTCTTTATTCATTCAACTAGGAGAACAGGAGTCATTAATTCCAGTACAGTCCTATGCAAATAATGAGTAAACTTTTATATTTTTCACTTATCCTGGCCTCCACCAATTAGTTCTTTCCAATATTTTATACACTTGCATTACCAGAACGGCTCAACTTACTACAAATATGTACTTAATTAACTTGCATTCTAAACGAAAAGCCCTCGAGCATTTTGTGGCGACTCTCAAACTGCGCCAAAACAAAACTCCAAACAAAATAAAACGAACTGAGCAATTTTTAATTGTACAGTTGTAAAATATTTCACGAATGCACTAATTGCCATGCTCATGCAACAGATGCCAATAGCGCGGCTAAAACGAGCACAATGCTAACAAAGTTGCCACCCAGTATATACAAACACACACACACACACGGCGCTGCAAGTGTTAAGCTGATGTGATTAACTTGCCAGCAATTCGTGGTGAATAAAAGGAAATTAAAAGAAAACCAGTAAATCAACTGCAAAAAAATATAATAAAATTGCAAAAACAACAACAAACAACGAACACAGAAAATACTATATACTATATGCAACAAAAAATATAATAAACGAAAAAATTGCCATAAAATTAATAAAAGGAGCAACATTGTTGCCGTACACAACACACGATAATAGCTTGGTGCAAAACAATTTGCAACATTGTTGCAAGCTGCATTAATTTGAGTATAAAATAAAATGCATGAAGGAGTGTGCGCACACACACACACACTCATTGGCATGCGACAGCGCTAAAAAGAGTGAACAACATCAAACTTTTACTATATTAATACAATAATAATTTGAAAATTTAACGACTTTTGATTTTTATCTTGCCGTCATAAAAAAGTGAGTGCCGCCAAGTTGTTGCTATTGTTGCAATGTATACTTACATATGTACATGTATGTGTCTCTACACAATAGCTGTCTGGTTTAATGCACTTTGTGAACGAACTTATTCGCCGTTCTTCATAAATATGTGCTGATATATGTGCTTTTTACACAAATACACGCAATTAAGTCAAATATATAAAATTACAAACTGACCACGCCCAGTGGTGAGCATTTGAGTGGTACACTCAAAAGCACTAGTTACATATGTACTCCTAAACGAATGGAAACACGGAGTAATGTGTGAGTCGCAAAAAGTCGGGAACTACACGGGAAAAAACGGGATTAATGCAGCAAATGATGGATTGATACACGAATAATGCCAAAAAGTTGTTGAAAACGAATATTAATGAGAGAGGATACCTTTCACTGAAAGCTACCATGATTTAGAATACAACTTACAGATGGTGTTGGGATCAATATTTTCAAACAAAAAGATTATTCAAAAAAAAATTTGAGGAATTGTCATGAAATATTAAACAAATGAATATATTTCAAATTGATCCCTTTACTGATAATTTTGTGAATGCTTACGCGTTCACCTCATCCTGATCAAGACATGATCATACTAAAGCTAAGTATCTAACTGATCTAGATATAATTTTTGCCCTCCTCAAGTTGAACCTACTTAAATATCAGTTTCTGGAAGTATGAAAAGTATATTAAGCCTATAGAATTAACAATTTTCTGTCAATTTTTACGTCAAGCATAAAAAAACTGTCAAAAATCTTAATAAATCGTTAGAGCTTGAAATTTGGTGCTGATATGGATATGGAAAATGTGTATTTCCTAGTCACATTAAAATAAAATTCCAGCAAATGAGAGAACGTCGCAACATTATGTAACATGGTATGCGATACGACTTGGATAGAAAGCGATATGCTTAACGTGCCAATTCACTCGAAATATTGGTCTACAACTTTGCTTCCGCCGTTTTTTTGGAAATTTAAGGCTTTTTTTGTATAAAAATGGTTACAAAAATGTTATTCAAAATATTGGCCATCGCTAGCTACTACTTTTGACTATTCTTTCTGGCAGCATGCGTATTCCGTGCAAATGTCGAGAATTCGGCTCAAAAAGTGACATTTTCAGTTGAGAATAACTTTGGGATGCAAACAGATCTCTACAAATATTTTGTTGGGTTAATGTTGACACAAATGTCCAAGATCGATATAAAACGATTTAGTCGATTTAATCGACCAGTGCAGTGCTTGATCCTAAAGACATCTTAAGCCTGTTTTTAAAACAAATCAAAATAGAAAAGGGTTATACGAGCAGCAAGCTCAGGTTCATCTTGAAATTTTCTGAAATGGCGAGGAAGAGAGACATATTGAGATTCTCATAGAACATCTCAACCAGACTGCTGCCATTTTTTTAAGTTCAACGTAATAGAGTTTTTAGAGAGCCAAATTAATAGACGAATTAAAATTTTTATTGAGAAACCTTTTTTTTGCCTTTTATACTACTCGATAAACGATTAGCTATTTTTACATTTTTGTTTTTGCTTTTTAAAAGAAGTTGGTAAGTGTCATCGGTTGATTAATATTTTAGCAGCGACATCTACCGTTGCCCTTTTTATAAATAAAATTCAGCCAATCGCAGACAAAGAACGTTTATCGTACGTCTTTGTCACAGAGTTGCATTTCATTTTCAAGTTGATTAGAATTCAATTAAAAATATATATAGATTTTATTTTCTATGGTAAATCGATCTTAATAAGCTTTTTAATCGAGCAGAGGCCAGTTAATTAATCAATTAGCTCCTGTCTAAAAACGCTATAAGGATAGCTGGAAAAGTATTCTAAAATGAAATGAACAGAAGCTACGTGAACAGCAGAGAGTTGAAAATATTCGAGAGAGGTAAAAACTAGTACATATACGCATATCGTACAATTTCGGAACATTAGAAAATACCGGCAATGACTACTGGGATATTCTATAATTATTTGCTCCGCCTTCTCTCAACACTCATTTATCATATAAGCTGCAAAAGTCAAAGCTATTAAAATGCTATTTTTATTTTTTTATTTTATATTTTTTTTACATATGTTTTGCTAATACATTAACATGTTACTCTTCTCTTTGCTTCGTACACAATTTTTTTGCACTTTGGCAAACAGGAAACTACTTTGCATTTAATTGTCTTTAATGACGTGCAATATAAAATGTTAAAATGTTGTGAAATTTGGATAAGTGGCGAAGTGCAAAAACTGGCATATATTTTATTATACATACATATACAACAAACTGGCAAATACAAAATGAAAGGCAAACGAGAGAAGAGGAAAATAAAATTGCATAATCACAATGCATTTTGTAGAGGGTTTTTTTCTTGAAAACTATTATAATAATTTTTTGTTGCTTCTTGCTTTTTTCTCTTCTTCAATTTGAGAGTACATAAAGGAGAATGTCTCGAATATTGACTAATTTTTATTTCATGACCAATACTTAGGAAACTTGTTATGTTCGGAGAGCTACAATAACAGTAGACTTACGAAGATAAATAAATCTAGATAAGATGTTTTAGGCATCAATGATTCGGATGCATCAATCCCTTCACGGCCAAATGATTACCTTACTCTACTGATAATCCAACACAATTCCCAAAAATTAGCCTAAGCATTCAACAAATGCTGCTGCCATCCACAGCTGCCACAAATTAGTGTAATTTGATGAACCGCTAAATTTGTTTAAACGATAAAAAATTTTAGCACGAATATAATTGAAAGCAATTAAGTCATTAATGCATTATTACTAAGTCCAAAGCAAACATTTAACGGTACACGTATGCGCAGTTATTTAAAACCCAGCGTGTATGCATGCACATAGAAACTATTGAAATGCAGATTGTTTATTTAATATTCTACCGCACTGCCAAATTTCATTAACTAGACAAGCCACTAAACCTACACACACACACAAACTAACCTGTGTGTGCGTGTGTATCAACTGTTTATATTGTGTCAAAAAATCAACCACAGTTAAGCGCATTTAATCGGGCAAATCATTGACTGCCACAAATGACATTGAACAAAATGCCAACAAAAACATCATCTGGCCACGCAATTGAGCACCCACAAACACAGAAGCCGACGCACACACCAACACACAAAAATATATATAAATTTATATTTCCATATGTGTGGTGTGTGTATAAGCGATGCTTTCTTGCAATAAACCAACTGTTTTGCGATTTGTGTGAAAATGTTGGAAAAATTGTGTTAAATATGCATAAAAAGTTTATGCAAGAAATATACATACATATGTATGTATAGTGTATGCTATGTAGGAAATTGGAACTCAACTCTTGTGGTATAACGTTGATTTATGGTGAATATAGACATTTTAAGAAAATCGATTTGGAAACTACTTAGAGCTTTTAAAGTCGAAAATACTTCAGAAATAAAAACAACGTAAAAGTAAAATATACATTTTATCGATAATATTTTTCCAAAAATTTATCGTTTTTAGTAAAAATGATATAACCTAATACATATTCACTTCCGAGTGAAATTCAAGTAAATTCACTTTCAATCCGATATTTTTTTTAATTTTCACTTAAGGTAAGTAAGAGTAAGGCTGTTTAAATTGGAAAATACTCAAAAAAAAGTGAAGTAAATAGTAAAAGAAAAATTTTTATCGATATTACTTTTCCGATCTATTTTTCAAAATTATCGTTTTTAGTAAAAATTATACAATTTAATAAATTTAATTATCTTTAACGAGTATGTATGTATGTGATTGGCGTTCAACCGTTAAGCCGGTTATAGCCGAATCAGTTGGCGATTCCAAGTGTAACCAGGTCGCTCTCCACCTGGTCCCTCCAACGGAGTGGAGGCCTTCCACTTCCTCGGCTTCCTCCGGGGGTACTGCATCGAACACTTTCAGAGCTGGAGTGTTTATCGTTTATCGTTTTTATCAAAAATTAAATAACTTAATATAATTGTTGTTATTTTCCTTCGATACAAGTGGGATACTTAGCGTTTTTATCGAAGCACAAAATTCTTTAACTTGATTTGAAGAGTTTCAAACACTTAACAACGATACTTGTATTACACTTATTACCAAAATATCTAATTTTACTTTGCTAGTGATGTTTTATCAACGTTGTTCTTGTCTTGAAGCCATAGCAACTTTTGAAATTCGCATCAAGCGCAAGCATCCTATACGACGACTACTTCACATTGACTACGTGACGGCATTCCATCTGGTATCGCAAAGTGCCATAATTGGTCTATGTGTGGCTAATTGCCTGCCAGATTAACCTAACCTAACGTTTATCATCATTTCGATCGCTATTAGTGTTATTATCGAATTCAAAACGATAATTAATTAATTTTATTCGAATTTAAATTTTTTTTATTACCGATAATTGAGCAATTAAACTTCGATCATATTTAGTAAGTGACACAAATTATTTGGTTCTCTAATAACATTTCGATAACATTTTCAATGCCATTTTTAAGTATTTTAGCTATTTCTGAGCTCTCTTACTGGTGTCACTATTCAAATCAGATCGATTCTTAGCAAGCATCGGTTATTATTTATATACTTTTTCTTTAAATATTCCCAATCAAAATTGGAAAGTTTTTCACATTACATTTTCTTGTTTTTGAACTTTGCAACAATAGATCATTTATATCGATTAGTCTCTAATATATGCTAAATTTTCACTTTGCTTTAACTTCTTTGAAATAATATCGAGTTTTAATAGGAAATGTTACCATTTTAATATTTACCACAGTTTTCAATTAGAATGTGAATTTTTTGTTTATGTTAATATTAATCGATAAATATAATCCTGACATATTATCGAAGTCTCCAAAAGTCTGGAGATATTTGAATATTTTATATTTTATTTTACGCTTTTTATTATTTCTTCCAAACAAACATAATCTTTGCCGATAGATTTAAGTAAGTATGTGCTAGATATATGTGCTTTTTTATCTCTTCACATTTATCGATAACATTTGAGAGATATTGTGATTTTTAATCGATACACAAAAATCACAACCGTTGGTTGCAGTAGTTGGTAGCATATATGAATGAGACCGGATAACGGATCAAAATTAAAAATAGAGATTTGATGATAGTCATTTGAAGATTTTTAATATAACAAAAAACTGAAAGTAAATTATTTTCCTTTCGGGTATTTAAACACAGCTTTTTAAGCACATTTTATTCTCTATGCAAACTCATTTATACATATATACAAACATATGCAAATGCACGAATTTATGGCGTGGACATGAATCAGCCATGCGTCAAAATATATATACATACAGAAATATATACTAGATGCAACAGTTGGTTGCCACCTTCAGGCCACCAATACAACATACACACAGAGATACTTTTTCAACATATGCTGCAACGACAACAACAAATGATGTGAAAAGCAAATAGACACCCACAGTGGCGCAAATGTATTCGTGAGTTGTGTGTATGTGCAGCATCAAATGCTTGCCGAAATTTCAATGTGGCAGCGTGGCGGCGAAAGTAGCAAAAAAGGCAAACAACCGGAAACCACAAAAATTTGCCACATAATAAATGTAACAACAACAACCATAGCACACACAAACAACAAATGCGTGTAAGCATGTGGTTGCAAGGACGAATAATATTTACATAGAAGCCAGAGATACAATTTTATTTACTTATATAAATGTATGTATATATATATATCTGTATGTATATCAGTATGTTAGCCTGCCGCATAGGCTTATTAAATATACGCACGTAGCTGGTGTGTAGGCTTATTGGCACGCACGCACACAATTGCACGCATTACCGCAAATCAACGCAAACAGATTCTGCTGGGAAACCATAAAAGTGGCACAACTTGCCGAATCCCGGCAGCTGCATTGTGTTGACGACGCTGTAGCCAAAGCCAGCCAAGACATCTAACCCGCCTTCAACCACCTTCCACGCCACACACAAACACACTTTCATAAACTAAAGCATTCATGAGGTCCTTGGCATCATCTGCTCTTTCATCTTTCTTCACTTCGCACACACATGGATACTTGCTTCTTCATGGATATTTTAATGTGTTTGCGCCAAGAAAGTCGACACACCAGCAAGCAAGTTGCCAGCAAGCGCACAATGCTCGGAACTCCGTCAAGTCACTAGAAGAAGACTCTCTCACACACACACACACACACACACACACAAGTGTCTCGTTGTGTGGTTGTAGCGCAACGCCATTGAAGCAACAAGCCAGCAGAAGCACACAGTCAAGTTGTCACCAATAACCGAAAATCTACTCAAGTAGCTTCATATACTATAAAGAACAACAACAATAACAAATGCAAGCACATACAAACAAACGAAGAGCAAGTCGTAAGGAGCAGCAGAATTCTCTGCCCAAAAGTTTGTTGTTCGGCATGGAGCTTGACAATGCTTGGCGCTTGCTAAACGAAATGTTTGTTGACTGCCGGTGCCGTTATATGCAATCACACCCACAGACTCGTTCTAAGTATGGCTGATAGCCTCTTAAAGAGCATCGTTTATAAACGGAGAAACTGTAGTTGTCTCATGCGTTGGTCAGATTTTAGAAGAGGAAGAAGGTCAGTAGAAGTTGGATGGCAAATTATGCTGTTCTTGGCTTGTTGCACAGGGAAAACACACATATATATATTCACAATAATGCTGTGGAAAGACGCCACTTTTGGTTTTTAAGTGTGAGTGTTTGCGGGTTGTTTGTTTTGATTGCCTTGCCTGCTCAAGGTCAAGTACAAGCTATGTGCAACGACCGCCAATAAGGAAAACAATCAATGTTTGATGGGTTGGAAATAAGAATGGTTGTTTGCGGTTAGATGTCTTCTCAATCTCATTTTGTGAGAGTATTCCACTAAAGTTTAGACACGGAGTTCTACCGTTCCCGCTACAGATAGGTCTATGCGACCGCTAGTGATAGTAGTCACAAGAAGAATCTAACCAAGGACTTTTTGAATATAATGTAAAATATTTTATTCCATTATAGAAGTGCCAATTCAAAATTGACTCCGTTCCATAGAAAAAAAGGCCGTTGGAACCCAAGAGAGATGCGTACTAAGAGATGTGAAGTAGATAAGTAGGCATAGTGGTTGTAGGGAGACGAATCGAAACCATTAGGAGACCCATTGCGAAATTACTTGGACTGCAATCCTCTCATGCTACCATGTCTTCTCTGAACCACTCTGTGACTTTAACCTTATCGTCCGAATAAAGATAACACAGGCACACAACAAATTTATCATGACCTGGGGTCTTACTATGTATGCCTGATGTTTTTGGGGTCGCTAAATCCGAATCCGAGGTCCATTGAACCCCATCAGATCAGGTTTTGACATACTCCAGAAAACCAATATGGGGTTTTTTAAATTTCATCGGATTTGCTTGTAACTCGTTACTCGGGGATCTGATTACGAATTGGGTTTTAAAATGTGTCTACCATACGGATTTATCGGATATCGATGAAGAAGTTTGATAGAACCATTCTTCGATACCTCATTAAGACGTTAGGCAATTTTCTCAAGCATACTTCATATTTTAACAGAAGCTGGGGCTATTTCATATGAAGACTAGTGGAATTAGTTCCGGACAGTCAGAAAAGTTTAAACAAAATATTCAGGAGCGGTCAACAATAAAAAGAACTCGTGTGGCGTCAACCCTCATTAAAGAAAGATTACACAGCGAAGACATAACAACAAACATAACAAATGAACAAGAACACAGCACAGAGAAGAGCTGTAAAAACATTTGGTAAAATAATTTGGTCTATATAGAGACCAAAAGCCAACCAAATGCGAAAGCGCAGTCAAAGCAATTGTAACAATAAGCATAAAGACAACAACATGCCCCACACCCGAGCCACTTTGGCAGTCACAAGACAACTGAATGCTCACAGCTCGTCCAACTGTGGAATGTGGCATTCGTGGCATTGTTGAGGGTTGCCTTTGAAGCGACGACGCGCTGCTGCTTAGCAGCACTTATGTATTATTATGTGCCATTGCTGGGGTCTTGTTCGTGGTTGCCGTTTTTCGTTTTTTTTTTCTTTGTGTTCTTTTCTCACTTTTTGTATTCCCACTTCGCAGTTGATCCTGTTGCCATCGTTCAAGTGTAATTTCTGGCACTCGCGTTGTGTGTTTGCGGCAGCGGCGCACTTTCGCCCGAATTACAGTTGTGTGTCTGCCAACAACGACCGACCTGTCATGCTGTCCGCCTGGCTGCTTGCGTCTTTTAGTGCACTCTACACACACAAACACATTTCGTGGTAAATCAAGTGTTTGTGTGTGTTTTGGACACGCTCCTGTTGCTTGGCTTCGTCTGCCGGCTGGCGCTTGAAGCACTGCCGCCACAATATTATTGTCTTCATCATCATCAGGGTTGGTGTGGTTGTTGTTGGTGTTGAGTGTTGACGCTGACGTTTATGTAGTCGCGGTCGTCAAGTCAATTTGAAAAAGGTTAACTTTTGGGTGTCGACATGATTCCATATTAGCTTTTTATTGTTCTGACGTGACTTCCTCACACTCGGCTTCCATCATACTTCTTGTTGCCTCTGCATTTGTGGTGTTGTGGGCTTATTTGTGGTATTGCTTGTTAACAGAGTGATTTAATGGCACTCATTATAAGTAAAAAAAAAAAATAAAAATTACTAAATATTTCACAATTACATATAGTAACAAAAAACACCCCAAAAATTGCTTCTAAAAAAAAAAATATTGTAGAAATCCCCAAAATTTATCAAACACCCAAATGCATTCTCACAGCAATAACCTTTAAGGCAGTAATCTGCTTCAGAAGCCGAAATAAGCGTTTTTTTAGCAAATTTTTTTTTAAAGGGAAGGAAATGATTGCGGTAAACGGAATTTTAAGACGATAGTGTACTATATTTAAGGTTTAAAAAACAATATTTATTATTAAAAAATATTGAAATTTTTTCAAAGTTGTAAGTGTTTTTCTGGAGCGCCTGGAATCTGCACTTGTAAATCGGTGCCGGTGATGGAGGTCGTGCGATGCATCTGAAACAGTCGAACCAATTTTTTTTTTTAATTTTTATAAGTTTCTTTTATTTATGAACTAAAAAAATACCGATGAAGTTATAGAATTCCAAATTTTTTCGAAGTTTGAAAAAAAAAATCACTTTTTTAAGAAAAAATATTGACTTTAAGTTACAAAACAAGTAGTTTAAATAATACTTTTGCCCAACTTTTTTTGTTCAAATAGAAGATTTAATTTAATACTGAAGCTAGATCACTTTACTAACACTTGTGAAAATGAAAACTCGAGAAAACGCGCTTTAAAGGTTTGCCTGAGCATTCGCACCTGCTCGACGCTGGGCCACTAAAACTACTCTAGCTTCGAAAATATGTCGAATTGGCCTCTGGAATTTTATAGACATATTCTTGAATAGTTTTGGAAGAGATTAAAAAAAAAAAACAAAAAAATAAATTTTTTGAAGCCTGTAAAGCAGCCTTAAATTCTTTATCTTCCTCGCACAAGCAAACCAAAAACCACATTTTCAGATACCTTACAACAAATATGTAAATATTCACAAGTAAAATCTTCCCTTGCAAACATAATAGATAGCTACAAGTGTCTTTGAACTGCCTAAATGTAACAGGCAATACAAATGGACTGTAAATCTGTATGTGCATAAACACTTCATGAAATTGCCATTTGCTCTGCTCACTTGGCCTTAAGAGTGAATGAAGCAAAGGAATGGAATACAAGTGTGTATGCAAAATTGATAAAGTCTACAGACCAGAAAATCTAAGATTTACTTGTGTATATCCAATAATATATTATTTGCTCAATAGACTATTCTGTGTGCATAATAAACTGTTGGGTGTTGGAGGAGTAAGATAGACTGACGAAGGATACTATTTTCGATAGAAAATTCCGAATTTACGGCGTTTGAATATCAAAGAAAATATTTTAAATTGTAACCACGGTCAATTTCGGGAAGTAATGCCAGGGCATTAAAGTTGATTTCTAATACGAAGAGGCTTCTCTGAAAGTATTGATGTGGTAAGATATACAATGAAGAAAGTTGGAAATAACAATGGGTAAAGATGGTACCTATGTGAGGTATAGATGATACAGAACGGCTAAAACTATATCTCAGGAACGTTATGTTGCAGTTTCTAAATAGGCTTGGCATTTCAATACTCCAAAAATTTGAGCTACATATATCGTTCTTTCACTTATATTGTGGTATCACCAGTATTGAAAATCATGTTCAAATCGGACTTTAACTTTTCAAGACCCCAGATATCTAACATTAAGACCTCGGTGGCTGTGGCCAATTTTTACAGAAAATACTAGTAAATCTCTCAGATATTCTAAAAATAATTCTCTTTATAATAGTGCCAATCGGGTCAAAACTCCCATATATCTAATAAACGGATTTTCGAACTTCCGCTGGACTTTATCTATACTATTATTATAAAGAGGAAAGATTTGTATGTATGTTTGTAATGAATGAACTCAAAAACTACTGTGCCGATTTCAAAAACTCTTTCACATAATAGGCTATATTTATTGCTAGAATCTCAACTTTCTGGAAATAGTTTCCAGGTGAGGGTATTAAAAAGACTCAGGGATGGAGAATCTTAATCTGAAACTGAAAATCGTCTTGCAGTCATTCTCTTCGCATCGCAATCGCGTGCGAGAGAGTAGAGTAAATGTAATATATAATTTCATGTGCGAATTTTCCTCATTTTACTTTTTATATATATGTATGGAAGGGGGTGTATATATCTGTAAAAACTTATAACTTTTGAAATATTTTTTTAAGCCCGTGCGAAGGCGGAGTGGCCTCCTAGTATCGAATATACCATTTAATATGTGAGATGGAACTTGTATGCATGTGATTGGCGTTCAACCGTTTAGCCGGTTATAGCCGAATCGATGAGAGCGCGCCACTCCTCTCTTTCCTTCGCGGTTCGGCGCCAGTTGGAGATTCCAAGTGTAACCAGGTCGCTCTCCACCTGGTCCCTCCAACGGAGTGGAGGCCTTCCCCTTCCTCGGCTTCCTTCGGCGGGTACTGCATCGAACACTTTCAGAGCTGGAGTGTTTTCGTTCATTCGGACAACATGACCTAGCTAGCGTAGCCGCTGTCTTTTTATTCGCTGAACTATGTCAATGTCGTCGTATAACTCGTACAGCTCATCGTTCCATCGTCTGCGGTATTCGCCGTTGCCAATGTTCTGAGGACCATAAATCTTGCGCAAAATTTTCCTCTCGAAAACTCCTAGTGTCGTCTCATCTGATGTTGACATCGTCCAAGCTTCTGCACCGTAGAGCAGGACGGGAATGATAAGCGACTTGTAGAGCTTGATTTCGGTTCGTCGAGGAGAGGTAGCACCTGTTGGCAAGAGTGATTCTGCGCTGGATTTCGAAGCTGACATTGTTGGTGTTGTTGATACTGGTTCCCAGGTATACGAAATTATCCACACCTTCAAAATTAGGACTGTCAACAGTGACGTAGGAGCCAAGACGCGAGTACGCCGACTGTTTGCTTGATGACAGGAGATATTTCGTCTTGTCCTCATTCACCTCCGGGCCCATTCGCTTCGCCACCTTATCAATGCGGGAAAAAGCAGAACAAACGACACGGTTGTTGCTTCCGATGATATCAATATCATCGGCGTACGCCAGCAGCTGTACACTCTTGTAGAAAAGATGGAACTTAGTGGCAAAAATACTTGAAATCGTTCCAAGAGTTACAACATATAGTTAATGATTATATATGGGTAAAATTATGTCTTAACTCAATAAAAATTTTTAATTGAATTGCGGGAGTCTACAATGTGCGGTTACATACGAATTCATGACTGTTTTACTTGTTGTAAATAAATTTATTGAATTTTTCAAAACTCATATAAAAATTGCATTAAACACATTTTCTAAATATATAGATCATACTTATTTTCTTTAAACTTGTATATTACAGTAGAAAAATCCATATCGTCACATACCCACATGCGCCCAACAACAGCTTTCCATATCTCGCAATTGCATAATATTTCTCACGTTATTAATGCCTTAATGTGCCATTGTTAATTTTTTGCCTTCAACGGCATATTTTAATCAGGCAAATGCGTTCATGCGTTTTTTCCGCTCTGCCTTTGTCTTATTGGAAATAATAATTTTTTGTGTTACATATTTTGTCAAAGCACTGCAGCAAATGGATGGGTGGCAATGCCTTTGTTTTGATCGCCATGCAGACTTATCTAAACTAACAGTAATTCGCAGACATATACACCTACATGTCAATATGGAAATGCCAAATGAGTGCGCATATATTATAAATAAATGTGTGTTTGAGCGTATGTGTGTGTGTGTGTGTGTGTTTCAAGTGAAGAAAAACATTTTCTTTCTTTCGCGCGATTTTATTTCGAATATTCCATTTTTGCGTGAAATTAAAAACGAAGGCAACAAGAAAATGTCACAAATAACAAGTCATTACGACAAAAAAACGTAAGAAGAAAATAATTCGTAACATATATGTACATACCTACACTGCACATTCATAGAGCATCTACATGCCAAAACACAATATTACTCATACCCCGCCCACGTTTATACAAATCATAAACATATATATATGCTGGTTGTTGTTTTTGCTTTCTGTAAGATGTTAGATCTTTTTAATAAATCTTTCTATTATGAGCAATTGAAGAAAACACATAAAGCAAAATTATTCACATTTTGTTAAGCAGTAGTAACAAACTGGTTACTTATGGACTATATGAGAACTTTCGCGAAAATATTTGTGAAATTTCGAAATTTTTAAAGTCGCAATGTGAGTAATGTCATTACTATTTCGTGTGCTGATTGCTAGTGTTCAAAGTGTAGTTGAAAAGTGAGATTATCCTATAGTTAATCGCGTCAAAATAAGAGAATTAGAATCGGAATTTTATTCATATCATATGAAAGGACTAATGGAACAGTTCCAGGAAAAGTATATGTAGATTTGCAACTATAAGTCGGACCACAACTTTTCAAGACCCCAGATAACTAACATTAGGACCTCGGTGCTTGTGGCAATTTTTCCGAAAATACTGGTAAAGCTCTCAGATATTCTAAAAATAATTTTCATTATAATGGTGCCAAAAATGTGAAAAATCGAGTCAAAATTTCCTCCAACTCCCATATATCTAATAAACGGATTTTCAAACTTCCAGTGGACCGTATATTCCAGTTAATATGTGAGATAGAACTTAAATTACCAGATCTTGACCTCATGTAGAGCTTAGATTTTGATCTAGGTCAGTTCCAAAGGCCTCTTTGCGAGTGCTTGATTCTTCCGCAGATACTTCGGACTCCATCAGTTACTAAATCTCTACGGATTCATTAATAATACTAAGAGATACGAAATATTGCCTATCCAAATACATAAAACCTACCTAGTTTGAGGACAGTTGGAAAATAATTACACTACTCACTGGGTGCTGTCTACTAGCAATTGAAAAGTCAAACACCCACAAACACATCATTTTAATCACAGTTTCATGTATAATCCATATATGCATGTGCACAACAAAAATTGTTTTCTTTCGAAAAACTTATTCATTCGCATTTTAAACAAAAGCAGGCAAATAATATCAGAATTTTAATAACACCTGTGCTCTACCACATCCGGCAGCTTACAAAGCCCTCTTCCACCTCTACACATAGCAGCATCAGCACAAAGCATACGTGGTTATCCTACGACCCTATTCTATGTAATCTTCTCTTTTCTACCCTCTCTCTCTCTCTCTTTATACTGAGTAGTCTATATCTTAATATGTCGTCCTCGGCTTGTGCCCGTTATTCAACGTAGCAGCCTAACTTTTGTGCGATTATTATTATTTTTCCAAGCGGTAAAGGAAGGCATACATACGAATAAATACTTGTAGCGACGCCATGAATGTTCGGCTTGCACGGAAATACGCCTTTGTTTGTGCCGCTGATAATATATTGTGTAGGAGAGTAACGTCGTTGGTTGTTTTTTTTTTTTTGACTTGTCAGTTTTAAAAGAAATAATCGTGATAATCATTATAATACAAATGTGTGAACATAAACAGTTAGCTGGTGGGAAAACTTGAAAGAGCGGATGTTGAAATGAGGCCGTCAAGTAAAATGAAATTTGTGCATACATATATTTTTGCTTAGGGAAGAAATAAAAGAAGAAGAGAAAAAGGTTTGAAGAATTATTTACAAGATTCTGTGTTAAAACTTTCAACATGAAAATTTCTTTTACAAGGTGTGGACCAAAAAAAACGGGAATTTTTTTTGAAAACAAAATAGTTCCCATTAGATATTTATGGCTAGCTCTTCTTCCAGTCGAAAAACTTCTCAAACTCGATTTTTGGGTTAGCCTTTAGCTCTTTTTGTCAGAGTGAACATAAATTAGTATTTTTTGCAATGTATTTATGTGATTGGCGCTGAAACAGATTAACCGGTTATAGCCGAATCGATGATAGCGCGCCACTCCTCTTGTTCCCTCGAAATTCGGCGCCAGTTGGAGATCCCAAGTGTAATCAGGTCGCTCTCCACGTGGTCCCTCCAACGGAGTGGAGGCCTTCCCCTTCCTCGGCTTTCTCCGGCGGGTACTGCATCGAACACTTTCAGAGCTTCGTCCATTCGGACAACATGACCTAGCCAGCGCAGCCGCTGTCTTTTTATTCGCTGAACTATTTCAATGTCGTCGAATAGCACGTACAGCCCATCGTTCCATCGTCTGCGGTATTCGCCGTTGCCAATGTTCTGAGTACCATAAATTTTTCCTCTCGAAAACTCCTAGTGTCGTCTCATCGGATGTTGACATCGTCCAAGCTTCGGCACCATAAAGCAGGACGAGAATGATAAGCGACTTGTAGAGTTTTATTTTGGTTCGCCGAGATGGGACTTTACTTTCCAATTGCCTACTCAGTCCAAAGTAGCACCTGTTGGCAAGAGTTATTCTGCGTTGGATTTCAAGGCTGACACGCCAGCTGTACACTCTTATAGAAGATTGTATCTTCCCCATTTAGCTCTGCAGCTCGTATAATTTTTTCCAGCATCAAGTTAAAGAAGTCACACGATGGTGAGTCACCTTGTCCGAAACCTCGTTTGGTATCGAGGTCCTTCCCAATCATGCGGAGTTTCTGAAAGCAGCAACAAAAAAGTGGTGTGTGTCGATCTTCTTTTCACGGGTCTTCTCTAAGATTTGGCGCATGGTAAATATCTGGTCAGTTGTGGATTTTCCAGGTACTATATACGATAAGGTCCAATCAGTTTGTTGATGGTGGGCTTTAGTCTTTCACACAGTACGCTCGACCTTGTATGCGATATTTAGGAGGCTTATCCCACGATAATTGGCACAGATTGTGGGATCTCCCTTTTTATGGATTGGGCAAAGCACACTAAAATTCCAATCGTCAGGCATGCTTCCTTCCGACCATATTCTACAAAGAAGCTGATCCATGCACCTTATCAGTTCTTCGCCACCGTATTTGAATATTTGACTTGAATTTTTTACAATAAATTATAAAAACACATTTATTTTTATTACTCTGTAATCTAATATTCACTAAATATGCCTACAATTTTCACCTAAGACACCTTACAATGCCAGTTAATCAAATAACAAATTGCTCTCTCGCCCACAAAATACAAAATTTGTCATACTCTTAAACTAAATAATGCAAATAAATCAAGTTGCAGCCAATAATTTATCAGTTTTACAAGCACTACGACAGACATATGCTCGCATGGAACACGCCCTCCTGCGCATACTCACACACACACATCAGACAGTGGCAAGCAAGTTTACACAGATAAAAGTGGAAATTAATATGCAATATGTAAATTTTTAACAAAACTAATACTATTTATTATTATGATTTGCAAGGCAAATAAGTTATGGGTGCCATATTGTAATTTGTTTGGCAGTCAATGCTGTGAGTTTCACCAAATAGCCGTTGGCACAGCATAGCTCAGATTGTCCAGCGCTCACTGCTCAGTGTGTTGTTTTCGAAATATTTGCAGTGACAACTCAGCTGACAGGAAATTGCCGCACAGAGAGGGGGGGGGAGCAAATATTTACAGTAATCACATGTAAGCCAGTAGCGAGTGAGCTGCCTTGTATTCCATGCATTTCTATGTGATAATATGTCAGCTGACATTTGATAATTATGCGGTTGTGTGAACGTTCAGCTGTATTTTTATGCATCAATTCATGGGTATTTCGATTTATTTTAGTTGTTACTATCAGCTGCCGCTTGTCATGTTATTAAACTAATTACATGATATCAATCAATTTATTCGGTTTGTATGTATGTCAAAATATCATATAGTTGATGGGAAAAATATAATCATGTGTTGATTAATGGTATAAATTAGGCATGTAATTTAGATAACAATTAAAATAAAGGTGGGTAGAATATATGGGAGTGCATGTAATAAATAAATATATTGTACGTTCATGTGTATTATAAAACCATGTGTTTTCAGCTTATAACCCTACAGAAATAATCTTGATAAAATTTTAAGTACAAATAGTTACAAAATAATTATTTTTGGTGGATAAGATAACATTTATTATTTTTGATTTAATATTCTTTTAAATTTTTTAAAATTATTTTTGAATTCAAAGACTATAGCTCTCGATATGACAGCTCATTCCAAATCTTTTCTGACAAATTAAAACATCGAATTGTTTAATCTTCTGGCAACTTGACTTTGTAACCATGCATTACATTATATTGCCATAAAATCCAACAATTTTGTAATATGGAGTTCATTTTACAAATTTATTTAAAGGAACAGTTTCAAAAACGTGGCAACCCTTAAAATAAATGTGTCTGAGAAATATTTCTTAAATCTTCTTTTTTGATGGCCCATATTATAATATTTTGTATACGTCATAAATTTAAATGAATAAAAAACTTTCAAAAGTGGCAACCCTCAAAAAAAAAATTATTAAACTACAAGTATTAAAAAAATATATACATTTTAAAACTTAAGCCTTTTAAAATGCCCATTGTTAATAAACCATATTGTAAGAAATTAATCAACAATAGCTTCCTTTAAGAATTTTCAACCGGGTGGCATTCTTCCTCTTAAAATATTTTCAACTTAAAATTTTTTCAAAACTTTCGCCTCGATATCTATATTTCTGTATATCTTATATACTCATTTTTTGTATTTAAAATTTTCGAAATAGGTGGCAACACTTCTAAAATATTTTTAACAAAAATTTCTTTCCATATAACATTTTTTTAAAAGCCTTATGAGTATAGTTATACATCTACATTCTAATAATTCAATAGCTTTCTTCTACAAATTTAAAACAGGTGGCATTCTTAATACGAGGGCTGATATATATATTTCTGGCCTAATAATGAAAATAGGAATATTTATCAACGAAAATGGTTTTATTGTTTTTCAAAATATTCTCCATCAAGATTTATACACTTTTGCATGCGCTCAAACCAATTTTCGAAGCACTTTTTTTGAGCCTTTTTTTGAGCGATTGTCAAATTGTGCGGGATCCAACGAGAACAAACCTTTTTTACGGCCAGCTGTTCATGCAATATCGAATGTATGCTGGTGGGAGAAATGCATAGGCATGCCTCTATCTGAAGGTATGTTACATGACGGTCTTGCATTATCAGTTCACGTACGGCATCGATGTTTTCTGGCACAACGGCTGTTTTTGGACGACCTTCACGGAATTCGTCTTTGAGCGAGCGTCGGCCACGATTGAATTCGTTGTACCAGTTTTTCACAGTGCTTCATATAGCATGCTATGGTGCTTCATAACCATACAAATATTTTAGTTCATCGATGCACTCTTGTCGCGATAATCCACGTCGAAAGTTGTGAAAAATGATCGCACGAAAATGTTCACGAGTTAATTAAATTTTTTGGCCGAGATGAATTTTTTAATTCCCTGTAAATAAAACAATTCACGATTAAATGACAAAACGTTCTGAGTAATGTTATGCTAAAAAATATCAAACTTTCCAATGGAAATGTCAGATTGCTCCTGGCAACACTTAGTGTTACCTAGGCCAGAAATATATATAGCAGCCCTCGTACCGATCAAATCATGGAGGCTTGGTCACTGGCGACGAAAAATTGATCACATACGACAATATCAAGCAAAATCGGTCGTGGTCGAAGGCCGGTGAATCGTCCCAAACATTGACCAAGCCGAAGAAATTGACGGCCAGGAAGGTTTTGCTTTGGTGAGATTGGAAGGGAATCATCCACTATGAGCTGCTCCCATATGGCCAGACGCTTTATTCTACCATCTACTGCGAACAACTGGGCGCTTGAAGCAGGCGATTGACCAGAAGAGTCCAGAATTAGCCAACAGGAAGGGTGCAGTGTTCCACCAGGACAACGCCAGACCACACACTTCGTTGATGACATGTGAGAAGCTACGGCGAAGGGATTATCATTTGTTCCTGAAAAGGATTGTGAAAAGTGGCTGTCTGAGTTCTTCGTAAATAAGGAGGAGGCTTCTACGAGAGTTTTTTCTATATTTTTATAAGCTTTAAAAGTATAATTATACACCACCAGATTGTAATAATTTATTTAACTTATGAATAGTTTTATCTCAAAAATTGAAAACAGCTGGCATTCTTAATGACACATTTTTTTCAACTTTAAATTTTCTTCAAAATTTTTAGTTCATAACTATATATTACTGAATTTCTTGTTTCCTTATTTTATGTATTTAAAATTTTCGAAACATGTGGCAACGCTTCTAAAATTATTTTTTAACTAAAAACATTTAAAAGCCGCTTCTGTTTGGTATGCCAATTTTCCATTTCTATTTCTTTCAATTTAAATTTTTTTTCTCCAAATCACTAAACAGGTGGCAACCTTTTAATTTTTTTTGACAAATGTTGCCCCGAAAAATCAGAAAAAAAAATTCAAAAGCTGCAGTATTTACTAAGGTGTCACACTGTACACTTGGAACGTGACGCAATATTGTTGCGCTACACAATTTCGTTGCAATCGATCGATAATACTAGCGTACTTAACAAAATTTCAGTTTAAAAATGTAATGTACTTTCAAAAATATAAATAATTAACTAATTTTTATGAATTTCATTACTTGACTAAACTAAATATAATATAATATATCGTAGATACTTACATACATATGCTCTACAGTTGCTATGTAGTATCTACATGTTCATATTGGTATATGTAAATACTACCTTAAGACACAAAATATTTATGCTGCCACAAATAATTAATGATAATTGTGTTGAAAATTGCGATAATTTTGTCAGCAAGCTGGCGTTTTTTTTCAAGCAATTACACGCACATATACTTACATACATACATATGTACATAGAAACTGCCATATTACTTTACGCACAAAAAATTCATATTACGCATGAAGTAAAGTGATTATACATACATATACAACTCTACATATGTAATGGCAGCAACTTATGGGAAAGAGCACAGCAACCAGTTTATAATAATTATACTGACATATTTACAAACATATTTAAATGTTGAAATTCTCGAAATTTACATGTAAATATATATATACATATATGTATATATATATATAACTGTATGTACTTCAACGCACTCGCTGATATGTAAATACTACGCACTCGAGCAATTCAACACACACATGCGAGCAGCAGTCAATATGCAAATGCTTAAATATGTATGTAGATATACTTCGAGTGCGTTTGCGCATATATATGTAAACGTATGTGTAATGCGTTACAACATCAAAGATAGTGTCAATTATTAACGCAATTAATTCAATCATTATTGAATCATAGAAATGGCAGGCTGACATTCATGCAACGCTAGTCAGGCGACAATCAAGCAACAGCCAATGCACAACACTCGCCTGCCATCGATCATAACCTTTGCTATCATAATGCCGCCACACACACACACACACACATATATGCTTTCTGATTTACTCATACTTGTAGATGTATGCTGGCCTCTTCGGCAGCGCCAGCGTTGACGTTGCAATTGTTTGCGCTAACGGTAATGCTTACGATGCTCAGTAAGTGCTGGTGTTGTTGTGTCGCCAATGCTCGACACTCACTTCCATCCCTCCCATCACCTCCATCGTTGATAGTTCGTAATTATTATGATGTGTGCGTGAAGATGTGCGTACGCGGTTGCGTATACGCAATATATTGTTGTCCACCTTGGCGTATGATGAACGTCAGCCCGAAAGTGTGCTAGGTTTGCATGAGTGTGTTTGTAATGTCATATTAAGGCCCACGTTTGTGGACTTGTGTGTGATTTATGTATTTATTTATGTGTTTGTTTGTACAAATATCTCTGTATGTTGGTGTATGTGTGTGTGTGTCCGTATGCCAATAAATGTCGTCTAGTGTTTGCCGCTGTTTTGTCAACTTGCCCGACTGACGAGCTGAGTGTCCACCAATGCACGGGCAATCGTGCGCATTGGTTAGCCTTACATATTTAATGTGTCCGCTACAGTGTTGAGCACACAATTAGCATAACTAGAATTTTATTAGGCAACACATAACCGTTTTAGCAGGTAAACTAAAGATAAAATTAGATCAAAAATTTAATAAAATAAAATAAAACAATTTTTAGATAAAAATATTCCGCAAAAAAAGTATTACATATTTTAAAAAATTAAAAAAAATTAATAATAACTTTTTTAACTTAAATGAGCTTAATAATAGTTTTCAAAATATAAAAAAATAATTTAATTAAAATTAATAATAATTTTTTTGTTGTTAATAATAATTTTTTTTTTTAATTTTTAAAATTTTCCCACTGCACATTTTCCTTACACCAATGTAGTAATCACAAAATTATGCTTGTATGCTGGTATAACTATTTGTCCATTACTGGCCTATAAGTAACTTATTATCGTCTCACATATGTTTGTGCGCATATTTGTGCTTCCTGTCGCTTTGTGCCCATTTAGAGCTATCCTCCATCCGGTGTTTATAAGTTACTTCACGTGTTTGGTTGTGTAATCGAGTGTATACCTCGCTGTGCCTACACGCTGACACACCAAAATGCATAAGTTTGTATGTGAGTATGTTGTGTTTGTGTGTGTGCTATATGATAATTACGAAATCGGCGCACGAGATTCGGGGTGTTGTATCCCTGTTCGGTAATGATTCCATTAAATATGCTAAAGTGAAGTTGAACATAATTTGTCATGCGTCTGTGCATAAACTCGCCGATGCGCATGTGCTTATGTGCGTGCACCTTATGTCATCTCATGCAAATATATATAGATGTGTATATAAGTATATATGTTGATATACAAGTGTTTGCTGCAATCTCTGCCTCATTTGTTGTATTAGCGGTTGTCTCAGCGCATTCAATCGATTGCAACTATAAAGTTATCTATATGTTAGTGTAAATATCTTTGTAAGCGCAATGACTAAGCTTAAGAAATTATTTCCGTTAGAATAACGGTTGCTAAGTAAAGTTTGGCAACGCTTGAAAACTTATGTTTAAAGTTGAAACTACTATTAATAGATAATAAATATCAGAAAAAAATCGGAAGAGATTAGAATCTTAAAATAGCAGTTCAAACTTATCTTTTTTCTCAAGAAATTGATTTAATCTAATGTTATGTTGTGTTATGTTATGTTATGTTATGTTATGTTATGTTATGTTATGTTATGTTATGTTATGTTCTGTTATGTTATATTATGTTATGTTATGTTATGTTATATTATGTTATGTTATGTTATGTTATGTTATGTTATGTTATGTTATGTTATGTTATGTTATGTTATGTTATGTTATGTTATATTATGTTATGTTATGTTATATTATGTTATGTTATGTTATATTATGTTATGTTATGTTATGTTATGTTATGTTAGGTTATGTTATGTTAGTTATTTTATGTTATGTTATGTTATATTATGTTATGTTATGTTATGTTATGTTATGTTAGGTTATGTTATGTTAGTTATTTTATGTTATGTTATGTTATGTTATGTTAGTTATTTTATGTTATGTTATGTTATGTTATGTTATGTTAGTTATTTTATGTTATGTTATGTTATATTATGTTATGTTATGTTATGTTATGTTATGCTATGTTATATTATGTTATGTTATGTTATGTTAGGTTACCTTATGTTATGTTATGCTATGTTATGTTAGGTTACCTTATGTTATGTTATGCTATGTTATGTTATGTTTTATCATGTTGTGTACAATTTTTTTTTGACAAGGCTTACTATCTGAATTTTGAATTTTATTGTTTTATATAGTCAGAGTCAAACGCCTTCATTTTCTTCTAATAACTGTTAAATGAGAAATGAACATAGACATAGCTCGACTTTCTCCTCTTGTTGTATATCAAAAAACTGGAAAAATCGCTGAGTTTTGTCGTTGCCAAGATATCTTCATTAAACAATACTCCTCAAATACCTCCTTCCACTCGCCAGTTGCAAGTATGCAATAAGCAATTTTTGACTCGGAAGGTTATGCCTGAACACACACACACACACATATATATGTAGCTAAATGAATTTACATACTCACATATGTATCCTCGTATGCTTGTGTCCTGCCACAGTTACACACACTCTCTCACTTTACTCAGTGACACTTGCAAATTAAAATTCAATATTAACGAAAATGGAATAATTTAATTCCTTTCACATTTCCATAATCGTACAAATGCTGACTTCATAAAAATTAAACTTCGATTTAATAATACTGACCAATATGACAGCGAATATGGTTGTGCTACGGACACAGTTGAATATGAGGCGGGGGTGGGCAGATTGTGGCAGCTTGTACTGGGCGGATGATCAGCGATAACCGAACTGATTGTTATTGTTGTTAGCGTTATTGATATATAATTTGTTGTTGTTGTTATTGCTGCTGTAGCACATTTCGACACTGACACAGTGGCTGTAAAAACGCCACTCAGCTGACCAATAAAAACAAGACCGAAAAAAAACGAAAAAACCGTTACACAGCGTTGTGGATTAAAATAAGAAGGATAACGGTGAAATGTACGTTACGCGCTCAATAACCTTGTATGTAAAATATTTTTTAATTTGTCCAATAGCGGTGGAAATAATAAAATATCAGCGACCACAACAACACTAACAGCAACAATGTGCAGTGGCAGCAACAACAACAGCAATCAGTGGCATAACGGCATTAAAGTGAAAACAAGCGTGGCAACCAGCAGTGGCTGCAACAACAACAACAACAACAACAAAAATAATAATAATAACCATGCCAACAACAACACGAACAACAGCAAACTGCCAGACAATCCAACCGCAATACAAGGCAATTAAACATTTTAACTTCATTCCCTCTGTCCTACTGTCAATCCCTGCAGCGCGTGGCAGCACCGATTGTGCGCCACTGTCACACACGGTGTCATTGATGAGCCCCAAACACACACACGCACTCCCACACACATGCATGCAGCTCTCTGTTTGCATATATTTATTTATATAGCCAACCAACAATTATATTCATATTCCGAATGTCAGTGGAAAAAACCCGACCACTTGTGCCGCAAGTTATGCCATTTCGAAAAGCATGCGAAGTAGCTCCACACACACACACACACTCATGGATGCCAAGTGGTGTGGAGAGCTGGAGGCGGCCTGCTGGTGTCACGCCTGGCACGGATATTTGTGGTGGGCAAAGTGTTATATGTGTGTGTGTGTGTGTGTATGTAACGCGTTTTTAATATAATAAATGCACAAAAAACATGCCGTTTTAAGGCATGCAACGCACTTTACGTGGCGACACGCACACACACAGCGCCACATTTGCGGCGCTAAATATGCGTGTAAACCAAATATGCGTTGGGATAAGGACAATATGCTATGAACGCCAGCGTTGTTGTTGAATGGCATGGTTTGTTGTTGCTTTGGCAGTAGCCACAGCAGCGGTGCGCGTCGCGTCGCTGATTGCCGCAATAATAATCAA
Organism: Zeugodacus cucurbitae; assembly: GCF_028554725.1. Taxonomy (NCBI): domain Eukaryota; kingdom Metazoa; phylum Arthropoda; class Insecta; order Diptera; family Tephritidae; genus Zeugodacus; species Zeugodacus cucurbitae. The sequence continues at coordinate 67,991,670 of NC_071669.1, forward strand.
ATAATGTGTTTACTGAAAACATTTTTTACAATTATGCGCGGCAAATTGATTTTCGAGTGTGAAATACTTTTCATATATGCATACAGATGTATATAAATATTTGTAAACGTACACTTATCTGGTCCACAAGTGCAGTATAAAATATATATATGTAGGTACATATATCAGCATTTAAATGATACTTATAGCTGACTGTGGTATTCCACGCGCGAGTTTATAGCGCATTAATAATTTGTATGTTTTATTGCTTATTAAATTGTAACTAGTCTTCGGGCAATTAGTCCACAACTAGTTCAAAATGGGTGAATCGTTCAATTTTTGTTTATAATCGGATTGAAGACAATTTTTGTATAGTTTTATTGCTTATTAAATTGTAACTAGGGTTCGGGCAACTAGTCTACAACTAGTTCAAAATGGGTGAATCGTTAAATTTTGGTTTAGAGTCAAATAGATCGAAGAGAATTTTTTTGTATTTTTATTACTTATTAAATTGTAACTAGTCTTCGCGCAATTAGTCCACAACTAGTTCAAAATGGGTGAATCGAAAAATTTTGGTTTAGAGTCAAATTGATTGAAGAGAATTCTAATTATCAATGAAAAAACTAAAGAAATTCCTTAAAATGACCAGGATGACTGGAGTGGGGGTAGTGTGTAACCCCAAGGAAATTCTGATAAAATACATCAGACCTTTTATGCGTTTCAGTAAAAATTTTAACGATTTGTTAGAAGAATTTATAGCTTTAATGCGTTACAGTTTATTTGCAATCACTTTTTATCCGAATTATGGCCCTGAACCGCTTAATTTCAAAGTAAAATTTTTTGAACGGGTCCATTTTTAATTAGAACTCTTCTTCTTCTTGACTGGCGTTTACAGCGCTTACGCGGTTATAGGCGAGTCCACAACAGCGCGCCACGTATCCCTCCTTCTGGCGGTTTGGCGCCAATTGGTTATACCAAGCGAAGCCAGGTCCTTCTACACCTGGTTCTTCCATTGGAATGTAGGTCTCCATCTTCCTCGGCTTGCACCAGCGGATACTGCATCGAACACTTTCAGAGCTGGAGCACTTTCGTCCATTCGAACAACGTGACCTAGCCAGCTTATAGAGTTTGGTTTTTATTCGTCGAGAGAGGACTTTACTTTTCAATTGCCCACTCAGTCCATAGTATCACCTATTGACAAGCGTGATTCTGCGTTGGATTTCAAGGCTGACATTATTATCGGTGTTGATGCTGGTTCCCAGATAAACGAAATTATCTACAACTTCAAAGTTATGACTGTCAACAGTGACGTGGGAGCCAAGACACGAATGCGCTGACTATTTGTTTGATGACAGGAGATACTTATTTTTCAGTATTTTAAGTAAAATACTATTTCAGAAGTCCTTTCTTGCGAAGATTTCTTTGTAAATGGTTAGCAACTAGTTCCATATGAACTCGTTTGAGACTAGTTGGTTAGATATATGGCTTACTAAGAATTACATTTACTAAAGATTGCATCTCAGAGCTAGATATTTGTATATAGCTTACAACATTAAAATATTGAAAAGGAATTTTGTATAAACAGTGGACACAAAATTCATGAATTTATCATTTATTCATAAAGGCGATGGACTAGTTCATCTAATTTAACTAAATTTTAATAGAAAACCTTTGTATTCCCTTCTAATTTAATGACACTTTACTTATGTTATTGAAATGTATCTTCAAAGATATTCACTGCAAATCGCAACATCACACAAATATATTTGTGAGTCGAATATTATCGATAATATTTAATTGAGAGTATATGCGTGTTTATTAGCAGGCAATAATATATTTCTATGTATGTATGTGTGAGAGTATATAACAAACACTCATAGTACATATGGAGCTATTCATTATTGGAATTATTACGCAATGGATTGCATGGCATTTTGTTGCACTGCGCCGAAATGCATGCTACACACACACACACACACACACAAGTACTCATACGCATGTGGATATCAATACATTTACAGTTGCAGACTGACGTGGATGTCGGCAATGCGTTAAGCAAATTTAATTAAAATGATTAAATTATTCAAATAATGTAAATAATATGTACAGTTATGGCAATGCAATATTTTTCGCACTGCAACAGATATCCGCTGAGCAAAGTATCATTTTTAATGCAATTGTAAATATGTGCGCACACACACTTATACGCCGACTAATTACTTATATCCTTTGACACCACGCGGTATTGGCAAGGAAGCCTGTTCTATAGCTGTAAACTCCTCCGTGTGTATGTGTTTGTGTGCGAGTTGAGCTTTCAAAGTGTCAAATGCGATACTTTCTGGTGTGAAAAATCACACTCTGTAATTTATGTGTATGACCACATGAGTGTGTGTCTATATATGTATTTAGTACAATTAAGTGTGGTTGGAATATGGACATTATGGCAAGGAATTTCTGCTTAAAAACTAGGAAACTCATAAGCAATAGTACAAAATGGACGTGGATGAGCACAAAATTGCTGAATATCAGTGTTTATGATAAGAAAACTAGTTCGTGGAGTCATATGAGCTATTCCTTGAGAGGTAGGATATCAAAAAAAATCTCAAATGTTTCCAGGCTTAAATTCATATATTTAAACATAAAGTAAACATGATTTTTAAGCAAATCTACCATATTTTGAGAGATTTTAAACCGACAATAACAATTTTATTCATATTTTTATTTTATTGTTGCCTACAATTAGGCGCATTTCTTAAAAAGCGCGAAATGAAAAGTTTAAGATTTAAATTAGTGAAGACGCAAACCAGCTTATACACAGAAAGCGAGGACGGGATGTTGTTGTTATAAAAAATGTGGAAATAAGTGTTCTAATTCTTATGCTTGCCTAGCTTTAGAAGCACTGCCTAATAATGTATATAATAAAATTGCTGCGACTTAATGAAGATGCAAACCAGTTCAGAATCACTTTAAAGATTACAAAGATTTAAAAAATGTCATAGTTGTTATATTAAAAAGAAGCTTCAAACTTTAATTTGCTTCTTTCTATATCCCTTATTAACTTAATTATATTTTTACCAACATACATGTAAATATATAAATGTGGCATGAACCCCTAAATAAATACTTATAAACACCCGTAAATATATATAAATCCCTAAACCAACATTTTTCTTTTGTTCTGTGCTTTCTTCTCGCTTACGCGATTTCAGCTCATTTATTCTTAAGCCGTAATACTTTTGGTTAAGTTATGCAAAATAATTATAAACTTCAGACAGTCTAACTTTTTTGCGTTTTTTTTCTCTCTCTCTCTATCTCATATTTTTAATTCTTCACAAGTCACAAAGCAACAGGCGAAGTGACGAATGGCTGAGTGTATATCTCATTTGCTGGATATTTAAAACAGTAAATTTAATTATTTTACGTTCAAGCGTGTCTTCGAGCATTAAATTTGCTTTGCATAGCGGAAAGTATAATATAAAAGGTAGACAAAACGTATACTCTTTAGCTGAGAGGGTGTGGTGGAGGGGTGTTGAAAGCAAATGAGACATAATGGCGTTAGAAAAATATTAATTATACAAAAAAGCGAATTTCACACTTTCAACAAAGTTCATTAACAACAAATTAAATGTGCGTTAGAGGTGTTTAAATTATTTTTGAATTAAAAATTTTTATGTGAACTTTATAAAGCCATATAAACGCTAATACATATAAATTTATATTTTAATATTTTATTTTTTAATAAAAGAGTTTGTAAAGTATTTTCGAGGATTATTATTTAATAATTTAAGCTGATTTGAGAGTTATAAATCAGTTAATTTATGTCCAACGCCTAAATGTATGCTATATTGTTTAGCTTCTGCGCTTTTTATGCGCTTCTCATAAACATTTTAATGACTTTCGTGAATATATATATTAAATACATATGGATTTATCAATAAAAAATATTTTTTTTTTTTAGTTTCTTACGCCTAAATTTATGCCTAACTTAAATTCCATCGCAGTATTCTTTACTATTTGAGCTTTTTATGTGCTTTAAATAAATTTTTTAACGAATCATTTGTGTATATATATTAAATATGTACTAATTTACCAATGATAAATTAAATTTTATTGTATAACGCCTAAATGTATGCTATACATTACATTAATACACGCAAATTATTCAGTACTAGAGTTTTTTAATCAGTTTCCTGTAAATATTTACAAAATTTATATTATTTTATCAATATCTAATCCAAATATACAAAATGAGCTAACCCTCTTTAAATAAGAAAATTTCTTACTTCCTTATGAAATTGGCTACATCTACAAATAGCTTTATTAGTTTGCATAAAATGCGCATATAAATAGATAAAAATATTTACGTGTGAGTATAAATTAAATTTTAGCCCCTCTGTTGACTCGACTACGTATTTATACATCTAACTTAACATATATTTCCGTACATATGTATATATATCGTTTATGTGCTAGCTAAACCACTTCCGTGCATACATAAGCGCTTATATTTTGACGAAATAACAACAACAATTTATAGTATAACACACACTTAGCCACGAGTATACTTGGCAACCACCTTCAAGTTAACTTAGTTGGCAAAATGTCTGCCAAGACATTGAAGCGTTATAAATTTAATTTAAAATGTGCGCATAAATTAAGCGCGTAAACGTGAGAGTGTCTAGAGCGTTGTGCTACAGTTAAGGTGTGTATTTAAGGAAGTTCGAACAAAATGGTAATAGCCAAGAGAGAACAGTGCCTTTAACTAAGGGACTATATATATATATATATACTTATATATTATTATTATAAATATATGTATATATAAATAGTAGACGATGATGTAAATAATTTATATGTAAATATATATTTTTATAAATTTTCAGAGTAGGGATGGTATTTACTCAAGAATAATAACTAAGAAGTGTTAGATACCATATTTTTTGTACTGGCTTATTAATAATTTAATATTCAAAAATTGAATTTATTTAATATTAATATAATTTGTTTTTACAAAATATTTGGTGTGTATCTTTGCTAAACAAAATTATGAAAGCCTAAATGTGGGCAACCATTTTTTATAAATTTAAATATCTCCCTTCCGCTTTTTTGATCTTTATTCAATACTGTATAAAAAGTGATCAGATTTAGTTCAAATATGCGCCGTTTCGTTCGATAATCTGTTTCCATCTAGACGGCAACTTCATAATTCCTTCATAAAAACAGGTCCTCCTTATATGCGAAGAACTCGGTCAGCCACTTTTCACAAGCCTCTTTTGAGTTCAACTTTACACCACCAAGAGCATTCACCATGGACAAGAACAGGTGATAATCGCTTAGCGCTATGTCCAGGCTATATGGTGGTTGCTATAAAACCTCCCATCCGAGCTCACGTAGCTTCTGATGAGTCATCAACGAAGTGTGTGGTCTAGCGTTGTCCTGGTGGAACACTACACCCTTCCTGTTGGCCAATTCTGGACGCTTCTGGTCGATCGTCTGCTTCAAGCGGTCCAGTTGTTCGTAGTGAATGGTAGAATTAATCGTCTGGCCATATGGGAGCAGCTCATACTGGATGATTCCCTTCCAATTCCACCAAACACACAGCAAAACCTTCCTGTTCGTCAATCCCGTCTTGGCAACTGTTTAAGACAATTCGACAACGACCGTTTTCGCTTGTGGTTTGTCGTATGTGATCCATTTTTCGTCGCCAGTCACCATCCGCTTGAAAAATGAGTCGGGTTCGTTCCGTTTCAGCAGCATATCGCAGGCGTTGATTCGGTCCAGAAGGTTTTTTTGCGTCAAATCATGCGGCACCCAAACATCGATCTTTTTTGTGTATCCAGCTTTCTGCAGATGGTTTAAAATGGTTTGGTGACTAACTCCCATCTCCTGGGCGATGTCACTAGATGCCGATGTTTTCCATGATTTGATCGGTATTCGTCGTCAAAGGTCTTCCGCCGGCTGGCTTATCCATGGTGTCGTTTTCACCCGCTCTGAATCGTCAAAACCATTCCTCCACAATTCGAAGTGATAGAGTACCATCCCCAAAACACCATTAATCTCACGGAGCATTTCTCTAGCCTATAACTGTTGAACGCGATATTCAAATACGAGCTCTGTAGCGCTTTATAAATAGCCGCGAAATTCAAAAGACAAAAAATTGGTTATTTTCTTCAACATTCTTTAACGGTATACATCCCAAGGGCTATGCAAGTTAAACTAATTTTCAAAAAATCCAAAAAAGCTTCATTTATTACTCATATTTCTACCGAGTTATATAATATTCAGATCACTATACAATATGGCGGCACATAACCTCACTTGTGCAAAAGAAAACAAAGAAATGCCGCACTGTTGCATATCCATCACTTTCATTTAGTCCAACCCCAACCATATTTTTCGCATACTTGTTATTGCACCACCAGCCACAACGCCACAGTTGCTTGTTGCAACTCTTCGTTGAAGTTACGGTAAATAAGCTGTCATATACCAAATGTAATAGGCATGTACGAGTGCAAAGGTATGTATTTGAAATCCACACAGTCATAAATACATATATGCCCACAATGGTGCAACACACTGATGATTTTTGCATATGGCCAACATCTTTTGTGGCAAGCGCCCACCAACTACACTACAGCCCTTTACACTTTTGATAGGCTAGCGCAACTAGTTGTTTTTGTTGTTGTTTTTTGTGTTATTCTTCAAATTGCCAACATTTCTTATGCAAGTTGCCTGCCGGATCAATATGAATAATTCATATGAAATAATACAATTTTGTTTTATTTTATTATATGGTCACTAGAGTGCGCCAACTTCCTAAGGTCTATGAGTGCACCATTATACACCTCTTATACCGCACGCTGCACTGCTTTCTGTGTCTCAGCATTTCGCGCATTTCGAAATTTCACAAATATTTCACAAAACGTTACAGTTACGTTGCATTATTGTTATTGCTATTGTTGTAGTAGGCACAAAGCGTCTTTTGTTGCAAGTGCAGCACACTTGCTAGCGCCCGCTTGCATTGTTCTTGTTTTTTTTTTGTTAGTGTGCTTCTTTGTTTTTGCGTATTTCCGTCTATTTCAGTTATGCCTTGCCTAGTTAGATTTATGTATAGAAATGCTTCACAATCTTCTACTTTGTTCTTGTTGTTGTTGTTGTTGTTGCATTGTTTTTGTTATTCAAAATTTTGTTGAATTGTTGCAACAAAAGAAGTTTCGAGTAACTTGCCACACTGTTAGCCTATTTAATTTGCACTCATGTTGCACTTGTTGTTGCTCGGTTTACTTTGGTTATGCTTGTTATTGTTGTTGGTGTAAAGTAATTTCCCGCGTAAACAAAGCCAAGAGGGTCCAGTTGTAGTAGTAACCATTGAATAAGCTTAGAGGCTTGCCGCCAACGAAGCTAGAAGGCTAGGCTCACTAGTGAAAAATGAGAATTTTTATTTGATGAAGAATGTGTTGGAAGACAATGCTCGAAGTAGACTAATTTATAAATATAGATAAGTAATGTTCCTACTACATGTTTTATATTAGTTGTATAAATGTTTACCTTCTCGACTTTGGTATGGAACTTGTCGAATTTGTATATTTTCACTATTGATTTCTTCTAATTGTAGGCCAGTTTTTTCGCCATAATACAAATGTGGTGTGAAACTTTACTATTAAATATGGTTAAGTATTTTTAATTGTGCCTAAATGTAGGCAACATTCATTATTATCACTCACTTGATCTTGACTCTGATCTGGCTTTTTATTAAATTTGTTTAAAATTCTTTCGAGTTGATTCTCTTAAGCATCTCATCAGCTAAAAAAACTTCTTTTAAAAAAGCCTAGTAAGAATAACGAAATTGCTCGCATTTTCCTAGAGGGTAATTACTTCAAAAAAGTTATTGCAACCATTCAAGTATAAAACTAACTCGCCATTCGTCAGCTCATCAGATTTCAGTTTGGCATATGATTGACGCGCATTTCCTGTTAAATATTTTAAGAAGAAATATGTTATCGTTGCAATATTTGATTGTTTTATATTTAAACAGCAGCAACACATTGCATAAAATTTAATATACTACTAAAAAAATTGTCTCGAAAGTATAGTGTAAAACTTTGGGGTTCTTTTTCTGCCACTAAAGTAGGAACAGTACATCGAATAAATGTTAAATCGATCTACACATTCATAAGAACATTTTGGAAACCGTCGTGACGTCATTGAAAAGCCATGAGACGATATATGCTTCGATAATATGAATCTTTCAATCACAACAACCTTAAACATACCACTCGAATGTTAGAATTGTGCTAATGGAAATATTTAAGTAGTGTGACTTTATATAATCTCAATCCAGTAGAGATAAGTTGAGCACATAATTATTGCCCCAAAAAGACCTCAAAACTTATCGAATACACGAGTAAATAACAGTTAAAGTCAACAAGTTCATTAAAAAGTACTTTTTACTCTGCGATAATTGTGTCCCACACTTCTTTTGCTTTAATTCAGGAGTGAAATATTTAAGCAAAATACATACATATGTTGCTATATATGTACATACGAACGAACATTGATAGCGGTAATAAACGAGTGACAATTATATTGAGAGCAATTGAGTTACATGTGCACTTCATACACATTTCTCCATGAATTTTTGATGCAACCGAATGATACATATATTTGCATATTCATATATGTATATATAAATACACCGTTAATGCGTCAGTTTTCCAAATATTTAAGTGTATATGTATGTATGTAAATACGCATGCGATTTTTTCATAATTATTATGTGACATTTCATCTGTCACTTAATTTTCAATTTTGCATAACTTCTCGCATTGCAGTTGTAATGTCGATCGATCGACTTTTTTTTTGCTGTTATTGAGTTTATGTAAAGTGTTCTGCGATAACCCAGTGAGTGAAATAACAAGGCGAAAAAATAAAAAAATAAAATAATTTTTACAGTATTATTTCGAACTCATAAATTTAAAAAATACAAATGTTATTAACAGTCTCTACAGACAATATTTCAAAATTTTAAAAACATTTAATATAAAAAAAATATTTTTGCACAATGAAATCTTAATGATTAGTGGTTTACATATTTTATTATACAAATGAATCAGTATGATCTGCAACTAGTCAGTTCACCGGTTTCGCCCCTGTTAAAAATACATACATATATTTTCTATATTACATACATATTCCACCAATATATGTATATTGGTTTGTTGCCATCAAATTGCGTATATTGGCACTTCGTTAATTACATTATATATTAAGCCAAATGAATTGCTCACTTATTTCGTTTTAATTGAATCTGCCAAAATATTTTTCAACATAGTAGAGCGAATAAGTTATGCATGTGGTTGTTGTGTTGTTTTTAACTATAACAAATAAAATTGAATATTTTTGAAGATTAAATAACGAATAAAGACATATATTTACAAGATAAGTTAAAAATTTAAGAACTAGCATATACCAAATAGGACAAATCCTTACAACATTATTAAGGAGACCCCCCAAAATTTTGATAATTTTCAATGGGCTGGTAAATGAACATAAATTATTTTTTAGAGTTTTAACTTTGCATTTATTTGAAGACGTCTTCTTAAAAAAGAATAAAAATAGTACATAATTTTTGTTGTTGTTGTTGTTGTTTGCTCTGGTATGAACTACGATTATTATTTTCGCACAAAAATTAACAAAATAGCGGACCTTTTGAAATCGCCTTTTCTTCAGCCACAAATCAAGTTGAAAAGTAAAGAAGATCTTCACAGATTTGATTTATCCTAGTTCATACTATAGCTATATATGTATAGAATAACGTATTAAAATTTGGAACCGATTGGATTAATAGGTTTTGAGTAACCTTATGCGCCAGTCGTAAAAACACTGTTTCGAGAAAAACGCGTTTAAAGTTTTGAGAAGCAAATTCTTGGGTATAAAACCTACCTACGCTACCACCATTAATTGCCTATATCTTCAAGAGTTTTTGAAAATTTCACATGAAATTTTAAAGGAACATTGTTGAATAGTTATAGGTTCGAATTAAATTAAAAAAATAGATTTTTTGAAACCGAGAATGGGGGGTCCGCTTAAGAGAATGAAGACAGCTTTTAGATTGTGGAATCGTGTATTTGTCGATCATATATATGACTAAAGATTCACAAATAATATCTTGAGAACTTTGAAAGAACTATTCTTGGAACATAATAACACACTTATAAACCGGTATGATATTCTATGTATTTATAAAAGTTCAATTTATTTCTAAAAAATAAAAAAGTAATGGAAAAGTGAAGACTCCAACAGTTTATCCTCTTGTATATCTAAAGTACTATACCAACGTGGACAGAGTTCAGCTAGAGGTGTCATGGACTTAGTTTTTAGTAAGAGTAATAAGTTTGGAAACACGTGGTTTCCAACTTTTGTCAAACAATGTTTTTCATCTTACAGCAGATCTGATGAGCTCGCAAGAATGGGCACCCATGTTCCTATTACACAAAGTTGGGAACGAGCTGGGGCTCCGTAGTCCTCTTGAGTTTCAGCGCTGGTTCAATGGACATCTCACGAGTTAGGTAAACATTAGTTAACTTGCTCAGTTGCGAGAATCCTTTGACCCAGATTGGAACGGAAGGGGTCGGCTGAAATACTTGCACTTAAAAAAGATTAATCTTGCCGCAAAGTGGGAGTACTCATTGTACACTGTGGAATAGGCATACGAGTACATACGGTGACGTAAGGAATCCTATCGGACGCAAACTGCCATTGCTGTATGGACGAAGGCGACGTGGGAACCTCTGGCGAATCAAGCAAACTCATAAAATTTTTGATAATTTGAAAAAAAAAATCAATTTACGAGAACTGATGCAATGAATATTCCCCAAGCTTTTTGATAATTCGCTGACAAAGCTCTCAATTATATTTCTTTATATAGTGTTTGCGTTTTGTTCAGTAATTTTGTGGCAAGTAAAAGTGTTGGATACAATAATATAACAGTACTTGTCGATGTGTATTGCCACTAATCAAAAGGACAAATTCACTTGAAACAATTCAAAATGCGCTTTTACCTGCCTGCCATTTTCCCATCGGATTTAGAATATAGCTGTATATAAGTATGTAAAATACATATATAAACAGACTAACACACACACACATAACCGCATAGTGGTACTTTTGTGGTTCACCGCACATTCAATGGCATTTCAACACATTCGACAATGGCTAAGCAGCACTAGCGGTAAAAATCAAATCAAAACAAATAAAACACAGCATATTTGCATGTGCACGTGTATGTGTATGTGTGTGTGTGTGTGTGTGTGTGTGTGTGTGTGTGTGTGTGTTCGCATGCAAATCATTGCCAATAAACACACTGACAGCAATTGAGCACTCGAGTATTCCCAGTTTGGATGATCTTTTTACGGCGATTTATTAGGTGCGACCAAACGGCAATGCAACAGATAGGACACAGGAGAAAAAAAAAACAAAAAACAAAAACAACAAATAAAATATTGTGGAGTGCTACTGCACGTTGCAACTTCATTGCAACTGTGTTTTATTTGATTTTATTACAATTGATTTGTGCATTTTAGTCACGTGTGTGGTATGGCAGAAAAAACGACGAAAAGAAATTACGGAATGCAACTGACCTGTGCAGGTGAATCAAACACACACACCTACACAAACATGACGTGCAAACTGCATGCCACTCACACCAGTTGCATGCAACAAGCATTCGAGTTACAACCGAATAGAAAAAAGACGCTTGGTGCACGAAAAATAGCTGCAATACTATAATGGTTAACGGTATAAAAAATGTGAATGCAACAACAAAAATAATAGCAAATGCAATAGCTAGCAGTGGCGAACAGGTGTTGTTGCAACACAGTGGACACTGACACACAAATGTTTGTAGGGATGTAACTTATGGATGCACTGAGGTTATCATGATATAACACCGCCACATACATAGAACATTGCAAACCATCTATGAACTCATAGCAATGCTGCATATGCATGTGGCAGGTAGCAGATTGTTAGCACACGCCCCATTTGCCACACGCTTTTTTGCACTTAAATTAACAGTAAACGCATTATAGGGTGACCAAATAGCATGGATTTATAGAATTGATTATATGTCACTGCCCTTAAAGCTTCCAGTCGTGTTTTTTTGGGATTACAATGCAAAAAACTTTTTAATAGTCTCTCTGTAATTTCCACTGAAAATAATTTCAAGCCTCTGAATATGAAAAGCTGGCTATATGAGCAATCAGTCTGTTAGAAGAGACCTAAGCAATGTAAGTCCATCAAAAAATGCATCATGATTGGAGAAAAAACTCGTCAAGGCAACTGGCAGAACCGTCTTGATAGAGCATGGGATCCATATACAAATCAATTGGTTCAAAAATAGCTCTTTTTCGATTTCGAAACCGTCTAAAATGTTACACAAAATAACACTGAGCTGCGTCTTTTCCTGGAATCTATCACCCATTCGAAAGGCAAAGCGTGCTCAGAACCTCTAATTAATAAATTTATAGGGTTTTCAAGATATATAAGGTCTTTGAAAGAAGGTTATGGATTATCCATCGAACAATAAGATAGGTCCCAGGCAACGCAACCTTTGATTTTAATTTAAGAAGTTCGCGAAACATCTGCTATTCCGTTTTATCGAATGTTAGTATTGTTATTGGAATATTACAACGTAAACGATTCTTCAAGAAATTATGGAAGTGCAACCGAAGGACTTATTCAAATACATACCCGAGACCATTTTCTTTATATATGTAGTTCCGACTGGCATGTCAGCGGACGTCTTATGTCTAGTATAATATCAATCCTCCATTGTCTGATTGGAAAACACGCCAGAAGACTGGAGATATTGGTGAAGTTGTCAAGAAGTAGAAAAAGAAGAGACTGTTTTACAGCTTCTATGCGGATACAAGGCGTTCTATAGGAAAATATTTGCAATTATCCGTCATGATTTTAGAGACATTTTTGAATTGATTAGCTTTATCCAGGCCACTTAATGGTTCCGAGAGGACATGGCATTGAGAGGGCATTACAGTTCCGGTGGGCCTCCAGTTTACAATTGACCTCCTAAAAGGCTTGTGTCCAACATCTACTATACATACCTCTTTAAGTTAATCCTGTAGGCTTGTCGACCCCTATACATAAATTTCACATACAATTCATAGTAGCATGTGTTGTCAAGAGTGTTTCTAGGTGGGACTACCGACAAGCTAGGATAGTATTTCTTAAGAAATTAGAAGCTTGAGTCAAAGTGAGAATTCTATCTTATACGACCTTACCTTACCGTTCAAAAAAAATCGAAACTCATTAAAAACCGAAACTCGCATTAATATTTCTTATGCATTAAACACATACCTCCAGCCCTGCCAGTCCACTTACCCATCACAAATAAAGATATTGAATAAAATATTTCCAATTAAAGTTGCAAAAACTCTCCTCTGGTCACTCTGCTGTAAAGTAAACGTTTCAACTCCCATTGACTCCTCCGGTAGCTTCCATAAGCGAAGCCAATGCGCAGCAACAGGCGAAAATGCATAAATAAAATGCGAAAGCAAAAAAAACTGCAACAACACAACAAACGATCTGTATCGGTGACCTTTAGTTATAAAAACACATGTAAATAAATGCGCGAACACACACACACATTTCTGCTGGCGTCTGTATTTTTGTGTGTTGGTGTGTGTGGGTGTATGTGCTTCAGCATTCATACACTTGTTTCCGTTCGATTTATTGTTTAACCGTCCGTACAAATCCTGTTTCCTCATCGTCGCTCAATTGTGGGATGCTGTTGCGGTTATGGCGCTTAATGCAACGCGCCGAGTATCCTGAGTATCCTCTGCCAATTTTGCCCTTTTGCATGCATTCATTGCATTTGTTTTTACAACAAACATGTATGAATTTACCGCCCACATACACATACACTTCAAGCTGGTTACATTGATGACTGAGCGGTGAATTTATTTGAAATAAACTTCTTTATTCTCATTTAATCATTCGGAATCCAAAGAGCAGCTATGCAGCTTATTGATGCACCTAGATAGAAATGTTTGAGTACTTTAATATTATATAATGTGTTGTTGTAAAGCTTGGCAGAAAATTTTATTAAAGACATCTATCATTAAATCAAATTCAATGAATCTTAAAGTTTGGTGGACTAACCACCTTTTAATGGACCTAGAAATTCTGATCTTGCTCCTTTGCGTATAGCTAAAGGTAAAAATATTTTATGAACAAGTAAGGAAAGGCTAAGTTCGGGTGCAACCGAACATTTTATACTCTCGCAATTTATTGAAGAAAATTAAACAATACATATATGCGGAATAAAGCTCACCGTATTTTTGAAAAACCTATAATTAGGTATATGGGAGCTAGGAGAAGATACTTTTGAAAAACCTACAATGAGGTATATGGAAAAGTTATGACCCTATTTTAAAAATTTTTGGAACAGAGACACACTATTAGAAGAAAACAATTTCCTCTGAATTAAATTGAGATATCTGAGAGATTTACCTATATTTTGGGTTAAAATTTTTCCTTAGGCGCTGAGTTCAACATGTTCGATATCTGGGGCCTTGAAAAGTTATGGCCCGTTTTCGACAATTTTTTCACAAGTGAAGCCAGAGATGATATGCACTAATTGTGTAATGTTTTATTACGTTATCTTAATTGGTTCCTTATGTTTACATTATAAAGTGAAGGAATAAGATGGATTTCAAAAATGAGTTATAAGGAAAGTAGTAGCGGTTGTGAACCGATTTTTTGTCCGTGTTATCAGGGTGTCCAGAAAATATTATATACCGAATTTCATTCGAATCGGTCGAGTAGTTCCTGAGATATGGTTTTGACCCATAAGTGGGCGTTGCCACGCCCATTTTCCATTTTGTAAACAAATCTAAGTACAGCTCCCTTCTGCTATTTCTTCTGCAAAATTTAGGGTTTCTGACGTTTTTCGTTAGTTAGTTAACACACTTTTAGTAATATTCAACCTAACCTTTGTATGGGAGGTGGGCGTGGTTATTATCCGATTTCAACTATTTTCATAGTGTGTGGTGGGGTATGTATGAGAACCGACTGCAGAAAGTTTGGTTTATATAGCTTTATTAATTTGCGAGTTAAATACAAATAACCGATTTGTGGGCGGGGCCACGCCCACTTCCCAAAAAAAATTACATCCAAATATGCCCCCTTCTAGTGCGATCCTTTATTCCAAATTTTATATTTATATCTTCATTTATGGCTTAGTTATGACACTTTATGTGTTTTTGGTTTTCGCCATTTTGTGGGCGTGGCAATGGTCCGATTCTGCCCATTTTCGAACTTGATCTTCTTATGGTGCCAAGGAATATTTGTGCCAAGTTTCGTCAATATCTTAATTTTTACTCAAATTACAGCTTGCACAGACGGACAGACATCCGGATTTCAAATCTACTCGTCACCCTGATCACTTTGGTATATATGACTCTATATCTAACTCTTTTAGTTTTAGGTGTTACAAACAACCGTTGTGTGAACAAAACTATAATACTCCCGTAGCAACTTTTATTGCGAGAGTATAAAAATATTATATGATTCATCATCATCAGAGCATCAAGATTATTAGAGGAGCGCTTAACATTTGTTGAAGAATGGCTAGCCAACTGGGGTATAAATATTAATGGCATTGGTTTGACTACGACTGTCAGTGAATTTGAGATTAATCTAAACATAGTCGAAAAAAAATTAGTTTTATAAATAGCTAATCCTGAGCCTGATCCAACATTTTCCGATTTTTATACTCTCGCAACCTGTTGCACAGAGTATTATAGTTTTGTTCACATAACGGTTGTTTGTGTCACCAAGAAATAAAAGAGTTAGATATGGGGTTATATATATATATAAATGATCAGGATGACGAGTGGAGTTGAAATCCGGATGTCTGTCCGTCCGTCCGTGCAAGCGATAACTTGAGTAAAAATTGAGATATCTTAATGAAACTTGGAACACATGTTCCTTGGATTGCTTTCGAAAATCGGTCTATTGCCACGCCATTTTTAGAAAATTTTTTTAAACTGAAAAAAAAGCAAACACAAAAAAATGATTTTCTGAAAAACCTTGGGTTAGGGGTACCCCTTAATGCAATGGAAATTTATTCTTCAAAATAATAAGAAAATCGTCTAATTAAATTTCTAAATCGCTGGAACTCTTTACTAGCACTAATTGCCCACTTAACACAACTATGCTTTCATATAACATGCGCTTTTTCCAAGGCTCTCAAAATTAGTGTTTTACTTGGAATTTCGTTTCAGAGAGCCTGTCGAATTGCATGTGAAGTATTTTGACGGCTTACTGCAATTACGACTTGTTATTATTATCAGCTAAAGTTGCGTTTGCCTCGCTATTAGTTGCAGGCACGTTTTTAGACTTTATACTTTATCGCCTTTGTTGTTGTGGCTTAGTTGCCTACAAGGATTTGCTGATTTTTAATAGGAGTTTAAGTTTATCGCTAAAACTAAAACGAATTGCATTAGGTACAACAATAACAAAATATAGTAAAAATGTTTATGAAAGCTTTGCTGGCATTTTGGGCTTGTTAGCGAGGCATTGCGCAGCGACCTCAAACTGAGCGAACTTTTGCGCGCCTTATTAGCGAAAATGAATTATGTAAATTGTTAGCGAATGTGTGTGTGTGTCTGTTTTTGTTGTTGTTGGTGTGTGCACGAGCGTGTGCGTTTATCTGCGTGCAAAAAGTTTCGCCAACAAACAGCACACAGCCAGGGCCTACAATAGTCGTAAACACTTTGTACCGTTATTGTATGCTCATATGGGTATTTATGTGTGTGTGTGCGTGTTTTTAATACTCAAATGCATTTCATTCTAATTTTTGTTTGTATCGACGAATGCGTTTTGCATTACACTAATTTGTTTGAAATCGCATTAAAATGGTATTTCCTTGCGGTTTTTTTGTTTTTGTTTTAGTTTTTATTGTTTCTTGTTATACTCGCAAGCAATGACTAAACTTTTGCGCAATGCGTTTAGTGGTTAGAAAAAAAATTGAATCGCATATGCAAATACACATTTGAAAAAACAAATTGAAAACAAATAAAAAATTGCAATAAAAAGCGGTTAAAGAGTATAAACAAACAACTTTGCGAAAACAAAAACTAAATAATTGCGATTTTGCGCCAATTTCCTATAAACTTCCAATGAAAAAAGGACTCGTACCAGGCGTAAATTGCGTAAACTTTTGCCACAAATGCCAATAGAGATAGTTGGTGAAGAGGAGAGGGAATGCGCACGAATAGCATTAATATCACTGGTATAGACCCGTAGTGTGTATTAGAAGCGAATTTTGCTTAGGTTTTTTAATATGAATAAAATATTTTTCATATAATATGAGGTTTCTGTGGGATATTCTTATAAAAATAATAGATTAATGGTGTTTTTGGGGATGGTACTCTATCTCTTCGAGCTGCGGAGGAATGGTTTCGACGATTCAGAGCGTGTAAAAACGACACCATGGATAAGCCTGCCGGCGCAAGACCTCTGATGACGAATACCGATCAAATCATGAGATGCCACATGGAGTTAGACCGGCATGTTTGTTTGTAACACCTAAAACTAAAAGAGTTAGATATAGAGCCATATATACCAAAGTGATCAGGGTGACGAGTAGGGTGACGTATTTGAAATTCGGACGTCTGCCCGTCCGTCCGTCTGGCCGTCTGTGCAAGCTGTAACTTGAGTAAAAATTAAGATATCTTGACGAAACTTGGCACAAATATTCCTTTGCTCCATAAGAAGGTTAAGTTCGAAAGGGCGGAATCGGACCATTGCCACGCCCACAAAATGACGAAAACCAAAAACACATAAAGTGTCATAACTAAGCCATAAATAAAGCTATGGAAATAAAATTTGGAACATAGGATCGCACTAGGACGGGGCATAATTGGATGTAATTTTTTTGGGGAAGTGGGCGTGGCCCTGCCTACAAATCGGTTATTTGTATTTAACTCGCAAACCAATAAAGCTATATAAACCAAACTTTCTGCGGTCAGTTCTCTTACGTACCCCACCACACACCATGAAAATAGTTGAAATCGGATAATAACCACGCCCACCTCCCATACAAAGGTTAGGTTGAAAATTACTAGAAGTGGGTTAACTAACTAACGAAAAACGTCAGAGTCATTAAATTTTGCAGAAGAAATAGCAGAAGAGAGCTGTACTCACATTTTTTTACAAAATGGAAAATGGGCGTGGCATCGCCCACTTATGGGTCAAAAACCATATCGCCCTGATGACACGTGTGGAAAATGGATGAAATCGGTTCACAACCACCACTACTTCCCATGTAACTCAATTTTGAACTCCATCTTATTCCTTCACTTTATAATATATACATAAGGAACAAATGAAGATAGCGGAATAAAACTTTACACAAATACTGTATATGATCTGTGACATCACTTGTGAAAAAATTGTCGAAATCGGACTATAACTTTTCAAAGACCCGAATACCGAATATGAAAAATTCAGTGTCCCATGGTAATTTTTCATCGAAAATTTCAGTAAATCTCTCAGGTATCTTAATTTAATTTAGATGAAATATTTTTCTTCTAATAGTGTAACTTCCCCTACCTCATATACCTAATTATAGGATTTTCAAATTGGGTCAAATTGTGTGTTATCTTAATAAAAATATATCAATAAATTGCGAGAGTGTAAAATGTTCGGTTGTACCCGAACTTAGCCTTTCCTTACTTGTTAGTAACTAAATTCTGTAATTAATAATACTTTCTTAAAAAAGTCCTTTTTTCGAACTTCGAATCCAAATATTTTAATTTTGAAGGCTAACTTCAAAAAACCGGGAAAAATAATGTTTTTTCAATTACAACTCAATCTCCTGAAAAAATTTAGTTTAGTCCAATACCCAGAAAAGAAGTCGATTTTGCCTTATAGTGTTATTATTACAAATTGCGCATTCAATTTTCTTGATCAAATTTCCAACCTTACATAAATATATTAAATACTTAAATACATAAATATATAGTAATATGTATACCAATAAGGAAAGGAATTGCCAATAAATTTGCAATAACACAGAAATATTTGAAATATTATAAAATTACACAGGAAATTACTTGCATCCTGTTTATAATGATTTCCATCATGTTAACGTTCACATTTATTTACATTTACACATACATATATATTTCGTACAACTGCTTGAGTTAGACAGACTCAATAGCAATTGGAAGTTGCATGCAACTTAAATAAACTTCGATGAGTAATAAATCTTCGATGAGTCTTGCAGAAATATAATTTCATTAAAATTATTAAATTTAGTTTCAGCTTGCACTTTTTATTCAATATTAGAAATACAATTGAAAGTTTTAAGTCGTGGAAAAGATAAATATAAAATTAGATTATTGTAGACAAGTTTTATTATGTTCACAAATGAATAAATCTATATTTGTAATTGCAATAATAATAAATATATTTTCATGATGAACAAATGTATGTATGTATTCTAAAAAAGTCAAGTCTTAACAAAGCCAACAAGTGTTCTCTACTAGAGTGCAAAAATTTCGTATGTACCTCGTCTCTCGTGCTCTCTGAACTTACAATTAACCATAATATATCTTAAAATTCTCCAAAAAAAAATTAAACATTGTAATATTCGACATAAAAATTTTCGGATTTACAATTTTCATCGAATAATCGCCTAAATGTACACAACAGTATATATTTTTTCATATGAACAGGAGACGTTTTAAATCAAAAACATTAAATATATAAGTAGTCGGATTTCGAATTTTTAAACGAATGTTAACGTTTGAACAATTGCAGCACTTCTATTCCATGCTTTATAAAAAGTGTCATTATACAACCTACAAACCCCCCCCCCCCCCTCGAGGAAGCCCCCTCCTTATTTGCGAAGAACTCGGGCCACTTATCACAAGGCTCTTTTGAGTTCAACTTTACACCACCAAGGGCGTTCGCCATGGACAGGAACAGGTGGTAATCACTTGGCGCTATGTCCGGGCAATATACGAGGGCTGCTATACATATTTCTGACCTAGGCAACACTAAGTGTTGCAACCCCGCCAAAAAATGGAATTAACTCGTGAACATTTTCGTGCGATCATTTTTCACAACTTTCGACGTGGATTATCGCGACAAGAATGCATCGAAGAACTAAAATCTTTGTATGGCTATGAAGCACCATCCTATAGCACTGTGAAAAACTGGTACAACGAATTCAATCGTGGCCGACGCTCGCTCAAAGACTCAAAGAATTCCGTGAAGGTCGTCCAAAAACAGCCGTTGTGCCAGAAAACATCGATGCCGTACGTGAACTGATATTGCAAGACCGTCATGTAACATACCTTCAGATAGAGGCATGCCTATGCATTTCTCCCACCAGCATACATTCGATATTGCATGAACACCTGGCCGTAAAAAAGGTTTGTTCTCGTTGGATCCCTCACAATTTGACAATCGCTCAAAAAAAGTGCTTCGAAAATTGGTTTGAGCGCATGCAAAAGTGTATAAATCTTGATGGAGTATATTTTGAAAAACAATAAAAACCATTTTCGTTGATAAATATTCCTATTTTCATTATTAGGCCAGAAATATACATATATAGCAGCCCTCGTAGTGGATGCGATAAAACTTCCCATTCGAGCTCTCGTAGCTTCTGACGAGTCATCAACGAAGTGTGTGGTCTGGCGTTGTCCTGGTGGAACACTGGGCGCTTCTGGTCGATTTCCTGCTGCAAGCGGTCCAGTTGTTCGCAGTAGTTGGTAGAATTAAGCGTCTCCCAATGGGAACAGCTCATAGTGGATGATTCCCTTCGAATTCCACCAAACACACAGCAAAACCTTCCTGGCCGCCAATCCCGGCTTGCCCACTGTTTGACCATCTAATATTTTCATAAACTTAACCATCTTAGACATTTCCTAAGAACCACTCTTGAGATCCTCCCAGATTTCATATATCATATGCACTCATTGGCATTAAAACTCTTCTAAAAAATTCTACAATTTTATATAAAAATATGTCGAGAGTTCTATCGCGGAGCCTCAACAACCGCCATCAACTGCTATAACTTGAGCCGTTACACGCTAAAGCTTGCGCCGTGTTTTTTAAGGACTTTATTCCAGATCAATAAACTCTATAGCCGTTGCAAAAAAAAAATAATAATCTATGAAATACGAGTACTCATATTAAAACATACGAAGACATGCAACAACAATATTTTCTACATGCAACATACATGTTGTGCTACATCGTTTTGTTGTAATTTTATTGCAAGTTGTTGTAATTTATTTTTCAAGTGCGCAGAGATTTTGCAAAGTTGAGAATTTTATTTATTTTATTGTGTGCACACAACAGCACGTTGCCGACGCTGCAAGCGCTGATTAGAAACATAGAAATGCACGAGTGAGTGTGTGTGTGTGTGTGCCTATGAATATCCTGCGCTTCAATATCCTTTCACTACATGTGTATGATTGCTCATATGAGTTGCTCATATGAGCGCTGCTGTACAACTGTCTGTCGATATGTGAAATGCTTTTTCCACTTGTATGTATGTATATATGTGCTGACTGTGTGTTTGTGCGGCCTCCTGGAGGGGTGCAGTTGTTGATTTTTTTTTTTTCGCAATAGAAAATCAAATTTAATCACTACAGTAGTTGCTGCTAATACACTGAATGTTAGAACACTTTTCTATGTATGTATGTATGTGTGTATGTATGTATGTAAGTGTATATTTGTATTGATATATTCGTAAATCTATGCAACAGCAGCAAGTTGCACCCTCGCAGTCTACGGCCTATCGCAATCTGAGCAACACACACACAAACAACAACTTAGTGAGGCTGCAAGTGTTTGAGTGCGTTTGTGTGTGTGTGTGTGTGTGAGGTTGCGCTGTAGCGCCCACTTATGTTGTATTAAACATTTTGCAAATATATATATATATATATATTTGGCGTAGGAACCGCTTTAAGCGATTATAGCCGAATCCACCAGAGCGCGCCACTCATTCCTCCTTTTTGCTTTTTGGCGCCAACTGGAAACACCAAGTGAAGCCAGGTCACTTTGCACTTGGTCTTTCCACCGGAGTGGAGGTCGTCCTCTTCCGCGGCTTCCTCCAGCGGGTACTGCATCGAATACTTTCAGAGCTGGAGTGTTTTCTTCCATCCGTACAACATGACCTAGCCAGCGTAGCCGCTGTCTTTTTATTCGCTGAACTATGTCAATGTCGTCGTATAAATCGTACAGCTCATCGTTCCATCGTCTGCGGTATTCGCCGTTGCCAATGTTTAGAGGACCATAAATCTTGCGCAAAACCTTTCTCTCGAAAACCCTAAGAGTCGTCTCATCGGATGTTGTCATCGTCCACGCTTCAGCGCCATACATCAGGACGGGAATAATGAGCGACTTATAGAGTTTGATTTTGGTTCGTCGAGAGAGGACTTTGCTTTTCAATTGCCTACTCAGTCCAAAGTAGCACCTGTTGGCAAGAGTGATTCTGCGTTGGATTTCAAGGCTGACATTGTTGGTGTTGTTAATGCTGGTTCCCAGATAAACGAAATTATCTACAACTTCAAAGTTATGACTGTCAACAGTGACGTGGGAGCCAAGACGCGAGTGCGCTGACTGTTTGTTTGATGACAGGAGATATTTCGTCTTGTCCTCATTCACCACCAGACCCATACGCTTCGCTTCTTTATCTAGTCTGGAAAACGCAGAACAAACGGCGCGGTTGTTGCTTCCGATGATATCAATATCATCGGCATACGCCAGGAGCTGTACACTCTTGTAGAAGATTGTACCCTCTCTATTTAGTTCTGCAGCTCGTATTATTTTTTCCAGCAATAGATTGAAGAAGTCGCACGATAGTGAGTCACCCTGTCTGAAGCCTCGTTTGGTATCGAACGGCTCGGAGAGGTCCTTCCCGATCCTGACGGAGCTTTTGGTGTTGCTCAACGTCAGCTTACATAGCCGTATTAGTTTTGCAGGGATACCAAATTCAGACATCGCGGCATAAAGGCAGCTCCTTTTCGTGCTATCGAAGGCAGCTTTAAAATCGATAAAAAGATGGTGGGTATCGATTCTTCTCTCTCGGGTCTTTTCCAAGATTTGGCGCATGGTGAATATCTGGTCCATTGTAGATTTTCCAGGTCTAAAGCCACACTGATAAGGTCCAATCAGTTCGTTGACGGTGGGCTTTAGTCTTTCACACAATACGCTCGACAAAACCTTATATGCGATATTGAGGAGACTTATACCACGGTAGTTGGCGCAGATTGTGGGGTCTCCCTTCTTATGGATTGGGCAGAGCACACTAAGATTCCAATCGTCAGGCATGCTTTCTTCCGACCATATTCTACAAAGAAGCTGATGCATGCACCTTATCAGTTCTTCGCCGCCGTATTTGAATAGCTCGGCCGGTAATCCATCGGCCCCCGCCGCTTTGTTGTTCTTCAAGCGGGTAATTGCTATTCGAATTTCTTCATGGTCGGGTAATGGAACATCTATTCCATCGTCATCGATTGGGGAATCGGGTTCGCCATCTCCTGGTGTTGTACTTTCACTGCCATTGAGCAGGTCGGAGAAGTGTTCCCTCCATAATCCCAGTGTGCTCTGGACATCCGTTACCAGATTACCTTCTCGGTCCCTACATGATAATGCTCCGGTCTTGAAACCTTCTGTTAATCGCCTCATCTTTTCATAAAATTTTCGAGCATTACCCATGTCGGCCAGCTTTTCAAGCTTTTCATACTCACGCATTTCGGCCTCTTTCTTTTTACGTCTGCAAATGCGTCTCGCTTCCCTCTTCAGTTCTCGATATCTATCCCACCCCGAACGTGTTGTGGTCGATCGCAACGTTGCGAGGTAGGCAGTCTGTTTTCTCTCCACTGCGGAACGACAATTCTCATCGTACCAACTGGTTTTTTGGCGTTGCCGGAGACCAATTGTTTCGGCTGCAGCGGTATGCAATGAGTTTGAGATGCCGTTCCACAGCTCCCTTATATCGAGATGCTGATGAGTGCTCTCCGAGAGCAGGAGTGCAAGTCGAGTAGAAAATCGTTCGGCTGTCGGTTGTGATTGCAGCTTTTCGACGTCGAACCTTCCTTGTGTTTGTTGACGGGCGTTCTTTGCTGCACAGAGGCGAGTGCGTATCTTTGCTGCTACTAGATAATGGTCCGAGTCAATGTTTGGTCCTCGGAGCGTACGCACGTCTAAAACACTGGAGACATGTCTTCCGTCTATCACAACGTGATCGATTTGATTGCGCGTGTTTCGATCAGGGGACAGCCACGTTGCTTGATGAATTTTTTTATGCTGGAATCTGGTACTACAGACAACCATATTTCGGGCCCCAGCGAAGTCGATCAGCCTCAGGCCGTTTGGCGATGTTTCGTCATGGAGGCTGAATTTTCCGACTGTTGTGCCAAAGACACCTTCTTTACCCACCCTGGCGTTAAAATCGCCAAGCACGATTTTGACATCGTGGCGGGGGCAACGCTCATAGATGCGTTCTAGGCGCTCATAGAAAGCATCTTTGGTCGCATCGTCCTTCTCTTCCGTTGGGGCGTGGGCGCAAATCAGCGATATGTTGAAGAACCTCGCTTTGATGCGGATTGTGGCAAGACGTTCATCCACCGGGGTGAATGCCAGGACTCGGCGACGTAGTCTCTCTCCCACCACAAATCCAACACCGAATTTGCGCTCCTTTATATGGCCGCTGTAGTAGATGTCACAAGGACCCACCTTCGTCCGTCCTTGTCCCGTCCATCGCACTTCTTGGACGGCGGTGATGTCAGCCTTTAGTTGTATGAGGACATCAACCAGCTGGGCAGAGGCACCTTCCCAATTAAGAGTCCGGACATTCCAGGTGCATGCCCTCAAATCATAGTCCTTTATACGTTTGCCGTGGTCGTCATCAAAAGGGGGGTTTCTCATCCGAGGCCTGTGTTTATATTCACGCTAATTAATTTTTGGTTTTCTAACTTCGATGATTTCCGTTCGAGCAGATTTTACGTTATTTGCGATTTCCGCAACACTTGGCGGCTGCGCCTCAACGAATACTTTGTGCCGAATGCTTAAGCAAACCTACGTATGTGAGTGTGTGTGTGTTTGATTGCAGCACCAGCTGTGAATTTATTAAATTTGGCGTATATTTGAAGCTTCACTTCAACTCACTAAACCGTTTAGGAATGTATGTAATATGTCATAGTCTGCTTTTGGGGATGCAATCAAGAAAGTCAGCAGGCACGAGCCAACACTCGCAGCAGCACACATACATACACATAAACATACAGTTACTTTAGCACCCACTTGTTGTTGTCCACACGCATAAGTGCTCTTCGGCGACACCGCAAAGTGGTTGCAATCTTAACGAACGGCAGACCGACCCAACAACTCACCGACCGACCGACATAAAAAGCACAGCATTGACAGTTACACACACACACACACACACACTCATGTGAGTACTTGTGAGCACGACAAATTTCATTAACCCCCGTCAAAGAAAAAGGGTTTTTTCACACTCAATTGCCGCGGTTTAACGCCTCAATAAATAGCAGTGGTTATTTTCAAGAAATACTATTGCTTATACGCACACAATGACAGCGAAGTGCTGCACTTGAGCGCTGAGTGCGAACTCATATGCGGTTGAGATTGTGTGTATGCTTGCTCATGGCTGCTAAAGGCCACAATTTAAAATCCTTAATTTTCACATGGCTTTCTATTTGCTTAAGTGAAGCGTAAATTTAACGATTTCGTTGGAGGCGTTCGAACGGTGTTTTTATAATCGCACTTGGTGCCACCCATTTCCTGTTGCTGCTCAGGGGAAAACAGCAGTTGGTGGTATAGCAGGCAAGATTCTTTCAGCTAGATGATGATTGTCAATAATCTTTATACCGATTTCTGCTATATTACCTTGTTTAAGGTATAGTATATACTAACAAGGATTTGTTAAGACTATACGATGTATAATCTGCTGTGCAGATTACCATGATTCGTTAATAGTTTACCGTTATTCTTACAGGAAATGTTTAAAAGGTCTATACATACTTTTTTTTAATTGCAGAGAAAACTCATAATAAAATTTACTTTATCTTCAGATATAATATTTTCTTCTAAATCATCTACATCATAATAAAGACTGTAGTTTGAATATTTCATTACTCAATTGGTTCGTCAGCAATTCTCAGTGTGTTCATACAAATTATATTGTTATACTCTCGCATCATTTTGCACAGAGAATACTAGTTTTGTTCACTTAACGGTTGTTTGGGAAAGTGGTCGTGTCGCCGCCCCTACTAAGTTTTTTGTACATATCTCATAAACTACTAAAGCTATATCAAACAAATTTTCTAAAGTTATTTTCTTTATCCACTGGTTTATATGATCTAAAAATGCGAGAAATAGGTTCACAACCATGCCTACTTTCATATACCGCAAT
This sequence comes from Zeugodacus cucurbitae, assembly GCF_028554725.1. Classification (NCBI taxonomy): domain Eukaryota; kingdom Metazoa; phylum Arthropoda; class Insecta; order Diptera; family Tephritidae; genus Zeugodacus; species Zeugodacus cucurbitae. The sequence goes on from NC_071669.1 coordinate 68,018,128, forward strand.
TGTGAAGCCAAACTGATTCGTTCACTTAGCAATTTATAAGCTAAGCATCGTTGAAGATATCGAAACAAAACTTTGCCGAAATACTATATTTCTAGTGTAGCTTAGCCCGTATAAAAATCACCGAAATCGGAAAATTTCTTTTCAAGGCCCCAGATATCGAATCTGAGGAAATCAAATCATCAAATCATCAAATCTCTCAAATATTGTAAATAAATTCAAAGGAGATGTGCTCCCTCTACTAATGTGTATCTATGCCAAATCGGGTCAATCTTCCTGTACCTAATATACGTATTTTCAAACTTATTTTTGGGCTTTATTCCGCATATATCTGTGAATATGTAGGATATCTTAGCAAAATGAAATCAATGTATAATCTTAGATATAAGGAATTACCGCAGCCCCCATATATTACAACTTTGTTTCCGCCGTTTTCCAATAGATGTCTATAGGGTCAAGCACTGGTCGATTAAGTCGTTTTATATCGATCTTGGATATTTGACTCAACTTTAACACAACAAAATATTTGTAGAGATCTGTTTGCATCCCAAACTTATTCTCAACTGAACACTGTCACTTCTCGATATTTGCGGGAAATTTTGCTTTTCTTTTTTAATTCCAAGAAAAGTGCGACTGAGGCTCATCGAATGTTTTCGGAGGCTGTCCTAAGTGAAAAAAAGCCTTAAAATGACAAAAAAACGGCGGAAGCAAAGTCAGTCCTAATACATATAATCTATAACGATTTTCGATATTATAGTGGACTTTATGACGAATATGTATGTGTATATGTATGTGTATATGTATGTTGTTATGTTATGTTTGGTTATTTTCGGATATTGACTATAGATCTTTCTACTAAGAGTTCGCGATGTAGGTGTGTATGTGTGTAAGATATATTCGTACTAGATTTCGTTTCGATTAATAATTAATTTGTCACCTTTAAAATTGCCCCGTTGTACTTCTTCCAATCGTCGAAACACTTCTAAAACTCGATTTTTTGGAATAATCTTTAGCTCTTTCAGCGATTTCACCTAACCTTTAAGGTTCTCTTTATTTTTGGAAATAGGAAAAAGTCACACCAAGTCATGTCTGCATAGTTACAGTATTGTTTTTGGCCAAGAATTCACGAACAAGCAACGGAGCGTGAGCTTTTAACAAACGAAACGTATGCTACAGCAATGAAATAGCCAAAAGTTTGGTCGTACTTTAGGGGCAAGTATATTAATAATTAAAAATTTATTATATTTATAGACATTTTTTTGCTAATTGGACTCTCCAAACCCGTGAATTTTTTGAAATTTTACAATTGCCGTTATTTTTTGAACATTTTTAGAACAGTAGACTATAATTAGATAGTAGAGAACGAGTGGCTTATCTTATAACTTAATGTAAGTTTGCTGATTATTTCAAATGAAAGCGGCAATTGGAATAGCAGAGGATTCGCTCATACCAAGAATTCTATTTTTACAAACATTCGTTTCGAGTATTCAGTAGATTTGAAATTTTAATATATTTTGAAGATATGTTGTGGATCATAGCTTTGATTACGACTCCAATATTTTACCGGCTTTAGTCAACGTTATACAATATTTTACGAAATTTTTAGTAATAATTATCGGTACATGTACAAATGGCAATCCTAAATTGAAAAAAAAATTGTCAAATGTCCAAAAAGTTAAAAATGAAGCTGAAAACAGCCATGCTTCTAGCCAATTCAACGACACATGTGAGCCATACGCTATCTTCCACATATTCTTAACAACATGAAGCGCACGAGTATTTGCGCCGCTCTCCCAACTGCCGCACAACGGATGAGCACGGCACTTCCGCTGGCCAAAGTTTGGCCGTTTCAGCTACTAAACACACACACACACACCCATGCAGATGAACTGAAGAACGCCTGCATTTATGTATGTTAGTACATACATATTTACTCGTATGCATGTGTACGTAACTGAATTATGTAAATTGATCGATTTCTCGGCAATTGTCAATTTGTTAATTTGCGATTGATTGATTGAATTTGATTTTATTATTTAAACAGCGTTGGTCCGGCTAAGGCATAGCCGACACACTAAGTACAAACGCGCGCCCGCCCCACCAACCGAACTATATAAATCACGTGAATCCACACAGCGTCACAGAGAGTACCAAAAGCACACACACACACACACACATACATATGTACATAGCTGTAAGTGTATATGCTTGTAACGGGGGGCCCTGCTGCTGGGCATCTACACCCGTTCGAAGCAACAACGCGACCAACTAATGTCAATCTAAAATTCACCGAATATGCAATGGCAATGGCAAATGCTGCAACCAAGTTGAGCGCACAAAGCACGGACATTAACTAAGCAGACAACACACACACAGGCACATGTATGTATGTATGTATGCAATGCCGTTAGTTACTCAGCAAGTGTGCGACGTTTGAGCAGCAGCTAAAGCATTGCTCTCACACTGCTTCACAACTAAACTGCACTCAAATATTTACGTGCTTTGTTGTTGTTGTTGTTGTTGTTGTACAGGTGTATGTGTACAATATGTCGGCTATAACTTTATACGCTGATCGATTCGGCACAGGTTAGCTGGCCGCTGGCAGTTTGTAGCAATTTCTGTTGCACTTGTTGTTATCATTATTATTGTTGTTGTTGTTGTTGCTGTTGTTCTCGGCTGCTTAGCCGCCACTGGTTATTAACAATGCACGCAACTGCATTTTGCCATGCTCACACCCCACGCGCCGACATTGTCCACTGCATTCACTGCCTTTGAGCCTTACTTGCCACACGCGCCCCCCTTCACTCACACTCACCCACCCGTTCGATTCATCAGCCGTTACCGCCAGCTAGTACATCATTTATAACGCCACACGCGCTGATAGAGACCGAGACCCAGACCGAGCTGCATTGGCGAACAATGTCGCCGCGATGGCAACTGCTGCCGTCATTGCTGTGGCAACGGTGACGATGACGATGACGATGCAGATGTTGGTGTGGCTGGTGTGAGTGCGTTGGTGGTGACGGTGGCGGTGGTGGTGCTGGTATTGGTGGCGTTGCCAGCATTTCACTTAATTTCGTCTCTTCGATTGGTGGTCAGGCCGTGAGTCATATTTGGCATAGTTGCAGTTGCAGTTGTTGTTGTTGCTGTTGTTATTATTTTAGTGTTGCACCTCGCGAATTAACTGCGGCGGGTCCGCAACAGACACTTTGACAGCAGCAAAAGCAGCAACAACAACAACAGCAGAATATTGAACGGCTCGTCGGTTAATGCTGACGGCGAGCATTATTATAAAATCCGTAGAACAACAGCAACAACAACAATACGTTGTACTTGTGTCTCAACGTAAACTCCGCCGTTGCAATTGACCAACACACACATTCACACATACATACCGATGAATATAATTGCAAGTATAAAGCCAAAGCTCGCATCAGCAGCCAAGCCTCGTCGTTGTCACTGTCTGCGCCGTAAAAGTGACCACTTCGACTGGATTTCCTAACGGTTTGGGGATCGCCACAACGCCGCACATTGCATTATTTATATGCGCTTCCCTAGTAGGCCGCACACACACATTTGGCATTAGGTGTGACATTAAGTATGTACTCTATATCTCTATACCTCTAGGTGTGTATGTGTGTGTGTGTATGTTTGTAATTTCGCGCAGCAACAACTACAATGTCCAACAACTGCGGCGGAGCACAGCCGAACAGATGTAAATATTATAGTTTCGTGTGTCTTTGAACGCTGAGACATGTTAACTAATCAATCGCACAGGAGCGGATCAGGTGGTACGAGGGTTGTAATGGGCCGCAATACCAAAAAAGTTAGTAACTTGCATTAAAACTAAGTTCTGGATATTTTTAGTGTGAGAAAATATTTTCAAACGAGCTCCTTATACTTGTAAGTGATATATAATACCATCTGGAGACATCGGAATATTTTCTATGGTACACATTTCTTGCTGGATTCCATAATTCAACTTTACCGCCATATATTCCAGAAATATTGATGTGTAGTTGTAGTTGTAGCTATGTTGATTAATTGATCTAACTCACTCACTTATATATTCATATAACTCATAACACCTACATATATCTGTGCTAATAAGTTAGAATAGCTTAAGTCAACTTAAGTTAAGTTGGGTACTTTGATTCTCAATCAAGATCAGCGCATATTCTTCATAACTGCCTCAGCATAAATTCAAGCTGTCGCTTTTAAGTTACTAACTAAGCTAAAATATCTTGAATAATCTGTATAAAATGTTCAAAATAGTTCACTTTAACTCCACTAACTTAAATGTACTTAGTCTCCTTCAACATATTATCAGCGTTATACAGTTATGACCGCGTTCATATCTATGTATGTGTGCTTTTGTTGTTGCTCATGGTTTCACGGTTTGTGCTATTGTTAATTTGGTCAAATAGTATAATATATAATGATATGTAATCAGCAGGTTTGAATGCGGTGTGCTTTATGTTACTAATTACAATGTGCTCTACACCAAAATCGCACACTTACCTATGTATATACTAATTTGCAGTCTGTGTGTGTGTGTGTGTGTGTTTAGACAATCATACATCGATTATATAGCCGTATACTTAGCGTAATAAGCATAACTTAAATTAATTACAGCGGCATATTAAACTTCAAGTAAATGGCAAATTATAGCAGGTATCGAGTAGTTTCGATCGAAATCTTAGCGAATAACGGAAATGTATACATATATATATATTTTATATTTTGGCATTGAGATATTTTGACATTTGTGTTAATAATTTTGTGCAAACTCAAATAAATATATTTTATTAAATTCACTATTTTTTGGTTTAGTTACTCTTCAATAACTTTTGTATAATTTTGGTCGAATTTACTCATTATTATCACTCGCTATACATATATGAAGGGCACACTTACAAACCTTTCTGCTAAGCTTATACTCTTTCGAATCATCTGGAAAATTGTACTTAACTTTATCATAGACTTACGCCTGAATAACGTTAACAAATTGTTCAACTTTATTACGAATATTCACATTCTGTAAAGAATGTATTTCACGAGCTTCGCTCAATATATGGCCCATCACCCTTCTTGAGACTCAACATTAGATAATATCCAACCAAATAGACCACGTCCAGCATGCAGTGACAAAAATATAGGCACCTGTAGCTGAGAGTGTACACGAAGACCATGGATTTGGCGCCTTTCGCAGCAACTCGGACTAGAGTATAGTACGACTTGGCGCATTTTACGTCGAGATCTTAAATTGAAATTGTAAAAAATACAATTTGTACAAGAACTAAAGCTACTCAACCTTCCCAAGCGGCATCCCATCGCTCTATAGGCTCTTGAAAAAATCCAAGAATATCCGATGTTTTCGAGCCAAATTCTGTTCATCAATGAAGCCCATTTCTGGCTCTATGGGTATGTAAATAAGCAAAATTGTCGTATTTGGGACGAAGAGCAACCAGAGATTCAAGAGCTGCCATTTCATCCAGAAAAAAACAACAGTTTGGTGTGGTTTGTGGGCCGGTGAAATCGTCGATCCATATTTCTTCAAAAATGTTGTCAGTGTGAACGTAACGGACAATGGCGAACACGCTATTATAACCGACTATTTGAAACCTGAAATTGAAGCTCGAGATCTCGGCAACATTTGGTTTAAACAAGACGACGCCACTTTCCCATACACCGCATCAATCAATGGATTTATTGAGAGAACACTTTGGTAAGGAAATAATATCACGTTTTGGGCCGGTCGATTGACCACAAATCGAACCGTTAGACTTTTTCCTGTGGGGATATGTAAAGTCTACACTCTATGCGGACAATCACGCTTCGAAGCATGCCTTGGAGCAAAAATAACACGTGTCATTCGCCAATTACCGGTCGAAATGCTCGATCCTGTCATCGAAAATTGGACTCAACGGATGGACTATCTGAGACGTAGCCAAAATTTGAAAGAGATAATAAATGCCAAAGAATGTTCTTTCGAATGATATTAAACCTTGCCCATTAAATTGGAATTTTCTGTGTTTTTCTTTAAAAAAGTAAGGAAACTTGAAATGGATTACCCTTTACTAACTTTTGTTGTTTTTGAAATATGTTTGTACTTTAAAGAGCGAAGCCAGGTCTTTATCGATGTGCAATAACAACCTCTTCTAACCATTAGATGTGCAATATGAAATGTTTACAAATGATTGTATTAAATTGTGATGCCACCCATATTTGATTTCTAATAAGTAGCAATTTAAAAAAATATATATACATATATAGATGAAATATGAATACTAAAAACAACTTAAAAACATTTTTGCAAAAATTTTATTTTATGGTGTTGCCACCTGTTCTGAAAAAAAAATAATATAATTTTTTTTATATTTGTAATAACGGTTAAAAAAGTACAGTGAATTCAAAATTAACTGTTTTTGGACAAATAAATATTATATTAAATATATATAATATTAATATATTGGAAAAGTTTGCTAAAAAATTAAAAATTATTTTCCTTCTTAATTTAGCTTTATTATACAGCAGACATTAAACAAATTCACCTGCATAACACAAAAGCGACTTCCAACTTCCGCTTTCTACATTTTTTTTCGCTCTTAAGTGCCCACTAGGCGTATGAGTAATTTATTTTTTTGTCGTTTCTTTCGTTTCCAACAAAGCACATGCACTCCATACAAATATAGATAAAAATAGATTTATTCCATTATATGCTAACAAAGCGCTGGCACTGTGGCGAAATAGCATAATGAAGCAATTATTTAAAATGCAGTGAATTCAAACTCACTGTGTTGTTGCTGTTGTTGTTGTATTGCCTTACAACTTTGTCATCGTGTGTTAAAAATGCTTAAAAGCATGCTCGCATGGCATTTACTGATGTTAATGTGTGTGTGTGTGTGTGTTCTAGTAATATTCAAAGCAAGTTAGCTTTGCGGAAATATTCAGCAGACAATCGCTAACACTAATCTATGTATTTGTAATAATTATTGCATGCAACCACAAACACTACTTTTACAAATATGTGAGCGTGTGTATGTGTGTATGTGTGTGCAAGCACCAATTTTATTTGCTAATATGTAAATAGCCTTTGAAGAGGTGCCAGCTCTCGATGACTTCTTGAACTATGCCTGCCACTGTGTGTCGACTGCGGCCACTTCTACACATTTGCCACGCTATATCACTGCTACATGCTTCTTCTTCTACTTGCTGTCGCTTTTTTTTCTGCCCATTACTTCCGCTATGCCATTTCGACTGTGGTAACAATTGCATATTACGGCACATAAGTGATGGGGGCGTAACACGAGACGTCATAATCATGCATATGTAAATATATGTGCCAATTGCAAAAACAATAAAAACAATTGAACACACATACATATATACAGCTGCAGTGGCAGTGCCTGGCTTAATTGTTCAACTACAAAAGTTTTCCTTTTACAAGCGCAGAGTATTTTTTATGCGAAAATGTTTAAGTGAAATTGCAAATTATTCTGCCATCCCCATTGGCTTTAGCCACTCGAAAGTGGAATATATTGAAAACCCCTCCCCCCTACACTTGTGTAAAATGTTACTTTGTTATGCAATTAGTCGATTTAGTTAAAACTTGAGAATCCTTTATTGCGAACTGCAGTCATTCACATTGTTACATTGATATGTATGTATATGTATATCGGTGCATTGGTTGCCTACTTGAGCGCACAAACACTCTCTCACACACACACACAGACATACAGTCATATGGTGCAGCACCTGCTTTGGTTGCAAAGCAGTTTATGGCTTGAGCGGGAGCGTTGCACCTCAGTGATTTGTTTTGCTGCATTTTTTTTTATCCAACAACTGGGGTAACTCGTTAAGGTTTGTCGGCGCACACTCATACACTCAGCAGATTTTTTCAAAGCGCATACATTTGCTGTATTTGTTTATTAACATACTCTTATATTTGCTTGCTTACATAAGTATGCATATAGGTCGATTTTAACAAGTCAATGAATGTTGAAAAAGTGTGACAATGCAAAAGCAGCGCGCACATCTCTACTGGCAATAATGATTGCTTGCATGCTTGTATTTATGTATGTACGAGTATCTACAGGATGAGGAGAGGGTGCTTTCATAGGTCAGCGACTTGTTGTATAAAAGATACCATGTTTCTACAAAAAAAAATGTTTTCCTGAAATATAGACACTTTCCAGGCACCTATCCAATTCGCTTCCATCAAATTAGGCCTGGAAAGTTTATAAAAAAATTAATTTTATAATTTTTGATAAACATTTTTAGAAGCCTCTTGAATATGAACTTCATTTGAGACAATGTAAGCAAGCCCATGATTTCCTATTATTCAGAATTCATGCTCCAAAGCGTTAAGAGTTCTCACGACTTTCACTAAATAATTTATGATACACGAGTACTTGAGATATGGAACAAGGAGTCTCACAATATATTATTCAATCCTAATTTATGGATTATGGATTATTATTATATTTATATCTCAAACAACCTATGAACTACTTCACAATTGCACCGCGGAACCGTCCCCCAGAGGTTTCTTCTCTGCGCACATACCTACGAGGGATATGTTGAAATAGAGAAGTCAATGGAGGAGAAGTGTAGTCAGCTTTTTCACAGATGGATCGAAGCTAAGGGGAAAGGTGGGAGGGGAAGTTTTCTGCAGAAAGCTCTCTATCAACACCAGCTTTAGGCTACTAGACCACTGTAGTGTCTTCCAAGCAGAGGTCGCTGCTATCAAAGTAGCAGTCGACGCACTGCTCCGTATGGTGACCTCTTTTATAGAGGTATGTATTCACTCCGACAGCAGAGCGGCAATACTGGCATTGGAATCTATGACGGTACGCTCTGTGCTAGTTAAGGAGTGTCTTAGATCCTTATCAATAGCCTCCAGCTATTTTGCAATCCGACTAGTGTGGGTACCCGGTCACCGCGGGATCGCTGGCAAGAGAGGGTACCCTAGCTACAGTGACGTCGGAATGGGAGCTCGTTGGTGGTCCATGGTCCACCTGCGCAAGAGCGCTGGACATGCCGACTACGCTTGAGCTCGTCAAACGCTGGCCAACTACCAGTACTTGTGCAGTGGCCAGGTCCTTTTGGCCCTCTGTGGAGCATAAGCGGTCCTTTCAACTGCTTTCTCTGGACAAGGTCCATCTCAGCGCGATCATTGGTGTACTTACTGTACTTAGGATCGTGGCAGATGCAAGTTGCCAAAGCTGTATGGAGCATTTCCTTCTTCATTGCCCAGCTTTTGCCAGACTGAGGTAGAAACACCTCAGAAGGCCCTTTTTCGGCGATCCTAGCGAATTAGCTAGAATCGACATTAGCCGTCTTAAGAAATTTGTAACGGATTCCAAGCGTTTTGCTGAATCATAGGGAGTTTTATTGGTATCACAATGGAACGCGCCAGCTGTCTAAGTGAGATTTTCTGTTTTTTTTTTTGCAGAGATCTGCCTGCAAACCTAATCTAACCTATGAAATGTTCTTTCATCGCATATATACTTCCTGAACTGCAGAGTTTGAAACTATTCCGATCCATTGTGGTCACTATTGTAAAACACTGGTCATCATTTCTTAAAACCATTACAAAAAATTATAAACGAAAATTGAGTACACTTTTTCAAAAATTCAAAATTGATATTCTCAAAATTTAATTTTCCAACCAAAATATTAATTTTTTTTTCCAAATTCAATTTCCTTTGTTCACGAACTAGTCATTGTTAATATAAAAACAACATCTAAAAATTTCAAAACTATCGGTAAAGTGGCTTTCGAGAAATCATGCTCACCTTTAAGTCAGTAAGAGCGATCGATAAAGACCTATAACTTTGGTTCTATAACTCCAATAGCGCTGACCCCCCAAAAAAAAATTATTACTCTTCGGTGTTATCGTGTTCTCCTTGGAATTCTCTACTGTCTGCAGTCAACATGATGGAGAAGATTTCGTTCCGTAATTGAAAAGTATGTTCTGGATATTGGTCTGTCCTAAAAGACATCTTAATTTCTTCCAAATGTAATATTACAAATATTATTTATTTACCTATACTCAGAAGCCCTTTGTAGTAAACCATCTAGTAATTCTACAAAACCATCAGATTTACTATTGCTTTTCGAACTTCTTCCTAATCGGCTAATGGAACATGAAGTCCGACGTCTTGGTCTGGGATTCGGATTCATCATAATTTCATTGTGATTCTCTGCTTCTATAGTCAGCAGATCGGAGAAGATTTATTTTCATATTTTACAAAGTATGCTGAGGACATTAGTCTTGCCGTCAGTCTTAACCTTAAAAGACAACTTAATTTTCCATAAGTTTAGAAACCCTTTTTGCCATTATTTTTCCAAATTTCAATATTGTTAGACCAAACTAATACAAATTCTTTCTGTTCTTGCAGGCCAAAATGCTGGAGAATTCACATGCTTGGATGGGCCCATCAAGCTCTTCAACAATTGCAGGTTTGTATACTAGTATCTGAAATTTTATATTTAAATATTCATTAGATTTCTGACAATCTCTTGAGATATAACCGTCTGGGCATTACTTTTTGTATTTTTTCCAGCAGACAGCTATCAATATCAATTGCAATCCATGTGGCAGAAATGTTGGAACACAAATCAAAGTCTCATGCATCACCTGCGCTTCCGCGAACGAGGCCCACTCAAATCGTGGCGTCCCGAAACAATGGCCGAGGCAATTTTTAGCGTACTCAAGGAGGGACTCTCATTATCGCAGGCGGCACGCAAATACGATATACCCTATCCAACATTCGTATTGTATGCGAATCGTGTGCATAATATGCTTGGCCCTTCCATTGACGGGGGACCTGATCTGCGCCCAAAGGGTCGTGGTCGTCCGCAACGCATATTGCTGGGCATTTGGCCGGATGAACACATTAAGGGTGTCATTAAGACAGTTGTCTTCCGCGACGCAAAAGATCTCAAGGATGATAGTATAGTGCCACATTTACCCTATGGTCGGCACTCGGTAAGTGTCGTACATAATTCAATTTTGCTGGTTTATTCACAGCATTACTAACTGTATTACGATTTCTAGCCCATGTTTCCATTTCAGGACGGTCCTCTCAACTACCCGGGCATGAGTGGTCCCTGCCCGAATGGTGTGCCCACACCCACCGGTGATCAGATGTCGCAAGAGGCGACCGCTGCCGCTGTGGCTGCTGTGGCGCACAATATACGCCAGCAAATGCAATTGGCCGCAGCCGTACAACATCAACATCCGTCGGAGGGTCCTTCGGGCCCAGGTCTATTTAATATACCTCCGCATTTGCAACCACATTTGGCCGCCGCAGCATCAGCTGGATCTGGTGGCGCCGCGCCTGGTGTGCATGGCTCCGTACCGCTACCAAAGACGAGCATATCTCCTGCGTTGAGTACCACATCGAACCCCGGCGCGGGCACAATGCTTGGACCGCGGCATGCACCATCGCCCTGTGGTCCTGGCTTACCAGGTCTTCCGCCGAACTTACCACCCAGCATGGCCATGGCATTACATATGGGTCGTTGCGATCCAACCGGTGTGCTCAGCCAGCAGCAGCAGTTGCAACACCTACATATGCAACAGCAGCAAGCATTACAGCAACAGCAACAACAGCAACATCATCAGCAACAACAACAACATGGCTACGGTTACGGTGTTAGTTCCATGCCGCATCATGGCGCAGCCTCAGCTTCAACAGCAACGTCAGCTTCCAGTCAACATTACCAACAACACCAACATCAGCACCAGCATCCACAGTCACAGCAGTCACAAGCTCAACAGCAACAGTTGCATCAGCAGCAACAACAACACCAACATCAGCAACACCATCAATCATCGTTGGTTAGCGCGACTGCGACAAAAGCGAAATGTCCTTCCCCCACATCCCTACTCGAACATCGTCGCGGCAGTCCAAGCGGTGATTCACACCTACACTCCACACTTACCGAGCTAGGCTTGGATATGGGCTATAAGACAACGCGTAGCAGCGCTTACTCGCCCACACGTCTCTTCTCCGAAGACTTGGCGGCTCTGGTGGGCGCCAGCGAAGACTCACCTCCGGGCACCACGGCGCCCTCTACCAATGTTAGCAGTACCAGCACGGTGACGACGTCCGCAACGTCTGGCAGTCACCCGGACGTTAGCATTACCTCGAGTGCAACGAGCGGTAATATAAGTTCCAGTAATATAAAAATCGAACCCATCACGACCAGTAGCGAATAAATTATTGTCTTTCCTAATTAAGATGTTCTTAGGTTCATTCGAAGTACTTTATTTTTACTTGCAGTTTGGAGGCATAATTTTTGTGGGTATAAAATTTCATTTCTCTGTTATTGTATTAAACAATTTACGGAGATACGAAAGTTCTTGCAGCAGGGTACAATATTTAACTCTATTAATTATGAACTTTAACCTTTTCTTTGAATCCGACATAGTTTGGACTCCGGGTTTCAAATCTTTATTCAAATTATTAACACCTGTTATGAGGTACAAGACATTTTTTTGACTCGCGCTAAGTTTTTACAGTCGAGCAAAGTCCAAAACTTGTAGCGTTGGTTGATAATAAAGTAGGGGTCTTGTAATTCATCAATTACAATCTAAGGTTACACCTTTTAATTTCTTCAAACTTGATTGACTCCTGAAGTATACAACAAAAAGGGATAATAAACTCCTATAATATGTCTTCAGAAGAGGGATTCCGTGTCTGACAGATTTTTTCACTTTTTTGTATTATATCCGGTTCCTTGGTAGAGTAATTAACCTCAAAAACTGTGCCTCCAGACATAAGTTTTTGAAGAGAAATATATTTTTTCAAAAGTCCAGAGAAGGATATACGAATTGTCACCAAAACCACAAGAGAGATTTCGTTCAAATTCAAGTTTTTAATTTTGAAAATCATTAGCGATAGAAACACTTATAAAATATTTATGGAAATGTATTATTTTTTATTTAAGAAAATATATAATTCTATACTAAGTAAGAGTATGCTTCCTAAGTAAGAAATACAAGTAATAATAAATAAATATGTCACATATAAAATGTAAGAACAAAAAAAATAACAAAAATATACATAGGTATTGCATTAGTTTTGGGTGTAAAATGTACCTACATACAATAGGGGTATTCAAGCAACGAAGATGTTGATTTCGAAGATCATGAAAATATTGATCTAAAATACAAAAATTTGTATTTGAGATTTAAAATGCTTTTTCTGACATTCAGCGCTTTATTTAGCTATTTTTCTTCTAAGCTGAGTAAATGCTGGAAGCTAAACTTATTGGAAAATCTATTAAAGTGAACTTGCAAACATAAAGCGCAAATTACGGGAGAGCCTGTCATAGATACACGCACTAACTTCCATATATAAATGTGAAACTCTACAACAGCTTTTTCGAGCGTGTTGGTATTCAGCGGTATATTCAGCTAACACTTTCTCAAGCTGAATAAGTCCAAACTGACTGGATACCATAAGAAAACGATTTTATATAAGTTTCTACAGACATTTGAGACTTCAGCACTTATTCAGCTCATGAAAATATTAGCTGAATAAGGAGCTGGATGTCTAAAAAGTCAGATTGGGCTGCCGCTGTAATTTTCAAGCATAAATAATTGGTTCTTCTTTCAAATTTGTCGAATACTTCCATAAAAAGTGAAAGAATTCGTTGCACGAACGCCCCTATTGTTTAATTTATCTTGCATTTTTTCAAAATATCAACAGTAACTATGTAGCATATTTCACTCAATACAATGCAGAGATCTCTTAAATATTAAGTAATTTCTTCTTTTATATTCAAATATGTATAATGTGTATGTGTTTCACTGTACAGTATTCCCACATTAAGTACATTCCAACCAAGCATGCGGTTTGACGAAAACGTACACAAACAAAGCACTAACAAAAAACATAAATAAATATTTATTAAAAAAAATAAAACATGAAGTATTTCCAAATGTGTGCCCAATTCAGTTTAAATAAAAAATATATTTTTATTTACAAACTTATACAAAAATGTACAAAATTTATATAAAATTTGGAGCAACAAAATTATTAAAAATACAATTATGCTTTAAATTGAGCCTATTTTTGGTAACAAAACAAAAATTAAATAAAAAGTAAAGTGGAAAATATTAAATTAAAAGTTTAGGACCTTTTAACGAGAAATGAAGAAGAAAAAAACAAAAATTATAGCGAACAAAATTGCAACAAATGCCTTTCGGAATGAAATTCAAAAATATTAAAAAGTGGAAACAAAAGCTTAAAATTTACAAGAAAAAAATGTAAATTAATTATTATTGTATTATTAAAAATAACGAAGAAGCGTTTAAGGCAAAACAAAATTTACTATTTATACACTTGTGGAATTTTAGGAAAATTTTAGGAACAACAAAAGAAACCAAAAACAAACAAAATTAACCAAATTAACAAAATTAAAAACAACAAAATTTATATTGAAATGCAAAATTTTAGACTGATTTTTATGCAAACCGTAGAAATTTCGTGAAATGTGGCAGATTAGTCGGAGGTTATGAAATTGCAGATTAACAAAAAATTTTTTTTAAATTTTTTTTTATATCTTTTTTAAGTTTTTTTAATACACTTGAAATCAAAATTCAGTATATTGAATTATTTTTTTGGTTATTTTTTTTTAATAAAAAAAAGATAAATTTTAAAGAAAAAAAATATATTTTTATTAAAACTAATATTTTATTTCTAGAAATGATTTTCTAAAATTTTTCTTATTTTTTTAATAGTCAATTTTTTTATTCAATTATTAAATTTTTAATTTTGTTTTTATAAAATTTTAATAGAAAATATTTTTTTTTGTTTTTATAAAATTTTAATGGAAAAAAAAATTTTATTAAAACTAATATTTTATTTCCAAAAATTATTTTCTACATTTTTTTATTTTTCAATGGTCAATTTTTTTATTCAATTATAAAATCTTTATTTTTGTTTTTATAAAATTTTAATAGAAAAAAAATTTATTAAAACTTCTATTTTATTTCTAAAAATTATTTTCTATTTTTTTTTTTTTAATAGTCAATTTTTTATTTAATTATAATATATTTTTTGTTTGATGAATTGCCTTTATTTAATTATTTCATTTTTTTTTTAATTATTTACGGCAACCTAAAATATATATAATTTAAGAATTTTAAAGCAAATTTATTTTCAAAATTTTTAT
The DNA here is from genome assembly GCF_028554725.1 of Zeugodacus cucurbitae. Taxonomy (NCBI): domain Eukaryota; kingdom Metazoa; phylum Arthropoda; class Insecta; order Diptera; family Tephritidae; genus Zeugodacus; species Zeugodacus cucurbitae. The sequence continues at coordinate 68,033,320 of NC_071669.1, forward strand.
AAAGTGCCTTCTTGTAAAAAATATTTTTTTCCTTTCACATCATTTTTCTTAAAATATTTTTCTTAATTGTTTCAACCGCAAATTTGCCAATTTCACGCACAGCCACGAAATGTATTGCATATAAGGAAATTTGTATAAATAATGCATTTTTATATGTTTATAAAAAACATTTTGGATATATGAACATAAAAAGTATAAACAGTTAACAAATTGATTTAGTACCTAATATTTTTATGAAGAAAAAAATGTTTCGGCCCAAACAAAATCGAATTTTAGGCAAATAATTAAATTATTAATTTTTTACGCATTTTTTTTTTTTTGATAAAAGCACACAAAAAACATACGAACGAGAGAAATATTAAATAAAAACAAGAGAAGAACTTCATAAACCAAACACACAAAAGAAATCAAAATATAAACTCTAAATAATATATAATAACACGCATAAGTTTCATGTTTTTCACGCAAGCAAAAAACAGTTGCAAATCCTTTAGCTTAATTATGTAACCAGATACAACACTTGATTGCAGCTTTGTACTTGGCGAACACTAATTGAAGTCAGCATTAATTAAAATAAAATGAAAAAACAACAACAAGCAAAACAAGAAATAGAAAAACAGAAATTTTAAATAAATTTTATTACCGAACATAAGCAAAAACAACAATAGACACATTTTAAAAATAACTTAAAGCAGCATAAAACATAACCTAAAAAGCATAAATTCTGCAATAACCAATATACCAACTTTCTATTTAGTAACCCTCATGTCTACCAAAAGTATAAAGAAATTTAAAAAATAATAAAAATGAAAAACTAACTTAACAGTACCCCTCATTGGACTTACCCAGTACATACTAAACTTCATTACACTAAGCCATAAAAAATTATAGCAAATATGTTTCCACACACACACACATTCAACTCCCCATTGTAATTACGAACTTCAAACAAACATAGCAGAGTTAAAATTAAAAACAAAAAAAAAAAAAAAAAACATTTTAAAAATAATTAAAAATCACAATATCCGTCAAATGGTCGCCGAAGTACTGCAGAAGTAATGTAAAATGTGTAATATGTTCCATAATAATTTCAAAACGGATGGAAGCGCGCACAAAGCATTTTCTTTCTAGCCGTATATAAAGTATTAACTGTACTTATATGTATGTATGTATGTGTAAGCAAAACTCAAAACTCAAACCAAAAAATGTAGCGTTTACTCCAGAAAAACAAAAAACAGAAAAACGAAGCAGAAATGTGCATATAGTTTATTTAAATTTCTCATTACCCACTAAACACAGCTCTGCCGCAGCGGAAGAGTCTTAAATGTTTGCAGCGCTTTCATGTAAATGGGCAATGGAAGTGGTATGCAAAGCAAAAATTAGTTTAAAATACTTTTGTTATCAACTCTCTAAGTAAATTATGTACGATTAATGAGCGATTAAATGATGGTATTATAATTATAACTGTAATTGAAGCTAAGTAACGTAATAACTTTTATTTTATTCCGTAAAATATACAAAGAGATGGAAAAATTAAAATTGTGTTTAAGTGACTTGGGTTTAGATAACGGTAAGTACTATTCTCTATGACATTTACTTCGCATGAATTCCGATAAGAAAATAACGCTAAAAGGCAAAAAATCCATATTTGGCTTAATAAGTGTGCGTATATTTAATTTCTTTGAATGTTTTAATACCTAAACTATATGATTATATGACTATCGTCCAATACAATAAAGTGTATATGTCTTATATATTACATATAGCCGTATTGATGCTTAAGCAAAACATAAATTTATAAACATTTAAAATGGAACAGTTAGTAGAATACATAAAAACAAGCTATATATATATATGTATGTATGTAACTACAATTGTTTAAAAAAAAACAACAATATTTTATGCGCCTAGTAAACACCTGCTGACTCTCCGCTTGTGTTGTGTATCTCTTCGTGTCGCTGCAAAAGGCTCAAACACTGATGCAAACATTGTGTGCTTGCTGTCGAAATGGCTTTAAGCAGCAGTAAATCCGGATCGGTTGGCGAAAATGTCGCGCATTCAATATTCTCGATTGTACGCGCTAGTGAGGCATTGCTAGAAGATTGTACAGAGATAAATATGTAAAATGTATCATCAAATACACGCACATAATTACTCACCATTGTTCGGTTAGATAGAGCGCTTGTCGCGCCGATACCATCGCATCTGATGCGGCTAACAATTCACGCGGCGGCAGTGTTGATGCATTACTTATATCCATAGCTTTCGTATGACTCTCTACGACGGCACGCAAGCCATCGACCCATTCCTGTCGCGAACGTGCGTCAGCTGCACGCAATTTCAGTGTATCGCCCGAGGCACAGCCGATTGAGAAAGTGCGTGAATCTTCATCACTCGGGCAGACTACAGCGCCTGCTAAATGCACCTGTCCACGTGGCGCGCCAGCTAGAACCTGTGCCGATGGCGCTGATTCCTCACCAGTCGAGGAGGAGTCACACAAATAATAGCTAAGTGTACCGGTCTGTGAGTCCACTGTGAACCAGCGGTACTGCCAACCTATCAATTTTCATATTAAAATTTTAAGCACTTTTAAGGTTTGAAAGTCAAGCACAAACCTTTCATTACATTGGTGTATTTGAAGAGCAGTCCGTGCAATGGATGACGCAAGGTTTGGTTTAGCACACGATTTATATTGGTATCCATATTGGGTGTTTGTATGATTTCGTTTGATAATTCCTTTGTTGTCGTAATAGCTTCACTTTTGGTAAACGTTGAGTGTGTTGATGAGGTCACAGTTAATGATTGTTGTTTCTGTTTTGATTTTCTTTTACGATGTTCGAGTGTTAATTTGATTTTACGTAGAATTTTTGCGAATTTTGTAGAAAAATAAATAAAATGAAAATTTTGGAAATATCTAAGCGAATGCACCAAAAACACAGCTGTCAAATTAAATTGTCAGTTTGACATTCCACCCAAAATGCATTTATTAACAAAACAGAGATGTTGGAATTATTTGGCCGGTGTTCTAATCAGAATTGGAATTAGATTTTATTTGGCAAGTGACAAAACATGAAATTTGGACGAATAAGTGAACTAAATGTAATTATATACATATTTTTTGGTGATTTTTTGAGTCTATAGTACAGCTACATTAAATATGAGTGCCCGAACGTATATTTGTGTTTATCTTGACAGATCACAAATTATTATAACGAAGATTCTTTCGTTCGGCGATAACCATGCGACAAAATTCTCCAAATTGCAGAGTTGCATTTTCAAGTATGAACAGTGTAAACAAAAAGTTAAATAAAACTGAATTTTAAAAAGTAAACTACAACAGAACTAATTTTAAACAAGACTAATATATTTTCTGTTCTCACACATGTATTATTTATTTATAGTAAACTTCTCTAATGTTTCGAAAGCAGAGAACTTTGCATACTCTTTACGAAATGTTGTTATTGTTTGTTCTTCAATTTACATTCTCCTTTAGCAATTGTTTACTTTCGCATCATTCGTATTTTCGTTGTCATCGACAACAGTGGAGAGTTTGGAGAGAGCTCAAGAGAAAAAATTTGTTTCGTTTCGTTCTCATATTGGGCAGCTAAATCCTCCAGCAAAATTTGTAATTTTAACCAGAAATACATAAATTTTAAATAAAATACAATTGGAAAGTGAATAATCTACACACGCGTTATGCAAATTGAATATAAGATGTGCAAAATTGTGGTGGAATAGTGGTTTTTCGGCGATATAAAATTTCTCAAAAAATCAATGACAGCAAAAAAACAGCGGAGCACCACCATCATCAGCAACAACAGGAGGAGCAAAAGAATAGCGGGAGGAAACTGAAATCGTTGGAGTGTAATAGGAGGATAAAGAAGAAGCAACCAACTAGGCAAGTAGTTAAGCAGCAATCAGCGAAATCAGACAGTGAACCAGTCCGCTAGCCGCAACCAGCGCCGACAACAAAAAAGTTCTTTCAATTCGCGTTTGTGTGATTTTTTTCTTTTCTTTTATTTTGGAAGTGACTGCTCCAATGTTTAATGAGTTGTAGTTAAAGATGAAGAGTAACACAAAGAATATCCGAAAAGAGATAAATACAAAAATAATGAAAGGTTTAAAATAAAAGAAAATGAAGCGAAATTTGGAATGGTGCTGTTGACGTCGTTTTATTGATGCTGCTGAGGCCGACGTCGACGACGACAGTGACAGTGACGGCAACGGTGGGTAGCAAATGCGGCAATGGTAGCAATGGACGACGCATTGTAAACGGAAATATCTTCGACAAGTAATGATTGCTCAATGCAAATTAACAAATAATTAGCGTGGAGAAACAATATATTGTTAAGCACAAAGTTGGAAAGTGTATGGTAAAGTGTTACATTTTGTTAAATTTTTAAACATTAAAAATAATTTGCGAAAAAAGTTAGATATTGGTGAAGAATTTCAAATCGTTAGAACGTATATGTTGATTAAAACAACATTATTACCTACCATGTGTGAAGTGTGCCAATCTGGTATGTTGTGAATTTTGTTTTATTTGTATGAGTCAACATTATTTGTTGGCATTCGCAGTACATCTACTATTAAAAAATTAATTATAAAGTGGTAACAAGTGTGCACATAAATATAAATAAATTTCGAAAAGTGTATTACAGAAAAAAACGAATTAGTTATGGCGGTAAAAAAGAAAACATTTGCTGAACGTAAAATCCGTGAAAAGGTCGACAGAAATATCGATTAACACAACTATAAACGTTGCCAACCGCAGAACTTTTACCCAATAAAAAGGAAACTAACATAACCTTAATTACGGAATTTAAAAATAAACAAATATGGACGGACAAAGGGCGCGGGACATTTTAACACTGCTTCAAGAACGTGTTGTCTGTCTCACGGGTGGACGTGACAGACGTGGTGGTCCCTTGTTATGCTTTCCAGCAACACCGAAACGTGATCGCCTTAAGCCGGAGGATTTGCGGCGTTTGCTCAGCTATTTGATTATGATACCAAGGTTAGTCATTACACATTAAATTGAAAAACCTTGTAAATGTATTTTACAATTTTTACCTTAACTTATTACAGCTTGACAGTTGTCTAGCTTTGTTTTCAAAACGGATATGTAAATGACAAATATAAATTAAAAATTTCTATTTAGTTCCTGTTCCTGTTTATTCGTCTACACAATATGACGAGTGCAACCAAAGATTAATCAGAAATAATTATTTGCTTTTATTTCCTGCACACTCTTTAATTTTTGCACTTATATTTTGCTAGCATTTTCTCTGGTTGTGTTTTGCATTTCTTGGCTTCCACTGTCCGCTTTTTGGACAAAAGATTGGTGAGGGAAATTTCACTTCACATACAGTACTTGTATAAACACGGTTGTATATTAAAGCATGATTCATCTAAGTGCTATGCGTTATGGACTCCAAAGCGCAAGGCTTCAGGCTTAATGCAACCTGCGCACATATGGTATGCCAGCCGGTATATTATATTCATACTTGAACCGATAGTTACGTATGCACGTATGAATATGTGTGTTCCTGCACAAATTGTGTTTTAGGTAAAAAGTACGAAAAAATAATAACTTGCATAATAATAAAGATTTCAAAACTGGCACTCGGAAACAAAAGCGAATTATTGTTATTGTATAAAAGCATTATGAAATGCAGAAAATGAAAAATGCATACGAATATAAAACTAAAAAAGATTTACATGAGCATATTGTCACTACAAAACCGAAAGGGGCTTCGCCACTGTCGAATACATTAACTTACGTATAAGGAAACTACACAAATTAAAATCTAAAAAATAAAGTAAAACTATATGCTCGTACATAAAGTGGCAGTGAGGAACCTCGCCACTGCACGCAACGCCCCAACAAAACGCACAATTAAAAATAAAAAATGAAAGCAAAACAACAATAAAAGAATCAGGCAGCCCCAATGTACAATAAGGCAAATGGAAAAAAGTCCGAGTGAAAAATTACGCAAAATAAGCGAAAGAACAAAAACCAAAACAACAAGAACAAATAAATCTAAAAGACAAAGAGCAGCAATGGAGAAGCACACTGCAAAGATATGTCGAGACTTTAGGCAACTTTGGAGAAGGTGACGGCGACAGCGACAGCAACAAAAATGAGGAAAACAACGCCGGTGGCGGCTACGTCGACGACTTGTGACTATAACTGCGGCAATGGCGCGACTTTGGCGACGTTATTGCTTGCCTGCTTGCCTGCCTGCCTGCCTGCTTGGTTGCAGAAGCGAGTGCCGAACAACGCCTCCTACTACGCCGGCATCATAAACATCATTGTCAGCAACGTCGACCACAGTGCCAAAACACACAGTGGCATAAATTTCTAAGGAAATCCATAAGCGCTGAAAATACGTCTTTGCATAAATACATTCGTAATAATACAAAAATACAAATGATATATGACTTCGGATGAATGTATGTATGTATCTATGTATCTATATGCAGCTAAATATTAAAAATACCCTGCATTAAATCGAAGTCGTTCAAGGCCAGCTAATACTGAGTATTTTTTCATAAGTTGTTGGTGGTGCCATAATCAACATTATTGGGGAAACTAATCCAGTGATCGTTGAATAATGCGCTGTTAGCGCACCTCGCCAACTAAATGTGTCATTGGCAATGCAACAATTGTATGAAAGAAAAGTATTGACACGAATGTGGGTAGTATGGGGACTAGTTTTTTTTTTACGGGTTGCTCTTAGTGATGCCCCATTTGTGGACAACATGATATACATATGCAGTGATATGCATATTTATATTATATTTGCATAAATGTATGTGAATGTGTGCATATTTGTGTGTAAATAATGTTCTGTCGAAATTAGTGATTAAGTTTATTGTACATGAGGCATCTATAAGATACTTGCATATGTACATGCTTCCGATAAGCTGCATTGGGATTTATTAAATGAAGGATGTGAAGACAAATATTCATGCGAATAATACTTAATATGTTTTAATAGTGTTACGTTATTATAATTGTTATTCTTAATTCCTCTAAAATACCACATAATCGTACTCTGAGTGAAATCTCTGGTCTTGAAAGATCAAACTTTCATTTATCGTCTCGAATATTTTGGGTTAAAGGTTTGCTTTAACCATGCTTCCATTTAATCTTTTCTCATGCTTAATCAATTATTGTTTATGTTTTGTTGTTGTGCTCTATCTGTTGTACTATTAACGATAAGACTTCACTGTTACGCTATTTGTACGAGCGTTCGGGTTCGACGGCGTTTGAAACGACCGATAAGTCTTTAGCTTCTTAATGTCTTCTTTGATAACTCATTGCAACACAACTGATTAAATTTATGTTTACCCAAGCGCGCTGTATTTTTTTTTTTTTAATTTCAAGAATGCGTCCATTTTGGCAGCATTTTTGTCATATCTGAAGAAAAATATTAAACGCAATCAGTAGAAAACGCGTTATCACTCAATTGTCAGTGCCAAATGGTGCATTTTATTGTGGTTGCTGCGGCTCTAAAAATACACAAAACAACAACAAGCAAAGCGTCTAATTATCTCGTTACTGGCAGTCGTGTGCCGCCTACAATTCTTATCAGCACATTCTCGTACCAGCGTCACAGCGAGTGCAAATTCCAAGCGACTGAATTCAGCAGCCAGCATGACCATCACACTGGGTCGCTTATCAGCGCGCCAACAGCAATTGTGGTTTGCACACGCAGACATACATACATATTGTTTATATTTACATATTTACTTAACTTTATTTCGGCACTTCTATTTCGAATTGTGTTGCTATTTTTCACAGACGCTGAGTTATTTGCTTTGGTTGATACATTACTGGTGCATTCCATTTTTCAGACAAATATATGTATAACCAGCATACATTCATATCTACAAAACTTCGTGCGATTTGCCTTTCCGTATACCCGGCTGTGGTGTCGAATATCGTGAATTTGTTTTGAATTGTTTATGTTTATATATTGATTGTGGTTCAATGTATATGCGACTATGGTCTGTGTATATTTATTAAGTGTGTGCTTGGCACCGGAAACAAACAGGCGTTGTGTGAGTAATATGAACCTACCTGTATTTTTTGCAGACAAATATAAATAATAATTTATGTTGGAAATACTCGTAGGAGAAATTAAAGGAAATCTGATATAATTCTGATATTTACTCAAATTGTTTATAAAATATTAAAAATAATATCAAATACAGTGCTAACTTCGAAACTTATTGTAAATAAAGGAATGACCTTAATCAAGTCAAAAACGTATTGATCCGATGTTGACTCAAGATATTGAGGTTATAGTAATCTTTGATAACTGTCCTCAGTACCATTGGGTCTATCTAACATGAACGGCGCCAAAATTTATTAATTTAATTAATTAAAAATTAAAGCTACATATATCTCTTTCGATAATCTTTTCAATCTGAGCTTAACTAATCAGTACTTTCACAGAACCTAACTTCAACGAAGTAGTTTAAGAACGACAAAACTAGCAGAACATGAACAACCGACAAATGTTAGATAACAACTTGAGAGTTCTACATTTCTGAAAAATACTAAAATTATTTTTCTGCTAATTGGCGAGTTCTTGCGTCTCCCATAAGCATATTACCTAGCCCAACACCCTGTACACACGTAATTATTTTACTTTTACTTTATATAACCCTTATAAGGGGCCGACGGGTTTTCTAAGTCCATAAAAAAGAACAATAGCATATTTATGAGTACATTACCCACGTCATTTTATTTGTCGTCTACTCCCAAAGAATCAAGTGTGTGACAGACGCAATCGTCGCATGGCTCCTATTTTGCCATTTATATATATATTTTTTTTAATTATGCATTCAACGCCACACATTGGAAAGAGTTAACGATACACATATAAACCTACATACAATATATTTGTGGTTATAAACATACATACATTTGTCTTTTTCTATGATTGTATGTGTGTATGCTTTCAAATATCTTTGTGGTTTGTGGTTAACTAATATCTAACAAATATATTAAATTTATTATAATAGCGAAGAATCAATTGAAAAGACAATATTATCAGTGTTTTATAATGTGATCACATTTTTTAATGCCTAAAATTTCTCAAGTACAGTAAAGCGTTGATAAGTGGAATACTTATTAATTATTTGTGTTTATATAAATTCTTTAATGTTAAAAATCTTTAAAATTATGACTAATTTGAATAAATTAAATATTATTTATTTTTGTTTTTTATTTTATTTTTTTTTTATTTCGTATTAACTTAATTAATTTTTATTTTTGATATTTTTTTAAATTATTATACTTTTTAATAAATTTATTTGTAATTTTATTATTTAATTTGTTTTTAAACTTAATTTTAGTTCTTACTTGAACTGAAAGTTTATAAACTTTTTTCTATTTTAGGTTAGGTTAGGTTAGTCTGGTGGGCCAGCAGTCCCCGCATAGCCCACTTATGGTCTTAGCGATACCATATGGAGTGCTGTCACTAATTTCTATTTTAATTTTAAAATTATTATTATTTTTTTAATTGTTTTTGTTATTATCATTTCTTTTCTTTTAATTTTTTTATTAAATCTTTTCAATTTAATATGTTTGGCATTTTTTTAGTTATAATTATATAAATATTTATTTCACTAGTATCACTTGCCTAAGCGTAAACTGCGCGATCTCCGGCCATTGGATCACTCATTGCGCCAAAAAGCTTGTTTATCAAAACTTTTGTTAATAAAAAGAAATTAATGAAAAGAAATTGTGTCAGCACATTAATTCATTGTAAAAATCTTAATTTATGCAAACTTTAAAGTTTAAACAATCGCTGTTACCTACATATATGTATCTTTGTATGTATATTTGTATGTGTGTCGCAGTTCATTGCCTCATTGAGCATATGTAGTCACATACGCCGGTGTACGGCCTGTTGTTTTCGCTCCTATTTTTACGGCTTGTTCACGTACAATCATTCGCACGTTCACACACTCCCCCCTTCACCCTCTTTCTCTCTCTCTATTGCTCTTTTCGTATTTCGTTTCACCCAGCCCACTGCGTTTCACGCTACCATCAAAGCTTTGTTTTGGCTCCAACTAATTTCACTAATTTCCTATTCTTTCATTTCGTTACAGTGATTCGGCGAAGAACCTCGGCTTCACGGTCATTATTGATATGCGCGGCAATGGCAATTGCTCCACCAACCTAAAGACAATACTCAAAGTACTGCAGGAGCACTTCAGCGCCAACATACACAACGTGGTGCTCATTAAACCGGATAATTTTTGGCAGAAGCAACGCGCTTCGATATCGACAAATAAATACAAATTTGAAACATCGAATATATCGATCGAGGCGCTACACAAAATAGCCGAGGCGCATCAATTGACTTCCGATTTTGACGGCACACAGCCGTACGACCATCAACAGTGGACCGAATCGCGTTTGGCAATCGAAGATTTCTTTTGGCAAGCGAGCGATATGGCCGATCGCATCGACGATCTGCAGGAAGACTTGCAGCGCAATGATTTCGCCGAAGATGTTAATGGCGCTAAGCATTCACTCGATCATCACAACGAAATGAAGAAGAAAATACAGAATCTGCCGATTGAAGATTTGGAATTGCAGAGCAAGAAATTGCTAGCTAAAATCAATAAGAATGCCGGCGGCGCTGGTGTGCCCGGCAGACAGGTGAGTGCATACAATTGTTGAAAATTTAACGTAAATGTAAAATACTTTTTTTCTGCAGCCCTGTGTTGGCTCCGGCGCCGATTGTGGCGGCAGCGATTCCGGCACTTCAACGCAGACGCAAAACTCTTCGCCAGCCTTTCGCGCTGCCACCAATAATCCCGACATGGCCGCCGCCATTAATAAAGCTCTGCGCCAAGTTGACCTCATACGCAACGGGCAACAGCGTTTGCTCACCTTGTGGCAGCACAAAAAGTCCAAGTTGGATCAGTGTTTCCAGTGGCGCCTATTCGAGCAGGATTGCGAGAAAATGTTCGATTGGATATTGCATAATCGCGATGTCTTTCAGATGTCCTACGTTGAAATTGGTCACAATTATTCTGTGGCCAAATCACTGCAGGATGAACATCAGAAATTCGCAGTCGCCTCGATGAATGTGTCAGTCAATATTGATCGCATACTTGCGGTGGCCTCACGCCTCATTGAGAGTCAACATTACGCGGCGCAACACATCAAAACACTGGCCACGCGCCTCGACCGCACTTGGAAGGACTTCGCTGCTGGACTGGATGAACGCACGGCGGTGCTACAGCTTAGCGTACTCTTCCATCACAAAGCGGAACAGTATTGCAATAGCGTGGCCTCATGGGCAGCAGCCTGTCAGGCCTCGCAGCCGCTACCATCGGACATACAGAGCTTGGAGACGGCAATACGCACGCATCAGTCACTGTACGAAGCCATGTGTCAGGCATACACAGAGGTGCACTCAACCAGCAAGAAACTACTCTACCAATTGGATCATCTGGTGCAGGTGTGCAACCAACCACCACCACCTGGTGTGCCCGATCACCGCAAGAACAGTAGCTTTAACAAATACGAACGCCAAAACCCGGCAGCTGACTACAGTGAGGGCGCTTCGCATGTGCTCGCCGTAATTCACCAAATACTGGGACACCACCGCTCACTGGAGGCGAAATGGCATCAAGAGAAGATCCGATTGCACCAAACCCTGGCGTTGCGTCTCTTCCAGGAGGATGTGAAACAAGTGCTGGATTGGCTGAAGAATCATGGTGAAGTGTTTTTGCGCAAGAATACCGGCATTGGACGCAATCTGCAGAAGGCACGTGTCTATCAAAAGTCGCATGAGCACTTTGAGAATGTGGCACAGAATACATATAGCAATGCGGAGAAACTGCTCTCGGCCGCCGACGAACTAGCACGCAGTGGCGAAGCAGATCCCAATGAGATATACTCAGTTGCGCGCGAACTGGAGCTGCAAGTGGCCAGTTTCGCTGAGCGCGTAGAGCAAAGGCGTCGCCGCTTAGAAATGGCTGTTATATTTTACACGCACGAGAAGGAGGTGACCGCTTGGATTGATCAGTTGCGCACCGACGTGTCCACCGATCAAACTATGCTCTCTCAAGAGAATCTGGAAGGCATCGAACGACATCTGCAACAATTCCGTGAACAGCAAGAGAGCACACTCAAGGGTTGTATGCAGACTATTGCGCAAGGCGAAGCGCTGTTGCAGGAAATGCGCTCACTCGAATATGACGAGAACAGCTTGTCTATATCGGGACTCGAAACTACTTTAGAGAAACTGACCAAACAGAAAGTGGAATTAGAGGAGCTGTGGTCAGCGCGTCAATATCGCGCCGATCTAATTCTGCGCTTGCGGTATTTCGAGCGTGACGCAATGGAGCTCTCATCACAATTGGAGATTTGGTCGGAGGATTTGCAGCATGCCGACTTGTCACGTGACTACCAAAAGGCCGAACAATTGATACGCATGCACAACGACTCGGTAACCGACATACAGAACACTACCTACGAGGTGCTACAGCAGGGACAAGACCTGCTGCAAATGTTCGAAACGGCTGGCATCATTTCGATGGCTGATGCAACGCACACAGCGCAGGCGCGCATACAGTACCTCTTGGACTTTTTGGGCGAGCGTGAAATTGACCTTGAGGAACTGTCTGAGGCGAAGCGCGCCAAATTGGAACAAGCCGTGCAGCTGTGCCAGTTTCAAAATGATGCCAATCAAGTTATTTCGTGGATACGCAATGGTGAAGCCATGCTGGTGGCCAGTTTTGTTACGCCTAACAGCTTACAGGAGGCCGAGCAGCTACGCAAGGAACACGAACAATTCCAGGTGGGTTTGATTTGAAGTTTTTTGTATTATTTTTTATATAAATGTTATTATGTTCACAGGTTGCCATTGAGAAAACACACACCTCAGCTGTGCAGGTGAAATATCGCGCCGATGCGCTCATCAATGCCAATCATTACGATCCACAATCGATACGCGAAATCTCCGATGACGTCACCAAAAAGTGGCAACAACTGGTCACCTACGCCGAAGAGCGTCACAAACTGGTGACCGCCTCAATGAATTTCTACAAAACCGCCGAGCAAGTGTGCTCCGTACTAGACAGCTTGGAGCGCGAGTATCGCCGCGAAGACGATTGGTGCGGCGGCGGCGGTTCTAGTGATAAAGCTCAAACAATTGTGCAGCTAATTTCGAAGCATCAGGAACAGAAGGAGGCATTCCTCAAAGCGTGCACACTGGCACGTCGCACCGCCGAAACATTCCTTAAATATGCAAATCGTTCGCAACAGTACTACAAGTACCAGTCGCAGGGCAACTGCGAGACGCACGTACGCACCATACTCGATAAGCTCTTGACGCAGGAGAATCAGGTGCTCGAATTTTGGACACAACGCAAGAAATCGCTGGATCAGTGCCAGCAGTTTGTGCTGTTCGAGCGCAGCGCCAAGCAAGCCATCGAATGGATACACAACACAGGCGAGGCCTATCTCTCCTCACGCACCAATCTGGTGGGTAAGACACGCGAAGAGACCGAAGGTCTGCTCAAGGAGCACAACGAATTCCGCGGCACGGCAAAGGAGACACGTGAGCGTGTTAAACTGCTCATACAGCTGGCCGACAGTTTGGTGGAGAAGGGACATGCACACGCCAGCGCCATCAAGCAATGGGTGGCGTCTGTCGATCAAAGGTTTGTTATGATGAATTTTGTTGTAATATCAATTTCAAATTTCAAATATGTTATTTGTTCTAACAGATATAAGGACTTCAGCAATCGCATGGACACTTATAGAGAGCAATTGGAGAAGTCATTGGGCATGTCAATGGTGGTGCCGGTGGAATCAGACGCAAACTCTTCAATTAGCTCTGCCTCTGGTGAGTATCGACTATAAACTGTGATACATGAGTTCATGACACAGTAGTGCTTTAGACCAAGCTTAAAAAATTCAAAATCTGCCCATTCTAAAATAATTTTGTATCGCTTACAGGCTCCACCACCGATCGCCACTCAGATCCCTCGCTGGAGGCCAAACTCACCACATCCTCTACGGCCGCATCGAAGGAGATTAACGAAGAGAAACGCAAATCGGCACGCAGAAAAGAGTTCATTATGGCCGAACTAATGCAGACTGAACGTACCTATGTAAAAGACTTGGAGACTTGCATCAAATGCTTCTTGGAAGAATTCCGCACCGGGCAAGGTGTACCAGCTGCATTGGCCGGCAAGGAGGACACACTCTTCGGCAATATACGTGAAATTTACAATTTCCATCAGAAAATATTTCTACGCGAGTTGGAAAAATACGAGACAATGCCCGAAGATGTTGGCCATTGCTTCGTCACTTGGGCCACCAAATTCGATATGTATGTGTATTATTGTAAAAATAAACCGATCTCCAATAATCTGATGGTACAACATTCGGGCACCTATTTCGACGAGCTACAACATCGACACAAAGTGGAACATCCGCTACCGGCTTTTCTCATCAAGCCCGTACAACGCATTACGAAATACCAATTATTACTCAAGGATTTGCTCTCCTGCTGTGAGGAGAGTCATGGTGAAATCAAAGAAGGTTTGGAGGTTATGTTGAATGTGCCGAAGAAGGCGAACGATGCAATGCATTTGTCATTGTTGGAGAACTGTGATGTGCCCATTGATAATTTGGGTGAGGTGGTGTTGCAGGATGCATTCCAAGCTTGGGATACAAAGCAGCTGATACGTAAAGGACGTGAGCGGCGCGTATTCTTATTTGAATTGTATTTACTCTTCGCCAAAGAGGTGAAGGACTCAAACGGTTCCGTTAAATATCAATTCAAGAGTAAACTCATGACAACAGGTCGGTTGGTTATTGTATAAAAGTGTTGTGCAGTTAGTTTTAACTTGTTAACAATTATTTTTTTTATTTTTAGATATGGGCATCACCGAACACATTGAAGGTGATGAAACCAAATTCGCTGTGTGGACCGGGCGTTCGCCAATGCTCTCCGATTGCCGTATTGTGTTGAAGGCAACTAGTTTGGAGACCAAACAGGTGGGTACACATGAATTTGAATGATGTAATGTCTTTGGGTTTAATATTTTTATTTTATTTTTTTTTTGAAAATTTCAAATTTCTAAAAACATTGTACCTTTACTCTAACTCTTTTTTTTTTTGCTTTTTCTCCAGATTTGGGTTAAGAAAATGCGTGAGGTTATGCAAGAAACCTGCTTTTCGGGCACCTCGCTTACATTACCGAAATCGCCGGCAAAGAATTCTGGCTCGTCGCAACGTTCATCACGCGATTTAGATGAACCATTGACGGAGAATGATCACGATCGCTGCTCACTGGCCAGCTTCGGTTCCGGCAATACCACAGATAGTGACAATAAGGTAAGTGATTTGAATTCCATTAATTGCAATGGCGGCGCGAAGTAAAGGAAAAGGCTTTAAATGTGAAAAAATGAGAGAAAAAAAGAATTCATTTAAACGGTTGTGAGCAATCAGCTTTTCCAGTGTATTTCACATGCGTTTGTGTTGCAAATGTATATTGGCACATTTCGCGCATTTCTAAGAATACCAAGGCAACAATAAAAAAAAGTCGGGAAAATAATTCACACCCTCATTTTCCTGTTTCACGCAAACACATTAATTGTATCACATTTCCTTTGAATTATTTTTGACGTCTTCTTTTTTTCTTTTTTTATTTTTGTTTTCTTCTTTTTTTCTTTGTTTTGAGCTGCACTTGCCAACAACGTTTGCCAATATTTTCATAAATTAATGTAAAAAGCGTTAAGAATCTGCTGTAGCGGCCAATTGTTTGTTTATATTACCGCCAATATGTACATACACAATTGTTTGCTTGAGTGGCTGGGCGCCTGTTTGCTGTCATTTGATGATGATTTCATCGTGTGCTTTTTGTTTTTTGCCCGTATTCCTTTAAAGGAACCGCCATAGAAATAATAATAATAAAGTGAAAGCAATGAAAAAGCGAAAAAGCGAAATTAAAACAGCGACTTACACACGTACATTCGTACTGCGGGTGCAATAAGCGCAACTAAGTGAAATTATTTTGTGACTATCTTTTAGTAGAATCTTATAATTACATAAGAATACACAGTGAATGCATTTTCCGCTCAAAACTTGCACAATAAACACGCAGTTTCCTGCGCAATTATAGTAGCAGATTTCCACAAGCGAAGCTTTATGCTGGCTTATATTATAATAAAGCTCGAAATGCGTAACTTGTGTTATTATATGGTATAAAATAAGTTATAAAATTAAGTAAATACGCTTGTAAACTAAAACAGCAAAGCTTTCACTGCTGCTGCGGCGTACCGTCCACAAATATGTAATAAAGCAGCAGCTTTTACAGCTCGCATCTGCAGCAATGCGCTCGGCAGCTACTGTTGTAACTGCCCCCACCACACCACACCATATGACATGGGCAAAAACAAAAACAAATATTTGGCCTACCTCACTTTGGAATTTGGTGTACATTTATGCACGAAAATCCGTTGCCAGCAGTAACATACATATATATGTATACTGTCTGTGTCGTCTTTTGTATGATTTAACCGCTTTCCAGCCACCCTTTGCTGGCCCACCAGCAGGTGCGCTCTCAGAATATTGCTCTCGTGCGTGTTAATGCAAAGAGAGAGAGAGAGTGTAAATGCAAAGAGAGAGCGAGCGCATTTCTTCTCAACCCCAGTAAAAGCTTTGTGCCATAAACTAATAACACTTTATTTATGCGTTTTCTTCTGAGCAGCTACTTATATGAATAAGCACTTAAATACGTATGTTTATTTTGATACACAAGACTTCCACTTCTACGTGGAATCTTGTTTGCTCAATATTAATTGAAATGAGAGATAATTGTTACAAAATATTTATTAAATTTTATAAGAATTTTTGAAAACTGGATGTTCATTTATCATCTCTTGAGAGATTCAAGTTTTGGAAACTTTAAAGAATTTATCTGAACTCCCTCTTGAAATCGGTTTAAGAAAACCCTATTTATTATTTCTCAGCAGTTTTTATGTAGATTTTCTAAAATTTTCATTCAGTATAGTATATAAGGCCAGATACGATCGTGAGGAATTCCCCTGAATCATAAACGATGGTATATTACGGTTAATCTCTTGCTTGTTACAGTTTCTATTTATAAAATGTATCTAATAAAATATTTTTAAAAGCGTCTTTTAGTATGATCAAAATCTGCTCAATCTAATTTTCAAATTTTTTCGATATTTTCAAAATTCAAATAATGTTTTAAAAATATTATGTAGAAAAATATTGAAGGAAACATTTTGGATTTCATAGTTTATTCATAATATGTTTTTAATCTTAAACTATTACCCTCGATTAACCGCAAACGAGCGGAATTTGCCGAGTCATGAAAGCGTTTTTTAAGCGTCGAGATCTCAAAATAGTTAAAATTTACAAAAACAAAAGGTTAAATTTTTTTTTAATGTTTCTTATTAAGCGAAGACAAAATAGTTTTTTTGATGCTAAAGATCAAATCAGACAGGTCAAATAGTCAAATCTTAAAATATTCATCTACAAGAAGAATTCACAAAATGAGGTGAGACAAATTATTCAAACTAACCTAATTGTTACCAAGAGTTACAACATAAGCAAACTTTTATGCTGCGAAAAATTGGATAATCAAGAAGAAGGTACGGGAGTGGACCCATTTCACTTTTAAGCTGCTTTCTAAAAACAAAATCATTCAATCTAACCTAGTTGATAGGAAGACAGTCGAGCGTATTTAACTCGAACGAAGAGAATTAGGTCCCAACAGACTCATTAGTGTTAATAACTTAACCAGATAAGTTATATCATTAGATATAGTTTAGAAATATACATTTTAATTTTCGAAAGATGCATAAAATTTCGAAGGTTAATAAGAATTTCTACAAATTTACATGTTTTTGGAACCTGATGCCTACCGCTGCCACCAAACTGTAGCGTATAATATTTACCGATCTTCTCATGAAAATCCGTTCTATAATAACGGTTCTTTTTGCCTCGTTTATTTAATACCGTGCATAAATTGTGACAATATTTTATTGCCGCTTTGCGAATTATCAATCAAAGAAAGAAGGACAATAAAGCATTGCCTACTATTAGGCGCATTGCATTTGTCCGTATAGATTATGAAAGCATTTGATGGTGTCAGCCACCTACACAGCCACCGGTGATAATATAATATGATAATAAATGGCTTGTGGTGGGCGGCAAGAAAAAGTATTGTGACATTGTCAGGAAATTACAGTTATTATGCGCTGCCTTAAAAAGAAGAAGAATACTATAGTATGGCTAATAGTAAAATAAAATAGTAGTAGTGATAGAAGAAAGCTAAATTTTGATTGCAAATTTTGTGGTCTCAGGACTTTGAGAAGAGTGAATAAAGAGAGTTCAAAAATCGTTTTTTAATAAAAGAAAAATATTAAAACTTTTTCTTCAAATTCTTTAAATACTATTTTTTATTTAATTTTTTTTTCTGTACTTCCATTATACACCCTTGATTAGCTGATGCGATTTTTTGTATTTTTCATTAAATTTTTTTTTTTTAATTTTTTTCTTGCTTCCGTACTGCACTCACCAATTCGTACGCGTGCAAGCAATAAAATGAAAGATGCATCAGCAAACTTTTATGACATGCCCCGAAATGCTTTATGACATTTGATTGCATTAACCCGAAAATACAGTTACCCAATCTTATGCGGATTTCCTTAGGGTCGTTATGAGCCCACACATTTCGCACGTCAATTCCGAGTGCTACAATTATTCGGCTATATCTAAGGCAACACCTAGTATGTATATTGTTGTTGTTGTTGGTACTTTATTATCAGCACCGCATTATTTTCGTGCGCTTCGTTATACGCCACTTGAGCGGTAAGGGCGTACATACGTACGGATAGGTAGATAATAGCCTTACTCCTAACCTGCAGTCGTCGTATCATAATTTTCTTTAACGCATTTTTGTTTTTGTTTGTATTTTTTATTTTTATTTATTTTTTTTTTGACTGCTTGTAAGCACAATGTGGCGCATTGTTAGAATATTAATAAAGTAAATGCAAAAACAACACGCAAACACGGCGCTAGTGAAGATGGAGCTTTTTCGCCAATGCAGAATATTTTCGACGACAGAGAGAGAGAGTGAGAGCGCGCGGCCATAAAAAGCACACACGCAGAGCGTGAGAGTGTGCGGACGCGAGCGTGTGCTCCTGCGGATTCTACGACTTTACGCTCTGCATTATTCCCTTAGACCCCTTTCACACAGGCAATTTTTGTCGCGGCAATTCTTATTTTTATAGGAGAGGGGGCGACGAGGAGAGGAGAATCGCGCCGAGTCTGCTGTGTTCAGGCAACACGCTTTGTGTTCTTATTCGTAACAGTTCGCTGCTACGTAACAGTGTTGCATTTGCACATATTTTAAAATTACTGTTTACAATATATTTGAAAATTTTAATTTAATCATTTAATTTTGTATGTAATTTGCAAATACATATAGAAATATGCATAATATAATTAAAATGTGCTAGAAAATTGAGAATAACGATAAAAATTAGTTAATGAAATATATATTTTTTGCTTGGAAACGATGCGTACAAGAAGTTGAGAAAATAATATGAAAGAGAATGACAGAAAAACACGAACAGAGTTGTCGAACAAGAATTGCTCGTGTGAACGCAAGGGGCTACAGCAAAAGAGAATCGCCCGAGAATTAGCAACAGAAGTTGCCTGTGTGAAAGTGGACTTTATGTAGCAACGCATAGCAATTGTCATAGTTATTGGCTGCTGCTGCTTATTACCAACGAAACCGCTCGTTTGTCAACAATCGTGCGCCAAACTAAGCGCCCATTTGTGTACTACAGTGCCAGCGAAAAGTGTATGTACTACGTGTACGATGTTGATTGCGAGCGCCGTGAGGCGGTGTGTGTTCTTCGTGCGTGGACCACCGACACTTTTAATTGTGTTATCTCGTTCGTGTGCGTTGTGCGCTAGGAGCAGGAGCAGTTAAGCTCACCAGCCGCCGTACGTCGTTTATACGCTCTTCATTGTTGTTGTTGGACTTCCCGTTGCTACTGGCTTCCAGTTGCGTTATTATGCGGTATGCCAAAAAACGCGCACACAGTCTAACGCGGTGCAGAAAGTGTGTCGGTTGGTCGTGTTCAAAATAGTCGCACGGTCGGTCGCATGCCCGTTTGAACTCGCTCCCGAAACAAACAAAAAAAAAACACAAAAACGCGTTCCGCGCGGTCTATCATGTAGCTGCAATAGTTTTCGTGGATCTTTTTCTCCTCCCTCTACTCGCTAAAACATATCTACTTACACTTAACAACTAAACTTTCTCCAACTACAAGCAGCTGATTAGAAAAGCATAAAAGAAACAAGTAAAAAACCTCCTTGAGAAGTACTACTTCTTCCGACCGTCTTTACTGGCTACAAATTGCTCGTGACTGCTGCAGTGGTAGCGCTTTTCCACGGCTAAAAACTGTTATTCTTGTGTTGGTGCGTGTAACTTTGTTGGTGTAGTGAAAAATTTGAAAAAAAAAAGTTTTTGTTTTTTTTTTTGTTTTGAAAAAAAAAAAATTCAAAAAAGTTTTAGAAAACAAATTTCGGAAAAAAAATTCAAAAAAAGTTTTGAAAAAAAAATTTCGAAAATCCAAAATTTTCGAAAACTATAATTTTTGAAATTTCAAAATTGGAAATTTTTGCAAGTTTAAAATTGGGAAAAAAAATTTATTGAAAGTGACAAAATTTTGAAACTAAAATTTTTTTGTGAATTAAAATTTCGTAATCCCTGTGTGATCTTAAATAATTAAGTGTTGCTTAAAATGTTAGTAAAAATATTGATTTTTTTATTAATTTTAATTTAGCTAAACTGCTTTTCTGCCAATAGAAGCTTTTAATTGACATTTACGCCCAAAGTTGTTGCTGTTGTTGTAGCTAAAGTGTACTACTATCTTTATCTTTGAAGTGCCAACTAACTGTAAAAGATGTTGCCGCCGCATGTGTGTGTGTGCTATCTAATCTTGAATTTTTTAATGCAGCTTGTAGTGCAAACAGTTATTTATGAAAACACCAACAACAAAAACGCCAAAAAAAGCTTTAAGAAAACAAATTCAGTTGGTTAAATTGAGTAAACTTTGGTGGTTTTAGTAAAATACATAAGCCGCAAATGGCCCAGTAGCTAGCAAAACACTTTGTTGCAGTGCATAAAAAACAACAACAACAATAATAAAAAATAAAAATCATGAAAAAATTGCCAACGCGTTGAAATATTTCTGGAATGCTATTGACTTTGATGATCAAGCAGAAAAAAAAAACAAAAAAAAAATTGGGTTGATTTTGAATAAAATGCAGAAGCACACACACACACACAAAAATACCGACATATTTACATGTATAAATATGTATAGTAATTGCTTTAAGTGTGTGTGTGTGTGTGTGTTGGAATTTTTATGGAACACCATTTAGTATATTGCAGCTTTTTGGGTTTTTATCAAATTCTATTATACGCTTATGCCACAGCCACACTAAAAGCGAGTGTCAAAATTCCTATGTGCGCAGGTTTACAGTTAGATATGTATGTATGTATGTATGTGTGTGTAAACACTAAGCGTTAAATCTATGCGAGATATCATCTGCGGGATGCTTGGATAACCGAAATATACTTAAAGCTGTCGCTGTCACCAACATCGTGCCACAAACACTCACACACACTTGCAACACAGCCACACACATGTATTCTATTCCCCAACAAACTTTGTGTATGCCACAAAACGAAGCAACCACACACACACACACACTCAGAGCCGCTAGAAAATAGACACAAGCCAAACAAACAAAAGGGCAGCACACAATCGGCATAGAAAAGTTGGCACAAAAAAGGCAAACGAGCGGCAAATTGTATAGTACATATTTTATATGAGTATATGAGACCCACAAAAATTCGTTAGCAATCGCAAAATCGCAATGTAACGCATTCCTTGTAAATTGCGCCGGTGGCGTTAGCTATGGCAGTGGCTGATGATGGCTGGCGGCTGGCAGCTGACAGTTTTGCCAAAGCTGCTGCTGCTGCTGCTATTTTGTCTTGTTTGTTGTTGTTTGTGGTGGGAAGAAGGTCGTAAGTACGATGAATACACATAACATGCCAGCTAGTTCTCATCTGCAGATTTGCCACAAATCCGCATATCTTCGTATAGTCATGCTCACACACACACACAGCGCGCGACATATCACATGACCCTGCGGTGAAATTGAAAGTGGTTAGAAGCGTTAGCGGATATGTGAAAGCTGCACTTACTGACAGCTAAGGTCGATTTTAGGCACAACATAGTTGTGGTTGACTTCTTACATTCTAATTTGAGTTATAAGGAAGCATTCAAAATGAAAGCTTTAATTGAAAAGCTTAATTAAATGAAAGCTCTATGACAATATCGAGTTAAGGTCATATTACGAATTTAAGGTAAAATCTCTGACTGAACTAGTTTGGAGAAAGCGAGTTGTCCCAGAGTGGAAAAAGAAAAAAATTAAAGCTTTAAATGAAAGCTAGTTATCTAGTCGCTTTTGTCATTGTGGCCTCAGAGGTTAGTTATCCTAGGCAAAATTATCTTATCAGTGTCATTTTATAAGATAATGGAACTATTTTGGGAATAGTTTGGAACTAGTTTCGAAAATGTGAGTTGTGTCAATTTTAAGTGAAAGCTCAAGCACCACATTTTGACTGTAATTAATTCTATTTTTTACATATTTACAATTCTCAAAGCTTCATATTAACGGTAAATTATATAAAATGCTGCTAAGCTTTATATAAAATCTCTCAAAATCGTGTACACTTTTATATCCTTTCAACGAAGCTTAATTTGATCAACGAAAGCACACTTGAATATTATAAAAGCTCGCCAATCCTCAGTATACAATTTTCCTGCCGGGAAGCTTACAAACATCAAACTGAAAATAAAACTAGACGTCAAATATTGCATATAATTACTATTCATGTATGTATGCCCGGTTTCGGTCCATTAGTACACTCATAGCAAGCGTCTATTTACCATATGAGCAAAGGCAAAGTGTAAGCAAGAAGCGTCTCCTACGCTTTACCAGCAGCATTTCAAATACACTTTTATGTAATCAAATTCGCCGAAAGCGCTTTACACACCCACACAGCTGTGCTTTGACGTACTTCTAATAGTGAAAGTGTTGTGAGAACATTTTGCTGGTAACAACTGCAGAAGAAGGTTTCCTTTCTTTTCTTTTTCCTTTTTCCCCAATATATTTTATACTTTTTCAGTTTCGTTGCACACATTTCACTTGAGGGCAAATCACATATTGGGTTGTCAAAAAAGTTTGGCAGCAAATCTGCGCAGAATTCGAAGGATTTTTATGAACTTTATTAAATCAAATATTTGTCAATTTGATCGATGGATCAATGAAGGGCAGTTTATCCTTGCTACTTTGACTATTGAACTTGTTTGCTTTGGAGGGTACTTAGTGGTAGATTTGTTGTTGGTTTACATTGGAAATAGGTTAATTTGAGTAGTTTTCATATGAAAATTAAGTGCTTTTTTACACTCAAAAGTATTAAGGGATGTTCAGATTATAAGAAGCCATGAACTTCTTAATCCTCTAATTAGGTGTATTAAAAGTCATTGGATTGGAGAGGAGAAATAATGTTCTTATACATATTTTTTTCTAGACCTAGTGTCTGGCTTATTGGGTTGCAAGTATGTTGTTCGGGGTCATCTAGTTCTACTAGGTCTACAACTTTGCTTCCGTTTTCCAATAGATGTCTCTGGGGTCAAGCAATGGTCGATTAAATCGATTTTTTTTATATCGATCTTGGATATTTGTGTCAACATTAACCCAACAAAATATTTGTGGAGATCTGTTTGCATCCCAAAGTTATTCTCAACTGAAAATATCACTTTTTGAGCCGAATTCTCGACATTTGCGGGAAATTTTGCTTTTCTTTGTTAATTCCAAGAAAAGTGCGGCTGAGGCTCATCGAATGCTTTGGGATACGCACGGTGAGGCTGTCCTAAGTGAAAGAACATGCCGCGAATGGTTTCAACGTTTTAAGATTATGAAGTCAAAGACCGGCATGGTGGTGGAAAGGAGAAGCTTTTCGAAGATGCTGAATTGGTTGCTAAAACCAAGTGAAACCATCACAGGAGATCGATATCGACCGCAATCGATATCGTCGCAAAGGTGGTCAAAAAATATTTAGAGACGCTGAAATGGGAGATCTTACCCCACCCGCCGTATTCTCAAGACGTTGCTCCATCTGACTACCACTTGTTCCGATCGATGACACACGGTCTAGCTAACGAGCACTTCAGTTCTTATGAAGAATTCAAAAATTGAATTGATACTTGGATCGACTCGAAAGATGAGGAGTTCTTTCGTCACGGAATACGCATGCTGCCAGAAAGATAGTCAAAAGTGGTAGCTAGCGACGGCCAATATTTTGAATAACATTTTTGTAGCCGTTTTTATACAATAAAGACTACAATGTACAAAAAAAGCAAAATTGTAGACCTAACAACTATTCTTGATAAGAGCCATCTCTAAATTTTACCTTGATGCAACATAGTTGGTACTCATTTTTTAATTAAATCTATAACGTTAAGAAATAATTTTCTTTGAACTTGTCCTTCATTCAAATCACATGTTCAGTTTATTCTTTAATTATAGTTCCATTATTCCCTTGCTTACTTACATTTACCTCTTATAGCTCAGCATTTGAAATCTATATCTTATCAGTCTTAGTTTGGCGATAGTAGTTTTCGGTTGCTCGGCGGCCAAAGTCATAAACAGATTTTTATCCAATTGCGCTGTCGAAAACAATAAAATAATTGTATAGAGCTCACTTGGCAAATATTATAATAAACTTAAGGCTTTTTAATCAATACAAATAAGATAAATTAAATCTGTGATTGTTGTGGTAGAGGTGGTATAGTTCTTTGCTGGCCCTCTATAAGTTATGGGTTTGTGTCTTGGGCTTGATAGTATCTGTTAATTAAATTGCTTTCTTCTGTTATTCATAATTTCATAACTTTTATTTTCTGATAAAGAGTGTTTTCGAGAATATACCAATTGCGAAGGGGAACATAAAAAATAATATCTAAAATATTTTTTTTTATTTTATCAAAGTTCATTCTTAGTTAGCAGTAATTTTTATAGAAAGGGAAATGTGAAAGAGCGCGATAAGTTTACATACTTTTATTCTAGCCTATTCTACGAACGCTTGAGTAATTCAACTCAGTTTATAATTCTGATCCATATATCCGAATCGTATACTACAGTTCAAGCTTGCTGACTTTTCACGAGAAACAATAATTTCTTAGTAATTTAAAAAGTTAAGTTTTTGTCATTTTTTGCATCCGGATAGCTGATTAAACACTACATTTTTAATCTAAATTGTAATACATAATTTCAATTGCACAACACGATTTCTAACTGCTTCCAGCACAAGTAAACAATATTTCAAACAATTAATGAATATAAATTGATTCAAAAGTGCATGCAACGCCAAAGGCAGCTGAGAATCGCGAGTAGAAATGCAAACATGCAATTTGTAAGTTCGCGCAGTTCGGGGAATTTCAGAATATAAATACGCTTGCAACCGAGCGAAGAGAGCCCTCATGCAATTTTGTTATTTTAATTGTTTACTATTACAAACTTTTTGTTATAAGATTTTGCAATTAACTATTTTAATTAGCATTTCCATGCGCTCCCACTGCCTGGTTGTGTGTGCGCGAAGAGGCTGGGGAAATTTGCGATAAACAGCAAAAAGTAGCGATTATATGCATACATATGTATGTGTAGTAGATATATATTAACACAGTCTAGTTTTGTTTACATGCCAGCATTTCAATGAGCAAATAGCTCTATAGTATGTACATATGTAAATATAAAATTTATAAAAAAATATAAAATTTATGGCAAAAATCTGCATTTTTCGCACGAGCGCCTAGACTGCAGCACAGCACAGCATGCCTTTGACAAATCACTGCCTATCACAATCTGTGTATTCTGGGGAGTGCCGTTACTATTTATATTTTTATTAAAATTCCTATTACACATGAAAAATTGTTGACAGTTTTATTTAGTATACGCTTCTATTTGGAATGTAAAACAAATGGAAATCAGTGTAACTACGAAATGCAGTAGAAAACTTCAGTTTAATTTCAACATAACAATTCTCGGCTGTATATGTATATATTTATGTATGAGTTTGCAATGTTATCACCAAATGAAAATCAAACCTGTTAACCAAATTATCATACTTCACCAGCGCCACATCTGGCATGTTATTGTGAAAATAAACACAGCAACTTATGTTATGATTGCCAACTCCAAGTAAAATGGAGTATGAAATGTATTTATTGAAATGAAAAATATAGTTTTTTATCAATGAATACAAAGGAATAATATTTGTATTTAGAAGAAACGAGAGAAAAAATATTTTCTTTCTGTGACAATTTTTTGAGCACCATGTTTTTACTCCTCTGACAGCTGACAGAAGGAAGCAATAAAACGGCAAACCCATGCAAAATCTTACAAAAGTAGCAAAAAACCAATTCTTCTAAATCATTTCCTTAATTGGTACTATTATAAAACAGCAAAATCACAAAAAATATACTGACATCAAAAACGACGCCTTGAAAATGTTGAGGGAGGGTTTCAGCGCAAAAAACACTTTTTTTTGTGATTTTTAATCTCAAATATCGATTAAGCAATTTTATTCAAACCTTCTATACATTATTGTGCATAGTTTTGACTATGTTCTGTAAATTTTTCATGCAAAAATATTAAACCATTAGCCCGTGACAGAGACGTCCCCTAGGACGTCTTGAAAAAAAAAAAACAATTTGCGGTGTTCACTGTAACTCGTCCGGAAATTATCCGAAAATGAAAAACCATAAAAATTTAGTTAAATTTTAAACAAATCGTCCCCCAACGATCTTTATACTGTCGCAACAAAGTTGAGTATGAGAGTATTATAGTTTTGTTCACATAACGGTTGTTTGTAACACCCAAAACTAAACGAGTTAGATATAGGGTTATATATACCAAAGTGATCAAGGTGAAGACTGGAGTTCAAATCCGAATGTCGGTCTGTCCGTCCGTCCGTCCGTCTGTGCAAGCTGTAACTTGAGTAAAAATTAAGATATCTTGATGAAACTTGGCACACTTATTTCTTGGCACCATAGGAAGGTGCCCCGCCCCCAAATAGGTCTTTTGTACATATCTCGGAAACCAATCGAGCTATATAAACCACTTATGGGCCAAAAACCATATCTCAAGAACTACTCGACCGATTTCAATGAAACTTGGTTTGTAATAGTTTCCTTACATCCAATGATATGTTGTGAAAATAGGCCAAATCGCTTCACAACCACGCCTACTTCCTATATACCAGAACTTTGAAGACAATCTGAAACGTTTACTTTACAATAGATAAAGTAAGTACTAGTGAAGATATCGGTACAGAACTTTGCACAAATACTATGTTAATAGTGTGGCAGCCCCAATCTAAAAATCGCCGAAATCGGACCATAGGTTTATAAGGCCCCATATATCGAACACGAGGACCTCGGTGCTTCTAACCAAATATTATGGTTTCCAACTTTCAATGGACTTTATAAAATATATATGACGAATATGTGGGTCAAAATGTGTATTATATAATATAAATAAAGTTAAATAAATAAATTGCGAGAGTATAAAATGTTCGGTTACACCCGAACTTAGCCCTTCCTTACTAGTTTTATTTTATTTTTTTTATTTAAAAATTTTTGGCGGCCATCTAAACCGCCAACGTGAACCGTTATTTTCGACTAAAATTTCCGCCATTTTCAGGGTGGGAAACACCCTTAATGTTAAAAAAAAAATTATTTTATGTGAAGAAAATGTGTACCAAGTTTGAAATGAATCGGTCGAGTTGTTTTCAAATGGCAGTGAACACGGACTTCAAAAAAGTAGTTTTGAGAAAAACGCGTTTAATTAAACGTACTAATTAAACAATAACTTCAAGAATATTGCTTAGATCGGATTAAAAT
Source organism: Zeugodacus cucurbitae (assembly GCF_028554725.1). Taxonomy (NCBI): domain Eukaryota; kingdom Metazoa; phylum Arthropoda; class Insecta; order Diptera; family Tephritidae; genus Zeugodacus; species Zeugodacus cucurbitae. Next base: position 68,061,394 of record NC_071669.1, read on the forward strand.
CCCAGACCCAGACCCCTCCCTTAATAAAAGTTGAACTTAGCATCAGCTTTGTTTTCTAAATGAGTCCATGCTCCTTTTCATACGAGATGGTTATTAATTGATGAACGTTCTTAGTCTTCATCGATTCGTAAAACTGTGAAATACTACTGTCTCCTTAAAACTAGTCAGACCCTCAACAATCACAATACGGAGTGATCCATAAGAAGTTTGGAAAAAAAGGTCTCCAATAATATAATTTTATAGCAATCGAATAAAACAAATCTAGAACACTTTCTGTTCGTAATGATATCCCTTAGTTTAGGTTTTTGTTTAAATATTAACCCGAATGCCTTAAGTTTCGATACAAAGTCTGGAGAGAATCTCAATTGGCATACAAAAATGTCTAGTTAGAAGCCCTTCGAAATATGCTGGTGGTATCAAGCCTGTGTGGATAATCTTTTTTTTAATATATAAATGTTATTTGGGTTTCCGTTCTTTTTGAAGAAATTATAAATTAACTGCTCTTACACTTTTATATATCTCATATGTGAGATTATATATTTATGTGCAAACATAAAAATTCCCACATTTATTATACATATGTAGATTAACATCACTTCTGATTGCTAAAGCATCCCGTTAATATTTTTTTAATATTTTTTTCTCAAACTTTATGGCTTTGCTGAAGCAAATGGCATGCGATTATTGCGGTAAAATAAAAATCCCCTGCGCTTGCTGGCATTGAAATGTGTGGAAAAATGGGAGTGTGTACTAGAAATAGAAGTCTTGTGATAATGAGTTCGCGATAAATATCAGTAATATCAATGCAAAAGTATATAGAAAAATGAAATTAAAATATAAATTATGCACATTTCGAAATCATTTAATTATTGATTTATAGCATTCATATGTACAAACATATGTATATGTATGATGGCACGATTGTGCAGGTGTCGAGTGTTTCACTCATTCAATTTAAATCTAATACTTCACAGCCAGACACGGCGAAACCATTAGTTTCTAATTAGCTTGTATGCATATTGTTATTATTATTAATTGTTAATCTTTAGTAATTAAATCGCATATTTTTGCTGCGCATTCAGTGAAATGCTATTTATAGCACAGTTTACCGTTGCTTAGTTACTTTTTGTAGAGAGCATTTAAGCTGTAAATTGTGTTCTTTAAAATTTTCATATCAAAGTTATTATTATTAACTCTAGTTAGCTGATGTACATATGTTTATATGTATGTCAGCAAGCGTTGTTTAAATTCGTTTACATCAGTTTGAGTGCCCCTAATCAGTTAACAACATCAAATTCCGTAAATAAACACATTTTATATATGACAGTGTATGCTCTCATACATACGTATTACATATGTATTTGTGTAGAAATTTCAAATAGAGTTAGTTGTATACCCAGCAGGGAGTATGATTGCATCATTTTAATGTTTTTTTTTTGTTTTGGGGAAAAATTAGAAAAAATATTTTTTTGATATCAGATTGAACTGAACTTGTAGTTTGAATAATTAATCATTCAATTCTTGTAATAACATTCTCACCGTTTTAATAACGTATACGTATTTTAAAAATATGAAATAAACCTTTTTAGATTTTTTTTTGTTTGTTTTTATTCCGCTCCTATTTCAAATATGAATTCAATAACAATACAAATGATCTAAACAGTTGATTTATCGAAATTTATAAACTCAGCACCATCTGTAGGAAACTTTTTTAAGCAAGCTTTTTATGTCCATAAATTTATTTCAAATTGTATATTTTGGAATGATCGCCATTAGAAAAACTTTTTCTAAAATTTTATATTTTTGTTTGACCGGAAAATGTGAATCTCATTTTGGGAAACTTTCCACACTTTAAATTGATGTGGAAAGCTCTTGAAAAGCTTTGGCAATTTTTAATAGCATTCGGTCCAGGATCCAAAGGCTCTTAGAGTTTTACATAACTCTTATATTTAATAAGAGTGGTGTGGCAGCATGTAAAATTAGATCTTATCATGATCTTAATGCGATAGTATAGCTTGAAGAGCTTTTTCTTAATTGTGCTTAAAAGTAATGCTTTAATCAGAGTCAAAGGGTGCTTCTCGTAAGTTGTTAAGGATTTTCGCCTACAACAAAATTCCAAAAAGCTTTCGCTTTCGCTAACTGGGGTTTTAACGAAGCCCACAGCATACTAAACAAATATATAAGTAAATATGTATGTCTGTCTTTACAAACATCGAAGCTTTAAGAGTCACTAAAGTAATCAGTAAAGCGAAAATTTGCAATGCTCGTTTTTTTCTCTCCGTTGTTTTTGGTTTCTAGTCAGGTATACGCATGTGATGTGTCTTTCCGCTGTCAACTAACTGTACATGTCAGCGCTACTGATTGCTGAAGAGTCAAGGCAACATCTTTCAGATATCCGACAAGCAACAGCATGTCAGTTGACACACAACCATCACTGGATGGTTGGCTGCTTGGTTGGATGGATGGTTGGTTGGTTGGTTGGTTGATTGTGTGCACAGCGTACATATTTACATATATAAAAGCATATTTAAGTTAGTTTAGAGAAAATGCGCGTGTTTTACAAATTCGTACAGCAAACTTGCCAACTTCTATGTGTGTGTGCGAATGTGCATGACTGTGACGAAGGATCACAGGAGTTCAGGTTATGGCATACACGCAAACACATACGCACAACCTAGTTCACATTTTGTGAAATTTATCGATTTTTAACTACACACACACACACTCATACATACATACACACACATATTTGTTGAGCATTTGGTTGGTTGGTTGCTTTTCGTGTGACTCCAGCGCTCGCTTTGACCAACAACTGGCAATTATTTTTAACCGTTGTAAACTGAGCTGTGAAAGGGGCAATATGTGCAACAACCACAACAACTTTGGCAACGACATTTAAGCCATTATAACTGTAGTATTTGTAACTCATATGGCGCTTATATATAAATGTATACTACATGGCTTTTTTACATCTATTGGCAACAACAGCAACAACAACAACAAAGAACAGCAATTTTAATGGTGTATTAATTTTTAAATAGAATTCAAAATCGAGCCAAGCGTAGTGTGTTGGTTCGCATGGAGCGTGCCGCACTTCAGTGAAACGGTCATCGTCCAGAGAGCAAAGCATTGCGAACATTACTTTATTGTTGAATTTAACTTATACATAAAAAATAAAAATAAAAAAAAATTAAAAATAGAAAAATATTAGCAAAAAAAGTGCAAGTAACGTTATACACCGTTATATATATATATTCACGTATGATTAATTTGGCGTTAGAAGCAACAGCTTTTGAAGTGTCCGTAAGCGATATTCGTTTTTGTGTTATAAATTAAGTGTACATATCTGTGATTCGTCATTTCAATATTAACGGTATACATTTGCCAAAGAAAAAAATAAAAAATTATAATAAAATAAATGAAAATAGTGCAATGCAACAACAATTACTCAAGTGCAACAACAAAATTAATGCAAACTATAAGCAAATCTAATTGAAAGAGAGCGAGCTTGCAACAAGTCACAAATTGTTGAAGAAACCAAACCAAAGAGCGCAACAAACACAAAATTTAGTATAAAATACAACAAAAAACTCACAACGGTAGCTTTATTTTTGCGATTTTATATACCAAAAAAAATATTAATAATTTAATTATAAGCGCATAAGAGGCGTATAAAGCACAAAGAGTCTACTAAAATAACAAAAAATAGATTAAAAATACTAAAAACCACAAATGAAGACCGTAAAAAAATTAATAATCGAGCGCATCAGCAGCATCGATCATTCGGATGGCAGCGCATCGCCCGGTGGCAGCAAGAAGCCCTCAGCCAACAAGCAGAAATCTGCCGGCGTTAGCGGTGGCAATAGCAGCAACTCGTCCACCACGCCCAGTGATGTGCAACTAATGCCAGATGCCGGCGGCGGCGGCAACGGCAGTGTGGATATACTTGGCGAGCCCATGGCACCCTATGCCATTGCCGATCCGTCGCCTAGCCCATCCATTTGCGCCGAGACGCCCAGCGCTGAGTTGCAGCCCATGACCGGTGGCAGTCGTTCGCCCTCCTCTGCCGCCACTGGCTACAACAGCGGTTCGCCCACATCCAATTCACCGTTTAATTTTACACCCGCCACCAATGTGCCGGCAGGCGGCGCAACTGGCGTTTCGAATTCGCTCTCAGCACCGGCTATTAAGCCGCAAAAGAGTCGTCGGAAAATCTCATTACCCTGGTTCCGACAGACGAGCGTCGTCAATAGCGGCCTGACGCGTCAGTACACTATCGATTCGCCGGGCTCATTTCGGCTCTTTCGTCAGTCGAGTAATATATTCAAGGTTGGTGGAATAATTTTGAGTGTTGTGAGAGAAGGAGAGTGTGTTGATTTCAAACGAGAGAAAGATAAATTTCTACGGGCTGTGATGTTTCTGTGTTAGGCCTAACCATCTTTCATATATATGTATATCTAATAAAATATCTGTCGGAAATGTTAATAATAATAAATTGGAGTATACTATGTGATATCTCTCGAACAAATGTCGAACAGTTCTAGGCACGGAGACCCCCACTGACTCTGACTGACTGAACTTGCCTACAAGACTTCGGTTTCTCAGCCTCCTAAAAGCGAAAATCCCTTACAATTCAGCACTAAGTACGCAATGCGGCCTTAAACAGTTGAAATTGAACCGTATGAAATTCTCAGAATAATACTCAATGACTTTCCACTATCTGAAGGGGGTTGAATTGTTAGCTCCATTTCACCTCAAATACGCATTTGGAGCAGGGAAATTGCATGGCATTGCAGAATTCCAATTAGTGCACGTCTTTGTGTGGTTTTTCACGAGTGACGTGGATATAAATTAATTGCGGAGCATACACTCTACACTATGCAATACAATTTTTCACACCACAAACTTTTTTTATTAAAATTTTTTTAATTATTTTGAATTTTAGAAACTTTTTCACTTATGTTTTATAACACATTCGCATGCATAGAAAAATTTTGAATATTTTGAAAAAAAATTAAGGTGATAAAAAAATAAAAAATATTTTATTAATTATTAGATTATTAATTGCTAGAAGATAATAATTTTCAGGATTATTTATTTCTTTATATACGCAATTTAATTATTAAAAATTATGAAAAATATAAATTATAATTATATTACATGCGTTTGTATGAGTATAATTTTCGCAGAGTGTCTGCACCACCAATTCATCTGAGTTCTTTATACTGCGCCTTTGCATTGCCAGCTGTCGGCCACTTATTAAAAATTTTCATTCTATAAAGCATTCACATACATCTTTCTTTATATACTATACGACCAAATATTGAACAGCCTCTTGAAATTAGCCACAGTTTCTCACACTCTGTTGGGCATTTTTTGTGCAGCCGATGTCTTATTGTCAAATGCTGAAATAAATCGCTTTGATTTGTATCTCCTCTCTCCTCACACTGAGCACAAATGAAATGTGCGAAACCCACACAACTCACATACAAACACCATATGTACAACCGCATAGTTTGAGCCAAAAGTACCGCATTAAATAGAGATACTAGAAACTGTGCGGGATTTCCCAGTGCATCTCCCACGCACATCTACCCGCCTCTATACCATTCACTTTCAGCATCATTTTCTTTGCTCCGTGATGCTGCCTTATTGTGCGTACCACCTGCCACAATTAAGCACAAAACGTAAATATTGTGATTTCTGCGAAAATAAGTGTAACACTCAGCCGTCTCACGCGCCATGGATTTGTAGTCCAAAAGCAGAAATTCTTTACTCATCATTAAGGTATTTCATTTGTTTGAATTATTTTGAATTTGTTTATGTTTGTTTTCACCAGCAACAACCAGTGTTTCAGTGATTTCACTAAGAATATCAAATTGTTCATGATTTCCTCAAAGTAATTAAAGATAAACAAATTGTTTGGAGAATTCTATTTTTAGCGCAATCTAATCAAGTATGGCTGAGTATTTATTAAATATGATTTTTTGAGGTTTGTGTGCGGTTTAAGTGGCTGGAAATAGATAAGTGGATCAGTTGTTGAGGGTAATTTGAAGAACTGTGCGCTACAGAACTGCTATAAGGAGTTGCATGGGTTTCGTGGATTCAAACAATCGATTTTTTGTTTTTTGGCTTATCTCAAGAATATTGTCCTAAATTTTCAAGTCGATCCGAATAATAGTTTCGGAGATACAGCCTTTGAAAGGTGTGCGCTCCAAATCAAGTACTATTGTTACTCAAAACTTTAAACTTGTTTTTCTCGGAACCGTGTTTTCAAAGTCGGTTGTCAAATTTTCTCGAAAACTACTCAACCGATCTGGATGAAATTTTGACCAGGTGTTCGAGATACAATTTACTCGTGCTTGAACGAAGGATTTTATTTTTTTTCAATTACAACTATTTAAATAAAAAAAACAAAAAGTCAAGCAAATTTGACCGAAATTTTTATTTGTATTTTTATTTGTTATTTGGAAAAATGTCTGCCAAAATTCCAATTTCTACTTTTTTGTCTTTCCTTCGTTCAAGCACGAGATTATGGTCCTACCTAAAACACTTATTTTTTTTTTCATTTTGGATGATCTTGTCAGGAGTTACCGAGGGGTCAACGGAAATGACGTCGCAATGGGGGGTTTACTTTTTTTTTGGAAACTTTCAGAAATTATTCTTTAAATATTTATCTATAAGACAGAAAAAAGTTTGAATGAAATAAATAATTTTTTACATGAAAAAAAATATTGAAAATAGGCCATTTTTTACGCGACAAAACCCATGTAACCCCTTAAGGCATGCTCATAAAATCGAGTAAATGTGGAACAGTTTTTGGTGTTTTGAAAATCCCAAGATAATTTTATCTCCAAAAATCATTTTTTTTTCGAAAACTTTAAATTTTTGTTCCAAGATTATCACAATTTTTCACTTGAGTATTTATATTAAAGATCACTCTCTTTTGTCCAAATAGTTTTTGCATCTACAGTAGATTTGTTAAATTTGTATTTATTCTTATTAATTTTTATTTATTTGTTTTTTAAAGCATAGGAAAATTTTAAATGTTTACAAACCAATTGATTAAAGTACTTTTGCCAGCCTCTATGTCTGGCTGCCATATTGTCACTGTCTCTACTGTGTATGTACATATGTATGGGCTTATTACTGTGTACACAAATATTATACGCCATTTAATGCAAAAACCTTGATAAATATGAAAAAAAAAAATGCGAAATGTGGCAAAACATTTTAACAGTTAACAAAAGTGTAGGAGAGACTTTCGCACACTTTTGAAAATTACGTTGTTAACTAAAAGCTTTCTGTGTTCTTACAGCAGTCATATATATGTAGATATGCATATGTATAACTATATATATATTTTTTTTGCTCAGTCATTCATTCATTCATTGAAAATCTAATGCGAATTGCAAATTCTGTGAAATAAAATAAAATTGTGCTCATGTTATTTCCCATTTGGAAAGTGTCCAAGACATCAAGCTTTTTATATTTTTATACGAGACATATGCACATATGTTTCTATGTGCTTACCAGCATATTTACATTGATGAATACAAACATGTCAGTATATATACATAAATACGAGTAAACATTTGTATGTAGATAACGACGCACAAACTTTTTAAGTAGGCGATTTCAGCAGAATATTAGCGCCGCAAGCGAAAATAACAACAAAAGTCAAATATATTCTCTGAGGTAGTTGCTTGAATATGGGCGCGTAAGTAGTAATTTCAATTGAAAACCCTTAGTAAGTAATAAGCTACTTTTCGGAAAACGTTGCTCAAAGCTTAGACACGATTACAGAGGAACTCAAAACAAGAGAACTAAAATTATTTTTATTTTTATAATTAATTAGATCTGTACTATTAGTCTTGTGATACTTTTTTAATGTTAAATAAAAGCTTTAATGTATAGTTTTAGGCGCACAGCTCTTTTACATAAAATAAAAGCTTCAAAGTATAGTTTTAGGGGCACTTGATAGGTAGGTTTTAGTCTTCTTCGAAATCTCATTAATTATAAACTACTTAGTAGGCCACGCAAATAACGAGAGTTTGTGTTGTAGCACACAAAATCGAAATTTGTTTACGAATTCTGCCATTTTGAACTTACAATAAGAAATTTTTTCAAAAAATTATGATATAATCCCATTTTAGTTCGTGTACCTCAATTTCATAATAGATTTGATCGAAACATGAGTGCTATAACCCATTTTAATATCAGCTGGCGATCAAGTATAATTTTAGGCCATCCCACTGAAATCATCATCATTGAAATATTAAAAAAAAAAAAAAAATTAAAAATTAAATACTTTTTTCCACTATGAACACCCTGTAAAATGCATTTCACGATTTCATTTTATGCCACATTTCGCTACCAAAACGGAAAGCCAAAGCCACAGTCACAGCCATTTTCATGTTGTCACCACCTGGTTACCCCTATTGTGAGCACCTCTGCGGGTACCGTGCACTTGCGAATTCTTTGTCGTTGCGATTCTTGCAAGGACAAATTGTTGGGCGTTTTCCAGCACATGCATCCATTTATGCAACATGCTCAGCACCAGTATTATGCCACACACACGCACCCACATAAACAAGCAGGCATAGTTCACCTGAGAATATGAAATGTGCTGCATAGTTTACTTTAAAGCTGGACAACCTCCCACACGCAGACATACAGACATATATACATACGTACATTCGCAGGCCTGTAGATTCGCTTTGCAACACATTATTACAACCATTAACGTATCAATGCTAATATGAATGGTATACCATTACTATGCCATTAAACACACAGAACATCTGGACAGAACCCAAGCTTTCGTCCTTGCTGCTGTTGTTGTTGTTTGTTGTTTTTTGAGTGTTTTATGCAAAGACCAGTTGCTTGGGCACTCCTTTAGCTCGTACCTTGGCACTCGTATGTACATATTGCCTCTCAGTGTTGGCACAATCAACTGAGCAAATAGTTGAACGTGTAAACCCCATCGGTTCCACGCACTGACACTTGACATTTCCATGTATGTAGCTACATATAGTACATGTGGGAGAGTGTATGTGTGTGAGTGTGCGCTGATACTTAGCCACACTTGTGCGAGTAATACCTTGCTGTCAAGCAATTTGTCCGATATGCCAGAGCTATAGCCTAGCCACTGGGCGTCCACCAAGGCGGCGGCGGCGGGGTCGGTGTAGATAGGGACATACATACACTGCTTGCAAGCCTTAACTGCTATCATCAACATTCTAAGCGACACAAATGAATGTCTGTTCTATATGTATTTCTTGTATATATCTCTCTCCGTGTGTGTGTGTGTGTTTGTTTGGTCCTCGTTTACCTTTGATTGTTGGAATTCAATTGCCAGTGGCTAAGTGTTGGTGCTGCAGTATTGACTATAATGGTGTGTAGAATGTATTTTACGAGCCTTCCTTGGGAATAGTTTATAGTTCATAGAGTAGTTTGTGCAACATGTCACACTCGAATGCGATCTTTATTGCATAGGCAAGTCCTGGCGACCAACTTGTGTGTGTGTCTGCATAAATATGCAATTAAACACACGCACACACACACTTACACATCGACAAATTACATGTGCAACTTGCTGCTGCGTTAGTTCCTTTCTAACAATTTTATTAAGAATTTCTGTGCTCGCAAGTCTCATGCGTCTTGCGCTCCCCTTCATAGTCGTGATCAATAGAGTATTTTTTTCTTTTTTGTTCTCAAGTGTCATCAAAGTTGTTGTTTAAATGTTGAAAACTTCAATAAAAGCATTTCTTATGGGTTTCGCAGAAAGCAGAAAACAAGTTTTTGAGTAGATAATTGCAAATATTTAATAAGTTGTGTAATGGCATTATACTTAATAGCAACAAGCTCTCGATAACGGTGCTTCAAGCTTATTACGCTACAATATTGGAATATAAGGGTGTAAGAAACAGCGTAATTTAAAATATATTTCGAATGGAGTTGCCACATATTAATTTCTTTTTCAATAAACTTATTATAATAATATATTTAATACAATATAGTAATAAAATTGAATGAGTATAAGAAGATTTTCAGTTGAAAAAAATTTCAAAAATGTTAGAAACTGTTTAAATATTTTTATTAAATTTGCAAGTAAAAAAAACATTAAATAAAATAAGTAAAACAAAATTTCTGCTGAATTTATATTACAAAAAGGCTGTCACTTCAATAACAGAAAACAAATATGTGTTCAAAAAATAACGGGAATTTTCGTTTTTTATTTACAAAGTTGCTAGAGAGTATAGTTTTGTTCACATAACGATTGTTTGTAACACCCAAAACTAAACGAGTTAGATATAGGGTTATATATACCAAAGTGATCAGGGTGAAGAGTGGAGTTCAAATCCGAATGTCTGTCTGTCCGTATGAAGTATCGCACTATGAAGGGGCATATTTGGATGTAATTTTTTTGGGAAGGTAGGCGTGGCCCGCCACAAATAGGTTTTTTGTACATATCTCGGAAACCAATAGAGCTATATAAACCAAGCTTTCTGCAGCCACTTCTTAATACAGTCCAAAAATAAAAGAAATCGGATAATAACCACGCCCACCTCCCATACAAAGTTTAGGTTGAAAATTACTAAAAGTGGGTTAACTCTAACAAAAACGTCAGAAACACTAAATTTCACATAAGAAATGGCAGATGGAAGCTGCACTCAGATTTTTTTACAAAATGGAAAATGGGCGTGGCGTTGCCCACTTATGGGTCAAAAACCATATCTCAGGATTTCAATGAAACTTGGTTTGTAATAGTTTCCTTACATCCCAATGATATGTTGTGAAAATAGGCCAAATCGCTTCACAACCACGCCTACTTCCTATATACCAGAACTTTGAGGTCGATCTGAATCGTTTACTTTACAATAGATAAAGTAAGCACTAGTGAAGATATCGGTGCAGAACCTTGCACAAATGCTATGTTTATAGTGTGGCAGCCCCATTCTAAAAATCGCCGAAATTGGACCATAGGTTTTTAAGGCCCCATATATCGAACACGAAGACCTCGGTGCATCTAACCTAATATTATGGTTTCCAACTTTCAATGGACTTTATACAATATATATGACGAATATGTGGGTCAAATTGTGTATTATATAATATAAATAAAGTTAAATAAATAAATTGCGAGAGTATAAAATGTTCGGTTACACCCGAACTTAGCCCTTCCTTACTTGTTTTTTCTATATTTATTCCTTCATCTACATTAACATTGACGTCTTAAAAAATTCAATGTCATTAAGGTTCTCTTCATTTTTGGAAATAGGAAAAGGTTACACGCAGTCATGTCTGACGAATAGGAAGACTGGAGAATCGTTACAGTATTGTTTTCAGTCAAGAACAACCAACGAAGTGTTAGCTTTAAACAAACGAAAATCGCCAAACTCATAAAAACACATCTAACCTTAACGATTGCTACGGACAAAATAAGCAATGATTAGAGCTTAAAATTTTACCGTACTTCAGAGGCATGTATAGCAACCTAATTGCAAAAATTGAAAATTGAAAATTTGTAAAGTTTCCGTTATTTTTTGAACACACCTCGTATAAAAATAATTTCACCAAGTTTTCTCTGTTCTGGCAAAGACAAAGCTACCGAACTAAGTATGATCAATAACATGCCTTTAGGCTCAAATATACATATTTAGCTGGATCTCATTAAGAAGTGTCACTTAACGATTCTGTTTAATAGCCTTTTCACACAGCCAAATTAATTGATCAATTAAAATTTTGATTTAGAAACCAGTTTTTGCCCTTCACACAGCTGTTATACATTTTTGTTTTTGCTTTTCATAAGAAGTTGGTAAGTTTCAACTTCTTTGTAGCAGAGTTGCATTTCATTTTCAAGTCGATTAAAATTCAATTTAAATTAATGTAATAGATTTTTATTTTGTATGGTAAATCGATCTTAATTAGCGTTTTAATCGAGCAGAGGCCGGTCAATTCGCTCCGGTGATCAATTAGCTCCTGTGTGAAGAGGCTATTAGGAACTTTGCGCATAAGTGATTAATGGACACTTAATCGAATTTAATTTTGTTTGAAAGACTGTCGCTTTTTGATTTTCAACATAAAGTTCAAGTGACATGTGGAGTGTGACTGTTGGTTGTTAGCTTCATTTTGACAATTCAGTGAAATTAGTGTTAGTGAACATTCTAAGTGGAGCAAAATCAGCAACTTATTAGCTACGAATCATTACTATATCTGAAAGTATTACAAAGTGTGCATAATTTAGCTTTTAAACTCGAATATCACTTGACTATTATCTATTGTGTTCATGTGAAAAGCTGATTTGTCGGAGTTTTTGAAAATATTTGCGCTTTATAATCAATTACACTAAACCGTAGTTTTTCATTAAAATGCCTTTGATGAAATTAGTTGTTTAATATATTTTAATTGCTAAACATCAAAGTACTCGACATTTGAAAGGTCAGCCGCCATTTCATAATTAACAACACGCGCATCTTCAGCGCTACTTCACTTGGCACGCTTTCATGAACGTGTTAATAACGTAAATTGATGATTTAGCACCTGTTAGCAGCAGCAGCAGCACACACACTCAGACACTTATGAAATGAGCCAAATAAATAAGTATATTTGTACATATATCTGTTTGTATGTATGTATATGTATTGTAGTACACCAAAGCATACTTGCTACCATATCGACATAACTATGTCTATGTATGTGCATATGTTTGCCTGAAGGTAAATTTGCACAATGCATTTCGTTTGTTTGCTGTTCATTTAAGCGTGTGAGTGTGTGTGTGTGTGTGTTAGTAGTACACCTTTTTTATTATGACATATTATCGTTAATTTCTCGGAAACTACCACAAATACGCGATACTTTCATACATATATACAAACATACAAATGTATATGTATATATATATATTTACTATGTGCTTTTATACATACATAAATAAATTTCTGTTAGTTTTGTTTCCTGTGAAACACTCGTTGTTGTGTTGGCGCAAAAGCTTTCATAGTCTCACATTCATACATACATACATCTGTGCATGCAGACAACCATGTGTACTTAGGTTGATTGATTGCATGCTAAGCGTTGTGACTTTCGAAAGTTTAATGTTTGCCACATGTACCTGTAACCTCAAAGGCACCACAAAGCTTATCACAAACACAATCTTCTATACAGGATATTCGTACAGGTGGGAGATTAAATACCACACATATGTATGTATGTTTGTATGTATGTAGGAGTGTATGTGTGTTGTGAAAATGAAAATTGTTGCAATGTTTAGTTTGGAGCGTAATATGTGCAAACAAAGCTACATGGAAGTTCATATGTGTTCATAGTAAATTAACAAAGTGAAGGCGAGTACTTGGTGTTACCGAAGCAATAAAAATAATAAATTTAATGTTTTTTATGCATGTTAGGCTACTAGGTGCGAGAAATTTGTTAAAAAAGAATAAAATATAAGAGGAGTGTTCAGAAAATAATGGGAATTCGCTTAATTTGTCTATAGAGGTGGTTAAGGTTAGACGTGTTTTTCTGAGTTTGACGATTCTGGCTTGCTAAAAGCTCACACTTCATTGTAACGATGCCACAGTCTCAATATTTGACAGACATGTCTCCGTGTGACTTTTTTATATTTCAAAAAAATAGACAGAAACTTAAAGGTCTGTCGTTTTGCGAGGAATATCCCAAAAATCGAGTTTGAGAAGTGTTTCGACGACTGGAAGAAACGCAGGCATGTAAGCATAATTTAGAATGGGGGACTATTTGCAAGGCGACAACATCAATGTAGACGAAAAAATACATTTTTATTTCAAAACGGAAAATTCCCGATATTTTTTGAACACACATCGTACAGTTATGATATCAGTAGTTTGTTGAGTTTATTTTTGGTTGTCATTGATATTTATAAAAAAATCATACTTTTATGGCATATTTATTTTTATATGTGATTTAATTTTGTGATTTTTAGCAATAAACACAAGAAATAATTCAAAACTCACCTTTCGTGAACAAACTTTTTTTGATGATCCAAATTTAATGCTTTTAATAATATACAATTTTATTTGACTTTTAAGTCTTTCAAATGTTCAATAATCAAAAAAGTCATAATAATCTCTCAAACTCGCCTCTAAGAAAAAGAAATAAATAATTTTATTGACCATTTATACTCCATAAATTTCTAGGCTAGTACACATAACCTCAAAACGCATATTTTTTATTCATATAATACAAAATACAGAAAATATAAATATATTTAATTCAATAAACTGAAACTCAAGTCTGAAATAATTTTTAAAGCCTCCGTGTGACCAGCACTGTGTGGTCTGGCATTGTTGTAAAATATATTTTAATTGAATTTATTTACTTCTGCAGAAGTACACCCGGCAGAGGTATGCATATGCCATGAAATATCTTCAGGGACATGCAAACAAACCTACATTTGCATACATTCACATGTGCAAGCGTACAATTTGTAAATCTGCAGGAGATTAATTGTTTACATCTATGTACACAATGTCGGTTTAATTGCGCTTAAAAGGCTTATTTATGCGGGCAAGCACATAAAAACACGTATACATGTGTGTGCACATCAAACTGAATACATACATACTATATATACATATTCACGCATATTATTACGCATGGCACTGCCTTCCGCTGCCTGACACACGCCTGCGTAATGAAGTGTTAAAAAATAAAGGTGTGCGCGCATTTTTATTGAGCATAAAAAATTACCCGCTAATTACATAACCGTGTAAATGTCAACGGTACAAGTGTTTGAGGTGAATTTCCATTTAATTTGTTAGTTATTAACAAAATTTGGCAGCTGGAAAATATTTGCACAAATTATTTAAGACAAACAGGTCTTGTTTTCTCACGCTATCGCTGAATTCGTTAATAATTTAAATATTGTAAATATTTATGGAATTGAAAATGTAAACAAATGAATGTGAATTGAGTCACATTATATTAATATTTCTATTCCAACATTCAATTCAATTAAAAATATTTTTAAAAACTAGCCGCTCTAAATATAAGAATATATTACGCCTGATGGTATGCTACGCCAAACTATTCAAGTGCGACGGGGCGTATGAGTGATTTTTGGTATATCTATAGCTAGTCTGAATAGCTCAAATAAAACAGTAAAAATCATTTGCTTAATATAATAATCCAATCTAATAATCTAGTCTTCTTCAAATTATTCACATTTGGTATATATAAATATAGGCAAAAAAGCACCACCAGACTATTCCAATACCTTGCTTCTAATGCAAACATATACAAATATATTTAATTTAAATTGATACCTTGATTTATCTAAAATTTAGCTAAATTATGGTTAAATTATCTTAAAAATATAATGAATTTGTAAATTAAACGCGCAAAGCTGGTTCTCTATAACTCCTTTCATTTTATGTGCGACAGGTCGTATGAGTGACTTATACCAATAATCGCACAAATAAAATATCGCATGCGATATAATGAAAATATCATGCAATTTTTTTTTTTTATTATTAAAGTAAATAATTTTATTTAAGTTGATAAAATAAATAGTAAGCTAATTAATTTTAATTTATAAACAAAATAAATTTTAACTTATTCTTTACTAGCAGACCGCTCCGGCTTCGCACGGGTTTAAACAAACATTTCAAAAGTTATAGTTATAGGTTTTAAAAATTTGTTCAGCAAGCAGCTGCGAGCGCTCGTCCTCGACTCGACTTTCTCGCACGCGATTGCGATGCGAATAGAATGACTTGCCAGACGATTTTCAATTTCAGATTAAGATTCTCCATCACGGAGTCTTTTTGATACCTCACCTGGGAACGATTTCCAGAAAGTTGAGATGCTAGCAATAAATATAGCCTATGTTACTCGGGGTGAATGTAGCTTTCCAATGGTAAAAGTTTTTGAGTTTATTCATTAAAAACACACATACAAATATTTTCTCTTTATAATAGTAGTATAGACTGAGGTTTAGCTTTTAGCGTCAATTTTTTATATATTTTTAGAGACTAATTGAATTTTCATGTTTTTGTATTTTTCTATTCTACGAAAATATTTCGTAAACTCTCATTTAATGAACTGATAAATTGACAACGTACATTTTGATGACATTTACATCACTTCGAATTCGATGTCTTTTTTCGACAAAACCAATATTGAATTGGTGATTTGACAAACTTCTGAAGTTCCATAAAATGTTCCTACAGTTACCGCTATTAGTGAAAGAAAATGTGGTTTATTGAAATTTTATATTTTAATAACATAAACGGATTAAGCTACTAAAGAATCTACCTTATTACATTTATACTTATAAATTCAATGTACATAATTCTGCGCTGTGACGCAAAATAAATCAGTAAATCAGTGTATTTTAACCATGCAACACCAACCCCGTCTATAATTTATACCAATCTATGCAAACCATATTTATATTGCCTTGACGGATAGCCAATTTTAATCAATAAACATCATCCTCTATTCATCCTTACCAATTATAGCCCATTTGCAGCTACCGACACACAGCAGAAGCAGAAGCAGCGCTCACACACCAACTCACTGCTGTTGAGGATTTCTTCTACGATACGGCCCGACATACATACATACATACATACAAACAATATATATTTAACTCATGAATAATTAATTCCAACAATGTATCACAATATAAAGATTTAGCTTCAGCTGAATAAATAGCTGAGTAGTGGGCTTGTTAGTAGCAACTACCGTTAATATGTGTGTTGTGTGTGTTTCGCCTTGAGTCAATACGTTGGACGACAATACAGTTCATTATATTGGTTTATGTGTATGTGTGTGTGTTTGTGTGCGGTGCAGAAGCGTGCCAATAGCAATGCATTATGCTGGAAATAGCAAGATGAAAAGCTTGTTTGATGAAGTGAAAATGATACGCTACTACCTCA
Source organism: Zeugodacus cucurbitae (assembly GCF_028554725.1). Lineage (NCBI taxonomy): Eukaryota > Metazoa > Arthropoda > Insecta > Diptera > Tephritidae > Zeugodacus > Zeugodacus cucurbitae. Next base: position 68,078,313 of record NC_071669.1, read on the forward strand.
TAACTCGTATACTCATAGCTGGAATTTATAAATGATACCACAATGCAGTGTTGAGATTTTACCATGCTTTGTTGTTGCAGAAAGATGATACGCTTACAAAGACCGATAAAAGTTTGAATATTTGATAGTTTTGATGGATTTTGTTTTTGTTTTCTTCTTTTAATTTTTACACAAATTCCATGAAATATTCAAGCCATTTGATATAATGAAAGCTTTAATGTATTCAAATTAATTTGAAAATACTGTCAACAATATTATAATTATGTTTTCAGTCATAATTCCTTGTAATACTTTTATATGAGGAATTTAAACTATTAGCAAATTGTTGTTGTAGTATCAAGGCGCTTTCTTGAAACATTTAGAAAAATATTTTTTAAGTTTTCTTAATAGTCAAATATAAAAATCTGGTCATGAAAGCTCCATAAATTTCCAAATAGGCTGATATAAAATATTAATTGGAGAATAATTGCATATCTGAATATATAAACACTTCTTATTAACTACTGCTCACTTTTATTGAGGTTATCTTGGCAAATTTTGTAAACAAATTCAAATGTTTCCTACATTTCAGCGCCTACTGAGCCACTTACATAAATATTAATACTTACGTTAATTATAAGTTATTAATCTAGTGCGATTATTTACGATGTGTTTACAAGAATGGCTCTCGTATAGAAAAAGAATTAAATTTCATATTTTTCATTGTACGCACACTTCTTATTCATTACACAATTTTTATTTGAGGTTATGTTTACAAATTTTGTGAAGAAACCAAGCATTAGCAGTTATTGCCCACATTTAGGCGCATACATTGAATTTATATTGGATATAAGACAATAAATATTTAATTTTGACAATTATATGTTGAGGAAAAAAACAAAATAATTTTGAATAAAAAAATGAAGTAATTATTTAGGTGTATTCAGTAAAAAAATTAAAAAATATAGCCTACATTTCAGCGCCAAGTAAAAATCATACTGGCCGTGGTAAAAAAAGTTGTTTAAATAAAATAGATTCAATACAATTTTATAAATCTTAACACAAGTAACTAATTCATTTAGCATATAAAGGCATTCATTTGCCACAAATAAAAAAAAAATCTTCTAGATAAACTTTATCTCGATAACCCTACAACAAACTCATCTCTACTAAGAACTTTTAAACTATTAAATTATTATCTAAAGTCTTGGTTGATTGTATGGGTTTATACTCCCTAACTTACCCTCATATTTTTTCATTTCGAAAATTTTAATAACAACCGAATCTTGAATCTCTGCCGCATACACAACCACTGCATCCATACAACTTGACAACTACATAGTCGTCATTGGTTTAACTTGCCTTAATGTCTACCTTTCCGTGCCACTGTTTATTTAATATGCTTCATTATCGACTTGCTATGCCTTTGGCTGGAATGTCGGTCCAACTGACCTCTTGCCTCTGGCGCGCTATAAGCCATGTTAACTAGCCGTGTAGGTAGTATATCGCTACAACGTGCCAACATTTATTGATTATTTTTTTTCCAAGCTGTTGCCATTGCCACTACCTACATTGTAGTCTCTTGTTTTTTTTTTTGTAAATATTCAATTAAGTTATCCTTTTTTCATGTTTCTTATGCATGTTTTTGTTGTTTGTGTCCTTTTGCAGATTGGCAGCCACGAGGGTACTTGGGTGGTCGCCGATTACATAGCTACGCCCGGCTCCAACGAGTTGAGTGTGTCTAAAGGGCAACAAGTTGAGGTGGTGGAAGCGCCCTCAGCCGCCGAGCCAGATTTCTGTTTAGTGCGCCTAAATCCACAAAGCGACGATGCAGCGGTACAGGAAGGACTGGTGCCCGTTTCGATACTTAAACCATCGCCAAGCGCACAGAAGAACAGTTCAGCGCGGAAGGAAACAAACGATGTCATGCAGGAGCAAAGTGAGTGCCTGACTTTTATGCAATTAAGAGAATTCTATAAAATATTAATGTCTTAAATGTTTACTTTGCACTGGTCTTTCAGGTAACAATCGCGGCAAACCGGACCCCTTGACTTCATCGACCAAACGACGCGGGTTTAGCGGGTGAGTTTTCATTTCTTTAGTTTATTTGTAATTCGAGTAGAAAAACAACGTTGAAAAGGATTAAAGTTGAAAGTGAGGAGCGTTAAAGTTCCAGCTGAAATTCAGTGAAAGTTTCACAGCAAGACAAATACGCGTACTAGTTCGCCTTCAGAAGCGAAAAAGTGATGCTCAAGTGTTGCAAGAACTTCCATAATAATGCTGCTGAAGTGGCATATTAGTTTAAAGCGGATAGCAGAAACTTTGTGAAGATTTTGCATAGGCGAATGCTTGTTAATGATAAATTGAAAGTTTCGAGCGAGGAAAGTGTTATTCTAGGAAGCGGAGAGCAGTGAAAGTATTAAAAATGGATTTGTAGTGCTTTAACTTGTTGCATAATGAGTTGTTTATATAGTTCAATGGATTCAAAACTATTCTAGTGAATTTAAGAATTAAAAGAAAATAAATTATACGGTTCTTCAATCATACTTAGCCTCACCACCCGATGTCACTTTTATATAAAGTTTTAATAGCCTAAAAATAGTTTTATTCAAATTAGAGATTTCGGAAGAAAGTAGATATCTATGACTAGTAAAAGTTCTGCATAGCAATTATAGCTTTCCACTGTGCTAATTGTATGAAGATAATCGAATATGGTGAAGGTCTATAAGTAATAAAGTCTATTGAACTTAGATCGCAGACTTTTCAGGTGGCTCTGGCACTTTCCATCGTTTTTTTTATACTTTGAGGTATGATATACCCAAATACTTCCGCTTTCCCGAACTCGCTAATTTGTAGGTTTAATGTATAACCAGAAACTCTAAAAATTCGAATATTTCGAACACGAACTTCAAATAAAACCCTCAACAGTTCGAAGATGGCTTAAAATTTATCTGGTTCGCTGGTAATTTTCAAGTGTTAGAAATTTTCCATCGGTGTTTAATTTGATTTTCGATTATAAATTATGGAAATATTTCAATCTTGCGGCCAAACACTGCAAAGCGGGGTTGCAACTCCATAAACCCCGGATAAAGTAGAGCGGATAATGTGCGGGTACAAGCTTGGGAATTATTTATATATAAAAGCCTTTAGACAGATCGATTTTGAATGTGGTGTTTATAATTACGTTTTAAACCGTTAACCACATTTAAAAAAGATCAAATCATCTCCAAATTGAGTCTCATTACTAAATATGACGTCACAAAAACAAGAAAATTTTACCGCAAAAGCATACATCTTTCATATAGAGTAATTTCTTATACAACTCTCACCGAAGTTTGTACCACTGGCTTGACGTCATTAGCAATGATCATCTTCTTCTTGAAAGCGTTGCAATGAATTATCATAATGTATGTGTTTATGTTTCTTTGCTGGGCACTTCTTAGAAATTGACAATATGGGTTTTAAACTTGATTAGCGGCTAAACAAAGGTCGCTACGAATGAATAATATGCAAATGTACAGATATTACTTATGTTAAATATATTTTAGTGAAATTACATATAAAAGGTTGTATGCGTACTGTAAACTTGTATTTCATATGATTCTTTCCATGCTTTCAACCACCCTCATATCTACTGGAAATATGCAGTACATGCATATACATGTTTCAGACTTCCTTCTGTAGTCAAATAGTTTAATGACCAAATTATACAAATGAACAAAAATATAATAATGTATTATAAAAAAAACTTTAAATTAATCACCATGCAAATTCAACTTTTGCATATCTATTATGTTTGTATGTAATTATTATTATATACCTGCATGTTGTTATATATGCTCCGATAAGCTCATGTTTTCGTATACAGCAAATGCGTAATATTGTATATATATGCGTTTGTATGTATTTTTATCGTCTTATCAATTTGGTATTGGCGTCATACTCTACTAAAATTCTTATCGTGTTTACTCTTTCCTTTACTTTTTGATTTCTTTTTTTTATTGTGTAACACTTTTTTTTTAGTTCAAAGTAACCTCAAGAACAACACCAATTATGGTGTGTATATTTTTTACGCTACCACATTATAAGAACTGTTGAATACCCTATTTGCAAAAACAAAAATAATTTAAAAATAAAAAATAATTTTTGCAAATAACAAACCTACATAAATTCCGTATCTTTTCGAAGGAACACAATTTTTTTTTTGGTGAAATTCGATTTTATTATTCATCAATTATGGAAGGACATGCTCTGGTTGAAGCGATATTTCAACTTTCCAATATCATCGTTGTAGAATGAACTTTTCGGCGTGTTTGGTACGTAGAAATTTGGTAAAACTTTGAGGTTCCGTTAGAATCGATTTCGAAATTACGCGCTCAAAAAAAGTAGTGATATTTAAACTATCGCTAGTATGTCCATTATTTATACTCTCTCAACCTGTTGCACAGAGTATTATAGTTTTGTTCACATAACGGTTGTTTGTGTCACCAAGAAATAAAAGAGTTAGATATGGGGTTATATATATATACAAATGATCAGGATGACGAGTGGAGTTGAAATGTTGTCTGTCCGTCCGTCTGTCCGTCTGTCCGTCCGTCCGTGCAAGCTGTAACTTGAGTAAAAATTTAAATATTTTAATGAAACTTGGAACACATATTCCTTGGGACCGTGAGAGGGTTGCTTTCGAAAAGCAAAGCAAGGCAAAGCAAAATCGGTTCACTACCACGCCCATTGTGAAAATAGGCCAAATCGCTTCACAACCACGCCTACTTCATAAATACCAGAACTTTGAAGACGATCTGATTCGTTTACTTTACAATATATAAAGTAAGCACTAGTGAAGATATCGGTGCAGAACTTTGCACAAATACTACGTTTACATTGTGGCATCCCCATTCTAAAAATTCTTATCTTTCCTTACTTGTTTTAGTCTACATTTCTTTTTTTTTACATCCAAAAGGCTCTATTCCGTTAAGAAGGGGAAATAGCAGTGCTCTTCCCTACCTTTACTGTTAGCAAAGTCTTTTACATGATACCGGGCCATGAATAGCAATAGATTTCTTGCATCGAAGCAATGATTAAATAATATTGTGTAATCTGTATTTGTTCAGGGTATAAAAGCGTTTCAATCGAACATAATCTCTTTTACTGAAAAGTATGTATAATAAAAAAATTGGCTTTATGAGTACGAGTGAGCTAATGCAAATATAGAATTTTGTCGTGGTTTATTCGTTTTTATCGCAAATTAAAACCAAAATTACACTCACAATATTTACAAATATCGCTCTTGATAACACAATGGTTTCTTTATGGCAAGGGGAATCACCAACCATTGACTAATTACTTATTTTAATTATTAATTCGTCTGTGGCTCTCATAAGAAACATAAAAGAAAATGCAAGCTTTCGATATTTCCAAACTTGAACAAATGTAGAAGAAAGTAGTGGCCCTAAAGACTGACTTAAGACAACTCCAAAAGAGTTTATAGCGATTGTTATCTCCAATTCAGAAAACCGTACCGCCTTTTCTAATTAACATGTGTCGAAGTATAGAATGGAGTATGAAATCGAATACTTATAAGTATAATACTAATATATAATACAATAGTAATAGTTTAGTACTATTTTTCAAAGTCGAGAATTTGAACTTTGGAATAAGAACTATCTTCGGATTGAATAAAGCTGAAAACAGAACTATTCGCAGAACAGCAAATATAGAAAAAGAAAATCGTCTGAACTCAACCGAACTAAACTTAGATTATTACGTTGAAAAATTTATAATTAGCATTTTTTTGAGATTTTCTACTAAATCTACAATTAATAAATGTCGTACGTGCTGCAATTGAAAATACACCCATCAGTATTTCGATCCGTGCCGATTTAAGAATAATTATTTTTATTAGAAGTTTATTTAGCTGATTGCCGTAGAGGATACATTGGTAATTTGGAAAATTTTGTGCGGTTGCGAAAGAATTCCAAGAAAAATGCACAACTACTTAAAATAATAGGATTTGTAATCATATGTAACAAAGGGTGGTCCAAATATTTATTTTTTATTTTTCGTTTGTCAGTAGCATTTCTCTTTTCACTATTGACAGTAAGTTAGTATATTGATGATATGGGAATAATATTTTAATTTCTTTGGTAAATGTTGCCACATAATTTAACAAAAATGTTGCTCTAAAAAAATTTAATTAAACTCGATGATTTTGTTAAAAGAAAATCATATAAATATGGGCCTAAATAGATAAATGCCTGCTCAGAAGTGAAAGTATGTAAAATTTTAGGTTAAATATAGTTTGAAGACGGTTTTCGATTAAGGACAAAGCCTACAGTGGCGAAAGTCATTTTTATGCGTTCCATTAATTATTATTTTTTTTTAATTTAATTTTTTTTATTTTAAATTTTTTTTTATTATCATAATATTTTTTATATATATTTTTTTTAATCTAGTTATTTCATTTTTTATTATTTTTTTAATATTTTTTTTGTTTTAATTTTTTTATTTATTTTTTTTTTATTATTTTAATTTTTTATATATTAATTTTTTTATTTATTATTTTAATTTTTTAATTTTATTTTTATTTTTTTAAATTTATTTATTTTGAGTTTTTTTATTATTATTTTAATATTTGTTTTTATTATCTTAATTTTTTTTATTAAATTTTTTTTTTAATTTTTTTATTAAAATTTTTTTTTTACATTTTTTTATTAAAATTTTTTTTTTAATTTTTTAATAGTTTTTTTATGTTTCGAATCACTCAATGAACCACCTTGTTTTTCAAAATGTCATCTACAAATTAGTGCAACAAATCAAAACAATATTTTTACAGCGAGTATAACGCTTTGTCTTCATATACGAGTACATTAAGCGTTTAATACGCCCACACATGCTGGGAGCTAAACTATATGACTCCTGTAAAATGATAGTCAAACTGCTGCGACGCCAATGCAAAACTCAGCGCACTCTACGCTTTTATGAGCGCGCACATACACACACATTTACCGTAAGGCGGTTAATAAATTTAGCTTTAAACACGGGTTAAGTGATGAGCGCACGCTTCCTTCGCATCGCCATTGAATACATATTTGCGCAAACGAAGCAAAGGCAAAACAGACCCAACAATGACAATCGTAATGATAACAACAATAATAATAAAATAAAAATAATAACAGTAGAAATATTGTAATATGAGTATGAGTGGTAGCGAATTACACATTTCTTAGCTCTTAAGCATTGAATTGTATTCTCCGCTCTGCTTTGTGTGCGCATATCAAAACTTCTACACTAAGTGGATTGACGTAGTAGACGGCGTCGTCGTCGTCGTCGTCGCCCAAGTACTTGTGTTTGCAGGCTGTCGTTTTCTTCGCCATATCTGTATTTGTGGCGTTGGGCTCGGTAACTTCCATCGCCGGAAAATCAGTTGGTCGCTCTCATTTCATGTGGTAGAACGTTTCGATAGAAAAACACCGCTTTTAATTCTTGTATTTTGTTTGTTTCGATTATTGTGGGGCGCTTATCGCGGGCAGGAATACGAATATTACTCATATGCGCTCTTGAGTCAACACTGAGACATTCGAACAGCTAAGCAGCTAAGAAAGTAGTCAATCTCACGGCGTTAGTGCAAATAAATATTCTAAAGAAAATACACATTCATTAAATTTAATTCAAGCAGTCATCATTGCAGAATTGCAACGGCACAATTGTAGAACGTTTTAACGGTCGAGTAACGGAGTGTATCACGCGTATTATTGCGGCGACGTCTGTAACCGCTTTCCTTCCCGCATTCGCTTCCACCGCAAATGAATAATATTTTACGTGCCTTTAAATCGGAGGATCCAATCATGTCGAAATCATTGAATTGTGATCATTCCGAGCATTTTTTGTGTTTTTGTTGTGCCGACGCGGCGACAGCAGCTGTGGAACCGCTGAGCCGCAAGGAGAAGTACAAATCCTGGTACGACGCACATAAATTCTGTATTATTATATATAATTCTGCGACAGAAATGTAACGAATTTTATTGAAAGATTGAAACACAAATTATCGATAAATAGCTTAAAAGTAAAAAATAAAAATAAAAAAGAATACAAATAAATATGGAAATCGCAAAAAAAAAACTTAAAAAAAAACATAAAAATTACACAAATAAAAGTCACCATCAAGTGTAGCAAAAGTGTGATTCACAATGTGTGGCCTTACGATACGCGCCCATTTACTGTTCTTGCCGCGTACTATATAGGCCCCGTAGGCTTATCGTGACGTGCTCATGGCTTGTATGGCTATTATTTATTTGTATTTCATTGAATTGAATTTAAAATTTACTTTGTGATAAGCGTAGCAAAGCAAGAGGTGAAATGTATCGACATATCGCTACAAATATATCCATACAAACATACACATCAATAATTTGTGATTTGGCGCTTGTTCCAGAAGGCGAAAATGTGCGATTATTATTATTATTTTTTGTAGTTTTTTGCAGTAACTCTATGAGTCCAAATTTTTAAATAAATTTCGTTTACAGAACAAAGAAAATATTACATTTGAGGAAATTATTTGGCAGTTCGCTGTAATTTTTATGTATATAAATTAAAATAAAAACGTGGTACATATTGTTCAAAATAAAAAAAATCGACAAGAGTTCAACCAAAGCGTAAATTAATGAGTTCTTCGTAAAGTTCTGTTTGTTTTAATTGTGTACATGAAGTTGTAGAAGTCATACAGTAATTTAGTAAAATTCATTATAATTATGGTATTATTATCGAAAGTTGTGGTATACTGCGCTTTTGTGTGTCGAGAAAGACTTATTGCTGATGTTTTTGTTTACCAAATCGTATACTAAAGAAACTTACCTTAGACCTGTATCAATTTAAAGCTTATGCTAGTTAAATTTAAAAGGATCTTTACATTATTTATGAGAGCAACAACCATGGGTCGGTCTGGGCCAAAAACACGAAACTTCGCCAGTTGCCCCTATATTTTGCAATGTCACGCTAGTTTTACATCCCAAGCGCACACAGATCCTTATGCACTTGGTTGTTATATTCGATGCGTGGGCGCCCTTGCTTCCATTGACCACCCTTATGCATCTCGAATTGAAGGAGCTTTTCACCGTAGCAGAGTGTTCAATACGTACGACATGACACAACCTATATTGAAAACAGTTTATGGTTTCATCTTCTTCGGTACTCCTCGCTCACGCGAACGGCTCCAAAGATCTTGCGGAGAACAGTTCTCTCAAATGCTTCAAGTAACTTCCCATCTCGGTTTGCAATCGTCTATGTTTCCAAGATGGAAAAATTCCTTAATTTTTTTTTTTGAAATTTATAACTGCCAGCATTGACGTAGTTTCCAAGATGAGAGTAATCTTTGTGTATGATCATCAGATATTTTGACTTGCCCTCGTTCACCACAAAATCAACCACATTCGTATCTTATTCTAGATGGCCTTTGATGTCAATATCATCTGCATATCACTCTAGCATTGTCGTTTTAAAAAATATAGTGTTCAAATTAACGACGCATTATATTGAAGAAGACGCAAGAGAGGAAATCACTCCGTTTAAAACCCCGTCTGGCAACGTCCTCTTCCCGATTTTGACGGAGCTGATAGTTGTGCCCAACGTCATTATACATAACGGTATGAGTTTTGCAGGGATACGAAATGTAGCCATGACCTCGAATAGGCAGCACCTGTCAGTGTTGTCGAAAGCGGCTTTGATTTCGACAAAAAGCTGATGATATTTTTTTTACCTTAACGGTGGTTTTATTCCAAAATTGTACTTTTTATAAAGTCACAGACGTAAAATTTTTTATAAATTAAATTTTTAATTTTTGGTCAAAAACTATTTTTTCTCAGAAAGAATTAGGTTAAAGTTCAAAGGAAGTAGTGGTTATTTCAATGAAGCTGCAATTCTTTTTATGCATCCTCGTCTGACAGTTCTAATAGAGGTCCTTTAAGATCATGTGATTAAATTTCTATTTTTGATTAAAATGTCAAACAGTACCAAAGCAACGCAAGATCTGACATACTCATGTTCTATATAAGGATTGCCATATACAAAGTGGAAATCCCCGCATATCGTACCAAAATAAAACCGATTTTATATATGCAATAATTTATTTAATTAAAAACAATAATTCTCCTGCTTACCAAAATTGCGAATAATATTTTCTTGCTCATGGTACCCCGTCATAACAAAAATATTTCACGATAAAAGCTAAATAATTTCCAAGAAAAACGAATTTCATCATTACTACCACGCCCAGGCTGTGGCGCGTATCAATGAAATGAAATGCCTCAAATAAATAAATTTATTGACATTTAGTAAATACAACTGTATACATTACTTTTTGCATATCGCCTACTGTTTTTTTTACACATGTCCTTCCACCCACCCACTGGCGAGCGGTGTGGCTCACACTCAGGGCTACGCAAATTAACATGTGAACTGTCGCCGCTTAGCCAAACAAAACACATCCTTATTTACCTAACTTTCAAGACGCAAAACGCAAAACGCACCACAATAGACGACGCGTTCGACACGCCACTAATGAGTCGCCAAATATATGACTAAGGCGACGACCTCAAACTGACTGACTGCAGCACCGCCAACATAGATAGTAGTGGTGTGTACATAGGTGTACTTGTGTGTACAATCCGCACACGTGTAGCAAATATACACACAGCACTTGTGCCACAAAACTCCTACACATTATCCTGGCATAGGAGTATCATGTTGTAAGGACAGTGGATCCGCATACACAGTATATATTGTAAATGGTAGGAGAAGTGGCGTCGCTTTTATGCGTCTGTGTGTTTGTTTGTGTTGGTGTTAGAGACTAAACGGCACATCAGCTACCAGTATTTTAGCTTACCGAAGACAAATACATAAATAAGAAATAATTGCGCTGCCATGGGAGCCCTGTAGGAAATTTTTAGAAATTTTATTTTTATTTTTTTTTTTAAGTCATCTGTTCAGCTCTCGTATGAAAATGCTTTGGTTTCATTAAAACTCAAAAAAAAATTATATTTAGATTCCAGTTAGACTTTAGGACGATTCTGTTTTGTCAAATATTTTGAATTTTATGATTTTTGTCTGTTGGAAAATTTATATTTAAAAATTTTCAAAAGGGTGGTATTGCTGAAAATATGTTGATGTGCTATTAGTGTTGTTGCTTTAGCTTTTGTAAATGTAAACTTACAGATACATATATATATGGATGTGTGTGGGTGTAGGCAAAAATGTTATTGACAATGAGACAGTGCGGTCAACCATACAATTCCGGACTTAATTTCTACATTTTTTATGACTTCCTTCTTTCCTTCCGTTTAATTGTGCGCACACAATGCGATGATTGAACGAATGAGTGAGCAGCTTGTTGATGTACCGTTCCTGCTGCATAGCGGTATCTTTTATACACTGTTAGATTTATGCAGAAGCATATTGTATGTGTGTTCATGTGTGCGGCCAGGCGTCCGAGCATGTAACCACAAGACACATGACCATGTGGATGGCTACTATTGCTTCTTGAAACAGTTAAGGCATTCTTAATGCAATGCAATGACTCTCTGTGAGCGTTATAGCGTAAATAACCTCCTGGTTCTATTAACTGGAATTTCTAAATGATTTATACTAGTTAAGATCTTAATTACAGTTATATAATATTCTATCGCATTAAATTAACCTTTTCATATTTTTTTACAGGCCAAAATGGTTTCCTCTACGCAAACACTCACAGAACAAGAACGAGAAGTCACCAGCAGATAAAACACTTACCAAGAAATCCTCAGAGAAGAGCTTAAGAGTAAGTATTGTACTTAGTAGTGGAGAAACCGGATCACGATATCTTTAAATTCATTTTAAATTAGTCAATTAGCAAATTGTCTACACTTAATTTACTAAATTAGTACCAACTTTTGGATGGTATCAATCAGTAAATCTCATAAAATCCAGAAAATAATTATAGAAAGAAGTTACATATTACAGTCTACCTCTTAATTGAATCAATTAACTAATTGACTACACTAAATTTACTCAATTCACTTTGTTGCGAAAGTTTTTGAAGTAATAATTAGTACACTTTTTTGACCAGAAATTAATTATAGAAATAATTTAGATTTTACAATCTAACTCTTAATCGAGTCAATTAACTAATTTACTTCTCTAAATTTACTCAATTAGTATTCGATTTGTTGCGAAAGTTTTTGAAGTAAAAACTGGGTAATATTTCCATAACTTACTAACGCCTTAAAATCAGGAAGTTAATTAGTAAATTGTCTACACCAATTTTTATAAAAAAATATAGACTTTAATTTAGTCAATTAGCAAATTATCTGCACTAAATTAACTTAATTAGTACACACTGTTTTGCAGAAGTTCTCTGCAGATATATAGCTAATAATTATTGAGTAGAATTATGGGATCCTTAATGTAGTCAATTAGCATATTTACTACCAATTATCAAATGAAGAGACTGTTTAATATGGGTTTGAGAACTTTCTGACAGATTCTTTTCTAATTAAAATAATACAGCGATAAACTAGGGATCATATTTTCAACTTCACTTGAATATAATATTTTATTAGCTTATTTTCCAAGAAAAATATGTGTATAGTCATCATAAAAATATGCTTCCCTCGATATTTCATTTTATGGAGGTCATTTATTGCAACATAGCCAAGACACAACTATGTGTAATAAAAGCAATGTCATTGCCTGCATAGTGTCTTTGTTTACGTCCACCACTCGTGTCCAGTAAACTTAATCTAATTCATTTCTTTGTTTTCTTAATACTTTCGCCCTTTCTTAGTTGACACAGAAACAAAGCGAACAGGACGAGAAGAACCTTTCAAGTTCAGCCACAGCAAGCAGTCGGAGTCATTATGGCACATCGGCGTCGGCCAATGCCGCACAAGCAGCCGAGTACGAGGCCGAAGAGGAAGCTGGCCTCGAGCTGCCGCCGCCCATGAAACCGCTACAGGAGCCACATTTAATGGCCAATGGTCCGCCCGTGTTTGCCAAGGATCTCAAAGAGAATTCCAAAAACTTGGTAAGTCAATTGCAAACAAATAAGCGACGGTGTGAAACACGCCGGACGATTTCGATTTGACACAAATGATTGAATGAGTGAAGACTTGAATGAACAGTAGTATTTTAGTTGTAGTTATCGACGCTCTTCTCGTGTGTATATGGTATGTAAGTAGGTGCGTTTGTTTGTTTGTTTTCATTGTGCACTAGACCTTTTGTCATGCTAAACCGGCAACGTTTATGATTAGCCGTAAACTCTTAATGTACTATGCTGTCGTATCGCATTACTTATGGCGCCTCGCTGACACATTCCATATTTGAGGTTTTTTCGTTTTAAAGAGGTCAATGGCTGTGCTCAAGTATATTGCGCTCTCTTAGTGTAGTTCACGAAATTTTGTATTTAATTAGGTTTAAAGGCATGATTCGGCATTTATGTTTGCAAAGTGGAGCATAATTTTTGTTATCACAAGTGTGGACCTCGTGGAGTCTTTCACATTTCATTGGATCTCTGTTGATATGGCATTTCTCAAAATTTTGTGAAATATGTATTTTTTCTTTATATTACACAGACATATAACTGTAATTTTGTGATAAGAAATTAGTGATGAGAATTGTTAAATTTCTTAGAAAGCATGTTACTCATACGCCCAGTTGCACTGTGTCGTGGAATGGTGTTTTGCTTATTTCGCATAATTTAACTAAATATGTTATGCTCGTATTTTTTTTTTTGTAAACGAGCGCGAAAAGAGTGCTAAACTGAAAGTCATTTTAACTCCCACACCTTTGATATATTATTTTGTTTACTAGTAATATGTGTAGTTGTTTGCTTTGTTTTCGTCCTTAATTTCCATTTTATATTGTTTTCTTAAGCTTCAGTGATTTTATTATTACTGTTATTATTATTAGGCGCTAGCAGTCGTCGTCGCTCTACATGCATGCATCCACAAGTTGTTGCGTGTTTAATGCCAATAAAGCATTCCAGCATTGCTTCGTAATGGTCTGAGCATTTCGCAGTCGCAAACTAAAAGTTCTATAGACACATAAAATTGGCACTCAAGCACCGACATGTAAATTTTACTATTATATTTGTAGTAAACAAAGAAATTGCTGCCACTTAAAAACTAATAAAAGAAGACACTAAATAAATATGGTCTTACAGCTCATATAATTTCATATTTGTATAGGGTGAAGCAATGTGCTTTTAAAATCAATATTTATTATTTATTTTTTTTTTTATTAGCCATATATTATTATTGTTTCTAGCGCAAATGCTATTTGGAAAAAATATGTAAATTATGGCCTGAGTAATATATCAAATATGAGCGATGATTACAGCGCTGGCGCTATTAATAGGTCATATCTTGTTTGATTTTTCTGTTTTATTCTACAACTTTGCTTCCACCGTTTTTCAATAGATGTCTCTAGGGTCAAGCACTGGTCGATGAAATCGATTAAATCGTTTTATATCGAACTTGGACATTTGTGTCAACATTAACCCAATAAAATATTTTTAGAGATCTGTTTGCATCCCAAACTTATTCACAACTGAAAATGTCACTTTTTGAGCCGAATTCTCGACATTTGCGGGAAATTTTGCTTTTCTTTTTTAATTCCAAGAAAAGTGCGGCTGAGGCTCATCGACATTTGTAACCGTTTTTATACAAAAAAACGGCGGAAGCAAAGTTGTAGACCTAATAAATATGGGATTGACTTAGTTTAATTGCATTTTGACTGATTAATTAATTCGAAGAAAAGCTTTCGTACTTAATACTGTAAATTCTAACTGTGAAAGCGGTTAAAAAACACCCCAGAGTATGCAAGAGACCCTGTCGTACAACTCATTTCCGTTGAATCTTTTTTCTCACGCAAAAATTCCTGAATTCTCACCACCTTTCTTTTTGCTAGGTGTTCACCTTTAAGTGCCTCAAACAAGTGTCAGTCGTTCAACGTATATTTAGCACCAATTAAGCGTAAAATTAGCTGGCCAAACCTACAAACCTACACTCAAGACATTTTGTTTGTTTACTTTTCAATTTAAGTGCGTGTTTCTTCTATGCAAATGTATTTATTTGTTAAAAGAAAAAAGGCTAGACGGTTGTCGTAGGCGTTTTGGCACATACCACTCCCAGTGAGGAAATGCCAAAACACGCTCAACAACTAAGAAATACATAAATATAAATAATATATATATATACCGTTAAAATGCCTTGTATGCGTAAATTTAGAACACACAAAGAAACCACTAAAATTTGCACTTGAATTTATGCACGATTTTTCTAAAGAAATTTCTACATACATATATATCAAGTATGTATGTTTGTTTGTATGCAAACAGAAATTTTTCGAAAAAGGTCATCGAATATTATCGCCGAAATATTTCTCGCACTTTTCGCTCGGCCACAACGCGTCATTATGCAAAGAAACCTTCACTTTAAGCACTGAATCAGCTTTGAAAATTGCAACGAAAAACAGAAATGAAAACAAAAACAAAGCATTTGTAGTGAAACACCGAAATTCATATGCAAAATATTGAAATCATGCGGATTTCATACGAAAATAAACACACTAAGCCGCATTAGTACGGAGCGGGCATATTAATGCAGTACACTTATAGACGCCCATAGACGCTTTGGTGGTTATTAAGGAAGAGTGGCGTTCGGTTAGTCGACACAATGTTTATACCCAAACATAACAACAACAAAGCCAAAGCGTGAACACCCGCAGCCACTAAATCTTCGTTGATCTCTTGATTAGTGCAAAACATATAGCTTATAGAGATGAACAGGTATAAACGTGTACATATATATATGAATATATTCATAAATAAATATACTCACGATGGGTACTCGCTTGCCATTGAGTCAGTCCGTCAGTCAGTCAGTCATTCCGCACATTTATTATTTTTTTAATGAGATGTTTGCCTTTGCTTCGGCGTATTTATAGATGTTTGTATGCAAACATACACACTCATGCGCGCACTTACAAGCGTATTTATATGCAACTGACTTTTTATTTGCCTCATATTTAGCTTTTTCAGCAACGTTCACACTCGTCTCATCGCACGCTACTTCATATAAACGCCGCTGAGCTGAACCGATCGCGGTTCGGTTGTGAGAACCACAACGCATATTTCTCAACGCCAGCGTTTCAGTTCGCCTTTGCCTTGCTGCCAGAGTGCTTTCTGTGGCACTCAGTATTTATATACATTTTACACGGATCACATTGTTCACCAAATATTTTCGCAAATTTCACGCGTGCTGCTGATAAGTGAATTTAAATTTTTTTTTTTTTTTTTTTTAAAAAAAAGTTGTTTGAAAAAAACCAAAAAAAAAAAAAAAAATTATGTGCGCTCGCAAATATCGTTGAAAAAGTTAAAGCAACAAATTTTGTAATTTATTGCGCGCTTTCGAAAAAAAATTATAAAAATTCGCGATTTTTTTCCTATAAATTGTAAATTAGTGCTTATTCCAAGTGGCTTGACCACTTGCGTGCACAAAAAAAAGAAGCTGGCATACGAAGATCGCAGTGGTTGGCGAAAATTTCGTCGCAGAGTGCATAGTGTATTCGGCACAGTTCTAGTAAGTTTGCTGAAAGTACTAAGGAAACCATAAAAAATATGTGCAGTTGTTTAGAACTTCCAAAAAAGAGTGCATCGAAGTATAACTTTCGTTATTAAAATTGCTTTAGAAACACTGAATTTGGCGCTAACTGCAGTTGCTGAGTAACGGTCATCACTGAAATTAAGTGAAAAAGTTTAGAAGTCTCTTTAATTAAAAAAAATGCAAACTATCATTTTCGAAAAAAATATAAAAATGGTTCAAATAGTATGTGTAGTATGATGACTCCGATTGTATTGTCCAATACGACAAATTTTAAACTAAAATGTTATTTTTCTTTAATTAAAAACGCATAATTTCTATTCCGTGAATACATTTTATTGACTCAGGCTTGTGAGAACAGCGTTTCCCGCTAATCCATGCTTAGTGGTTTTAAAGTTATCAATTGCTGTGATGACGTCACGATAGCATGTGCTTACAAAATAATTCTCCAAACTCGTTATTTGATCACAATTTTCTGGCCTCTGAATTCTGTTGTAAGACATTGCATAAAAGTGTAATTTAAATTTATGAAATCTTGTACTTCACAGAGTCTCGATATTTAACAAAATATCTTATAAACTCTCTTGAAATTTGTACGAGATTTGATTTATGACCGCGAGTGCGTGTTTGACAGTTACTGATAAAAATGTGGTCCAGAAAAAAATGCATGGCTTGAAAACTTGTTTATAAAGCTTTTCGCCAGTGTTTGTTGCAACGAAATTCCGAACACAAAAAAATACATTTTCATTTAGATTTTTTTTTTTTGACAAATTTTGTTTTTTATTTTTTTTTTTTTTTAATTTTTTTCTGAACCGTCAACATCTCAAGAATATTGTGTTAAAGTTTTAGGTCATTCGGAGAAAAACTAACGAAGTTACAGCAGGTTGAATAACGGTACCTCCAGCTATCTGCGCTGAGTGTACAAAACTTTGAATCGGTTTTCCCAAATATGTCATTTTTAAAGTCGGTGACCAGCCTCAGAAAAAACTACTGCATCGATCGTTTTGAAATTTTGAACAAATATTCTACATATATATAGCTCTTGAATGACGTCGAGTTTTTCCAAAAATTTTAATTACTAACAATTTTGCAATAACAAATAGGTCGATTTTTTCGTCTAAAATCGTCATTTTGACTTGAAAATGGTACCAAAATTAAAAAAAATTAAAAAAAACTCGACGTCAGTTGAAAGATAAGCTAATAAACTAAAGAAAGCATTTTGATTTTTTGGTTTCGGATGATCCAGTGATGCTGTAGGCTGGTCACCGCACAACAACTTTTTTTCGAGGTGCCTGCAGAGATCGACGATAAATCCGTTATTCCTCGCTATTTTTCGATAAACCTTTTTTTTAAGTATCCTTCAAATGTTGTACTTTCATATAATAATAAGTAAAATAAACCTACAGCAATAATTTTTTCTAAAAAAATGCATGAAAAAAGGTCTTTTTTCGACGAAACGAACCTTAACCACCCCCTCCCCTTAAGTGGATCAGTGTTTAGCTGTTATATTCGAACTAGTCAATTATGATCTCGTGATTATCATAAATTTCATCGAGATGTGTTAAAATGAAATAAAATTTCTGGACTCAGTAGTTTTGTGAGGCTTGCCTGAAAGAGGAAAACACAAAATAATGAATATTTAAAAGAAGAATAATATATAGGTTCATAGCTATATATTAGGTCTACAACTTTGCTTCCGCCGTTTTCCAATAGATGTCTCTGGGGTTAAATCGTTTTATATCGATCTTGGACATTTGTGTCAACATTAACCCTTATTCTCAACTGAAAATGTCACTTTTTGAGCCGAATTCTCGACATTTGCGGGAAATTTTTTCTTCTCTTTTTTT
Organism: Zeugodacus cucurbitae; assembly: GCF_028554725.1. Lineage (NCBI taxonomy): Eukaryota > Metazoa > Arthropoda > Insecta > Diptera > Tephritidae > Zeugodacus > Zeugodacus cucurbitae. The sequence continues at coordinate 68,096,767 of NC_071669.1, forward strand.
TATACAAAAAAAACTTAAATTTACAAAAAAAAAACTGCGGAAGCAAAGTTGTAGACCTAATATAATGATAATTAAACAACGATCATTTATTCATATATCTAATTGCGTTCGAATATTTTTACGAAATTTCTGTTCGATTTTTTTTTTAAATCTCCTCCTCACTCCTCCCTCTCTACCTTCAAATCCCATGACTGTCAATTCCTTAGCTGCTTTTCATATTCTAAACATTCCTTGTATAACTTTCAAAAACACATTTAATTTATTGTGAGAAAATCATCCAACGGATTAGCCTGCTCTCAATCATTACCTCCGCAAGTGCTTACCCGCGCGCCCAATAATGCAGCGTCTTGTTGTCATTCACAAAATACACTTTGCATATGCGCGAGCAGCTCGGTGCCAGCCGAATTTCGTAAGTGAATGCACACAGAACGCACTTAATTAAGAACCGACAAATCACATCGGCAACACGCTGTCATGTACGCGACGCGCCTATAATAAATACGTGCGTATATTTTTAGTGGCGCATTGTGGAGAAATAAGCAACATTTTATGTTTATTTATGTGTGTACCAGTGTGTGTGCGTGTGTGTGCTTGAAGAAAGAATGGAAAACAGGAAACGCGGGCGTTGAGGTGCTTTTCATTTCATTTCATTTCATTACTTCGTGCAGCCAATTAAATTTGTTTTTGTATTGCATACTACATACTGAAATATACATTTCGCAGGAATGAGCGAACTTTTCGACCTATGCGGAATGTTTATTTATTGCTGTCAATGCAAAGATTTCCATTGGAATCTCATGGGTTAATATTTATTAAATTTATTGCGAAAATTTTCATCGACTCACTTACTTTAAACAGAAATAAGGGCTAAGGAATTTTTGTGTACTTCACATGTACCACCATATAATGTGGCCATATACACTGATGATTTGACTCTTCTGAAAAGTAAATATTTATAATTTCACCATATTTATACTCTCGCAACAAAAGTTGCTAAGAGAGTATTATAGTTTTGTTCACATAACGGTTGTTTGTAAGTCATAAAACTAAACGAGTTAGTTATAGGGTTGTATATATCAAAATGATCAGGGCGACGAGACGAGTCAAATCCGAATGACTGTCTGTCCGCCCGTGCAACGGATAACTTGAGTAAAAATTGAGATATCTTGATGAAACTTGGAACACATGTTCCTTGGGACCGAAATGGGCAAAATCGGACCACTTTTGGGATTTTGGGCGGTTATTTGTATATATCTCGCAAACCAATAAAGCTATATAAACCAAACTTTCTGCAGTCGGTTCTCTTACGTACCCCACTACACACCATGAAATTAGTTGAAATCGGATAATAACCACGCTAACCTCCCATACAAAGGTTAGGTTGAAAATTACTAAAAGTGGGCTATCTCACTAACGAAAAACGTCAGAAATACTAAATTTTACAGAAAAAATTGCAGAAGGAAGCTGCACTCTGATTTTTTTACAAAATGGAAAATGGGCGTGGTATCGCCCACTTATGTGTCAAAAACCATATCTCAGGAACTTCGGTATATAATATTTTCTGGACACCCTGATCACACGTGTGGTAAATGGATTAAATCGGTTCACAACCACGACAACTTCCCATGTCACTCAATTTTGAACTCCATCTTATTCCTTCACTTTATAATATATACATAAGGAACAAATGAAGATAGCGAAATAAAACTTTAAACAAATACTGTATATGATATGTGGCATCACTTGTGAAAAAATTGTCGAAATCGGACTATAACTTTTCAAAGCCCCGAATATCGAATATGAAGAATTCAGTGCCCCATGGTAATTTTTCACCGAAAATTTCGGCAAATCTCTCAGGTATCTTAATTTAATTTAGAGGAAATATTTTTCTTCTAATAGTGTAACTTCCCCTAGCTCTCATATACCTAATTATAGGATTTTCAAATTGGGTCAAATTGTGTGTTATCTTAATAAAAATATATAATTAATTGCGAGAGTATAAAATGTTCGGTTGCACCCGAACTTAGCCTTTCCTTACTTGTTTAACTCTCCCTCCTAACCTAACTTTTTGATAGTCATGCTTGGGACTCAATATAATTCGGAAACGTTTTGAAAGAGTTTATTTGAAAGATAAAAAAGTGTTTTTTTCTCATAATTTTTGTTTTAGTTGTGCATAAAATAATATAATGGTTTTGATGAAAGGCATTCCAGTGGCTAACCATATCAGGTTATAATGTTTCCATTGTTTAGCTTACCTAGAGAGTTGCTTGCTGACTAAAAACTGTTAGCAACACACATCGATTTTCCAACTTCTATACCATTTTTACAAATATGGCTTTCGAAGTTTATTGGTATTAGGCAGTTCGATCCTAACCTCTTAGCCATAACAATAATCATAAAATCACCATTCGAAAACAAACAGAATGTCTAGGTTTTTTCAAAGAAACTACGTCTTCCAGACACATACTCTATTCAACCTTTGCAAATATCCCTTGACATGTCATTCTAACCTTTGACCTTTCCGTGGCAATCTAGAAAAGTTTCGTCATTTTATGAACGATTTTTCACAGATTTTGGAGAACAGTTTAGAAGAGCTTTGTCCATGTTTATTGCCTTAAAATGAAATTTATATATCATTGTCATTGGAGAGTCCCGGCTTCTTCGTGTAAAAAGTCTGGATTTTATTTTTGATAAATATAGCTAGTGCGCTTTGGTTTCCTTTGAAAATGTGTACTCATGTATAATAAATAAAAATAAAAATAATAAATCCGATTTGTATGATATATTTTCAACGGACGCACGAACGAATTGTCCTCTCATGTGCTGTTTTTATTGCACTGTCCACTTTCGGGAAAGTGGTTTTGTGGTTTAATTTGTGCTGCGGTTTTCGGCTGCATATTTTAGAGAAATTCTGTCTTTTGTTTCGGTATCGCTTCAAAAATCGTATGTAGCTTGAAACTCCAAGTATAATCGTTCCAAACAAATATATATTTTCCTTCTATAAGTTCGAAATGGCGTGCTGTGGTGGATTCGACTATAATCGCGTAAAAGGTTCCTACGCAAAATATATATATTATATATAATATCTAAGTTCGAAAATAAATAATTTATTATAATATATTTGTTATATTATTTTTGTTTATATTTTCCTCAATTTAATTAATAATATTGTCTTTTCATTTACTCGCAGGCAAGCGCTGGAAAAATGGAAGGCAATCCCGCCGTAGATTTGTCAGAAATTGAGCAAATTGTCAAAGAGAAAACGGTAAGTAGATTTGTCATGCTTCTTATCTTCGCTTAAATGCCAACAAAGATTTATCACATTTTGATAATCACATTTGTTTTATTTCCTTCCACGCCACAGGAACAACACGAGGAAAAATCGAAGATATTAAAACCAAACGGTAATAGCAACAATGCTGATGTTTGTGCCAGCAACGGTTGCAGCACAGTTGGTGAGAAAACAGATGCTACAGACAGTTACGATAACAGTAACTCGTACAACCATGATGGGGTAAGCACTGATACATATTTATTTAACTTGAGGTTAATTAATTGTATATTTAAAACAAAAACAAAAACATGCAAGTGAAATGAACGCAGAGTTCCATTTTCACTTTTCTCGCATCATTAAAATTAGCTTCAAATTTGCCGTGTCGATAAATTCAAATGTTTTTTTTTTCATTTCCAGCGCAACACCGAGAACAGTGATATTGAGAGCGCGCTACGATCGCGTCAATACGCAATCGATGAATTAATAACCACCGAGAAGTCATATATTGAGGACTTACGAAGCATTGTTGATGAGTAAGTTGGCGCTTCCCGTGTGTCTAAAGCCTGAAACTTTCATAAATTTTCCTTCTCTTTGCAATCGCAGTTACCTAGCCGAGGTGCTGGATCCCAAAAGTGATATACCCAAACCCGATGATTTGAAGGGCGGCAAAGAGCGCATGGTTTTTGGCAACATTGAAGCTATCTACGAGTGGCATAAGAAGTGAGGCAATTGTGATAGCTAAAAAAAATGCGAACAATATTTTTTAAAACAATTCTTATTCTACTTTCCGCAGATCCTTTTTGGAGGCATTAGTGCGCTGTCGCAATTCACCCGCCGATTTGGGTCCCTTAGTCAAACGTTATCAAACCAAATTCGATATGTATAAAAAATATTTTCAAAACAAACCGGTATCGGATCACATTGTGACCACGCACTTTTTGTATTTTGACAAAATCAGACAGAATCTACGTAGTCGCTTGGATGTAAGTATATTTAAATAAATAAAATTTATTTAAATCGAAATATTTTAAATTAAATTTAAATCGAATTTCCTGCGCAGCTCAACGATTTGCTCATAAAACCCGTTCAGCGATTGCCGAAGTATGTACTGTTATTTAAGGAGATTGCCAAATATGCACGTGCTGCTGGGCGTGATGCAGAGGTGGTTGGCGTCGAAGAAGCTATGCATATTATGGGTGTAAGTTTTCTAAATTTTTTCTTTCATACATAACCTCAAAATATATTGATTTACAAAAATCTTGATTTTAATCAACTTTTGCTTACACTTTCAGACGATTTGTAAGGCTGCTAATGAAGTGATGGAATTGCGTCGTTTACAAAAATTCGATGGCAAAATCAACTCGCAAGGAAACCTGCTATTGCATGACAGACTCTACTGCATTGAAGATGAAAAGGCTGACCGCAATGCTTATATGTTGCAGAAACCGCGTGAACTTTACGTTTTCCTATTCGAGCAGAGCATCATTTTTGCGGATATCGATGGCAAGAAGCTGCAATACAGTAGTCCAACATACACCTATCGCTCGCATATACAGGTGCGTTGAAATACAAGTCAATTTTGTATTGTGGTAAAACGAGTTTTATGTTTTGAAATATAATTAATTAATTTTTGTAAAGTTTGGATTAAGTCAGCGTTTAAGGCAGTAGTCTGCAAACGGAATTTTAAGACGATAGTGTACTATATTTAAGGCTTAAAAAACAATATTTATTATTAAAAAATATTGAAATTTTGTTCAAAGTTGTAAGTATTTTTTTGGAGCGACTGGAGTTTGCACTTGTATATCGGTGCCGGTGATGGAGGTCGTGCGATGCATCTGAAACAGTCGAACCAATTTTTTTTTTTTAATTTTATAAGTTTCTTTTATTTATGAACTAAAAAAATACCGATGAAGTTATAAAATTCCAAATTTTTTCGAAGTTTGAAAAAAAATCACTTTTTTAAGAAAAAAAATTGACTTTAAGTTGCAAAACAAGTAGTTTAAATAATACTTTTGTCCAACTTTTTTAGTTCAAATAGAAGATAATTTAATACTGAAGTTAGATCACTTTAGTTTTTATTGATCGGACATATGTAACGGGTGATTTTTTTGAGGTTAGGATTTTCATGCATTAGTATTTGACAGATCACGTGGGATTTCAGACATGGTGTCAAAGAGAAAGATGCTCAGTATGCTTTGACATTTCATCATGAATAGACTTACTAACGAGCAACGCTTGCAAATCATTGAATTTTATTACCAAAATCAGTGTTCGGTTCGAAATGTGTTTCGCGCTTTACGTCCGTTCAGCGATGAGGCTCATTTCTGGTTGAATGGCTACGTAAATAAGCAAAATTGCCGCATTTGGGGTGAAGAGCAACCAGAAGCCGTTCAAGAACTGCCCATGCATCCCGAAAAATGCACTGTTTGGTGTGGTTTGTACGCTGGTGGAATCATTGGACCGTATTTTTTCAAAGATGCTGTTGGACGCAACGTTACGGTGAATGGCGATCGCTATCGTTCGATGCTAATAAACTTTTTGTTGCCAAAAATGGAAGAACTGAACTTGGTTGACATGTGGTTTCAACAAGATGGCGCTACATGCCACACAGCTCGCGATTCTATGGCCATTTTGAGGGAAAACTTCGGAGAACAATTCATCTCAAGAAATGGACCCGTAAGTTGGCCACCAAGATCATGCGATTTAACGCCTTTAGACTATTTTTTGTGGGGCTACGTCAAGTCTAAAGTCTACAGAAATAAGCCAGCAACTATTCCAGCTTTGGAAGACAACATTTCCGAAGAAATTCGGGCTATTCCGGCCGAAATGCTCGAAAAAGTTGCCCAAAATTGGACTTTCCGAATGGACCACCTAAGACGCAGCCGCGGTCAACATTTAAATGAAATTATCTTCAAAAAGTAAATGTCATGAACCAATCTAACGTTTCAAATAAAGAACCGATGAGATTTTGCAAATTTTATGCGTTTTTTTTTTTTAAAAAGTTATCAAGCTCTTAAAAAATCACCCTTTATATTCTTTTTGCTATCGCCGGCACCATTTTCTAACACTTGTGAAAATGAAAACTCGAGAAAACGCGCTTTAAAGGTCTGCCTGAGCATTCGCACCTGCTCGACGCTCGGCCAGTAAAACTGCTCTAGCTTCGAAAATATTTCGAATTGGCCTCTGGAATTTTAAAGACATATTCTTGGATAGTTTTGGAAGAGATTTAAAACAAAACAAAAAAATCGATTTTTTTAAGTCTGTAAAGCAGACTACTGCCTTAAACCTACTTAAAATGTACAAAAAAAACAAATTTAGATAAAATTGTTCTCGATCTCGAAGCATAGAAATTTTTAGTATTCAATTACGCATTCTATTTTGTTTATTTTTTTTATTATTATTATTTAATTTATTTTATATTTTTTTAATTAAAAAATTAAAAATTATTACCTATTTTTAATTAAAAATTAAATTAAAAAATTAAAAATTATTACCTATTTTTATTTATTACCTATATTCGAATACCTTTTTAATTAATAAATCTCATCTTACAGGTCAACAAAATGCAAATGGAAGAATTGGATAACAATCGTTTTCAGCTCAAATCGACCGATCCGAATAAACCGGGATTAAAGATAATTTGCTATGCGTCCACCGTGGAGCTGACCAACGAGTGGCTGCGCATCATACGCAACATACTGCAGAAACAATATGATTTCCTGCGGGCCATAACCAGTCCAATCGAATATCAACAACAGCAGCAACAACAGAATTAATTACAAAACAAAACAAAAAAGCAAAATGAAAATGAAAACAAACAAAAACAACAAAACAGCAATCATGTACAATTATTTGCAACAAAGCATTTCATGGAAATTTCAACCAAGTTATAAACTATAACTCTCTATAGAAAACTATTTGAAACATACTCGTACATAGAAATTTGTGTATAAAACTGGCAAAGTGAGATTTTAAAACAATGAAAGCATAATGAATGGAAATGCAAATTAGTAAAAAGGTGGCACAAATGGTTACATAGTATGAAGAGGAAGGCGCGCCAAGCGGATTTATTGAAGTACTAAGACACACACACACACGCTTTTATATTCTAACAATTATTATTATTTTTTATGCTAAATGTCTTCATGTTGTACCCCATTTTAGTTGAGAGAAAGACTCTATATGAAAAAAAAGAAACGCTCGCCAATTTCAAATTAGATTTATCTAACGATATTCCCATTGTTGGTTTTAGTGCTGCGGCTGCATTTTCATGCATGCCACTATGATTTTCGCAATAAGTATTAGTCGTTAGTCTGGCTGTATTTGTTACCATATATGTATGTAAGTCGAGCGGGCATACAGCAAAATGCATATTTACATATTTACAATAGAATATAAATGTGTTTACGCTTGCGCATTGCAACGACCGACCGCATGTTGGTTGTCAAAGTTATAAGCTAATTTAAAGAAATTTTCATTTTTTTCAACAAATACGCCTAATTCTAGTGTGGAATTTTCCAAAAAAGAAATGAAAGCGCATGCTACATATATGCGCTCGATATTATATGTAATTTAATTTTAAAATAATTTTAATTAATTTTTTTTTTCTAATAGCGAAGAAGAAAACTATGTCTAAATATCTATAGGAATAAGTACGGAGCAGAGTTTTAAGTGTAATGAATTATAATTAAATGGAATGATGTTGAAACAGCTTGCATACTTAAGCTGCATATTTTATAATTTAAGTGATCCTAACGAGTGATTTATGCTGTTAAGAAGAGATATGTATTTAATTTAATTTAACTCATTTCTTTTATAAATTTACAAATTTATCTTTTAATTAAGTAACAAAAATACAAAAAAGTTAAAATGATAATTTTATGTTTCATTTCAATGATTGACAAGTTTCAAAAGTTGACACGTGACACTTTATTTCGTATGTATGCGAGACAGCAGGTAACGAAGTTTGACTAGCAAGAATTGTTAATCTCTAAACTCTTCATTATTTGAATTTATTTATTTTCGCGACGCACAAGCTAACCAAAATGAAATAACTTCATCATCCAAGTGCAAATTAATAATACATAATAACTATATTTGAATATAATAATTAAATAATAAAAATACAAAAACAAAAAAAAAAATACTAACTGACAATTACAATAGTCCATGATTCATAAAATGATATGGCATAGCGTAGTATGTGCGCATTTTAAAGTGCACATACATATGTATGTATGTATAACTAGGTAAAGTGTACTTTTTAAGCATCAAGCATCTCTAAATGTCTAAGTGTGATTCAAGTTTAGAAATATATTATTAACATTAGTAACGGTTAGGGCACAATGTACAGCATAGTAATTAAGCAAAAGGTTAAACATCAAATGTAATATCAAACGTAATGGTGGGTAAGAGAGCGCGATGATTATAAGTGCTATCAGCAGCATATAACGGTTGATGGCAAACAAATTGATTTTCAAGGAAATTTTATTGCTTTATATGAAGTCAGAGATGGTTTAGAATGAATTTGTTTAAACAATTTGGAGTAATATATTTTTTGCTTAATTTTAGTACACAAAATTTTGTTTCAATTAGAAATATGTTGGGATTTAACGTGAAAAGAGATTTAACATTGTAGAAAATGGTCTTAAGTAGAGCTTGACAGGTACTGACGCAAACAAAAATCTTAACATTACTGAGCAGTAAAATGTATTATATTTAGTTTGAGGAGAAAATTGACAGATCTTATCAATATACATTTTTATTTACCATACATTTAACAATTACTAATATTTCATTCATAAACTAAATTTTTTTAAATAAACTCTATTGAAATTTGTTAAATATTACTTATCAATTCCAGTAAACAATAAATATTTATTTTCAAGCTCTTTCAAGTCCTCAAACACTGAAAGCCTACACGACGCGTCAAGTAGCCAAGTGCTGGATCCCAAAAGTGATAGCCAAGTCGAATATACATATATCTCAGCTAAATTTCTGCAACGCGCAAAGCATATGTATACACACATAGTTACATACAAGTTAAGTACTTAAATATAGCTAAAGGATAAAGATGTTTTCTGACAAGTCATGATGTGTGTTTGTATGTGTAGAACTATGAAATTGAAGAATATTAGAAAGTAATAAGAATAAGGCGATGGATATTGATATGTATTTTTTTACTCAATTACTAAAGGGTTTACAAAATAATACAAATAAACTGAAAATATTAAATGCAAGTACGTAAATGTGTATGTAAAGTTCATAAAACAAAATCAAAACAATTTTGAAAACACAGTTCAATAAAGTATATGCAAACATACATACAAACACTTGTATGGCCGGTGTAGTAGTACGCACTGAAGAGCGTTAGTAACAAATTAAAAACGCAAAAGTGCTTCATTGGAAATGCAAAACGAAAATAATAGACAAAAACACAAGAAACTTATTGATTTTGGACTTCACCGAATGAATTTTTTAAATTAAATTTAATTATTTATTAATTGCAGTAGCTACTGTGTGCAAGCTAAACTGCTCAGCAAGTTAAATTTACACATATGTATGTATGTGGGTAGCGTACAGATGTAGTTACTTAAGTTTTATGTAAGTGTTACCAGTGATTTTCCATTGTTATTCCTCTAGTACATAACACCTTTAAGCTCCTCTTTTTGTTAGTGACCGACACTCGCAAAAAATATCGGTCGAGCGTCACATTAACGTCCGCCCTGATTACACTATGTGACATTATTAAACATAAATACACAAATATATTATTTTTGTGCTGATTATGTTTACAGCTTGCGAGATTCCAAAATTATAATTTCAGAAAATCTTTGTATGCATTTCACATAGTGTTTTCTTTCTTCTTATTGCCTTACATCCTCACCAGTTGGACTTTTGGACTTTAAATAAAAATAAATTGAAAAAGTAAAAAACATTGTAGATAAATTTAATTGCTATTTAACTATAATCGATTATATTATCTAAAATCAACTAAGATTTGCAGAGGAACTTGGCTTTCATGAAAATGGGTTTCTCACACATACTTATGTATATGTATGTATGAAGTTATTTAAAAAACGTATGTATACATACATATATAATATGATGTATAATCACCGTTATGCCACATACACACCAAATCCCACGAAGTTTCTGGTTTTTAAGTATAAGAAAAGAGCTTAGCTAATATGTAACAGTATACACGGTCTCAGCTGTTTGTATAATGTGTGAAACAAATTTTCGTGCTTACACACATATAAAGAAAGACAGTTTAATGGTGTTTATAAACAAAAAAAAAAGACGGAACTTCATATAACATGCAAACAATTTGTCTTAAATAAGTATTCTTCAAGGTTCAACATATAATTTATTCATATGAAAAAAACAAAAAACAAATCAGAAAACCAAACATCTCTTAAAGTGTCTATCGCAACGACATAATCACTTGTTTCAATTTCTAATTAAATTAAAATTGTAGTGTTTATGGTAGTCAAAATAAAATAAATAAAATAATTAATAACTAATATATAAATTATATATATATATTACACATAAATACATATATATCAAAGTGAGCAAAAAAACAAAGAATAATATTAAATATTCAGAGTAAACAGAACAGTGGAATAAAGGCATGATACTTTACTTCGAGAAAAAATACAACAATTGTAGTTTTATTAGTAAACATGACAATTCATAACTTTCAAACGTTTCAAACTGCTGGGGTCTTACCATAAAACTACTGCATTATACGTTGTCAGCGGCATTTTGCATCGCAGCTTGCTGGAGAAGAGATCTCTAGAAAACGCCATGAAGCGATACTTCGTCTATATGTAGCTTCATAGAACGTGTTGTTGTTCTAACCATGAGAATTTTTAATTGCTAGATTTCTATCATCAACTGAATATCGTAAAAAAACACAAACATTTAATATTTTCACAAATTTTAACAATTCTCCGATTTAAGACTGCAAGAAGAACTCAAATCCATGAAAAGCGCAATTTATGATGTAATCTGTCAAAAAACTGATATTTGGCGCCAAAAATGTATAGCAAACAATAGGTTTGCACCACCTTGTAGCAGGAAATTGTTAACCAACAACCGGATATAAATACCATTTGTTCCGGTTACGCAGCAATTATTCTGCCAACTGAGATAACAGATGACCGAGCGTTTCAACAATTACTAAAATCTTATTGAATTAGAACTTCAGCAATTTTAAGTTAACACTGAAATTTCATTTATTTTAATCTTACTTAAATTTATTCCACTTCTCAAATTGTACTGATACCTAATGTACTGGGCATGCTGTTTCGTTTCAATTAAATTCCAAGTCGTTTCAATTGCCAAAATCTAAAAACATTCTATATGTCAAAGAATATTAATTTGCTGAATAATTGCGAAAATACTATCGTTGTAATAATAAGTATAAACGCGATATTTTGCTATAAATAGTTAGACTCAAGTCAATTTTGCGTTATCAGTTTACGGTGAAAAGCAAAGTGATGGAACTCATACAGAAGCATTTGTCCAAAATTCGCGTACCATGCGATAATACACCTATCTATAAAGATGAGTGCATGTATTCATATGATACGCCGGAAACTCCAACAGGACTTTACGTCAGTCTAAGTAGTTTTCTAAGCTTTGGGGAGCAGTATGTAAAAAACTATGCTGAAAAGACTGGAAATGCAGTATTCCTGCATATACATCGTGTGAAGACACCGAAAAAAGGTGTCGCTGCCGCCGAAGAAAGTGGGCCGGAGCGCAAAATCACCCGGCTAGCTATCGGTGTTGAGGGTGGTTATAACGACGCTAATGAGAAGTCATATGATATTAAGGATACTCATAGTATTGTAGTAATGCCGGATATTGATAAGAAATTTCCATTCCCTGATGAACAGTTGCCACTGCTTGTAACTCAATCTGTAGAGGCATTGCTAGCACAAGAGTCTGCTATTGCCAAATTGGAAAAACAAACGCTAACTGGTAAGCGCTGAAATATTGCGTATAAAGAAATAATATCAACATAATCCATTGACTATACTTTTTTAGGTACATGGGATGGAGAGGTACGTCAAGTTTCCAAATATGCGGAATCTTTAATACAATTAGATAATGGTAAGAAAATACCACCATCTGGTTGGAAATGCGAAAAATGCGATTTAACCAACAATCTTTGGTTGAATCTTACCGATGGTTCAATACTTTGTGGGCGTAAATTCTTTGATGGCTCCGGTGGCAATGATCATGCTGTGGAATATTACAGAGAAATGGGTTATCCATTGGCTGTTAAATTGGGCACAATAACAGCCGATGGCAAATCTGACGTTTTCTCATATCCGGAAGATGACATGGTTATAGACCCACAGCTTGAAAAACATCTTGCTCATTTCGGCATTAATATGGCAGCTATGAAAAAAAGTGAAAAGTCAATGGTGGAGTTAGAGTTGGAAATTAATCAACGCATTGGTGAATGGTCACTGTTGACCGAAAGCGATAGTGAGTTGCAGCCACTGGCTGGTGCAGGCTACACCGGTATGCGAAATCTCGGCAATTCATGTTATATTAATAGTGTGATGCAGGTGAATAATATGCAATTTTAAATTTTTATATTTCATAATTTTAATGATATAGTGTTAACTGATTTTTTTTTTGTTTTTTTCTTTTTAAACAGGTAATATTCACACTACCCGATTTCATTAAGCGATATGTGGGAGAAGGTTCGGAGAAATACTTTAACGCATTTCCAGCCGATCCCGCTAATGATTTTAACATCCAAATGGCTAAACTTGGTAACGGTCTGTGGTCTGGCAAGTATAGCAGCATTTCGGAGAATTCATTGGATTCCGAAAGTACTGGCATTTCACCTGCAATGTTTAAAAATGTCGTTGGCAAAAACCATCCTGATTTTAGCACGAAACAACAGCAAGACGCTTTTGACTTCTATCTGCACCTTATCAATATAATCGAGCGTAATTCTCGACATGAAGCTAACCCCATAGAAGCACTCACAATTAATTTGGAGGATCGTGTTGAGTGCAATACTAGTAAAAAAGTAAAATATACACATCGAGATGATTTCTGCTTGCCTTTGCAAATACCTTTGGAGAAGGCCACAAATTTAGACGAGGTCAAGGAATATTTAGAACGTAAAGCTGCCGATGGTGCAAACCATAGCAGCGACAAGAATATAGTACGTCACAAAGTACCACTACACGCGTGTTTAGAACGATTTTTCGCAACTGAGGTGCTTGAGCAATTCCACTCATCGGCTGCTAACTGTATCACCACTGCCAAAAGATCTACGAGACTAGTAAATATGCCGGATTTCCTTATGTTGCATTTGCGAAAGTTTACACTCGGCTCCGATTGGGTACCCAAGAAATTGGATGTGTCGGTTGACATGCCGGACGAATTAGATCTCAGCAACTGGAGAGCCACTGGCATACAGCCAAATGAGCAACCGCTTCCCGAATCGGACGATAAACCGAAATTTTCTTTCGATGAAAATCTCATGGGCGAACTAATGCAAATGGGCTTTCCACAAGAGGCCTGTAAGCGTGCTGTATTCCATACTAAAAATATTAGCCTTGAAGCTGCCTCGAATTGGCTAATGGAGCATATTGGTGATGCAGATATTTCCGAACCTTTCGTTTTGCCCACTGGTGGCATGGGCGACAGCAAAGCACTGGATTTCGTTGCGAACCCCGAAAGTGTCGCTATGCTAATGAGCATGGGCTTCGAGGAACGCCAAGCTACTAAGGCATTGAAAGCTACGGATGGCAATATTGAGCGTGCTACAGATTGGATTTTCTCACACGCTGAGGACATAGACACAGATGAAATACCACAAGAGCAGGCCGATAACAACGCTGGTAACACACGTAAAAAGTCATATCGCGATGGGGCAGGCAAATACAAGCTCGTAGCTTTCATCTCACATATGGGTACATCAGCCCAAGTTGGACACTATGTGTGTCACATTCAGAAAGATGGACGATGGGTAATTTATAACGACAGTAAAGTGGCGCTTTCCCAAAATCCCCCAAAGGATCTCGGTTATTTATATTTATATAAGCGCTGTGAGTAAATTGCAAAGACGGATTTGGATTACTGTGCATTTCGAATGAACTTGCCTTTATTGCTACATATATGGAATTCTTAAAGTATGACACTTAGTATTAAATGCAAAGAACTGAAAAAACTTTAATACTTCAAGAATAAAAGCTTAATAATGCAGTTAAAATGATAATTGTTAGTCGCGACAAATAAAATTTCAATCGGATAAATTTATCAATGTTCGTTTTCTCATTTTCATTGTAGTTGGTTTACTTAAAATACAAAAATCAAAGCCATTATATGTCATTATGCTCACACCTGGCGTAATATCTTTTATTTAATTCATGCGTCTTTTTTTACATTAATATCTCTCGTCCATGTTGGTTTCATAATAGTTTCCACAATATTATTGAGTTTGTCGCTGAAAGCTTCGAATGAGAACTTTTGCTGTACTCGTTTGTGTCCCATTACACCCATTCTTTCGCGCAACGCGTCATCCTTGTATATTTGTAGCATGGCTTCTGCAAATCTCTGTGGTTGCTTCTCACTCAATAATCCCGTAGAATTGTGCACAATCGTCTCAGTTGGTCCACCACTGTTTACTGCTATAACTGGTTTCGACATGTACATACCCTCCAGTGGCACAATACCGAAGTGCTCATTATCGGGTGTGTATAGAAGACAATTTGATTTATAAAGTAACATGAATTTTTCGTCATCGTTCGGTGAACGCAGCAATAAGACATTTTCCTTGAGGTCGAGTTTGATCACCAGCTGTCGAAGCTCGTCGTAATGCTCCAAATTTTCTAAAACACGTTCATCGTAACCACCAGCAATTACTAAACGACAACGTTTCGATTCCGTGGATGGTAAAGTATCGATGACTAAACGGAAGGCATGCAAAGCTAGAGCATGGTTTTTCTTACGCTCATATCGATTAATATCCAGGAAAACAAATGCATTTCGCGGTATGTCTTCACAGCCCTTTACACCGAATTCGTTACTTTGTTTCACTGAACTCTTGTTTTTCATAGTGTCGAAATAATCGGTGTTTAAAGTTGGATATAAAACATCGGGGACTATCTTCAAACGATGGAATGTATCACCAAAAACACGTAAGGTAAACTTGGAATTGACTAATGTCACATCCGCCATACCAATGGTAAATTCTTCCAAATAGTTTAGAGGAGCACGATATACACTCTTAAGATAACCCTCTTGTGCACTTAGTAGTTGATCAGGAAAATGACAGTAGAAAATAATTTTTGGCCGGCTTTTAGCTAGTTTCAATACAGGTATACCAACAGAAATTTGATCGCAGAAGAATATATCAATATTTTCACGTCGTGACAATACAAACGATGCATACAAGGCCGCATACATCATGCGAAAGTATGCACATAATGCATAGAATCTTCCAAATATCTTACGTGGCAACCAATCGCCCACGACTTGGACTTGCAAGGTGCCATCTGAAGTTTCTTTAAAACAATGCTTTGGATCATGGTGATTTGTCAAGAAACTAACATCATGTCCTCGAGATTTTAAAGCAAGCGCTGCGTCCACCACTAGTCGCTCTGCGCCGCCAATTCCCAAATCAGGGTGAAGAAAGAGAATACGTACCATTTATGTGGTAAACTTTTATGGAAATCAAAACGAAATGTAATAAATTATGAGTAATATAAGTCAAAATAGTTGCAAATACTTACTAAAAACGTTACTGTCATTCAGTTAATGTAAAAATCCGCATTTGATGCACTTATATCGATCAACAAAGAATGCAATTTTGTTCACTTTACGTGTATTTTAAACACAATAAACAGCTGTTTATTGCACTATTAAGAATTCTGAACTGTCAAACTGATTTAAAAGGGTGTCATTTTTGGATAAAAATGAAACAAACAAACTAGAAAACTGTGTTGAAAACCTTAGCATTGTAGCAATTGAAGTATTATTAGTGGTACTCATTTAACGTTGCAATGATATAAATATAGTAAATTTGCAATATGGCAACAAATGTTAAATGAGCGCTTTTTGGCAATATTGTGGTAATATCAGCTTATTGTGAATTAATTGTAAGCATGCCATGAATGCCTATCAGCTTATTGTGAATTAATTATAAGCATGCCATGAATGCCACTAAAAAAGGTCTCGCATATTTGCAAGATTGTCGTAAAATGAAATGCATGTAAAAATTAACAGCTGTTTTACGACATTGTAATTTTGCGATGTTGCCATACGTTTACGACGTTAAATGAGTACCACTATTATGAAGCTGGAAATTTAACTCTTACATAAATAGAAGAGAAAAAATATATTTTTTTGAAATTTATTTCATGAGTAAACATTTGTGTACATGAGTACGTTTGTCACTGTTTTGCACTAAACACGTCAAATGCGTTAAACCAACAAAGAAGTATATATCATCTCAAATAACTATTTTTTCTTTTCATAACATTTTTAATTGTACCTCATTTTATTAATTTAAAATAATTACCACTGACTTCAAAATCAAATTTTTGTTTGTGCTTTACAACACTTTTTGTAATTAGTGCAGTGTGGCAACGTTCGAAGCATTTTATAATACGAACAACCCTGTATAAACTATTTAAGACACACGTGTTTACTTCTCACAGTATTTTGTATTTCAGAGCTCATTGTATCGTGAACATTAATTAAGAAAGATGGTTAAGTTGCAAAAATCTTTGACTAAACCTTTAGATAAATTAGAGAAAAAGAAAACAAAGTTGCCGGCACCACCACTTGCTGGCATTTCAAAGTCAAACAAAAAGGAGAAAACAATTACTGTACTGGAGAAGTCACCGAAATCCAAAAAAGAAAAAGTAGCAAAAACAATTGTTAAAGATGTCGAAGTTGTGAAGCCTTTGAAAAAAGAAAAGAAAGATAAATTAAATAAAGTTAGCAAAAATCCTCCAAGTGAACCAGCCAAGAAGAAACCCACAAAAGTTTCTGCTGATAAGGGGGAACAGGCTACAAAACGTCCATTGATACTTGCACCGGCTGAATCTCCTAAAGTACCGAAAATAGCTGCGGCTAAGCTGGAAAAGAAGTCGAAGGATAAAAAGAAGGCTAAAGTCCAAAAGAAAAAGGACCCAAAAGCAAGCCCAACTCACGTTGAACAAACCACACCTTTAACAAACTTACAAAAGAAAAAAGCTGCTAAACGAGCATATAAAAAACAACAAATCAAGAAGAGGCTCGAAAATAAATCGGTAAAAGCCAAGAAAGCTCCAGTACAACGTCTATTTAAGGCGCCTGAATTTGATGAAGCCAAATTTAATGCAATTTTAAATGCAGAAAACGTTAAGAAAATAGCAAAGGGCCTGAAAACGCAGGTAGAAAAGGAAGTGGCTGAAAAGAAAACGGCCATTTTTAGTGATTTTCAATACTTCTTAAATGTGGCCTGCTTCAAAATACCCAATGTTCCTAAACGTATGGTAAAGGTGTAAGTTATTGAAAATATAATAATCTACCAAATTTATATTAAAATTAATTTTATGATTTTAGCAATTTAAAACATTCGTTAGTTGATAAAGATGATGATGTTGCTATTATTGTGTCTGATTTACAACGTGGAGCCAAAGTGGATTATGACCAAACCATTCAACATTATGAAGATATTTTCCGTGAAGCCGGCATCGAAGGACTGACCATCATACCATTTAATAAACTTAGAACCGAATGTAATACATTTGAAACTGTGCGCAAATTTGGAAACACGTATGAGTATTTCCTTTGCGATGGACGTTTAGTAGGACACGTATCTGGTTTTTGCGGAAAGGTATACTATAAATTCATATATGTAAATGACATATTCAACTTCATGACTACATTTTAAAAATTAGGTCTTCCAAAAACCACGTACCACCTTTCACTCGGTTCGTATGGATAATCAAAAGAACTTGAAACAGGAAATTGAGAAATCCCTACGTCGTACTGCTTACAAACAGCTAGACAAGGGTGATCTTATCTCAATACCGATCGGTAATCACAAGTTCACAGACGATCAATTGGTGGAGAATATTATGTACGTAATAGAGCAGTTGAAGAATTCTTATCCTGGTGGATTGGCCAATATACGTGGCATAAATCTTAAGATTAACATCGCGGGTACATCATCATTGCCATTATTCCTTAGCGTTGCAGAGCCCCCTGCGGAGGCACCCTATGTTGTCGGACCACGTGAGCAGCGTACGCTGAAATTGAAACGCGAAGCTAACGAGGTTTTGTCCAATTTCAATCTGACAAAGGATGGAAACTTGTTGAAGCTATCGAAACCCGAGGTGGAGCGTAAACGTAAATTGAAAGAAATGCGCGCCGCTGTGGAAAATGAAACTAACACAACTGAACAAAATAAGGATGATAAGGCCAATGGTAAACAAGCGGTTGTGCCAGCAAAGAAGGCTAAAACTGAAAAAAGTGTTATAACTTCTGATAAAAGCGATAAAAGTAAATCTAAAGATGAAGAGCCTAAGGTAGAAGACCAAGGTGACGAGGATGAAGATGATAGCGAAGCGGAACAAGAAGATGAGGATGAAAATGAGAGTGGAGAAGATGAGGATGTGGAGGAAGATGATAGTGGGGAAGAGGATGATGGCGATGATGATGATGACGACGACGATGAGGACGGTGATGATGATGAAGATGGTGATGAGGAAGACGCGGGGGATGATGATAAGGAAGAAGAAAATCCCAGTGGTAATGAAGATGATAGTGATGAAGACGATGATGAATGATTACAATAGTAATTTTACTATAAGTCTGCTTTTAATTTAAAATTTTTATTATGTATAAAACTTTGAACAGATTGGATTGTAAGAATAAAATAACTTGAAATAATTGCAATTTTTATTTTCTAAGCTACGTTCTATAGTATAATTAAAATAATATTTTATTACTATGTATATGTAAATTATATATAGCTGTCTGTAGGTTACAAGGTGACTATTATTAACACAAAAATCAAGTAAATAATTATTTACTACTCTATGTCACCCTATTCTGAACGTTCAGAGAAAAATGACAGATTGAGAATTATTGAAACGTCAAACTGGCCACAAAGTACGGCAGCATGAATTTTTGTTCTGAGTGTGTTTTTCTTTTAGCCCGTCTCGACAATTTCATTTTAAACAAATACTTAAGGAAATAATAATAAATATAGTCATTTGAGGTGGAAATTACTATCGTAACGGATTATAATTGTGTCTATAGTGCTTTCGTAAATGCGAAGAATGTAAAACATTATAAATTAACTGTGATTTGTTTGCAATTTCGTTGACGTGAAAAAAATTAACGTAACAATAGTTCTAGCTCTGGCTGAAAGACGATGTGTTATTTATTGTATTCGTAAAGGAATTATAACGCGGACATTTCGATAAGCTAGCCAATTGCTGAGCCCTCTAATCTTAGTAAAGCTGATAGCAAAGTAATTGTTTTCATTTGCATTAGGTGCTCTAAAGCCTCGCAACGCGATATGTGGATCTGTGCTACATCGCCAACTGTGTTTACATAAATGTGTTTCCAGTAAAATTTATTTGGTGCTAACATTGTTTCAAAAGGAAAATTGTATCCAAGGGTCTAAAACCTGTGCATCACGAACAAAGCACCAATATTGGTGCAATTGGCGTATTCTTTATTCAAGACAAATAATTGTATGAGAAACACCTGCTTGCCTACATGTTGGATAGTAGCATAATATTCTCCAAGAAACGAACAAATAAATAAAAAGTTAATATTTTTGAATCGTATCGACAAAATGCCTAAAATTTATATTAAAAAGCCGCTCGGTGGTATGGTGATACGTAATCGGAATGCCATCAAGGACGTGGTCATTACAGTAAGTAAAATAAAACATATATACATACCTACATATATTATTTTAAATTAGTTGTATTTCATACGCACGTTTTTTACAAATCATGTTCTCGAGATAATATTTCAGTACCTGATAATGCTAATTTGTGGTGATTCACAGCAAGTGCACGATATAGCTATCTAAATGAGTTTCGTGGAGTATCGGTTTAAAAGTCATATACAATTATCCAAAATAATACATTTGTCGCCATGAATAAACTGATCCCAGTCAGCAACTAGCTAATTTCACCCACATGAATTGTTTCCAGCACATATATATATGAGTATTAGAGCTGGGCGGTGCTGATGTCGCCTCAATTTAATGTTTATTTCTGCTTGTACATATGTATAGGAGCTCGTATGACTCGTACCTACACACATGTACATATATATATAAGGTATTTAACTAAAATTTCTTTACAAAACCACTCATGTGCTTTTTCTATTTATTTATTCCTTAGCTTTATTCTCTTTCACAAATCCACTAAAATAATGTCTGCTTTCGTTGTGGTTTTGCCTGGTTTAAATTGCTTGTACCTCGTCTCTTGATTATCGCTAGCTACTTTAGGATAAACCATTTTTATAAGGCTTAATTTGATTGTCATACTAAAAATAGCCAGTTCAAAGCAGTTGAATGACTGAAGTGCACATTAATTTATTTATATTTATTTGTACTATATGTACAAAATACAAGTGCATTTGTTAGGATATGCAAACATATGCATATAGACAGTTACATTCAATTTAGTTTAAATAAAGATGTAAGTAATTCCATGTGCACTGTTACTTTTCATATTCCCCGCAACAATTTTTTTTGAGATAACACATATGTCATATTAGCTACGTTTGCGTTTTTTTAGATAATTGTATAAAATCAGTCTATATGCATACATATACACTTGAGTTTTAAGAATTGTGTGCTTAATTTACGTACTTCAACATATTTGTTATAGTTGTGTTTTGTATGAGCCCACTGTATTCAATATACACTTTGACGTGAGTAAAATGAACACGTCATACTAACAGATATTAACGTATGTTTTGCGGTAAAACCAAAAAAAAAATACCCGTTGCAGACTTAAAATTCATATCATAACTTTTTTCTTTATCGATAAGTTATCGTTTTGAGGGCTAAATATATATGTACTCGTATGTATGTATGTCCCTTGAATCACTGGAGGCAATTTAATATTAATTATTTTATCAATTCATTATCACACCTGCCTATATAAATTAGCAGACGAAGTTATAACGGAAAATGTTTGATATACAAACCGTAACATTTTTCCCCAAATCATTTTCTAAGCGGATTAAAGAAAATAATCCATTATTATAAAAAAATTATTATTTTGGATTCACTTAAAAAGCGATATATTTTACGACATGTTAATTATAATGCCGAAGGTCTAATACATATTATGTAGACATGTATGGACATCAATAGTAATGTAATGACAAAAAAACAACAACAATATAGATCGGTTTTATCCAAAAAAATCTACAAAAAAATCAACTGAAAT
The DNA here is from genome assembly GCF_028554725.1 of Zeugodacus cucurbitae. Taxonomy (NCBI): domain Eukaryota; kingdom Metazoa; phylum Arthropoda; class Insecta; order Diptera; family Tephritidae; genus Zeugodacus; species Zeugodacus cucurbitae. Next base: position 68,118,499 of record NC_071669.1, read on the forward strand.
ACAGTGGAAGTTCTCTAACTCGAATCACCATAATCCATAAAAAAAATTTGGAGTTAGAGAGACTTCGAGTTATAGAAATTTTCATTAAAACATACAATTTTTCAAAAAGGCGTAAAATGTAGGTTTATACCCAGCCTTATTTATTTACTTCGCATAACGATTTATTTAAATACGTTGAAACATGTATTCTTTAATTTTGTTTGTTTAATTTTGTTATTGTTTCGCTCTTTACGTCTGTATCCCATGCCTTTTTTACATGATTTTTGCAATCCATAAGTGTAATATCATATTTTTGGTTCGCACCCATGCGATATGGAGAGATTCCTAAAATTCTGCCTCGATAGAAAAATTTTAATTTTTGCATTATGCCCTGGTCGAAAAGTTCGATTTATGGAAGGAAATTTGTGTGAAAATTGTCTTCTATTGCCATTTCAAGAGTTCGAGTTATGGAGAACTTCGAGTTATTGAAGGAACTTTGTATGAAATTTGATTTCTAAACGCTATTGCCAGTTCAAAAGTTCGAGTTATGGCGATCTTCGTCTTATAGAAGTTCGAGTTATGGAAGTTCCACTGTATGTAAATAATGCTCTCTGCTGCACTGCACACAAAGCCTTAGAACGTGTGGTCCAATTATGTCATATGCCTTTATTTTGGTTTTGCTGCGCTGCGCTTTTATCGCGGCTTTACTTGTAACTTTGTTCTGCTGCGAGCATACTGTTGACCAGCAGACTATTATTATAATTATTGTGACATCAATCATAGAAATTAACAGTTTTATTTCGGACTTATTCATCAAGTTGGCAAACTGTTTTCGAATAATATCGAGCAATGTCACGAATGGTTTGCGATTAGTTTGTACTTTTTGCTGCTGATGCATGACCAATTACTGGGAAATTCTCCATGAATATTGCGCCATAAAGAAAAAACAAATCAAATAAATTATGCAAACTCAAAATAAACTATAGAAATGTGCAGGAAAATCTGAAAAATACATATTGCGCTACATACATACATACATATGCAATTCAAAATTGCATTTCAAGCTTATGCCATACACACACACACACATAGTTGTGCTTTGTATATACGGTTTATGCACATTCATCGCACTTGAAATCATAAATAAAAAGTTTCGAATTCTCCCATCTCTGAGAGATGTGCTTCCCAGAACAGACTGTGGGCGAATAACGGATAGTAGCAATGCATATGTGAATGAAATCGTATTCGTATAACACGTGATTGCGTAAAGCTTGTTGCTCCTCTCCGCCTCTCGTACGCGCTTTCTCTCTCTCTCTCTATTCATATATTTTTGGGTTCATTTCCGCTCATTTCCCATTTTTCCCACCTAAATGCACACCATAGTAGTTAGGAAAAGAGCTTTTTCTTTCTTATTGATAACAAACATAGCAAATATACATATATCTACGTTTGTGTGTGTGTTTGTATGTGAACATATGCTATATAAGCTACTGTCTTCTTAGTAAACTACCGAATGTAATGTTTGTAGTTGTTGTGAGTTTTGTTGTTGTTGTTATTGTGAATGAAAGTAAAATGATGTTGGTAAGCACGCAATGAAATAAGTACTTTTGAAGCAATACACATTGCGTGCGGAGCTTTGCAAGCGAGCCTGCTGGAATTTAAACTGCATTTCGAATTATTTTTATTTTATAAACTTAGCACCAGCAAAAATTGAACTGAAATGTGAAATTATGTGAATTGTATAATTTATTTGGCTTATGCGCCTAAATGTAGGCAATATTTTTTACAAATATCTGCTTATTGATTAATTTTGTACAAACATCTGCTTATTGTTATTTTCTTTAAAATATCAATTTTTAGTATACCAATAAAACAAAACTTTTTTTATATATATTTTTTAGAAATATAGTGTTATAGAAATAAAATAATTTTAATGTATTTAATGTTTTTTAATTGTTTGATTATATTTAAAAATTACGTTTCAACGTTTATTAAAATTCATTAATTTTAAAATTATTTAAAGGAAAATAATAATATAATTTACTTATTTTTGTGTAATTATTTTATATACACACATACAACATATGCATTATTGAATCAAACAAAAAAAAATTAATATTCTTGCCATACATCGCTCTAATACACGATTCCTGCAAAACTTCGTTGCATTCTTTGGCCGCAAATTTGGCCCTGGGCCAATGCAGCAAACTTTTGCCAATTATAGATGTAAAAACAAAACAAAACGAAAGCCATCGAAAGCTCTGTGGAAAGCAAAAGTTTCTCGCCGTTCATACGCTTTTCCCACTCGTGTGTGTGCAAAATGAAACGTGTGCATACGCGAACGGTCGTGAAAACTCGGCTTCCTTTTATATACAATTTTATTTTAGTTATTATACTACAAAATTCTACAATTTCTACAAATTTTAAGCAAAATAGTGCAAAACAAATAAACTAAAAAAAAAACAAAATATTTTAAAATTAATTGTGCAATGTCAATAATAGTTTGCTTAAATTTAATGCAAAACACAAAATTGTTAAACGCTGAAATTTTGTTGTAGTGCAAGTTTGCCTGTCAATGTCATTAGGAAACAACAAAACAACAATGTGATACAACAACAAATACCGATATCGAAGTGTTCGAAACGTGTCATCAATCAATATTTAATGGAGAAACATTAATGAAAAGTGTTTATTTATAACTATTTATATGTGTATGCACGCATGTTATATATTATATATGTATCTATGAATGTTATATATATACATACATACATATGTAACAATTAATCAATGCGAGTTACTGTCCAGTTCTCAAACACGAAAAAAAAATGAAAGTGTTATTTAATATATAAGCATATACTTAAGTGAGTATGTACGAGTGTATGCAGCATAACGCAAAGTTCATAGAACGTAGTGTCCTATCGATTTTCTAAGGCCCTATTATAATAAGGCAATGAAGTGGCAGTAAAGTAATAAAGCAAAAATAAAGTAGCTGAAAAAAAAATGTCATCTTCATTGTATGTGCATATTCGCTCGCTGATTAGTGCTGTAAAATTCCATGGCTTCCTTAACATATGTACATATGTGCACGCATATACTTATGTACATATGCCTGTATGTATATGTATGTGTTTGCCAACTATGCGATAATTTTGTTATTGCATCTCTTTTGTGCGTTGAATTTTTGCTAATTTTTTCACAGTGCCAACTGGGTTTGTCCGTTCTTACGTTTTTTTGTTGCTCTTTTGCACATTTTCTCCATGCTGTAATTCGAGAATGGCCAAACAAAGGAATTTTTATGCATAAACACAATGAGTTTGAGTTTGCAACAAGCGCATAAGCGTGTTATACTCAAAGTCAGCTGTCACGCCGCTGCCAATAATTGCACATACAAACAAACAGATGTACATGTATACATAGTAGCACATACGTATATACTATATACATATATAAGCATATAAGCTTCATTATATCAATTATTTTGTGAAAAAATTCAAAAAAGCGTAAAATTACCAACCATGTAAGCACATAAATCTACATGTGTGTGTGTGTGTGTGTCTAGAACACAAATGGTTGCTTGTGCGCCTGTGACATCACGCCTACAAGCGCAGCTAATCGAATGCGGTGCAACACGGCGTATGCGTAATTTATTCACAACACTGGCGATCAATACTTAATTGGCACTTTTTTATTTTAGCAAAAAATCGTGTTAATTGTTTAACAATTTATTAAAAAATCTATTTAAAGCAGAAATATCGTTTATTGGTAGTTATGTCAGCGTAATTCGCACTTTAAAAATATAATCGACTGCTTTGTCTATCTCGTACATCTCATAAATGCACATTTCAGTTTGCTTTTCGTCTGCTATTTGCTACTTTTACTGCGCTAGACGTAATGAAAAAAGTCAATAGTAATAAAGTAGGTGTAAAAATAATAGCACATACTGTATTTATCTAACTAATTAGGCGCTATAGTTAGTGGGAATAGGGTTCACAGAGGCTTCGCTTCACTAACGAATTTCACTACGGAATATGTAAATAGGTGAATGATTAGGCGTCTACGCCTGTTCTAGGTGTTTATAACATACAGTAGAACTTCCATAACTCGAACTTCCATAAGTCGAAGATCTCCATAACTCGAACACTTGAATTGGCAATAGCGTTTAGAAGCTAAATTTCATACAAATTTCCTTCCCTAGCTCGAATTTCCATAACTCGAACTCCTGAAGAGGCAATAGAAGTCAAATTTCATTCAAATTTCCTTCCATAAATCAAACTTTTCTATTAGGACATTACACAAAATTTAAAATTTTACCATCAGGGAACAATTTAAAAAAAAGTCTTCTATATGGTATGGAGGCAAATAAAAATATGAATTACATGTTTTAACGCATGTACATAAAACTTTATGCGCAGTCAATAAATAAAACTGTGTAAAAATCTAAATATTACAGCTTTTTGAAAATTTATATGTTTTAATGAAAATTCTATAACACGAAGTCCCTCTATGTCGAAGTTTTTTTGTGGATTATGGTGATTCGAGTTAGAGAAGTTCCACTGTATTCGTATTCGTGTACGGCGCCTTGCTGTTTATGGAGTGTTCGACATTTTATTTGCCTTCACAGATTGGACATTTATTCTTTGTGGAACGTTTTTCAAGCAATAAACAAGGTTTTGTAATAAATAAGTAATAAACAATATGTTGTAATAATAATAAATGTATACCTCGCCACCATAGCATGCGCTGAAGATCATAAAACGTTAGAAGTATTACACTACGACAGCGCAGCTTCGGTGCAATTGAAACGGAATAAGATTTTCATTAACTATGAATTCCGTAAACAATTTAAGAAGAGGTGGTTTTTAAAAGTTTTCGAGTTAACATTACATATTCGAAGAATTCACTATTTATAAACCTCTTATGAAAGACTGAAAACTGTTAATAAACAATTAAAATTGTGTGAACAAATTTTGAAAAGTAAAAAAAAATTATGCCGTGTTATTTGAAAGATTCCATTCCGGTTTTTTGTAACGAATTAGCACACCTTTTAGATTATGTCATGCTTTTAAACATTTCGTCCGCTGTGAGCAAGCACCCTTTACAGTGAAATTAAAATATTTTTTTTTTACTCATATCACATCACTGGCGAAATAACTAAATTATCTGGCACTCCCTGTACAGCGACTGACATAATTTCATTGTTGTTATTTTTATTTTATTTTTTTTTTCAAAAACATTGAAATGGGAATAGCAAAAACGACGAGTAAACACATAAGCATTGTTTCTACACAAATCAAAAGTGCATGAAATTTTCACGTGAAATTTGGCTTTAGAAAATATAGAAACTAAGCAAAAAATAAGCGCATTATTTTGGTGAAATATTCAAAGTAAAACTAAGAAAGCAAACAAAAGTGTCTTTTAAGAAAATCGGCGCGTACATTCTCAGCTGTAATTGCGCTCATTGAAATGTAATAGCAAGCGTTTAATAAGTCTGCAAAAGTCTCAAAAGAGAGATCAACAACATGTGAAATTGCTGGCGGATGACAGATCCGCTGACAGGCCGGTGTGTAAACAGACAACTCCGAGAAGATAACAGTTGTAAACAAGTCAAAAACTAACACCAACTGTTTGATAAAACGCCAGGGCACACAGCCAGCCGCGAATCTTTGCAGTACCAAATGGTTCATTGCGGCAGTGAAACGATTCTTTGTCACGCGCGTGCAGTCAATGAAAAGCATTGAAGTGAATTGAATTGAATTGGTGAAAACACGTTTCGTACGCTTCATAAAAATATATAACAAAAAAAGTTTGCTAATTTTATCAATTGTGCGCGTCTCTTGCTCACACTCCACCCGCTTGGTGTGCGCTGACGCATTCATATAACGAAGCACACATATACACACACAACAGTAACACGCGTATGTGTGTATGTGTGTGTATCGCTGTTCTTGTATGAATTAGTGTTCATTAAAATTTTATAATTCCAATCGTGAAGTGCTTTATTAAAAACGGCGAACAGTTAAATATTTATCAGTATAACCATAGTGATCGCTTATACATACCAACACACATATATACATACATACATACATACATACATATGATTAAATCATGCTGTGATCGTAAATGCTAAAACTAAAGCAAATTAAACGCAAATTACTTAGACAAATCGAGCGCATAATCGAGTGAATAAGTAGTAGAAGGAGAAGCATAATCGTTTTTTGTTTAAAGAGTGTGATACGCCAAGCGAAATTGTGTGCAATTAAGATTGTGTGAATTCCCAATGCCTTAATGGTGTGAGCGATTGAACAAACATTGAGTACAACAGCTTTATAAATACAACAAAACATACACATCACCACATAGAACCATATTATATACGCGGCGCAACAGCTGCAACTGCTTAAATAAAACGAAAATCAAATTTATTATTTATCGAAATATATCGATATCAAAATAAATTATATATCGAACAAAGTTATCGAGCACAAAGTTATCGATTACTTGCAAATGTTTAACATTTGCCACACCAGTAAGTTGAAAAACTTTGCGCCGTCATGAGCATTGATGTCACAGCGTCTCATGATGTCGCCGAAACTTCCAACAACACAGACGATCCCGTCTCCAGCTGTGAGATCACAGAGGCCGATACGACCAGTTTTGAAATTGACGAAAGCGAGGATGAGGCCACCATCACGGATATGCTGGTCGATGATGTGGCCACCGCCCCGGCGCTGAACGTCGCCCCAATACCCGATGCGCTGTGCAACAATGGCGAGCGCCAAAACGACAACGTAGGCCGACTCAGAATCAAAAGCCGCAGCAGCAGTCGTTCCAGCAGTAGTAGCAGTCACAGCAACAGCAGCACCTACAGTATCGGTAATATACCGAGGGATGCGAATGCAAACTTAGCAAGTGATCTCAATAAGAATGAATTTATAGCCGTTGTTACCATTAATACGCTTAATCCTTTGACGACCAGCGATCTTGCTGATGAACAAACAACCGCTTTTGTGGAGCCACAACCACAACAACAACGCACTAATAATACGCCAGCAATATTCTCAAGAGCTGACACCACGGAGGATAATAGTGGTTCAAAAACATCCACTGCCTCACACACCACGTCCTCCACGCCCACAACGGCAGATGTCGCCAACGTCGCTATGATGGATGCTTCTGCTTTTAATTTGCTGAAGAAAAATGCCGCACATGCTTTGCCAGCAACACAAGCACAATTGCAAATGATCGTCGCTTCGGCTGCTACCGCACAACAACTGCAACAACAACCACAGCTTTTAATCGAGTCGAACAATGCAGCTTCCATATCCGAGGACAATATATCGTTTTCCATTGCAACAACAACAACTACAACTATCACTGACTTAGACACAGACAATATTTGCACCGCAAGTCCAGACGCTAAACTAATGCTGGCCAAGCGTGCAATGCTACAAAATCAATTAGCTGCTAATTTTAGTGAAAATAGTAGATCGGTATCGGCGAACGCTGATAATGATCCAACAACAGCATTATCTTATGTAACAAGCGGCAATGATATGCCAATACCGCCGGTAGTAACGGTGAAAACTCAATGGCGCTGGGTGGACTGGACTCGTTGGCTATGCTTGCACTTTAAGGTGAGATTGAGGAGTGAGATATGCAGGAGAAAATGGAGAGTAGAAGTGTGAACTTTAAGGCATTTCTTCTCTTTTTAGAAAAACTATAGATTTCTATTTAATTTAGTTAATAGTATTTTGTATGAGGTTTCTGAATTACCGTTATTAATTCAATATCGTGATAATTTCTAAATTTGGTTTTAGCAAAAATGCGTCAATAGATTTTCAGGGTCTCACATTATAATGACGTTTCAAACAATTTTAGTTATAAGGTAAATATATAGACCGATTTGGTATATTTTTAGGCGCACAATAAAAAATTCTCATTTTGAACCATACTCGTGGATAAATGGGTTAGCTGGGTCACACCCACTGCGAACATTTTGAATTTTTTGCCACTGTAGGTACCATATCTTTCATCTCATTTAACTTTTTGATAGTATTCTTTCGAATTATCCAACTTTAACGAGTTTAAACCATTATCAGCCATGTGGGCATGGTCATTTCATTTGCGTTAAACTGCTATCGTGAAGGGCAATGCGTGCAAACTTTTCACTAATGATGTTGCGATAATTTTTGAAAAATACGAAAAAAATATATTAAAAAAATAAAAACAATTTCCTTGATCTTTTCAAATTAGACAATTACTTTTTCGATCATCCTGTTATCGATAACTAATATCGATTATATCTCGCAACAAAGTTGCTAAGAAAGTATTCGGCCCTATTCCCGTTGTCGTTGTCGTTTTAATAGTCGTTTCTAAGTCGTTGTCGTTCTTATCGTCGTTTCGTTCCTAAATTGGTATTCTTGAAGTATATCGTAACGCCTAAGAAAAGTTATCGAAATTTGTCTACATATTTTATATAGTATACTTTAAGGAGCTCTTTTCCCATATAAAAATTTCTTTCTTATGCAACGAGACACATTTTTAAAGCAGTCCTTAATGGATTTTATGCTATTCTATATTGACTCTAAACAACGTTATCACTGTAATTATTGTACTTAAGTACAACAATGTTAGTCTTCCATCTTTATTTGATTTTTTAAAAGAAGTAGTGGTGACATCTGCGTCCTCCAAACTTTTTTCTAAAATATGTTATACTTCCAGCGTCTCATGCTCCTTGCTTCTGGCTAATCCGACTACTCTAACTAGTGGTCCAGCCAAAGGAGACATGGGTATTTGCTTATTAACTCCTCCTCTTGTTGGAGTACTATTTTTTTCTTCGTTTTGAATTTTAAGATCTTTCATATCTTAAATATATTCTTAAATATTAAAAATGCAATTTTATTAATGCCAACAATTTCCGACGAGAGATGGCGGTGGAATAGATTTATTTTTTTTTTGAGAAAAAAATATCGCTCCCAAAAAATCGAAATTTAAAGGATTTATCCCTTTTCTAAAGTCTTTGGCATATGCAGGATATTTTTCCATTTCAGAAATTAAAATTTCAAACTGTTTCCGATTTGGAATTTTCATCTTCACTTCAAATATTCCTTCAAACAACCGCGTCGTTTCTATGTCGCTCACAATTATAGCAACGACAAAAAACGACTGTTTCTATGTCGTTTCTATAGTCGTTTCAAATTGGGAAATCTCAATTTATTTTCGATAAATGTCGTTAACGCCAACAGGAATGCCAAATAAGTGATTTTAAAACGATAACGACAACGGGAATAGGGGCGATTATAGTTTTGTTCATATAACGGTTGTTTGTAACACCCAAAACTAACGAGCTAGATCAGGGTGAAGAGTGGAGTTCAAATCTGAATGTCTGTCTGTCCGTCCGTCCGTCTGTGCAAGCTGTAAATTGAGTAAAAATTAAGATATCTTGATGAAACTTGGCACACTTGTTTCTTGGCACCATGGAAAGGTTGCTTGATTGATGGCAAAATTGGGCCACTGCCACGCCCACAAAATGGTTAAAACCGAAAACACATAAAGTGCCATAACAAAGCCATAAATAAACCTATGGAAATAAAAGTTGGAACAAAGAATCGCACTAAAAAGGGGCATATTTGGATGTAATTTTTTTAGAGAAGTGGGCGTGGCCCCGTTCCTACTAAGTTTTTTGTACATATCTCGTAAACTACTTGAGTTAAATAAACCAAACTTCCTAGAATCGTTTCCTTTAGGCACTACCTTATACAATCCAAAAATTGAGGAAATCGGATTATAACCACGCCCTCCTCCCATACAAAGGTTATGTTGAAAACCACTAAAATTGCTTTAATTCAGTAAAGAAAACCAACAGAAACCTTAAATTTCATTATTAAGGCGGTTCAGAAGGACTCCACCTAAATTGGTATACAAAATTTTAAATGGGTGTGGCTCCGCCCAATTATGGGTCAATTTCAATGAAATTCGGTTTGTGATATTTTCCTTGCATTCCAATAATATGTTGTGAAAATAGGCCAAATCGGTTCACAACCACGTCTACTTCCTATATCCTATTTCAAGGCCCCTATATATAGTACATGTGGACTTCGATGCTTCTAACCTAATATTAGAGTTTCCAACTTTCAATGACCTTTATAGCATATATATGACGAATATGTGGGTCAAATTGTATGTTATATTAATAGAGTTAAATAAATAAATTTCAAGAGTATAAAATGTTCGGTTACACCCGAACTTAGCCCTTCCTTACTTGTTTACATATAAAGTATATTATTATGCTATATGATATTTAAATATGACCAGCGTTGTAATGTTTATAGAATTACAAGTGACAATACAATAATCAGTGATCAGATTAGATAAGCTTTCCCACACAATGAATGGATACTTGATTACACACATATGTAAATAACGTTATTTTAATGCCGTTGTAATTTTTTATGCTCAAAGTACTACTAAAAATAGTTGAATATAAATTAATATAAAATTTAAAAATAGCTTTAATTCAACTTGAGATATAAAATCTTGTTTTTTTCGAATAAATTTTAATATGTATGTATTCCATTGTACACTTTATGAGCTCAACAACATGTTTGCATAATTCAAAGTATGCAAATACAATAAATAACTGTGATTTAATGAAATCAAATCAAATGCAGTGTTAAATATACATATTTGGTATAACTGATCACGTAGAGCTTAGTCAGTCTTTCTTAATAAAATAATAAAATGTGCAAACAATATATTTTTTTTAAGAAAAAATATAAATCACCTCTTCTGCTTAACATCAACCTTACATGACTATATATGCGCTAGAGTAAAACCGCTGAAACCTTTTCCCAGTAGTGAAATATATATATTATTAAGCACCTGAAAACATCGCCTATTTATTCGCTCCTACCCGCAAACAGCCATTTGAAATAACATATACATATAAATATCTCTATATTAAAGGTAAATAAATAAGCTACTGTAAATGTTTGGAAATCTCTTTCAGTAGCACCATTACCTTGGTAAATATTGCCTCTCTCCAGTTTGTTTATTGTTGTTTGAATAATTTGATGAAACAGCTCTCTTTATACATGCCATATGTTAATACTCGTATTCAGAAAATATGCGTCACTTCATAAGTACATATGTATGACGTTGGTAATTATACTATGAAGATATGTAGGCTATACCAAAAGTATTGAATGAAAGAAAAATTTGAGCTCTACCGAATTTAGACTATTTTTAACAGTAATTATATCTATCTGTTTATATGTATTAAAATTAAAACGGGTTTATCGCTAGATGACACTAAGATAGATATTTAGAAATAGTGTCTGACATTCATATAGGTTGTTTATAATAATTGAGACACGTGACCTTGACTTCAGCTGAAACAATACAATGTCAAAATCTAAGTTATTTTTAGACTATGCTCATTTTGGGTTTTAAAGCCAAATGTACATATTCCCTGTAAAAACCACAGCATATAAATTTAAAAAATTTATTCATGTTAACCATACCACTACAATTGCAGATAAGAGTTCAACGGCTTTAAGCGACAATTTCGACAATTTAACCCTGAACTAAGCCAGACTGAGCTGAAATATAATTTTTATCATTTTCTATATTTTTTAACCATATTTAATTTTTTGTACACATAAATATATTTACCAAAATATTTAATGCTTAAATTTGTAATTTTTTGCAGAGTTCCGGCATTGGCGAGCCCAGCGTGTACCATGCTTTGGTTGTTATATTTTTAGAATTCTTTGCCTGGGGTCTTTTGACAATGCCTGTAATATCGGTAAGTAAGAAATGTTAATACTTTATTATTATTATTTTTTAATCACAACTCCATTCCTCTCTTGCTTACAGACCCTGAATCAGACGTTTCCCGATCACACGTTCCTCATGAACGGACTGGTCATGGGCATTAAGGGCATCTTGTCCTTTCTGAGTGCACCACTCGTGGGCGCGCTCTCCGACATTTGGGGGCGTAAATTTTTCCTACTCATCACAGTATTCTTTACGTGCGCACCAATACCGCTGATGGCCATCAATTCGTGGTGGTTCTTCGCAATGATCTCCATAAGTGGTGCGCTGGCCGTTACATTCTCCGTAGTGTTCGCCTATGTGGCTGATGTCACTACCGTGGAGGAGCGTTCGCGTGCGTACGGCTTAGTTTCAGCAACATTCGCCGCCAGTCTGGTATGTACACAACTCTATGCATATACAAATTGTCTATATGTGTGCATGTTAATTGAGCTGATGAATACCTTAGAAATGTGTGTGACAAGTGGCAAACTTAATTAAAGCTAAAATAGTATTAAAAAAAAAAAAAACAAATGCAATAAATACCATAGTATGTAGACTCAACCACTTTGTATGCTTCTTTTTAGGTTATTTCGCCCGCACTCGGCGCTTTGTTAATGGAGACGTATGGCGATACATTGGTGGCCGCGCTAGCCACCGCTATAGCGGTTCTAGATGTTTTCTTCATATTGGTGGCCGTGCCCGAAAGCTTGCCAGAAAAAATTCGTCCTTCATCTTGGGGCGCGCCCATTAGCTGGGAGCAGGCTGATCCCTTTTCCGTAAGTTAGCAAATGCGTATTAACCTCAACTATATGCTAGCATTATGTATATATAGTATATATGTTGAGTGATGTATATTAAATGACTTTAATTTGTTGTAATTTGTATAATGAATAGGCGCTGCGGAAGGTAGGCTCCGATCAGACCATACTAATGCAATGTGTCGCTGTGCTTTTGTCATATCTGCCTGAGGCGGGGCAATACTCGTGCATATTTGTTTATTTGAAATTGAAAATGGGCTTCAATTCAATGGAAGTGGCCGTTTTCATTGCTGTTGTTGGTACGCTAAGCATATCCGTGCAAGTGACTTTGGGTTATCTAATGCGGTGAGTATGTGCATGATGACTTGCATTTACAGATTGAATTTACTATCTTTGTCGTTTATGTAAGCAAAACTTTCTAATACATATATTCAATTTGTTGTTGTTGCAGGGTATTTGGTGCAAAAAATACTATTATTTTAGGTTTAGTACTAGAAATGTTACAATTATTGTGGTATGGACTTGGCAGTAAGTCATGGTGAGTTGCAAATGCAATTGTTTTGTTTTTGTGATTGCTTTCGAATAATTAATTTGTGTTGCTTTTCGTTGCAGGATGATGTGGGCAGCCGGCATTTTGGCCGCACTCGGTTCGATAACTTATCCAGCGATAAGCGCTTTTGTTTCAATCCATTCGCATCCAGACAGACAAGGTGAGCGGTATTATTTTTTAATTGAAAAATCGCAAGCATAATGCCAATGAGAACGCTGGCGAGTAGAGTGTGCTTGGCCAGTTAAAAAGGCGGCCGATTCGAAGGCCTAACAATAGAGAGAACGGAGTTTATCACCTTTTTTAATCATATTGATGTCCCCCATATTGGTTCGCATTTTGAATCTTTGAAAAGTAACATTAAATTCGTAATCAGCGACCCCGAAAATCCCCGAATAACAAGTTTCAAGCGATTTCGATGAATTTTTCAAAATAACGTCCATATTGTGTCCGCCATTTGAAATTTTGAAAAACCGACACCGGATTCGTAATCAGCGACGCCGAAAACCTCCGAGTGCGAGTTTCAAGCGAATCCGATGAAGTTTTAAAAACGCTATCCGCCATTTTGGCTTTCTGGGGTTATTTCAATACCCTGATCCTCGGATTCGGATTTAGCGACCCCAAAAACATAAGGCACACATAGTAAAACCCCAAGGTCATGACAGAAAAAATGTGTGTGACTCTGTTATTTGCCGAAAGTGGCCGCTAGGCAGCGCTCTGGGTAAAGATTATGAAAAACTCAATCCTTAAAGAGTTTATCTATTAAAAAAACAAGAAAACTTATTGTATTCTTTGATATTAAATTCGCTTATACTCTCCAGATTTGTCTCTTAAAGTACCGTTAGCTAAATTGAGACTTTCGGTAACTAAAGAATCGTTTTGAGAACTTTAAATTCAATCAATTCCCAATAAAAATTTAACCAACGTCCGGTATTATGAATATTGGTACAATTTTTGTATAGGATTTCTAATTCAGAAACTTAGGAGAGTCACTTTCCGATTTACTAATATGCACCAATCATATTAACTCAATATTACAATTACACTTTTGGTTCAAATCTATATTTAATAAATAAAATTTTCTTTATAGGTGCCGTTCAAGGAATGGTCACTGGCATGCGTGGTCTTTGCAATGGTTTGGGCCCGGCTTTATTTGGTGTAGTTTTCTATTTATTTAATGTGGACTTGAACGATGACATGTTGGCAAAACCTGATGACGCAGTACAAAACGAGAGTAATAAATACACAGAATTGATACCAGGTCCACCATTCGCTATTGGCGCACTTATGGTTATACTAGCGATTTTGGTTGCTATCTACATTCCAGACAAAAATGATATCAATGTGAATCGAACATCAAGTGAAAAAAAGCGTAAATGTTACACAAACACATTCATAATTATAACGGCAATATTTTGAAATTTTATAAAATCGCATTTCTTATTGCATTTGCAGGTGCCTCTGTGGATGTTCAGTACGAAATCGAGTGCGGCAACAAGTCGACGAGTCCACTAGCACCACTAATGCGATCCGACTCAATGGCACAATTGTAGCTTTTAGTAAATTAAAACCAAATATATAAAAAAGGACATATTTGTTTTCGTATTTTTCGAAGAATTTGTGAAATGCAGAGCAGAGGAATATAGAGTATAGAAATGAAAAGATATAAGAAGAAACCTTAAATAAGTGCTGACTTTTTTTTTATTTTGTAGTTGCTAAATTTTAAGCTAATAACAAAATGAATTCCTATACTGAAGTTATTTATAATTTTAACTTTAATTTAAAAAGAGCAAATGTATTTTTAATGCATGTATGCATGTTCGTTCTGTATGTATGTATGTGCTGTATATAAAACAAAACAAACAAACAAAAAAAAAAAAAACACAAAAACAAATGTAGTATATTAAAAGAAAGAAGAAGAAGAAGAGCTCTGAGCTTTGTTTATGGTTTTATTTTTGAAAACCAAAATTTGATGAATAAATTTGTAAAGTACGCAATGTCCCCAACGTTCCCACATACAATGTTGTGCTATAATTATTAGTTACATAATCAGTGCATCAGTGTGCAGATACATGCACCTAAATTGCAATTTGTTTTTTTAGTTTTTTTTCACTTTAGGTGGCTACTCCACTAAGTTCAAATGTATAATTTAATAATAACGAGAGTTGAAATATTTTTGTGAAACCTTAAACTTAGCGTTGTACTGGAATATAATAAAAAAAAAGAGAACGAGTGCGATTCGCCGATTGCATATCTTAAAAGTTGTTATTGTTGTTGATGTTGGGTTGGTTGAGTTCAATTTAGTTTAGCTTCTCGACTGCGTAACTCTTAAGTGTAAATTGTATTATAGAGTACCCTAACTGCTTAGTATTGCGTCTATAGTATAGTTTCTCTAAACTTGTAAAGTATAATTTTCCATTTTATAAAGATTATTTTGCATTTATTTTATAATTATGATTTAATTTAATTTTCTGATACAAGTGCACTACTAACACCATTAGTTACTTTGTTTTAGCTTTATTTCGTCTAATACTTTGGAACACTGCTATACTAATCAATTAAGACACTAGATCTATTTAATAGACAACTACAAATCACATATTTCGCACTAATTTATTGTTGCTATAGATTAGCAGCTGCTAAACAAAAAAATCGGCGTAACGGTATTTAAATTATACTGTTAAATTAGTGTACTAAGTAAACTGTCATTCGTTGAGACAATTTTTATTTTTAAATTGTTAATTAATTTACAAAGTTGGTCCATAAGTTACGTTTAGAGGACCGGAAGGAACTCGAATGTATACGCCAACACTCGGCCCTCAGCTTGAAAATTTCTAGTGAGATGCTTCACATTGCTCCGACAACAACAACAATCAAATAAACTCGGGTTTTACAAAGAATCAGATGCAAGCTCTAAGGAACTCTTTGGTGCCAGTTTAATGACATTACAACAACAACAGCTGCATTCAAGGAGAACAAATTCAAGCAGCAGGACACTACTCACTACAATTCTCAATTCATTACTATTACACTACGCTTGTGTACCAGTTATTTGTTGCTTTTTGGTTTACAAATATTGGCAGCTCACTTTCGAATACTTTCTTTACGTCGTTATAAAATTTGTAAATATCAAAATACCGTTTATTTATTTATTTATTTTTTCATTTTGAAATAAAGACGTTAAATCAATCAAAAACATATTTTTTATATAAATAGTATATCCATGAATAGTATCAAATATTTAAAATGCCAGTTAGTGACTTTACGTACACACCAATTCCTGAAGAGAGGCGAGTAGATGACGATTACGTGAATGAAACCGTTGAAATACCGAAATGGGCACAATATGCCGTTAGTGATTTTGGCACAAAGGAGGTGGCGTATGGTATGTTAGTTTTAGCCGTTACGAATGCTAGCAGCACAAGTTTATATGTCGCATAATTACTTATGATAGAGGATCGTGAAAATTGGGGTGTGATATTGAAAACTTTCGGAATTGCCATGGCCATGCTAATAATAATTATAGTGGTACTGTTGATCGGGTAAGTTGCATGCGTATGCGTGTGTATGTGTGTAAGTATTGCGTGAAATAGTTGTGTGTTAAATTGTGTGCTGTAATTGCAGGCTGTTCTATTTGTGTTTGCGCTGCAGAGGCTATCTAAATCCCATCAAAGATTATGCTGAGCGACGTAATCAACGTTGTGTGCGCTGCATATTAACGATTTTGATGCTCATTTTATTAGCGGGAATTCTGTAAATTTGCATATCTAAAATGTAACTGAATTTTATCATGAACCGTTTTCTCTTAATCTTCAAGTTATTTTGTGATAATGGCTATAAAAAACACCAATTCCAAAAGACACATTCAAGAGCAGCAGAAGAATTCAACAAAAGGCTATCGAGGATTAGATCATGTTTTTGGTTTAAATTATAATGAGTTCCAACTGCAAGCGCGTGGCACAGCTGATGGTTTGTAAAACAATTATTCTCTCTCTGTCTCTCTCTTTTTATTTTAAGACCTTTTGTGTAAACTAGATTTAGTCCGCAATTGGACTGCCACAAGGGGTGCTGTAAGCGATGCACCGAAAAATCTATGTCCGCCTAAAGAGGATATAACGGAGGTGAACAAGCGCGTGGAAGATATAAATAACGAATTTGAAGTATTATGTTTAGGCGTCTTGGAGTGGAGCGAGTGTACGTATGTATACAAAGGTCTATATACTATATAAAAGATCACACCAAGTCTAAATAAATGTTATCAAGATAGCACACAGCTTAAATCCATATTTTCGATCGGATGACTACTACTACATACACGTAGGGGCTAGACGAGGATTTGGTCTGATTTTAGCAAAAGCCGATTGTGTTACTTATAGGTTATCGGCATATTATTTATGTCTTACACCTTTGCAATAAACTAGCCCAAATTTTTCGAATATTATTGTTAAATTTTGTTAAAGTCGACAGATGTCGCTAACTTTCATCACTTATTTTTATTGAATCATCAGCATTCATTTCATTCAAGCGATTATAAATCTGAAGTTGTTGTTAAATCTGGTTAAACTCGACAGGTTTCACTAATTATTATTGTATATTTTATGCTTGGCTTTGTAATTTCTGTGCGCTTGAGTAACTGCGTGTAGTTTCAATGATTTAATTTATCTAATTACTGTTTCATTTATTGACTACATAGATATGCGATTTTTCTATCGAAACATGACGACGTGTATCACTCAAACCGATCCTGGTCGCAAATTACTAAAAACATTAGATTTTCGGCACTTTCTTGTGAAAACGATGCAAGTGGAAAAGGTAAACATTTCTGGATGAATTTTCAATGCAAAAATATAAATAGCTACCCACGTACATATATAATAAAAATATTCATAAATTACATGTTTAAGCTCCTGGATTTCTATCGAGTCTTCAGTATTGTGGACAAATTCTTTTACTCCTTTTCAAAGCTTTACAATTCGACCATGGATTGGCCAGTGAATTTGGAAAGTAAAACGAAAAATGCATTATCACCGTATTTTCAAGAAATAACAAAGAATTTGGGCGATAAAGGTATTTCGAATTACTGTTATACATATGTATGTATGTATGTACACATATAAAATCCTGAAGGTCCTATAACAAACCACTATTCATGTTTTATTTGTATATAAGGTAACCAATTTCGGTCGGTCTCAACACAATTTGACAACGAACAACTGGGAGACAAAGATATGCATGGTGCCAACGAAAACAAGAATGATGATAAGCATAAGTCAAAAGAACCGCTATGCATTTTTATATTGGATATTATATGCTATACACTACTTCTATTGGTGAGTAGACAAAATTGAGAAGAATTTAGCACTTTTGTTAGAAAATAAGTAATTTTCTCTCTAATTCGAGCATTTTAAAAGAGAACAAAGCTTCAGACACAGCGTTAATCAGGTTCTTAAATGCTAACTTTCACGTACTAGATAATTTAACTTGTTTTGGAATCAGTTTCAAAGCCAGTCTATTTTTAGATATAGAGCTTAAGGCGAAGAATTTTTGACATTTGATTCATACTTTATACTATCTTCTCAGATAACTGCGATATTATTAATTGCTTTACTGCGAAGATGTTGCGGAAAGCGTTATAGAAGTGAAGCTAGATGCTGCAATCAAGAAAATGGCTCTTGTCTTTTCCAACTGTAAGTGACGGTAGCTATGAACTGCTTATTTATAACCGTTGTTTTCTTGTATTTCCAATCCTTTTCAGAGCTGCTTTTTTGATGTTCCTATTTCTTCTACTCGTTTTGTATCCATTTCTGTGGCACTTTGTGCATGGTGCGGGGCGTTATAACAGTGAATGTACAAGAGACGACACAAATAAAAATGAACGCTCCATTGAATTTAATGAAGAAGATCAATGTGTAGATGAGCAAACCTTTAAGAAGATCCTCGACGACCATGTCGATATGAAAATTAACTTCAGATTACCAGATAATAGAACAGCTGCAGAGTTGAATCTAGGTACACCCGAATTACAGAAAAACGCAATAACTTTCAAGCAAAGCGCTAGAACATCAAAAAATCTCGATCTTACAAATCTGTGTGAAGAGATTAAGAATAGCACGAATCCGAAGCATTTAACTGAAATTTATACGGAAATGTATAGGTACGCCAACAGCGATATGCCCGAAGGTCAATGGAAGGAGCTGTCACTGTGTAACTTGCAAAGCTTTAAGACACATCGAATAGATGAATACCAATCAAGTGTAGTATTCACAAGCGGCATTCTTTTAGCCACTTATTGCAATCGGGTTGTAGAGTTCTTTAAAGAGAATTATGAAAAAATTACAGGCGAATGTCTAAAGGGCATCGAGGGTGTGAAAGACGGTTTGTCCAAGCAAGATAAACTTGAGTTGAGCGAAATAATTGCGGGTTTAAACGAAATGTACACAAAGGAATTAGACGGTTATGTGGACATGGCAACAGATAGGCTGGTCAATCAAGTTGGTTTGTGTCGCAAGATTTCGGATGGGTCAGAACAGACAACGAACTGTGATGTAAACATACATTTACAGGTACATTACCATCAAGCGCATTTATTATCCCCTTCTCATCGAGCTAACACTTATTTATTGTAGAATGTGTCGTGGAGTGCTTTATTGATTTTGATATGGCTGGTGTTGCCCTTAATTCCCATAGCACTTTACTTAGCCAGATTATATGGATATGGCATGTCCAGGAGTAGTCACTGTAGCTGTCAGGAAAGAGGATCAAAGACAGCCGCAGCCGCACCCCGAGCGAAGGATGGTAGATGGAATACTAATACGCTAATGGGCGAAATGCAGCGGCATTTGTATAAAAGATTTTGTGAAGATTCAACAACACCGGGCGCTGCAAATGGTCAAAGCTGTGCTTGCAAAACAGGGAGAACAGGTCATATGCAAGGGCCAAAACGTGGAAAAAGGTGCCTTGACGATGGTAGCGCTAACTATGCAATGAAGCAACAAGCTAACGCTCTTTTACTTAAAGGAAAAGCGCATACAAGTAAGGCACTGGGGAAAGCCAATGCTCGAAAGCCGAGGAAAGCTAAAGAAATTAAAGAACAGCCGGCTCCAACCACATCAAAAGGATTAGCAAAAGTGGCACAAATCGAAAGAAAGAAATGTGATTGTTGCACAAATGGCCCTTCCAGTTCAAAGGCAAAGTCGGCACACCGCCGACCAAGAAAAGAAATAAAAAATGTTGGTGAAACCCTGGAGGAAATTGTTGAAGAGCGGTCCGTGAGCGGAAAGAACGGATTGGACATTAACGCTTCTATTCATATAATAAGCTTTAATCAAAAATAATTTAACCAAAATACTTTGATTAATATTTATAAATTTAAGATAACGGTATTTGTTGATAAAACCACTGTCATCTTTTGTAAATAATAAACTGTCAAATATTCAAAGGTGGCAGAGGCTGGTTTGAAAATTTGCGAGATGGGATAAGTGGGATCCAGTGGATTAAGCAAAAAAAAACTTATACGCTTATGTATTAAAAGCTATCACAACCTATTCGCTATAATAAGAGTTAGTAAATGAACGACATAAGTTAAAGAATAAATGTCGAAAATCGTATATATTATATCGATTATATAATTAAGTAATTCAAATATATTTATTACCTTCCTTACGCAAATCGTTTTATTATTCAGTTAAATATGAGTATATTGAAAAAGTAAATACTAATTGATGTACAAAAGGTCTCTATGGCAGTATTATTTTTAATACCCTTCCGTCATTTAACAACACTGTTAGTATTCATTGCTGCTCATTACGAGCCTTACCAGATTAATAACCTGACTGTTTAATTAAAGAAAAATTAATTGAATGATAATTGCATAATTAAAACCAAATTGATTAAAGATTTGCAAATTTTTGTATGCACTCCTTATAAATGGTCTTAGCTGCATATTTAACACATCAAAACAATTGCGTTTGAATAGTCACAGCTCTAAACACACACTGGCAACTCTCTATGGATGATGAATTTCGAAATGAGAATGGGAAATGGACAATTTGTGGAATTGAAATTGTGGATTTTTTTCGTTTTCAGTGGAAGTTCTTGCTTCGATTGGGGAAGACGTTTTTTGCGATTTCCGATTTTCGGAGAGTAATGTGGGTGTATTCCGCGGCGCGGATGTGAAAGTTTCTTGTGTAAACTACTATTTATTGGAAATAAAAAGAATGGTTTAAGACAAAAGGTGAATCATAAATATTCAAATGAAATATATGTGAATTGAATCTCTGTGATAAAATGATTGGGAAAATGGTTTAGCCTAATTAAAATGGTGTTTTTTTTGTTGCTTGCATCGTCGTTGCTAACAATACATATGTAAATTGATTTTTCCCCTATTTGGTGTTTTAGTAAACAATCAAAGCAATGAAGTGAATTAATGTTGCACGAAAAACACACAGGTTTTAAATAAATAAAATGTGATTTCACGTTAGAATAATAAGAAATAATACGTGCTCGAATGTTGTTTAATCTGCAGAATTGAGTTTATGTGAATATATGTAAAATGATTTGTGTTAAGTTGCCGAGCGTACTTGAAATTTTGATGACCCCCAGCTAAAACTACAACTGTGTATTAAAAGATAAAAAATAATTGAACAAAAAAAGTCAAATCCTTAAAACATAAGTAGGCACACACATCCGCTGGGTTTTTTTTTTTTTGGTATTTTTAATCGCTTCTTAGTTCTTTCTTTTGTTCTTTTTGTGTTACAAGACTTCCTTCAGTTCATTCATAGCTGGGTGTCTACATGTGGACAAGTGCTAATAATTTATTTTAGTTCTTCAAATAAGCATTGTGGAAACCAAAACACATAAAATGATTTCTGACTAAAGCTAGAAAAATTCAAACGAATAAAGCGATTTGATAATTATATACCTAAGAAATCTTTACTCAAATTATTAGTGTTTTTTTCCAAACAATTTGAAGATATTGCTATAAAATCTCGGTTCAGTACCACTGACATAGTGCGCTCGTACCTTCACTGCTTTGTTCTCGCCAAGACTCGCATCAACTCAATTGTGTGAGAGCGGAACAACTCTATGCCATATCCTCGGAATAAACGGAAATAAGTATGCATGCATGTGTGTGTTTGTGTGTCTGCAAGCAGCGCTTTATCCATAGTTGATATCTCAACTGTCTAGAAATACAGCTAATGTTTACAAATTTTTACTACTGTAAACACAATAAAATGACTTGTTTGGTTTGTGATTCGAAGAGTTTTGATAAGAACTCAGAATAAGCAAAAAATATTTCAAGTGTCAATCCAATATGAAAGGGATCAACAACTGAAGACTGATTGCATATCAACAGATCAAGTGATTTATAATGTATCTAAAAAGATAAAGAATAATCTGTAAGCATGCATTATTGCTCTTTTAGTGTGTATGCATGTATGAAAGACAACGTTTTTTATTATTACTATTAATTTGATGCTTTAATTATAACAAAACGCAAATTGTGGTTATTTATAATTGCATTAATTGAACCTATAATTGGACATTGAAGAAGAAAAATAACATATTCAATCATAAACTTCTATTGCTAATGTAAATTTGCTACCAACAACACAAAAATCTACTTATGTATAAGCTGCTTCTATGTACATATGTATGTATGAGTATATTGACCTAATGTGCATATTGACCTAAATCAGAACAGTGTCAGAAAGGTTAAGTCTTCATAAGTATAGATTATCTTATCTTAAGATGTATAATTTGGTGACTACATTATTTTTAAATTAGTATAGAATTCATTCAGTTTGCTCCAAAGTTAATGTTACAGTTTTTAAAAAATAATACTTACTTACACACGTTATCTAAGAAGGTAGTAGTAATAGGGCAAGTGATAATTAAAGTTTATGACACTTTGGTATGTCCCAGATTTTTCAAAATACATATGCTTGTGATAAACAATTTGTAGGCGGATAAATTGTAGATATCTTTAACCAGTTTATCAATCGGAAAGATACAACAAATAAAATATTTTTTTTTACATTATGAATGTATTTATTCTTTACATTACGAAAGTAATATTTTTTATTAAATTTGTATCTCTATTTTACCTGCATACATATCTACGTGCTTACATACTTCTACCACTTTACTTCTATCCGTGTTGGTAGCTTGGTACCGTGGTGACGTCCAATTCTTCAACCTTTTTTATTAAACAAAAGAAAAATTGGCGGGTATGATTCATCTGTGGCACATGTGTTGCCTTAATTAACAATAATTTCCAAGTCGACTGGTTTATGTGTATGCATGATTTTCTTTAAGACTGGATTTAATAGACACACACACCTAAATGTGTGTACATATGTACGCAGTTGTATGCTTATTCTGCAGCGCGACGTTGCGTTTTAATATTTTATGTATTCCCATACATACATATCTACAAATAAATAAATATACATGTATGTTTGCAGCTTTATATTATAATAACACATTGCATTAATTTGGTCTTGTATCTTTTTAAACTCGTCAGTCTGCCATTTATTGTGCACACATAAGCCAACACATGTACTATTTTTATATACAATATGTACATGCATACATATGTACATATTTCTTGATGAACATTCTGCTTTCATTGCTATTATTCTATTCTCCACTTTAGCTGTGTATTTTACTTTGCCATTTTCTTGAATTTTTTAGAACAAGTTGAGTTCACAATACAATCGTGATGCTCGGTTTGACTTCTGGTGAGTAACCTTGTCTTGTTGCCTCTGATTTCGCCATCTACTGTCATTACATGTTATCAACAATAACAACCAACTTCCAACACAGTTATCTTAAAGATCGTTCTTCATATCTATGCGTTGTGCTCATTCCATTCCGTGTCTTTCTTTCTTTGTGAAGACGAACATATAAAAGCATGTGTGAATGTCACAAAAGCCAATCTATTTTCTGCTAACGGCATAGCTTTTACTTAAATGGCTACTGCTATTACATGGGCTTGTTCTTTTATACAGCAAATTTGATTGACAGTTCATACATATATATTTTGTTTATTTATATATTGGATATATTAAAACCAATCCAATTATTGAGCGGAATATGTAAGTAGTTATTTCTTTATTTACCTTTAATTCATAAAAAAATAGTCCCAAAGTTTTTATACCTAGCTTGAATTTTTTACTTTTTAGAGAGGAGTTATAAGAATGGGACCACCTCTAGAGGTTAGTGTAGTCTGGAAAAGTGAGAATTTAACTTTCAACTCATAATTGTACGAGAGTTACTCTAGTTTCTCCAGGCATTTTGACTGCGAAGAGTAATGCTTTGACACGGAGTCAATAGAATGACGTCTATTGTTGAGTTAGTTATAGGTTTCGCTCAGTTTTTCAAATATGTTTGATTACGATGAAAACAGATATTACTTGTATAGATATAACTTCGTTTACTATTTGAGTCCAACTGCATTCTCAACTACAGTTTTGAAATGTTAGTTTGACAGTAGTTTCTACATTATAAGCATTTATATTTGACTCGGGTGTTATATGCATCTCTATATGCTGCCGTTTCGTTAACCTAACTTATTTTAGATTCGGTTATTGAAAGTCTAAGCTAGTTTATTTGAGACAAGTTTTGTGCTGCTATAACAAGAGTTGTATAATGATATCATTCATATTGCCATAAAGGCGCTTTAATAATTTAATAGAGAAATAAATTTAATCATTAAAATGGTAAAGCTGTTAGCTAAAATGAGTCACGAGTCTATATGAGTCTGGCTGCATTTAACTTAAGAAAATAAAGTAAGACATTTCACCTTGAAGAAGCGTGTATTTCTTAACCACAACACTTCATCGTAGGTGTGTTTGCTTACAAGAAAAAAAAAACTGGATTCACAATATATTTTTCACTTTCGTGCTTGATGGATTTTTGGCTAGTATTGATTGAATTTACACAAAGTTATCTTATGAGGGACTTCGTTGATAACAAATTATATTTATTTTTTGTCTTTGATTAAAATTTATTTTTTTACCATTAATTAATATATTTCTTTAACTTAATTGAGCAGCATTATAGTGATTTGTTATTGTTTTTTTTATAATTGCTGAAAATTGCTTTCCGAAAGTATGAGTTTTGTTGTTAGAATAAGATGCCTTTATTATCCACAGAACTTCAACTATCAACAGCCAAGATAAACAATTTGTTTATTTAATTATAGAAAGTGCTTCATTCTGTTATCACCGGTGCCATAGACTTTATTTGCTTATCAATAGACAAGTGCGGTGTGTATGTATATGTTATTTGTAATATAGTTCTTCTAAAATATCAGATAAACATTCTTGGAATATTATTAATTTATTAATTTATTATTTTTTTAATTAAAAAACGGATGTTAGCACTTAAGTACGGATGTTAAAATTCGTGGTTTTATTTCTTTATTCGAATGAATTTAATTTTGTTTTGGTAATATGTTGTCGTGTGACTTTGGTTCAAATGATTTTTTTCTTTAAATGGCGATAACAACTCTCCTGTGTTCAAAACGCAAACGTAATCATATGTGTAAGCTTTGGCAACTTTTTGCTGATAAAATGTTACCTCTCACATGGTTTTTCTGCGAACGCTGACCGCATCATCATTCTAAAGAAGTATTAATCAATTCATCTGATTTTATGCAAATTGATTTTCGCTTAAAAAATATAATAATTAAAATTGAAAAGTGAACAATAAATAATGACACACCCTTAGGACTGCTCATGTGTATTTGTAATGTTGTAGCAACACATTTAAAAATGAAATATGTATTCAATTAGTAGCCTTTCTTATTTCATCAATTTGAAGAGCCAGAAGACACTTACTTGAGGCTTTCTCCCTTCGAGTATGAATGCATGTATGTAGGGCGCACTCGTTTGCGTTTGCAAATTTCAGTCTCAAAGAGAGGGCGCAAGTTTAAACACATGTTTGTATGCGTGTATTCATGTCTGCAATGTTTTTGTAACGTTTTAGGAAGCAAATGATAAATTAATAATAACACAACTCATCAGCAGTGCCATAAACTGCGTGTAGTGTGTGCTGCTTGGGAAGCTGCGCATCTACAATATTTATGCATGTAGCCAACAAACTCTACAAACACAATTGTCCGCCTTTATGGATATGTGTGTGCTAAGTACATTAGGAAGGCTCCATAATTTACCAACTAGTTGTATGAAATTTTCCTGAAATCATTATGATATATTGAAAATATAATAGTATATAATATTTATCTTCCTTTTAATATATTGTAAAATTTGGGTTCAAATTAACCACATTGTGTAAGAACTTTGTTGACACAAATCTATCCTTGTGTATTTATATGTATAAGTACTATAGGGACAAAGACTCTTAAGACTCAAGCTAATTTGAATTCTGTGCGATATGTAGCTAATTAGCAGCAATTTGAACCACACGAGAGCCAGAGTCCATTCAAATCCATAAGACATTGTCTGTTTCTGTGCCTTTTAATCCGGTCACTTGACACGGAAATTATAATTTAATTTACTAAAATTAGTGCCGCACCAAAATAGAGGTTATATAATACCCGGTTTGAAACCCTCTTTATCTATCTATAAACATGTATGTATGTATGATTCAACAATTACAGCCACTACAAAGATATATGAAAGAGAGTGGCTACTATAAATGATGTTTTTTCCCCGTTGATGATTATTTGAATTGCTGTATCTATGTATTTGTTTCTGGTTGCTTGTGTGTATGTGTATATATGTATATGTATACCGTTTGTTAAGTGATTCATGAGGTTCAACAATAGGGAGTAATTTTATTGGTGACAATTTTTAAGTAGTTATTCTTCAATGTGAATGACACTAACGATACACACAGCCATACCTACAAACATAAATATATGTATATCAGAATTGATGTGGGTGAATTTACATATTTCTATTTAAAATATTTATGTACATGCACAAATGTGAATTATGATAAGTTTGTTACTAAATTAAAGCTTTGTGTTTTAACTACATTACACGCATATATATACATATATAGACAATATGTAATTATGTTACTAAATTAAAGCTTTGTGTTTTAACTACATTACACGCATATATATACATATATAGACAATATGTAATTTAATTGACCGCCAAAGTCAAATTGGACGGTGTGTGGCTTGCCCAAATATTTATGTTGAATAGGTGTAAATGCCATATTTGCATTATTACACATTCTGTAATTACACTTTTAAACACGTGTTTATGAATTGCTTTTCAACAAATTTACTTAAAAATGTGAGCGCAAATATTTGAAGAAGCTTGAATTTTACCTTGATTTCGCTTGAATACCGTCAGTCTCTCAGGGAATCACCTCTTTCGTTGTTGTTTACTAAGTAAACAAGACAATAAAAGTATTGCTTGTTCATTTTGCAGTGCTGCTGATAAATTTTGATGACTGTGTGTGTCTTTATAGCATCATTAAAATGAAATATTACTATTTTTTACTAATAATTAATTGTCACGAATTGTTCTTATGTGTAATAATCATAAAAATTAGAATCTAAAATCCGTGGCGATACGCTGAATTCAGTGATAACCTTTTCACCACAGTCGCCAAAATTTCGTTCCAATAAATTGCGTTTTAGATTGTGAGAATTCGCGGAAATTCCATTTCCCCAAATCTATAGTTTAATTAATCCACGAAATCACATTTGAAATCTGCCACAACTCTGTTTTTATTTGCAGAGCACTGACTAGAAAACATACATAATTAAATTACTAGTAGCATTTTCTCTTAGAAGCGATACGAACTTTTCACCTATCACCTACACTCTCGATAGTGATTGTCGTTAAATTCTAGGCAATTTTAAGAACTCTACTTAATAAATCTTGCATGGATGCTTTTGAATGTAGTGCAGCAGCAAGAAACACAATGAACTGAGTTTTGAATCATACGGAAAGTCCAGAGAGATAAGAGCTGATTTGCTAGTTTCCAAGGAATTCAGATAATCTAAAACTCTAGTCATCATTATGGTCATATTTATCAATATGGATTATTTGCAATAGAAAATAACGTTTGATCACACATTTAAAGTAAAGAGATCGTTTGTGTTGGTCTTCTTTTGGTTTTCCAAAATATTTAACTATATAACCTCCCAAAAAACTTGATCTTTGATATGCAGAACCCTTAGTGAAGAATATAGTGAGTGTTTATGTTTTCAGCAACATAAATCAGCAGGCTTTACCATGCGTGAACCATTCTCTGAAGCTTAAGCCAATTAAGAGATGATAAACAAATTTTAAATTGAAATTATGTAAGCGTAAGAGGCCAACGACCGCAATATTTAAGTAAAAAAAAAACATTTTTTCTTTGGAATAAAGAACAACTTGAGAACAACATTTGCTTATCAACATTTGGTTTTGTACGAATCTCGGCCTTTCTTATTTGTTGGGTTTCCCATTGTAATTCTTATCAATTCCTTTAAAGACATTTAAATTGAAAAATTCCTCTTAAAAATTATTACGAATAAATTCAGTTTAAGAATTACTAATACAATTACGAACAGAACAACAAATCGTTTAGTTGGTTAATGTGGGTGAGTGCTAGTGTTGTTGTGGTTTTTTTTCACATTGCATTGTATCACGTTGAAGTTTAAAGAGCCACTTGAGACCGGTGTACATCACCTTTAGAAATACTACGTAAGCTCATAAGCGCCGGTGCTAACTGCGCGCATACATATGTACATATGTAATAACTTGATTATTTCATTGATTGTTGCAATGAACGAACGAATGAATTTAATTAATAACTGATTTTCCTCTTCATTTCATTGCAGCACTTGCAATTTGTAGTTAATTGCTGAAGCGTAACTGCAAATACCGAGCGCATC
Organism: Zeugodacus cucurbitae; assembly: GCF_028554725.1. Classification (NCBI taxonomy): domain Eukaryota; kingdom Metazoa; phylum Arthropoda; class Insecta; order Diptera; family Tephritidae; genus Zeugodacus; species Zeugodacus cucurbitae. The sequence goes on from NC_071669.1 coordinate 68,147,477, forward strand.
CATTGTTCGTGTGTGCCAAATCTACAGCAACATAAGCTATCAAACAGTCATACGTATAGTCACTCAGTCAGTCAGACAGACAGTCATTGAATTACACATGCACTTGCAAATCAATTGCACGACAACACTTACAGCAACAACAACAATAACAACAACACCATGCAAATATAGCAAATCAAGAGCGCTGGAATAATTAATATTGGAAATTTGCGTTTGCTCATTGTAGTAAAAACATAAAAAAATAAAACAAAAATCAAAAACAGCAATAACAAAAATAACAACCACCAACCGAAACAAAACACCAAAGGATTCATGTTTTAAGTAAAGTAGCAAATAAAGTGATTGCTTTACACTTTCTCTCGCTAAAAATTGCAAACCATTTCAAATGCAAAATCATAAAATGCACCAAAAAACACTAGAAACAAATGCAAAAACTGTGAAAATGTCAACGGAAGCCGGCAATAGTCGCACAACAGTGCAGCGCCATACCAGCACCAATCATATACGTGGCCATATCTTCAGCTGGAGCGCGCTGTTTGCGCTATTGGCTTGGTGCGCTTTGGCCAGCCAGACGCAAGCGTTCGAATTGGGCAACGAGTTGAATCTCAAGCCGACAAACTACGCAGAATTGAAGAAGAATGTCACGTACGTCAGCTCGACCGCATACAATGCGCGTGGCATGCAGCCTCTCTACGATATCACACATAAAATTATTTGGTTCTTCACCGGTGAACATCCACTGCCAGAAGGTGGGTTAATGCATGTATAATAATGTATTTTTTCTTAAATAAATATTAACAATTTAATGATGCAATAAATTTCATAAACTTAATCTCTTACAGGCTACCTCGTGGTCAAGGAAAACGACATTGAATTTGGTCCGAAAGTTGAGCGCAACGAATGGATTGATTTGGTCAAACATTATTGGCTAATATGGCTAATTGTTTTGCTTGTTGGACTGCTAATTGTTACAATGCCAGTTGTGGGGTAAGAAAGCAAAACTCATATACATAAATGTTCGCTTTTAATGAGCACTAAACTAAATATACAAAAAAAGTACACTTTCAAAGCATTCTTACTAAGTGAAATGTTTTCTACACTTATAGCTTATGCTTTTGCTGTTGTCGCTGCGCTGGTGCTTGCGGTGGACGCTCGGAGCCGTTTGACAAGAAACATGACACCTGCCGCCGTGTGTTCTTGGGATTTTTGCTTATCGTATTGGCAACAGGTTTGCTGTAAGTAGAGTACATTCAATAGTAGCACAAGGCATTTCTAAATAACACACAACCGATATTTGCAAGTAAACCTGCTAAAAAATTAACCGTCCTACATATTCATTACAAAGCGTGTAAATACAATACTTGAGCGGAAGAAGTGATATTGTGCCGATTGGCTTACATTTCCTGTAAACCTGTACGCCGTATTACTTTTTGCTAACTGTTTTTCCCCTCTTTTCTCTTTTCTCTTGACTCTTCTACAGTTTCGGCGTTATAGTCACATTCGCAACGAACAGTTATATGCAACAGGGTATTGAGAAAAGCACAAATCGCGTACGTGATGCCAGCAATGATACGCGCACATTTTTGGAATTCACATCGGAGCAAGTCGATCACGTGCTCATCACGAACTACAAACAATTGTCCATTCAGCTGGACAATATAATGCGCGGTAATTTGCGTGTTGCTTACGTATGCGTTTCAAATTTTGTATTTTAAATGTTTTTTTTTTATTTTTTTATGCAGAAACATCGAGTTTCATCATCAAAGAATTGGAACAGAAATCGATGGCTGTTTCGCTCATCTATCTAACAGACTTTCTAGAAAAACTGCCAGAGCTTAGACTAAAATTACAGAAAATGAAAAGCATCACCAACGAATTGCGCGTTTACGCCTCACAATTGAGCGATGGTAGGCTTTCATAGTACTGTTATTTGCTTTTACAAATAAATGTTAATTAATCATTGTTCACTTTTATTTATAAGGTTTGCGTGGCGTGAAGCGCGATTTATTGGTAATGCTGACGAAATGCAATAACAAAGCCTGCCAGGATGTGCTCAACAAGTATGAGATCGGAAAGCTTGATGCTAACGGTATACACTACGATCAGGTGAGCGATTTATTTTTATTAAAATATAAAAAAATAAGTAGAAATTTAAAATTTTTTGTTAAATTATTTAAATTAAAACCTATACTTTTTTATATTAAATATCAAATTTAAAAAAATTTAATTGAATTTAAATTTTTTTATATTAATTAAATTTAAATTTTTTTATAATAAATTTTAAATTAAATTTAAATTTTTTTATAATAAATTTTAAATTAAATTTAATTTAATTAAATTTAAATTTTTTTATAATAAATTTTTAATTAAATTTAATTTAAATAATTTTAATTTTTTTTATAATAAATTTTAAATTTATTTATAATAAATTAATTATAATTAATTTTGTTTGAAAAAAAAAATGTTTTGCTACAAAATTTTAATATCAATATGTCTAATTTAATGCTATCAGATGGTAGACCGTTACTTTCCAAAGGTAAACACAAAATATATAAAAATATGTATATCCCTGTTCCCTAAACACATACCTATATCGTATTGGCACCTCAATTATAAATACAAATAATAACTGTCTAAATTTCCCCACAGCTGCCGGATGTAACAGAAATCATCGATAATTTAGATAACTTGATTAGTAAGGACATAGCCTCGGCTGGAAAGCGTGGACGTGATATACTCAATCAAATGCGCGCACATCTCAATACAACAATTGCTAAATATACACCAAAAATAATTGATTCAATAAATAAAGCAGGTGTGTATGAGTAAATGCCTACTAGTGACACGCTCAAACATTGCGTGCGACATTATTGCTAATATCGTTTGCTTACTTTCGTAGGTCATGCTTTCCAACACGCCTCAAACGAAATCAAAATGGAACTTAACAAACTTTCACAAGTTATTAAAGACAATACTAAGAAATATACAGGCGTTGCCGATGATTATTTAGAGGAATATGGACCATATCGTTTGTACTTTGGCATCGCTGTGTGCTCTATATTGTTAATGGTGAGTCACATTGAATATTTAAACAGTTTTTTTGTATATTATTATTTATAAAAAATAATTTTAATAATCTTTTCTGAATATTATTATTAGTCATAAAAAAAAATTTTAATTTTGATAAAATTTTTTGATAATATTTTTTTCATAAAAAATAATTTTAATCATAAATATATATATTTTTTTTTCAGATTTTATTCTGCGTAGTCGCTGCTTTGTTCTGCGGCATTTGTGGTAAACGGCCGGACGGTTATGGCGATGATTGCTGCAATAAGGGCTCCGGCTCACGGTTTTTGATGATGTAAGCGCGCCACATCACAACTATTTTAATATATATTTTATGCTAAATTATTACGTAATTTTCTCTTTACAGTGCTGTAGCGTTGATTTTCCTCTTCATATCACTGGTTGCTTTCGTAACGCTGGTGCACTTTTTGATTGGTCTAATCGCCTATCGCGGCGTATGTCTTCCATTAAAGTATGTCCACCACTTATTGGCACACAATTGAACCGAACTGATTACAATATTTACATTTTCTTCCTTTTTTTAGGGACCCTCAAAATGACGAGATATTCGCACAATTCGACAACGCAATTGACTTAAATAACGTGCTGTATCCACCGCAAAATAAAGGCAAACCGACCTCAGGTGGTTTACCACCATTACGCATTTCACACGTGATCACAGCATGTCAACGCAATCAAACCATCTACGAAGTGTTGCACATACACAATCGCATTGATATACATGAAATTAACGATTATCCAGCACAATATAAAATCAATCAGACACTGGACGAGCTAGTAGATGGCATATCATTTGACGACACCGATATCGAGATTTTAAGTAACGAAGATAAACAACGCATACTGAATTTGGCCGATTCGGCATTGAAGAATTTCGACTCCGCCCAATACATTGACAATCTGAACGATACCATAACCAAGCATTCGTTAACAGAAATTGCTCAAGAATTGCGTCAGACCGCAAAGAAAATCGAAAAAAGTGAAGACATGAAAGACGTACAGGTGAGTCTGCGCAATCAGGCTTTGCATTTGGATACCTACGAACAAAATTGGGTCATACCAATGAAGAATCAATCGGTGGAACTTATACGGCTAGCCAACGATTTGGATCACAGTCTACGCTATAAGGATCGTCCCTTCCAGGAGTCCATACCGTTGCTGGTCAGTGAGATTAAGCGTGCACAGTTGTTCTTCCGCGTGGACGGACGTCAATTCGTTAAGAATACAGCGGTAAATTTGACGCACTATTTTGCTAGCGAAATAGAGAACTACTTGAGAATGGTTGTGTTGGCCGTGGAGAAGAAAATCGGCTTGTGTGCACCACTAGCGAATGTCTATGACTCTGGTGTGGTGGGATTGTGTAGCGCTATTGTTGATCCATTGGTAAGTGTTCATGGTTTGCTGTGTGTATACTAGTAATAAATATAAATTATGTTTTTTTTTTTTTTGTTTTTCCGCTTTTACAGAATGGTTTCTGGGCTGGTGCCGCGCTGTGTGTTGTACTGTTTTTGCCCACGCTTATGGTCGCAGTCAAATTGGCTAGTTTATATCAGAAGTCGGACCCATATCCCGGTCCACTAGTGGAATCGTAAGTGCTAAAACTTACACACACCCTACTATATGTATTGCATATGTGTATAAAATAATGCCGTTAGTTTTACCTACATATATGTACTTGAAAATAATAAGCTGGTGTTTGGTTTTACTAATTTTCCTTTATTTTAAGTTTACTTTAACCGAAAATTCTGCTTTAAAACATTCAGAGCATAACAAAGAAACAAAAATTAATTTTACCACCTAGATTTTAGTAAACCCTTCTAATTATCCTAATAGAGAGTACTAAGAAGATTTTTATAATTTTTATTTTTTTATAAATACACAAACATACAAAAAAATTAACCATTATTATTTTTAATACTGTTTTGTTTTGTAGTTTATAGTTTACTCTAACTATTTATACTTAAAAAAAAAAAAATAAACACGTTAATAAACATTTATTTATACTTTTCTAAAATAAACAACACTACCAAACTAATTGTTCTTTATTTTTAACATATATTAATCCACATTTTATCTGTCCTCCTGCATGCCCACTGCTTTTCATAATGTTTTTGTCTTACATTTGATAAATACTTTTGCAACTACCACTTTTCAGGGAGTATTTGTATGACGCATATAGTGAACGTGATCATATTCCATTGGCAAAGTAAGTGCATCATTTAAGATATCAATAGCTTTAAATACATTTTAATAACTTTTGTGCCATTTTTGTTTTTGTATGTACCGTTGTTTTAGTCCTTTGTTCGTCTCGTTTTGTTTGAAATGTCATTATTACTTTGCAATTCATTTTAATCTTCTTTTGCTGCGTAATTTTTCGAAGTTATTTGTTTTAAAATTTGAGGTTATGTTTTGTACCACTTTTATATAGCAACAGTTTCAACTTTGTATTGAAATGGAGTGAACAAAGAGGGGTTTCTCCTTGGTAAAAAATTTTAAATTGTAATTTTTGATTAAATTTATTATTTACTTCACAGCTAAATGAATAAATAATATATTAGGTTATGTTCAAGTGTCTGTACTGTTAAAAAAGTAATGTTGTTTTTTGAAAAAAAAAATTATAAAATTAACGTCGTATTTATATCATTCGCAACTATGAGGGGATTTCGATTTCAGCAACAACAAGTTGAGGATATATCCATTAACAGCAGCATATACCTAACCTTGGTTTTAAATTACCAAATTGATAAAATTTGATTGAAATAAAATTAATAACCATTAGATCAATTCTTAAAATTTAATTTTAAAGCAAATTAATCGCTAAATTTTCTATAATTTAGATAGTAGTTATTGTATTGAATATATTTCATTGAGTTATTGCACATTTTTTGAAACTCTCCTTAACCAGTAACTGCTAGTATTAATCAGTATATATTTAGTCAAAATAAAAAAAAAATTGTTTTGCTTATATGTATTAATAAACTTTTTTGTTCTTTTTAGCTTTTTACAATATTTTTTTTATATTTTTTATTTCAAACACATTTCCCAGTTTATTTGCCACAAAAACTATACACTTTCATTTTAACTTTTTATAGTGGACCAAAGAACAAGCGCCGAAAGAATAAAGACCGTAGACGCGGTCGTGAATACTACGAGGATCCTGTCGCTTCCACGGCGCATGGAGTGCCACCAACTGTCGGTGTGCGTGATACGCGTTACAGCGACATGGCACCCAAGTAAGTCTTAAACATTAAACCCTGCTTTTTCGTGCTTACTACCCGATATTCATATTTTGCTGAATGCATTTAATTAATATAGGCAAATAATATTGTTGTGCGCTTATAACAGCTAATATTGTCTACAAATACATATAATAGGATAATAAACTTCAGCTTGGCCGCTGTCATATACTAAACAGCTGACTTAGTGCTAATTTGCTATGCGTAACTGTATTCAGTTTTTTTCTATGTATGCGAATGTACGGCATTTCAAATATTTAATATGCTAGTAGTTTTATTATTTATTTTGTAACTTTTTTGGTATTTAAATATTTTTTATTTTTTATCTTAATTTCCTTAGAGCTAAGTGTATTGTTGGCTCTGTTGATACGAGGCCAAGATCATTGATGGGCGATGGTTTCTATTAGGTTCTATAACACTGACGTTGATGATGATTTTCGATAATGATGATGTTATGCGTGGTGCGTTGGTTAATATATCAAATTTTTTTCTTTGCGTGTTTTATTCGTTACGTACACGGTGTGCGAACGATTAGAATGAATATGCCTAGTTCAGTTGCTAACATTTTTTGCTTTTTTCTTGCTATTACTAATGCTTACGTGAGCTTACTATACACTTGCTAAACATTAATTTTAATCGCTAAAAATTTATATTTATTTTTAAATGATTGTAAATGTGGTAAGGAAACTACAGTTAAACTTCCCTAACTCGAATCACCATAATCTACAAAAAAACTTTGAGTTAGAGAGACTTCGAGTTATGGAAATTTCACTTCTATTGCCAATTCAAGAGTTCGAGTTATGGAAGTTCAATTGTATTTCATTTCATTCAGCAAGTCACATTTACGAATGTTTTAAATATATTTTTTCATCATCATTTTGCACAACCGGTTTCATGGATTCTCAAATTGAGAATGAAAATGTATTCAAATATGAAAAATGTCTACTTAGAAAATGTAAATTTTGAATAAAAAGTTGATTTTTAAGTTAAAATCATTTTTTTCGTAATATTTAATTGAATATGATGATTTAGGTGATTCTTACCTCAAAATAATTGTAAATCTACAATTACTACATGGAAAAACGTCTAATGAAAGATAAATTTGTAAAATTGTAGACAAGAAATTACACGCAATGATTTAAATAACGGTAAATTAATATTTAAAGAATAAATATATGTTTTTTCTAGTAAAATATAGACCTTCAATGGTCTTGAAATGTGTGCTGTTAGTAATTTCAAGAATATTAACATTAACTTATGTTTGATTTTTACAAATATTCAAACTTAAAGTGATTGTAATTCTAAATATTGGTCGTAATAGTATTTGCTTAAAGTGTATTAGTATAAAATCTGTAGTTAGAGCTATAAAGTATTTTATATTTCGAATGAAAGTATTTTTCATAAGCTATTGGTGTTGTATTGGTCTTGAATTTGATATTTTTGAGAAAAAAAAGTTTTGTTCTAACAAACTTTTCTTATAAAGCAAATATTAAGAATCTCATATGTCATAAACATACACTATTTTATTATTTTTGAAAGCATTGCTTTATAGTTTTAAAAATAATGAGTAGTCTAGCAAATCGTCTGTGAGTTTGCTTAAGCTATCGCACAAGCATAATACTCTTAATCACGTGTCCACGCTATTCATCATCATCATCCTCATCACCAACATCAAACAACATACATACCAACATTTGCGTCAAAAATTAAGCAAATATTTGATTTGAAATATGCGCTTAAACTAACACCAGACATTAGTATCAACATTAAACAGAACAGTTTTCATGCTGCTACTCATTCATACAGCCTAGAGTGAGCCCAAACTGCTCGTAAACAGTCTACTAAAAAGACTTTTTGTATTAACATTTTATTACTTGTCTATAAATTATGTTTGTAGCTATTTAATGTATGTGTCGCAAAACAAACGAAACACACACACACAAGGTGACTAATACTATTTAACATTTGAAACATTCCACGCCGCAGTCACTAACATATTGCCGCAGACACGCTGCTTCACAAGTTTGTGTTTCATTCTTTTGTATATGTATAAATATATATACATATATATACAGTGGGGAGCAAAACCGTCAACATGTTTACTGAATGCGACTAAAGGTATTTATATCTTTTTTTCTACTAGCAGTATCGGCAACATTTATACACCAAAATAAAGATAATAATTCAATTTATTAAAAATAGAAAACAGAACAGCTTTTTTTTATTCTTGAACGAAAATATACGATAAATTCCATTTACAAGTCATTTTGACAGTTTTGCACTTATACACTTAGACCTAAGTTCTTCACAGGGCTTAGTACTTTGTCCATAGACCTTTATTTTTTATTACGCTTTTTATGCGTCTGGGCATACTTTCAACCAAGTTTTCAATGATTGAGTGGGGTATATTTCTCCACTCCGTCTGTACCCGACTCCACAGTTCGTCCATGTTGGAAGGCGGATCTCGATACTTAGCCAGCTGCTGCTTAACGTATGCCCACAGATTTTCTATCGGGTTAAGGTCGGGACTTTGTGTTGGCCATTTGAAAGTTTTAAAACTTTGATTTTGGAGCCATTCTTGGACAATTTTCGCCGTATGTTTCGGGTCGCCATCTTGTTGAAAAATTATTTCCTCCGTTGGATAGGCACATTCGTCCACGAAGTCATTCAACTGTGAATTTAGAATATGCAGATATATCTCCTTATTCATTATTCCACTTATTCTAAACAAAGGACCAATATGCCACCACGTGAAGCAACCCCAAATCATCAAACTTCCGCCACCGAATTTGACAGTTTGCTTTACCTGTCCACGCTGAAGCTTTTCTTGCGGACGATGCCAAAAATATGCCTTACCATCAGATTGATACCTGTTAATTTTCGTCTCATCTGACCATATAACCCTTTTCCAGTCCTCAATTGTCCAATCTTTCCGTTCTCGGCAAAAATGAAGTCTAGCTTTAACATTTCGTTCAGATAAAACAGTTTTTTTTTGTTTAACCGCAGCAACCATACCAATTTTATTTAAAGAGCGTCGAACTGTCCATGTACTCGCTTGAAGTTCTAACTTAGCAGCAGCTTCTCGAGGAGTCCTACATTCATTTTTGCGTAATAATCGCTCAACAGCACGGGCATCACCATCGGTAAGCTTCCGCGGGCGGCCTCCAGCGTTTACAACTTGGACAATATTTTGTCTTTTCTTCACATTTATTACCGTTTGTCGACTTATATTTAACTTTTCAGCAATTTTCCTAGCTGAATAGCCGTTTTTAATTAAAACAATAACTTTATCTTCGACGTCTCGCAGTAACTTTCGCATTTTTTTTTTTGGTTCACAAAAAACCCCTGGAAAAATTTTTAGTAATCGCCACGACAGACAAAACGTTACTAATAGAAATTGTTAAATCCGTCTCTACTCAGAACTTCCATTGAATTACCGAACCCAGCCATTCCGGTAAATATAGCGGGACTTTCATGGCATACTTATACAGTGGTGCAAAACTGTCAAAATGACTTGTAAATGGAATTTATCGTATATTTTCGTTCAAGAATAAAAAAAAGCTGTTCTGTTTTCTATTTTTAATAAATTGAATTATTATCTTTATTTTGGTGTATAAATGTTGCCGATACTGCTCGTAGAAAAAAAGATATAAGGACCTTTAGTCGCATTCAGTAAACATGTTGACGGTTTTGCTCCCCACTGTATGTATATATGTGTGCGTGCATTTTTTGATTTTGAAAAAAATTTCAACTCAAATATGTTTTCTTTTTTGCATTTGTTCCTTTGCAGGCATTGGGATGGCGGCCCACCGAGATATCAAAATCCACCAATGGCACCACCTGCCTCCGAGTACGAACGCCCACCGCCATATTACTATCCGGGTGCCACGGAGCAAGACTAAGTAATACAGATTGAGATACATTTTTAAAATGTCGCCAACAGACTAGCCAGCAGCAAATACAACAATAAAAAATAAATGCAATAATAACAATAAACGCTGTGTGGAGAGATAATTTGAAGATTTGTGAAATGCCTGTGCCGTTGTAGAGGAGGCGGGCGACAGTGCGGTGCAGTGCAACCGAAAGACTCTCGTACAACAATAACAAAGCATTATGTGCACACATTGCGTGCGTTCAAAAGTTATTAATAGCGTTTCATTTCCAAAACGCATTTGTTTTCGAAACTTGTGGAATTCAAATTGATTACGGCAGCAGCGGCGGCACACTTGCCCACACCACAACCACAACAGTTTTTCTACTCTCAAAGCAAAAAAAAATATAAACAAACAATCAAAAAACGAAGCATATTTTAGCGAATAATAAAAAAAAAACAAAAACAATTAATACTTAAAGAAGTGAAAACAATTTCTTGATTGCACATAAAAAAATGTTGGTTTCAAAAACCGAAAAGCGTGTGGAAACGTTATAGCTACATAAATATATAGAGGAAAGGAAATATAATGAAATTTTCAAAGCAAAAACAAAAAGGAAACATAGATAACACAAAAGAAAAACGAAAATAAAAACACCGCCATTATGCATTTTCATTCCAACGCCCCCGACACACAAACAAACATACATATGTAGAGTAGATGCTCGAAAATCGTTTCGAAAATCTCAAGTATTTTAGTTAGTTTTATATATTGAAGTGTTATTCAAGTATATATATATGTGTATGTATATGTGAAATGAGACTGTATTTGTTAGGTTTTGTAAACACTTTTAATGAGTTGATGAGTTCATGTCTCATTAGCTGCATATAAATATATATATTTACCTAGGTACTCACACACACACACACACAAGATTATTTTAAAACATGCCACAATTCGTGTATTTGAATTTTAGAATTATAATGATAATGATAATAAAAAATTATACTATTTAATATTGAATTCATAAATTTATTATAAGCATTTATAAACTGTATGTGTACACCATTCAATTAATTGCAAGTGTTTGTTAGATTTTAAAATATATACTATATTTATGTATACATAAATGTACCAATTAAATGAGAATGAGAAAAAAAACAATAACAATTTGAATTGTGTAATGAACCATTTATAATGAAATGAACGAATTTTTTTTAATTATTACAACCAAATGTTTTTTTATATTTACAAAATAAATCATAAAAATGCTGTAGACGACGTTGCGAGCACATCACTTTATATTAAGTTTAAAAGGGGGTTTCTTTACATATATTCTCGGCAACTTTAATGAGCAGAGTTGCTTAACGGCAATAAAATATGACACAAAAATTGTCGTTTGTTAAGTATGCAGCCGGCAAGGGCAATGTTAGTGAGTTTTTGCTGCAGCTGATAAGCAGATAAGTAATATGTTGGCAGCAAAGCAAGTATTTGTAGAATTTCGAAGACAGAAGTTCCGTTTAAAAGTGAGATAATGCATAAATGCGAGTTTGCAACAAATATAAAAGACACTACTAAGCTGCCTCGTCACTACTGCGCGTACAGATAATACAGCAGCAAGCATATTATAATGTACGCGCGGAAGACATTGCATTTTTATGATATGGAGAGCGTGAAAATATGCAGTAAGTTGAGGGTTTTGAATAAATAAATAAAAAAGTATAAAAATTCAAAAACAAAGTATTCATAAATATTAAGGGTGATATTGATAGACAAAAACAATAAAAAGAAAGCAACAAAAAAAAATAAAATTATGAAGGAGATGTAGAAAATATGTAGCGGAATGGGAAGCTAGCTTATAGATTGATATGTGAGTTGCATATAAAAAATCGTTAGTAACAGAGAAGCAATGCTCATAATTCTAAATTTAATTTGTTTATTTTTCACTAAAAAGTCACTCAGTAAATTTTCTATTGATTTTTTGAAAACTTCCAAACAAAAAGTAGATGAGAGTTGAAACCAAATGATAATTGCAGCATACAAATATTCAACGGATAATATGAAACCAAGCTGCTATATGGGTTATGTTGAATTATAATGTTATTATACTGTAATTAGGTTTCACTCCATGCTTTCTTGGCATGTATGCATTTCTGGTTATTATTAAAGCTGCGAGTCATTGAAGTGGCGCTAATGAATAATAGAAATCCATTGTACTAAATAAAAAATTTAAATATAGATGTTCTAACAAACTCATGACTAATTCTCACTGTGTGGAGTTTAAAAAAAAAATATTAACAGAAAAGTTTAACAAATTTTTAAAAATTTTAAATAAAATTTAAATTGAATATTTTATTGAACAGTCTAGATATCGCTTTAGGCTTTCTTACAATTTTTTTTAATAGTTTTAGAATATCAAAAAAATAATAATAGTAAGCTGCAGCCAAATGTCCAAAGTCTAAATGTGAACAGCTGTTGAAGTCAGCTGATTTGTGCTTCAAATTTTTCTAAAAATAAATATTTGTTTAGTTAGATAGTATATCAGTAGAAACTTGAATGGTTGTTTTCGCAGGGTTACAGTATGGCAATTGGATTTAAAATCGAGTGAGCATTCTGGAATTTGAAGAAAAAATTATTTTAATTTTAAATCAATTTATTTCTCTTTCTTTTATTTATAAAATTGCTCAAGTAGTAAAAAACAAAATTTTGGATGCTTTTTTTAAATTACTGCCGCGTTTATTTTTTCTGCCATTGAACAGAATATAAAAAAAAGTTGAAAAAATAAAGTAATGCAAAATAATTTAAGGTTAGAAAAAAGTCAAATGAAATCTTGCAACAAAAAAAAAAAAACATTGAAAAAGGTAAACAAAAGTACCGTAATGAGTTATATGAAAGCAGTAACATACAGTAAGCATTTAAGGCGCATGTTGAACGGTTTTAAACTGCCATTTAAAATAAAAATAAAAAATATATATATATTAAAATACTTGAATAATAAAAATAAAATAGATTTTGAACAAGTAAAGTTGTAAAAACAAAAGCATAATTAACACGAACCCATGCGAAAATGCATTTTAACTGACGCAAATGTTGTATATTATCAAACAATATTATTATGTATTAAATAAACACACTTGCAGTATACATATATTTACAAACATATGTATGCATGTGCAACTCTATGCTATGTATGTTAAGTTAAGCAAATAAAAAACGTAATAAATAAAGAAAATTTGAAGAAAAAACAATAAAAAATAAAAATGTTTACAGCGTGAATATTTACTTTGTTTTTCAAGACAAAAAAGACAAACAAAAAAATTGGTATGCTCACATGAAATTTATACTTATGAATGTTCTATTACCATTATAATATTGAAAAGACAAGCAAAGCGTTTATTATACTTGCTATAAAATATATTATATATATACAACTTTATTGATATTATTATAGGAAATATGACGAGTGCACCTTTGACTTGTTGTACGCATTTAATTTTCACCTAAGTAAAAAGTAAACTTTGTCTGTCTGCAATGTACCAATTTCAAGTGACTGGATTTGATTTAAACTTGTATCTTTTTTATAAAAAAAAATAAATAAATAATATAGAAAAAATATTTTATAAAAAAATTATAATTATTATATACAATATAAATTTAAATATAAATATAAAGAAAAAATAATATTTTATCCCTTTTCCATTTTGCTTTCTCGTATATTACACATTTTACTTGTAACACCGTCTCGTATTTATATGTAAGTGTGTGTTCACAATGATGTTGAAATTAAAAAAAAAAATGAATTACGAAAGCAAATCTAGTATAAAAACTCATACTCACTTAAATACAAACTTAGCTACTTGAAATCACTCAAACTCTAATGCAAATCATTCGAAAACATAATAAACTATGCACTTTTAGATAAAAAAAAATGAAAAACGTAAACGTAACGTAACGTAAATATGTGGTGAACGGCTGGTGACATAAAGAGCAAATGCAAATGTCTCATAATTGTTGAAACAAATAGAATTTGCAACGCAAAATAATAGTAGTAACTTACATAAATACATATGGTTAAACACAGCGCAGCGGTGAAGTGAGCAAAAAAAGTTAAACAATTCTGCGAAATGCAATGCCAGAAGCAAAATGCAAAATAGCAAATCAAATACACACACACACACCCATACACACATAACCGTATACAATTCTAATGTCACAACAATGACAAATGTAATACATACTATACATAAAATATAATCAACAAAGTAAACGAGATTGTCAGAAGAAATCGAAATATCGTTGTATCGATCGATTCGTTCAAGTACGAGTACATGCAACTGTAAAAGTGGAACGAAATCACAACAATTACAAATAAAGTTTCAAACTACCAAAAAAAATATTAAAATATTAATTTGATTTTCGAATGAATTTTGTAGAGTTCATGAATAGGTTAGCAGTATTTCCAAAACTAAAGCATCGATATTGCTAGTTTGGGAATTCAATTCAAAAAAGCAGTGGGTCACTAGCACTTGTGTAGTCGTCAGTTCCTTTTGGCAGAAGTTGCATCACAAGAGGTCTACGGAGCTCTTCGCCCCTTGGCAAAGTTCATCTCTCCTTAATCGTAGAGGTTCTAACTATCCATTGCCCCATTGTGATCCACACTGTTAGGTTAAAAATATTAGAAAGCAAGTTGTCTTGACGTGGACGAAGTGGAATGTTCTAATCACATTCTTCTTGAATGTCCCGCCTTTGCAAGCTCAAGACAAAGACTTTTTGAAACTCAATTTTGTAATAATAACCCAATTAGCGGATATAGAAGTGAAAAGAAAAATCTCTTCAGGTTTTTAGTAGCTATAAAACGTAACCTAATCCTACCTGGACTTTGGAAGCCAAGCTTGTCATCTGTTATACGAGTAAGTGTGATCGTGTACCCCACCACTATAATAGTAAACAATTTTTCTTGTCATTTATATTATATCTAAGACTATCATAACATAAGCTAAATAACATAACCTGGACTTTGGAAGCCGAGCTTGTCATCTGTTATACGAATACGTGTATCCAACCACTATGGTAGTAGACTAATTTCTTTGCTTTCATATTATATCCAAGATTATACGTTCACTTGATTTGACTACAATATTTCAAATATTAACCGATATATATGGTATAAAGTCTACCGGAACGGAGCTGGAACAATTTCATTATTTTTTTAATACAGAAGCACACTATTAGAAAAAATGTTACTTCTTAAGGGGTTACATGTGTTTTGTCGCGTAAGAAATGGCCTAAATTATTTATTTTATTCAAACATTTTTCTATCTTATACATACATATTTAACACTTTGAGCGCCGCGTGCCCCACCGGTAGAAATTTATGTTTTGACGATTTGGGACAATGTGACCACCCGTGGGCATTGGTGGATTTTCATTACGCGACATCGTGACCACCCGTGGTCATACGTCGTGTTTCATTTACCGACGTTGCGATCACTGGTGGAAACGTTCTGCATACATTTTCCATTGAAATAAAAATTGTTCGGTCCCAGGATGTAAGCCTTTTTGACTTGAACTTTGTAATTTGGTCTGCAAAGCCCAAAAAATAGTGAATCAAATTTGGGTAAGAAAAATTAATTTCAGGAAAAAAACAACAAAAATGCATTTGGTTTATCAAAAATTAATATCACAAAGTCACCTCAATCGCAAAAATTCAATAAAACTAAGTAAACAAATTTTGGTCCCAGCTTGTTAACTAAAGCACAACCCTTCGTCAGTATGCGGTCCACCGGTGCAGAAAAAAAATGACCACGGGTGGACACGCGGGGCTCAAAGTGTTAAAGAATAATTTCTGAAATTTCCAAAAAAAAAAGTAAAACTCCTCCATTGTTACGTCATTTCCAGTGACCCCTTGGAAAAAAGGTACGTCCGCGTTGTCAGCTTAACTCCTTACAGGATCATCCAAAATGAAAAAAAAAAAAAAATAAGTGTTTTAGGTAAGACCATAAAACACACACCTTTCAAAGGCTGTATCTCCGAAACTATTATTCGGATCGACTTGAAAATTTAGGACAATATTTTTGAGATGTTGTAGAATTTTTGAATCCACAAAATCCATGTAACCCCTTAGTTTTTGTAAAATATCTGAGGAATTTACTGGTATTTTCAATAAAGAAATTATCCATTAGCACTGATGTCTTTATGTTCGATATCTGGGGCCATGAAAAGTTATAGTCCGATTTCGAAAATTTTTAGATTAGTGTTGTCACACCCTCAATGCTGTATTTGTACACATTTTTATTCCGATATCTTGATTGGTGCTCGATGTATATATTGTAAAGTGAACGAATCAGATGGAATTAAACCTTGTGTTATAAGGAAAGTAGGCGTGGCTGTGAATCGATTTCGTTCATTTTCCATCGTAAGACTTATTTGGATTGCGAATTGGAATTAATTTCGGATTCGAGAATCTGTGTTATTAAGGAAGTTTGTTTAACAGTATGTAACCTAACCCAACCTAGGTTTAGAAGAAATGCTTCTCACTTTTTAACCCACATTGTGACAAACATTATGAATTTCTAAACAAAAAAATGTTTTTCTCCCTACTTATATTATCTATTCAATTTGTGAGCCAGAAATGTATTGGTTATTAAACTTCCGTTAACATTTGGTGAAGGGAATGAAAAGATAGAAAAGATAAAAATGACTATGAGTTGACAATATTACCTTAGGTCATTAACACTGACGAAGCTGACGACCAAAAAAAGTTTACCACACTTCTTTTGTGTTTAAATGTGAAATATTAATGCAACATAATTACTTTGAACTATTTTTGATAAATGTATGTATATTCTTACGAGCTAATGATCGATTGATATGAAGTGACATTGTTTGAAAACCAGTCCCGGAAATGAAATTAATTTCAATATAATAATTGTTGATATGCAATGACTGTTGTAGGGCATACGAGTACATTTTTTTATTCAAAGTAAAAAATAAGTAACAAATATCCTTCAAAATTGAACTCTTAAAGAATAGATGCGGATCTCTTTTCGATTTATTTTGCTTTTCTATACTTGTCTTTATCGATTTTAAAAGATACTCTGGTTATCGGTTCTCGTAACTGCTCGAGGCAACTTTAAGTGGGAATTTCAACAAATAAAGATGTTTTTTAGGTTAGTAGGAGGCTAGGTTAAGAGGTTCTCTTCACAGAAAGTACTTACAATATTAAATAGAATATTGTTCGGAAAAGTTATGTAGTGATATAATTTTAAGGGCCGTGGTTTTCGATATTGTTGGCCGGCTTTAGATAGGTGGCGCTGTAGTGCATTTTTTGTTACTTTGAAGGATTTATGGAACCTTCATCTTTAAATGGGTTGAGAATACGAAACAAATACTGAAATTAAACTGTGTTGATGTTAAGTGGTTAGGAGTAGTCAGGATTTTCAAAAAAAAATGTCAAACTTTAAATGCGTTTATTTCAAAACAATGTTTTTTGAACTGGTGACAACTGTAAATTGTGAAATTCATACAGCTTTTAGAATACATAATAAACTCAACTTTTGATTTTTGATTTTTCCCAAACATCTAAAAAAATTTCCTGAGGCCGCTATTTTGTTAATTTTTGAAGAAAGGCTTCGGATCAGGCCCAGGATGATCTATTTATAAAACTATATTTTTTATTCGATTGATTTTAGAATCTCCAAGGACTTATGATTGTCACCGCAAGGACATTTTTTTGAAACTGGGTCAACACAGACAGCTATAACTTTGGAAATTATAATTTTTTTTTTTTAAATTTTCGTGACTTTAAGTCAAAACATTGTGTATAAGTCAAAAATTATTGTAAATTTTCATTTTTTCGTGTTTCTGGCTACCCCTAACCCTTTAAGATTAATAATTTTACAGAGCTTCCTTAAAAAATGGAGCCTAAGGTACTACGATAGGTCTTGCATAAAATTAAAAAGATCGATAAATTTTTCTTAAATTAATTTTTTCAAAGCTTAGAAAGTAGTGAATCGAACGATCAATTGATATAAATCAGACAGATTGGCTTAATCAACAGAAAATAAAATATCAAATATTTTTTGTTGCTTCCACAATTATAATATTTCTAGGCAAGAGAACGGAACTCACACATAGCGTGCAGAGAAGTTCTGGACTCAGCAACTCGCTTGAGATAAATAATTCAAAGCGTCTACAATTTGCATTTTCCTACAGGGTTTCTATGAATAGTTTCAACGATACATTAAATTTCGAAATGAGCAGATCGTTTTTAACACGATTAATTAGCCTTTATGGATATACAAATATCTCTGCATGTGTGAAGTAACTTAAATAATTTTAGTGCATTTATCATATTCGGAGTTTGCACAAATGAAACTGAGGTAATAAAAAACAAAACTATATTACCGCAGTATATCACAAGCGAGATCAGTTCATTGACCACTTTGATGCCAAAACACATACTATTGACCACGGCAAATGAAACTAATCGAAAACGAATGCTAATACGAACAACTGTGACGAAATCAAATTTTGATTGATTTGCGTTTTTTGTTGTTTTGCATATCCGTTATTGATATTTAAGCGGCATAGCGGAGACTCGTACGTGTGTATGTAAGTGTGTGTGTGTGTATGTATGCATGGCAAAGCAATGGAGCAGCCGTATCGAGCCTTTTACTACTTGCCTTGCCCGCCATTATCCATCAATATGCGGCATTTGTACTGAGGAAAGAGCAAACTAGAAAGTACTTTCACTATTGCCTTGCACATATTTCTACAAATTTACATTACATTTGTGTATAACTGTGCATTTAAATATATGTATTTCAGCCATGAGTGGGAGTTTCACTAAAAAACGAGATATTATGCAGAAAATAAAGCAGAAATTGTCTTGACTTTGCTTTGGTTTTTGTTACTTATTCGACATGAAATTTTTTGTCATTTTCGTATGCAAGAGTGCAGAAATGTTCGTTTTTTCGTATTTTTGTTTTTGGTGTTAAGTGCAAGTGCGTGCGGCAAGTAGCTGTTAACAAAGCTACAAATAATTACATTTTCTACTTTTAATTATACGCCGCAACGCATTCACTTAACATCCAAAGGAAGTAGAGCATTGAATTTCACATTTCACGGTTTCTGCTCATTAATACCCATCTGTGTTTTGTAGCGTGTTTAGGCGCCTGCAATTAACATTAATTCGAAAATACTCGTACGTATGTATGAAAATACTTCCACTGATAGTAATGTGTTAAATTTGCTGTTATTATTGTTTTTGCATGCAGCTAGGAAGTGTTGTGTGTACGTCAAGTGAAAGCATTCAAGTAAGCGCTAGTCTTCAGCAAAATAGCTAAAATTTTGTTTCAGGTGATCTGCTGTCACATTGCTGGGGTTTTGAACTGGTGATAAGATTCTGAATGGTACTTAGGATATGCTGTCAGACTTAGAAAATACTCGAAGTTCAGAAACAAACCGTCAGTGGAGATAGGGTGGAAGTTTTGAGGAAGTGTGCTGAGTCGATTTATAGCAAAAACAAAAAAAAAAATAAATAAAATTATCCTTAACAATCATTGATTTCCTAATTTTTGAAGATATCTCGAGAGAATAGCTGGTCGAGAGTAGTTAGCGTTCTGTTCCATTTAACTTCGGTTATTTCTTACCAGTTAGTTATGCTCGAGCTCAGTTCTTGGGCGATGAAATAGATATTTTTATAACCCCAAAATTATACCTCGCCGAGTGATTCTCGGGTATAAACATTAGTTGAGAATTCCATTCAGAGCTTTAATATTTTACATTAAAATGTACGACGTGTGTTTAAAAAATAACGGTAACTTTTGTTTTTTGAAAAAAAAATAATATTTATTCATTCATCTACATTAATGTTGTTGTATTGAATCTTACAATCCTCGAAACACTTCTCAAACTCAAAACCTATCACTTAATATCTCCTGCCATCAAACAAACAGTCAGCGCATTCGCGTCTTGGCTCGCACGTCACTGTTGACAGTTATAACTTTGAAGTTGTAGATAATTTCGTATACCTAGGTACCAGCATCAACACCGATAATAATGTCAGCCTTGAAATCCAACGCAGAATCACTCTTGCCAACAGGTGCTACTATGGACTGAGTAGGCAATTGAAAAGTAAGAATCACTCTTGCCAACAGGTGCTACTATGGACTGAGTAGGCAATTGAAAAGTAAAGTTCTCTCTCGACGAACAAAAACTAAACTCTACAAGTCCCCAATCATTCCCGTCCTACTTTATGGTGCAGAAGCGTGGACGATGTCAACATCCGATGATGGAGTTTTCGAGAGAAAGGCTTTGCGGAAGATTTACGGTTCCTTAAACATTGGCAACGGCGAATACCGCAGAAGATGGAATGAGGAGCTCTACGAGTTATTCGACGACATAGACATAATCCAGCGAATAAAAAGACAGCGGCTACGCGGGCTAGTTGTGTTCGAATGGACGAAAGTGCTCCAGGTCTGAAAGTGTTCGATGCAGCACCCGCTGGTAGAAGCCTAGGAAGAGGAAGAGGGAGGCCTTCACTCCGTTGGATGGACCAGCTGGAGAAGGAGCTGTCTTCACTTGCTATAACCAATTGGCGCCAAACTGTCAAAAGGAGAGATGCGTGGCGCGCTGTTTTGGACTCGGCTATAACCGCGTAAGCGGCGTCTACACCAGTCAAGAAGAAGAAGAAAATAGTTTTCAAAGTTTCTCTCATTCACTTCACTTAAAGCTATATTTATTTAGGTGTTAAAATTATAACGACTGTTTCCGCTTTTAATTTAATAGATAGTATGTTGAATACATGTATATATCTATGTCTGTATGTTTTAATGTTGAATAGAAATAGTAATACAAGTACTCGAGCATATGTTCGCAATGTATGTTAGTAAATAAGTATTGAAAATACACAACATATTCGCAAACACAATTCAAGTGTTAGCAATTAAAACGCTTGTTCCAAAAAAAAACTACGATAATGCTGATAATACAGTGGGCACAACAAGTATTCCAGGTATAGATAGAGGTGATGTACACACATATGACAGCAGTAGTTATCAGCTTCGATAATCGTCTGTGCGTAATTGTTTAAAATATGTTGACAAGTGTATATAAGTATATGTATATACACACTCTATTGCGCATTTTCGCAAATATTTATAGAGCTGTTATCACCCTTTATCACCATACATAGATGTTGTTGTTGCGGATAATTATAAAACAAAGCAATTGAAGCTTTTAGAGCGGTTTTAATTAAATTACGTGGACACACTGGGGGCTAAATTGTTGGTTTATTTATAAATGACCAAAAAGAAAGTGGTATGAGGAGTCACCGGATATTTATGGTTTTATCTTAGGAGTACAAATTGGACATTGATTAGTTACAATATTTTTATTTTTCTTGGAGGGACTTCGTCTAAAACGAAAATTTGTTATATATTGGAGGAGAGTGAAGTTTGGTATTCGGGACTAGAACGCTGAGAGTTTGAAAATTACCGTTTTTGTAAATTATGTAAACCATATAGTAATTAAACGAGACTAAATTCTTCCAATTTAGTTTATACCTCCCCTTTGAAGGATCCATCTTCTATCGAATTTTTAATTACGAAATAATATGCTGATGAGTAAGCAATACAAATCTATTTTTATACCCTGAACAGGGTATATTAAGTTTGTCACGAAGTTTGTAACACCCAGAAGGAAGCGTTGGAGGCCCTATAAAGTATATATATAAATGATCAGTATGTTGAACTGAGTCGATTTAGCCATGTCCGTCTGTCTGTCTGTATATATACGAACTAGTCCTTCAGTTTTTAAGATATCGTTTTGAAATTTTGCAGATGTTATTTCTTCTTCAAGAAGCTGCTCATTTGTCGGAACTGCCGATATCGGACCACTATATCATATAGCTGCTATACAAACTGAACGATCGGAATCAAGGGCTTGTATGGAAAACTTCCGCATTTGACGTGGTATCTTCACGTAATTTGGTGTGAGTTATTGCTCATAGAAATAATTTAATCTCCGAATTGTTCCGATCGGTACACTATTGCATATAGCAGCCATACGAACTGAACGATCGGAATCAAGGGCTTGTTTTTTTACTTACTTTTTCTTACGTCAGTACAGCCGAAGTAAACGTTTTTTCTTGTTTTTTTTTTTTAAATTTTAATCATATTTTTGATACTACCACCACTGACTCATTCCACTTCACCGATAACAATAGTTGATCTAATCGCTATAATGTACAATAAACCAAATCGTATACCTTTTTTATACTTATTTCCGAACACTTTATCTATCGTTAATTTCGGAACGATCAAAATTTGTATCGTCGATGTTTTGATTATATATAATAGATAAGGGTTTATAGGTTATCCTGATAATAAATCGACTATCTACATAGGCGTTAAATTAGTACACTTAAGGGAGACTTGATAGCTGCAACAACATATAATCAACGTTACAACAAATACGTTATATGTGCGTAAACTCATGTCTACCTTTTCCTTTGTTTACATTTATTTAGTGCCAGCTAGTCAATTATCGCATGCCGCGACAAACTACCGATAAATATGTACATACATAGATAGATAGCGAGTGCGCAGCGTAAAATTAACCACGACGACGCGATGTCAGTCCAAATAAACTTTCGCTTTCATTACAAACCACACTATGTTTACAACTACATACATACATATATATAGTACATCTGTATATGTGTGCGTAAAGGTGTGTTAAAGAGGTAGGTGCTGTTTTGTATGTGCCAGGTATGCCTGATTATATTTGAGGTACATACTCACATGGCGGATAAACAAAATTAAAATTAATGTAGATAACAAAATACATACAAATATTGCCAGATATTGTTGTAGGGTTGTGTGTATGTATAATATATAAAACATTATTATTGCGCTTATTAGGGAGTGTCACAGGATGGCTAGTTATAAAATAAAATATGCGCACATGATGACTTATGAATATTTTATTATAATATTATATTTGTTTTTGTATTTGTATATATATCTGTATCAGCAACTGCATCTGCAGCTGTTAATGAACTGAAATTAGCTTGGATTTATATTATTTCTTCCAAGTATGCATAAATTATGTGATACACATACATACATACATATGTATATGAATGTACATAGATGTTTCTCAACGTGACTCACGCACGTGTTTACCCCAGAGCAGTGTTTTTGATTTCGGGATCCACGTGAACGCAGCACAAAGCAGCCTTGGGTTGGGCAAATCGGGGAGTGGTTCTTAAGTATGTACTGTTATATAAATGAAAATATGCATTGTTTAAATAACAAGAACAATCAGCGCATTCTTTTGACATTGAGTGACCTTACATTGAAAAATAACAGTAAATTGAATAAATTAAAATTTTATCATGAAATTCATTAAGACTTGACTGGTCTTCACTCTAATGAATCTAAATAAGTAATTACTAAGGCTAAGAACAGAGTGGATTTGGAAGGAGAACTTAAGTCCTCTCTCAATATTCTTCGAACGGTTAATAAACTGAGTATAACATATACTTAAGCGAAGCTTTTTTATTATCGATAAACATTTTTTATTATATTTAAGGCCAAAATTATTTAGAGGCCGCCATTTATATGTATGTATGTAATGATCGTTGAACCGTTTAGCCGGTTGTAGCCGAATCGATGAGAGCGCGCCACTCCTCTCTTTCCTTCGCAGTTCGGCGCCAATTAGAGATTCCGAGTGTCTCCACCTGGTCCCTCCAACGGAGTGGAAGCCTTCCCCTTTCTCGGCTTCCTCCGGCGGGTACTGCATCGAACACTTTCAGAGCTGGAGTGTTTTCGTCCATTCGGACAACATGACCTAGCCAGCCTAGCCGCTGTCTTTTTATTTGTGAACTATATCAATGTCGTCGTATGACTCGTACAGCTCCTCGTTCCTTCGTCTGCGGTATTCGCCGTTGCCAATGTTCTGAGCACCATAAACCTTGCGAAAAATTTTCCTCTCAAAAACTCCTAGTGTCGTCTCATCTCAAGTTGACATCGTCCAAGCTTCTGCACTATAAAGCAGGACCGGAATGATAAGCGACTTGTATAGTTTGATTTTGGAGAGAGGACTTTACTTTTCAATTGCCTATTCAGTCCAAAGTAGCACCTGTTGGCAAGAGTGATTCTGCGCTGGATTTCGTGGCTGGCATTGTTGGAGTTGTTGATACTGGTACTACGAAATTTTGTACGACTTCGAAGTTATGATTGTCAACAGTGACGTGGGAACCAAGACGCGAATGCGCCGACTGTTTGCTTGATGACAGGAGATATTTCGTCTTGTGCTCATTCACCTCCAGACCCATTCGCTTCGCCTCCTTATCCATGCGGGAAAAAGCAGAACAGCGGCCGTAAGCCGCCATTTAAAAAGAAATAATCACCTATTCCTTCGATTAATTACATCTTTATACATTACTTTAACGAAATCCGTTTGATTTTTTCATTTCAGATGGACCACTTCAGAGATATAGTAGAGATCTGCTGTATTAAAATGTTTTTTACAAATGTAAAAATGAAAAATTATTCAATATTCTTCAAAATTACCACAATATGTGTACAAATTCTGAGAATAATAATATATTAATACATTTTCTCAGGATAAAAGTTTAAAAAACCTCATTTTCAGGGCTCCTAATTAGATATAATCTCTTAAGGATAATACTAAAATGAAGTAATTTCCAAAAATTGGTCAAAAGGCGATACTTCCAAGACTTAGAGGATCAGAGTTAAGAGTTAGAGAAGCAGAGCAATTGCGCTGCGTCTACTATGCGCATAGCTTAAGATTCAAAAGCCAAATTTTAATATAGGACGTATGAAAACACCTTAAGATTGTCTGCATAACACGTTTATGTATATTTTTAGTCAAATGTTGAATTATGCACTCAAGAACTCAGCTCGTCAGACATTGATGACAAAACATATTTGAAAGTAGTTTCATAATATAGAACCACATGTCAGTAATTAAAAATACAGAAAGTAAAGTTTCAGTTTTGCATCAAGATAATACATAAATTAATTTCCCGAACTAAATTGTTTTGGCGCTTAATTAACACTTAAAGTGAACTTGTGCGAAATATTAAAAAAAACTAGTTTTTGAAATTATACATTTTCTTCTATTTTTCGCAGTTTTGTTGAATCTAGTTTTGAGATGGTTTTTTAATTTGTTTTTGACATGTTTTATGCTACTCTGAGTTGAAATAAAATATAAAATATTAAAAACTAAGAAATTTCTCCAACGAAAGTATCTCAAATATAACTTTACCGTTAATATATTTTTTTAATAACGTCACCATAAAACCATAACACTTAATTTAGCATTTTAATGCAGTTGTTGAAAAGCGTAAATATGTTGCTGAGCGCGCATTTATTGTTTATCCATTGAAATATTAAAAAATGCCATTTCACTAGAAAAATCGATTTATGCTAATTTTATAAAGCAACGTGGGAGATTATAATCATTTAGCCGTCATTTCATAATTAGTTAAATATGCTTGCGTACGCTTGGGAAACTAGTTAGTTGCGATTTATTAAACAAATAAAAAGCATATATTATACATCTATATGCATATAAAGTATCATCGATTATCTTTGGGCATATCGAAATTTATTGACTTTTTTTATAAACAATATTTTCTGGTTCCGTTAACTAGTTGATGGAAGAGTTCAGGAAAACCAGTAGTATTCACCGTTATTAGCCATTTGTATATTACCGTTAACTTGGATGAGCTTTTGGTGGAAATTTGACATACTTAACATAATATAAGAATATTTCATTTAAGAGTTGGGATACCGAAATTTCTGGTTTACGCAATGGCGAATTTTTTTATTGGAATTTCTAATTTCAAAATTAAAAATGAATGAAAGTGGTAAGAGTGCCATTATAATTTTTAAGTTTATGCAAAGAAAATAAATTTTGAGTTAATTGTAAATAACGAGAATGTAGTATCCCGATTCCGAGGCTGTTACTTTCTGTTCATTGGTTATACGTTTTTATGTGGTGGGTCGCAAGCCCTACGCACAACCCCAAAAGCGGGATTCGCCTTCTCGCTTTAGCGGATGTCTGTTGGCTATCCAGAGGATACTTGATCTAAGACCGGAAGTCATGAGCTGCTTGAGCCACATGCAAAGCAATCGTTCCTGGCTACTCCCAAGTGAATGACAGTCAGAAACTTTCCTCACTTAAGTGAACTTATACATATGACTCCATCCTCCGATATCATCGGAAGCAACAACCGCGCCGTTTGTTGTTCTGCTTTTTCCAGGACATCACGTAATATCACCTGTCATCAAACAAACAATCAGCGCATTCGGGTCTTGGCTCCCACGTCACTATTGACAGTCATAACTTTGAAGTTGTAGATAATTTCGTATACCTAGGAACCAGCATCAACACCGATAATAATGTCAGCCTTGAAATCCAATGCAGAATCACTCTTGCCAACAGGTGCTACTATGGACTGAGTAGGCAATTGAAAAGTAAAGTCCTCTCTCGACGAAAAAAACCAAACTCTACAAGTCTCTCATCATTCCTGTCCTACTTTACGGTGCAGAAGAGTGGACATCAACATCTGATGGGACGGCACTAGGAGTTTTCGAGAGAAAGGTTTTGGGGAAGATTTACGGTCCTTTAAACATTGGCAACGGCGAATACCGCAGAAGATGGAATGAGGAGCTGTATGTGTTATTCGACGACATAGAGATGTATGTATGTGATTGGCGTTCAACCGTTTAGCCGGTTATAGCCGAATCGATGAGAGCGCGCCACTCCTCTCTTTCCTTCGCAGTTCGGCGCCAGTTCGAGATTCCAAGTGTAACCAGGTCGCTCTCCACCTGGTCCCTCCAACGGAGTGGAGGCCTTCCCCTTCCTCGGCTTCCTCCAGCGGGTACTGCATCGAACATTTTCAAAACTGGAGTGTTTTCGTTCAATTACCTACTCAGTCCAAAGTAGCACCTGTTGGTAAAAATTATTCTGCGCTGGATTTCGAGGCTGACATTGTTGGTGTTGTTGATACTGGTTCCCAGATAAACGAAATTATCTACAACTTCGAAGTTATGACTGTCAACAGTGACGTGGAAGCCAAGACGCGAATGCGCCGACTGTTTGCTTGATGACAGGAGATATTTCGTCTTGTCCTC
This sequence comes from Zeugodacus cucurbitae, assembly GCF_028554725.1. Classification (NCBI taxonomy): domain Eukaryota; kingdom Metazoa; phylum Arthropoda; class Insecta; order Diptera; family Tephritidae; genus Zeugodacus; species Zeugodacus cucurbitae. The sequence goes on from NC_071669.1 coordinate 68,174,849, forward strand.
ATTCACCTCCAGACCCATTCGCTTCGCCTCCTTATCCATGCGGGATAAAGCAGAACAAACGGCGTGGTTGTTGCTTCCGATGATATCAATATCATCGGTGTACGCCAGCAGCTGTACACTCTTGTAGAAGATTGTACCTTCTCTATTTAGCTCTGCAGCTCGTATTATTTTTTCCAGCATCAGGTTAAAGAAGTCGCACGATAGTGAGCCACCTTGTCTGAAACCTCGTTTGGTATCGAACGGCTCGGAGAGGTCCTTCCCAATCATGACGGAGCTTTTGGTGTTGCTCAACGTCAATTTACACAGCCGTATTAGTTTTGCGGGGATACCAAATTCAGACATCGCGGCATAAAGGCAGCTCCTTTTCGTGCTGTCGAAAGCAGCTTTAAAATCGACAAAAAGGTGGTGTGTGTCGATCCTCTTTTCACGGGTCTTCTCCAAGATTTGGCGCATGGTGAATATCTGGTCCATGGTAGACTTTCCAGATCTAAAGTCACACTGATAAGGTCCAATCAGTTTGTTGACGGTGGGCTTAAGTCTTTCACACAGTACGCTCGATAGAACCTTATAGGCGATAGTTAGGAGGCTTATCCCACGGTAATTGGCACAGTTTGTGGGATCTCCCTTTTTATGGATTGGGCAGAGCACACTGAGATTCCAATCGTCAGGCATGCTTTCTCCGACCATATTTTGCAAAGAAGCTGATGCATGCACCTTATCAGTTCTTCGCCGCCGTATTTGAATAGCTCAGCCGGTAATCTATCGGCCCCTGCCGCTTTGTTGTTCTTCAGGCGGGTAATTGCTATTCGAATTTCGTCATGGTCGGGTAATGGAACATCTATTCCATCGTCATCGACTGGGGAATCGGGTTCGCCAACTCCTGGTGTTGTACTTTCACTGCCATTCAGCAGGTCGGAGAAGTGTTCCCTCCATAATCCCAGTATGCCCTGGACATCGGTTACCAGATTACCACCTTGGTCTCTACATGAGGATGCTCCGGTCTTGAAACCTTCGTTAAGTCGCTTTATTTTTTAGACATAGACATAGTTCAGCGAATAAAAAGACTGGCTAGGACAAAAGTGCTTCAGCTCTCAAAGTGTTCGATGCTGTACGCGCTGGTGGGAGGCCTCCACTCCGATAGAAGGACCGGGTGGAGAAGGACCTGTCTTCACTTGGTATTACCAATTGGCGCCAAACTGCCAAAAGGAGAGATGCGTGGCGCGTTGTTGAGGACACGGCTATAACCGCGTATATTATAAAATCTTTCTTAGCGATCATTTCAATTTGTATAAGAAGATAAGAAAATTTGAGCAAATAGTAAAATTTTCGAATCCCGAAATATTTAGCAGCGAATTTTTCGGGATCCCGAAATTTCGGGATTGTAATACACCGATTTTTGGATTCAATATCATCAACCATTCTGAAACTGTTTCCATTAGGCTCTAATAATCCACAGAGGTTGTAAATTCCTTTGGATATTCATATCGTTTCCGCTTTTCACAACGCTTGGCATTTCTCGATGAAAATGAGACTGAAGCTTTTCAAGTTTCACATTGCGATAACAGTTATGTTGACAGCAAACGCTTTACAACGTTGGCATACGACAAGCGCATGACTTCATTACGCACTTGAGTGACGCTCAATTGAAGCTTATTTTTGCACGCACCTTGAGTCCGAGTTACTTCGATGAATGTTACCATTACACTCAAGCCATGAAAGACCGACCGAAAGTAAAAGACAAAGCTTGAGCAAAAGTTAAGCATAAAGCAGCACGGACATACATATTCCTACACATGCATATGTGTATACATACAGACATCGAATCTAATAAACAAGTGCCGACTGCTGACAAGCAATATTTGGCTTAAAGTCGACAAACCAGCTACTGGATAGGCATGGCTGCTTGGACGAAATGGTAATGTATATGTAGTACAACTGGCTTTGCGGCTCACTCGCCTTGTTCGCTAGCTGGCTGACTGCCTGGCTGATTAGCTTGTTGGTCGTTGGCTAGCGGCTACACATTGAGTTGCTGGGGCTGCTTGAGCTACTCACATACACACACTCACACAAGCGCATTGTTAATGCAAAAGAACTCAAAATCATTGAGTTGTTGCTGCACACGCGAAAAAGTAGACTTGTACATATGTATGTAATGTCTTTAGTTGGAGCTGGTTTGGCTTTTTTGGTCTTGGCTGGCGGTAGAAGTGCTGCGTATGCGCACAAGTCGAGCAGTTCAGTCACAGTTACCAACTCCAACGGTTGAGATCAGTTGAACGGTTAGTGCGCAAAATCAAAAGCGTGGAACAGTTTTAACTTGAAAATTATTAAATTAACTGCATGAACAAATACAAATACATAGAAATATATATGTATATATATGATATGGGATTTTTTGTGGAAAAAATTTTATGAAAACAAGTTAATAGTAGAAACTCGCCAAAAAAGTTGTTGTGAAAAGGCAAGCAATAGTTATAAAACGCCTGCGTGTGCACTTTATGGATTCGTTAAAAATCAAGAGAGCATAAATTGTTAAAAAAAATTACTTAAAAAAGAAAAAAAAAATAAAAATATAAAGAAATACCAAAATTTAATATTTCGTGTGGGAGTGACAATTTAGTTTTACGCAAAAATCCTAATCTTAAAAAAATTAATATATAAAAAATTAATATATAAAATTAATATAAAATTAATATATATATTTTTATTAAAAAATAAATATTAAATATTTTTATTAAAAATATTTTTTAAAGCAATGTTTTTAAAACAATTTTATTTATTTTTAATTTAATTTGTTTAAATAAAATTATATTTATTTTTAATTTGTTTAATTAAAATTTTTAATTTAATCCATTTTTTATTATTGTAACAATTCAAAGTTAGAGAAAATTTTTAATTTTAGTTTTATTAAGTAAAACAACAGCGCTTTAATCGTGTGCATTCGCTAAAAAATTCCAGCTTCGCTGTTCCTAATTGACTGCGCTAGCAACGATTTCACTTTTCAAATGCAAATTAACTTTTTACTTTTAGTTCGAGCGACTGATGTTTTGTTTTATTTTTTTCTTATTAAATATTTTTTTTTGTTGATTTTTATATTTAAATTTTTTATTAAAATTTTATTTAAATTATATATTTTAATTATAATTATTTTTTATTATTTTTCATATAAAAATACAAATTTTAATTTTTTCCGAAAAAAATAGTGAAAGTTCAATTACAAAAAAAAACGAACAATAATTCCAACAGTGCTTTTAAAATATTTTTTTTTTTTAATTTTTTTTGTTTTTCTTTTATTATTTTTTTTAATATTTTACTTTAAAATTTAGTGCAACTTGCAGCTTAACTAAATCAACGACTGCATATTGTTGCTGTTTGTAAATTTGTGCAACGCTACGAACACATAAAAATACACAAAACCAAACACATACGCGGACAAAACAAAAAAATCAACGCATAATTGTTCTATTTTTTGAGTTTTAACGAAATACAAAAGTAAAACTTTAAAATATTTTGTTGTTGTAACGCATAGCAGCGAATCACTACTGGAATTCATTCGTTGAGTCTACGAATTATCACAAACAAAATGGTAAGTTATTGCATTGAAAAACACAAACGCATATTAAATATGTACGAGCAGCAGTAGTGTTGTGAAACGAAAGACTTAAGACACGAACTCGAACCGCACAGAGCCAATGCAATGCAATGCAGGCAAATAGATAAATGCGCCGCAGTGAATGACTGATTTGGCCATTTAAAGCGCAAATGCATGCAATGTACTCGTACGTGTTATTCGAGAGTATAAATATGTATGTATGTATATTACAATGATTTTTTGCGAAGAACAAAATCAGAAAAAAATCAGCAAAATCATTATTTAAAACACACACGCCGAATGTTATGTGATAATAATCAAATAATCAAATAAAATATTGTATTTACACCAAATTCGCTGTTTCTTTAATTCAACTCTATTTGAATGCACAAGAAATGCTTGTATTTGCGCATGTCTGTCTGCGCATATTTATGCTGACTGCCACAAATTTCACTTTCGTTGCGCAGCAAACATAATGTGCGGTTGAAAGTAGTACAGCAAATCATTTTCCATTGTATGGCATGAGATGTTTGTTAAACGATACGGTGACGCTTTCAAAATTGTAATTTTTTTACTTTTTTATGATAAATAAATTGCAAATGAGCGCATAGAAAATTAGACGACTTGTATTTAGCACTTTTATTCGCTGTGCTTTCATTTTAATTGTAGCGGTATTTCATGCACTGAGTTGGCTGAAAATGAAGCATAAAATAAAGTGAAATTAATTTGCAAAAAATTGCAAATATTTCGGAGAAATCACGTACCAGTGTGTTGCACGTTTGATTCTTCTCACAAATTGTTATGAGAACGCCATATTTAATTTAATAAATTATGAAATTATTTATTTTTTGTTATAAAATTAAGCAAAAATTTGTATTCAAAGGTATAAAATGCGCCATAAATATATTGAAATTTAATTTGAGTCTACTAAAAATTTAGTAGGGAGTCGCTTTTTTAATGTATCTTCATGTTGAAAAAAAAATGTTTCATTAGATAGGTTATAAGAAAAGGCAAATGACGATTAACTTAAAATAAAATTAGTATTTATCAATTTTATTTATTATTAAATAAGCAGTATATATTGTCAAGAGTAAAGTTCGTAATCATATTTCGTCATATGAAGAGTTGGTTTATTACCAAACTCTTTGGGGTTTAATTTGATTTATTCTTGAAATATTTTCGCTTTTATTCCTATTGAAGGGTTGGGCAGAGATCTCACTCTATCAAAATTTAATTTCCTCTTTTTTTGTATACTAAAGGCCCTGTTTGAGGTGATTCATTATATTTTAACCCGAATTAATCCACGATAACCATATGGTACGCAAAATTTATACCTTTATTTTCATAAATAACTTGAAATTTTCACTATAAAACTACCAACTACGCTTGTTTTTCGCATTATCCAGAAAATTTATAATTTAATATAATGAATCGCAAAAAATATTTCTTGTTCGTGCTCAGGCGGTCGAAATACATAGGTGTATATCATTTCAGAAAACTCTGAAACGTAAAAAGTTCTGGGCAGTACCGGGTTAAGCACTTTGTGTTGAAAATTATTGTAGCTATTTTATTTAAATAAATTTAAAAAAATAAGTATATAAATTGCTGAAGCTAGTGCACAATGATATTAATATTTTATGAGACTGCTTGAAGGCGTGACCAAAGTTTGGTTGAAAACTAACCTTAGACTTTTTTGAAGGATGTCGTTTTAATTCCTATTATTGTATATTTAGGTCGCAGTGACGCCCAATGGATATTAATAACATATATTAGCTGTTTTCAAAAATAATTGAAAAAAACATTTATTTTCTAAAAAAATACCAAATCATTTATCCAACAATTCACCATCATCGCAGGTTCGTTGCTTAAGTCTTTCGAATTTTCATTAAAGCGATACAAAATTAAGAACATTTTAGAATTTTTAATGCAAGTAGACAATGAAATCATCTCAAACACACTAATATCTGAATATATTTATGGCGTTGTATTCATATTTTTCCTATATTAATTAGAAGTTTAAAGAAAAACGACTTCCTGCAACAAGTTCGTAGCTTAAGACTTTTGTATAATTTCATGTTTTGTTTAAAACATGTTAAAATATAAAAAAATTAGAAATATATGGAAACTTATGGGTATTATTTGAATAGACTTGCAAAAATATTGTAATTATATTATTATAAACTTCGAATCAGACATTGTTTTAGCAGGGCGGTTATGAAATGGTTTCTATTTGGAATAAAGTATGAAGTGCAGTTAAGCTTGCTTAGTGTCGTATAAATATTTCGGCTGCTAAATCGATTTCGGATGAAAATTATAACAAAAATGTTCATGTTTATTTTCGAATCCACCCATTTTGAATGTTTTTATAAACTTGTCTGCAAGATTTACAAGAAATTTTATAAAGAAGAGTTGTTTTTAAAATATTGGTCACAGTAAAAAATAGAAAAAAAAATTTTAAATATATTAAAACAAAAATATTTCTTAAAATATAATTATATATAAATAAATATCTTTGTATCTAAACCATTTCAAAAACAATATAATTGAAATTGTATTAATGCATTTGTTTCAAATGAAAAACGTGTCTACAAAAAGTTTCGAAAAAAGTTTAAAAATCATATATACATACATACATATATTAATGAATATGTATGAATCCGCGATCAGCGTGTGCTTGTGTACATTAGTTGACACAAAATTAGGTTTGCTTGCAGCTAACAAGTCAGACCAGCTCGAAACTCGACCACATTTGGTCAAATCAAGCTAAAAGTTGCAGAGATACGATATATGCGGCACATACATACATAAATCGTTTTTGGATCGATCGTATATACCAGTATATTTTTATTGCATATACATACATATATAATGTACGCAATCAAAATCGCCATTCATATAGGCGCATAAGTAAAATATACATATATGCATGTATATAAGTTTATATATACTTACATATGTATATAAATAATTCATAAAACGCTTGTATGCTATGAAGTTCGATTTGCTACAAATCTCATACACTTAATTCATGTTTAAATTCAACACAGCAGGTTTTCATACCTATGTGTTACGCGAAATTTCTGTGTTCAAACAAATCGGAGCAAAATAACATTTTTGTTGTTTTTGTTTTCTTTTTTTTGCGCGAATTTTGCTATTGAAGCCAGTGAATTGCACGAAAAACGCTTAAAGAAATATATATGTATGTACACGTTTGCTTGAAATATAATGGCCAGAAAAAATACCGTTATTACTGCCCTAATGAAAATTGCGAAATTCACTTTCAAATAACGGTACATATGTACACGCGAATTTCGCCAAGTGCTTGCTTATACACACACACATAGCAATGCATATGAATACTTGTTTACACACACATTAATATATATATGTACATATGTATGGCTGTGTGCCACATCAATGTCTGAGTGCGGAATCGAGAGATTTCCTATTTAATTAACAATAATTACGCTGTAAACAAGTATTTACATATATATTTGTATGTCTGTATGTATGTCTGCATATAAATCCTGTCTGCACTGACCACTGCAGCGCGGCATAAACACTTAACGGTAGTATGGGTAAACATGCGAGTACCAGTTTTCACTACTTCCACAACTTATACCTTTACAACTACAACAAATACAACAACAACTATTATCACAATAACTTATAAAAACACTGGCTGATGATGACCATTGGGCAACGTGTGTTATGCGCGGCAAAGACTTTGGTCAAACTGTCGTCTGCTTTCGTCAATTCGCAGTTCATTTTCATTTATTTCTTTACAATTTTCTTCGATTTTGTTTCACAAATTATTTGTTTACTTTGGCATTGTTTAGGCGAAAAATCGTGCGAAGCTCGCAATTAAGGTTGAAGTCCTCAGCAGCATTTGATTTCTGTGTATTTTTCCTGCAAGCCTGTGTTCGATGTCATCTGTCCGCTGGGCACTTGACTTTTCTTTACTGTAGTGTTGTTGCTTTTAGCACGTTGCTGAGTTGCAATTTTGTCCATTGATCGAACAGGAAGTTGCTAAAATGTCTTAAGTGGAAGTTCATTAAACATACATACATACATACATACATAATACGTACATTGCTTATCTGTATGTGTGTTTGATTGTTAATGTTTGTATGAGTAATTGTTTAGTCCAACTTTTATTACACCCCCTGTTAAGTGCCTCGTTAGACGCATTTTTCTTTCAAAGTCAAAATGAATGCTAATTAACGGACGGACGCTAACTTTCGCGCGAATTTGATGCTATTTGAGGTGTTTATTACAATTGAACATATATGTAAATATATATATATATGTATATAAATTTATGCTTATTAGAGCTCAGCTTGTAAATTTTATGTTTATCTCAAAACTCTTAATAATCAAAATGTGTATTTGCGCACTAAAATGCATATTTTCTAATTTTTGCGGAAATTATTAAGAACATAAGTATACTTTCAGGAGCTTGAAAGAATATATTCTGCATTATTTAAATATAAATATAAAATTATATTTTCTTTCGAAAAAATATTCAATTGGATATATGTTAATCTGTTCTAATTAGGCCAGTCTTTAAATTTTTGAAAACATTGAAAGTGACTCTATAGAGATATAGAAAACCTGGAGATCTTCATACATACCGCAGTGATGTTCCCGAAACGATATTCCATAAATCTTTAATTAATACATATTTGAGAATTGAGTTTCCACTAAAAATCGGAAATTTTATGAAATATGCTCTAAATATAAGATATTCAAGAAATCGTTAGAGGAAAATTGTCATTGAGGGTTCATTTGTATAATATTTTATAGTAGAGTTACCTCCTATTGAGGAAAGTAAAAGAAAATTGTTTAAAACTAATTGCGCAAAATTAATGTCTTCTTCCGGAAAGTATTTTGAGGTAACTCATCTACACATATCTTCTAATAGAGTTGCCAAATATCAAAAAAAGCAAATCAGAATAATATTTGTACCAACTGCAGCAAACTTAAGAAACTCTTTCAGAAAAAATTTTGCTTGAAATTAAAAATATTTTGGAAGGGAGTCGCCACCTATTGGAAAAAGTTTAACTGAGAAAAGTGTTACCAAGTGTATAAAAAACTAGATGGACTTATGTACATTGCAGATCATTTGTATTCCAGATATTGCACATTTTTTATTGTCTACTTCAAAGACTTCGCTTCTTTAAGGGGTTACATGGGTTTCGTGGGTTTAAAAAATCGATTTTTCGTTTATTGGCTTAATAATTTCTACAACATCTCAAGAATATTAATATTAACCTAAATTTTGAAGTCAATCGGAATAATAGTTTCGGAGATACAGCCTTTGGAAGGTGTGCGCTCCAAGTCAAGTATTATTGTTACTCAAAACTTTAAACGCGGAAAGCTTTCTCGGAACCGTGTTTTCCAAGTCGGTTATCAAATGTTCACGAAAACTTTTTGCACAGTTGTTCGAGATACAATTTACTCGTGCTTGAACGAAGGATTTTATTTTTTTTTCAATTACAACTATTAAAGAAAACAAAATGTCAAGAAAATATGACCGAAATTCTTTTTTTTTTGGAAAAATGTCTGCCAAAATTCCAAATTTTATTTTTTTTGTCTTTCCTTCGTTCAAGCACGAGTTTATAGTCTTACCTAAAGCACTTATTTTTGCTTTTTCATTTTGGATGATACTGTCAGGAGTTTTGCTGACAACGCGTACGCACCTTTTTTCCGAGGGGTCACCGAAAATAACGTCACAATGGAGGAGTTTTAATTTTTTTTGGAAATTTCTTTAAATATGTATCTATAAGACAGAAAAAAGTTTGAATTAAATAAACAATTTTTTATATAGAAAAAAAAAATATTGAAAATAGGCCATTTTTTACGCGACGAAACTCATGTAACCCCTTAAGGCAATTAATTCAATTAAAAAACCGAAAATTGATGAGAAGAAATTTAAAGATATTTATTCAGAAAATCCAAAACAATAATCCAGACATAGCAATAAGAATTAAATGTATTGTCACAGAGCCGAATCTTACTAAAATTTGGCAATAGGGTAATTATTGTGGCAAATACCAGAGCCTTTTCAGTTTGCACACAAAATTAAAATTTATTGCACGTCGTAGCAATTCAATTATTACTTAATCTACCTTAAATCGCACACAGCACACATACCAGTCCTATGACCATTGACCCCAAGTCACTTTCTTTTGTTGGCGAAAACTGTAAGACCATGCAATACTCTCATAATCATTAAGTAATCGTTCGTTCGCTGTCGTTTACTGCTTCATTTTAATGATTTTTGTTGCTGGTGTTTTGTTGTTGTTGGCTGCTTTCAAGTAATTTATTAGTCGCCTGAAATACCAAACCCTTATTTTGTAGTTGAAATGCGCGAGCATTACAACGTTTGATCAACTATGTAGTTTATGGCGTTAAAAAGGTAGTCAATAAACTGACAATTTCCAAAAATGCCAAACAACAACACGTAGTTAGCGCAGCCAATGAGCTGAATTCGAAACGAGACGCGCTGGAACTAACAGTTGTATGATAGGCCATAGAGCCTCATAGATGTGTGTGTGTGTGTGTGTTGTCGAGCATGTGAAAATGCAGACTGATTCGTATGCACATGCAGACGTTGCCACAACATCAATATGTAAGCGAGTAACTAGAGGGGGATACATATGTGTGTGGATATGATTATGCATGCATGCTTGCATGTAGGTATGTGAGCTTTCCTCAGCTGTTGCATATATACAAAAGCTTACTTACATACATACATATTCCATAGGCCTGCAACGGCCGGCGTTCGGCAGCGACTATAAGTGAAATACCGCAACATAGCGTACACCGGCGCCACGCAACCAATTGCAATAATAATATTAACAACAACAGCAACAACACTAACTATAACTAAAAATGTAATGCTAAAGTTACACCGCCAATATGGGCAAACAAACAAACAAACAAATGAACAAACAGACAGACAGACCGCCATCACAACACATTCGCCTTTCACTTCGGCCACTTCACTTCACTCGCTGTGCACTGTGTGTAGTGTGCTTTATTGTAGCCGCGCCACTTTATACGAGTATGTGTGTAGCCTGATTGTGCATTGAAAGTTATCCGCAACGCCAGTTGAAATGGAAAACCGCCCGAAGTGTCCCAAAGTGGAAAAACGAGTCGGTAACCGAATCAATGCTGGCTGTTGCATTGAAAATCTGCAAGTCAGCGCTCAAAAAGTGGCGCATGGAAAAGGAAAACTGTAAATGGCAAGTGTTGGCAAACACAAAAACAAAACTCAAAAAATAATAAATAATATTGGCATAATAAATGTCGTAGTCATGTTCGGTTAAATGCCGAAAAAGGAGCAAACAGAAGTTGTCAAAGCGCGAAAAAAAATTAAAGAGGAGCGGTTTAATGCTTTTGGCTGTTAGAAAGGGTTGGCTCAAAGCTAATATTGTTAAATTGCCGTTGGCATTTAATAAATTATATTTTTAAATTTACACATTTTCCAAACATAAATAAGATTTTCTCTTTCGAGTTGAGGATCATGAAGAAAACAAAAAATTAAATATAGAAAATTATAAAAAAAAAATAATTAAAAATAAAAAAAACATAAAAAAATAATATTTTAATTAAAAATCTTTAATATTTAAAAATAAAAAATATAATTGGAAATAAAACAAAATTTCAAGAAAAAATTAAAAAAAAAAATCAAACATAAATTATAAAAATTTAAATTTATTTATTAATTTTTTTTAATATTTTGCTTCAGAAAAATAATGTTTTCATGGTAGACACTCCTTATTACTCAATGTCCATCGTTGGTTATATGATGTTTCCGAGAACTCGTCAGCCTTGTGAGGCTAACCTTAAATCATTATAAAAAAGTATTTGCTAATTTCATTCAATTTAATTGATTGTCATCTGTAATTCTCAAATGGTTTATTGGAATCAAAAAATGTTAACAAATACACATAACATAAAATTAAGTTTTGCGAAAAATGTGTGTACGAGATGCGTTCAAAAAATAAGGGGCATTTTCGATTTTTGAACTTCTTCCAATTGTCGAAACACTTCCCATGTCTGGTAAATACGGTATTGTTTTTGGCTTAGAATACACGAACAAGCAACGAAGTGTGAGCTTTTAACAAACGAAAATCGCCATAAAAACATGTTTAACCTTTGTGTCTGTTGCAGCCAAAGTAGGCAATGAAGAAACGTGGAGATTTTATTGTGCTTCAGCTGGAGTTTTGACATAAAAGTTTTGATTTTTGGACAATTGGAAATTTGAAATTAAAATTCCCGTTATTTTTTGAACACTCTTAGTATTTTATGGCTAACGAACATAGTTATTTTTAATTTTTTTTGAAATTTATTTTTTGTTTTTCCTTTTTATTTCTATTTATTCTATTGCTTTTATCTACATAACATATTTTTTAAAAAAATTATTGTACACTTACGATTCAACTTTCTGCTAGTTTAAAAATGCGTTATGAAACACATAAACCAATTCTCATTACGACCAATTAACGTCTCAGTGGCTTAGTGGCTGACACCACTATCATAAGAAAAATAAAATACCTTAAGAAATAATTAGACTAGCTCGTTTCCTGTTAAATCTACTTACGTAAAAGAAATAAACTCATTCTCACATAGAAAAATAACTATTTATGCATAATTATATAAATTAAATACCTTTTTACACTGAGCAATTAATTCTACATTTGATTGAAATTTTTATGGAAATAAACTGCGATATATCCGTTTAGATAACAAAATCGTTGCAAAACTGGTGCTTTGTAATTAAAAACGTGTATTTGACACGCTTGCACTAGTTAAGAAACGCTGCACTACACACACACGAGCGCCTTCATAGTTGAAAGCATAGAATGTATGAATACTCGCATTTCATTCAAGTTAGCAGAGTGAAAACATAAATATTTCATTAGTCATAAGCATACATCAAACATATGCTTTGTTAATATATTTGACTTTTGCTTAGCACCCCAGCCACTGCACGTGTTAAACAAAAGACTCAAGCGACAAACCTACCACAATGCAAAGCAGCGCAGTAGTGACAGATACGCTATGCCACAATGCTGAGTTATTATTTTTTTTGCTCAGCAACGCTTTCGTGTGCGCAAATATGGTTGGCCAAGTTCTATATGCATAGGGGAATGTTGCGCATGCGCAAATGCTAAACACTTACTAGCGTACATATAGAATTCTATATGTGTTTCTATTTACACTATGTATATAGTAGTGTACATAAGTGTGTCAATAATGAATGTTGCAGTGCAACTGTGCAGAGAAAGTTGTTTTGCGCACATTTATGGTGATTGTTCTGTGTGTCGCCGCAAAATATTAAAATATATATATATATTTATATATATACGCTAATAAATGTTATGTTAATTTGTGAATGTGTGTGTGTGTGTGTGTACAATTCTTATTTACGTTTACTAAACACGCCTCAAAGTAATACTCGCTGTAATTACAGTAATGAAAACGCCGTGCGTGCGGTAAACGCTCGTCCTTGTGTGTGGCGTGTAAAAACGTCAACACAAAAATCGCCATAAACAAGCGCTAAGCAAAACAGCTAGCGGAAAATAAAACAATTTTTATTTTATTACAATTTTTTTATTTTTATTTATTTTTTTATTTATTTTTATTTTTGTATTATTTTAAGAGGCCAATCCCTTTGGCGACAGTGTACTTTATGCGTACAAAGTGTGCGAATAGTTGTATAGACAAACATATATACGCTTATATTGCTATATATATATATATATACATATATATATATATACTAAAATTTTTATGCGTGCTTGCGAGTTGTAAAAGGTTAGTGCAACAAAAAATGCCGCAAGCATTGGAAAAACGCCAGCACAAGTGATATATTATTATATATACATACTTACTTATATATAATACACATATATATACTGCTGCTCAAGTAAACAGCAGTGGCGACTGCTTCACGCACCCATTAAATTAGCCAAGCGACGGGATTGCTGCGTTACCTTTCATAGTTGCACACTTACAGCCACACACAAACATACATACAACAACAAATAAATGCGGTTAACCAAATATAAAATACAATATGAGATTGCAGTTATTATTATTCGCGCGTTGAAAAGACTTGGTGACGTTGCAAATGTGTGTTTCGACTGTGGCAAGTTGCAGTAATGCGATACTCACATATAGAAATGCAGAAATATATATGCACATAAAAACACTTACTTTTGCCAGCATTCACCTACAACAACAGCAACAACAATATATTGCTGTTAAAATTCGAGTAACTGCAAAAAACCCCTCAGCTCAGCGTCGCTCATTGTCTTCGTGCGCTTCCTGCTTTGGTACGAAAAATAAATTACAAAGAAATAGCGGAAATTAAAAGAGAATCGCTTAATTGCACGCCTTCGCCTGCCTGCGCATTAGTGTGTGTGAGTGTCTTGTATTTTTGTATTTTCAAAGCATTTACACCAACGAAAATTCGTAGTTTAAAAAAATCAATAATAAATTAAAAACATTTTTTTTCGTTTAGTTTTACTTCTTAATAACCAAACAATTGCGCTGAAATGAGATTTTCTTGGTTTTTCGGCTTCTTGCTTAGATTTATGGCGCATTGTTTGGCTATCTCAATTTGCTACTTGCCACTTCCGTTTACAATTTATCAAAAATTTTTAACATGTTCTGTGTAAATTAGACAACATCACTGTTTGTTGTTCTTGCTTGCGAAAGTGTGAGAACAGCGATTTTGTTTTGATAAATAAAAGTGATGTTAATTAACATTTTACCTTGATTAAACACGGTTAGCAGTGGTTTTAGCATTTAAGCGGTAAAATAAATGTATATGTGTGTATCTGAATATGAATGAAGAAATATCGATGTTTGAAATGTTATTCAGAATAATCAATAGCTCTAATAATTAGCCCAATTTTTTAATTAATCTAATTCGAATTACTCTAATTAATAGCTTCTTCACAAATTATGGTTGGAGTAGTTAATAATACAGTTTACTAATTATTTTAAATTCAATCGGTAATATGTTAAACGAAACTACTTTTATGTAGTTTTTGACCGTTTAATATTTTTTTTATTAGACTTAAGGGGCTGTACCAGTGTAACCTGAAAAAATTAGGCGATTTTCGGGAATTTTTTTACTCGATCGAATGTTTCGAAGTTTTTTTGACATAATAAAGTATATTTTTAGCTTTTTTAGCTGAAACAAAAAAATTAAAAAGGGTATTAAAGTTGAAGATATTTTCTATACAATGACCTACGATTTTTGAAAAATATCAAAAATTAACAAAATGGTGTGGTTCTGAAGAAAAATGTAAAAATTTTAAATTTTGAAAAATGAAAAAATTTTATGTTTTTTTATAGTTGGCAACTCTATTGAAAAATAATTATATTTTAAATTAAATTTTAGTTCTTGAATTTCTTACTTTTCGCGCACATTTTACAATAATTTCAGTTCACTTTTCACTTTTCTGATGGTTGGCAACTCTATTCAAAAATAAGTATAAATTATAATTTTACTTGTCGTCTTCATATTCTTCAGGGTTCACTTTTTGAGCTATATACATACATATGTAGATATATAACCTTAATATATATGTATGCATGTATGTGATTGGCGTTGAACTGTTTAGCCGGTTATAGCCGAATCGATGAGAGCGCGCCACTCCTCTCTTTCCTTCGCAGTTCGGCGCCAGTTGGAGATTCCAAGTGTAACCAGGTCGCTCTCCACCTGATCCCTCCAACGGAGTGGAGGCCTTCCCCTTCCTCGGCTTCCTCCAGCGGGTACTGCATCGAACACTTTCAGGGCTGGAGTGTTTTCGTCCATTCGGACAACATGACCTAGCCAGCGTAGCCGCCGTCTTTTTATTCGCTTAACTATATACTATATTCTCATTCCTAGAGCTCTGTATCAAAATGTATACTACTATGGATTACCAGATTACATTTAGTTAGACAATGTTTATTGGGATAGGTTGTGGTTAAATAAGACATGTTTGCATATTGCAGTGTTAAGTGAGATAACATTAAGGTAAGATAAGATAATCTAACTAAAAGTTGAATGGTTTAGGGTAGGTAAGATTAGAACTCTGCTAGAGCTAAAATCTAGATTAGATACGATTTGAATCGATTGCATTGATTATATTGATTTAAGATTTCCTTGGGTTAACCTGGATTAGATAAGATTATTTGTTTGAACTTGGTTAAGAGTGATTGGTTTGAGTTAGGTCAGGTTTTAATATTCTTATCAGGTCTGATATGGTAAAATATATTCGATTTTGGTAATTTAGATTAAGCTTAGTTGTTTAAGATTACCAATTAGAATTGGGTTAGGAAATATAAATAGCTTTAACTTGGCCATGTTATGTGGAATTTGGTTATAAGGATTAGTAGGGATGTCTTTCAGTCTTATGTGAAATTATTTCATAACATTTCAATGGAATACTGAATCTAATTAGACATTTATAGTTTTCACTTTTAATCTTTAATTACTCAATTAACTTTATAACATCTAATACCACCTAAGCGACAGAATATGCGATCTAAAACTAATTAATTATCTTAGGATGTATATACACATAAATACTTAAATTAGAGTTAATTCCAATCGACTGAATTTTCAGAACACACAATCACTCAAGGCAATTGTTATTAAATAATAATAAAATTTATGAATTTCTGCACAATTATAATTAAAATGGAAATCGAAATCGTTTTCCAATGCTAACACGAAATGACAACAATTAGTTGTCACGAGCACGCGTGTTCGCCAGCTGTAAATTGCGCAAAAACACAAATATGAAGGTAAAGTCACCAAACAGGCGGCATTTAATTGATTGGCATGAAGATATGAACGACGACAAAAAATGCTCACAAGCCATAGGTGACTTATTAAAGCGGCTAATCAATGTGTGTCAATAACATAAGCCAAGCAAAGAGTGGCAGTAAAATTGAAAAATAATATGCAATTTTTAAAACAAAAGCAATGCAAACAACAAAAAAGATTACGAAACATTATGACAGAGTTATATGATAGACGGCACGCTCATATGAACATATATAATATATGCAGACAAAAGTCTACCAGCGTTATACTTCACTAAGCTACTGGATTAGCAGCTGCATAAATTGAAAAAAAAAAAAATGAATATTCATTGTCTAATATTTTATTGTAGTCTGCAAAGAGTGGCTTCAAATAAAAATGCAGTTGTAATGCTTTGCACCGCTTCGCGCATGCGCCGCCGAGAGAAATTAGAAATGCAATTTGCATGCAAAAAGAAAGAAGCGAAAGAGCAGCAGCAGAAGAAATGCGGTAATTGGATAAGCAGCATTACATCGCAATGCGTTTTTTTCGCATATGTAATAGCAGCGCACAGTTCAAGCGTTTTGCGTAATCAGTTAAGAAAGTACCAGCGCACAACAAAGGAGAGCTAAAAGTGGACGACAAAAAACGCATTAACGTAAACAAATATGGATTGTGTAAGAGTTAATTACTACACGCATCATAAGCGAATACGTTTCACTTGCACACATGCTAATTCGCACGACGAGCAACCGGCGAAATCAATCAAAATGTGGAAAATTAGACAAAATGGATTTGTTGAACGCCAACGATTTCATAATAAACAAAATTGCCATAACAATTGTTGCTAATTAAGTTTTCAGCTTCGTCGTTGTTGTTGTTGTCTGTGTTGTCTGTGTTTATAAAAATGAATTTAACGCTTGCTACCAGTCTGCAGTTTAACAGCGCTGTTGGCCCTAAAGGCTCAAAACGCTGTCGGGTGTAGTCAATTGACTTTTTTGTTTTTGCTTTTGGAAATCGAAAACTTGAGATTAATGATTGCGGAGTTCAGCGCAATTTAACCTTTTAACTTTAAATTAAAATTGTTGGATTTTATTAATATTTTTTATTTTTTTTTGAACTTTTTATTTCTCTATTTTTTAGATTTGAAAGAAAAAGTTAATTAAATCGGATTTTTAGTGTTATATGAGTTAATATATTTTTTTGAAAGCATTCACTTTCATTTGCTATATGCATATTGAGTATATGAATGACAGCTCCTCTAAAAATAGTTCCATAGGCAATCTTGTATTACCATTTAATAGTGATAGTCAAAGTGTAAATCAGTAAATCTGAAATCAAAGTTTTCATTAAAAGATAGCAGGCTTTAAATGTACTAGAAAAGGGATATAATACTAATAATAAATAGTATTGAAATGATAAAGCATTTTTTAAGGAGACGGAAGAGGAATCTTCTTCTATTCTAAAAGACTATTTTGATATAATTATAGCGCAATATATTCCATAAACTGCTGATCATGTTAAAATATATACATAACATCATGAATTAGTTTGAGTACAAATTTCAAACAGCTGGCAACCCTTTATGAAAAAAAATATTTCAGTTATAAGTCTCCTTTTACAACTTTACTTTCATATCCATATTGTAAATTGCCATGTAATTATTTTATTAATTTACAATACTAAACAGGTGGCAACGCTATTTAAAAATTTCATATTCTAATTTTTTGAATTCGGTTAGTTATTTGTTTACAATATGGTAGCGTTTTGTATCTTAAAAAAGTGTCTCTTATAAAATTCCAAACAGGTGGCAACCCTTTATAAAAATTGTTTCAAGAATAAGTCTACATTTACAATTTTACTTCGACAGCTAGATTGTAAAGTTTCATTTAATTATTAATTTACAATGCTAAACAGGTGGCAACCTTATAAAAATTTGTGTTTTATAGAAAGCTTCTGCGATATGCTCACGAAAAAAGTTTAATTTTTAAAAATAAGTCCAATGAGATTGGACTCCATCATTTTCATCTAACACGCTCTACATTTTTGGGTTCCCTAGAAAATGTTCCCGGGGAAAATTTTTCAGTTATTGTTGAGCCTGGTAACTGGTGCAAAAATCCATATCATTTGCTATTCTGTCGATGCTTAAAGGTATTTCTATACATCTTCTGTAACTCGTTCTGTGACTAAAAGAAACCGATCGCAGCTAACTTCGCTTAAAATCCTCAAACTTCCTAATTTTCTAAGTTTTTAAATCCGTTTGATTGTTTGTTGCCAACATGAAAATCTTTTTATATAGGAATCATTTTCTCTTAAAAATTTCCAAGCAGGTGGCAACAAATCACTTTTTTTAATTTTAAATAATAAAATATCGTACCGAAAACAACAAATAATTAAAAAAAAAAGTATTGCTGCAGAAAATTAAATTTTTTAACCAAAATATTTTACCGACTTCTTACTAAATTCCTGCCCGACTCATACGAAGTAAGCGAGTTCGTTGCATAAGTCTTCTGTTCTCCCACAATCAACTACTTAAATTCCCGTAGCAAGCAAATAAGGAACTAAAAAATATTGTCATTATGTTAAAAATAGATTTTCATACCAAAAAGTAATTAAAAATTATGGAAAAATTAAATTGCAAGTGAAGCCAGCTTGTTTGCATATTGTCACTAAGTAAGAACATTTGAATTCTTAACGAACCGGCTTATGACACAGCAGCTGCGCAGTTCATTTAGCCACATGGCATTTGAATATGCATATTTATAAGCAGATGCGGACGGCGCTTATTAATTCTGCCGTCTGCAAAAAGTTATAAAAAAGTGCAATTTATGTGTTTTCAAAAATCTGCCGAAGATCTTTCGAGACACAACAACACATACTTGCTTGCGGTGAAGTGCAAGAGCACACATATACACCTGGGTGTGTGAGTGTGTTGGTGAGTTTTAAATGATTGTTATATATTTACATATCTACCATCAGCGTTTGATGCATGCATTAAGCGGCATTCTTTTGCCGCACTCATTGTTTTTGTCTCTGTTGTTGTTGTTTATTGATAGCTTGATTGTTGTTGAGTGCAGCAAACGTGTTTTAGCAATAACAAAAACAATAGCAAAAACTAAGTTAATAATAATAAAGCGTTTGCCATATTCTTTGAAACGCAGTTGTAATTGCGTCTGCAATTCGTAGAGTCTTCTGCCAGTTTCTAATTGTCTTTATGAATATTAAAAATGCTTAGCTTATTACTTTGTTTATGACAAGTCATCTGCTCTTCTAAAATATGGTATATTATAATGGTATTGAAGTTGCTTCAACCAAGAAGAACTTGCTCTACGCTTGCATATTTTATTATTTTACAACTGTAGAAATAGCAGTGTTGATATTTAAGCATTTCCAATGCTACGCTCATTGCCATTTAATGTATAAGTTATCTCACAACTATTCAAATCGGTTTCTTTAAGACGTTTTATGTCAGTTTTTCAGCGTTAAAAGCTCTTTCGTTTGAATAAACATGGGTTCAAGTGTAGAATTCTACAAATTTGTTGTTTTTATCTTGAAATGAGATAACTGAGATATCTGAGAATTCAGGTTTTTTTAATTCGTTGAAATTCCAACAATTCTGTTTAAATATAATAGCCATACTATTAACATGTGAAGGTTTCGAGAGTATTCTTGAAACTTCACTGAAAAGCTTTTGCCACTTTTCAAGGTATTTTTGAAATACTTTGACTGTTTTAGCATAAAGTTTTTAAATATTTCGTAAAATTTTCTGAATTCGTCTTCGTTGTATTTTTATATCGCTTTTATTACTCTTTCTATGACTAAATTTGTATAGAAAATATGAACCGCAGCCAACTTCGCTTAAAATCCTGAAAAACGCTCCACGCACTACATTTTTGGGTTGTCTAGAGTTCGGAATTTTAGTTATTGTTGAGCTTGATATCAGCTTAAAAAAATTCGATCTATTTTCTGTTCGACCCAGGCTCAGCAACAACCTTTAGTTGTTTTATCCCTTTTATTATCTATGATTAGATATATATATAGAAGAAACCAACCGCAGCCAACTTCGCTTAAAATCCAGAAAAACGTTCCACGCACTACCTCTTTGGGTTCTCTAGAGTTCCGAAAATGTTCCAGTCTGGTTCAAATGTTCGATCTATTTTCTAATTGATCGACACTTAAAGCCTCGTTGTATGACTAAATATATATAGATAAACCAACCGCAGCCAACTTCATTTAAAAGCCTAAAAATTGGTAATTTTTTTCGATTTCCATAGTTCAAGCAGCAGTTTTGACAGAGAAAATAGAGATAAAATAATGATTTAAACAACTGAGCATTTTTTTTTGCATTCACTAATCAAAAAAATATCTCCAACGGTACTCTTTAACTTTTATTGAATGAGCCATTCATCAAATTTATCCGAAATCAACGCATTATTTAAACCATAAATACTTTCATGTCATAAAAGCAGCTTGAGGTTTAGATTCCAGCAAAATTCTCATTTTATTAAAACGACCTTGTTGGCCTGTCAAATCGCTGCGCTTAGCCAACAATTCGTGCGCAAGAAGTTTCCATTTCTGCAGCGCGCAGCGTGAAGCAATCAACAAAATGTCAAAACTTTAAATTTGTGTCAGCTACCATTCGCCAAACGCCATTGCTATTGTCGTCATAGCGATGAAGTTAATGCAGTTATCAGGTTCGTGTACTTAGTCTTTTATTAACACGAGCGCATCAATTGAAGAGAGTTGCTAAAGAACGAACGCTAAAGAAGTTTAAGTTAACTAGAGTTGAACTTTTATTAAATCACGTTAAATAAATTTGTGTCATGTAAATGTTGGGCTGCTGGCAAACTAAAGTAAAATAATGTGATGTTGAGAAAAAAATATCAAAAAAAAAATCTAAAAATTAAAAAAAAAAAAATAATAATAATCTAAAAAAATTCCTGTTTTAAATTGCTGGCATTTGGCGGAAGCACTTATCATAAATTTTGCTGTTTTATTAATTTTTTTTTTCATTTTTTATTAACACTTTTTTGCGTAGATTTTTCATTGCGACAGCCATTTCAGCATCGGCGCATTGGCTTATGAAAAATTACCACGACTTTTGTGTTAATTTGACAGTGAGAAATTACCAGAATGACAGCTTAGCCTTAGCTATGTGCCGAATTTAAGCGAGATATCAGCTAAATGGCATTTAGCAAATATTTTATGTGCAACTGAGGGGAAAAATACCAAAAAAAAAATCATAAAACAAGCAAAAAAACATTATAGCTGTGACACGAAAAATACCAGCCATTGAAAGCTGTAAAGGCTGTAAAGCTACATGCTGCTTGGCTACTTTAGAAAACTTCAAAGTGTTCGCTAGAGCAGCGTGTAGCGGTCGTTGTCACTTCAAGCGCTGAGAATGTCAACTCAAATGCGGTTGATTGCCTATTTTTCGCATGACAAAAAACAACAAAAAAAGAAAAAAAAATGCAATTAGGCAACATGTTTTATGCGCCGCAAGTAAATGTTTTCATTTTATGTACTCACTTGCCGGCCGCCAGCGCTCAAGAACTGCAGGCACACAAACGCAAGCTTACCACTATTTTCAAAAAAAAGTGTAATGAATAAAAATATGTTATTCAAATGCTTGTTACAGCGTTCGTTTTTCGCAGCATACCGCTCGCCAAGGCTGCTGCCTAACGCTGTGTGACAAATCAGTGGAACGGAAGTTACTCACCCATCAAGCAAAACGACTTGGCTGGCTGGCTGACTGACTGGCTATCGAGTGTCCATAGTGTCTCTAGAAACCATTCAAGTGTTGAATTATTTATTTGCCAATATTACAGCTCGTTTGTGTGTGCAATTTAAATGCAGATATGTGGCTATGCATATTACGCGACTGCATTCGGTTGAGTGTATTTATTTGGTTGAATGTGGTCCAGTATCTGGTATTCAGCAGTGGGAGGCCACCACAATGAGTCATAAACATGTTTGCGTATAATGTTTTATTTCATCGTTAGAAATTTACTAAATGCAGTCATTAAGTCTCCGATTAGTCGCCACTAACTAGTTGATGCCTAATTTGCATTCTCGGTACATGTAAATTATAGATAATTTATTTTTTTTTTTAAGAATATTCCAAATCGTTACAAATTCTCGAATAACGGTATATTTCACGAGAAATTATCATATTGAATTTTTAAATCTCAAAGCTTTAAAGAAAAATTTAAATGAAAGCCATTTCTTCGATTATTATCGAAAAATTAATTTTTTAAATTTTGAGTCTTTCATCGAAAAAAATTTCAATATTATCTTAGTCATTTAATTATTGAACATTTAACGTAGAAACTCTCTCTTTATAAAAGTGCTTCAGTTTTTAGTTATAAAAGATATCGACCAGCAAGCTCATCCCTAACATAACATTTAAATTTAAAAACAAAGAATAGAACAAGCATGATACAAGTAATGACGCATAGTTTAAAAAAAATAAATTTGTTATTTTGTAAAACTATCGATTTATCGATTAATATACATCGATTTGTCGATTAATGAATATCGATAAATATAAAATATTTGCATATTGTTTGTAAAATTAGCGATTAACAAATATCGATATATCGATTAATACATATCGATAAATCGATTTTTTCATGTATAAGCGAAACCAAATCTGTGTTAAATGCTAAAACTGTATTCTAACGTTATCGATTGTTATCGAATTTAACCGTTACTTTCGATATACATTTATTAATTAGTCTTTCATTTCGAAGATTATCGAACAGACATCGATATATCGAAAAACTAAAGATATGCCAGTATGTTAGTACTCCCTAAGGAGAAAATATATATTTAATACATTTGTATATCGATAAACGACTAATTGTGACTCATAATTATGGTGATGAATAGATATGACTGACCTTTTTCAATCCAATTATAAAGATGGACACTTGAGTATACCTAGAAGGCAGAGAAAAAAATTTAATAATAATTTTTAGATATATTTAGAAAATAAAAAAATAGAAAATATAAAAAAGAAATATAAATTAGAAAATCAATTTTTAAAGAAATAAATAGAAGAAATAAATATAATAGAAGAAGATAAAAAAAATATTAAAAATATTCTAAGCTTATAAAATAACATGCTAAAATCAAGACAAGAACTGCTTAAAATCACTGCAAGTAAATAAAGAATGAGTAACGTCGGCGAGAACAAGATCAGCTGTTGAAAATTAACGAAATTTTAAAGCATATGTAGCCTGACTAGCTGGCCGTTTCAGCACATGTTTTTTGCAATTTCAAAGCGTTTATTTTTATGCACTTTACTTGCGCTGTGCCATTGGCTGATAAACCAAGGACGACTGCTATTTAAACGCTGCTGTGAGCGGTTGCAGTTTGCCAGCTTTTTGCTGTTGTTGTCATTGTTGTTGATAACTACAAAACATTACACGCTCGTTTCTAGTACGCTTGCCGGCTGCTGCAGCTGCACCCCTCTGCTGATATTTAATGCCATCGCATTTATTTATTTATTTTAGTTTTGAGTTTTGTGTTTTTCGCTGCAGACATGCCAACATGTGAGGCGAGTTGACTTATCACCAAGCGTAGCGGTGCATTGCACTCAAGAGTTTTGCTTAATTTCATTTATTTTTAATTTATTTACGGTTTTCTGCGCTAGGCGTTGTTGAAGCGCTGGGCGAACCTGTACGCGCAGCGCAATTGCTGTATCAGAAGCCCTTTTTCTTGTTGAAATTGCAGGAAATGCAAGCGCTCATGCAACTCAAGCAATGAAGCGCAACGACTTGGGTGTACAGTTAATTTGTAATGCGAATATAAATAAATATGAAAGTGAAGTCACAATACACGCTATTGTAACAAGCATCAGTGATATTAGGAAATTTAGTTTAATGATATGCACTGCATCACAGCAGGCGGAAGCGCGGGCGTAACCACCACTCCAGCGTCTCCATTGTCTTCAACGAGGATTCCTAGTGAATATATATGTACTTGCATATATGAAAATATTACTTTTGTTATGCGCATGCGATTGCATAGTTATGAACTGAAAGTGGGTTTCACTTAATAAATTTATGCAAAAAATATATTGCGTATTATTTTATGCGCATGTGCCTTTTTTTATTTTTTTGTTTGTATTTTTGAAATTAAAAAAAATATATATTTTTTCTATATTGAAAAAGAAAAAAAAAATTTTTTGTAATTTTTTTTTGTAAATTTTTTTTATAATTTTTATTTATTTGTAAAATTTTTAAACAATTTTTAATATTTTTTTTCAATATTTTGAATTTTTTATTTTTAATTTTTCTATTATTTCACTTTTTTTTCAATTTTCCCTCTTCATTTTGGCACGCAACGCACTTGCTGGTGACTGTTGCCATTGCATTTGCATTCGCCAACAGCCAACCTCACCTAACCATTGTTATGTGACGTGCAGCTGTGATTTTTTCAGTTAACTTCTTGTATACAACACGTTTTTGTCATAAACAATTGGCTTCACAGCAAACACACACATTGGTTGTTGTCGAATGGGCGCATTGTGGTTTGGCTCACTGCCTAATTTACCAACACATACGCACCTGCAATATGCATGTAATATACAATAATACACATTTACATGCATAAATAATACACCGAGTTATGCGCATTTCCATGCATGTTGCATGCTGCTTATGTCTGAACATTAGCATTTGCATAAGTAGTTGCTTACATAACTAGCATATAATTTTACAAGGCACAGCTGTTAATGGTTTCAGCAATTTTCAAATCACAAATTTTTGTTTGGCTTCGCCTGCTTCATGAAGTTCGTCGCTTAAGTCTTCTGTTGTTCGCTTCTATGGCTAAACTATTTAATGTGTTTTTATGCTTGAGTAACCAGCTATGTAGGCATCGATAACAGTCGAGTTTCAACTATGAACTAAGAGATTTAGTTACACAAATGAAATAAAAAATCAGTAATGAAGATTCATACAGACTTAGATATGCCTGAAATATGGTTTTTGTTGATAGAATGACTGGTGTGCCAAAATTCTTAAAATGTGCAGTAAAAGGTGTGTTATTACAGTAATATTACAAAAACAAAATAGAAAATGTATACTGAGTACTTCTGCGACGTTCTCGGTAATATCGAATTTCGGAATTTAAAAAAATATCAAAAATAAAGTAATTTATTTGCCATTATAATATATCGTGATTTTTAATAAAATTTCACAATCCCGAAATGTTAATTTTTGAAACTTGCAAAAAAAATAGCAATAAAAAATAAAATTATTTATTTGTCATCCTAATATATTGTGGTATTTGATCAAATTTTGCAATCCCGAAATTTAAATTTTTTAATCCCGAAATTTCGGGATTTAGAAAATTTTCAAAAAAAATTTAGCAATTCAATTACCATCATAATTTATGATATTTAGTAAGACGAACATAAGAGCATTTGTTATTTCATGAAAATATCACAATCCCGAACTAATCTTTGTAATTCTAAAATTTCGGGACTGTAAAAATTATCGGAATTTAAGCAATTTAATTAGCAACATAAAATATAGTAATATTTCGCAAGATAAGCAGTAAAATGCTAATAATCTCGAACTAATATTTTTCGGACTCCGAAATTTCGGAATTGAAAATTTTTGAAAATTTCAGCAAGCAAGTTAGCTCATAAAATGTAGTGATATTTAGTAAGTTAGTAACATCAAAAAACTAGTAATTTCATGAAAATACCACAAACCTGAAAGTAGATTATTTGAATCCCGAAATATCGAAATTTAAAAAATTTTCAAAAATCATGTATTATAGTTGCCATCATAAATGTTAGCGAAATATGAGAAGATAAACATAAAAGCGCTCGTAATATCATAATCCCGAAATTATATTATTTATCTCGGAATTTTCGGACCTTTTAAATTTTCAAAAATGATGTTACTCAGTTTCCGCTTTATGATATTAAGTACGTTAAACATCAAAAAACTAGCCATTTCACGAAAATACCACAAACCCGAAATTAAATTTTTCGAATCCCGAAATTTCGGAATTCATAAATTCTTCAAAATTTAAATAACTCAATTGCCATCATAAATGCTAGTAAAATATGATAAGATAACCAACAAAACACTGAACATTTCATTAAAAGACGATCGCCTTCAAAAAATATTAAACGACAATTCTTGACATTTAGTGTTTCGAGATGTTGAGATCGTGAGATCGAGCAGAACATTACACTAATTAATAGCTAGTCTGTCAAGCGTGCACAAACTGCTTGTTATACTAGGCTAGCAAGTGTATAAAAAATATATATTTCGCTTGATAATTTAATGACAAACAAAGCAACGACAACAACAACAACACATTCGCATTAAACGACTGGTTAACCTTGCACACATCAGCAACATCAGACGAAATCGACAACTGCACAAGATTTACTTTACTTAAACGTAGATAAATGAAGACAAAAAGAAAATAAATAATAAAAAAACAAAAAAAAATCTTTAGTAAAGTAAAAAATATATAAAAATAGTATGAATAGCGGTCGTAAAAAATAAAAATAATAAATATGAACTGGCAAGTGTAAGATATAAGAAGTCAATGGTCATATAGAGGGGCATGTTTTGTATAAGTTGCGTACAAAGCAGTACAAAAAATAATAAAAAATGAAAAAAATTAAAATAGAAAAAATAAGAAAATAAAAAAAATATCAAAATATAAAATTATCAAATTTTTTTTTTCAGCGCTGTTAAACATAAAATTTGTTAAAACGTTTTATAAATTAGTCAACACATTTTTGGTTTATACATTTGTTAGTTTTGTATTTTTTGTAGTAGTTTTTGAGCAATATAACAACTTATGCATTATTAAGTTTTCTCAGGCGGGTATCATAAATGTTGGGTGTGCTGCCATGCGAAATTCACACAAGCGTACAACAACTTGGAAGCACTTAACACACAGTGCCACTGACCACTAATTAGCAGCTCATATATGGCGCTTGTTTCAACATTTCAGCAAATTTACAATCTAGTCTTTGCACAATTTGGTATTTGCTCACACACACTGACACACAAATGTGCCGCTTTAGCCTTTCAAGTAATGCGCAAATCGGTGAGCCCTGCCCACCTAATGACTAGCGCAAACGGATATTGCCGCAATGCGCTGACTAACTAATGCATATGCTTAATGAATATATTTCTGGTTTTCTAGAAAAATTAAATAAAAACATATGTGAATTGTATGTAGAAGACTACAATATTAAAAAAACTCACTTCAAAAAGATTGATTTCCGACAATTGACAGAGCAGAGATTTGTGCGCAGAAGAGTTCATTTACACGCAGCATTAAAAACTTGTTTCTTTTTTTACAGTAAAACTGTTTTCTAGCGCAATTAATTATAATTGTGGCATGTTTTTGTTATTATTGTGTTATTATTATAATAATTTTTTCGAAAATGTAGCAGCAGCTAAGCTTCACACTTGCAGTCTACATATTATAATAGCACACTGAGCGCATTTTTTCGAAAGGCAAATGAAACGGAATTGAAAACCCGCCAACTTAATGCTGACGCAATTTCAAGTGAACAATCACATTTGCAGTCAATAATATTGAAGAAAAAAATTTTGATATTGGCAAGACCTGTAAAGTAAGAAATCTTAATGCTGTAACGGTTTAAAAAACCGTTACTCTTAGGGAATGTAATAAAATTTGGCAAAGAAGTCACTTGAGTGCTTTAGCAAATGCAATTGTTGGTGCAAAATATTGAGATTAACAATTTTAATTAGCATGCCTGTTTTAATGCAAATGAAGCTCGGTCAAAAATCAAATGAAATTAATGAAGAAAAGCCACATATTATGAAACAATAAAAATATTTATGAATTTTTAAGTATGTGATAAGCATTTATGTAACACTTTGGGCTTAATTTTTTAAATTTTCATTAATTTTTATTTACTTTTGGAATTACTTGTTAACACATGAGTAAGCTTTCGATTATCTTAAAATAAACTCGCGAGCTCTGTATCCTTTCATAAGTTAAGTGGTGACAATAAGTTGTATTTTTTGTAGTCAAGCCCTTCAATTTAGTGGAAAATTGCCTTATTTTACCAACAAATGGTCGAACAAGTGGTTAAATTTGTAAGGTGCGCATCGCTGTACAATACTGAATCCTCCTTTTGTACTTTGATTAATTTGTTACAAATATTAAAAGATGAACATAACTCACAAAAATGATCATGCATTAGTCATTTAGTAGGCAGAAGACCATGATTAAGTTGGTTATCCCAGCAGCTGCTATGAATCACACATCTTTGACATGTTCTTCGATTTTATTTAGATTTATTAAGAAACGGTTTATTATTAGCATTCGCAACCCTCCTTACCTCTAATTTAATTGCAAAATTCACTCTTTCGTTGGCAAAGTAGCAGAATTAATGTGTTGCCTACATTTAGGAGTAATAATATAAAATATAAAAATTAATTGCAAAAATATTTTGATTAGTTCGAGAAGCTTTCTATACAGTACTGGCTATATTTTATTAAAATAAACTTTGTTTTTATAATTCTTTATTATTTTGTTTCCCTTACTTGCTTCTCGCAAGCTATTCATATAATCCTAAATGTAGGCAACTTTCACTTTATTTAACTTTTAGGTATAAGATGTTTCTAACGTCTAGAACTATTAATTTAAGACTACCACCCCATACCTATATAATAAAAAATATTATATGTGATTAATGTGACTCAAGTGATTCAATATTTAAAGGTATTTTTTTTGAAAATGTAGGTTTCAAAAGTACTGAACAGTTTTCCAAATCAAATAATATGCTTAATTACACCAAAGCAATCGTGCTGCATTCATAAAAGCCCCACAAGAGATTGGATACCCTTAAAAAGGTGCTGTAAACTGACTGAGACTATGAAGAGTTTAGGCTGCTCATGCTACTAACAATAACTTCTCAGTGTATTGGACCATATCGGTTGTCTTGCTGACGTCATATTAGCTGACATTTAACACAATGCTTGCCTTTTATCTCACTTTGAAATACTATTTTCTAAATAAATATGTGCTTTTGAAAGTTTTTCTCAAATATTTTTCCAACAACTCATTAATATTACATTAGATCATACTTCATTTTGATTTATAAACTCAATAAGGCCTAAAATATATCACTCATATTTATTGCTGGTACTCAGTTTTTATAATGCAAACCCGCATTACTTACTCAATCACAAAGCGCTGTTGAATAATCCAACAAAATTTGTCTTGAAATGTAGTCTGCTTGACGCTTGACGCGAATCGAAATAAATTTACATAATTTATTGGCAAGACTGTGTGTGAGGAGGCTGTGGTGGGCCAACGGCGTGGCGCAGCTGTGCCAGCTTAGGAGTACAGCTGTGTGCTGTCGATCATGCGGATTTGCTCTAGTTGTTCTTGTGCTTGTGCTTGCTTGTCGGTATGTCGCCTTCTCACCCTTCTCACCTACCTATCCAGCTACAGAAGTATTACCTTGTCTGCTGTATTGTCTTTTGGCAAGTCGGTATTATTTCTGCTGTGTTTTTCTCTACTTGTATTGGCTATTTACTATTATTTCTGCGCCAGCCATTTGCCGCTCTAAAAACTTTTATGGAATTCTTTTGGTTAACTGGTTAACCGGAAATTAAGTTGAAGGTTGTACAGTCACAAAATGTCCGAACGCATACAAATACATACTATATGTACGTGTATATACAAACTTGGGTACATACGTAAACACTTATCTCATTAAGCGAGAATTGTAGTCAAAAAGTGGTAACATGAGTGTATGGGTGTGTGTGTGTTGCCAATAAAAATTAGCTAATCAAAAATTTTAGTCTCATTCTTGCCTAAAGCAATGCAATTGCAGTGATTTATCAAATTGTTCGAAAAACGCTTGAAAAAAGAACTGAAAATGAATAATTTGTTGGCACTTTAATTAATTTAATGATCTGCATTCAGTTTTGTTTGGCATAAAAACGCGTGAGGAGTTAAAATGAATTAAAATTTTTCAATTATTCAATTTGCTGTTATTATTAGCAGCCTTGTTGTGTTGAATATGCCACAGGCGTTCACATAAAGACCTAAAAGAAACATATGTTACCTAATAGTTGAAATAAATATTTTCTAAAGCAACAAATCTCATTGAATTTCAAAGAAAACACTACAAAAATATTTATTGACAGTGGCTTACAAACTGTTTCATTATATTGATTTTTGCAGCTCAATGGAACTTCATTTGTTAATAACTGCATATTTAAATATATAAATATCAGTGTTACTAGTTTAAATCGTTTATTGTACGACAAAAAATAAAAACTTTCAACAAAAGCGTCATTAAATCGTTTTAAAAGCTACCAATAACGCTTTGCTGCCTTTCACTCTTGCATTTAAATTTTTTATTAGGCCCATAAAAATGTTTTGCTTGCAATTTAAATTGCAAAGTTTTCGTATGTTAATAGCTGAAAACCGCATAAACTGATTTTCGTATTCATTAAGACCACAAAATGAACTGAGTTGATGAAGTTTTGCTCGGCTGTGAGCTCTTTCGCTGCTCTTTTGTCGCATAAAATGTCCATTATTTGGTTCATGAACTCCGCTAAAGGTATCTAGTCGTAGTTTACAGTTTACAATTACTGTTATATGGTAGATGGAGTGAAGTATTAAGAAGTGCAACAACAATTTGGGAGTATAATATCTGCAACTTTAGTCGAAGGAACAACTATATATATAACAAAACCTTCAAGGGTTTTCTTACTTCTTAATAAGGATCCAAGTACTGAATATGTTACAAATACATATATTGTAAAATTTCATAAGAAATAATTTTTCACTATATTTGAAACCATCGTCTATCTACCTAACAAACACTGGAATTGAAATTATCAAACGTTGGAGAAAATATTAATTTTCAATTTGAATTTCAACATTTATGCAATTTGAAAGAAATATGTTTCCATCATTTTATTATACAATTTGAGAAAAACCATTTTCTGGTTTCATATTTGAGAAAATGTTTGAGATTTTGACATTCTCAAATTGAGAGCAAAGGAAAATTTCATACTAAAAATATGTCTTTTGGTTTGAGAATAGCTTTGACTTCAATATGTTTTCAAATTAAAATGCATTTGAGAAGAAACGTTTGAGATTTGAAGTTAAGGTTGATTCTCAAACGCATCTCAATTTGAGTATCAACAAAAATGTTTGTCGGATAAGGACAGACCCTTATGAACTTGTCTTATTTCCAAGTCCAAATAAATTATATCGGAGAGGTCGCTGGATGGTTAAAATGTTCTCGAAAACTATTAAACGAGGAAAAAATTCTACAAATTTGGTGTCCAATGCCAAACAAAGCACATTTATATTCTTTTAGTTCAGATGTTGAGAACAATTTGACTATCTCTCTATCAATTGACAATCGGTAGAAGGAAGTTTACTATCGGTTGTCCAAAACAATAAGATAAAGCTTGATATAAGGAAGTTCGAAAAGAACTTTGTCCACAAAAAATACCCTAAAATCGTTAAACAACACTGGTTCATATGCTCGTTTTAATTTGTTGTTGCTGTATTTAAAGTTTATGGTTGTAAATGCCTCAAAATAGTCCATCATAAGCTGTCACTTTCTATACTTGAAATTTCGTGAGTATTATTTTGCCGTTCGTAATCTAATGACATGATGGTAAGAATGAATATCACAAGTTAAAGCAAGAAATCGTTTCGGTAATGATAACAAAACGAATCTACTTAGCATTAGATTAAAAGACCATACATAAAATCGAATAAGAAACGTCAACTTTTGAGCAGAACAATTTCGTGGAACTCCTTCTTCAATAGTCGAAAAACTGTGAGCTCATGCTCAGCAATGAGTGTGACTAATAAATTCATCAAACTTCTTTAATATATTCTAACCAAACCAAACCTAAGATGACGCACACAAGTATAATAGAAAGTAAAATTATCATAAAAAACATAAATAAAATTATAACATCAACTTTTGTACTAGAAAGGAAGTCAAACTAATGCATAATATTATAATGTCAAAAATAAATTAAAATATCATGCAAAGAAAGCTCGCTCATAAACATAAAAATGAGTTTAATGTGATAAAACAAGTTTTCTGTTTTACTTTTACCTCGTCAATTTCGCTTTCTTTTTAATATACAAAAATTATCTAATTTATTTGACAATCAAAATGGTTGTGCAAAAAAAACAGCGAAATCTCGACAGCTGTTGCGAAGGCAACACCTTTCACGGGCGGATACTTTGGCTTTGGTGATGAAACCAGTTAGAAAGAAGGCCTTAAGCGTTTAGACGCTTTAGTAGAATTTTGCAAAAGGTCTTAGATGTTTCTGCGCTGCCAACTCATTGTTTTCGTTTTCATTTTCGATTTCATGTTCTGTTTGGTATTTACGCCTCGAACTCTAGCGAACAGCGTGTAGATTTTGACCAATTACCAAAAAAAAAAAACAATTAAATACAAAAACATGACTAAAACTTATGCAAATTTAAACAAGCTTTGTCTGACTTTGGCTTTCGGTGAGACTAGACATTCGCAAAGATAAATTGTGAAAAAAAGCAAAAACAAAAAAACATTAAAAAACAATATTGACTTGAGTACAACAGAATTGAGACGCACAGCGCTTTTGTCGGTGTAAAAAAATGTTTGTATATATATTCATACAGATCCGTTTAAAAATAAACCGCATTTTAGAATCATTCTCGAAGTAAAGATTTTGCATGATTTATTTCGTTAGTTATTGTTTGGCTTTTGCCGCATCATTTTTCTTATCTTCCACTTTTTCTTTTTCTACTCTTTTGTACAATCAAACTAATCGACATTTAATTAACAAATACATATTTACATACACAAATACCAACAAAAGCACAAATATATAGCGTTTGTTGGCGCTGTAGCGTTTGACCTTGGCGCTTGGCAGACCCATACATTTGTTTGTATGTTTGTTTTTGTTTTTAATTTTTTTTTTTATTTCTTGAAAGCTTCAAGTTTTGTCAAATAAAACACAAAAATTAATTACCCACCCATGTGCGTTGTGTCTAAGTGGTGTGGTGTGGTGTGAAGTGGTTTTGCTTCAGTTTCAGCTGGCCGCTGGCATCTTCGAAGCGAAGCGAAGCAGCACTGTAGAGTACTAGCACATAAGCGCTGAAGAATGTGCATGGCTTGCATTTCAATTATGCGTACTATTTACTCTTTAACACACACACACACACATACACATACATACGAATTCAAAGTAATGGTGCTTTGTACGTGTTAACCTTTTGTGAATTTAGTACTTTCCGCTTTAGACTTATGCAAATGTGCAGCGATTACGAAGCGGCGATTGTTGGACGGTGGGTTAGTAACGGCATTGGTGGGGGTGTTCACACACTGTGTTAGAATTGAATTGAATGTCTGTCGATTTTTGAAGAATCGTTGACGTGTTAGCAATACTAAAATGTTGTTGATTGGAATTTCTTTTGCATTCTTAAATATTTGATAGAAATATAATAATTAAAAAAGTTAGAACTCAAATATCAAAATTTGGTTCACTTGTTAACGCTAAATTCGTTAAATTGTTTTATATTAAAAAAAGAAAAATTTAAAAAAATATGTGGCAACTCTATTAAAGATTTTTATAATGAAAATATATATTAGGTCTACAACTTTGCTTCCGTCGTTTCTTTGTAAATTTAAGGCTTTGTTCACTTAGGACAGCCTCACCGTACCTACCCGAAAGCATTAAATGAACCTCAGCCGCCCTTTTCTTGGAATTAATGGAATGGCAAATGTCGAGAATTCTGCTCAAAAAGTGACAATTTTTTAGTTGAGAATAAGTTTGGGATGCAAACAGATCTCTACAAAATTTTGTTGGGTTAATGTTGACACAAATGTCCAAGATCGATATAAAACGATTTAATCGATTTAATCGACCAGTGCTTGACCCTAGAGACATCTATTGTCTATCTTAAAACAATTCATATTTTGTTGTTTAAAAACTAAAAGCCTATTTTAATTTGTAATTATAAAAAAACACAAAATAATTCAACCTGTTGGCAACTCTATTCTGAATTTATTGAGAATTATTGACTTATATGTGCACCAGGACACATTAAAAATTAATATTTCGAGTATGTTTTTAATTATTTATAGAAAAACTATTTATTTAATTGAAACTGAAAGCATTTTATATGGCAACCCTTTAAAAAAATAGAATTAAAGATTATTCTAACGAGACTTGTTGATTAAACTGTATTTTGCATCATTATCAAAATGAAAAAAAAATTAATTATTTATGATTTTTTGCAATTGGCAACCCTATTATTGTTACTAACTTTTGTGATGAAAATAAAATCCAAAAACAATTAATATTTTGTTGTTGAAAACTCAAAATAATTCCACCTGTTGGCAACTCTAGTCCGAATTTATTGCGATTTATTCATTTATGTATGTACCAGGACACATGAAAAATTAATATTTTGTTTACTTTTCTCATTTCTTAAAGAAAAACTATTTAATTAATTGAAACTGAAAGCATTCTATATGGCAACCCTTTAAAAAATATAATTAATGAGAATTCTAACGAGATGATTTTGTCAATAAACCGTTATGATTCCACAATTTTTGCATCATTATCTAAATGGAAACAAAAAAATAAAATGTTATTAATATTTTTTAATAATATTATAATAATAAATAATAATATTTAAAGCATCCCCACCATCAACGCCACCACTGTGCCATCGCCAGCTTTATTTTCAATTCAACGCCACAGTCATTTTCGTGCCAATTTCCAATTACTTAACATTTTGTCCAATGACAAAAGCAACAAAATAAACGCAAAAGAACAAGCAAATAGTAGACAACTGTATGCCGTGACAAATTACCAAGAAGTTGCTCGTATTTATTTCAAAACTTCTTTCTTAACTATTTTTATTTTATTTATTCTATTTTATGCTTTATTTTATGTTCTTTGCTTATTTTTATAATTTTGTGGTTTTGTTCATTTGTTAATGTGCTTGTTAATGTGCAATCTAACGGATTTTTGTTGCGGAGATTCGATTCGAAACGTCTTGTCGCCTGTCACCTGTCGCCTGTCACACTTTGACAATTCGCAATTTAGCCGCAAATGATGTGTGAAATGGTGTTAGCGATCTAGTAACTGAGCCGATGCTGTTCTGCATATTAAACACATACAATATTTGGCCAGAAATTATCACATACAAATCCATATACAGTAGTTTGCTCATAAGCTTTTATTGATATGTATAATTCTTTGTCTGATCCTATGACCACTGCTAAAAACTTGTTTCGCATAAAATGTGGGTGAGTGTTGTTTGTAAAATTTGTAAAAAGTCGTCGCAACGATGTGAGCATATTAAGCAGTGGTTTTTAGGTTCATTAAGTAATTTTATGATGGCGTAAGAAAATAATACAAATAATAGAATTAAATGTTATGTTGTTGGCGCAAGCGGGGAATGACGTTTTTGTGGTAATATGGAGACTGATTTATTTGATTTTTAAATAATTTTTTTATTGTTGTTATTATGAGATCAATTTGATGTATTGACACTGGTGTGATCTTTCGTTGTTTGTGAGAATACTTTGAAAATTTTGACTGCAGTAGATCATGATTTTTTATGATTTATGAATCAATACTTTAATCGATTTAAAAAATAATATCGAAATTCGATATTTTCATACGCTATTCGATTAAGAAAAATAATGGACCAAAACGTTTCCAAAATTTACAATTTTATGAAAAAAAAATTTTTTGATTCGTACTGACGTCGATTAATTTTGAAGTCTTGACTATTATCAGAAACCAGGTTTCATTATTTTTCACATTTAAAAAAATCAATCGAATATTAGTTGTCTTTAGATTATTTTCAAAAGTAATAAATCGAAGGTATTCGTTAGAAATTACGTCGCACTAAAAATTATTTTACTCAATCTAAGATAAATTAAATTATTCTAAGATTTTCGATAACAACACGGATTCGATAAATTTATCGATTTTAAAAACTGGATTAAAATTTTGATATATGTATATGAATATGTTATGTCACATAAAAATTATCTGAACTTGCGAAATCAATTTATTTTATATCGATAAACGATAATTTATATATAATCGAAATTTAATAAAATCGATTAAAATCTTATATTAACTTGTTTTTTGTCATATAAAATAGTTGATAGTGAGCTATCGATAAATTCTAACTTGATTCATTAAATAGTACAGATAAATATAGTTTGATAGTGAGTGATCTATGTTTTAATTTTCTCGCTTTTACTCGATCTTCAAAATGAATATTAGGTCTACAACTTTGCTTCCGCCGTTTTTTTGTAAATTTAATTGCCGACCTTTCCTTTGAATTAAAAATGAAAAGCAAAATTTCCCGCAAATGTCGAGAATTCGGCTCAAAAAGTGACATTTTCAGTTGAGAATAAGTTTGGGATGCAAACAGATCTCTACAAATATTTTGTTGGGTTAATGTTGACACAAATGTCCAAGATCGATACTCGAATCACCATAATCTACAAAAAAATGTCGAGTTAGAGAGACTTTTGAGTTACGGAAGGTAATTTGTATGAAATTTGACTTCTATTGCCAATTCAAGAGTACGAGTTCTGGAGAATTTCGAGTTATAGACGTTCGGGTTATGGAAATTCAATTCTATTTTCAAATTTCGATTTTTTTATACAAAATAATTACGATTTTAAGTGATCGATATACTTTCGCTTGAAAATTTACGAAACCCACTTGGATACTACTGTTTCAAGTAGTAAAAACAAAAGCAAAATTGAAATCAATTAACAATTTAAATGAAATAAATTCAAAGATCAATGCATATTTGAACGAATGTTTCCACTTATAAATTTTTAAGCATATTTCGTAGATAAATAACGTTTAAAAAATATTGATGTCTCGAGCACAAAATTTGTTAAGGTTACGGCGACTCAAATGCATTATTCATAAATAAATAAATAAATAAAATTCTCGCATACACTGTAGTAACTTTTTTATTGCTTAATTGTGTTGAGGAATTTCGATGAGTCCAAATTGTTGCTCACAAAATACATATATATTTATTCTTCATTGTCATTTAATTGTTATAGTCTATGCATATTTATTACGAGCATGCGGACAGACCACACCAATGCAGTGGCACTTAAACCAATTCGAAGTGGAAGTCACACAGTTGCAAAGTGTCCAAAAAACGCCGGCGAATAACTTTCAAGTACTTAGACTACTACTTGGCTCTAAGTGTGTTTTTGGCTAATTTGAATGGAGTTTAAGTGTGTCTTACAGCCAAAAAAAAAAGCACACGACGTTCACTGGCGCTGACCCGCTAAAGGCATGTGTATGCTTGGTTGGTTGTTTGTGTGTGAACCATGAGTGCCGCAGCGAATGCGTCGGTCGTCAACTGGGTCAATGTCAGACAGAAAATTATTTACAAAATTATTTATAATTTGTAGCAGTAGTAAATACAAAAAAACTCAAGAGGAAAGCGAAAAAAAATATTTTAAAGCTCAATAAAAGTGACGAAAATGTAAAACAAATAAATTACACAAAAAATTTTGTTGGTTGGCAGGTGAGAATGTATTGTGTTGTATGTGAAGCGCAGAATAAGCGATTAGCACGAAAATTTTTGTTCAATGAATACATCACGTGTATACCAGGCTTAACAGACAGACAGACCTGAGTATATATATATATCATCTACAAAGCAAGGTGCTTCATGTGCTGCTCGTGACACCGATTTTTATTGTTTTCGTTATCTTCACGCGCTTTGTTTGTGCGTTGACCTTTATCTATACCATAGCACCTGATAAATTGTACGCCAACAACAGCAATAACAATTTGCAGACAAAACGCATGCGACCTTTGTGCCGGACAGTTAGTTGGCGTGCATTGTGAGCGCAACCCACAAATGTAAGACGAAGGTGTCGGCTCTTCTACTTCTTTTCTCTGCCACATTTGACCTTTGGCATTCATTTCATGGGTTTCTTGTATGCTATAATTTCGTCATTGCGACTCACGTGTGTGAAAAATGCGCGTAAATTCGTGGCAAATAAGTGAATTAAAGATTACCATAGAGATAAAAGTAAATAAAGTAGAGACACACAAACGCACAAATGGTTGTCTGCGCAGTCGCAAAAGATTAATTTGTCCATTGTGTTTATGTAAGCGTTTTGAACACCTACTGCGACCTTCGTCGGCGTGTTATTCAGGTGATTAAGTGCGTGTACGCGATTTTGAAATAAATATGCCAACTTTGTACAAATGATAAATGATTTTACACATTTTAACATAATATTTTATGTTTTTTGTGCAATTTTTTTTTTTTAACTTATTTTTGTAATTATTTTTTTGTAATTTTTTTTGTGATCTTTTGTAATTTTTATTTTTTTTTTTGTATTTTTTTCTTTAATTTATTTTATATTTTATCTGTATTTGAATGCATTTAGTGAATGTAATATTTCATTGTTGCGTTAGCATGCGTATTGTCAAATATTATTGTTGTTTTATTTGAAAGTGGGCTTAAAAGTTTAACAAATCACTGAAAAGTTAATATTTTTAAGCCGTTATTTGTGTCCTCCTATCTAACTTCACAGTCATTTTTCGTTTCTCACGCCTTTCCTTTATTTGTTATAATTATTATTTTAATTTATTTCATTATTTTTTTTTGTTTCTTTACAGCTACCGCCACGGTTAATACGAGTGGCCTTTGTGGCATGCCTACTTTTAGCGCTACTCTCACAGACAGCCGACAGTGCGCAAAGTAAGTAATATTTGGCAACCCCATTTTTTTGAAGGTTATGTTTTATTAGCTACTTTTAAAATGGTAATGAAGTGTTAATTGAGACAGAGTTTAAATAAGATTCACTAACAATACCACAATGCCTTAATTAGACCATATTGAGGATAGAGGTAGAAATAGAGAGAGAATTTCAGCAAATTAAGTCCTTATTGTTCTAAATTTATTATCCAATGACTCAATTAACTAATTGTGCAATTAGTATTTAATTAACAATCAAGTTATATAAGTGGTTCTATACAACCCAGAGAACTCAGTAGTCTACTTTCGTAATCTAAAAAGTAAAAACAGTTGTTATCTTCTTCAGTTGAATATTAATTAGAATAAAATATACCCTTCACAGGTGCATTTCTTTTAGTAACTATATGTTTAAGCAAATCTAAAGACGTAAGAAAAAATAAGTAAAAAAAAAGAAAACATTTAACTAATGCTTTTTAGCCGGATTGTTTGCTAGAAACATTAAGGTTATATAGTTAACCGATCTGAACAATTTCTTCGGAGATTATATTATTACCTTAAGCAGTTATCCATGTCAAATTTTGTGAAGATACCACGTCAAATGCGAAAATTTTCCATACAAGCCATTGATTCCGATCGTTCGGTTTGTATGGCAGATATATGCTATAGCGAACCGATCTGAATATTTTTTTCGGAAATTAAATTATTTCAATGAACAATAACTCACACCAAATTTCGTGAAGATATGTAGTAAAATGCGGAAGTTTTCCATACAAGTCATTGATTCCGATCGTTCAGTTTGTATGGCAGCTATATGATATAGTGGTCCGATATTGGCAGTTCCGACAAATGAGTAGCTTCTTGAAGAGAAAATAACATCTGCAAAATTTCAAAACGATATCTTATAGTTCGTATATATACAGGCAGACGGACAGACTGACGGACATGACTAAATCGACTCAGTTCAAAATACTGATCATTTATATATAAACTTTATGGGACCTCCGACGCTTCCTTCTGGATGTTACAAACTTCGTGACAAACTTAATATACCCTGTTCAGGGTATAAAAATCATCTTAATTGCCTCAGTTATTTGAGCTGTTTGAACAGTAAGAACATTTAAGTAGAACTTTCGATAAACATATTTATTTTGTAAGGTTCTCCTAATCCATGAAACGTAGTTTCTGTACAATTTATTTCCAACTAACGCCATATTTTTATAACTCAAACGTTTTTTTTTTTAATACAGAGAGTTGAGTTTTTTGTCTTAATCTTATTTCACATTTAAATTGTTCACTTAGAGGATCATTATACTATCTCTAACTGGGTCAAAGTTGAGCTTTATCAGATTTAGCGAAAATCTGTTCTTTAACTCCTCGAAATTGTACTTTTAAGAAGTAGAAAAATCTGCGAAACAAGAAGTAATTTGAGGTTCATATGGGTTTTAAAGTTCTCCACGATCGGTTAATATGTCTAATGACATGCTGAATCATGGTGAAACGCACTCAGATGTTTGTTATTGACTGCTGAATTACGATCGAAGCTTTAAGAAATATTTTTTATTGGTCGGAATTTAGATAATATGAAGGGAGTGATATTAAGTCCAAATTATAGATACATATATAGTTGTCTTCGTTATGTCAATACTCTGAATGAGCTGAATGGAAGGAACCACTAGCGGACTGGAATAATTAAGATTAGATCACATTTAGCGAGTCAAGCATTGACGATTAGAAGTATCCAATGTTAAGATATTAGTTTCCTGATTATTTTATTCTTATTCTTTAATAGTATTATTTTTTGCTGATATTTATGGTCTTAATATCAGCAAAAAATACATCTCAACTTGTCAAAATTGTAGAGTATTGCTCAAAACTATTGACAACTATATAATAAGTTAACTCAAACCACGCAAATCATATTTTTTCCCTTGAAAGTTCAAAGACATCATCTTCAACTATGATTAAGAACCAATAGAAAATGAAAACGTACATTTAATACAAATAGTAAAATAGTAAAAACGTTTAAACTGCAAACGCTTCGTGCAGCAAACGACCGAGTTACACTGACAACTGTTGTTTCCGAAACCAAAGGCAATTAAATGTTTGACTCCACAATACAATTTATGCGATGGAACATAGACACATACTTATGGATGTCGAGAAACTGAAGTTGAAGCCATTGCAGCTGCGCTTACTTTGTTACGCTGCAGCTTTAATCAAAGCGTTTTGAGATGACGCTTATAGTTGTTGTTGTCAATTTTGTTTTTTGTAAAAAACCAACAAACTAACGAAATCGTGCCTGAGATTTCATATTCATTAAATGCGATGAGTAACCGAAAGGCATTTGGCAGATAGAAGAAGTTAGAAGTTTAGAGTTTAGTTTTGTGGCACTTTAATGGTTGGATGAAGACTTCTGTAGCTGTTTGTTTGTATAATTGTGACGCTTCTTTAATTTGCTGTTGCTGCAGCTGCAAAATATTTCTCATGCTATTTGTTTCCATATCATCTCGAAGTATTCGCAATCGTTTTGCATCAAGAAAACGTGACGCTTATAATTTTTCTTTGTTTTCATTTAAATATACATTTTATGATAGGCGATAATAGCGTTAAATGGAGGATTTAGAGAATTGCAAACGCAATTTATGAGCTAACAAAACATACAAACATTTACTTAAAACAATTTTGCTAGCAGATTTTGTCACAATGCCAACTGATCTATGTTGATCCGATTACCTTCTTAAGATTCTATATACATATATATATATAGTAGTGTTTGTGTAGAAGTACGCAATTGATTGCCTTTCAATCGCGTAAATTACAATTTCGTCAGCGCACACACTCTAATGCGGTACTCAGTGTCAGTAAATGACAATCTCAAGTTGATTAATGAGTTGGAGGCGTACAGCGCATGCGCACCGTGCCGCACACGCAAATTTTTGAAGCGATTAACGAATTTATCCATCGGTAATTCTACAGAAAAAAAAAGAAATTACTTTGATCTTTAATTTGATTGAGCGATTTGTGACAAACGGTAGTGATTTTGGATTTGGCTTTGGTTTCTGTTAATGAGCTCTGAAAATGAGTTGATAGGAGCTTAGCTTGAGAAGCAGTAGTTATTAAGCCGATAGGAAACCAAAATCTAAAAAGAGGAAATAGTGAAAAAAATACGAAATGGTTTGAAATTTTTTCTATCGCCAAGAAGACTTGTTATTTGGAAGTTAGATTGGGGGGTTAGAAGGGGTTTCGGTGGATTACCCACCTCTCCAGGGATTCAGAAATGTTACTAATGCCAATATATAGCCAAGTATATAGTCGATGGAAGACATCAACATCAGAGAACTTGCTCTTCGAATTTCAATAAGAGAGATCAAAGTCTTTGGATTGTCAAAGATTTTGACAGAAATAGAAGTTAAATTTGGCTGAACTTTGTCAAAGTCCAAATTACTATCAAAGAAAGCTCAATTCTTGTTATAGTTTGGTTTAGCTCCATTTGAGAAAATTTAGACCTTTACCAATACCTTTTCGAATTGCAATAGAAAATACTCAAAGCAACTGTAATATAATATATATTTTTTATATTACTCATTTTACAGCCAAGACACGCCGACGTCTACGTCGCCCATCATCCACATCAACCGCGACCGATTCACGCAGCAGCGTTGTTGTTACGAAACGTGCTACCCAATCCCCCATCGATGATATCGAGAAACGTGTGGATCAACAATCCTCCTCATCGTTGTCATCGTCCACCACGGCCACTTTGTCACGCGCACGCGGTCGTTCGAAGTCGAAAACACGCGGTTCGCTAGCCGCTGCCGCTGCGGGCACCGCTTTGGTGGCGAGCAGTTCCAACTTGAAGGGTAAAAAGACCAAAGCCGATGATGGTGGCATGAAGATCGTGTGCTACTACACGAATTGGTCGCAGTATCGTGTAAAGATTGGCAAATTCTTGCCCGAAGATATACCCGCAGATTTGTGTACACACATCATTTTCGCGTTTAGTGGTTTGAAGAAGGGTAAATTGACCTCATTCGAAGCGAATGATGAGACAAAGGATACTGTGCCCGGTCTGTATGATCGCATAATGACATTGAAGAAAGTTAATCCCAAATTGAAGGTAAGTTGTGAAATTTAATTAATCGTTATTAGGGACAGGATGTTAATCACTTGGCACACTTTAGATCTTGCTTGCGCTGGGCGGTTGGTCATTCGGCACACAAAAGTTTAAGGAAATGTCCGCTACACGTTACACACGACAGACCTTCATCTACTCAGCCATACCCTTCTTGCGTAAACGTGGTTTCGATGGTTTGGATATGGATTGGGAGTACCCGAAGGGTTCAGATGATAAGAAAAACTTTGTGTTGTTGTTGAAGGAATTGCGTGAAGCCTTCGAAGCCGAGGCACAAGAGTTGAAGAAACAACGTTTACTGCTCTCTGCAGCTGTGCCAGTCGGTCCCGATAATGTACGCGGTGGATACGATGTACCAGCCGTAGCTAGCTACTTGGACTTTATAAATTTGATGGCTTACGATTTCCACGGTAAATGGGAGCGTGAAACAGGTCACAATGCACCGCTGTATGCACCCTCAACAGATTCGGAATGGCGTAAACAATTGTCGGTGGACAATGCGGCTAACATGTGGGTCAAGATGGGTGCACCCAAGGAGAAGCTTGTGATTGGTGAGTTAAACGGACTTTTTTGCCACTCAGTTCAATTTTAACAGATGGTTTTCCTCCAAAATAGGTATGCCAACATATGGACGCTCATTTACCTTGGCAAATACTGAGAAACATGGTCCGAATGCTCCAGCAACTGGTGGCGGTCGCGAAGGTGTGTACACCAAGGAAAGTGGTTTTCTGGCCTATTATGAAATCTGTGAGATGCTTTTGAATGGCGCTGTCTACGTTTGGGATGAGGAGATGAAAGTGCCCTACATGGTGGATGGTGATCAGGTATGATTTTTCGTA
The DNA here is from genome assembly GCF_028554725.1 of Zeugodacus cucurbitae. NCBI lineage: Eukaryota > Metazoa > Arthropoda > Insecta > Diptera > Tephritidae > Zeugodacus > Zeugodacus cucurbitae. Next base: position 68,219,002 of record NC_071669.1, read on the forward strand.
ATTAAAAAAAAAATTGAAAAATTCAATGCTATCATTTACTAGTGGGTCGGTTTTGATGACGAGCGTGCTATCCGCAATAAAATGCATTGGATTAAATCGAACGGTTTCGGTGGCGCTATGGTTTGGACAGTTGACATGGATGACTTCAAGGGCGAGGTTTGCGGAGGAAATGTCAAATATCCCTTGATTGGCGCTATGCGTGAAGAATTGCTGGGCATTTCTCGTGGTAAAGAAGCGAAGGATGTTAACTGGACCGCGATAGCCGCAACATTCGAAGATGATGATGAAGAGGTAAATATATATATTTTGAAAAAAAAAAATCGTCAGAGGAATATAAAATTATATTATTTATAGGAGGAGAAACCCGCGCCTATCAAGATTGATGTAGAGGAGTTGCTTAGCAAGGTGCGCAAACCATCGAAGAAACATCGCATCAAGTCAGGTCTGGTTGCCAAGGAGCAAAACAGTGAGTTTAAATGACAAATAATAATTTTCAAAGTAGTATGCATTACTAACACACTTTCCCCACAGCACGTCCCGCGCAAGTATTCTGCTATCTGACAAGTTGGTCTGCCAAACGGCCCGGTGCTGGCAAATTCTTACCCACAAATGTTGATCCCAAACTATGCACACACGTCGTTTACGCCTTCGCCACACTCAAAGACCACAAGCTCAGCGAAGCTACCGACGATGATCCCGAAAACTATGAACAAGTTATTGCTTTGCGCGAAGAGAACCCAGATATACAAATACTCTTGGCCATCGGTGGTTGGGCGTTCGGTTCGAAACCATTCAAAGAGCTCACCTCCAATGTTTTCCGTATGAATCAGTTCGTTTATGAGGCTATCGATTTCCTGCGTGACTACAAATTCAATGGACTTGATGTAGACTGGGAGTATCCACGTGGCGCCGAAGATCGTGCTGCCTACGTAAATCTGTTGCGTGAGTTACGTCTTGCATTCGAGGGTGAGGCCAAGTCATCGGGACAGCCACGTTTGCTGCTGACAGCCGCAGTGCCAGCTTCATTCGAGGCTATTGCTGCCGGTTATGATGTACCGGAAATTTCGAAATATCTCGACTTCATCAATGTAATGACTTATGACTTCCACGGTCAATGGGAACGCACAGTTGGACACAACTCACCACTCTTCCCGTTGGAAGCGACAACAGGTTATCAAAAGAAACTGACTGTGGATTACAGTGCGCGCGAATGGGTGAAACAGGGTGCGCCCAAAGAGAAGTTGCTCATTGGCATGCCCACATATGGACGTTCATTCGAGCTGGTCAACGAAACACAATTCGATATTGGCGCGCCGGCGTCTGGTGGCGGCAAGGCGGGCAAATTTACGAACGAAGCTGGTTTCTTGAGTTACTACGAGGTGTGCTCGTTCTTGGCGGCGGACAATACAACGCTGGTGTGGGACTCCGAACAGCAAGTGCCATTCGCATATCGTGACAATCAATGGGTTGGCTTCGACGATGAGCGCTCGCTCAAGACCAAGGTGGGTGTTTGGTTTTGAATTTATCAGAAATATTTTATACAAAAACCTTAAATTATTACAGATGGAATGGCTGAAGGAGCAAGGTTTCGGTGGCATAATGGTTTGGTCCATCGATATGGATGATTTCTCGGGACGTTGCGGCGCGGGCAAATATCCACTTTTGAATGCGCTCAACGATGAGCTGAAAGAATACAAAGTTGAATTGGAGTACGAGGGCCCCTATGAGTCGCATGGCCCACGTGGCGCTTACACGACAAAAGATCGTAAGTACAAAGAGCCCTTCGCTTGATTTACAAGTGTTTCAAATATATTTATCCCCACTTTAGCTCACGATGTGACCTGCGAAGAGGAAGATGGCCACATCAGCTATCACAAAGATTGGAATGACTGCACTCACTACTACATGTGCGAAGGTGAACGCAAACATCATATGCCATGTCCTGCCAACTTAGTTTTCAATCCACAAGAGAATGTATGCGATTGGCCCGAGAATGTGGAGGGTTGCCACCAACCGACCGAAGCGCCTGCCTAAACACCTAAAACATCGCTTTGCCGTCTGTAAACTTAACATACATACTCGTTTATATTGTGTACTAACTTAGAACAAAACGTATGAAATTTCGAATGCAATGCGAAGAAAGAAAGTGTAGCGAAATCGAAGCACACTTACATACTACTTATGAACTTATGAAACACTTGTTAATACCTTTTTGTTCTTGCTCATACCTATACATACTTATTTTTGCTATTTAGTGTGTAGTTGTTAATTATAAATTTTTGCGAATGCTTCAAGTGAAACTGCCAATCTATGAACTAAAAACGAAAACCAATTTTCATACATTCACTTTTGATAATTAATACAAAAATTGACATTTAACGAAAGAAAGAATACTCAAAACAAAAAACAAAAAACAAAAACAAATGTTGTATACAAATGCACATCGAGGCAAATTGCAAACAAATTGAAATTGTTAACGAATTTGCATAGTTTTTTTTATGACTATATATTATAATTAAAATGAAATTGCTGCTTTCGAACGTGTTACATTTTAAGTGCCCCCTGCTTTTTAGTGTGTAGTGCATATAAAATAATTATTTTTTAAATATCATAACTGCCAATCCAAGCTGCCGTTTAAAAAACTTTAATTCTCTCTCTATCTTCAATTACGCGCTCTCTTTTCCCCTTCAAAAACTCATTATTACCTCTCTCAAAAATCGAAAAAGAAAGAAAGCACTTCTTCAATTTCTTTTTTATGTTTCTTCGTTTCACACTTCTCCTTATAAATTTATAGAACACATCCTGTTTGTATATACAAAACTGTGATAAACATTAAGACGATATACTAAATTTCAGCTTTATTTTGCTGTGCTAATTCGTTAATATGTACTCGTATCTACTTCTCACTACTTCTTTTATCCTCTTTCCCTCTTCTGTTCTATGCAAATTCTTCAGCTTGCTGTCTTGCTTACACGTTCGAAGAATTATTATGTTTTTCGAAATTGGTGAAATTCTCGAAATTTGTAATGTAATTTATAAAAATGTAATAATAACTTTGTATTATAGTGTTATGTTTAGTAAATATGATAAATAAAACAAAAAATGGAAATAAAAATTTAAATTAACTGTTTTTTTGCTCATATACAGTTATTAGTATTATTACCCCTAAAAACCGTTAGTTCTGTTTTCTCCAGCCTTGACAAAGAAGGGAAGCGAATGTGTCTGGTGGTGAATGAGGACAAGACGTAATATCTCCTGTCACCAAACAAACAGTCGGCGCATTCGCGTCTTGGAACCCACGTCACGGAACCAGCATCAGTAACAGCCTCGAAATCCAACGCAGAATCACTTTTACCAACAGGTGCTACTTTCGACTGAGTAGGTAGGCCATTGAAAAGTGAAGTCCTCTTTAGACGAACCAAAACCAAACTCTGCAAGTCCCTTATTATTCTCGTCCCGATTTATAGCACACAAGCATAGACGATAGAAAGGTTTTGCGCAAGATTTATGGTCCTCAAAACAGTGACAATGGCGAATACCGCAGATGATGGAGCGAGTACGAGTTATACGACGATATTGACATAGCGGCTACGCCATGTTGTCCAATAGGACGAAAGAACTCCGGCTTTGAAAGTGTTCGATGCCGGTGAAAGCAGAGGAAGAGGAAAACCTCCACTCCGTTTGAAAGATCAGATGGAGAGGGACCTAGTTTTGCTTGATATTTCCAATAGGCGCCAAATTGGGAGAAAGAGAGTTCAATGATGCGCTTTTATTAAAAAAAATTCATTGTTTAACCTAAAATTGCACTCGGGTCTATATATATAGTAAATTTAAGGCTTTAGACCTAATAAAAGAAAATCTGAATATTTCTTCGACTCTTAACGCAGAAATACCTATTGTTCTACTAAATTGAGTCATTCTATTAAAAACTGTACGAATGTAGACTAGAGTTGAATACAAAAGTTGATAATTTCAAAATTCTGATGGTGAAGAACCCGATCCGGTAGTAGTACAAAATAAAGTTGTATTTTACTTCTTTAAAATATGTCTGAAAGGCATTTCTTAATTACATAGCTGCGATACAGATCGACGATTTTCAAAACAACGAGTTCTAGATAGCGAACTGATTATCCAAGCAATAATTCTTGGAATGTTCAAACAAATTTTATTAGTTCAGTTTTAAATCTCTAGCTCTAGGCTAAAGTGGCGATAAAACTTTCAAAACCTTTGATATAGTCTTTGGTATCTTGGCGAAAACGTGTGAAAAGTTATAGGGACTACAGTCTTTATGTCCATTATAGTCAACATCATTTTATCATTTTCAATCCTTGGAAAGTGGGACCACAATTCTTTCGACAGTTTCCACATACCTCGTACCTACATATATTTGCACATGTTCAGTAATTTCATGTAGTAGATTCCTGCATTCTTCTAACTTGGAGTTGAGGTAAAAATAAGTAACAATCCTTCTTGGTCCTTGCTCTCCCGACAGACATCACTTATGGAGAAATTAATCCTTTGCTTCCACCATTGCGTAGAATTCATACAGCATAAACATTTTTTCAAGAACACATAAAATATGGTACAACAACAGCGTTGGAAAGAAAGCACTTAAATCTCAACAGGTTTCATTAATCAGACTAGAATAAGTACATTTCTAAGAGGTGATGTCTTTATTAAAAATAATAACGGTACAAAGTACTTCAGTATATATAATATTGTGAATACAAATATACCTAGAAGTTCAGATATATATTCATTATATATCTCAGCAACTATTAAAAGCGTAAGCCTATATATATCTCGATAATATTTCAATAAATAAAAATGTCATACTAAATATATGAGTGCACTTGTATTACAGAGCGCTTTCCGCTCAGTTCAGCGCTTGTTGAACGCGTTGCAAGAAACGCACTGGTCGGAACCAAGGCAAGAAAACATGCGGCGATGTGCGTGGCGGCATCACTATACTTGGCTCGGTAACTTGCTGACTCTTCAGCCACGAGTCGAATACCTCAACGAAGTCGTTACGTAAACGTTTGGGAACCAGTTCTAAATTAGTACCTTGAAATGTATTCTGCAACATTTCGGTGCCATCACGCAGACCGGCGCGTAAGTTCTCACCAAAGTCCGATTCTTGTATATTTCTGATGGTATTCTTTATTAAGTGGCCGACGCGTGGCATTGGCGCTTCCTGCGAGTCGCGCGGCTCGTCATCCGACTCTTCACTAAACTCCTTCTGTGATTTGTGACGGCGGAAAATGGGCGCCGGACGCAACAAGCGATTGGGATGATCGCTAAACCATGAATCGGGTTTCTCGTCACCAGAGTCATCTTCACTGTGCTGTGTCTCGCGTTTCTTATTGCTGCCATCGGCCTTGCGCAGCGGCGCGGGACGCACTAATGTGTTCGCGAAATCGCTGAACCAATCCAAGTGATCTGTGGAGCGACGCGAACGCGCGTCGATCGCCTTCAGTGACTTGCTCTTCGTAGGCGCATAAGGCTGGTAAATAGCGATAGTGGAGCGTTTGGGGGGCGCATTCATCAGCTGGGCGGCGGCGCGCGTCTTATCCATTTCGTATTTCATGGCGGTACGTATGAAACGCTCACTGCTTGGTCCTTGTATGAATATGTCGAACGGTAGGCTCTGCTTGCGCGCCCTACGCTGCATTGCGGCAATGCACTCGCCCTCCGAGCGCGCGCTGATTTTTGTGTCGTTACCCGTCGCGCTGTCTCCGCGATTAGTTAAACGCTTGTCATACTCGCACAGACACTGCTCGCCGCAATAGAAACCAATACAGCCGCATTGTTCACACAGCGACCTGCAACTGCTTTCCAAGCGCTGCTCCTGCGCAGGATTCTTACCCCAAAATTTCGCAAGTGTGGTGGATTTCTGTGCACGCGGCGCGGCCGTAGTGATCACAATCACCCAAAACAGCAGTAAACCCACAGTGTAAAACCAAAAATAGCTGTTGGACATTGTCGCGACAGTTGACATATTACAAAAAAACAACAACAGAAAAAAACCGTTATATATTTCGTTGTTTCCAATTTCTTATTTTTTATGCTTTTTTGATTGAATGCCCGTGCGTTTGCGTTGCACTCGACGGTTTTTTGTCTACTCAATGCTGCTGCAATGCAATTAATTGATTTTATATTGCGCTCACAATTGTTGTGCTTTGGGCCAATTGCATGTTGTTAAATAGAGTTATGTCGCAATGTTTGTAAATTTCGTAATTTTCATATTAATAAATATTATTGTTTATTTTCTGTTTTCGTGCCGTCTTCTCAATGCTGTCTGAACCGAACTAAGTATTCTGCTTTGAATAATGTTTTGGCTTGGCCCGTTGGAGTGTTGGAGAATTTGTCGACCCAGCAAGTTGAAATGCCAGCGGATTGCACATATCGATGGCGTTAAGTTTAAATGGCTTAAGTCAGAATAGCGAAAATTCGAACTTGTATGTTTATTGTAATTTATTAAGACAGGAAAATTGGTTGAAAAACAAATTTTTGGACAAAAGTACCATTTAGAGAACGAACTGTAGGCGCATAATATATATTGATAAACTATTACATAAAAAAATTGTTCAAAACGCTATTTGTTGTTACTTTTTAAGGTCAACTTGCGTTAGTTATATATTATTTCATACTTTTTATGCGATTATATGCAGTTTATGCACAATTTTTAGGTTAAAGAGGTCCAGAATAAATCATATGGTTTAATAATTAATTTTTGAAAGATCGACTTTCTCAAAAATTTATAAAAAATATAACTTTATGAAAAGTAAACATATATTTTACTAAAAAATAATTTATAGCATTTTAAAAATATTATACTAAGCTAAAATTTTAATATCTTAAGGTAGTAACTATCAAAAATGTGAATGAAAACATATCTATCTTCTATTTATAAACATAATTGTGATAGATTTTTATGTAATTCTGTCCAAATATTTTGTTTTTGCAACAACCTTAAACAAGCCTCAACAAGGTTTGAAGAACATCAGCAGTGAGATCAAATATTTGGTTTGTTGAAATTATATTTAAAATGTTTTAACCCTTAGAAATTTATTTAATATACTTTTCTAAAAAAAGAGAAAAAACGAAGTAAATATAATATTTTAGAATACAAAACAACATTTTAGCCGCTCCCGATATTAGCAACAGCATAGCTGGTCTTACAAGGTGAAGATAGCGAGAAAAATTCGGTATTTTCAAACAATCGGGTTAAACGAGATACATATAAATGCAGACATGTATCTAAGTATGTGAGAAGTTACGTATACGTTTGTAAATAAATCAAATAATATGCAATGTCACGTTTCGTTGATATTTAAAAGAAGATGGTTCAAATTACATAGCTCAACTGCAGAATTGCCCTTAAAGCGTGTAAAATTAAGTGAAATAATCTTACATATAAACACACACAACCATACGGACATTTCACCACTAATCCAAGTAATTGTTCTTAAATTTTATTCATAAAAAATAAGTTACAATAACAAATTGTATGTAAAACAAAAAATGCAAATTTACTTATTAGCGCTAGCACTTTCAAATATGCAATTACATTTTTCACATTCTTGAACATTGTATTACAAATATACTACAACAAAATGTGTTGCAATACATTAACTTCTATGCACTTTTAACGCCTCTTGCCTTTGCCCTTTTTGCCACCAGCAGATTGTTGTGCTTGTACATGTTGTTGATGATCACCAGTTTTGCCTTGACGTGTTTTCAGTTGCGGTATTCTTGTCGATACATAACGCATCAGATCCTCACGGGAGCCCAATTCAGCATTGCATGGCGTGCCATCATCGTTGCGCATTTGTACACGTATGCGACCACGCATCTGTAGCTCCTTGAAATGCAAATAAATATGTAAACAATTGTTTATTGTTGTTGACTAAAAATATTATACCCTGCTGCGCTCCCTGGAGTACTGCTTGTTTTCCACAGCAACGCGCAAATTGGTTACCGATAGGACATCACGTATTTCAGCATAGGTTGGATTTTCCACACAAATATCTTTTGGTAGACGTCGTCCTTCTTGACGTGTCTTTTTACTATTTATGTATGCGGGATATATGCAAATCCAACTGGAATGTGAAAGCAGTTTTATGGTCAGGTGGTGTTTAGCATGTGAAATATCGATTGTTTACCGTTCAACATCAGTATGCTTTTTGGTCGGATGCCAATTTGTTCGTACTGGTTGTGAGGCAGCCATTATATTATTTTACTTTTAATTATTTATGATTTCAACTTATTTAATTGTAATACACAAATACGAAATGAATTTTGCACTTTTCAATAAAAAAATTTGACAGCAAAACAACAATTGACAACAAAAGTTATTTTGACACGTTGCATATGCGTGTGTTGCCACTGAAGGATTTTAAATAGTCATCGTAAATTTGATAATGGTGACTGCTTTTAACAGCTTATAATTGAAATATATGGTATAAAAGTATATATTTTGGTTTTTATAGTTATTAAAACCATAATACAAGCGCATTCAACTAAGTAAGTTTCTTATTAAAGCCTTTAGTACAACATAAAAAATACTAGATTACGGCATCTCTTTTTACCTAGCAACTGTCAAACTTTTAACAGTGACACTCAAACTGCTTTTGTTTACATCGCAAACGCAAGTGATTTGTCAAAGAATCACCTACACATCGTATATTTCTTTGGTTTAATCCCTTCGTTCTACAATCTGTTCCAAGCAGACAAGTGGTGTCTGACAAGTCGTTCAGTCGTGTGAAAATTAAGTGTTCTTAACACTCGCCAAATTTGTGTACTTATTTAAGTTATCCCATTTGCCTAAATGCCAGTGATGAATAACATGGAAGAATTGTGCTCTATACTCGCGAAAACGCGTGATCCATCAGCGCAAAAAGAACAAGATGAGGTGATAAACCAGTGTTCATTCATTAACTTTGACCCGTAACGCAACACTTTTGGATAACATACATATGTATAACATAAGTGCGCGTTTGCGTAAATTTAAATCGCCTACGCTTACGTGTATCTTCCGTTTGTTTTATTTCTCCTATGTAGATTCTGTTGCAGCCGTTCGCTTACATACAACAAATACCAGGCAAACAATTTCGCTCCGAATTGGCCTTGGCATTCAATCATTGGCTAAATATTCCGGCTGAGAAACTTCACCAGATTGGCGAAATTGTGCAAATGCTGCACAATTCCAGTTTATTGTGAGTATTTATTTGTATGTGTGTATTTTTAATGCATGTGAGATGCTGAAGTTTAAGCAACAAATACCTACACTACTACTAACTAACTAATAGTATGTGTGGTATTCAAGCGGTTTGATTAATAGGCGCAAGTGCCCCACCACAGTTGGCCATAGCATCCTAACCCACAAAAATACATCAAGTCATTGTTTACAAGTGCAGGTGTGAGTCAATGTGTGGTATCTGCAATATATGTGATTAGCGGCGCCGCACAAACTCAATCATATGCTGTTGTATAGGTTATATTTTTGTATATGTGCACAAGTAATGATTTTTTGTTTAATATACATATGTATGCTGTTTATTTTTAGTTCCTTTGTTTATACGTTGCTTTAGTCTTTGGGCGGCTGGTTCAATTCAATTCACACTTCGATTCCGAAATTTTTGTTTACTTTACGTTTTGTGTGTGTTTTGCTTTTCCATTTTACTTATAGTATATGCAAGTGTATTTAATTTTCAAATTTAATTGCAAATTCAATAAATTTCGTCGAATCCTGCTGACTCTTCGTTGCTTCATTGAAAGATGCCGCGAATTTTGCATGCATAGCACATGCCACATTCAATTTAACTATATGTGTTTGTGTATGAATTCAGATGCCTAAAAAGGAACTTAAATTTATTTAACGATTCTGGGAAATATGCCTGTTTGTTTGAATTGATATACATGAATGCCTTTATTTGCCAATAATCAATTGGCGCGGCATTCAGGCACTTGTATGCATCTATTTTGATTAATGTTTATACAGAAAGAATTATATATGACTCAGATTCATTCTTATTTATGATATACAAACACACATTTAAGAAATTTTTAGAGATTTTGGAAATGCGACCATGAAAATCTGATAAAAAGGCTTCAGTACAGTACAGTGTGTTTACAAATAATTATAATTAAATAAAAAATAAAAAATTGTTATTGTAAAAATGTTTCAAACAAATTCAATTGCATAGAATACCGAACTTGCATTTCAAAACCAGACTATTCAATAGCAAATATGTGTATGCACATAATGTAATATTCAAATAGCTCTCTCTTATTTAAAATATTTCCCTTAAAAAAACAATAAAAACAATATTTGTTTTGTAAAGCAATATGTAAATAGCCAGCTATCTGAAAAGAGCAACATTCGCAACTGGTTGAGTGCACTTCCTATATACATACATACATATATACATTTCTAGTAAATATCAGAAAAAATGAAGTTGCGGAAGCTGTAAGTGATAATTGTACACTGTTGTATATTTTATGTACTTCAAACTCAGTGAAGTATGTGTCTCATAGCAATGGTGCGACAACAATTAAGGCAATAAAATATTATATGCGTCTGCATACGTTTGTGTATGGCTTCAACATGTGGTTACACTGCTTCGCCGCTGCAAAAATGCCAACTGAATAACAAAAAAAATATACGATTCACCCACCAACGGTTAACAAGCAGGCGTGCATATGTTGGCTATTAAGTCCACTTTCACACAGGCAACTTCTGTTGCTAATTCTCGGGCGATTCTCTTTTGCTGTAGCCCCTTGCGTTCACACGAGCAATTCTTGTTCGACAACTCTGTTCGTGTGTTTCTGTCATTCTCTTTCATATAATTTTCTCAACTTCTTGTACGCATCGTTTCCAAGCAAAAAAATATATTTAATTAACTAATTTTTATCGTTATTCTCAATTTTCTAGCACATTTTAAATATATTATGCATATTTCTATATGTATTTGCAAATTACATACAAAATTAAATGATTAAATTAAAATTTTCAAATATATTGTAAACAGTAATTTTAAAATATGTGCAAATGCAACACTGTTACGTAGCAGCGAACTGTTACGAATAAGAACACAAAGCGTGTTGCCTGAACACAGCAGACTCGGCGCGATTCTCCTCTCCTCGTCGCCCCCTCTCCTATAAAAATAAGAATTGCCGCGACAAAAATTGCCTGTGTGAAAGGGGTCTAAAAGAATTCAATACGAGATACTATTAAACCCTGCCGAGAAATTGGAGGCAGATAAGTTGTAATATGGTATTGGAGTAGTTGAGAATTAATTTTTGATATGCTAAGGTCATAAAGAGAGCTTTAGAATATGGTTTTTGCAATCATAATAAATCTTAAAATAAAAGAATTTTAAAACTTTCTTCACAATAATTTTAAATTTTTACTATTGTATCAAGAAACTGATGATATACATAAATCCCGCGTCAACTCGGTCTGCAAAACCAGTACCAAACCCTTTGGTGTATGTTTTATTCGTTATAGCAACATAAATAGCCTGGAACCATCAATTAAAAAGCGCAGCTTTTAACACTCGTTTAAAATTTCCTAGCGGGCCTGTGCGTAGGATAAATAATATTGCATTGAAATGTACATACATCTCCCGTAATGACTTGTTGAGGCCTGACGCAACGCATTTCAATTTTAATTCATTGTCTTCAGCGCTGGTTGGGCCCCCCCTTCGTAAGCGATTTCATTGATCTGCCAGTTATGTTCACTTAATGAAATTCATATTTTGTTGTTATGTGCTGGATGTGTGACATGTATGATTGTATGTATGTATGTGTATAAATGAATGTAAATTCTTATTTGAAACCTACGGTACGTTTGATTTGTTCAATGCTCTTTGTACATGTGCCATTTTATGACTTGTCCCTTCATTGTCGATTGTGCAATGTGCATTTAATATTAAGTTGCGATGACTATTTCTTTCTAAAGAACTAGGTTAGCTTAATTTGCGAGTATAGACGCTTGTCAACCTTCGAGCACAGCTAATTAGCACTCTACTTGATTGTTGATTGCAATTCTGTTCATTTATTTCTTCGTATTAATTTTGCATTGTATCTGGATTTTGCTCTTTAGCATAAATTTACAATATGTAAGTACAGTAGGTACTCGCTAAATGCAACTAAAATATTTAAAGTGTCGTTTGCGCTCAAAAATTGTACAAAAATCATTTTATTTGTAGTCAAGTACCACTTATTGAGGCTCCACTGTATGTGTTTCAGCACACACACACACACACACACATCCAACTTATTTTCCTCAACATTTAATTTCGCAGAAAAATTCATCAATTGGCATTCATGTTCATGCACACTTTCACACCTACATACACGCATATCTACAATGGCATTTAATATCTGTTGCAAGCAAAAAAAAAATGAAATGAAATCACATTCATTGGTGACAATTCAATTGCATCGCTTTTAAGTCAGCCTTTTTCTTGTGCAGCGCTTCTTTATATTTCTTTGCTCTATTGTTAAAAAAAGAATTATTTTCTCGCATTTATGACTCATCCATTGTTTGCTAGCCAAGTGAAAAGCGTACACACACACATGCCCACAATTGTTTATGCTTTAGAATGCGATATGGCTGATGACCATGAAAATGTAAATTACGGTATATGATATTATTTTTTAAAAATAGTGCTAATGGTTACTCAAAACGTTAGTGTCGGTTATTTGCGGCGCCTAATTGTATGCAACGTTTTTTGTGATGCTCTGAAAATTATGGGAAAAAATAAGAAGAAAATAATAAATCACAATAAACCTAGCATTTTGTTGGACAAAATGAGTTTCATATGGAAATTGTTCTCTGGATCTTGGTTGAATCTCACTTAACCTAACTATGCATAACAATTTGCATTCCAATAACTGCATAAACTAGCACATAGATATATCATATCCCTAATCCTTCCTACAATCCAAGCAAAAAACGTACTTAATCCGACTTAAAAGCTGTCTATTATCAATCTGTGATATTTTTTCGCCTTTATCTTTCTCTTGAGCTAACTGTGCGCACATACCTACACTTCTCATATCGTATTCTCCGTCTAACTAACTGGCTGGCTTGTTAACCAGCTGCCACTGTCGTCGACAACATGTTCTTCCACCGTTGCCTACCGGCATTTGCACACAAGTGTTTGCCAGCTTCCAGAACACATAATATTAGCTTATAGTAGTTTACACAGTGAATCGGCAATGTCTTTGCTGCGACACTGCAGATGTGTGCAAGATGGCGAGCGGAAATGTGTGTGTGTTGCTGCTTGAACAGGAAGCAATGATGCCTATAGACATGCTAACTATGGCAAAGAGTTGAAAGTAAAATCTAAAGATAGAGAGAAATGTATGTAGTGTTTAGATATGTATATTCAAAGCGAGTGTTCTATGGAATAAAAATATAATACTGTAAAAAATTGATTTTCGCAAAACTAGTTTGTAACTATTCCATTCAGGACTAGTTACTATTCCATTTTGAACTAGTTAGTCTAGCATAAAATCGGAATCCTTGAATTAATAGTATACAGGCGTAATTAAGGGTAACTTAGACCTCAAAATTAATTTCTTCAACTTCTAAATTGAAATTTGTTTCCTAATTTATGGTTTTTAGAGAGCTCAGAGACCATTTTTAACCATATAGAACGGTTAAATAAATTATAAGGAAATACAAGCTTGATACTTTTTTGGTTTAACTATGAGATTATAAAATATTTCTTGGCAGAAGTTGGACTTAAATTAGATTCTTGTCCAGTGATGCCTTAAATTTTTTTTTTTGTTAAAAGAAATGTTGTAAGCGACAATTTTTTGGTGAAAATATTAATTTCGTTGTCATAAAAAACGTATTTTAAAAAGGCATAAATTTGAAACTAGTCCATGAGTAGTTACAAAAATAGTTACTATGTAACTAGTTCACTTTAAAAATATCACGAATTTCACTTCTTAAAAATTAAGACAAAACAAAAGCACAAATCTTACAATAGCAAAAGTATGACGTCGACCGTTGTCGGCATGAAAACAGAAGAGTTGTTGCAACTAACACACACACATATAAAACAGCAGTAAGTGTGAATTTTAAATTTTTTTTTTATTATACTTGCAATACGCTTTGATAGTGCGCTTACAAAAACAACTTGACATTGAGTGAATGCAAATAAAGCAGGATAAAAATTGTTGAATCCTTAATGAAATGCACACAAACACACACACGACCGTCTTTGGCGCTTTGTGTATAGTAAGTGAGTGATATGGCTATTTAAATCTAAATGAATGAATGTATGTATGTATGGCTATGCAGTTGGAAAACCTCATTACATTCTGCAAATGCACCCATTTATACTTTTTCTTTGTTTTATAAATAACCAGGCATGTCTCTGCTGCAATTTTTTACTTTTAATTTTCACTTTTTTGCTTTTATTTCTTTGCACAATGCAGCAATATGATTTATTTTAATTACTTAAGTAGCTGTCGTTGTCATTTTATGACACATTTCATTTGTCGCATTATTATAATATGTCGGTTGGTTTTTTAATGATTTTTTTTAATTACACACTGGCAGAAATATGCGTTGAAATGGTTTGCTTTTTATCTTGGTTGCAATTATAATTAATTAATTATTTTTATTATTTTAGATTTGCTTGCAATTATAATTAATTAATTATTTTTATTATTTTAGCTTGGCACCATATTTTTTATGTATTTTATATAATTAAAATGTTTGAACACAACTAACCCCACTTTTTTGCGCGCTTTCCATCGCAAACAATTCTAACCCACAAAATTAATAAACACACAAGCATTGAATGCCATTGAATGTTGTTCGTCACGCGTATTTACTTAATTCTTACAGAATTGATGATATTGAAGACAATTCAATACTTCGCAGAGGTGTTCCCGTAGCCCACTCTATTTACGGTGTACCCAGCACCATCAATGCGGCGAATTATGTGCTCTTTCTTTCACTGCAAAAGGTGCAACAGTTGGGCCATCCAGAGGTAATTCATAAATTCCCTTTTTAATTGCCATATGAAATATTAAAACCAACTACTTGCTGCAGGCTACCAATGTCTACACCGAACAACTGTTGGAACTGCATCGTGGTCAAGGCATGGAAATCTATTGGCGCGATAATTTCACTTGCCCCTCCGAATCGGATTACAAGCTAATGACCATACGCAAGACGGGCGGCCTCTTCATGTTGGCCATACGTTTGATGCAACTGTTCAGCGAGAATAAGGAGGATTTCACGAAGTTGACCGCCATACTTGGCTTGTATTTTCAAATACGCGATGATTACTGCAATCTCAGCTTGAAGGAGGTGTGTATATTATTAATTTCTATTGAATTATATATAATTTTAAATAATTTTTGTTTTTGTAAAATATAGTATACGCAAAATAAAAGCTTCGCTGAGGACTTGACCGAGGGAAAATTTGGTTTTCCCGTTATACATGCCGTACGTTCGCAGAAGCACGATAAGCAGGTTTTGCGTGAGTTCTCTTTCATTATTTATTAAAAAAATCACGTTTTATTTATAATATTTTAATTTATTAGATATTCTGCGTCAACGCACTCAGGACATAGAAGTTAAGAAATACTGCATTGGTTTGCTTGAGAAATTAGGCAGCTTTCAATATACGCGCGAAGTATTGGAATCGCTCGACAAAGAAGCGAGAGCTGAGGTAATTGTTTTTTTTTTAATTTTGAGGTTAGATGAGAAAATATTAAATATACATATACAACAAATGGATTATTATATAACACACTTTTCACTAAAATTTTACAAAAATTACCTTTTAAAGTTAATTCTTTAGCATTATTTACAAATTTCACTTCTTACCACCAACAGGTCGCACGTTTGGGTAGTAATCCCTACATGGATATGTTACTGAACAAATTGTTGTCATGGAAAGCAAATGAGAACCACACCAATCACAATGATATTGCTACGTCGAGCAATCATAATAGCAATTAACAACCAAAGAGGCAAAAGAGGGAAACTTGAATTGACGCAAGCGTTAATTCCACAACCTCTTTTGCTGTTAAAAGCGAAATGAATCTGATCGAAGTTTTCTTGCAAAAACTCAATATTTTTTAAACTATTCAACAAGCGCCTATTCAAGCCTAAATTAAATGTTAATTTGAAATTATCATATTTACACAAACAAACACTCAGAAAGCAAAAACGAGGAGCGGGAGCCATATGCTCCACAACTTCTTGGACACTCAAGCGCCTAAAATAGATTTTTAAACAACTATACATATACAAATATGCAGAATAGTATTCGATAAAACATAATATAACGCACGCGCCATGTAACATAAAAGTGTAGGATGTTAGCGGACTACAAGAAAAGTATAAATGCACGACAGTTTGTAGTTTGAAGATTTTGAAAAATTTGTTAAAAATCGCACATTTTCGTGTAACTAACTCTTGTTTAGTATTTTTAAGTCATAAAATTTCTTTAACACTTATACGCGCTGTTTAAGTATAAAAGTTTGTGAAAAAAATTTTAATTTGCAATTTGTTAAGGCATTTCGATTCTACATAACACATACATATATATTGTTGTAATGCGTGTTGAATTTTTAATAATACTTGTTGAAACCGTATTTGATTGTAAGCAAACTATAATTCCAATTCTCTTTAAGTACTCGCGTGTGTACTTAAGATTCTAAATCGTTGTATTTAACTTGAATTAAGCAATGTTTTATTGAAAAATAAGAAAAAAAAAATATATAAAAAATTTTAAAAGGAAAAACCACTTATTGACTAAAAATTCGCACGTTTAAAAATATATTGTTATCGTAATAATCGTAAAACAAATGCATACTTAGTACACAGACTCAAACACATGCACCGACAACATAATGATTATGTCTGGGGTACGAGTTTAGGTTAATTTTAGTTTATAATACATTTAACTGATTTCACTGCTATTTTATGTTTATTATATAAATAATGTATTGCTTTAGTTTTTTTTTTTTTAATATATAGTTAATTATCCATTCGTGTTAATTAATTTTTAGTTAATTATGTGCCTCAGACAACTCATCAGCACAGCACTCACATACAAGTAAAGACTTGCAGAAATGTTTGTAAAGCATAAACAAATATTTTAAATAACAAAAGTAATTTGTATGTATTCGCAATATTATATATATATATATATATACATTTATAAATGGACGCACGGCTGGAGAATGTTAACTTTTTTCAAATGAAATGCACTGCAGTTTATTGCACATTGCACCACCTAAAGTATATAAGTATACATACATATACATATATTAATTATATTACATAAATAAATATATTTTTATTCATATAAGTATTAAATACTTGCTACAGAGAGAATTTATGGAGTAAAGCCTATTGTAAGAATATGAAAATAATTGTAAAATTGAAAGTAATAAAATGAAAAATTATAGAAAAAAAAAACAAAAATGTAAGTATATTTCATTCAAAAACTTGCATTGTGACGCTCTAGTAGGAGGTATGCAATTTCACAAGCAGTTATTAAGCACGCTTAGGCTTAAAAAAAGCAATTGATGCTCCAATCTTTGAAGATAACCTCAAATTTCTTACTAAAAATACTACTATTTGACTTTTAATTGTTTGCGTAATGAAATAATTATGTTGTCAATGCTTTCTGTATTGTGTATTTGTATCATTTAATTACATTTTGTATACATAACTAACTATAAGTTACTTAAGCAGTACAAATATTTTTTAGTAAACATTTATAAATTTTATTTTCTATCTCACAAGTAATTTATAACTACATAATTACGTACTTCACATATTATATATGCATATATCTATTTGTTATACATTTAATGAAATTATTTCTTTTTTTTACAATTAGGTATTTTGCCTAAATAAATATATGAATGCACTTAACTTAGACAATAATTTAAAGCATATTTGTATCGCATTTACTACTATCCAACAAATATAAAATGTTTTTTTTTTATTAATTAATCAAAATTATTAAAGATACATTAACTGTTACCTTTGTGAATTTAGACAGCTATCATACTTACAGTAAGCACATATATATTTTTTTAGTATACCTTTGCTTTATAAGCATTCATACGTATATTTGTTTTTGTTTTATTGTTTAATTTTTGTAGCGTAGCATAGCACAGCTTGTTTTTTCATATTAATTATATAAACACATTGTAAAGTCACAAAGCTCATAACCTTTGCTAAATGTTACAATTTGAAACATTGCAAAAACAAAAACATTTTTTTTTGTTTAATATATAAGTAATTCTCTTTATATTTTGTTATAATTTTTTGTTTAATTTAAGATCCTTATTTATCCATTTATATATTTTTAATTTAATTTAGTTCAGCTTTCATGCCTGTCTATGAATCTATAAAATGTTCTATGCAATTTTAAATTCGTTTTTATTAACACATAACATATATGCACACAACTATGTATTTTTTGTAACTGTAAAATATTTAAGTGCACACACATAGCATTTGTTCCTGTAAGTATAATGTTTCCATATGTTTTCCACATTTGTTTTAAATTATTATTTGTGCCATAATACGATATATCCAGTATATAGTATTAGCAATTTGTTAGTTTTTAGTATATGATTACTTTAGTTATAGTTTCATATGTTATCCAATTACAAGTTAAATTTTGATACACAAATGCACTTTAGCTCCACTTAATTTGGGTCTCGTATACATATATTTTTTGTAGATAAGAATTTAGATTTTATATAGTTGTATAAATGCAAATATTTGATTATTTAGGTATAGATATTTTATTCTCGTTTTCGGAAAACTATATTTTAGAAAATTTGGCACATTTTATTCTTAATTTTGTTGCAAATAACATGGAATTATATTATCGTTCACTATTAATACTTAATTTTGTATGTCGTCTAAATATTTGTTTTATATTTTAAGCTCATGCCTGCTTGAATTTTGCACAAAAATAATTTATAGTGAGAATAATAGATTTTAAGTAAATTTGGCGAAAATGCATGCGAATATCAGTATGTGTATGCATGAATGTATGTATGTATGTATAAAAGGAAAAGCACACAATTGCTTTGCCGGCGACTGGTTCTTTTAAGCGAAATCGCATTTATCTTAACAAATAACCTATTAAAGTTATTCCAACGCGACTCACCTTAAACTGAAATAGATTACTTGAATTTGCATTTTCTCTTGTTGAATGAACTATGGCATTTGCCTTTTTATATATTTGCTCATTTATAACCACAAACAAATTGCACTGTAGCGTTTAGCGCACACCATTTCGGCTGTCTTTTTCACTCACGAAATAAACGCATAAAAAACATAGCCCGCTAGCAAATTTTACTTACTTTCGAAGCACTACTTATTACTATATAGGTACGGTTGAATTAACTCAATTGCTATATTATTCAACGCGAAATTCACAATTTTAAACCGCAATTGCGAAGTAGAGCGAAAGCTGTAGACGCGCAAACGGAAACTAACGGAGGCGGTTAAGATGGCATTTGAAGTTTGCTGAGTGCAGGGTGCACTGGCGATTCAATTATTTTTATTAATAAAAATTTATTACATAAAGTTATTTTCTTTTTAATTATATTACTTAATTTAATTAATTAAAAAGTGAAATGCATCGAAAAATAAAATATATAAAATTCTAATATTTTTTAATGTACATAAATTCGCGCAAAATTTTCACAAATTAATTTTTAAAATATATTAGTGAATGTCTTTTGAATAATTAAATTAATTAAAATGCTTTATGACAATATTTAACGAATTTTGAAATATTTTAATATTTTATTTTTCAAATAAATATAAATAATTAAAAAAAAAATTGAAATTAACAGCATGCCTCGAATAACCAAAAATTTATTTTTAATGCAACACTGCATTTGTTAAGCTTCATCCGCCAAAAATTTCCGCGAGCTGTCAGTTTCCGTCTCGCGAGTGTAAAATTACACAAATTTGGTGTTAAGAACTTTAAAAACGAAATTTATTATTTAAATACAACTGGAAATGAGTAGTAGTGTTGTTATATTGAAAGTTTTGCGCGTTTTAAACTGTCTAGTAGCAAAATTATGTTGTTGGCAATGCATTTTATGTGTTAATTTCGTGAATCAAACAGTGCGTGTGTTTGACTGTGGCTGCTCCGCTGGCTAAAATGCCAGAATGTTGCTGGTGTTTCGCTAAATGTGTGTGGAGTTGGATTTCAGCACTTTTACATATACATACATCTATTAAGTGAAATGATGTTGCAAATGTTGAGGTATGTAAGTCACAGTATTGAAACATAAAAACCAAAAAGACGCATATGTATGCTTGTATGTATGTAAATATGCTTGCTTGTTGTGATATTTCGCTTGGCATTGCGGCCTTGACTGTTAATGTACAGAAGCTTAACAGTAGTGGGGCTGACAACAGAAAATGTTTTCCGTATTCTTCGCATCTAGTCTCCAGCGACTTGTTTTGATTCTCAGACCTCTAAAGAAACTCACTGAAAATAAATTTAGCGCAAATGAAGCGGTAATCGCTGAAACTGTGGCTTATTTTGAAGTCATTGGCAAATCGTAGAAAAATAATGGTATCGAAATGATAGAAGTTTCTAATTTTCTGTACTCATTTCGATTTTCAGCCAGGTCTTTGCATAAGAAATTGTCTTTTAAGCAGTTGCGAACTATTAGACATTTTGTAGACGTCTTAGCGGTTACACTTTTAATGCTTGAAGATATATAAACTCGTCTGGTCTTTTTGGCATCTTTACTACGAATTTTTGCTATGACCCACAGTAGATACATACATACATACATAAATACAAATACACAATCGGCCTTACTGGAATTACTATAAATCAATTACTTCTTGGCTTTGTTAAATTACTAAACCATTTCCATGCAAGCGTATACCTTCACAAAAGCACACCTAAATATTTTGGGATTAACTCTGCTTACACGCACTAACTAATATATTTACACACGCATTACTTGTAGCATAGCTGGCTATTCGTTTGTGTGCTGTAAATCTTCTGTAATCCTGCGATTTTCATTAGCCACGAATGCAATTTCTTTGAATATGTTGCCCAATTAAAATAATTGCTGAGCTTAATTAACACAAGTCTCACACTCACATATACCTACGCACACACATAGCCAAAGCTGATGATTGCAGTTATGCAGCTATTTGCCGTAAACTCCTGCATTTTGTCAGAATTTCGACACAGAAGTCACAGAGGCGAGTGAGTGTTGAGTGTTACACAGGCAGTGGCGAGTGGACAACAGCAGACAGTAATGCATGCAACGCATGAGTGGGTGCAAGTTGCCTCATTTGTGGCACCTACATTTCGTTTGTCATCTGGCCTTTGCTGGTGTCTACTGCTGGTGTATTGCTTGTTGGTGTTGATTAATCAAACAGCACTTTAACTGTTCTGGGTGCTGCATATCACCTATGCAGTTGTAGTGCAGATTGTTGTTGTTGTTGCTGATGAGTCTGTTGCAAGATGCGGCCTGTGTGTGTGCTGCAGAAAAGTTGCCTGTATCACTGTCATGGTCACTGCCAATGTCATTGCTGTGGTCGATATGCTATTTATAATAAATGTTGTTGTTTCCCTTGTTGTTGTAATCATTGTTTTTGTTGTTGCTGTGTCTCTTGATTGAATTGTGTTGTAATTCGAACTATGCTCTGTGGTTGTCAATTATGTTATTGTTGTTGTTGTTGTATTACATGTGGTATGTTCTCCTGATGAGTGCTCGTTGACATTCTCATTGTCTCGATAATGAATTAAATCTTACTATGCTTACAACATCAGCTCTTTAGTGGCCTTTGCTGGATTGCCGGCCCTGACTCATTCCTCTACTGCTGCATTTTACTACTATGTTGTTGTTGTTTAAGTTCGTTGCTTTACACACCAATTCACCAACCTCGTCCACACCACCAGCGCCTCAGACAACCGATGCGCTGTCAACTTGTTGTTGTTCCAGTTGTTGTTGCCGCTGCTACAGCGTTACACCCACTCACCGCCGCCCTGAGTCCGTTCTCCTCACTCATTGTTTCACTCAAAAGTCATACATTCAAATCGGCCATCATTTTGCGAAAATCATTTAGCGATCCATAAGTATCGAAATCATCACAGCCATCCAATTCACTGCCTCGTGAGCCATGTCGACTACCCGGTGCGCCTGCGCCCATATTCGTCGGACGTGGTAATGCCAGTGGCACAGGCAACAGCTCCGGCATTACCGAATGATGTGTAATGAGCGCGCGTAACGAGCTGAACTCCTTGGTGAAACCCTGCAAAAGCATGTGAAAAAATGAAAATATATGAGCATTCCACTTCGCTGCGTTGCAAACGGTATCGTATTACATCGGGCATGTAACTAACCTTGATTTTATAGCCACGCGGCGTACGCAGTATCAGGTAGTGTGCCACTTTGGGCGCGGGCGGTGGCACGCGCAGTGACAAAGCGAAACAGCCGGGTTTGGTGCTACTTTGTCGCACCAGAAAGGCGCCAGGGTTCTGACGCGACAACACCTCCAATGAGATCTCACGCGGGATGCCAGCTTGAAACCAAGCGGCGCCTTTCAGTTCGTGCTGTTCGGCCAAGCTGAGATTGTCGAGCCGCAACGGCGCGCTGGGCGCAAACATCTTTGGACTGGAGTTGGCTGTAAAAGAATGGTGTAATTTGTATTAAAGAAAAAAAGGAAATCTTCTCGTCTTACCACTACACGTTTCACGCAGATACTTTTTCTTATAGCTAAATTCGGTGTGTTCTTGCAAGCCCATATGACCGGCTTCCAGCGTTGGCAGCGCTGTCAACGATTGCCGGCAAGAGTCGCCGAATTTGTTGGTGATCATTTTCTCTGGTTCGCAAATGGCTTCGTTCACATAGCCATCGGAGATGGTTTGTGACGAGCCGGAATTCAGTGAAGATGAGGCTGTATGCACCAGCGGACGACTGTCTTCGGTTCCACGCAGCAGACCCATGCCCATTGTGAGACGTTTGACCTGAAAGGGATTGAAATGGAAGTTTTAGAAACAAAATACAGCTAATGGAATATTAAGAAGAAGGATTAACTAGATCACGAGTCATTTTGAGGTATAATATCTATATATCTTATAAGATTTTATAGAATTCGACTGAGTTTCGAACTCACTTAGCTCAGCTCGGTTCGGTGAGAAACGGAGAAATGTTCTGGTGTTTTGGAAGGTGTCTCTAAGAGACTATCCGCAACAATCTTCACCTCGGATGCTCCTTCAGTCGGAGCTTAATATTTAATGTCTCTTTTAATCCGGTTTTTTTGAAGATTAGAATATTTTACCCAACTGATAGTTAGCTATTTACTAGCTTCCAGGTAGTTTATGTGTTTAATCGAGATATTTTTGCTAAACTTTATTTATTTGGTCTTTAAACTTTTAATTTAATTTGTTCCGAAGTTTCACGCTTTCCGTTTAATTCGCTCATTTACTATTAATTTCGTTTATAATACGAAAAAGAAGGAAATGTTAAATGAATGCCACTAAACTAGTTCGATTTCTCATTTTAAATGCAAATAGCGCCTCAAGCGGTTTAAGTTCGAGTACTTAGCATCTGCAGCTGCAGGTTCAATTCGAACTTTGGTGGCGAAATTGCAAAAGTTTCAGCGTGTCAAATTCGTGGTTAACCACAAACGCTGCGAAACTTTCGCACCTAGTAAATCTATTGCGTGTGATTTGCGTTTTAATTTTCTTGTTTCTTGGATTTACGAACTTAGTGAGTAAATGAATTGATTTGACGTTGAAATTAATTAAAATGGTGGGTTTTAATATACTTTTTGGTATTTAATTGTAGGTGAATGAATTGTAGGCCATAAAGAAATTATTGGGTAATGCAGGTGAGTAAACAAAAACAAAATATTATTTTAAAATTTTAAGTGTTATGGTAACAAGTTATAAAAAATATGCAATTCTTTCTGTACATTTTTTAAGCCTAAATATAACTAAGTCTCTTAGATATTTTAAAGAAATTATGACGGAATATTTCTTTCCTTGACAATACAAACAATCGAACTTGCCATCAATTGACTTCCTGCTAAACTTATTTGACTTCCTGCTAAATGAAAACAATTAGCTTTATGTTACATTTGTTGCACATTGAGCTTACGCGACTCTTAACTTAATCGCACTTGACCCTCTGAAAAATATTAACAATAACAATTGACCTCACTTGAAAACAAAATTTGGAGAAAACTCAAAAAATTCGAAACTAAACCTTTCGTATGAATTGCAACAATGTACTCGATTTTACGAGAATTTTTATGAAAAATTCAGTGTTGGAAAGCTTATCGCTTGTAGTTTTTAAAACTTTAAATTTAAACAATTGCCTCCGTTCAAGAAAATTGTCAAAAATGCAAGAATATGGAAATTAAATAAATTCCATCTCAGCGCTTTAGGCCCCATAAGTATTTAAAAAATACAGTTTTGGGACTTTTAATTTGTGCAAATAATAGCTGAGAGATTTTACTATAGATATAGACTATGTTTTAATTTTAATGAATTTTTGGAAAATTTTTTACCTCAAATTCAAATACAGCTGAACTCAAGTGACACCTTAAAAGATTAACAAACTTGCTCTTACGTGACCCCAAACATGATCTCTCTTGTCCTGACGAAAAATCTATTATCTTACACTTTACCTTATAATCGAAACCAAGCTTGCCTTATCGTGACCCCACCTACTTCACTCCTAATCTCACATGTCATTTAAAAATTTAAACAAACTGAGGTTCACTTGATCCCTCAAAATGAAAACAAACCTAATCTCATGTGAATCTTAAAATGTAACCCAGTTTGACTTGAAGCTCTCTTCAAAATGTAAACAACTCAGACTTCACTTGACTCCTCAAAATATAAAAAATCTTTACGTGCAGGAACCCCTCAAAATATAAGCAATAATAATAAACAAACAAAATGTAAACAAACCCACGCCAAAGGTCAATGACCTTACCCCGAAATGTAAACAAACTCGCCAAAGATCAATGACCTCACCCCAAAATGTAAATAAAGCCACGCCAAAGGTCAATGACCTCAGCCCGAAATGTAAACAAACCCCACCAAAGGTCAATGACCTCACTCCAAAATTTAAACAAACCCACGCCAAAGGTCAATGACCTTACCCCAAAATGTAAACAAACTCCGCCAAAGGTCAATGACCTCACCTCAAAATGTAAACAAACCCACGCCAAAGGTCAATGACCTCACCCCGAAATGTAAACAAACCCCGCTAAAGGTCAATGACCTCACTCCAAAATGTAAACAAACCCACGCCAAAGGTCAATGACCTCACCCTAAAATGTAAACAAACCCCGCCAAAGGTCAATGACCTCACCCCAAAATGTAAACAAACCCACACCAAAGGTCAATGACCTCACCCCGAAATGTAAACAAATCGGTCACGTGATGTCAGGTTTGTTTGCATTTTGGAGATCACGTGATGACAGGTTTGCTTACATTTTGGAGATCACGTGCTGTCAGGTGTGTTTACATTTTGGAAATCACGTGAAGTGAGGTTTGTTTACATTTTAGAGATCACGTGATGTGAGGTTTGTTTACATTTGAGGGATCACGTGATAATAGGTTTGTTTACATTTTAGAGATCACGTGATGTCACGTTTAGATATGTCACATGGCGTCAAATTGAGTTAACGTAAAGTCTGTTTGCTTACATATTAGGGGTCACGTGAGTTCAAGTACATTTACATTTGCAAGGGTAACATGTAGGGTGGTTTTATTACATATCGAAGAGTAATATGAGGTTAGGTTAGTTCACATTTTGAAAGGGCCATATGAGGTAATATTTTTTTCATTTTTTTACGGTGACTTGAAGGTTGGTGTAAAGTGAAGAGAGGGACCACGGAAGTAAAATTTGTTTACGTTTTACAAGAGGTCTGATGAGGTCAATTGCAATGAAAAAATGAAAATTTTAGGAACTTCCTAAAACTTCGTAAAACTATGAAATTTTTCTCAAAAATTTATTAAAATTAAAAATTAGTTTATATCGATAGTGGATTCTTTCAGCTTACTTACAATCCCGTAGCCTTATTTTTTACATAGTTACGGGCTATAAGCGCCGAGATTGAATTTCTTTAATTTCCATATTCTTGCATTTTTGACAAATTTCTTGACCAGGGACAGCTGCTTAAATTTAAAATTTTAAAAACTACAAGCGATAAGCTTTCCAACACAGAAATTTTCATAAAATTTTTTAAAATATTTAGTATATTGTTGTAATTTGTTTGGAAGGTGCCGGGCAAGCTTGGTTTCGAATTTTTCGCCTTTTCTTCAAATATTGATTTCTGGTGATGTCAAGTGTGATTTTTACATTTTTTAAGAGATTATGAGATCACGCTAGGGTTTACGTGGGGTAAAGTATTAGACATATGAGGCAAGGGTTATTGTTAATCTTTTATGAGGTCAAGTGAGATCAATGTAGTGGTAGAGTGTGGTCAAGTATGGGGCCGATGAGAATATTTGCCATAAATGTTATCATACGTTTTTCACTTTCAATATATATTAACTTGGATGTGTGTGCTTCTGTAACATTACTTTGTGATTTTTTAATAAGTCTGAAGCTGAGTAAAACTATACTTTAGTTTACGAAAGCTTTCCTACGGTCTTCGGCGAGGTTTGGAGAGTCGCCAATACAGGGGAGAATTTAAGAAAATGTATAGTTTCTTCTGTGTTCAGTTATACAGTCTAAATCTTGTGGATTTGAGGTCGATTGCATAGGTTCTAGAAGCCATGCATTTATTGAAATTAGTGCCCACTGTTTCGATTCTTTGCAATATAATTTGCCACTCTAGACAAGCTGAAAAAGTCAAATCAGGGGTTTTTCAATACCTAAGATCGCATACCATCAATAGTTGATTCCGAGGTCAAATTTATTTCGAAAATCTATCTTTTTCTTCGAGATGAGAACCAATATTTATAGCAGTCACTTGGAAGAAACTTTAAGACCTTGAAGCTCTTTCTGATACAAAAAGTAGTTCAACAAAAACCATATATTCCCTTACACAACCACTCTAACAACAAAAGTCTACAAAACCATGGCCATTCTTCTAACAAAGCTAACTTAGCTCAAGTGCTGAACGGAAACGAATTTGAAGACAATGGAAATAAAAAAGGACAAAGCGAAGAATGGGAGCTGAGCATACACTTTAGAACCATTTATATATAAGTAAGTATGTTTGTACTATACTATGAAGTGTGCAAGAAACAATGCCAAGCGTTCATTGACTGCAATTGAAGGTCGACTGAGTTTTCGGGCTAAGGACACCAAATCTCGATGAGTATAAGTTTGTGCGCTTGTCTTTGCGAGCAGTTAGTAAGCTTATTCAACCGTCTGGCAAATTGGGTAAATGCATGCTTGTTCTTATGCAACTGAGGGCACATATACCTACATACTAACCTGTGCAGCACTTCGAAAGATTTGTAGGCAGGCCTGTAGTTCAGTAACACAGACCGAAGACTGTCTCGCCGGCAGCTGTTTTGTTTTTAGACGACATACAACCTTGTCAACCGGTAAATAAGACATGGGCACACACCAAAAAAAAAAAAGAACAAATGCAAACTTGCAGCTCACTAAGAGTGGAGACAAGCAAAGCAAAGTTCCTGAAGTGCTTTTTGGGATGTGCATAAATGAAGTAAAAAATCCGGGAGCTTATCGGTAGCCGATTAATCCTTTTATATCCGCCAAAGCGCCAGTGAGCATTTCGCACTTCAAGTGCATTTGCATGTTTTTGTGATTGCATGCTCTTAAAAGAGGTCTGCAGGAAATTTTGGGTGGCTGAAGTTAGTTGATTGGATGTCGGTTGGGAATCTCAAGAGAGGTAGCTCGGAAAAAGTGGATAACAATGAGAGTATGTTCTTTAACCTAACCTCTTCGCGGTTAGATTAAAAATGTTATTAGGACTGGAAGAACACACTTATAAAATCTGAAGAGTCGGAGTTGAAGTTTGTCCGAGGATTTCTTCATTGTGGATAAGTCTAAATTGAAGACTAAGACTCTATAACACATAACAATAACAAAGTGTCTTCGCAATACTTCTCAACCTCTTTTTCTATTTTATGGGAGTGTTTGGATAATTTTGAGCCTTAGATATATCATATGATAAAAAAATTAATACCTAAAGATACATCGTAACATTTGAAAGTTAAGGATCAGTCCTCAGAAGACTGGGGCTCTGGGATCAACTTAAGTACTCTTCTTCGTATGATTTAAACCTATACCACTACCCCGTCATGTTAGCAATTCACCTCTTATTATTAGACGTTGAACTTCCAAGTAAAACTTCCAAAATTTTCCTACAGGGTTCCTATGCACTTGCTTTTATATGGACATCTTATCCATACTACTCTACTACCTTTGTCTATGCCAAAACCGCTGACGGAAGCCAATTCACTTACTTTAAATTTAATTTCATTTGTGTAGTCAGAAATTGGATCTTTCGTGTCTTAACTACGAGCATCCGCAGGCATTGTATGCGAACCGAGCCGCCGTCCAAAGACACATTGCACACAAAGTGGCTAACTTTGGTTTTATTTTCGAATTTAGAAACAAAAAAAAAGGAATTTTTACGATTTTACAACAACGTCTAATGCAGTCCATCCTCGCAGCGTTGCAACATGAGAAAGGCGTCACAATGCCATTCACATTCCAGTGCAAACTCGCATCCGTATTATACTTCGCTCCGGTACTGCACTCAGACAATGCACGGAGAAGTGCTAGTTTCTGGGCCGCGTGTCATTTACAGGCGTGAAATTCAATTCTACACACACATACACACGCTCACATGGATGGAGCGCGCTTTTCTAGGCTTTTGTGTTGAGTGCATGCATAATTTTTCGGTTGTGTCTCTAGTTCAAATTTTTTACAACGCTTTTATCGCCTGAGATTTATGTGTGTCATAAAGTTTGGAAGTTTCTACAGTGTATAAATACATCCACTTGTGTGTGTGCATGTGCGTGTTGGCTGTGTAATTGAATGTGAAAATCCATAAGAAAAGTTTTGACTTGTAATTCTGCATCTCGCAGTATTTGTACCCTCTTAGTTGGCATAATTCGAGCGCTAAAGTACTCGCATTCAGACATTTACATACATACAAAAATATACGAGTGAACTTCGGTGTGACTGCACTTGAGTGTGAATTCCGAAAAGTTCGTTGAAATTGTTTGCACTTTTTTAATTTTTTGCTAGTAGTTGAGGCAATACATGAGCCAAATAAGGCACAACAACTTAAGTAATATGAAGTACTCTTTTCGTTTCCTGGTAGTACTCTTCTAGTTCATTAAACTGAGTCCAATGTCAAATTCTTTCAGTGCTTCCAAATACAAGATTTGATAAGAGTAAGGACGTTTCAGAATCTTTCCGAAAATTCCACATAAACTGAAGAACTCAACTTCTTTTACTGTTTCTTCATGTGTGGTATATTTCCTTGGCTCTATTTTACTTTCAAAGCACCGAATAATTTCATTTATATTTCGTCTGAAGGTTTTAGAAACTTTCTCAGTGATCCGGTTACCGCAGAATCATTGGAAACTGTAAAGCCGACAAGCTTGCAAGAGATCGTACCCTAGCAACATTGACATCGGAATGAGTGCGAATTGGCAGTCCATGATCCACTTGCGCTTCATGTTCTAGATCCAAGTTTCCAAAGCTGTTTGGAGCTTTGATGGAATCTTCTAAGCATTTCCTACTCGAATGTCTGGCATTTGCCGTTTGAAACACTTTGGTAAGCACACCTTCGGCGACCCTAGCGAGAATTGACATTAGTCGACTCAAGATTTTTGTAATAGATTTCAAGCTGAATCGTGAGGGCCCTTCTGATCCATTAAGAGATTTGTGGAATAACAAAGGACAGTTGAACACTGTCCAAGTGAGTTCTTCTATATTTGAGAAGATATGCCTATTAACCTAACCTAATCTAAATACGGCCATTCATTGTAGAGACGATCGTGCCAAACCTGTAATCTAGAAGATCACATTTTGTAAGTGCTCAGTTCTACTCGGAAGTCTTCCCAGGGAAATCGAAAACAACTGTCTTCATAAGCCATTTAAAAAAGGTGTACAATAGGTTTGAAATACAACATATACTGGGATATTTATTAGGTCGATCTTAGAAAGTTTCGTTACAAGAATTCAGCTTAGCCGAAAAAGCTCTTGAAACTACAAAAAATACTTATAAATAATTTAGAACCCCACTGCTGTAGTCAAATATATTGCACTTTTTTCTAAATCCGACTCTAGATCCGACCCGAATTTAAACCGGACTGTCTTGGAAAATTAAATTAATTTCTTTCGAGTTGATTATTTTACATCTCCCTGCCGATGTTACTTAGCATAGAGAGACCTCTCATAAATTACTCAAAATAACGCTCATTATAAAAGAATATTTATATTTCTTAAATTTTATTACATTAAAGTCGACTCACCAAAGGCGGCTTATCGGCCATACGCCGACAATTATTCATTTCTGTGGGTGAATTATCCTCCTCGGAGCTGGGCGAACGCGGCACTGCATGTTGACTGGGCTGCAGGTGAGCTTCCAAAGGCGGTTCATTGCAACTGTGTGAGTGAAAACTTAATTAGCTTTAGCATACTTAGCTATGGAGGTAGAAATGTGTCTCTATGTGAGTAACATACCTTAAGCTTATTTGTGGCAGTAGGTGTATGGGACGACGCGACTGTGTTGGTGACACACGCGACATGGGCTGTTCGACGCGCAAACGTATGTCCTGCATTTTGATGCTGAAATGGCACCGTCTTCTTTTTAAGTTTTTTTGCTGTTTGTTCTTCTTTTTACTTAAATTACTGTTACTGTTGGTTGAACGAGCTGTAAAGAGAAGAAAAATGTGTTGAGATTAAAAATATGTCTAGGGAAAAGTTTATTGTATACTTATGGACTTAGAAATTATTTTTAAAATGAGGTAGTGATATATATAGAAGAAGGATCAGTGAATCTAAAGACATTATATTATCTAATCTAATTAAAGTAAGTAAGAGAATGGACAGCAGACCTCTGTTTTGTTCATTCATCTCTCTTTAACGTGGGAAAAAATAGAAAAAGAGTACGAAAGAACATATAAAGACGATCCTTACGATGCCAAGACCTTTGAGACCTCGCATAAGTGAAAATTCTCAGAGTTTAATTCTACCATCGAAAGCTTTTATGGACCTGCTTGAAGCTCCCAGGCTGTTTGTACCAATAAGTGACCCTTAGATGTGATGGATTTAGTATGAGATTGTTTGTAATTTATTCGCTTTAAACTAAAAATCTCAATTTCTTCTGAGATAACTTAATAAAAGCTACGGGTAGGACTTTAATTATAACAACCATATTTACTTTCCTTACTCTGAGCCTCCTTACAAAACTTATTAAACACCTTTAAGCATACACAAACTTCTAAAAAGCCCTTAAGTACAACTATAACAAATAAATGCAACAAAAACAGTACAAAATGCGCAGCAACAAAAACAACTTAACGGTTTTAGTTACACAACAAAAAACACACTGAACGAGAAAATCTTAATTGTGTCTGAGGATGCAAAATTTTGGCCTTTATATTTTGTACAGAAATTTCTAAATATTTGTATGTGTGCATGAGTTGATTCTGCTGACTCGCAAATTCATGCGGCATCTCAGTTGCGGCAAATTGTGTGGCTTGTCAAAGTCTTTAACTTCATTTAAGTGGCTCTAATGGTATTTTGCCACTGCCCATATCAAATTCTAGTCTCGCCAGCAACTGTTGTTGTTTCGGTTTTTAGGTTTTGGTGTGCGGTTAAATATTTGGAATGCTGCGGCCAAAACGAGTTGTCACGCAGATTTTCTAATATTGCGACAACAGCTGTATGGAGCTTAAATTGTTATAAATGTACATATACATACAGCCGCTAATTTGATATCGTCTGGTTATAAAGCGGGCACATTTTTGTAGACGAGGTTAATAGGTAGTTTATATATTTAGATAGATTAGTATGTAGACTTTTTGAGTCAAAGTAATTTACTTTTTTTTAACCAAGTCTTTGCAAGCTTTCGAAGTTGTCATGATGCATATCTATCCATATGTTCTAGACAGTGGTCTCTCAACCCAGAATTTTAGCCCAAAATCCACTCAGCCAACAAAAAAAAGCTCAAAAGTATTGCAGAGAATTTGTTTTTCTGGAGACAATGTATCTTCCCTAAGTTCAAAAAAGTGACATTGGTCTCCTTAAAGCTATGAATTTGGCAGAACTTGAATGAGTAAGACCTTTTCTGGCTTATACCTTGTATTATTTTGAATTATTTAGGGAAGATTTTTGAATATTGAATAAAGTTCGCAATGGTCCTTATTGTAAATTCGAGCTTTTGAAAGCTTTTTTTTCGATTTTTGCAAACTTCAAACGACATGAACTTTAAGGGTGTGTTCAAGATCCTGGCTTTAGCCTTTTTAAATTAGAATATTTTTTCAACTCATCTCTTAAATTTTTACAATAATTCATTAAATTTAAGATCCATTAATCATTTTGAAAATAAACAAAAAATGATTTAAATTCGGACAGTTGTTTTTGTAAGCTTACAAGCTTTTGCGATATTTAATAACCTCTTTAAACTCGTTCAAAACAAAATTTGGTCACTTCTGCTGCCATAAGTTTAGTATAATACTTAAAATATATATACATACTTACATTCATTTGTGCAACAACACCCTATCATCACACCGATTTGTTATGTAAACTTTGCTCTAACAAATTCAAAAGCATATTACACAAAACAGGAAGCCACTTGAGTGAATAGTTTTGCAAAGCTTTTAATCTTTGTTTTTCTCCAAAAACATAACCTAAAAGTTATCGATAAACCATATTACAATTTGTTGCCAATATATATTATACAATTCAAACGCCAGCCAACAAACTGTCTCAATTTCCATAAGCAAACTTTTTCCAAACAACAGACAGACATTGGTGACATTAGGATTTTATGAGCACATGTGTGTGTATGCAATAAAATGCTTAATAAGCTTAAAGCGTCCAACGGCAGTTACGCAGTTATGGCCACTTTTGTTTTTGTTTTTGTTAGCTGCGATGTGTTTTATATGCCTTTCATGAGTTTTGCGCCAGTTTCTAGTCCTTTTATTGCAGTTATTGTTTACACATCATTGAATTTTATGTGTAGTCATGGAGGATGAGCTTTCGATGATGTGTATGTTTCTGCTTTCATTGGTGAATATAAATATGTATGTGTGTGTTAATTTTAATTTTATTACTAATATTTGATTATTATGAACTCAACTTTGGCAATTTGATATGCCGTAAGGATACGCATATACTATATATATTTTATGTATATTAATATCTACAGTTAGTTGCCTGAGCTTTATTAGGCAGCTGTTATTTAATATTATTTAATAACTAACTATCAAATTCTGTGCCATAAATGGCTTTTACTCAAAGTATTTATGACCGATAAAATTTATTGGTTTGTCTTAAAATATCGGCTTTGGTTTCCTGATAACGGTTACATGTTAACATTTGTTTTAATTACAAAACATATCTGAGTTGAAGCTTTATACAAAATTTAATATGCTCATTAAAAATAGCAGTTTATGCTTCTTCTTCTTCTTTGCTTAGAAATAATTAGCTGATAAATCGCCAGCTTAATTACCTTTTCATTTGTGACATAAATTTACACGGAGTCAGCATTTGTTTAGCTAAAGTCGATACTAGAGTACACTAAGGGTAGTCAAGAATTCAAGAACATTGGTTGCAGGAGTCTTACGGACGAAGATTGAGGCAATGGAGCTTGCTGTAACTTGTCACTGTCATTATAGGGATAGTAATTCGAAACTATTAAAACAATCAGTTTGGTGATGTTTATTTTCGGATTCGATCCCAATAGTCAGTTGAAAAATAATGCAGGCGGAAATCTGGGCATGATGCGGATCTAACTTGAACATTTGTGATGTCAAAAACACTCTTACTGAATCAAAAAGACTTTCACAATTCGACAAAGCGCTTGGAATACTTCACGTAGTTCTTATGTCAGCTAATATCAATTCTAGTCAGTTGATTAGGTTCTCCGTAGGGGTGTATTAATATCAATATGGCGAATTCTTGGCATTGGAGGAGGAAGTGTACAGATGATTTTACATCGCTTTTCTCCAAACAGCTTTGGAAATTCGAGTTTGGAAAGAACTTTTCTCACATCATCACAGCTACTTTGGACAGTGTCCAGCCAGCATACCTATGATAGCGCCGGGAAGTACCTTGTTGAGATACGCTCCACTCTGAGCTGAAAAGACTTCACAACTGCACAAATCCTAGTTGTTATCCAGGGTTTGACGAGCTCACGCGATGTCTTCATATCAAGCGATCTAACACAAGTAAACCAGGGACTGCCGACTCACTCCTATCTTGCAAGCTCATTGGATTCAAATCAATAGTGAAATAGTAGTAGTCATAACGAAATAGCTTGAAGCTTGAAGAATATAAATAAAGACGTCAAACACTCATTAACTAACCTGCTGTTAATGACCTGTATCGTCATCGCGCCCAAGAGCAATATTGCTGATGTGTTGTCGGAGTGAATGCCCAACTTTTTAAGGAGCCCGCACTACGATGCAGTATATCAACTGCTACCTTGACATGAAAAACACTACAGTGGTTTGATAACCTCAAGCTAGAGTGGATTGGAAGCTTCCAGCAAAAGACTCTCCCCTCCTCACCATTGCTGCTGTACTTATTTTCCTACTAAACAAAATAATCCCGGTTCGAAAGAAAAAATGCTGCACCTGATAACCTTCAATTTGTTTTCATTTTTTAAAGTGCGCGTTCCAACTTTTCGCTGTGAACCCAAAAAGTGCACAAGTTAAAAAAACTAAAAGTACAAAGCTTTGCAAAGTTTATGATGGTTAAAGTTCCGCGAAGGGGTTTTTCTGCAGGCTTAACTAATAACGTTGGCTTCAAGGAGCCAGTGTTGCCAGTGTTGCCAATACTTGCATATATTTGTATGCTTGCATTAGCTATTTATGTAGGCCAAGTTGTTTGACTAAAGCTGCAGCTAAAAATTGGTTGTTACCTGAGCGCTTAGCAAGTTATAAAAAAGATTATTTGGCTCACTGACTTCGCAACGCAGGGATGCATTAATGGCTATTACAAAATGTGTTGCAAGTAGCTGAGTGTGTATGTGCGTGTGTGTGGGGTTAAAAGTTTCCTTAAGAATAACAACTCAAAACAGGAAGCAACGAGGCAAATGACGCGCAACAAACTTTTGAGGCAAAAACCCCCGAATAAAAAAAACAACAAAAAATAAAATAAAAACTGAAAAATATCTTAAAAAGTATGCGATAGAAGAGGAAAAAGTTTGCTGTAAACAAATTGCAGCCGGTTGCACTTCGATGACGCCACCGAAGCAGTGCGCCAGGTTGCAGCTAACGGCAAGGTAATTGGTTGTACTTAGGTTCCTGATAAAACTTGCTGCTGTTGTTGTTGTGCCGTGATAATATTTTTTGTTGTTGTCTTGATCAGCGCTGCCACTTTGGCGCAGAACTTTCGCAATCGCAACATAATTTATGATGTTGCACGCTATTTATGCATTGTGTGGCAGACAGTTAAAGTTCACTTTCGACACTTTTGTCGTTGACGCCAATGATTTGTGTCCTTGTTGCCTGCAACTAGCTTTTCTGTGTCGTTTTTTACTTTTATTCCTGCTTGCAACGGCAGCAGAAATCGTGACCACCTACGCTGTGGCGCCACTAGATGGCTGTTGTTGCATCTTAGTTAGTAAATAATGCAGCTGATGCTGACAATAGCATTGAAATTAATGACTTAGACAGTGGTTTTTTACCGTTAAAGTTTTGCAACAAAGTGCTTACAAAACAATGTTGCAAACAGCAGAAAACCGCAAAGTCTTTGGAACGGTAAATTTTATCAGGCACCAAATTTATGCCGCGCTTTCACCTCCGTGACTTTCAACAATGCTGGTGCTGGGCGAACAATGGCTTTATGACATGGCAGAAATTTCAGTAGCAACATCTCATTGTATCTGTATCTGCCTCAAGTGCAAATGTGTTGCAACAAGCGGACATACATTTGTTATTCTTCCTTAGCGCCCACACATTAGCGCACTGCTACACATGCAACTGATGTTGTTGTCATTTTATACATCAATTATGACACATCATGATGTGCATTGTTACTTTGTTGCATTCGTTCTGTCAGTGTTGCCACTTTGTTGCTTGTTGGGTTGTATGTTAATACAACATTGTTGCCAACCACACGATTTTGATGACTTTTGTTCAGTGTAAAGACACTTTTGACACAATCAACTCGCATGTAACTGTGTTTGGTTGCTTATTTCATTGTTTTTGTTGTTTAACTGCGACTCCTGTGCGCTCATTACAATGCAGTTGCAACGGTAACATACTTCATATCTTGTCACTGTTGTTTTTGCTGTTGCTGGTGAAGTTGTTAAGCAAGATGTTAACATGACTTGGGAGTCGCTTTCGAAAGTGTCAGCATAATTATTTGCTCCTTTTCGTGTTGTTCGTTTGGTTCGTATGTTATCGTTGTGGAGTTTTTTTTGTAATTTTCATGCTGAGATTTTTACTCAGATTTGAAAATAAGTTTAGCAATGCTTGAAGTGGTGGAAAGTTAAAACTTTTTCTTGCTGTATCTAGAAAATAATAAAATATGGAAAGTGTGGCAACCCCATTTAATATTTTTTTTACGAAAGATTTATATATTTCTTACTGTTATACTGCAATATCTAAATTTCTTACTTTTTCTGTAACAATTTGAATTTCTAGTCAGGTGGCCACGCCATGTAATAATATTTATTATATTTTAATAAATTGGGTTTAAGGCAGTAATCGGCTTTACAAGTTTCAAAAAATCGATTTTTTTGTTTTGTTTAAAATCTCCTCCAAAACTATCCATGAATATGTCTTTAAAATTCCAGAGGCCAATTCTATATA
This sequence comes from Zeugodacus cucurbitae, assembly GCF_028554725.1. Classification (NCBI taxonomy): domain Eukaryota; kingdom Metazoa; phylum Arthropoda; class Insecta; order Diptera; family Tephritidae; genus Zeugodacus; species Zeugodacus cucurbitae. The sequence continues at coordinate 68,256,012 of NC_071669.1, forward strand.
TTTTCGAAGCTAGAGCAGTTTTAGTGGCCGAGCGTCGAGCAGGTGCGAATGCACAGGCAGACTTTAAAGCGCGTTTTCTCGAGTTTTCATTTTCACACGGTGCCGGCGATAGCAAAAAGAATATACATATGTCCGATCAATAAAAACCAAAGTGATCTAGCTTCAGTATTAAATTATCTTCTATTTGAACTAAAAAAGTTGGATAAAAGTATTATTTAAACTACTTGTTTTACAACTTAAAACGGCAAATTTTTTTTCTTAAAAAAGTGAATTTTTTTTTTAAACTTCGAAAAAATTTGGAATTTTATAACTTCTTCGGTATTTTTTTAGTTCATAAATATAAGAAACTTATAAAAATTAAAAAAAAAAAATTGGTTCGACTGTTTCAGATGCATCGCACGACCTCCATCACCGGCATCGATTTACAAGTGCAAACTCAAGGCGCTCCAGAAAAATACTTACAACTTTGAAAAAATTTCAATATTTTTTAATAATAAATATTGTTTTTAAGCCTTAAATATAGTACACTATCGTCTTAAAATTCCGTTTACCGCAATCATTTCCTTCCCTTTCAAAAAAAATTCCTTAAAAACACTTTTTTTCGGCTTCTAAAGCAGACTAATGCCTTAATAAATTTGGGTATTTATAGTATGTCTAAATACACTAATAATGTTTATAAGAATTTCAACCTGCCTTCCTTTTAAGGCCTCTTCAGCTTAAAAGTTTCCAAAGAAACACAAAAATATAAAAACCGACTAGTGATAATAGCTTCGGAGGTTTGTCGTTAATTAATATTTTATTAATACAGTTTTAGTTTTAAAATGTGAAATAAAGATGTAAATATTTCTAAGTTCCATATGCATAAAGAACTTGCCGTTTTAAAAAACTATTTGAAAGCTAAATGAAAGCTCTATTCAAAGCTTCAATGCTTAAGTGGAAGCTCATCATTAATGAACTACCGCTGCTTAGCTAGCTCGCAAAACCCCATACAGCATTTCCAAATACCACTTTACAATATTCTAGTTATTTGCATAAATGCAGTAAAAAAACACTGCTAAAAATTTCAAATACAAAATTAAATAGCGCAAAAATTGAAATACAACTCTGTCAAAAACTGTGATTATCACACTTACTCAGCAGGTTTTGTAGACAAAAGTCGACAAGTACATAATTTATGAATTTTGCCCTTCGCCAACTCACAACACAAACTTACCGTTAAATACAAACACACACATATTCACATGCATATATAAAAAAATCCATGCAACTGCAGACGAATGCACACACGCTTCTCTGGCTAAGTGGAGTAGAGCACCGAGTCAAGTCGCTTGGAGAGTACTCCACTTGACTTGACTTAACTTGACTGACATCAAGTGAAGATTTTGAAAGGGCACAAATAAAAATGCCAAAGCCAAAAGTGTATTACAATGAGTATGGGGAGTGCAGTCTGCGTATTTGCGAAGGTACAAGTAGGGTACAGGACTTGCATGAGCCCGTAAACAATTTTTGGAAAAAATTGTAAAATATTGTAAAAGCTCAGAGGCTGAAATTTCGACTGCTTTGTTTCAAGCTCACTATCTCTGAGCTTTAACGTGTTCGATAAGGCTTATAAGGGTTTCAATTCATTATTTTTTATTTCATCGACAAAGTTCTAAGGTCAGTCTCGTACCTATGGCAGATAACTATTTCTAACCTCACAATCAAGCTAAATGCTTTGTGAACTAACTAGCAGCTATTTGAGACAATAAACATCATTTGCGGGACTTTAAAGAATACTTCTGGTATGACGAGGCCATATCGGGGGTATAAAGCTCTAGTGCCGAGCTTTTCTCTCGTACCGGGTTGTCTAGACTTAACCAAACTTAAGCTTTTCAAAGTTTTTGCATATAAAATTTCTCCCATTTCATTGTATTTTTAAGAAGAAAATCATTCCTGATTTGTTAAACAAAGAAAATGTTGAAGCAACCAATTTTAAATTCATCTCTTTGTCCCTATTACATATACTTTAAAGTTTTGCTCCAGTTTTACGGGTCACCTATTCCACATGCATCTGAGTGCCTCACTTCATCTCACCCCTTCTATCCAACAATGGCTTAATATGTAATAGACTCCATTTCAATGTAGTAACGAGGCTACAAGCGACTACAAAGCTTTTGAATTCTCCGTAAAATGACAGCAACAACATGAAGCGGAGCATGAATTCTTTTGAAGTCATTGTTTTGAAGCTTATAAATATTTACATGCAACATACTTGCATACACCAACACACATACAACACATCTGAAATGCAGTTTTTCCATTTCTTTGTTTTCGCTCTGTATATTTTCCGTTATTTACATTGTTGTTGTTGTGCGGTATGAGAGTACTTTGCCAAGATATGATTGCAACGGCATATGAAAACTGCCAGCTTTGTATGCAACTCGTGCGAGTGGCGTACTTGACAGACATTCGCTCGTTGCTTGGAAAGTCATATTGGCTTAGCATACTTTTAGGCGATTGAAAGCTTTGTCTGTGTCGTCGTTTTTTCTCACTTTAACGGCTTGAAATAAGGTCGATTAGTTGAAGGCGGTGCATAAAGCGAAATTACAGAGGGAGTCTTGTGGTGTTGGTATGGTGAGTTTTGAATACAAATTAAAAGCTTTGGCGGTATTATGAGTAAGAGGGAAAGGGTTAATTGAAAGGAAAGGTATTTTTTGCGAACAAAAATTATTCGTTTCCATTTCGAGGGAAAATCTAATATAGAAGACGGAGTCCACTTAATATTTCACAAGTTAAGATATGCTAGGAGGAAGATTAAGAGTCAGCTTAACGTGAACAAAGTAATGAAAAGGTAGACAAGCTTACTCTTTTCGGAGAAATAATTCAGACTTTTCTCGGAAATTTATCTCAAATTCTGGATGAAATTTCTGGAGTTTATGCTGACGAAGATGAAACTTGAAAGCTTTCACTCGATCAAAGCTCCTTCAAAGCTTTCTTATGCGTATTTAAAAAATGCAGTTCGTTCTGCAATATTGGTGGAATTTTTGTAATCCTGATGATTTTCTCTATATTGTCGAAGTCTTTTAAGATTACCAAATGGATCGATCAATGTTCCTTAAAAGCTTACTAAAGGGGATGTTAAATTTACAAGTCACCCTGTAATGTTGGTGCTCTAAGGTCTGATTTTAGCTACGCTGAGGCGTCTCTCTGTCTGTTCGAAGTCATTTAATGTGTCTAAATGACAATTCCTCATTCTTTATTAAAACTTTTTGCCTTTTTGCACAGCCTCGATCATTTAGATTCATTATTAGCTCGAGAGAACTCGATCGACAAGTTCCAAAGTATAAAAATGTTTTATGAGCTCAACAGTTAAATATTATAATTTCTTATATTCCACTTTTATTCTATATAAAATACAAACTACATTCGGTAAATTCACATTAAATTTAAAACTTATGCTCAACACATCCTCTTCAATGTCGGCATATCGCATATCCTGTTGCACAAAGCACCAGAAAAAATAAAACACTCACGCTAGTATCCTTTTAACGAACTGCTCAACTGTTCAAGCGCTCAGTTGACAAGCGTGGAAACGAAAATCTCATGTCTCGCACAAGATATTTCCAAACGATTTAACAACTGAATTGAATTTGTTACGCTCCCCCACAGCATGTCTCGCCACCAACTCACCACAATTTACAGGCATAAACGAATGACGGGCGTAATAGAGAAATAGGAAGCGGCAACGACAGTGTCCTACGAGCACAAATATATACTATGCGAGGGCTTAGACGGTGGTCATGTGTGTTTATCTGTCTCTACATAAATATGTCGACTAAATGGTTGGACGCGGTGTTGTTGCCGTCGTTATCACTAACTTTTACGCTCGTACTTATGTCTATTTGAGTTTGTACAATAGGTATGTGTGTATGTGTGGGGTTCTGCTGGTCGTACTCCCATTTCTAGGTTTCATGTAACAATGCCATCATATCAATTTCAATAAACTTCATATGAATGTGTTGAAAAACACGTTTGCGATACTACAATATTTTGAGTTTTTATTGGTTGCTATTGTTATTGTTTTTTTGGGGGATTGTTTTGCAAACCCTGTCGTGAAAAGTTGGACCTGGAAATGGAATTGTTTACTAAGAGAAACGTGATTGACTAAAAGTAGCATACCAGAGAGTGTTTCATCAGAAAAGCATTATTAAGGAAACCATTTGATTTATAATATTTTGGAAAGCAGCGAAACGAACAAAAAAATTGTATAAATCGCATAAACTGGCATAATAAAGTAGAGTTAGATAAACACCAATGAGGATCCCATTTGATTTATAATATTTTGGAGAGTAGCGAATCGAACAATCAACTGGTATAAATTGCATAAACTGGTATAATGGAAAAAAGTTAGTTAGTTAGAAGTTGAAGTGTTGGAGACCAGCGAAACGAACAAAAAACTGGTATAAATTGCATAAACTGGCATAATAAGTACAATTAGAATATCAAGTGTTATACCACTTACGGCACATACTCTCTTGCCATTACTTAAACTGCTTAACTTCGTTGTTGCCTTCAAATATTAACTCTCACAAGAGAGCAGTTCTCAAAACTAAACGTGCGAAGCAGTGACGAATCGAACACTGCTGTAACAAATTATGTCAGCAAACTAACTAGTTTAGACCCGTCAGTTTTGACTGCAGGGTAGCAGCTTGCTTGCCATTTTTTTCTCTCTCCAAAGTAACATAAACGCAGCTAATATGCTGCGCAGACAATCGTAAAAATGTGAGCATTATGAAGTTCAACGAAGGTGACTGTCAAGGTATGGCAGCACTGACGCGTCACAACAATGGACTAGAAACTCTATTAAGCGGGAAGCTCTCATGTGACAACTCGCATGTGTGTGTGTGTGTGTGAACTTCATTGTAAACTGTCATATGAAGACCGAAATTGTCAAAGCAGAAAAAAACAAAGAGAGCGGACAAAAACTAGACACACTCACATACGATATGACTGGCTCTGTGGAATGGCAGACATTTCAGAGTGACATGCAATCTAAGCTACTTGTGCAAATAAAAACGAAATTTTTATTTTGTACTTTATATATTTGGCTTTAAGCTGCTGCTGCTTCTTGCTCGTCTCTTACACATTTCTGTGCCGGTGATGAGCAGTAGAATACACTTGTGTTGTCAGTAGTTTAGCGCAAAATTTGCTATGCTACAGAAGAAGAGTGCGTGTGTTTATATCTATATACCTATGTGTGTGTGTGCGTGTTCATCTTGTAAAGGTATCCTGTGCTATCACATTTATTTCCGGTAATATTTGGATTGTTTTGATTTTTGTTTGTTTGGGGTTTCTTTTGCGAAACTTGCGTGCATGGCTGTGTGTTGTTTGGGGTAACTTGAAAGGGTCCACTGCGCATACGGTACAACTTTAGTATTTTTTAATATAACGGAATGTGTACTTTTGTGTACCAAAACGAGCAAAATCGAAACGCTTTTGTAGTTTCTTTGTTATTGTTTTACAAGCCAAGCATTGTTTACTAGGGACTCGATGAACTTTCCGACGCTGCAATTGTCCAGCATCGCTTATTTTACTTTTTTCTCGCTGCTATGGCATCCCTTTTTATTCTATTTACTGCCCTTGTTACTGTTTATTTTCATTTGTAGGGATTTGTTACAAATTCTTGTTAAGTTTGTTTGCCCTTAATATAGGTAAGTTGCTTGTTTTAGTTGTTGCTGCTTTTCATTCGTTTATTTGATTTTCTATGATAATGCTGAAAGCTTTATATGGACCACGAAATAGGGGTTTGCATTATTTGTAGGGCTTACAGGTAATACGCTCACGTGTGCGTAGGTAATGAATAAATATTCGAAATGTTTGCTTGAGTTTACATGCGTAAACAGAAACACAAATACTATTTCGTTGAACTATTGTAGAAATGTAAAAATAAAATTTCAATTTAAATTCAATGAAACTTAGGAGAGTTCTTTAAAAACTTGAAACTTTTTATTTTTAAGTGAATTCTTGTCAGAACTAAGTGATTTGTGGATCCTTTCTGATGATCAAACAAAAATTTGTATTAGAAATTATATATTTATACCCTGAACAGGGTATATTAAGTTTGTCACGAAGTTTGTAACACCCAGAAGGAAGCATCGGAAGCCCTATAAAGTATATATATAAATGATCAGTATGTTGAACTGCGTCGATTTAGCCATGTCCGTCTGTCTGTCCGTCTGTATATATACGAACTAGTCCTTCAGTTTTTAAGATATCGTTTTGAAATTTGGCAGATGTTATTTCTTCTTAAAGAAGCTGCTTATTTGTCGGAACTGTCGATATCGGACCACTATATCATATAGCTGCCATACAAACTGAACAATCGGAATCAAGGGCTTGTATGGAAAACTTCCGCATTTTACTACATATCTTCACGAAATTTGGTGTGAGTTATTGTTTATAGAAATAATTTAATCTTCGAAAAAATTGTTCAGATCGGTCCACTATAGGGTATAGCTGCCATACAAACCGAACGATCGGAATCAATGGCTTGTATGGAAAATTTTCGGATTTGACGTGGTATCTTCACGGAATTTGACATGGATTACTGCTTAAGGTAATAATATAATCTCCGAAGAAATTGTTCAGATCGGTTAACTATATAACCTTAATGTTTCTAGCAAACAACCCGGCTAAAACGCATTAGTTAAATGTTTTCTTTTTTTTTACTTACTTTTTCTTACGTCTTTAGATTTGCTTAAACACATAGTTACTAAAAGAAATGCACCTGTGAAGGGTATATTAGCTTCGGTACAGCCGAAGTTATCGTTTTTTCTTGTTTTTTATTGCTTATACAAGCTTTGAGAAGAGGAAAATATATCCATAAAGAATAATTAAAGCAGTAAGACCCCAGATATTCAGATTACATTTTATATGTCAATAAGGATTCTACTTTTGATATTAAGTAAAAAGATGTTATAATTCAATATTTCCCTAAAAGTAAGCAACGTTTTGTTGAAATATTGAATTTCATGGGCATAGAGCCTAGAGGATGTGTATATTCAAAAAACTATTAAAAACGGTAATATTCTATGTAATTTATTACCAGAAGTCTATACCATTTCGGCACTAAAACCACCATCCATAATGCCTAAGTTTTGTTATTTGTATATACTTTTGACACCTATAATCCAATGAGAATCTACTGATTTTCTAAGAATTATTTAAAAAGTTGTTATTTTAAGGTCAAATGGAGATTTTGGCCCTCTAATTTCAGGCAGAACATTTTAATAGTCGAAGCAAAACTGTGATATTCATTCGGAATCAACTCAACATTTATTTCTCGACTATCCGGATTTTGTGAGCATAAGCTTGAAATATGTTGCCTCTCATTTTTTTTCGAGAATTTTATTCGTAATAATTTCGCTAATTTGAAATTAAAAAGTTCATATTAAGCTGTCTAAGTGTGTGGTTGAGGATCAGCCAGAACTAAGCGGAGGATCAGCCTAATTATGAAGTAATAACAATAGACTAGGCCATTGCCTACAATTAGGCGCTTTTCTCTTCCATCTTTACCCTTTACTCTTTAAAACTATTCAGTAATGCACTCACAATAGTTTAAAGAGAACTTAGATCTTAACAGCTTCAACCACCTTGACAGCTTTGAGACTGAACCCTATCATTAGCATATTGCCGACAATTTTTTTTTTAATTATTCTTAAAAAATTTACTTTAGTGTTTAGTGATCTGCTCAAACCCTTAACCACATTATGACTTTATTTAATTTTCCATCGCGCTCAAATCATTCTCAAATTCACTGAAAATAGTGAAAATAGCATTTTCAATCTACCATTCGAATATTATTAAGAAAAATGTGATTTTCATGTGCACACTCACATAAGATTATTGGATTGCAATACGAAAGAGTGTCGCAAAATGAAATACATGAGACACAAATATAGAAGGAAAATATGAAAAATATTGCTGAACTCACATTCTTTTATGATTTGTTAGGGGTGTACTTATTATGCATGGAATTATTTCAACTATTATTTCAAGTTTAAAAGAGTAAATGCCTCCAGATCTAATCGTAATGTGAAATATTCCAAATATTTAGTTTTTGGAGTTATGGAAGATGGTAGTTTATATTAATGAAAACAAGCCTTTCACTTAAGTACCACCCTACTGCGTGCATATCATTTCGATTGAATTGATTTCATCGCGCATCCATAATGCCGCAGCAGCTGCGAATGCAAAATGTGCCGAGGCGTTAAAGCCAGGAAGCGGCATATAGCGAAAATCTGTGTCAGAGCCAATAAGTGGAAAACAGCGAGGCGGAAGCAACATTTTCGCAATGTATGGATTCATATATTTACATAAATATGCCTGGTTGTGTGTGTCATAAGATTGCAAGCATATGACACGGTCTCGTTGCCGAGCGCTGCCAAACAATATTATTGCATTAAGCGGGTGTTTCGGGTGTTGCCAGATGATAGCCCACATTGATGGCATAACCAAATGAAGCATTAAATGCGCGAATGTGTTTGTCGAATTTAACACTTGTGAAAAAAAGGAAAAGGAAAAAGGGATAAGCAAAGGAGAGGTGAGGCCATGAAAAGTGGAAAGTATGAAAAAGATTTCAATATTCAAGAAAATTGCTTTCATCGGATTTTTAAATAAGTGATTTTGTGGTACACTCGTTTTCCTAAAGGATTCGTGGCCACGGAACTTGATATATATCCACACAAAAGCTCTTTGCGATGAATAGTCTAACCAAAATACATTTGAAAGCTCTTTCCACAGTAGCTTTCATATAAAAGTTATCATGAAAGCTTTGAGAAATCGAATAGTGAGCTAAAAAGCTTTTTTTATGATTAAGTGAATGACATTTTTGACTTAGAGACATTCGCTGTTGAAAAGTATATTTAAATACTCCTGATATTAGGTTCAAACCTTGAGAAAGCTTGATACACTTTACTCATGTTCATCACTTCTCTTCAACATTATATTGCATAAGCTCTTATTTTTGTGTAAAATATAGCTTCCTCTTGCAAAGTACCATTAGTGGGTGTTGATGTCAAAATACATTTGCCTCTCGATAACGAATTGATGTGAAAGCAAAAATAATTTATTTCGCTCTTCCTTTTTCATCTATCTCTCCGAGGGCATTTTTTTATATCATACAAGTTTTCCATATTCTATTTGACTTTGCAAAAACTCTGTGCTGAGTTTTTTGCCACCAACACTGCTGCTGTGAGCCCGCCACCATCTCCCCTTTACCAGCTGTGTCCACGAGCCAACTTCACCAGCATTTCATATGTTTATGGCATCGCGGTTTAGTGAAGTGTAAACCATTGAACTGTCATATATGCCGCATGTTAAGTGTCAGCGAAGTTGAATTGAAGTTTAAGCTACCGGAAAAGTGGTGCCACATATGGACAGCACACACACACATGTACTCACACTCGTTTGTATTCACTTTACTGCACGCGCACTTGTTGGTGTAATGGACTGGTGCATATACACCATATGAAAATGTCATGACACTTTCCACCTTTTTGTACGCTTTTTAAGTGAAGTGCAAAAGGCAAATCGATTGTATGCGAAAAAAGTCGATATTTGTTTTTTTCATCTCTTTTTAGTTTCATTCTACATGCGAGTGCCTCAACTGCGTACCGGTTATGCAAAAATATTTATGCATATGCTGAGAGTTGAAAAAAATGCAAGAGTATATCGAAATATATATATATTTATTTCCTGTTTTCCTCCTCTCATCTGCATATGCAATTTTGAGTGTTGCGGCTATCATTTTGCACATGACTGCAGGAGTTGACATAGTTTTAAGCGTTGTTATTGTTTTTATACTAAAGTCTCATAAATTTTTTATTCAAATTTTTGCCATACATCATATTGTCACTTTTGTTATGACAGCAACGAAAATAAAGCAAATCCACAAGGATTAAAGTGCATATCCTTTTAATGAAAACATACAAACTTCGATAATGATTTAAAAAATTTATGAAAATCCCATTGTTGTGTTAATCAACGTGATTTTGTAGGATTAAATTTCATTTTTATATTATTTTTTAATAAACTGTGATACCAAATTGTTTATATATATTTCTACAATTGACAAAAGGAAATGGAATCTTGCAGCTTTCATAAACAAATTTTGGTCCATAGTCAATAATGATATTTGTAGGCGCTGTTATAATTTAGCTTTGTTTTTTGGATAGAATTGCTATTTTCATATCTTTGTCATTAGCTGATTCTCCATGAAAAATAATATTTTATTCCCATTCCGTGGTAAAAGTCTCCGTATTCTTTAAAACGTGCCGTCTTAACTAGGTTGGGTTAGGTTAGGTTGTAAGGCTGTTTTCCAAAAGGAAACACACGTAAACTTTAAAAAAGAGTCCTTTGTGAAGCCTAGTTCCCCCCATAGATTAGCAATTATGAGTCGACAAAGCGCCTGAGCCTACTACAAATCTGCATAGATTTTTAACTTCTATATTCGCTATTTCGAGAGCTTGCTCAAAAAAGTGAGATCCAAAAAATCTCTTTCTTGATCTTGCAAAGGCGGGACATTCCAGATGAAAGTGATGAGATGATTCCCGCTCATCCTCCTCCATGCAGCTTCTACAGCTAGCGTCCGGTAAGATTTTTAACCTAACTGCGTGGATCCCGATGGGACAATGGCCAGTAAGAACCCCTACGACTAAGGAGAGGTAAGGTTTACTGAGAGCGAAGAATTCGGTAGACCTATCGCGGTTTACCTTGGGCCAGAAGGGTCCTGCGACTGCGCAGGTTTTAGTAACTGACTAGCGCCTACCCAGCTCAGCCGAGGCCCATCCGTTCACTAGCAAACCGCAATAGGACAACGGTGCTCCTACATGCTTCCATGCTTCTAATAGTTAGTGTGACGTTCCTAATATTTCAAGCTCATTAGCCTTACAATTCCCCGCTATTCCGCAGTGGCCAGGAACCCAGACTAATCTATCCATCTTAACTAAATAAGTTTACGTCGAAAAATATTGTATGTCTTTATGAATAACTTAGGATATCAAAGAATGGCTTCTACTGCTAATATAATAATCGATTTGAAGAATTTTCTATAGTGGGGGGTATATTATATATTTGTTCGATTCGGTTAAAAATACAAAAATGAAGGCCTTCAATAAGTTGTATCTTCCAAAGTTATTTACATGAAAAGTGTTTTTCCTATCCCCAAATTCACTAAATTTTTAACTGAACCGAACATCATACTTGAGAAGTTGTCAAAGGGCATACAGCCATACCCCTTCTTCTCACAGAATATACGCTCAGTTTCCAAAACCCTTCCCAGAATTAACGATTCTTCTAATATTGATATTATACATATATACAGATGTACATATGTTCATAGCCTTCAGCTTTGTTTGCGCTTCTTCTTTCTTTCTCACACGAGTTCAGTATTTTCATGTTGTTCACATTTTAATCGCTTCATTTGGTAGCAGAAGTAATTAATTAACTGCGTACCCTTAAGCTTTTAGCTGAACTAATCACATCAAACTGTTTTCCATTTATCAAAAATATACACTGAGTCTTGAAAAATGTTAAACTACTTACTTTATAGCTCTTTAATTATGTTGTTAATCTAGTATTTCTAAAGCATATGTTAGTGGTTTCGTTGTCATTTGGCCTTTTGTGGCATTGAAAGTTATCAATATAATAATTGAAGAAGAAGAAGATTGATTATAACATCAAGTTCTACCAACTGCTGCTGTATGTATATCAATTAATAAATATGTAGTTCATAATCTAGAGATTGAAATTAAGGAAATCCAAATTAAAATCATTAATCTGCTTAATTTACTATATAACATCGTGGATTATTTATAGTTTTCAACTAATATCTTCTAAAGGCCTTGAAAGAGAATATCAGAAAGATATGCACACAAAAATAAGACAATTAAAAACTTAGCAGCTTAAAGCTCACACTCCACGTGTGAAAGTTATCTTTGTGAAAGCTTCATTGCAATATACTACAAGTGAAAGCTCCTGTGAAAGCTTCATTACGATATACTACAAGTGAAAGCTCCTGTGAAAGCTTCATTACGATTAGTTCATAATACAATTACATAGATGATTAGATTTAACTAGCATTGAGATTATGGTTGCCAAAAGCCTTGATATTATTTTACCTTAAACATTAAAAAATTATAATATTTAATTCTAACTGTAGTCATCCACTTTCTTCACTTTTTAAGTCAGCGGAAGTTCTGAACTCTCTAATTCCATGTTTTAACCCAGTCGAAGATTTATTCTCATTGCAACTTCCTGCTACCGAGCACTCAAAACACACAGATATTCACTTAAGCGAACCACCACAAATTAAATTCCTCGCAAATCTGCAATTATTTATGCTCAATGTGAATGCTATATAAATATTGGCAGCCATTTCATGGTGTGGCGAATTGCGGTTAGCATAATCAAGATCGCTAGCAATAGGAAACGGGCAATCAATTTGATAACAGCAACAATTGCTAACCACATTTAGCAACTCTTTCACTTCAGACGCGGCGCTACCACTTCGCCGCGAGCACCTCAGCAAGAAAAAAAGCTCCTTTGACTCGCTCACACAAACAACTTCCACTATCAATTGGCTTGTTTTCAGCGTCGAGCATGCAACATGCCACATGCAATGTGTTGCCATCCCAACTAGTTAGAGCGATAATGGCAGTCGAAGTCACTGTTTCATGGCCAAGCTAACAGGCGCACAGCAATAGCCGCACAACGCGCAGCTGTCGCGTAGAAACCAGACGCCGATTGCTGCTGCAGTTGCTTGCTGCCAACGATTGCATGTTGCATGCAATGCTAGACAATGAGGTAAGTAAAACCCATCAACCGAGCCATCAGCGGCAGCTAAAGCTAAGATAATAGGCAACAACAAAAACTAGCTGCCAACAGACTGATGGCGGCGGTGGCAACAAGCAATGGTAATATGCTAAGCATCATTATGAAATGTTGCAACTACATGAAGGTTGACGTTCAACACGATCATCATCATCGTCATTAACATGATTATGACAATCATCATATCTACACGGTTGCAAGATCACTTTGAGCGCGCCATAATTGTACTTTTCAAGTGCGTTTGCGCCAAAGCATACTCCGGTTGTTGTTGCCACAGTTGCCGCTCCACTACGCATGCGCTCCACATACGTGCACCGAGTAGCGCTAGTAGCCAACGGCTTGTATTATTGTTGTTGCGCCTGTCAGCCGATTATGGCAGTTACAACATTCTACTTGTGCCGGCCATCATAACTGATCGTTGAGGCGGTTGATTGAAGTTGTTGAGTTGCTGTGTTGAAGTGACGGAAGATCCACACACACACACATACTTTGAAGTTGAGGAAGTGAGGATGCGAGCGGTTTGTTGATTTGCCAGTCAGTGGCAGAGCATCACAAGTGGTTTAACGGTCGCACAATGCGCTCAAGATCAGTAGTTAGTATGCAACAACAACAAAAAATGAAAATTACAATTACAATAATAACAATGACACGCTATATACATATATAAGCTGAATAAGCAGTTTGTGAAGTGGATGTTAAAAAAGCCGCCACAAAAACCACTTCAGCAAAGGGGAGAATTGACGGCAGCAGAAGAGCGCATTTGGATTTTGAAGGAAATCTTTGAAGGTCGTATCACTTGAGAAACAGTAGTACATGCAAGTGGTTGTAATTATCTGTGATGAATTAGGTTTCAGGAGAAAACAATTCAATGACAGCTCTCAAGAAAGTTTGATTGAAATCTGAGCAAAAAAAGTATTATATAAGATCTCATTAGTTTAGTTTTGTCTTAGATTATTTGGTAAGATTTGAGGATTCATGAATTTAGTACTTAGAATTAGGTATGAAGAGCTGTCATCTGTTCTCTCTGGAATGAACAAAAAAATACAAAAACCAACAAAATCAGAGTTAATTCCAAAGCAATAGTGGATTGATGTTTTGAAAGCTTCAGAAATACTCAGATATTAATCTTTAACTCTAGTCAAGTTAGCATTAAACATAAATACAGTAAATTTTATAGTGAGTCCATTTAAAGATTATAATTGCGTTTAATCTGGACTTACAGCATTAAAAGAAAAGACAATCAGCTTTATCTTCTTTCGAAAGAATTTTGGGGTTATATTTTTATGGAATATGTTAAGAACGAACTATTGCATTCAAGCAAATTTTGAATGAAAAGCATCGATAGAAAGTGAGAAATTTGCAAAGTATGATGTAGATATGACCTGATACTTGAAGGCCTTCATCAAAGGTCCAAAGTAGGCATTCGCTGTGGGGATAACCTCCTCATTCGATTCAAATTCCTGTTCACCGAGTAACTTCTTCAACATTCAACATGTAGTACATGCAAGTGGTTGTAATTATCTGTGATGAATTAGGTTTCAGGAGAAAACAATTCAATGACAGCTCTCAAGAAAGTTTGATTGAAATCTGAGCAAAAAAAGTATTATATAAGATCTCATTAGTTTAGTTTCGTCTTAGATTATTTGGTAAGATTTGAGGATTCATGAATTTAGTACTTAGAATTAGGTATGAAGAGCTGTCATCTGTTCTCTCTGGAATGAACAAAAAAATACAAAAACCAACAAAATCAGAGTTAATTCCAAAGCAATAGTGGATTGATGTTTTGAAAGCTTCAGAAATACTCAGATATTAATCTTTAACTCTAGTCAAGTTAGCATTAAACATAAATACAGTAAATTTTATAGTGAGTCCATTTAAAGATTATAATTGCGTTTAATCTGGACTTACAGCATTAAAAGAAAAGACAATCAGCTTTATCTTCTTTCGAAAGAATTTTGGGGTTATATTTTTATGGAATATGTTAAGAACGAACTATTGCATTCAAGCAAATTTTGAATGAAAAGCATCGATAGAAAGTGAGAAATTTGCAAAGTATGATGTAGATATGACCTGATACTTGAAGGCCTTCATCAAAGGTCCAAAGTAGGCCTTCGCTGTGGGGATAACCTCCTCATTCGATTCAAATTCCTGTTCACCGAGTAACTTCTTCAAGTTTGTTATTATTGAAGATATCATATCTTCTCTTTGATAGTAGTATATCCCTTTGTTTTTCCCTATTATATTATATTCACCTATAAGTATACATACTATATATCAAACCCTTCTTCTGCGTCCAACGTTCCTCTTTCATTCTTCATTCCACATTTATTCTCTAATTGTCAATTAATTGCTGTCATGACTTGCTGACATTTGTTACTTTTGCCAATTCTCTTTATGTTCTGTAATTTTCCGCATTTATGGCGAATATGACAGGTAAACTCCAACGACATGCAGTTGCTTTATATTATAGGTTATGTTAGTATAGGTATATGAGTATATGTTATACGACATCGACACTGTCAGCGCAGTTTGATCGACAGAATTTTGGTTCCGTCATGTGTCATATGTCATATTTTTGAAGTTCATAAACTGCAGACAGTTGAAAAGAAGTAAAGAAATAATAAACGTGAATAAAATTGCAATTCAGTTGCAGTTTAACGGTAATTAAAACCGCATTAGTTCGAAAACTTTTTAGTTCGTAAATTTCAGATAATTACTGGTTTTATTAAGAATTACTTTCGTTGTAAAAATATACACAAAATAGAGGTAGAAACTTCATTATCCTGATCCAGAAATACGGTATTCTTAAATATTACAATAACAGCGCCACCTATCGAAGAGCTTAGCATTTCTGTCGAGATCAGATTTTCAAGAAATATCACAAACGATTTTATTGAAAGAGAATCTGAAGTTTTTAGCTTATTTTTAACGAAGAAAGCAATCAATATTTAAGAAAAGCAAGTATATCATAAAATAAATACAATTTTAAGATACCAACGTTTCTAGCCTTTGCGTTAGGTATGACTTGGAAATACCTTAGGCTTTAGCGGAGATGTATTCTATAGTCAAAAGCCTTTTGAGACCTATTTCTAACATGCAAAAGCTTCCATAAATCGTTCGAAAGCTCCATAAAAGCTCAAAAGCGCTACATTTATCGGAAATCATAAATGAAAGCTGTAACAAATTTCCGACTAAGGCATAATTTGTAACAAGACACATATCCATTCTTACAAAACAGTGTCAGCAGACTTGTGATTCGCATATGAACACGAAAGTTATAAATAAGGCATCGCTAAGAAGCCGCAAAAGCCCAAAACGGGCAGCGGCAATACCAAATCCGTATGTGGTGTCATGTTGATATGTGGCAAGTATTCGTAAGTTCACACATAAATCTGACTACGCAGATACATGACAGCTGAGCGAAGTTTATAGTCCGCATATTAAATAGGCTTAACTGTTTAATTATTTTCCATAGAAAACCTTATGAACACTTTCTACGGTCATCTAATTATTATAAAATCCATAGAACAAAGCAAACTGTAACAACATTCGATCATATAAATGGTGGCCTTTCAGCCTTAGGAAAAAAGCCGGAACATTAATCACAGAAATAATCCCGTCGTCATTGCCACATAAATATCACTCATAATTAGCCGAGCATCGTTGCAGTGAAATGTTGGCGCAGCCCTGGCCATAAATGGTCACAACAAACCGTAACTAGTTGTTGCATTCATGAGGAGCGAAGCGCATGGTCATATGGCTGTGTGGCAACTACACTGTTGCTACAATGTAGTTTGCCGTTTGGCTCGTCAAACACAATTGCGTAGCCAATCAAGCGCACCGATTGACCGACAACAATTACTGTTGCACGCTTTGATGTTTGATTTTGCGCTTGACTTTGATGAAATGCTCATGCCTTTTTATTCATTATTGCTGCTGCTGTTGTTGTTGTTGTTGTTGCTGTATTGCTATGGCAGCAATTTTCGTTGACAGCTGTACAGAAGTGGCCCCACCTATCGTCGTCTTCAACGCACAGAGCGCTTCACTGCAGTTATTGTTATGCCTGATTACACCTTTATTGCATTCTCACTTATCCACCATCTTCGGCTCAAGCTGAGCTTGGCGTCTTTTTTTCTTTTGGAGCCAGTAAACAAAGCCTTTATTGCATGCTCGGTTATTTGTAGACTTTGTTGGCTGAGTTACTAGCTATGTACTGTGCTTTTTAACAACCACAACAATAAGCGAAGCTAAGAAAAGACGAGCACGAGAGAGCCACAACAATGGCGAAAAACCGCAGAATATATAGGCAATTAATTTTCTATGCAATATGAGTTTGCGGTTAAGTAATTGCATCAGATACCTATACTTCTTCTATATATATTGCAAAATTGTATATATTGGCGGATATTTACTAGAGCGTCTTTTCTGGAACAACGACTGATTTCAATCCATCACGAGAGGGTTTAAATTTTTGCAGTTATCGAATTTTGAACCATTTTCTAATGACTAACAGCCGAGGAATACGAAACTACCGAATTATTAGAAGCTTTCTTCCTTAAAGCCATTGAAATGAAGTTGAAAGCATGGGAAATTAATGAATTAAGTCTCGGTAAACGGACGCCCGGTAAGGATCGGGAAGGACCTCTCCGAGCCGTTCGATACCAAACGAGGTTTCAGACAGGGTGACTCACTATCGTGCGACTTCTTCAATCTATTGCTGGAAAAAATAATACGAGCTGCAGAGCTAAATAGAGAGGGTACAATCTTCTACAAGAGTGTACAGCTCCTGGCGTATGCCGATGATATTGATATCATCGGAAGCAACAACCGCGCCGTTTGTTCTGCGTTTTCCAGACTAGATAAAGAAGCGAAGCGTATGGGTCTGGTGGTGAATGAGGACAAGACGAAATATCTCCTGTTATCAAACAAACAGTCAGGGCACTCGCGACTTGGCTCCCACGTCACTGTTGACAGTCACAACTTCGAGGTCGTAGATAATTTCGTATACCTGGGAACCAGCATCAACAACACCAACAATGTCAACCTTGAAATCCAACGCAGAATCACTCTTGCCAACAGGTGCTACTTTGGACTGAGTAGGCAATTGAAAAGTAAAGTCCTCTCTCGACGAACCAAAATCAAACTCCATAAGTCGCTCATTATTCCACTCCTGATGTATGGCGCTGAAGCATGGACGATGACAACATCCGATGAGACGACTCTTGGGGTTTTCGAGAGAAAGGTTTTGCGCAAGATTTATGGTCCTCTAAGCATTGGCAACGGCGAATACCGCAGACGATGGAACGATGAGCTGTACGATTTATACGACGACATTGACATAGTTCAGCGAATAAAAAGACAGCGGCTAGGTCATGTTGTACGGATGGAAGAAAACACTCCAGATCTGAAAGTATTCGATGCAGTACCCGGTGGAGGAAGCCGCGGAAGAGGACGACCGAGAAAGACCAAGTGCAAATTGACCAGGCTTCACTTGGTGTTTCCAGTTGGCGCCAAAAAGCAAAAAGGAGGAATGAGTGGCGCGCTCTGGTGGATTCGGCTATAATCGCTTAAAGCGGTTCCTACGCCAAATATATATACATATATATATAAACGGACGTAAATAAAACAGCCGTTCTCAATGGAACTTGTTGTGTTCTCTCGAAGTAAAAATTCTCGGGGATGCCTATATAAACTTTTCTTCTACAATAGTCAGCGTTACTGAGCATAAAGTGGTAGCAAAAATGTATGCTGCTTGAAATCATCTGAAAGCCTTATCAAATTATGCTGTCCTTGATCTCGAGAATATAATGATCAATAGGATTTATAGGAGAATTGTCATTATAGGGACTGTCAATATGGGATTTATAGAATTTTCTTTACTTTAGGAGGTGCGTGACTTGAATAAAATTGCTAATGCTGCTTAATAAGGAGCCTAAATGTATTCTTTCGATAAAAGCTTTGACTGCTGATATTCAAAAAATCGAACAATATATATCTTTATATTAAAAAATGCAATTAAAACGTAATCGTAAAATCTTCACTAATGAAAAATGCATTCACCAATTATAACTGTATAACGTGTCCACTTAAATTAAATTGAGGTAGTAATATATTGATATCAATTAAAAAATGTGTGGCAAAAGAAAAAAAGTGTAAGTCAATCGGATATCGTAGTCGTTAAAAGCACATAATCACTGGCTGTAAGAGCAAAACCACCAAAGTAATTTATACTTTAATTTCACATGTGTATAATGAATGTATATCGATGGGCCCAGCAGGAAAATTTATAAAAATATCCATAGTTTATAGATTGGATATTTATAAGGTATGAGTTAGATTATTACAAGGCTAAGCCGCTGAGTTTTGCATCTCGGCACTGGAAAATCTAAAATACTATAGAAAATGATCTTCCTATGAGGAGGTCTTCTCATCTTAATACTAAAATTAGAAATTTAGAAACATACATTTTTTCAATTTCAAATTTTAAGATCACAATACACGCCATACAATTGAGTAGAAATTTTTAAAAGTACTTTATTTTCAAAAGTATAGCTCAAACACTTAGTATGCGACTTGGATAACATTTTTAGAATATTTAGCAATACGCCCTAATGTAGGCAACGTTTTTGTAAATTCTAAATTAATTTAATGAATTTAAAAGTGGTTTTATCGACATGATATTCTGTTAATATTTCCATTAAATTAGTTTCAATGAATTTTCAGCATATTTTTAATAATAAATAATTAAAGAAAAGCATCAACTATTCAGTTGTTGGAGGGCAGCCTCACATGCCATTGAAAACATATTCCATCCCAACCGCCACCATCAATTTTCCAGTTGTCTTGTCAGCATTCAATTAACTTGCCTTGTCGCGTTTATTTCATTTGGAATTTTCTTTACCATTTTCACTAGTTTTTTGAGCGAATTCTCCACTTTTTATTACTACAACTTCAACGTGGCTTTCAATAAAAATAATTGAATTGCAGTTTAGCGATGTGTGTGTAGGTTGTTTGCACATAAAAAGGAAAAAAGAAGTCCGAAGGTATTTCTACATTTTATTTAGTTGCCAGAATTAGTTGGTGGACTAAGTGTGCAGCAGCTTCCAAACGTTCAACTGAGCTTATGCATGTGTAACAATAGATATAAATGACGGTGTATATCCTGTGGACGTGCGCAATAAAATTGTTAATGCGCTAAGTGCACGCCAACAACCATACCAACACACACACACATGTATCCTATCACACACACACCCACACAGTTAAGTCGGTTTGTTTGTGTGTGTGTGTGCTGATTAAATAAATGCGCTGAGCCAGTAGTAATTTGTTGTTTGCACTAAAAATATTCGCACACCGTCAACCAACGTTTTTATAAAACAGATGATGTTGCCATGCAATTTATTGCGGCGCTGTGTGAGTATTGGTGTGTCGTTTGCGGAAGCACTTTCGCTTATTGTCCAAGCACTTATAGAATAGTAGGAATCTATTTCTCGTACTGGTAGATAGTGGCTTTAGCCGCTACTGTCTGTGAGTCTGCTGCTGCATCCTACTTGCCTGATGCTCTTGAAGCTATTATTATAATTTTGTTTGAATAATTTCATTTTCTTCTTCTATTTTTTTGAAAAAATTCGTACTGTGCTCATTCGAGCACTTCGGTCTGGGTGAAAACCGCTGTATGAAATGCAATTAAATTTGGTTACACTGAAGAATTTTCGGTGCCTTAATTTGACTGCTCTTCGGTTAAGATAATTTAATTTAATTTAAAGCCGATCTTACCGTAGAAACAAGTTCATCATAAACTCATCCAAATCATTTGTCATAATCCACTCAAATGGCATTACACTCAATGCATATTTTCATTAGATTCCGAAACGTATTTTACCTTATAAAGAACCACAACTCCAAACATCCTTATTCCTGCATTCTTGAGAGAGGTAAGGTTTGTTTCGTCGAAAAAGGACCTTTTTTCATGAATTTTTTTAGAAACAATTATTGCTGTAGGTTTATTTTTGAAAGTACAACATTTGATTTATCGTCGATCTCTGCAGGCACCTCGAAAAGAAGTTTTTGTGCGGTGACCAGCCTACAGCATCACTGGATCATCCGAAACCAAAAAATCAAAATGCTTTCTTTAGTTTATTAGTTTATCTTTCAATTGACGTCGAGTTTTTTTTAATTTTTCAATTTTGGTACCATTTTCAAGCCAAAATGACGATTTTAGACGAAAAAATCGACCTATTTGTTGTTGTAAAATTGTTAGTAATTAAAATTAAAAAACTCGACGTCATTCGAGAGCTATATGTAGAATTTTTGTTCAAAATTTCAAAACGATTGACGCAGTAGTTTTTTCTGTAGGCTGGTCACCGACTTTAAAAATGACATATTTGGGAAAATCGATTCAAAGTTTTGTACACTCAGCGCAGATAGCTGGAGGTACCGTTATTCAACCTGCTGTAACTTCGTTAGTTTTTCTCCGAATGACCTAAAACTTTAACACAATATTCTTGAGATGTTGATGGTTCAGAAAAAAAATAAAACAAAAATGAAACAAAAGTTGGCAAACCTTACCCCCCCTTAAAATGTAAAGTGAAGATCCAAACAATCGAAGTACTGATCAGGGATCATTTTATTATGGACATCTTGGTTAATTCCTCGTTAATTAAGATCAGATATTAATTTCCTGCCAACAAATTCCATAGTAATCGGTATATTAAGTCCAAGACACGAACGGCGTATTTTCGGATCAAGTAAATACGTCCCTCTTTCTCCCTCTCTCTCAACGTTTTATGAATCTGTAAACAGTGATCTCTGTGTACTTTACCCTGGTTATAAATAGTTATTGAATAATACAGTGGAACTTCTCTAACTCGAATCACTATAATCTACACAAAAACTTAGAGATAAAGAGACTTTGAGTTATAGAATTTTCATTTAAATATAAAAAAATTCCAAAGGCTGTAATATATAGATTTATACCCAGTTTTATTTATTTACTTTGCAAAAAATTTTATGGCCTCGACAGTAAATTTTTAAATTTTGTATTATGCCCTGACCAAAAAGTTCGATTTATGGCAGAAAATTTTTATGGAAGTTGCCTTCTATTGCCATTTCAAGAGTTCGAGTTATGGAGAACTTCGAGTTATAGAAGTTCGAGTTATGGAAGTTCCACTGTATAAGAAGAGTATTAAGCTCGATGAGAGCTCCATCAAATATTACTTAGGGATCTTTTAAGAAATTTCTACAAATTACTAAAAATGTTCTAAAATAGAAAGTTATAAGGGACTCTGCAGAATAATTTATTCAATTATCTGTGAGCTACGTCGGTTACACTGAGATTTTTAGATTAAATGCAATTCCAATATTATGAAAATAATGTTTTTCCCTCAGTGCACTTACATACCAACCATGCAGCACAACATTCTTTATACCTTGGCTTGCCACAATACTCCTTTGGTATGCCAAAAATTTGGATAATTACATTAATATGATGAGCTGACTATACAAATTTGCTGCAAGCACACATACGCACACAAGCGCGTAATAATCGGAGTGCATAATGAGCAATGCATATGTATATATATGTATTCAAATGTGTGTTAGTGTAGGTAAGCAAGAAATTAAGCAAATATTAAACAATTCTCGTTGAAAGTATTCCAACTTCTATACTACACTGCATTCTCAGCTTTATTGCATACACTCCAATACACACATATATACTTATATATGTAGTTATACACGCTAAGCAGTGGCGGTACTAAACCGTTATGTGTAACGAGCGGAAGCTAGCGCTTTATTTTGCTATAAACATTGTAATTATTCATGCAAAAGTGGGAAGCCAACACTTAAATGCCTGCACATGAAGCCACACACCAACCAACATACTCATATGGAATAGCGCGCTCTAGCGAATTTGCATATTCTCATGCATATGTGGGAATTTGTTTTGCAAAGGTAGAAGTTTTATATTGCATGTTAGCAACATATATGTACATATAACTGTAGTTGGTAGGAACTTATTTTTGCCAAGTATAACGGTAATAGTATTGCGTTTATTGAAAGCATTACTTTTTTAATTACACTCGTTTGGTTTGAGGATGCGCGCATAATTATACTCGCAGCAAAGCATTTCTTATTTGGTTAATGCAAATGAAGTTGGTGAAATTAAGCACATGAAGCCCTAAAAAACCATTGGAATGATGTAAGTAAAAAGTTTTCATGAAACTCGCTATAAGAATTGGGGAAAGAGTTGCTCAAAAAGCACAATAATTGTAATAATGAAATGAAAAAGTGACGAACCTTGGAAAACAAATATAAAAAATTCAAATTTTTCTAGAAAGAATGGAATGTTGAAAAGGTCTTCACCCATTTTTTGACTAAATAACTTGTTTGGGGATAGCCAAAAATAAAATATTAAAGAGCTGTACAAATTTTTGTTTGCAAGTGTATGGTGCTTTCAATCAGACCCGTTCGATCCTTGACCGAGGTCTCTTTCAACTTTTTTACTACTTCGAGGTATTTAATGAAAAGTCTACCAAGCAAAAAACGCGCCCAAAATAGATTATTAGCTAAATAGAGTAATCTTTATAAGTGCCAGAAATACATTTGGAGGTTTATGTGGAATGCAACGAATTTGTGTTACGCAACGAAATAACGTTACACTCACTTTATGTACATATTTCTCTTGTACAGCGCCAGCTTAGGTAAAATTAAAAAAAGAAAAATATTTTCATTATAGAGAATTACACCCGAATACCATTAAGAAAAATTGTTTGTAGGCTGCTTGTTTGAAATTTTTAATATTTTTTTTAGATTTAACAGATTTATTTTAAATAAATTTTCAGCTAAATAGAGTAATCATTCCATTATCGTTTAGATCGTCTTTTTTGGACGGTTTTCGCTTTTCCCTGAACTGTTTTCTGTTTCTACAGCTGAATGACAAGATTAGAGATGGACGTTTCAATACCGAGCATTACTTCTATTTAATCTCTAGGCTTCGTAAATATAATATTTACTTTGTAAGCGAAGTGACGAAGAAATCTACAGTACGAGGTTAGGAATTGGTGTTGGGTATCTGTAAAGGTTGGATAATTTACTAAATGAGGAACACTCCAAAACACCGAATCAGCTGAGAGCATCTTGAGAATTTTCCCCGCAAAAGCGAGGTTCTATTTAAGGCCAAGCAGAGCCACATCACATAATTACACACCACAACTCCTATGTGAACGACATTATCGAAGAATCATCATATGATATCATTTCTTCTCCGAGTAACTTGCAACATATTTAGTTACCATATTACTCAACGAGATAAATATCTAACTTAACATATGTAGAAGAAGATAAGCTCTACATATAAGCTCTATCTATAGAAGACGGACCTACTTTCAGTATAGCACTGAAGCACATGCCAGTTTTATATGATACATTTAAGAGTCCCTTGTTTCTGGCGCCAATTAACCTCACTTTTTAAACACTTTGCTAAGGCATTATTTTTTTGGTAACCATTTCTCAAGCTTCACGCGCTTCATTTCAAACAGTAATCAACAAGTTTGGTGGTCATAAATAAACAAGTATTAAACCCTAAACCAAAAGAACAATTTAATTGTCTTATAATTACGGTAAACTACCCAAATAAGTACACTATTAAGCAACAATTAAAAAGAGCCAACTATTTACACAACCTACAACCTAACCTTGTACTCATAGTTTCACTTACTGCTTCACATCTCTTCACTCTTTGTGTAACTGATTGTGTTCAAACTCGTCCAATTGGTTGAATGAACCTGAAACTACGAGTATTTCATCTCGATAGGCGATTTATTTTCATGTCAACTTGTGCGCATAAATAAATAAATAAATAACTATATAAGTAAATCGGATTGTCGCACAAAGAAATAAGCTGTGGATTTTTTGTGGCAAAAAGAAAAAGGCCGAGCGCGGAGGGAGTGGAAAAATATGAAATATTCAGTAGAAATAAGTAGGTTAACGGATTTAACAAATGTGAAGTCAACCATTGCCATATTCTTAAATATAAAAGTTCAAACGAAGAGTGTGTGTACATATGTATATATTATATTAAATTTTTATTTATATATAAACATTTTTTTCTTGGAATATACATACATGTACATATATTTAGAAAACTTAAAATTTATATTTCTTGCATTGTCCATTTAATAAATTAATAAATTTTATTAAATTATAAATTCCCAACAGGTGGCAACACCGCTAAAATTATTTTAAATTGTAAGTTTACTATAACTTCTACAGTTTGTAGTGTTTATTTGTCGTAAAATAAAAATAAAAATTTCAAACAGGTAGCAACCCTCAAACGATTTGGTTTTATACTGTTCGGGTAAAACACTTTAATCAAAAGAAATTTACTATAACTTCTACAGTTTGTAGTGTTTATTTGTCGTAAAATAAAAATAAAAATTTCAAACAGGTGGCAACCCTCAAACGATTTTTGTTTTATACTGTTCGGGTAAAACACTTTAATCAAAAGAAATTTACTATAACTTCTACAGTTTGTCGTGTTTATTTGTCGTAAAATAAAAATAAAAATTTCAAACAGGTGGCAACCCTCAAACGATTTGGTTTTATACTGTTCGGGTAAAACACTTTAATCAAAAGAAATTTACTATAACTTCTACAGTTTGTAGTGTTTATTTGTCGTAAAATAAAAATAAAAATTTCAAACAGGTGGCAACCCTCAAACGATTTTTGTTTTATACTGTTCGGATAAAACACTATAATCGCAAGAAATTTTTAAATTCTTCCTTAAGGTGGCGCTCTATATGAGATATATGTGTATAAAGTGAGCGTGACGTTTTTTTGTTGCGTAACACAATTTCGTTGCAGACCAAAAAAATATCGAAATGTATTGTTACCATTAAATTTTTTGGTATTATTATGATGTAGACTATATTAAAATCATTTTTTTATTTTTTCTTAAGAATCTTAATTACCATTCAAACAAGGGTTAAAGACTGGTTTAATTAAAAACAAAGCGCTGCTTACTATTATTTGATGATTTTACGATCGCAATAAAAATCTATAATATTTAAATCGTATTCGTTTTTCTTTCCGGCCTTACAGCTGTCATGTGGTCCATTGTTTTCACCAGCACTTTTCGCTGATCCGTGAATTGCTTAACTCGAAATCAGATAAAGCGACACCAAGCTGCTGCGCACCGAATTTGACACCGTTGTTACACACACGCAGCCAAAGCAACGCTTCACATTACAAGCTCAGTCGTCACTTCAAAAATAAAAAAAACGACAACACCAAAAACAACAAGAATGGAAATTCCAAAGGTAAGAAGATATTGGACGCGATCGTTTTTATGTGTCTCCATGTCTCCAGCCGACGTTGCATGAATTCAATAGAAAACAAACAAAAAGATAAGTCGATTAGTGTACAAATATTTACACATTGTACACACAGTGTGGTTCAAAGGAAAAAAATAAAAAATTAAAAAATGTGCTCGCACACACTAATCCACCAATAAACACCGATATGAGCGATAATGTTGGTTAATGTATTTAATAACATCAAACGTGATTTGAATGGGCAACACACACTCATACATAAACAGGAATAAACCTTTTTATTAATAAAAAATAATTTCTTGTTGACAAACATATATAACTACTCATTGCGCAACATTAACACTTTGAAGTGCCTAAACACTTAAACTCACATACATTTCATATCAAATATTGATACAACTTTCTATGTAGTAGTAGTGGTGTGTAGATAATGATCAAATGTAACTCACCATGTTGCAACAAGTCAAAGTCATGTCGAACATAACGGCCCAACTGTCAATATGCACACGTTTTCTCTTTCTTAGCCAAGCAGCCTTTTACAACATTATTGGTCCACTAATCAGCCACTGTAGCCTGGGCTGGGTTTGTCTGAGCTCGAGCTCGATAGTGCAGTCAGGTAGCGCGTGATTGAATAATAATGGTTCTATCTGCATTTAAGCCACTAATAAGTAGCTTAAAATGTGCGCTTCCGCTTCCATCAATTTTCTTGAGTTTAAAGAGCTGACAACTCACACGATCAGCTCGTATGGCTCAGAGGTGAGTTCATCAAAATGAACGTTGGGTGGAAATTTTATATAATATTATGATAAACATATATGTTGGAGAATATGAGCATACACTTGGAAAATTAATGTTTCGAAAAGTTGTGAGATTTCTCAGCTGCAGGGAATTATAGTGCATAGCTTGGACGTCGAATATAAAGCTAGTCTTAAGAGAAATCAGTTCAATATTGGAGTCTTTGCAAAGTTAAGTGGTATTGGTTGTCCGTGAGTGTAAAGGAGTTAACGTGATGACACGCTGACCTTCACAAAGCCGAGGATGTAGGTGAGTTGAGGGCTTATTTCGCCTTAAAACTACCTTTCTTAGAATATATAACTTTTGACGTACTTTTTCTCACTTTGGCAAGCTCAAAGAGCTTCAAGAGGTCAAAATATGTGATTCACAGAGCTTGACATGAATTAAAGTTATGTCATAAACTCGGGGCGTTAAACTCGACAGTAGTTCATAGACTTAGAGCGTTAAACCCGAGTTTATGAAGTACTGGCAAGTGGTGGGAATGTAAGAAGCACTGACTGAGCTCCTTCGCTTTATGCTATAAACTTGAGTTTACAGTTTTGAGCTTATAAATACTTGTCAAGTAAAAAAAAGGTCCAAAAAAGCGATGTTTGAGAAGAGTTATTGGAAATTTTATATTCAATACTAACAATATTATTACCAATAAACTCGAGTTAATGGGAAAATGCGAGCGTTTTTTTCATTATTTTCACTAGTCTTATTGCACTCAAAGAGTAATACTCAATTTGGAAATGTAAGATACACTGTTTTTTAGTTCAAGTTTAGCTTCTTCAAATTTCATTTTCAATCTTTCTTTGAAATCTCTTTCTTTTCTCTATCTATCTTTACTTTTACCTTCAAGAAGCATTTTATATATCATTGAATCATTGAATGTACTTCAAGGGTATTTAAAAATAATTATTTGAAATTGATTTGACACCTTTGTGACCCTCAACTCTCAAGAATGAATTCGTAGTAATGGAGTCTTAGCTCAAGTATTGAATTGAAAGCTTGGGAGGAGCCATAAACTCTAAATATACTCTAAAATCGTTTGACTTTATCAGAGAACATTCTCAGACGTCAGCAGTTCATCCAAACCAAATCAAAAACTATCCATATTTAATAATTTATATATCAAGGAGTTACTTGTCAGCATGAACTCGTGGATTTTTTTACTTTTCTACCACTTTATTATATATTAAATTTTTAAATTTATTACCAACTTAAAATGCCATGGTGACCTCTTTTCAGCATTTATGAACTCCGGACGATATCGGCCAATAAACTTCACGGTGTAGCATAAATATTAAAATTTCGTACATAAACATTAAATTTATGTATGTTTGTATGTTTATAATGGATATTGTATTAAATTGGCTCAATTGTTATTGTTGTTGCTTTTGACAGTATACTCAATATACATACATATATGTATGTATGTATGTATGTGGTTTAAGCGAGCATTTTCCGCATCTGTTTATGCCTTCCGGCTTGCTATTCACCTCAATCATAATCATTATGATTGTCTTCGCCTGTTCGTTCCTCATCAATTTGATCGACTTGTTTATGGGTTGTCAGTGAATTTTTGGCATATCTTCCTTGCCACACTGTAGCAGCAGCGGAGGCAGCAGTACGAGTAGGCATAATAATATTGCTTTTGTTTTTGTTTTTGTAATGGAATGTTTATGTTATTGGTTGTGAAAGCCCACGAGTGTGCCTGTGTATTCGTAGGAAGAGTGAAGAGGCGAAATTTGCATTTTTGTATTATTTTACCGTTTCTCCACTGCACTCTTGTCAGCAAGTCGAGCGTGTGTAGCGTTGTTTTTTGTTATAAAATTGTTGTAAAAAATATTAAAAATGCATGCATTGAAATTGAAAATGTAACTAATTTATTCTTCAAAATGGAATTTTCGTTGATTCGCTGGTTGCCTTTATAATCCTCTCCAGGTGGATGGATGAAAATTCGTTCGTTTAAGAGTTTTTATGAGAAAATTGCATAAAATTGCTTGTTAGTGACATTGAAGAGCTTTTTCTCTTCTTGTCTGCAATCCAGTGATCATATATTGTAGGCATAAATAATTCATATTGACAGTGAAATGTTTTTTCAGAAAATCAAGCAGTCGAGTTGATAAGTTTTCAGTCGCTTCCACGACATTCGGATCTATGTACCCGGCACGGACCTGGTCTTTTATCCGAAGGATTGTCAACTCGGAAGCATTTCGGGGGAGTATTTTGCTTTTACAACAACAATAGAAGCTTTGAGCTTTAAGTTAGCTTTAGAAAGTGAAAGCTTTTTGAGCTTTTCTGATATATTTTTTGTGAAATAAGGAAATATACTTTATTTATCAAGAGATCCAGAGTTTTTTTTCAATATCGTATCCCCAAATTAAAGTGTCAATTGGATACCTTGATAAATCGATTAAAATGAGTATGATGCTTAGGACAGCCCGCATGGATAGAGATATTCGGAGGAACATTAGCCGATTTCGGGCTTCGGAGCCAAAACGATTTTAGAAGAATAGATTAGAAATTATCTTTTCCAATTAGATCGAAAATTTAATAAAATTTGAGCTTAAAAATTCCAATGAGCAACTAGCCTTGCAATATTTAAGAACTGCTCTAAACTGCTCTCTTGCTGACTATCAAATCAACGCGAAACAGGTGCTACAATTCTAAATTATCTACATTAACAGATCAAAGTCGGTCACAACTCACCTTGAGTGTATGCGAATGAGAACAACAACAACAACTAAATATCAGCAACTAAAAAGCAGTTATAAGAAATGAAAAGTTGAAATTATAGCGCGCGCTGTGTCCACTACAGGTTGGGGCAAGCACTAGCAGCTGTTGCAATTCTTAAAACAAAAGAATGAAAAAAAAAAACAACAACAAACACCTATCAAGATAGTAGCTAGGCAACCGAATATTCGCGCTGTCGAACAAATCTCGCGCCGAACGAGTAAATAAGTGTCTTTTGGGGCAAGCAAGTGGCAAGCACAGGTTGACGACGCTGCCTGCACGTGATTTGTGTGCACTTACCTTGCTACAGGTGTGTATATGTGCAGGTGTATGTGTCTGTGTGTTTTAGCGCTGTTGAT
The DNA here is from genome assembly GCF_028554725.1 of Zeugodacus cucurbitae. Taxonomy (NCBI): domain Eukaryota; kingdom Metazoa; phylum Arthropoda; class Insecta; order Diptera; family Tephritidae; genus Zeugodacus; species Zeugodacus cucurbitae. The sequence continues at coordinate 68,286,085 of NC_071669.1, forward strand.
TGCAATAACTTTTAATAGGATTTTTCTAGTTCTCTCCGACTACTGGTCGCGCTGTGTGACTGTGGCGGCTTATTCCCAATGCTCAATGCTAGTTAAATACACAGTTTTTTGCACATCTGTTGTTGTTGTTGTTACTGTACGTTGCCAGCAGCTTTAATGGTTGGCGTAGTTAAATCAGGTTTTTCAATTCACCTTTTTGTTTGTACAAAACTCCATCTGTAGCTGCTTAAATTCATGATTTGCCGCAAATGAGCGCTCGCTGGCAATTTATTTAAAAACAATTTATTGTTCGCTAATTTTGTTAAATTTAATTTTCTTACGTAATAAAAGTGTTGGTAATAAAAATTACACGACGGTAATTTGTTAGTAGTTGAAGTTATGATTTGGTTTTGTTCTTAAGTACACTAGTAAGAAATTTTATTGCAAAAAACTCAACAGCAATTTATAACAATATGCTAATCAGCTTACGCACGCATAACCTCAAATGTGTGTGCATAAACATATAATATTTTCACGCTTCCCAACCACAACATTCCACATGCCCATTTTTTCCCATGCTTCTCATGCACCCAAGACTGTTGTTGTTGTTCTTGTTGCGATGGCTGTAAATTAACTGCCGCGCATGCGCAACCGCATTCCACAAATGAAATATTCATGCGCGAATATTGTTAGTGATTTTTTTTCTTACGCTTAGTATATCGATCTCACAATGCATTTCTTACTCGTTTTTGCTTAGAAATACATTATTTTGCTTTTTCTTCATACAGTTTTTATTACTGTCTTGTCACTTGTTGCATGCTACATTCTAGGAAAAGCGCTGTTAAAATGCATGTAAAATAGTGCAAAAGCTGACAGAGTAACAATAAGAATTTGCTAATTTTTTTTCTGAAGCTAGAGTTAGTTGCTACGCTTAACTGTTCTCCAATAAAAAAGAACTGCGCTGTGTTGGAACATGTTACTTTCAAGTGGTCTCACGAGAAATATATTAACCTCTTCTGAATATAACTTTTTACTTAAAAATTCGCGAACACCAGTGCCGTATCCAGTGAACAATTTAAGAGGTTATCTGTAAGCTTTATGTTCTCAAAACTGGAATGGTTAAGTTTTAAACCAGGTTCCAGCACTGGATCAAAAAGTTCCGCAGTCTTCCATTCTGTATGCATTGAAACAGTTATGATTTTCGCTAAAGGAAAAACCAGTATGCAAACAATGCTGCCCTATATGAATCCTAAGTTAATGTAGAGATATTGATGTTTCAATTTAAAGTTATCGCTTCAATAACCGTCAGATAATGATTAATTCATTAATTGAATCTTATTTATTCCTTATTTTGGAATGCATTTCTTAGGTAATGTATTTTCAACTCCAATATAATTATTTCATGCGATAAATATGAATTTTAACACTTTATCAACCATAGCGCCACCTGTCGGAAATAGTTTGAGAAACCATCTATACAAAAATTCAAAATGTAGGCATTGAAATTGAAAATGTAACTAATTTATTCGCCAAAATGGAATTTTCGTTGATTCGTTGAATGGTTTTATAATCCTCTCGAGGTGAGTGGATGAAAATTCGTACGTATAAGAGTTATTGTGAGAAAATTGCATGAAATTGCTTGTTAGTGACATTGAAGTGCTCTTTCTCTTCTGGATGTCTGCAATCCAGTGATCATATTTTGTAGACATAAATAATTCATATTGACAGTGAAATGTTTTTTCAGAAAATCAAGCAGTCTGGTTGAAAAGCTTTTAGTTGCTTCCACCGCATTCAGGTCTATGTAACCGGAATGGACCTGGCCTTTTATCCGCCCTATGATTGTCACCTCGGAATTCTCTAGATTATTTTATGTTTTTACAACAACAACAGAAGCTTTGAGCTTTAAGAAATAATTGATTAAGTGGTTTTTGCGATCCTTCGATATACTAAAATAGTCAGGGGCGAACGCAGGGGGGGGGGGTTTGGGGTGTTAAAACCCCCCCAAAGTAATTGAATTTTTAAATAATATAATTTAATTCTACATAGTCATTTGAAAAATTGTAATTTGTTTTTTTCAAAGCAATCTTTCTTCCGACGATGTATGAATATGTAAAATAAATGAATACATTAGTCACTAACAGCGTTGCCGTTTTGATACAATTGTATCTTCTAAATTTTGTGATTTGATACTTTTTTGTTCACAAACGGCCTATTTTGATACTTTTCTGCTGATAGAATTTAATTTTTTGAAACTATGAAAATGTTAAATTAAAACAAACCTATTGTATCTGGATAGTATCAAAAAGTTGTGGGAATGTAGGCCAATTAAAAAACCCAGAAAAATATAAACTGGACTTTGCCTGGATATTTTTAGATTTAAGGGGAATTGTGAGTCGAAAATGGACTTCTTTTGAAAATTAGTTCTGAACTGAAAAGTCACCAATAAGGTTTCTATTATTTTTTTAGAGTTTATTGTTAATCATAATACAGGAAAAATTCGAAAAATTTTTATTATGACTTTCAGTTTTCGTTCCATGAGCAAACTGTTGTGAAATAAATTTAAATTAAAAAAAATTATGCTATTTGCAAAAAAATACTTGAGTGTCTTAACTTAACCGCTGATGTAGAAGATCCCGATGATTTCGTTGCTGAATTTAGAATGTGGAAAAGGTTAAAAATCTTTTCTTCAGATTATATTTTCTAACTAAAATTTTGAATATATTTTCAGGAACTGGTTAAATCAAACAAAGAGATCCAAAACTTTTTAAGACGCGTTGAATTGTTGCGATGCAAAAATTTTCAAAACAGTGCATCGTTTTTTAAAGATTGGAGCAATAATCCCTATATCTGTCGCTTCAAGTGAACGCTCGTTTTCCTCATTTCGCAGGCTTAATACATATTTAAGAAATAAAACTGGAGAAGCACGCCTGAACGGAATGGCTCTCTTGAATATCCACAGAGATATAGACGTGACGGAGGAAGAGATTTTAAATGTTATGGCCCAAATTAAAAGAAGATTAGACTTCAATTTCTGAATAAAATAATGGAACATTGTCTTTTTACCTAAAACCCCCCCAAATTTTTTTCCTGCGTGCGCCACTGACAATAGTCAACAAATATGTCAAGCTTAAAGATTTCGAGTTGCAATGCCCTTTTTGGTACACCCATTACTACATTTTCACTATATTTCTAGAGCATTTTTATTTATTTATGAATCGTGCCATACATTCCAGCGCCAGTTTCAGCTTTATTCTTCATATGTTTCGTGTTTATTTACATTGCTGACATGAAACTCGCTGTTTTTGTTGACTCGTGGGTGGACGTTTTTCATGTTCGACTTGAAGTTGGATTGTAGGCCAACATATGTAGTTGTTGTAAATTGTATTTAATTAGTGATCCGGCGGACAAATAGTCAAGCACAGAACAGGTTGTTGCTTAGAATGGGAAACACATTGGTTGTAATTTATATTTTATGCCTCAGTTGAAGGCAGATATATCCATATTAAAGTCAATAAAATTCACGAAAATCTGTATATATGGGTTTAGGGGAAAAATAGATCGATATAATTTCGTTTTTGCTACAGAATATTCAATTATTATGGCTAGTTCACTTATATAGTTTCAAAATGAAGAGAATTGAAAGATTTGATTTCGCCTAAATTTGGAAAAGAGTACCATGTCTAACTACCTTTGATTCGATTTTTTACAAATGCGTATAAACTGATGTGTGTTGTGATTAGTAGAGAGCTTTCAAGTCTATTATTATGACATAATTTTAAACATCTCCCACTTTCTAGTTTTCCAACGTACAACAAAGACTAATTCTCGGTGCAATATGATGCAAAAGTAAAAAGCGCATTCATACATCTTGGAAAGACTGAGTCTATTTACTCATCCTGGCAATATCCAATGACTCAAACAGTTGGAAATTAAAGGAAGAGAATCATTCGTTTATAAAATTTATATTTATCTTTCTACATATCACGAATCGCACAAGAAAAGTCATTTAGTTGCTTTGTATTCCCTACATATATCCAATAAGAACCACCTCGACAAACTCACTTCGAATACATAAGTACAAGAAAGCACCGATCAGAGATGACCACTCACACGCTTTAATTTCTTACCTTAAGTTAAGGCAATGCGATTATTTAGTGCCTTCTATTCTATTGGCCTCGCAGCAATAATATAATATATATTTCGTTCATGCCACATGCAATTCAACAGCGGGACATTTTTTGTTGCATGCAACACACACACACACACTGCAGCAGTATGAATGCACCAACGTTTGTGGTGGCCAGCGAGCGTGTGAATGCAACAGGTTTTTCCGGAGCGCGCACACACCGACACCAATAATACACTTACACTTATACACTTGTAAGACAGTGTTGCATGTGTTGCATGTGTTTATGTATCAAACTCGTTTAATGGAAGTTTTGCAACAATTCCCATTTATTTTCTTTGTATTTATTGCATTTATTTGAAATTTTTTCTTATTGCCACTGCAACAACAACACGTATTTTAGCGCTATCTATAGCCACGGCGGTGCTTACGGCACGACTCAGCTGGACTTGCAGGCAGAAGACTTGCAGTTACATTGGTTTCTTGGCTGCCTCAATGGTTGTTAGGCTCGTTGAACGCCAACTAAGCCGGTTACAATATGTTGTTGTTGTTGTTGTTACTGTGTGAGTGTGTAACTTGGCAATTTGCGCAGTTGTTGCAATTCGCACTTTTTATTTAATTTATTGGAGAATCAACACTTGTAACTTGGAATAAAATATGCGTGCACTTATTTCTGATTGGGAAACACTGAATTAATTTTTTAAATGAAAATTATTTTTTTAATATTTTTTTTCACTCAAAATTCTCGCACTAAAATAATTTTAAAATTAGTTTGATTTTTTTATAATTTTTTTTTGCAATCAGTAACACTAAATTCTCTGATTAGTTATTAAAACACACAACTTGGCCACTTGACTTGCCAAAAACTCACTAAAGCAACATCAACACTCCGATTGAAACGCACAGACGCTTCGGTAGTGAGCTCAACAATTGTCTTGCGTACGCGCACGTTAACACTCGCAGACTCGTCGTTATGGACTAAAAAGAACATAAATTTTATGCACATTCAATCTGCTCGATATCAACAGAGGCCCCAACCACCACCAACCATCCACTACTACTGCGATGGCGGCAGCGACGACGACGCCAACGTCAAAAGCAATGAAGACTATGCTGTCGCTGCCATCATTGACATCGACAGCGAACCACTCAGAAACAGTTTATAATTGTCGGTTGACGATGCGACCACTAGAGACTGCGTTGCCAACAGTCGGCTAACACTATCTCGGTAGCATTAATGGCAGCAGCAACAGGCACAGCTAAGCAATAATAATTGTAGTAGCAGCGCTGTCGACTGCGCAGTTCATGACGACAGCGTCGACTTTTATCTCCACTACCACTAATGTGTCTGTGTGTGTATGTGTATCATTTGTGGATGGTATCGTCTAATTGTCGACCAGCTGTGAATGCCACTACACCATCAGCATACAAATGCTACATTGGCTACAAGTGTCTTTTGTATCTATGAGATACGAGTGCCATTCTGGTGCATTTGTATGAGTTTCTTACGCTCTCATTCCGTGTAATGCAATGTGGAACGTATTGCAGAGTGCAAGCGCAACGTAATGTTGCTTACTTGAACGGCCTTCCGCTTTAGATTCACCTTTAATGATTACGCTCTCACTTATCTGCCTCTCTCGCTTGGTATATTACTCTCTTTGTTGTTGTCTTTTTGGCTTCCAGTTTCCACGTTCCAATGCTTGACTTTTGTGTGATATCAAAACAAGTTTGACCGCTGACAGACTATAAACGACCGCACTTTGGTCGGTGGATGACTTCTGATAAGATATCTACTTAGTTGTCTTTGGCGCTACTGAAAAGTAAAAAGGACAAATGAAATGAGTATTTTATTGTAGAAGTAACTATCCAATGACTAATGCTAGCGGGCTGATGGCAATCAAAAAAATTTAAGGTTCCAAAGTAGTTGTCAAGTTGTACATCCAATTAAGGTGGAACTGGTATTTTTTCCTTCTAAATGCCTACATATCGCAAAATTTTACTAGGGTTCGAATCTATCAGGAAGGGTAGGTGGTATAAATCCTCGGCACCTCTGGTCCAATGTGACCAGAAAAAGAGCTTTTGTACTTGCTGATCTGAGCTCGAATCAAGTATAATGTTCGTAGTTCGGAGACTGTAGGATCATTTATGAAGGAACAATGGTATAATGCGATGAAGCTCATCTCTCTCGATATATCTTTGTGGAATTTTGCGGATATAGCAATCCACATGAGTACGATAATATTTGTGGTTTCCAGAATTCGAAATGGAGCTCGAGTATCAACAATATGTCTTTCTTTTGGCAGATTCTGTTTTACGAGTCTAGATGGTTTAAGACGTTTGGAGGAATATAGGGTCTTCGGAAGGCTTTTGTGTTTATATGAGGAAAATTTTTCATTCTCGAACAATTATATTTAGGACTCCTTCTGACTGCAATCTTAAGAAAATTGTTTCAATAATTTTATCTAATATTTAGTCTAAACTCAAGCCCTCGAGCGGTAGCCAAGACATCTACCAAACTATTGTAATTAGAGTTATTTTCTGCTATACATACTGCTATTTTGAAATCCCTAATGCAAGTAATTGCCCTGAAGCGATTGGGTATTGAAGCTAATTAAAAATAGCCAAGTCTTCCGTTACTTTGAAAGACTCCAATACTTTTTGAATTATTTGCAGCACATGCATGCTGCACATAGATACATACATGTGTATATCATGAACCAGCCAGCCTACAAATGTGCCATTCTTATGCGCCATTTCCGATATAAATTCCATTTGGTGCACAAATCTGTCGAACAAGACTGAAAAATCTGTTCCCGGCATGCGACATTCACGCGTAGCAGCCACCACCACCACAACCGCCAATAACAAAAAAAAAACTGCAACAACAAGCGTACGTTCCGCTGTCTTATAAGATTTCTACGTTGCGGCATGCAAGTCATCGCATAGCTCAGCGCATTTTTTCTAGGCCCAGCATAGCGGCGGCAACAACGCTCCGTGGCAAGAAGAAACGTAGAATCTCATAAGAAACAGCCGCCGCATATGAGAACGACGATGAGTTCTTGGCTGATGACATGCTGCCTCCCCTATGCTAGTTTATGGGCGCACACACACAAGACACACTAACAACTTGCAGACAATGGGGAGGTGGCACCAGCAGTCTGTGACTGCATGCGAATACTCAAATAGCAAAGCACACACACACACCCACACACATGTTAATACATAAATAAACTCGTATTTATTGCAGATATGTCACAGTTTGCAATATTTTCCACAAGCATGCATGCGACTTTCTTCGCATGCAACGCAACTGCCTCCATCTCTACTCGCTTAGCACTTACCTCCTTTACTCCCTTCGCTCACAGTTTCCAACTTACTTGAGAGTTTTGTCACACGCACACATACAAACGTACACAATTTATATTCACAAAACATTTCTTTCTATTGTCGATTTCCTTGCCTTGCTTAGATTTCGTTTATGTTTGTATGTGTGTGTCGGCTTGCTCTTATAATACACTTGCCTCAGCTCATATGTATAAAAATGTATTAAGTATATGTGTAAATGTCTGTTTGTTTGCCTATTACACTTTTTGCCATTTTTTGCGCCCATCTGATTTCGTATTTTGTTGTTGGCAAATATTTTGCCGCCTATTTATACCCACATAGTCATACATACATATCTACATACTTCCATTTACGTTCAGCTACCTTTTGTGAGTCTCTGCGAGCCCAGCCATGTGCGACGTCTTGACTTCATCACAGATGCGCTGCTAACTGCGTGCTTCTCATACTTGTTGTTGTCGTTGTGGGCTAATATTGCCAGTTATGTTGATGTGTGGATGAGACTCACAGCCATATGGTTGCTCCATAAATACGCACTGATGTTTGCAGTGGAGATGCTCATTCTAGCAGAAACCCGGTGCGCGGTCGTTGCGCATTTGGTGGGAATATGTAGGTATGTACTGACACATTTTTCTCGTACTTTTAAATATTTTATAATATATATATAGGTAATAATCTAGAGTAATACGCATAAACTTTCTTTAAGAAGTTGTCAAAATCTGTTGTCTGGTCAAAATATATCTCAATCTTAAAATATATTTTGTTGTTTCTCACTTAAGGGGTCACATGGGTTTTGTCGCGTAAAAAATGGTCTATTTAACATTTTTTTTTTTAATTTATTTAATTCAAACTTTTTTCTGTCTTATAGCTACGTATTTAAAGAATAATTTCAGAAATTAAAAAAAAAAAATTAAAACTTCTCCATTGTGACGTCATTTCCGTTGACTCCTCGGAAAAAGGGTAGGTCCGCGTTGTCAGCATAATTCCTGACAGGATCATCCAAATTAAAGAACAAAAGAAGTGTTTTAGGTATGACCATAAACTCGTGCTTGAACGAATGAAAGACAAAAAAGTAAAATTTGGAATTTTGGCAGACATTTTTCCGAAAAAATAAGAATTTCGGTCAAATTTGATTGACTCTTTGTGTTTTTTTTTTAATAGTTGTAATTGAAAAAAAAAAAAATAAAATCCTTCGTTCAAGAACTAGTAAATCTCGTTCACCTGTGCAAAATTTCATCAAGTTCTGTTGAATAGTTTTCGAGATAATTTGACAACCGACGTCGAAAATACGGTTCCTAGTAAAACGCGTTTAAAGTTTTGAGTAACAATAATACCTGACTTGGAGCGCACACCTTCCAAAGGCTGTATTTCCGAAACTATTATTCGGATCGACTTGAAAACTTAAAACAATATTCTTGGGATATTGTAGAAATTAATAAGCCAAAAAAAAAATTTTATTAACCCACGAAACCCATGTAACCCCTTAAGGTTCCCCACTACTTAAAAGTCAGGTTCAAATCCCGAAATCGAATATTCAAAACCTCATCGAACTTATTTTCATTCCTATTGGTCACCTCCTTCTATTATTCACCTTCTGTTGGTCACCAGTTATTCCTGATTCGTTTCTCCATCTCTCTATTCTCTCTTCGAATTTCGATTCTCGGAGAAAATTTAACGGTAGGACTGAGCATCGTAATATTGTCTCAAAAATTGATAGATGATTTATAACTCGACTTTACTACATATTCATAATCAGATTCTCGAAGAAAAACTTTTAAATGAACTTTCTTCAATAAATGAAACTTCTTTCTTCCATTGTCCTATTTTCCATTCAGCAAATGATTCTGAGTAATTTGGAAGCTGTAAGATTTTAAAAAGCTAATTATTTTCCCTATCGATTGTTTTTGCGAATTATCAAGGTTGTTTTGGTCTACTCTATAATGCTAAAATTTACATATTTTTTGTTGCCCTCAACTTTTCAAGACTTGCCTTATCTACTCTAAATTATTTTCAATTCCCGCATACTTATTTTAATGCGCTAGAAGTCTCTCCCATTAAAAGAAACTATCTGGTCTTTAAGTTTTCAACATGAAATTATTATTTAACAACGGTTTAATTCATTGCGTGTGTGGATTTGTTAATTACAACTTTCCTGCATAATTGGAAAACTATTTTCGAATAGTTTTTCACATCCTTCACTGATATGCCCGTTGGTGTGTGGGCTTGTAAAGGCGTCCCTGTCGGAAAAAATTTACGGATTTTTGAGTTAAAATATATTACAAGAAGAGTGGTTACAATAATAGGATTAAAAGAAACTGGGTCCACAAAAAGAATTAAAATATTTTTTTATTATAATTGTTGTAACAGCTCTAATTTTTTTAATCAAAAATATTTCTTAAAATTCTATATTTATATGAAAAAATTAGACTTTTGAGCTAATAATTCTACATTTAATTTTTTAAGAGAAAAAATTGTATATTTAACATAAGGCTAGTGCCCCAGTCGTGGTCTTCATATTGACCATCATAGTTAGAATTGTATGAAGAGTTCCTTAGTAAAATGTTTCCTTTCGATTTCCACAAAGCTTGCCGGGGTCGCAATAGATCTTTTAGCAAACTAAAAGTCTAGAAGTGGGCCCAAGAAAAGTTGAAGGCTCTTTCTTAACCTCTTTTACAATCTTCATTACGCTCTTCAATACATTTTAGCCGTTCTCAGTCCAACTCAGTGCCTCTACCTTCATAAAATTTTCCTACCGGGTCTTTGTGATCCACAAATCTCCGCTTGCCTCACACACATAAAACTTCTCACGTTGCTATGCTTGTAAACATGTTTTGCCTCAGCGGCGTCGTGTTGCATGCTTGGCATACGTATTTCAGTCACGTACAGGTAAATCTCAATTGAATCGAATGTGATACCGGATGTGAGCACAACAGTGGCGGTTGTTGTTGTTGTTGCTATGATGATGGCGCAGTGAAGGCGCTGATGAGAGAGTTGGAGTTAGTGCCATTACATATGTATCGTACGGACTTTTGTTATTTACCAACCGAATGCAGCAAAGCGCAACAACACTAAATGCCCCACGTTCATGCCACATGATTGAGCTCCATGTTTACCCGCTGGTAGATTCACAGTGATTTTCGAAAAATTTTGCGCTTCGATTGCTGCCACAGCACAACAACAACAACAGCGCACACAAATTGTCACCATTCAATGTGGCATGATGAATTCAGCAGCACTTCATGCAACTCCACTGTGCTGTGTGTCCATCAAGGCAATGGCCGTCATGTAAACAATACTGTTGACGGTGAAAAATCTCACTTTTCTCGATTTAAGCCACCTTTAGCGACAATTCAGTCGCATGTGCGTGAGTGTGTGTGTGAAGAAGTGTCTTTTTGTTTGTTTGGATTTCGCTGTTGGTGGCTGACAGTGACAGTTGCCTGGCTTGTTTACAGTACGTGCGTTTCGTGTGGCATGTTGTTGTTGTTGCTGCTATTTTTCACTCCTCAATATTGGCCACTTTTACGTCGATCATTTCACAGCGTCGATACCCTCACAGCGTCTCCCCTAAGCGTACCTAATGACAACAATAGCAACTACCAGCAACAACAACATAACATCTACATAGCTAGTGAATAACGCTGCTGCCGCTGTATTGTTGCCACCGGTGTTACCCAAAACTGGCTGTGTCACTTTTGATATGGTGTTTGTAAACAGATTTCGGCGTAAAATGGAACACAAAAAGTGGCGAAAATGTCTGGCGCGACAGCCTTTGCTTACCAACTTCTTTTGGCCTTTGTCAAATGCCTCCTTCGTTTTTCACTCACTTTTGTGGCACGGTTGGCATTGATTTGGGGCTTGTTTTGTTGCTACCACAGTGCGATTCGTATTGCTTTCGAACGGCGACTGTTGGTCGTCAGTCAGCGTGATGGATGTCAAATATTGACACAATGTATTATCGCGCTATGCAAACTTGAAAAGGCGACACTTTGCATTTCGAACGATTGAAATTGTTTCTATTTTCGTTACTTTAGAATTCTACCTGTGTGTCTTGCTTTTGTGTACAGACAAATATCGTTATATTGTTGGTTGGGATTTTTTCTTCTTTCTTACATCATTTTTGGTTAAGACTACAGTTTTATTTGGTTTGACTGACTTTTTAGACTGATTTTGTATAGAGTTACCACGTTGTAAGTTTTACCAAAATAATCGATAAGTCAGATATTTAGACCGTTTTCTGTTTAGTTTCAAACATAAGAATTCCTCACAGAAAGTATTCGGGAGTCTCTAAAAAAGGCCAACACCCCAATAGATACACAGCTAGATTGCAGAAGAATACCCATTTAAAAATCATAGACCATAGAGATCACAAAAATAAGGAACGAACTACAAGGAGAAAGAGGGCCTTCTCCACCTGGTCCTTCCATGGGAGTGGAGGTCTCCCTCTTCCTCTTCCTAGGCCACCAGCGGGTACTGCATCGCAAACTTTCAGAGCTGGGGCACTTTCGTCCATTCGAACAACATGACCTAGCCAGCGTAGCCACTGTCTTTTTATGGGAGTGGAGGTCTCCCTCTTCCTCTTCCTAGGCTACCAGCGGGTACTGCATCGAAAAATTTTAGAGCTGGGGCACTTTCGTCCATTCGAACAACATGACCTAGCCAGCGTAGTTTTTATTCGTTGGACTAAGTCTATATCGTCGAATAACACATACAGCTCCTCATTCCATCGTCTGCGGTATTCGCCGTTGCCAATGTTTAAGGGACCATAAATCTTCCGCAAAACCTTTCTCTCGAAAACTCCTAGTGCCATCTCATCGGATGTTGGCACCTTCCACGCTTCTGCACCATAAAGTAGGACGGGAATCATGAGTAACTTATAGAGTTTAGTTTTTGTTCGTCGAGAGAGGAATTTTTTGAGCACACCTAGTATATTAAACCGTAGCTTAAATTTGCGTGTTTGCTGCACGTGAAAATAAATACATATCCATTTACATACATACAAATTTAAGTACTCACGAGCATTAAAATTTACATGCAAACATTTATTAACGACACACGTGTACACGCATAAATATTCATAAGGACGAACATAATGATTTCGTGCAAAAAAAGGCGAAAAAGTGAAATTTCAATTAATCAAAAAGCGTAAACGATCTGACTGAGGGCATGCACATTAAAAGCTTGCTGTGATGGTAATCACACGTCAACACATGCTGTACGGTCAACGGGGGAAATTAAGCACACAAACGCATGAACAGAGAGTGCCAATAAACTTCAGATGAAGAGAAGAAGGGAAGGGAGATGAAGAGGGGAAAGCAAAAAGTATAAAAAATATACATATATATAAAACATTTTTAAAGGACAAGGGCGTTGAAGCAATGCTTAAACTTGTAATATTTTTTATCGAAATGTATAGGCGCGTGTAAGTCGTAAATACAACCAAAACGGGGGTTCTTTAATTGCATTACTTTAAAGTGAATTCATATCAAACTGAATTATAAACGATGTATGAAACCATCCAAGTACGGATATTTATGCCTTCGACTGAAATTTTCATTACTGGACGGACTTAGAACACCAGAAGGCTATCATCATAGACTTTAGGACAGACAATTTCTGTTTATAGGATCCAGATCTCCACCATACCGAATATATTGATTGTCCCTAGGTACGATCCTTTTATATCCTACGGTTCATAACCATACTCGAAAACTATTTTAAAGAACAACTTGGTTATGGTACACACAATCGATGGTACTTCAATCGTGTGGGTTATATTAAGATTAACTGCAATCTAACATTAGAACTTCTTCTACAAAGTTTAGTCGGTTACCTCGAATAGTTTTATATGGCCATCGATTTGAACCTCATTCAAATTTTGTATGGATTATGAAGCTCAATGACAAACTTTTAAGTCCATTTACTCACCAACAATCAAATATATTGAACTTCAAAACCAAAACTCTTCAGAAATGTCCAAAGTGAGGTTAATTTTATTTTCAAAAGAAACGAGAATATGTTTTCAAGAGTATTCCAACAAAGGCGAAATCATATAAATTTAAGTAAGAAAGTATGCAAATCTGTAAATGTCTTCTGTTTGCGAGTATTTATCTTTCCAAATCACCGCCGATTTGGAGTACATTACTCATGTGTCTGCGGATTCATTGTAGAGACATGTTGCTGGCTGCGACGACGACAAATTGCGCCAGCGTTGCCTGTTGTCGAGTGAGGCAGGTACCAGCTCCAACTGACATATATATGCAGAACCGTTATTAACGACCATGTGCATATACATACGTATTTCAGCAGCAGCGCGGCAGCGGTAAGAGAGTTCCACATTGCCACACACCAAAATCAGGTCAATCACAACTCTTTGCCTCTGTAGCGAAATACGGCAATTGAAGCTTCTTTGGCGCTTTGGCGTACGTGTACTTTTTGCTGTGGCTGATTTGTTGTTTGATTTGTATTTTTTGCAGTTGTTGTTGGTGTTCCTTAAACACCTTATCTCTCAGTGCGCATCGGTTCGTTTGCGTCGCCTTTTTTGGTTTGTTGACCTGTTTTTCGCGTGCTGTTTTCACTCGCTTTCATTGAGTTCTTGTCACTTGTTTGCCACAACCAACAACAACTTGTCGTTTTTGCTCAATCTTCTTTTTTCGGTTTCTGCCATTTCTTTTACATGTCTTCTGTTACTTTTTTCAACATTTTGTGATTGTATTTATCGTGGGTAGAATCGAATTTGTTTGATTTTCGTCGAAAATGATTGATTGCGGTCACGCCTGAATTTAACAGCTAAGCTTCTGCAAGTAGCCACCAAGTTGTTGTTGTGTAGAAAGGGTCGTAAAAGGTTCGACAATTTTTCCGCTTGTCTGTTGTAATTAAGTTGCCTGCAATTTGCGTGGTAATTACTCTTGGACAACCCGCCCTTTCAAATGTTTAATCGAGCGAATGTAATTAAAATTTATTTGCGCAAATAAATTCGGGTTGTGTGCTTGTGTATTTCGAGGTACGAAATCCTTTGTTCAGGGAGAGTATTAATTTGGTGTGATTAAATACAATGATTTTGTAAAATTATATATTTGATTTAAGAGAGCTTTTTGAAAGCTTAAGGGAAGACATTTTATTTTATTTTATCCCTTGAAGCAGTAAAATCAAATGGTTTAGGGTTATATGTATTCCACATTGCCACCACGAAATAATTCTTCCATAATTTTTAGTTTTTTTGTATACTCTCGCAATTAAGGTTGCTAAGAGAGTATTATAGTTTTGTTCATAAACGGTTGTTTGTAAGTCATAAAACTAAACGAGTTAGATATAGGGTTATATATATCAAAATTATCAGGACCATTGCCACGCCCACAAAATGGAGAAACCTGAAAATCTATAAAGTGTCATAACTAAGCCATTAATAAAGCTATACAAATAAAATTTGGTATAAAGGATCGCACAAGGTTGAATCATTTCTGGTTGTAATTATTTCTGAAAAGTTGGAGTGGCCCCGCTATTAAATATGTTTTTTTTTGAGAATATCTCGGAAACCAATAAAGCTATATAAGCAAAAGTTTCTGTAGTCGTTTCTCGTACGACATTACATATGACTGAAATTTATATCATCGCATAATAACCACGCCCACCTTCCATACAAAGGTTAATAATTACTAAAGGCATTAGTTAACTCTCTAACTCAGATTTAAAATATGCAAAATGGTCAAAAACTATTAATGGTCAAAAACTACTCCACCGATTTCAATGAAATTCATTCCCGGTTCCGGTCACCTCATATCCGCTATCGGTTGTTAATTTCCGGTTCCGGTAACCCTATATCCGGCTCCGGATGTTCCATATCAGGTTCCATAATTTCCTGTTCAGGGTGTCAACATCAGGTTTCCCCATATCAGGTTCAGGTGACAAAATTTCCGGTCTGGTTGCTCCATATCCGGTTTCGGTTCCCATAACATCATATCCGGTTATCCCATAAGAAAATTTCCGGTTCGGAGTGTCAATATCACGATTATCCATATCCGGTTCCGGTAACATAATTTCCGATTCCGGTAACATCTGGTTCCGGTGAATCGGACTATAACTTTCAAGGCCCCAAGGCCTTCACATGAAGAACTCAGTGTCGAAATCGATAACGTTCTTTGTCATTTGCAAGGACAGGCTCAGATGCACTCCGTCTTTGTTCTACTACATTAAACCCGTCATATCTCTAGTCTTACACCACATGACAGGAAAGTCTTTCGGAGGTTTTTTAGCTATGATATTTCTAAAGGCCTTTGTATAATAATTCGAAACTTGGTCTATGATAATGCTAATGATAATAGCCTCGAAAAACTTGATGATTTGACCTCGTTTGTAATTCTTTGTCAGGTAATTGAATGAAGTTCCTCGTAGTATAAGATATTTCCTATAAATCTCTGATACACTTTAAGCAAATCCACTACAAGCACAGACCATGAAGGAATCCAAAATATTCACAATGATGCATTCCACCGCAGACAGACAGCTTTCGGCAGACAGACACGCGCGACTGCAATCGAAATACATTAAATCGCAGCAAGCGAAATGGAACTTTAATAGCGAGTTAGTGAAGCAAGAATTACAAGCAGTGCATGCCGGGTGTTTGTTGCAGCAACGATTGTCATAGCAACACTTGCAACAGCGCCAACAGCAGTGCGCGTTGCAAAGAGTTCGCAAAGTGGCGCATAAACACACCGTCTAGGCGTCAAAATTATGAGCAGCGATGAGTACACAGCGAGGCAGCGGAGAAACTAGGGAGCGTGTCTCGAACGGACGGCATGACGACGGAGGCGCTGCCCAAGTGGTGACTAGCAATTTCCGTTAGCTGTCATTGCCAGTTTGGCGGACACTCAACGAATTTTATCGCTGTTGCGTGGCGTTGCGCCACTAATTGCAGTTGAAGGCGGCAAACGGAAAGTTGCCCGCAGCAGCAGCATCAGCGGAGTTGGGAGTCTCTCTCTGCTCTGCGCGCGATGCTCAAGTGCGACCCTTGGCAGCACGTACTCAAAATGCAGTAGCAATTTCACGAGCATAATTCATAAATTGCTGTGCAATGAGCGTGTCTTCGATGCCAACATTTGGCTGCAAGCCAAGCGCTGCCATTATTTGTGCTCTTTTTTGTACTTTTTGAAAAGACTCCAGTAGCTCATTGTGGGCAATATTGCGCTGCACATTGTCGGCGAGTAATTAAAAGCGTGGAATTTTCACTTCGCTGCCAAAAAGCGTTGCGTTGGCAAAGCGCTCGGCCAGGCGCTCCACGCGTAATTGCAAATAATTTGATAATTAATGAATGAGTTTTTGCGGTCGCCTCTCCAGCGGCTGAGAAGCGTTTGAAATGCAGGCATTGCCAGCCAAGTTGTCGAGTGAAATTACTTTGATGATTTACTGTCTGCCTGACAGCCGAGTGTTAAGCAAATATGTATGTTCCAGTGTCCCCAGAGTTCATGGTGTGATTTGTTATATTTTAAAACTCAAAGTGCGTAGGTTCATTAGCTAAATTAATGTTTCACATCAATGGCATTTTAATGGCGTCATTTTATTTATCGTCCTTCTATTTGAATTTTGCATAACGGTTTTGCCAAAAAAATTGCAATTTAAATATTATATTTGCACTGATGTAATGCTTTAATTAGTTGTGTATAAGTTAATATTGGCAAATCAACGCATTAATGCTGTAATCACTGCTCATTTATATGGATTAAATGGAGTTTTTGTGCGTGTACGAGGGTGTTTCGACATGTCTATAACAGAAAATATGTATTTTTCCTTGACCTAAAACCGTAATGAGACAAAAAAAATGATTTTGTGGTCACTTACTGAACTACTTGATAATCTATCTATTCTTCCAGGCCCATTTTTATAAAAAAAGTTTTCATATGTCATTAACAATATTTCTGTTAAATTTATTACGATAACCTTTTTATACTGGAACGGTCTCTAGCACTAACCCAACACCTAGCACTGAAAATTGTTTTATATTAAATTTGATTCAAATCGATCAAGTAGTTTGTGAGTTATGACAGTTTATCTAAAAGTAGGCGGTGCCACGCCCATGCTACAATTTTTGAATGGAGCTAGTATATCAAATCTACCGACCTAGTTCAGATTTATACACATATCTCATTCTACTCCGAGCTCAGATTTAATATCTTCAATCAAGAGAAACATAATAAATATATTATATAATAAAATATCATTTACTTATCAAACGCTCCGCGTATTGCACGCAGTTCGAATTCATTGCTCTAATGAGCACACAAGCTGAATTTAATTTCACTTAATTCAAAAAATATTTTTCTTTTACCTGGCTGCACATAATTCCCACTGAGAGTATCAATAACATGCTTTGTTAAGCCGCACAAAAGT
This sequence comes from Zeugodacus cucurbitae, assembly GCF_028554725.1. Classification (NCBI taxonomy): domain Eukaryota; kingdom Metazoa; phylum Arthropoda; class Insecta; order Diptera; family Tephritidae; genus Zeugodacus; species Zeugodacus cucurbitae. The sequence continues at coordinate 68,303,912 of NC_071669.1, forward strand.
CAAATAAACTGGTATAAATAAATACAAAAACAATTTGTAGAATAATATAAATTTTAATATAAATATTTATGGATGAAAAAATGTTTTGAGATATTAACATATTTCAAATTTATGATAAATTGTTAAATACTATATATCTCTGTAATTAATACCATGTAAATATTACAATTTATTACAAATACAAAGCAAATTTCAAGAGCCAGTTTTTAGCCATAATCTTTAAATATTTATTTTCCATTTAAACGCGAATCAAAGAGCTTGTAATTTATTGGTTGACTGCTCGCTTTAACACTGGACACAGCGAGTAGATAAAACTGATTTATGAAACCCGAGCGTGCGGCCTGAGTGCATTATGTCAAAAGTCCATGGAGACATCAAAAGGCAACACACACAGAACAGTAATCCTTTGTGGCACAATGAATTATCGGCACTTTTTGATGAGATAATTTGTGATAATTTTAATTACTTTTCATAAATCAGCGTAAATTATGGCATGCTGTAGTTGAGAATATTTCATTTCATAATTATAAAAATTATCAACTTTGACATTCATTTGTATTCCAATGGCATAATGTTGTCCTCCTAACTTGCTAGAAATAAAGGCAGGTATTAGCAAAGCCACAATAATTTTATACTTGAAGTTAAAACTCGACGATTCCAATTAAGCAAATAATTATTTGTTTATTAAAATTACATCAAAATAAAATTATTGACATTCTAAAGGATATTCGGTATAAAGTAAACTGAAAAACCGAAAATAACTAAGTTGTTATAATTAAGATATATAAGACCTTGGAAAGCTTGACTTAATTTAACCCTCAAAAAGTAAACATATCTGATTCGCGCATAAGTAAACAAACTAGTCTTCAGGCGACTATCAAAATCGCCTCAGGTTATTTCTCAAATTTTAAACATACTCGTCTTTACGTGACAATATTTCACATAAACCATAAAAAATTATGTTCAAGACTTTCCTGATCCTCCAAATATAATCAAACCTACCTTCAAATGATCTTCATAACTATAAACCTGGCATCACGTGACGACTAAAAAAAATAAATTTGCCTGACCTCACGTGACCGCCTGAAACGTAAATTAACCTGACAATATATCATGTGATCCCCTAAACTATAAAAACACTATCTTCAAGTCTTATGTGATCCTCCAAATATAATGAAACCTGGCTACAAATAATGCCCAAAACTACAAACAAACCTCACATCACGTCACGACTAAAAAACTAAACTAACCTGATCTCACGTGATCCCCAAATGTAAAGAAATTTTACTACAAATGTAAAAAAAAAACTAAAAAGTTATCACATAATTTCTTAAAATGTGGCCAAACCTGTCGTCACATGACCAATTAAAGTCTAAATGTAAACAAAACCCGGTGAAAGGTCATTAACCTTGGCCAAAATGTAAACAAAAGGTCATTGACCTTTGACAGGGGTTTGTTTACATTTGATGGGTCGCGTGTTTTAGGTCTATTTACATATTGATATTAAGGGATAGCTGGTGTGTTTACATTTTTGGGGGATCTCGTGATGTCAGATTTGTTTAAATTTTTATTTGTAAGGTGACATTACGTTTTTTTTATATTTAGAAGGGTCAATAATCTTGAGGTTTGGTTTGTTTATATTCGTGGGTGTCATGCAAGGATAGACAGGTTTAGTTTATAGGCGTTAACATCTGGTCTGGTTTTTTGCGAGGGTCAAAGTGAAGTTGAACTGATATTCATGCTAGGTGAAGTTAGGAGCCTGACTAGTTTAAGGGAGTTATAGACAAGGACCAAGGAAGTTTGAGGTAGAGAGAACGTCAGGCCAATTTTGGTGTTGCGGAGATTACCTGTTTAAGCTTCTTGATCTTGTCGCATTTCTCTGGGTATACATATGTACTGTCCATTTTGCAGCTTCAATAGCTATACTAAGTTAATAGCTGAAATTTATGCTAAACACTTCTAGTTATGAATTCGCAAATGAAACTTCGTAAAATTTTAATATTTAGTTTTGTTGCAAGTTGACTTGAAGAAAATGTAAAATACAGTTCAAACGAGCGAGTCTAGCTTCATTTAGCTTCCTCTTTGTTTTGCGCTCTTCTTAGTGGTAGACAAAACTTGCAGTAACGCATTATTCATTCGTCTCTTCAACACTCGCCCATTAGTTGCGCAAAGTTTCTCCTTCGCCTTTATTATGCCGTTACTTTTGTTGCACGCGCAAAAACTTGCTCGTGCCACCATTTTGCGCTGTTTACAAAGCTGTTAATCGTATCCCCCCTCGCCGAAGTTCATGCTGCTCTAGTATCTCTTGTTTACCTCTTTCGTTGTTCTGCTGCATTTCGGCAACGTCATCAACTCAATTGCCAACTGCAACATCATCATTATCAGCGCGAGCAGCGAGTAAGCGAGTGTCATTAGATTGTAATTTTTGCATTTTTAAAATTGTACTGCAACAGACAATTTTGTTTTTGCTATTTGTTGCTGTTGTTATTTTGGTCATTGCCTTTGCCATTGCCATTGCCACTGTCATTGTCGTTACCGTTACCATTGCCACTAGCTGTTGCAGCTGCGAAATTAATTTTTAAAAGTTTTAAAGCTAGTCTCCTTGGCAGGACCTTTGTCATGGGCAACAAAAAATGCTGTGGGGAGGGTAAAGCGAGTAGTCGTAGAAGCTAATGACTGAAGGTTTTTTTTCGCAAATTTCAAAACCAAGGTTTACCAGGGTAGTCTAAGGGTTCCGTTAAACACCCGAAACGGGAGGAACTATAAATCGGAGAACTTTAGAAAATATGGAATGAGCGGTCTAAATACATTAAGTAAAATATATAGGAGACGTGTTGGAACCATCGTTTCATAAAGAGGTGAACGAGCATTTTTGCAATAATGAAAGAATCTGGTGGATTTTGGTTCTAAGATCCTTATTCAAGACAACTGGCTTCAATAATATGAAAGTTGATTGTACTATAACTTGAGTGGATCTAGAGCATACTATTGGTTTTCACTTTTGTTTCTCAATAGTAGAAAATTAGATTTGGTATTTTTGTGTCTTATGAACATGTTGTCTGTGTAAGATTCTAGTACTCAGATTATCTAAAAAATTCCGGAAAAGAGGTGGTTTTCAACATTAGGTTGAATACCGAAGTTTTTGGAAATAAAGCACTGCTTATCCAAGAGAGATCTTAATCGTTTGCAAAGCCATTGATTCCTGGTAAACCTCGTCTGAGTTGGGATAATCATTATATATATTTTTTCAGTTGGAGACAACTAAGTTTTCGAACTCAGATAGATAGTAATTCAGTGGTTTCCAATTTGTTAGCATAGTCCAAAGCTCCCCTTTGTCCCTGAGTCTCACTCTGGACATTAAGTTGCATGTAAAACATATATACTCGTATGTATATAAATATCTACGTGCAACATTATATAAAAAACAGATTACAAAATATATAGAGCACTTCTGGGGACTGGTGAATGAATATATATATGCACCAAATAGCATTGTTGTTGTTATTGTTATTATAGTGCAGTGTTGTTGGGTGAAAAATGCGATTTCTCGCTTGGAAGAATGAGGGCGGCGTGTTAAAGAGGCGTGCAACGTGCAAATTGTAAAAGCACTTGCAGACACTTTATACGATGAACACCCGCCACGGCATGCACGGGGAGAGAGTATACAAGGGAGAAGCAGAATTGTTGCGAATGCCGTTTGCGTGGTGCAAGTTCGTTTGGCGATTGCTGTGTGCGTTACAAGATTGCAAGAGGGCATTGTGCATTATGTTCAACACGATGTTTACTAATTTATTGCTTGTTGTCGCATTATTAACGCGACTTAAACTTGCCAACATTTACATGCAAATGCAAACGGAGGAGGGGGAGTGGACTTTAAGCGCTTTGTTGAAGTTGCCAGTGGGTAGGAGGGTGAGGGGAAGAGATGTAGAGTAGTTTAGTGACTTCGAAATAATGGAAAAGTTTGTATATGAATAAAATAGTGAACGAAAGCTATTGAAGATGGAGTGCAAGAAAAATTAGAACGAAGAATGGTAGGGAAAATGAAACTCGAGGGCTTTGAAATATTGTCACAGTTGCTATAAATCGAGCTGTAGTCTCATTTGAGATTTTTTTCTTGGATAAGAATAAAATAAGAAAATTAATGAAAGCTAAAAGATATTGAAATTAATTTTATAATTACATATTAGGGTTGCCAGCTCATTTTAATATGAAATAAATTGCGTTAAAATATCTAAACCTAGTTATGTTAATGATGTCTATTTATATTTCTATTTAAGAAAAATTACGATTTGTAAAAAATAGGTCACAGAATTGGAACGGAGTTGCCAGATATTTAAGAATTTTTAGTTTAGTTTTTTGATTTTTTTGTGTTTTTTGGTCGCCACTTTTTTATATTATAAGATTTTTAACCAAATTTCATCACAAAATACTTTCCTTTATTAAGCATCGTTATTTCTATGAGATTTTTTCGATTTCATCTTCTCTTATACCTTCACAATTACTAAAAATCAAATTATAATTCCCTTGAGTAATAATATATTTTTGTAAAGCACTCATTTATGTGTAGATTTCGACATGAGATATCGTAAAATTATTCACATTCGCTAATTAGCAGAAAATACAAAAAAAAAAAAAACAATGAAATTCACATTTAAAATGCATTTGGCGCTAAAATCGCTTTAAGCGGAAATTGAAAATAAAACGGACATTTTCGATGATATAAATACCTCGGTATATGTCAGATATAATCGCCATGTACTGAGCTTGTGATAATTGCATTTTAATTTAAATTTTCACGCCAATAAATGTAATGAAATGACATTTCAATGAGGCAACGAAGTATATAAATAAATAAATGGAATTGTGGCAACATGTTAAAACGGCATAAGTCGACTTATGTTAATGGCAACATTTCAAGTTATTGTTGTTAAATTACGAGAGTTTCCAGTATGGGGTTTAGCTTATACAAAACCCATGAGTCTGTAGTTTGAAAATACAGGAAAATTTAGATTAAAAAATGCTAAATTTTTTACAAAAACCTAAATAGCTGCTATGACTTAAGTCTACTTATGTCACATTGAAATATTGCCACAAAAATGTAGATTAATGTTTGCTTGTAATGGATGTGTGTGCGTGCCTGTTAGCCGCGTGTTACAGTGGCAACACTATTTGCCACAGTTCAATGCATAATTCAATTGAAAATGCTGGTCGTAGTGCTGGTTGTTGAGAATATATTGATTTTTAATGAAGCTGTGCAGCGAATTAAAATATTTGCATTTGGATTGAATGCGAGCATTCAAATTAATGTGGATGCGTTTATTGATGTACATTGTACAATTATTTATATTATTTTTTATAAAATGATAGTGAAGGATGGATTTTCAGATTTTTGTAAATTGAATGTGTAGTTCATATTTCGCAGTTCGTTTGCTTTGAAAATAATTATAAAATATTAAATTATGTTATGTAAGTGTTGGTTGTGATATATTTTTAATTTTTATTGTTAGTAAAAATTAAAAATCAAAACTTAAAATTTTGTGTGAATAATGTGGCAACTTTATAATTTAATCAAATTAAATTCTCATATTTTTTAAATTCATTTTTGATGTCGGTAAATAAAATATAATTAAAAAAAATAATCAAATATTTTTTCTAAATATTTTCAAGTGGCAACTCTAAAAATTATTTTTGGTGAACATTTTTTTTACATTTATTGTATTCAATACCATATCGGATCAAATTAAAAAAAAATTAAATTAGTTTTTTATGAATCTTCAACTTAATAATGTGGCAACTCTGAACATTGAATTTTTTTAGAAATTACTTACATTGGATTTTCCTTTATTTTCTTTACTTCATCTTTTTTCCAAAAATCTGTAAAATATATCCACCAGTATTGCACGCACGACTTAACATAACATTGCACATGTTGCATAAACATGCCATTACGTCATGTATTTGTCATATACTCTGGGCGCCACGTTTGTAGTAACTTAATAAATATTTAATTATATTCGCGCGTGTCATGTAAGTATTTAATTATGCGCATTTGAAGCGTGTTTGCGTAAATATGAATGTGTATATCTGGGTGTCTGTTGCAATCTCGCAATGCAAACACGATTATAATTATAAAATAAATGTTAACGGCATCAAATAATTGTCATGTAACTGACAAATAAAAGAGAAAAATCGTGTTGCAATCAATTGTTAAGCGATTGGAATTGGCAGCATAAATGCAGTTTGCTTGTAAGTGATATGCGAGTTTTATAGCGCATTATGGATGGAAGGTGTGAATTTAATTTATTATTCAAGTAATAACTGTCAAATTGAGGGAATATTATTTTTATTAGAAAAAGTTTGAATACAATAGATTAACTTTATAGTTTTTGAAATTAAAAATATATGGCAACTCTCACAAAAATTTTACTCACTTAAATTTAACAACATTTTTTCAAATATTCATTAGGTCTAGGCAGGATTGCTTCTTTAAGTCCCTCACTTTTCATACATATTTTAAAATAACACACTCAATTTCTTTCTTTTTTCAAAAGATGGCAGCTCCAAATAACATTTTTAAATATTTCTAAATTTGACACATGCAGAATGCCTTGTGGGTGTTATTTTTGAATAATATTTTCTTCATGCAAACAATTTGTTCTGATAAGTTCCGTTACTTATGATAAGCGGTAACTCTATTCAGAAAATATTTAAATTAATGTGTTTCATCATATCAAACTCTTTTCATTTTACTCTAATTTAGCAACTTTTTCGTAAAATTTTTTTAAATTTTATTTTTAATAAGTGGCAACTCTTTGCTACATTTTGTTTATTATAATTTTCCGCAATATTTTGTCTACGGATCTCTCAAATTATATACATCTGCTACAAATTTGGTGCTATTTATTGTTTATTTCTAAAATAGGTGGCAACTCTTGTCTTAAAAGCGTTAAAATATACTTTCTGTAAAGATTTCTTAAATATATGTATGTTCGCATTTACCTATTTTATTACAACGCCTACACATTTTTCGATAGGTGGCAACTCTGTTCGTTATTTTTTACACCCAAACCCTTTAAAACCGTCTACTATATTTCTTACGTAAACACTTTCATCACTTTTAAACTTTAAAACCCATCCTTTGGCGTACATTTCATTGGCCCAACGCAGCGTATGAGCAACATTTTCAAACAATACCAAAAATCTATGCTAATTTATGCAGTGCGACAGCTAATAATGCGACAATTTTGTAGCATAATGACATTACAACAATAATAGCTTTTGCACTACAACAACCATTCACACATACTTTGGAAATTCACTACGAGTATTATCAACTGGAAATAAAAAGACATCTCCAGGCGTATAGTAAGTGTGTGCGTATGCGTGTGGCTTCCGCCAATGGCGCTATACGTCTAGACAATGCGCTCATAAATAATTCGCCAGCTAGTCGATTCGAAGGAGGTCGCCAAGGGGGTTGTGGTAAAGCAAAATGGTTAAGTAATTTTGAAAAATTGCTCTTTGCTTCCGGTTATGTGACCTGCGCGTATGTGGCAAGCCTCATATTTGATATTAAAGTTAGTTTAGTGAGAGGTGGTCTTTAATGTGAAATTTTGATTATTCTTTGGTCTTGAATTTGAGATATTAAGGGTGCGCAATGTTATTAGGGGGTCAAAGAAAAATTTAGTTTAAATCGGAGCCTGCTGAGGAATAAACGACTCAACATTTAAAATGAAAATTATACTTTTAACGTAGAGTAATCTTTTGGAGAATTCTATAAATCACATACTCATAAAAACATCCGTCTATAATTAAATGGAATATTTTTATACTCTCGCAACAAAGTTGCTATGAGAGTATTATAGTTTTGTTCACATAACGGTTGGTTGTAACTCCTAAAACTAAACGAGTTAGATATAGTGTTATATATATCAAAATGATCAGGGTGACGAGAAAAGTTCAAATCCGGATGTCTGTCTGTCCGTCCGTCTGTCCGTCCGTCCGTGCAAGCTGTAACTTGAGTAAAAATGGAGATATCTTAATAAAACTTGGAAGACGTATTTCTTGGCACCATAAGAAGGTTAAGTTCGTAAATGGGCGTAATCGAACCACTGCCACGCCCACAAAATGGCGAAAACCGAAAACACATAAAGTGCCATAACTAAGCCATTAATAAAATTATGAAAATAAAATTTGGAAGATAGGATCGCATTAGGGAGGGGCACATTTGAATGTAATTTTTTTGGAAAAGTGAGCGTGACCCCGCCCTCAAATAGGTTTTTTGTGTATATCTTGCAAACCAATAATGCTATATAAACCAAACTTTCTGCAGTCGTTTCTTTTGGCCGTTTCCTTATACAGTACAAAAATGAAAGAAATCGGATAATAACCACGCCCACCTCCCATACAAAGGTTAGGTTGAAAATGACTAAAAGTGCGTTAACTCACTAACGAGAAACGTCAGAAACACCAAATTTTACATAAGAAATGGCAGAAGGAAGCTGCACTGAGATTTTTTTACAAAATGGAAAATGGGCGTGGCGTCGCCCACTTATGGGTCAAAAACCATATCTCAGGAACTACTCGACCGATTTCAATGAAATTCGGTATATAATATTTTCTTGATACCCTGCTGACAGTGGTGGAATATGGGCGAAATCGGTTCACAACTACGTCTACTTCCCATATAACCCAATTTTGAATTCCATCTGATTCGTTCACTTTATAATGTATTCATAAGGAACCAATGAAGCTAGCGGAACAAATACTGTAATTGAGCTGTGACATCACTTGTGGAAAAATTGTCAAAATCGGACCATGACTTTTCAAGGCCCCTGATATCAAACATGAAGAACTCAGTCCCTAAAGTTAATTTTTCACCGAAAATATAGGTAAATCCCTCAGATATTTTAATGTAATTCATTCCCTCTGAATTTTTAACTTATAAAAGTTTCTCTCTGTACCTGAAATAGTAAAAATCGGGTCATAACTTCCCCCAGATCCCATATACCTAATTATAACTAATATTAAATTAAGTGATCGTATAGTCTTCGATACATTGTATCTTGGTGGTGAAAACGAGTGAAATCGGTTTAGGAATTACCTCAGTCCCCATATACTAATTATGATGATTTTCGTTATTTTATTGAACTTTATGCCGAATATATGGGTCGAATTGTGTTGTCTTTATAAAATTACATCAATAAATTGCGAGAGTATAAAATGTTCGGTTGCACCCGAACTTAGCCTTTCCTTACTTGTTAGATTTATTTTCGAAAAATTAAAAGAAAAAACTGAAATGGCAACACTGAAGCCAGAATACTCACACCTCAGATGTTTTGATTTTTCATTCGTTATTATTTGTACGCCAAATCTGAGTGGCAACAGGCGAGACCACCGCAGGATATACATATACTTACACAAAAACATAAACACCGAATATATTCACACTCACACACACATAAATATTGTTTCACGTGTTTTGTTTGCTTTGCCGTGTCTACCTTTTTGCCCGTGTGGCAACAACAAGTCAGCTGAAGTGGAAGCAACGGCACTTGAGTATTTTTACGCCACTTGTTTGCCAATTAAATTTAATGATATCGAATATTTTTGGTGCCACTCACACACGACGCGGCGAGTTCGAGTGGATTTATGAGCCGAAAGCCAAAAAAAAATATTAAAATAAAAATGAAGTACAAAATAATAAAAACAAATTGCGAGATAAAAATAAACTTTTTAGAAAAAGTCAACAAATGTAGCGAATATTGAATTAAATTCCCACCAAAGTTTAAAGTGAAAATAACAAATATTTTTACACAACCTTCAGAAAGGAAAACAGATTTTAATGGCGCATATTAGAAAATCAAACTCACAAATGTAAAGAATTGTGCATAAAATAAGAAATGCAAAGCTGCCAAACAAATCGCATCGACACCGTCAGCAATTGCAACTTCGCCAAACAGCTTCAACAATAGCAACAACAAAAGTTTATGTGCAACTTCACTTGGCTACCCGGTTGGAGGCGAGCCGAGTGTGAAGTGTGGCTTGGTAAATGCTTCAGAGAAAAGTTAAGTAAAAACTCGTTAAAAGTTTGCCAAACCAACTGTGGTGAATACGCGTGTGGTGGGTTGAAGAGGATGGCTAGCGCAGCCTTTACTTTTTGTTGGTGGACTCTCGTCTTGAAGGCTCTTTTACTTAATATTTGTTACTTTGATATTTAAATTTAGCTTGATTTGTACTTAGTAAATGAGTAATGACTTCCCTTGAAAATGTATAGTCAGTCTTTAAGAAGAACAAACATGTTTGTTTGAGTTTTATGTTCTAATATTGATTTATGGGTTTCACTTGTACGAGTAATCCATCCAGGCGATATGAGAAGTTTCCGCAAATTTTATAGTTCAACTAAACACCATTCCAATATATGATTGTCTGGTTCGAACAAAAATTTTGGAACTTCCCACAAGAAACCGTCGAGCGAGGTGAAGTTCTATGAAAAAAAATTTGAAACAATCAAGTTTATACCGACCAAAATTTATCAATAAAGCCCAAAATGCCGGTTGTTTTAAGGGGTTGCATGGGTTTTGTCGGGTAAAAAAAGGTCTTTCTTATAGATACACATTTAAAGAATAATTTCTAAAATTAAAAAAAAAAAATTAAAACTCCTCCGTTGTGACGTCATTTCCGGTGACCCCTGGGAAAAATGGTCATCATAATTCCTGACAGGATCATCCAAATTAAAAAACAAAAAAGTGTTTTATGTAAGACCATAAACTCGTGCTTCAACGAAGGACAAAACAAAGCAAGCATTGGAATTTTGGAAGACATTTTTCCAAAAAAATAAAAATTTCGGTCAAATTTGCTTGACATTTTTTTTTTTTGTTTTTTGTAAATAGTTGTAATTGAAAAGAGAAAAAATCCTTCGTACAAATTAAATTGTATCTCGAACACCTGTGCAAAATTTCAACAAGATCGGTTGAGTAGTTTTCAAAAACATTTGACAACCGACTTTGAAAGCACGGTTCCGAGAAAAACGCGTTTAAAGTTTTGAGTAATAATAGTACTTGACTTGGGGCGCACACCTTCCAAAGGCTGTATCTCCGAAACTATGATTCGGATCGACTTGAAAATTTAGCATAATATTCTTGGGATGTTGTAGAAATTAATAAGAAAAAATAAATAAAAAATCGATTTTTCGAACCCACGAAAACCATGTAACCCCTTAAGGGAACTTCAGTTTCAGTTTTTATAAAACAACCCATGAAGGCTTCAGTATTCTACTATAATATCATTCAATCTTGCCACATTTGTTCCCTACTAAACTAACTGGTGAAACCACCACCCGCAACCAACTTCCCATCTTACTTTCCTTTCACCCATACACCCTCTCCAACTCTTGCCACAAATCTCCCGCAGCAATCAAAATTTCCCACCATTTTCCATGCCGTCACTTTCGCTCAGCAATTTTATATTTTAGAAACACTTAACGGTAAATGGATTCATGGGAATACGCGATTTGCTTTAAATGGGTTTGCTGCCATTACCATTACCGCTATGCTCCGTTGTGAATTATTTAGTGTGTTTTGTTGTTGTTGCTTTGATATTCTGTGGATATTCATTGCGTCGCAGAAAACGCGTTCGCCTGCGGTCATTTTGGGGAACTTTCGCCGTTCAAAGTGTTTTACAGCGATTCGCTAAAACTGTATAATGTATACAGTTATTTATGAGATGTTGGTATGTATCTATATTTGCATATTATTTACTTCTTTTTTAGACTTTTGCTTAATTTTTAGCGGAGTCTTTTTGTGTTATATTTATGCGACACTGTGGAATGTAAGTTTTAATGTTTTACAGACTTGAGTGTGGCGAAAGTCTTTTGTGGGTAGCATATGGCGGCGTAACGGTAAAAATAATAAAAAATACATAATATCTATAATTATAGATTTTATTTTTTTCTTGGGTTTTCTGTAAAAAAAATGTTCTAAATTTCGAATTATTGAACATCTGCGTCAACTTAAATGTCAATAAGGGCCTTCAATCTATCCTTAATATCTGCATTATATCGCCGTTGGTTTGCCTAACCGGTGAAAGTAACTTTGTATCAACTTAAATTTCTTCCAAGCACCTCTATACGTACTACTTATTTAATTCTGTAACATTTTTCAGCCTCTGCTTCAATCTTTATTCTTACTAACCTAAAACAATTTGTGTGTCCTAAATTCCAACACACAAAAGCAACGAGACAATGGCAAACTTGCCGCTAGCAAAAGCAAACCTAATCACAGAGTAATACGAGCCCATACATAATATGGACCAGCAGTACTCGGACCAGCCCTACAGCCAGCTGATCACCACACACACAGCACGAAAAGAACAGCCGACAGTCCTTAACGAAACCATTTCATTCAATTTGCACAAATTAAATAAATTACTAGAGCAAAAGCGCAAAAATTCAATCAACTCGCCTCAAGAGCTTTACGCCCAAACCCGTGCGCCGTGCACCGCAACGAAGCCATGCAACATGGGGAACGTTAAAGAAAAATTACGTTCCACTACGATGGACACTGAAACGGTACACGCACATAGACACACAAATACAGGGAAAAACGTGGAGAGAAAATAAGGCAAGCAACGGATGAGTAACTGTCGGTGTCGGCGCTGCAAGGCAGCAACGAAGGCAGCTGAGGCTTGGCATCAGCTGTTGTGTGCTCACCCATTTGAGATGATGCAACAGCGGCTATGCCAAGGCAAAGGGAGTTTAAAGAGATGCGCCGGCTACGAGCTTAATAATAATGAAAAAGCCACGGAGTAGCCCAAACAAGGAAGCCGGCTACTGAACTCGGTGTGTGTGTGCCACGGAGAGGAGTGCAGTGCCGTGCAGCGCTGCAAGTGAGGCGTGTAACCGTGTTGAAAACTATGTCAATGGTGTCTTCGACCACGGCGCACGTGCTAGTGCCACTGACCGCTGCTGTTGGCAGCTCACCGCCGGCCCCACGAATGTTGCCTGCACCACCGAAGCCATCAGCGCTGCCAGTGCTCTCAGCCGTTGTCTGGTGACTAACTACTACAAAGTTGTTGACTTCTCGTTGTGGCCGCTTGTTGGTTGCTCTAAATACGCGGCACGTCCACTCGACCGTCGTCGTCGGACGAACGTGCAGCGCCAACGTCAGCGTTGAAATAATCAAATGGTTCGTGCAACACGAACAGACGCGTGGACGGACGGTTTGAAGGGGCCACTGCGACAACACCAAAGGCTCTCGAACACAGACAGTGTACTGATTGTTGTTCTCCGTGTGTATCCTTTTTCCGTCCGTCTGTTCATTTCTATGCAATTTTCATGCAATTTCAATATAAAAGCTGCTGAGCTGGGCGAAAAAAGAGCGAAAACAAAATGTACCGTTTGACTGTGCAGCTGCAGCCAAGCTACGTGATACTATTCCATATCCGTTGGTCAAAGCAGCAATGACATTGCTGTTGTTGTTCTCGCTATTGATGTGATGGTGTTGCCACAGTTATTATTCTAATATTGTTGTCGCAGTAGTTTTTGTTGTTGTTATTGCTTTTGTAAACGTCATCGCGCGGAAGCGTTGCAAAAGGTAACAAAGCATGTTGTTAGGGATATAAACTTTTGTTGCCGCTGACAGCTGAGCATATTCAAAGTGCTTCCTGTTGCACGTAACGGTATACGTGTGTAAGTGTGTGTCGTCTGAGTATGTCCACGTCCTCGTTGGCTGGCAGTTGACAATTCAATTGGTTTTATGCTGATAAAGTTGCAATTGTTCTGCGGGACTATGTTGCCGTTGCTGTTGCATTTCGATTTGCCGGTTATGTTGTTACTGCAACAACAACATTACATTGCATTGCTATGTTGTAGCCTATGCTTTTGGGCAACAGAATCATTTACCAGTTCATGAATAATAATCAAGGCATTGCGCAAATTGCAATTGCAACTAATGGCTTTGTTCGATTAAAGTGGCAATGGCTTAATATATACATATACATATATACTTTGTAAATTAACTGTTTAAATATTTATGAAATGATTGCATAACAAAAAGTAATTGTTTAATTTCATTGACAAACAAGCTGGCCATGCAAGGTTAAATTATGAACTTGAATTAATTTCAAGTGCCTCAAAGAAGTGAGAGTGGAACGGAGCTGAGCTTTATGAGTAATATTTACAACGACTTGTATATAAGCTCCTTGGAATCTAGCAACAAAATTATCTAGTATAATGCAATACAAGAAATCATGTTGGTAATACTTACTAACTTTCTATTCAATAAACATTTGCTTATACCAGTTTATACCAATTTTGTGTTCGATTCGTTATACTCTGAACTGACGAATCGAACAACATTTACAATATTTTTTAAATGAAATAACCAATTAGTAATCTTCAAACTCATAAGATACTAACCATTTTCGATTCATAATTTTCCGCTCGCTACGTCTTCAAAGGCTTATCATTCAAAATGCGATTCTTCAGGTTTCTTCACAAAATTGCCGAACTTTCTTAACAATTCTAATATTATTTACTTTTCAAAAACTCACTCTACTGAGTACCTTGATGGTTGTGATCGTGAGTCTCTATATATGACTATTTGATGAGCTTTTACGGTATTTAATGATTCATGTCAGAGTATTCTAGGCTAAGATTGATTTATAATTCAGACAAGAAATTATATTATTTGGGAAAGGCTTGAGATGCATAACCTAGTGTTTTCATAGTGATTACCAACATACCCTAGAGATATCGACTAATTTTATAGTTACTGCTAGACCTTTTCGATAGCAGAAGGTCGGAGGCCAAAGTTGAAAAACATTTTTCGTCAAGGAGGCCTCCAAGCAGAATATCAATAAATTGAAGCTCCCATTGGTCTCCTTTAGTGTTATTTATTCGAAGGGGGTTGTTTAACATATTATAGTTTCAAGTTTCGTTATGTGCCATAGTGAATCCATTGGGTAGAATGGTTTAAAAGGTAAACAGAAAAAGCGAATGGACATCATAATTTTTTGTGGCCGATTTGTGTAATGACTTTATAATATTTTCACTCAATATTCACTCTACCCTCTACTTTATGGCACTCCATTCAAGAATTAAATACAATACAAATATTAGCATTTTTGTAAGTAAAAAATATAGATAGATAGATAGATTTGATTTGAGGATCGCACTGCGACCATACCATTCCAGTCCTGTAGCTCTAAGACTTAGTAGCGCAACAGGGCTGATGGACGCAAAACTTTCCCTTTGGGCATACAAATACCACATTGCCTGACTACTTAACCTCGCAATCGCGTGTCAGTCCAGTAGATGCTCAGTTGTTTCCGCAGCCAGATCACAGAACCTGTACTGATCAGATAAGCAGATTCCGTTCAGTTTGTTCAGATGACACGTTAGTCTGTAGTAGCACTAAAATATACTCTAAACCAAAAGCTACCAGGAATTAGACGAGATTTCAAATGACAATGAGCGTACACTAAATTAGTGACAGACCAAATTTTTATGATTTCTTGAGATACAAATACCTTAATACTAATGTCACTAGCCAATTTCGTCAAATGCAGAAATGCTGTACAAATTCATTTTCGCATCAGGCAAATTTATAAGCCGTGAAATGTGTTCCTCAGTGTTGTAGAAACGTAGCAATTTCGTCGAACATTTAACATGAATTGTCATTGGATTTTTATGTTATGACAGACAATAAAATGACGCACATTTGTATGCAAAATAAAACAGTGTCGAATGGCTGACTTAAGTCTTTAAAGACGTTATAGTTGCCGAGATAGTTCAGTAGTAATGAAGTTGGATTTTTTGTTGTTAAAGTAAATGTTACATTTTGTCTTAATATCTATAGATTCTACAGTTTTTTGGTCAATTGGTATAATATATTATACCATATCTGATCTCCAGATACCTATATGATAATTTTCAAAAAAGCAAGATATGGAGAGTATTTTACAAGTTTTAAGTATATAAATTAAAAAACAAGTAAGGAAGGGCTAAGTTTGGGTGTAACCGAACATTTTATACTCTCGCAATTTATTTTTTTAACTTTATTTATATTATATAATACACAATTTGGCCCACATATTCGTCATATATATTGTATAAAGTCCATTGAAAGTTGGAAGCCATAATATTAGGTTAGAAGCACCGAGGTCCCCGTATTCGATATATGGGGCCTTAAAAACCTATGGTCCGATTTCGGCGATTTTTAGAATGGGACTTCCACACTATTAACATAGTATTTGTGCAAAGTTCTGCACCGATATCTTCACTAGTGCTTACTTTATATATTGTGAAGTAAACGATTCAGATCGTCTTCGAAGTTCTGGTATATAGGAAGTAGGTGTGGTGGTGAAGCGATTTGGCCTATTTTAACAACATATCAATGGGATGTAAGGGAACTATTACAAACCAAGATTCATTGAAATCGGTCGAGTAGTTCCTGAGATATGGTTTTTGACCCATAAGTGGGCGACGCCACGCCCTTTTTCCATTTTGTAAAAAAATCTGAGTGCAGCTTTCATCTGCCATTTCTTATGTGAAATTTTAGTTTCTGACGTTTTTCGTTAGTGAGTTAACCCACTTTTAGTAATTTTCAACCTAACTTTTGTATGGGAGGTGGGCGTGGTTATTATCCGATTTCTTTCATTTTTGGACTGTATTAGGAAGTGGCTAAAACGATTACACAAAGTTTGGTTTATATAGCTCTATTGGTTTGCGAGATATGTACAAAAAACTTATTAGGGGGCAGGGCCACGCCCACTTCCCCAAAAAAATTACATCCACATATGCCCCTTCATAGTGCAATCCTTCATACCAAATTTTATTTCCATAGCTTTATTTATGGCTTAGTTATGGCACTTTATGTGTTTTCGGTTCGCCATTTTGTGGGCGTGGCAGTGGTCCGATTTTGCTCATTTTCGAAAGCAACCTTCCTATGGTGCCGAGAAATAAGTGTGCCAAGTTTCATCAAGATATCTTAATTTTTACTCAAGTTACAGCTTGCACAGACGGACGGACGGACGGACGGACAGACAGACATTCGGATTTAAACTCCACTCTTCACCCTGATGACTTTGGTATATATAACCCTATATCTAACTCGTTTAGTTTTGGTTGTTACAAACAACCTATGAACAAAACTATAATACTCTCTTTAGCAACTTTGTGGTGAGAGTATAATAAAAGCAGGTTTGCCATCTATCCATAAAAGAAAAGTTGAGTAAAATAGTAAAGAAATACTTGTCAGGCGTAAGAAAATTAAGAAAGCATTACACAATCTCAATACTTTCTTTGGGTTTTCAATTATTTTATTGTTTATTTAGTACAGAGTTACCACTTGTTGGAAAATTATAAATGAGAAGTTTATAAAATATTATTAATCTATTATTTGCACTAAGACCTGAGAAATATATACATTAACTGATTTACTCTAAACGTACCACAATCCTCCAGATAATGCTAGTTGGAGTGTCAATAGCATTACGAAAACTTTAATTTCACTAATTAATCGATCGAACTAAAATCGCTATACACTGTAAACTCATACACATATACACACTCAAACACTTTGAAGCTTAAAGCAAAGTTAATTGCGCTGAAGATATCAAATTCCAGTTGTTGTTATTGTAATTTTAATGAAAATTAATTATTATAAATATAAATTTCTACAGCTTCCCCACCAACTAACACACAAAATCGAATGATTCACAACAACAACACCGTGATCATATAGTTAAACATAGTACTGGTGAGTTGGCCAAGACCAACAACAAACAACAAAGGATTAATTGAAGCGCAAAGTGTTAGAGGCATTTACTGAGAATATACATGTATATGAGTTTGTATGTGGATGTGTATGAATATGTGTGTGAATGTGTCGAAGCATAAGTGCGGTAAGTTGTGGTGAAATGAGATTAACAGCAGCTCGAAGCAAACTTGTAGTGGAAGCCAGCTAAATCAAGGCAAGTAATGCAAGTGCATATGTATGGAAGTATGTATTTGAGAGTGTGAGAGTGCAGATGTGTGAGTGAGTGTGTGTGTGAGTATTAGTCCATTAAAGGCACTGATGGCGTTGAAGCTGTAAGGATTTTCACAGCTAAATGTGAGCAATAGCATAAACACAGCAACAAATACAGCGCACACATACATATATTGCATATAGAAGGATTTGGGTGTATGTGTGTGCCTTTGAAGTGCTTGGGCAAATACTTGGGTGAACCAAAAATATTACTCCTAATGTCTGTATTTGAATTATGTAGGCTCCTATATATGTATGTATGTATACAAATCCTATCTATGTATGTTTGTGTACCCTCGTAAGGTTGCCTTAAGACAAATTAAGATGAACAATGGAGTCACACAAGACGACCGGCTATGATATGTGAGAAGTTAACGGAAGCCTTACAAACTCGTTATCTTAATTACTTTTATTGCTTCGATCTTTGTGAAAAATCAGCAACACAACAACAACAAACAACAAAAAGCGCTACAACTCAAAGTAAACAGAATATACTATATTTATGTACTCACAGAGCCGCCCGAAGGCAGAAAAATGAGTGCAAGGACTCTGCAGATGATTTACAACAGCAAAGTGTGGCAGTAGGAGAGTGTGCAGGGGGAAGCAGCAGCATAGAAAGCAGCCGCCGCAGGACTTTTCAACGCCGTGGACACCAACGTTTGCGCAGCAAAAGGCAAAAGCAGAAGATTTACAGCACAAAAACGGTAAAAGTGGCTCAAGTGTAGCAAGACTGGCAGCCAGTAAAGGCTTAAGGCGCACACAAACACACATACACACCGAAGTATATGTATGTATGCATGCAATTCACTGAAAGGATGCCCAAAAGTAGTCAGTGCAGTGCTTAAGCTTTTGCAACAACAAGCAAACTGAAATATGTAGGAGAAGATGAAGCGTACGGCGCTTGTTAAATAAACGATAACATCTTAACCTAAATTTCATAATGCTCTAGCAAGTGTCTTTAAGACACACACACACATCTATACATTTGAGGGCGTTGTAAATTTTCTGTATTTTACACAAGTTTATGCTCATATTACACGCTTATTTGTTGTTTTGCTAGCCAGCTTTTAATGTCTTGAAGACACCACACACTCTACGAAGACAGCAGAGGATACATAAATTTAATGAATAGGGATGAATTCTTACACCAAAGGGCATGTGTGATCTTTGTACTGAGCCATTGAGCGAGCGAACGAGCGCTTTGTGCCATAGATCAACAAAGTGTTTGCCAATCTCTGGCACTGTAGCTGTAAATAGAGTTGGCGCTTCCATTTCAGTGGCAACCTTTTGTGCGCAGTTTCTTTCAATACGCTCCCTGTGCTTATCTGTGTCATTAACCGTTGCCAGAAAGGAGCTTAAGTGTGTTTACATACTCGAGTTGAGCGAAAATATATTATATGTTGCATGCCACATATCGCCTGATACAAATATGAAAAGTGTATTCAAGTGAGCTTATCGCGACCGCAATTAGTTTTAACGACCGATAGCAGCTAATGAGTGCTTTTCAAAGGGCGTTGCCCACTTTGGGCGCTACATAACTTACGTAGTTTGCATGCAGCTGCTTTTCATAGCTGTATACTTTACAGTTAACTCACCAGCGCGTTTTACAGTTAATTAATTTTGTAGCTGAAAAGCCTGCAGGTTTCTAGTTCATGTAATGTGAGCGGAGACCACCTAAATAAGTTCTATAGTTACTCAAGTGTATAAATATTTATGAGTGCGATTTATGAGGGTGTAAAATATTTGCTTGTGTTGACCTTGAGGGTTATAATTAATATATTTATGTAGATAAGTGTCAAATTTAGAAACTAGTTATATAATACTAGTATACTGCTTTGCATGCTTTTAGGCTTAAACTTAATATTTCATTCAAGTGAGAAGCTACTTCTCAACCGGTTTATTAAACTTAAAAATATATATATTTTTCACTAAAGTCAAATTCGTTGGATTATAAATAGCTCTTATTGGTAAAACTTTGGCAATATTAAAGTTGTTTATTATATTTTTATTTTATATGCTTCATTAAATTTCTTTTTTATTTCCTTATTTCCAACTATTTAATGAATAGACATAAAAGTTAAGCTAGGACACAAGGAAGAGAGATTATATAAATCGCACTTTACTCCTAAGATATTAGGTTGCCAAATATCTTACTTCCGCCTGTTATAGACGTGTAAACATGGAGTTCACTAACGCCGAAATTCGCGCTTTTTAAAGTTTTCCTTCGTTAAAGGCAAATCCGCTAGAGAAATTTTCCGTGAGATTAATGGTGTTTTGGGGTATGGTACTCAATAACTTCGAGTTGCGGAGGAATGGTTTAGACGATTCAGAGCGGGTGAAAACGACCCATGGATAAGCCTGTGACGACGAATACCGAACAAATCATGGAAACCATCGAGTTAGACCGGCATGTGGCATCTCGTGACATCGCCCAGGAGATGGAAGTTAGTCACCAAACCATTTTAAACCATCTGCAGAAGACTAGATACACAAAAAAGTTGGACGTTTGGCTGCCGCATGATTTGGCGCAAAAAAACCTTCTGGGGTGAAACAACGCCAGCGCTATGCTTCCGAAACGGAACGAACTCGACAGATTTTTGAAGCGGATGGTGACGGCTATATCAAGCGAAAACGGTCGTAGTCGAAGTCCGGTGAATCGTACCAAACAGCCAAGCCAAGCCGGGATTGACGGCCAGGAAGGTTTTGCTGTGTGCTTAGTGGGATTGGAAGGGAATCAGCCACTATGAGGTGCTCCCATATGGCCAGGCGCTTAATTATACCATCCACTGCGAAGAACAGGACCGCTTGAAGCAGACTATCGACCAGAAGCGTCCAGAATTGGCCAACTGGAAGGGTTTAGTGTTCCACCAGGACAACGCCAGACCACAAACTTCGTTGATGACTCGTCAGAAGCTACGGGAGCTCGGATGGGAGGTTTTATCGCATCCAGCATATAACACGGACATAGCGCTAAGTGATTTCCACCTATTCCTGTCCATGCCGAACGCCCTTGATGGTGTAAAGTTGAACTCAAAAGAGGCTTGTGAAAGCTTGTGAGGGGGGCTTCTACTAGGGGGTATTATGAAATTGCCGACTAGATGGAAACAGATTATCGAACGAAACGGGGCATACTAAACTAAAGCCGATTGATTGTAATACTTTTTATAAAGCATTGAATAAAAAGCAAAAAAGCGGAAGGGAGATATTTGTCAACCATATATAAAATATATGTGTATAGTTAGGCATTAAAAAACTTTAAGACGAGTAAAAGACAAATTGATAAAGAAAATGCTAAAAAGCTATAAAATAAACAAAATCGTAACATTAAAATAAATTAAGAAAATGTGTCCACTTGAATTAAGGCACATTTAAAACGGTCATGCAACAACAAAAGCAATGTTAAAACTTTTTATAAAATATTCACTTATATAAAATGTATAACAATGCGACAACAATATGTAATATGACTCCCAGCGCAGGACTCAAGTGGTCCATCTGATAACTTACATAGAAAAAGTGAAGTGAATGGGATGAAAATCGCCACTAGCCTAACTAAGTTGGTCAAAGTGCCATTGCTAACAGCTGAGCAGTGGAGAATTTTCCACTTTTCGCCGCTATTAAAACTTGTTTGTATTCATACAACTCACGCCAATGCAAATAGTCAGCGCAAAACTTTTTATTTTTCAATATTTTTTTTCAACTTTTAATAATATGACTATAGCTTAAAATGACACTCAAGCGAGGGGTGGGATACCCTCTCCTAGTGGTTGGCGGAAAAGTGACGCTGCTAAGCTGCTAGTTTGTTGTGATATAAGTGGACTAAGACGCATACTGGCCAGCGCGCAAACAAGCAGCGTTAAACAGCGTATACGCAATGCTTTATTGAATAAATTGAAAAGTTTGTAGCTAACAATCGTTATTCTTATTTTTCTAAGCAAAAGTTTCAAGTTTTTATTTGCTTGCCAAACATACACACGTCCTTAAATACAAATGCTACAGACTTACCGCTGTCCTACTTGGCCATTGTCCTCTACTACTTTTCCTACTTTGCTATTCATGTTGTTGTTGAGACAAAAATTATGTAAACATTCAGTTTCTACATTGCGCCATTTCTATCTTCTACGCTTGATTTACTTTTCCAGTTCCGTTCAGTTTCTTTTTTGTTATTTGCCATTTAACTTCTCTCTTTTGCCTACGTTTATTGCGCTTTTTTCGCAGCAAACTTTCTATTTACCAACTTAAATACGCTGATTTCAATAGGAAAATGAGGCTAACAACTCACTAACTTTACACATAAACAACAACAACAATAATACTAGCAAAAGTGTATAGAAAAAGTGACAACAAAGTAGTCATAGTCGAGATTTGCAATATGTTACGTATACGCCGTGGTTGACTCCATTCAGTGATTAGATTAGAGGAGAAAGTTAACGAATGATTATGAAAAGTTTGTTTGTTTGTGTGCGGATTAGTATACAGAAAGTCACACATATGCAATTTTTTGAATAGATGTTGTATATTTCTTTTCTAACTACAGCAAATAAAACTTGTGTACAGGGTGGTTCAAGTGAATTTAAATTTATTATTTTAATGAAATTTACTTTCATTTGATAAATAAAGTGGTTTAAGTGATGTTTTGTGATATTTTGTAAAATTATTACAGGGATTAATATTTTTAAAGTATAGATGAGCTTTGTTCTAGTAATTTGTAGATCCTTCGAATCTGTAGATTATATTCAGCAAGGTGATAATATATTTTCTCTTCAATCCAATGTCTCAATAATGTTTTCTTCAAAGATTTTGGGATACAAAAGTCTAAGGATGGATTTCCTGCTCTTTTAAAAGATATTAAATAGTTCCTACTAAAGAATGAGATTGAAAGCGAAACAGTACAATTTTCATTTGACAAGAAATTATGTATTATGAAACGCTTTGTCCTTTGTGTTTGCAAAAAACTTCTAAATTCGCACCAATAGACTCCCTTCTATCGATTAAGTGCTTTGTACCTCACTTCGATGCTCTCAATTTTATCGAAAAATTATCATTTTATAGATAGCTTTGGTATTAGGTTATGTTCAAAGGCGAAAGGTTGCGCGATGGATACCAGTTAAACAGCTAAAGAAGCCGGACCATTGTGATCCCAAAACCTCCTGAGTATAGATCGCAAATAAGACCCTTACGTATGGCCGAAGCGGTTTGTGCTTATCACAAGTTTTATGAGGCGGCTAATGTCTATTCCGGCAAGTTCGTCTGGTTCAATAAAAGTATAACTACTGAGATGTTCTAATCTTAGTCTTGCGAACGCTGGACAGTTGAGGAGGAAATGACATGCTGTTTCCACCTCACCTTCCTCCATCAGCAATTGCAGTTTGCATCCGACTGGATTCCTAGCCTCATTGCATGTATGCCTATTCCGCAGTATCCAGTGAGTACTCTCACTATTTCGACAAGGTGAACCTTTTGGAGTGCTCGTAGTTCCGGAACACAAGAGGTCGGTTCCACTGGCACCGAACAAATTCTAGTTGTTAACCAGCGTATACTAAGCTCATTCAAGCGAGTTCATTCAAACTAAAGTGCTAGACTACCAGAGTACAGCGGAGCCCAGACTCGTTTTCAACGTGCTGAAATCGGACGAGGGGTGTCTCTTCTTGCAAGCTCATTCATTCCGCAGTTCCATGTGATTCCGCTGCGACTCGACATCCAGACGAGTCTGATAGTGAAATACATAGATTGGCGCTATCGATAATGACCTCCTTAACAGCTTTGAGAACACATTCAACGAGCTCTGGATCATAATTGACGCTCAACTATCGGAGGGGACACCCATCGTAAAAATGCTAGCTGATATTGATAAAATAATAATTCCAATAAATTTGTATACATTTTTATTAAAAAAAATCAACAAATCGCTTATGAACCACCCTATACTACCTTAAAGCCCTAATACCACACACTTAAACCGCCCATGTATGTACTTGTTAAGCAAACGTTATTAAATTGTGTGGCAAGGCATTAGTGCTCGCTCGTATTTACAAAAGTGTCCTTTCACTATTCATCAAACTACAACTAACATCGACAAAAAAGCGTAATGAAGCTCTTATTTACTTTAGTTATTCAGACGTATTAATGAAGTGCCTTTTATACTTGACACACACTGCGACATGAGCTTACACACACACACATACTTGCGAGCATATGCAAATGGCAACTGTATTTCTCGTATTTTATTTGCTTTCATTTCAAAAGAAAAACTGCCCTTTGCACTCGAGCATATGAGCTGGCCGCTCAGCTGTTTGGGTCACACGCTCGCACACAAGCTTAATGGAATATACATACATACATACATACACTTTTTTTGATGAAGCTGAGCACTTTCACTTGCACACAAGCTTATAAGGTATATAACTGTATTTTGCATGCAGATTACTTGCAGCTGGCTGTGTGTGTGTCTGTATGTATGTTGGTCCACAAGGACGAGTGTGGCACTTTGTTTTTTAATTTCATTTCCATTTTTTCTCATTTTTTTTTAATGCTTATGCTCTAATTAGTGCTGCAGCAAACCGTCTCTGACAGACTGACTGCCTCAGAATTGCTGATGCAGATTTTACTTGCAGCTTTTTCTCTATTTGCTTTATGCGCTTGTTGTTGTTGTTGCTTGGTTTCTTTTGCGCTTGATGAGTGCACATTCAAGTTCAACAAGTTGGCATACATTACGAGCAGAGTGCAAAGGTTGTAAGCTGCTCGGCAACAGCAACAAGCCAACAGCAACTACACAAGGCAACTAATCACACACAGACGGACTCATATACATATATACACGCACAAGCGTTCATTTGCTTGTAATTAAGTCTGCCAGTTTGATGTGTGTGTCTGTGTGCGTGTTTGTTTGTTGGTTGAGAAATTATGACTTTCACCGCATTGCCGTTACAAATTTGCTGCAAGATTGCAGTGACTTATCGACTTTGGCTTTTCGTTTGCCAGTAACTACTTCAGCCATTTAAGTTGCATATTGAGTACCGTCGAAGGATACATATGAGTGCCTTTGAATGGCGCATTAAAACTGAAGAGAGTTGAAAATTGCAACTTAAGTTATTGATTTGTGAGGTTGCCAACGCAATCGTTCACATCAAGGTTAATGTGTTGCATGCAAGATACCCAGAATTTAATAGACTGGTAGTTAAAGTAAGCACTGCAGTCAATTGAATTTGATCGATTGGGTGAGTGGAAAAAGTGGAAGCTGCTGGGAAGGATTTTTCATTAATAATGCAGAAGATTATCGGTAACCTTAGGCCATTAAGTATTGTTGCTGAATATGAAATTGTTTAGTGTTTAAGATTTATGTGCTTTCAATTATACTTACGGTAATTAGAACTCTTCGTAGAATAACCTCGATCTATAATTTAGTATAAAACGATTTGTATTTATGTATTCTTGCTGTAATTTTTTCGATTTAATACATTTAGTGCTTCATTAGTATGAACAAGTAAGGAAAGCTAAGTTCACGTTCAACCGAACATTTTATACTCTCGCAATTTATTTAGAGATTTACCTATATTTTCGGTGAAAAATTACCCTTAGGCACCGAGTTCTTTATGTTTGATATCAGGGGCCTTGAAAAGTCATGGTTTGATTTTGACAATTTTTCCACAAGTGATGTCACAGCTCAAATACAGTATTTGTGTAAAGTTTCATTTCGCTATCTTTATCGGTTCCTTATGTATACATTATAAAATGAACGAATCAGAAGGATTCAAAATTGAGTTATATGGGAAGTAGTTGTGAACCGATTTCGCCCATATTCCACCAGTGTCATCAAGGTGCCGAATTTCATTGAAATCAGTCGAGTAGTTCTTGAGATATGGTTTTTGACCCATAAGTGGGCGAAGCCACGCCCATTTTCCATTTTGTAAAAAAATCTCAGTGCAGCTTCCTTCTGTCATTTCTTATGTAAAATTTAGTGTTTTTGACGTTTCTCGTTAGTGAGTTAACGCACTTTTAGTCATTTTCAATGTAACCTTTGTATGGGAGGTGGGCGTGGTTATTATCCGATTCCTTTCATTTTTGGACTGTATAAGGAAACGGTTAAAAGAAACGACTGCAGAAAGTTTATATTTGGTTTATATAGCTTTATTGGTTTGCAAGATATATACAAAAAACCTATTTGGGGGCGGGGTCACGCCCACTTTTCCAAAAAGAATTATATTCAAATGTGCCCCTCCCTAATGCGATCCTATGTTCCAAATTTTAATTTCATAACTTTATTTATGGCTTAGTTATAGCTCATTATGTGATTTTGATTATCGCCATTTTGTGGGCGTGGCAGTGGTCCGATTCCGCCCATCTTCGAACTGGTGCCAGGGAACACGTATTCCAAGTTTCATTACTCGTCACCCTGATCACTTTGGTATATATAACCCTATATCAAACTCGTTTAGTTGTAGGGCTTACAAACAACCGTTATGTGGACAAAACTATAATACTCTCTTTAGCAACTTTGTTGCGAGAGTATAAAAATGGTTGTGTGACTTGGATAAGAAATTAATTTCGCCTAATTGTAGGCAACGTGATTATTTTGCATACATTTAGGATGCGAAATTTTTATATTTGAATTTAAGATATATAGGAAACATACACATTTTGGCAATCTATTTCGTAAAATATACGCCAGAAAGAAACTGGTTCGTCTATTTATTCTTGCTCCAGTTGAAAAGGTTATTCCGTGTATAGTTTACATTAAAAGACATGTCTTCACAAAGAAATAAAGGATGGAATTACTTATAGAAATCACCCAAAGTAATGAAAATTAACAAAAAACGGTAATGGTATGGTTGTGTGACTTGGATAAGAAATTAATTTCGCCTAATTGTAGGCAACGTGATTATTTTGCATACATTTAGGATGCGAAATTTTTATATTTGAATTTAAGATATATAGGAAACATACACATTTTGGCAATCTATTTCGTAAAATATACGCCAGAAAGAAACTGGTTCGTCTATTTATTCTTGCTCCAGTTGAAAAGGTTATTCCGTGTATAGTTTACATTAAAAGACATGTCTTCACAAAGAAATAAAGGATGGAATTACTTATAGAAATCACCCAAAGTAATGAAAATTAACAAAAAACAGTATTCTAAGTATACAATATTGATCCGATAAATAATATAAAGCAAATAGGAGACACTTTTTCTATCAAAATTAAATCTTGCAAATTATAAAGAAAAAATTGCTTACTTTCTCCCTTCGAATTATCAGCAAATAAAAATTTATTGTATAATCAAGCAGTTTATTTGTAATTTCGCCGTATTAAAACACATTCCATAGAAATTCGTATGAATGCTATCACAGCACTCGCATCACTTTATTGACCCATTTTGCGCAGGAAACACTCTCTTTCCGTATATAAATGACCGTAGCATATTGACACACTCAGCGCATGCAGGCACTTTCCTTTAATTGTCACGAAGAATGCTGGTGAAACCGTGCGGTCACTTACTGGAAATGAGTTTTTATATTCATTGCCACTTTAATTGCTGCTCTTATAATTGTGTTTATGCGAGTCTGGGTGGGTGTTTTATTGTGTGGAGCTGTAATGCCGGGGCATGTCTTGCAAATATTCTTCAATATTCAGCAGAAAAATAAACGCCATTTATTGTGTCAATAATTGTTTATTGGTAGCCAGTGTCGGCAGAAGGTGCCCAGTAGGAAATTTTTTGCGGATTTTTTTTTTATAATTTCCTTTTAATGAAAATTGTATAATTTTCTTGGTATATTTAATCTGACATAGTTAAATGGGCTACAGAATATTTTCTATAACTTTTAGATTTCGACCTTAAGTTTAATGCAAAAATTTGGACAATATGGCAAGTAGAAGTGGAGTTGGTCCGACTCTGTATATGCTCCAGTTGTATTTAATAATTATACCATTAGGTCTAAATATGTACCAAATCTTTTTAAGATTGATCGAGGGGTTCGTGAGTTGTGATATATGATGTAACGTTGGGTTGTGCCACGACATGGTTAACGGCTTAGAAAACGTCAACTGAACTTCTACAATTTTGTTTCAAATCAAGATGTGAGACTATGTGTTACTGCTTTTGCATTAATTTTGAAGAATATCGTTACTTTAGTGTTGTCTAAGTTACTGTCAGACAACAACAATTCCGGCGAGGACAACAGGATTGGATACTCCATACTTAAACTCCCTCCATATCAAAAATTCCCCACTGGGTATGTGTGAGTGCGTTAACTTACTGTTGATAACTGCAATAAATGAAGAAGATGGCCAATAAATAAATAACGAAATGAGTGTGACGTGTAGGCGGGAGAGCAGCAGTAGAACGAAGACAGCATGAGGCCAACGAACAGGAACGTTTCAATTAAACAATTTAATTAAAATGAACGGCCGTACGAGAAACATTTCATGCTGCGGTTAAATGACAATACAACAACAATAGCAATGACAATTAATAAGATAGCAACAAAAACAACAACAAATATGCCGCAAATTGACAAACTCACTTTGCTGTATGCCACATTGGCCATAATCAACACTATCAGCCAATATGCAACGCCATTTTCACTTTGCTATTGTTGCTGTTGTTGTTGTTGTTTATGTCGCTATATTGCTATTAATTAAAGCACTGTCAAAATTGTGAAATTCGCATGCTTTATTGACCGTACGTGCGTGCCCCCCGACCACAGTGCTCGCCCGACAGTTTGTCGTCCATTTCCGCACATTTAAATGTGGCATGCAACGCTTCATTTGACCGTTAATTCACTGCCAATAAAGTGGCAATTGCCACGGCCATTTAGAGTGGCGGAATATATGAAAACAGTAAACAACGCTGCCAAAACGATTTTATTGTTTACGATCATAGGCCAATTCGCAAAGCAATAAATTTTGATTGCACAAACGGAAGTGCCTAGCGCAGTGAGAGGAGATGAGGTGAAAGTGGAGAGTGTGCGCGAGCAAACTTTTGCAACTGCAACTGCGGTTGCGGTTATCAAGCGTGACCGCTCACTGACCGCGAATACGATGAAAGGATCTGCACGCGAAGAGACACACACACAAAAACACGGTGCTTCCAGTGGCTTTATCTATTTTTGTTGCTCGATACTGTTATTTTTGCCCACGGTGTGCGCCAAAAAGTGCGCTGCCGTTACATAACCTCACAATTTATTACATTTATTAAATTTATTGCCATAATTAATGCTTATTTGGCGTCGGTTGGCCGTATGACCGGCGCATAATTATATCACTGCAACATAATAGAGTTACGTGCAGTTGTCTGTGGTCCAATTGGAGCTGCATTAAAGCCGGTGTTTTTATGTGGGCGAGGTATGATACATTACTCTCGGAAATTTATACTGTTATCCTTTTATCGCTGCCGAAAACTGTTCACAGCAACGGCAGCAGTGGCAGCAGCTGCAATAATTGGCCTTGTCGTTGTTTATATTGCACGGTTATTGGCTGTGCTCTATTGATTTTGGATAACAGAGTGTTTATTTGACTTGTCATACACATTTATACACGTGAGTGCAAGTAAACATATTTTTTTGAATGCCAGCTAGCAATTTTCGATATTGTAAATAAATATTTTGACTCTTTCAACAGTACTGCTGAGCACAATAAATATTTTGGTTGCCTGCTGTGAGTTGAAAATATGTTTACTGGTATTTGAACACTTGTTTCAATGATTTTGTAAAATTCCTCATATGTTTATTTGCCAGAAATTAATTAAAATTTTAATTAGTTTGGTATTTGTTAGAATATGTGAGTCATGTATGTTGCTTTTTGAATATTTGTTTACACTAACAACAAGCAATTAAATCAAATATTTCAATTTTAGTAATTAAATTAAATGATTCTACAACGGTTAAGTCTTTATTTTGTATTTATTATCTATTTATATTTTAAACTAACAACTATTTAAAATATGTAATTTGGAAAATCTTCTTTTAAAAATATAAATTCAAGTAGAAAATAAAAATGTAAAGCAATTTATAGTTAAGTACGACTTCCGGTATATATCTTTTCGCTTCAGGAAATGCAATTCAATGCATTTTCCTAGAGATAAATACAGATAATATAGCATACCTTTAGGCGGCCAGAAACTGATCTTAACGAAATTTAAATCTTATTTGAAATATATTGTTGCATACTTTTGGGCATTACAACTACAAATAATATAGCATACCTTTAGGCGGTCAGAAAACGGTTTTAACGGAAATCAGTTCTTATTTGAAATATACTGTTGCATACTTTTCGCCATTATCAACGAAGTATCTGTATTTTAAATAAAGCAATTATTGTGTGATCAATGGATGAGTTTATACAGATTATCTCTCTTTCTTTTGTCATATAAATAAGCAGAGAGCGCGAATGAAATTCCATTTATATTTTCGGCCTTCTTGTGACACAGTCACTTTCAAACTCTCACTGGATTGCGTTAGCTTCACTGGCTCTCAAACAATTTTAATAATAAATCTGTTGCATACTTTGCGGGTTTATTTAAGTCAGCAGTTTGTGCACTTTCGAATAGGTCGAATAAGAATAGTTGTTGGAGTACCTTTCGTTCAATATGAAAAGCTACTTTCGCTCTTAGTAGCAAATGGATAATGCACTTTGGATACCAGAACGCAGTGATATTCAAACTGTCGATTGTTTGAAGGCAAAGCAAGCTAGTTCTCTCATATTTTTTAGCTCATTACATATTTATTAATACAGAAGATGACAGTTTAAATGCCTACTTCTAATAAATTTCAATTCAATTTTAAAATATGCAATTTTGATATTCAGAGTTTTTACATTCTAATATCCACTTCAGTGATTTCATACTGGTTTTGAGCTAATTTACGACTTAATGTACTTAATGGCTCTTAAATTTTTTAATGTCACAATAAATTTAATGCCAGTAGTACCTCTTGAAATTTTAAAGGACATAAGTACAAGTACTTGAGTGAAGGACTGGAAGTTAGGGGTGGTTGGCATTTAGAGTTTAAGAGCGGTGTTTCACAGTGCAGTACAACATTCTCAAACCACTTGAAAGAACCATTCTCCTTAAGTGGTGCTCAATTAAACGCGGGAGGTATTCATTTAAAATAAATAAATATATGATATTTAATAAGAGGTAAATTATTACTTGCCGTATATTAATACTTAAGCGAGCCATTTAATAGCTGAAGTGATAGTGAGTGCAAACTAAAGACATTTTATATTATTCGTGCTATCAAAATTTAAATCAAAGTCAAGGAGCATATTTGGAAAGTCTCAGTCTTGCTGATAATCCGAAATATGTTATCTCTCTTTTCTTGTATTCTCAAGCAAGACACACTTATATAACATCTGCCTATATCTACTAACCTTAGTAACCTTCAGCATCTTCTTTCTAGGTTTCTAATTGAATAAGTCTAAAGAGGGATGCTATGTTTCTTCACAGTGCTGTTCATTTTTTATAGCTCGAAACTCCCTTAAGCAAGAGAAAGAACTTCCCTGTCCCCATACGGTAATGGTCTGGTAGCTTCTTGTAAAGAAGCATACCGAACCTGTGTCCATTTAATATCTCCTGTAATGTTCACAACAAACAGATACTTTCCTGTAGCTGAGCTACCTATTAAGAACCTTATATAGGCATCCCTAAATCATATTGCAGACATCCGAGCTATATTGGGATCTTCAGATTTGATTTTGGGTTCCTTTGAGGCAATATGGGAAATGTCTTGTCCTGCTTATGATGGTACGATACGGTCCTTTTGGGCCCGTGCTATTCTGAGCTTGTAGATTTCAAAAGTTCTAAATGTATAGATTAGGATATGTTATTATCTATGGCTGTTGTGCATCTTTGATTTTCGGATTTTCGTACATAATTTCAAAACAAATTAAATTATCATCGATATTATAACGTTTATATTCTTTTATTTCTTTTAACTTTTTTCGAATTTCGCTTACTTCTATGTACAATATATTGTAAATTGCTATTTAATATAAATATCTTCTTAAGCTAGTTATCTTTGTATTCAATTAACATTTTCGTTTCTACTTATAAATTTAATAACACGAACGCTTAAATCTACTTAATTAAATTCGTTGCTCTTTAACGCTGTATTATTACCAACACAAGCACTCTGCACGAGTATTACACGAAAAAGCTTTAATTTCTATTTACATTACACCCACAATACTCTTTAATACTTGCGGCCAGACAGGGCATTACACCTTTAAGAATCTCGTACTTCCCTTTCGCCGCCTTGTCGGCGCCATTTGAATGCTCTGTACGCTCGACTTTTAGTATTCATTCGCTTCGCACTGCCAATCTTGCAATAAACCCAAAATTTGCAACGACTCATACGTATCGAAATCATCAGCGTAACGCAGGGACCGCAGTGTCCGCGCGCCAACATCGAATGCCTCGCTGGCGGCCCACTTGCCGCTTACGGCGTACGCCTTGTTGCTCTTGCTCGCGTACTCTCGCGGCAATGCTAAAGTCAGCGGCAATTGTTCCGCCATAACGGAATGATGCGTGACCAATGCCTTTAACGATGTAAATTGCTTCTTGGCGCCTTTCAGCTTGTAATGGTTGTCCGCCAGCGACACGACGACGAAATGTTTCACCTTCGTTTCGACGCGCAGGCACAGCTCGTAGCTGCGTGATTTGCGGCGTAGCAGAAAGCTGCCGGGTGGCGACTGCTGGAGGCGCTCAAGCGCGGCTTTGGTGGTGATGCGCGGTTGATACCAACTGCTGGCGAGCAATTCGGCCTCCTCGCCGCCATCGTCGGAGTTGCGGTTGTGACGTGACTTTTGCTTTTGTTGCTTTTGTTTTTGCTGTCGTTTGCGTTGTTTCGTCGGGCTCGATTTTTCGCTGATCAACTGACAGCAATCGGAGATGCCAGCATCCGAATCTTCAGCGACATGTTGGTAATCAGCGTCCGCCGCGTCCCAGCCGCCGTCCACATCCTCATCCTCTTCCGGTTCTGTGGTGGAATCTGTGTACTGGGTGATGTTTTGCCAGCAATTCAACGAGAGCATCGATTTTTGCGGACTAATCGATTTTTGTGGTGTACTCCCTTGTTTCTGTTGTTGTTGTACGTTGCATGCATATTGTTGTTGTTGTGGCACAACTTCCTCGATGTCACTCTCCAATGGACAAGTACACTGACTGCTGCAATCACTGGCATCCTCCTCATCGGCGTTGTACGAGGAATCTAACATGTCAACCTGCATTAGTGGAAAGAGAGGGAGAGGAAGAAAGAGAGTTCGTGAGTAAGCTATAAAAAGATTAGAAATCCGAAAATGTTGCAGCTTTGCTTAGTGCGCTGCAAGCCAACTCACCTCATCATAATCACTGGTGACGTCCTCCTCCGTGTCGCTTTTGCAAAGTGTTGCTGCCATTTGCGCTGCTCGCTGCTGTTGCTCTTGTTGTTGCCCATGTCGTTGCTGAAAGAGTTTCCGACGCAAAAAGTCCTTCATGCAATCGTATACTTTTGGTCTTTTGCCCGCACTAACGAGCAACTCTCGATCTCCGCCCGCAGCACCCCAGGCGTGCTGCTGTTGTTGCAACTCACCGCGCGTCTGCGGCATCTGCATCGACACATTGCCCACCAGCGTCAGCCGACTGTAATAGCCCGAAGTGTTGGTGGTGGTGTTGTAGGAGCAGGAGTGTGAGCACGAATTGGATTTTTGTGATGATGAAGACGTTGACAAGTGAGTGACACAGTCAGCATTTGTTGCAACCGGCATTGTTGCTATTGTTGTGTGTTTTTCTTCTGTTGTCAACACCGGCATTGTGTTGTTGCCGTTGTTGCTGTTGTTGGTGGCTGGCAAAAACTTGCTGCTCCATTGTTGATATTTGCGCAATGCCAGGTCTATGCTGCGACTAGTCATCGTTGTTGCAGCCGTTGTTGTTGTTGTCGCTGCGGTTGCAACTGCAGGCGTTGCTGTGATTTCGATGCTGCTGGCGTTGCAAGCGTAAGCCGGATATAATTCAGCGTACGCTGGACAATTTGCGCCAAATTGCTGTTGTGGCTGGAAGCAAGTGAGAGAAAAAATACCGTTAAAATTTTCCGTTTGTTGCAAACTTTTGTAGTATTTTAGTGTTACAAACATTTCTTTTAATGGGTTCGCATTTGTAGTTGTGGGCAATTCACCGAAATCGCGCAGAAAATTACCAATTAGTGGGAGAATTCTTTGAGTGCTTGCCAAATGTGGCGGCGAAACAAATTAAGACATGCTTTAAAGTGGCTTTAAATTGCTGATGAAGTAAGATTCGAGGCAAAATTGTTCAATTTAAGGTAGAAGGGTTGGATTTTTTCATAATAAGCTGAGTGAACTTGTAGAGATTAAGAAAAAGGTTTTTGGTTTTTGGTTTTCTAAGGATTCTAACACTATTCACAAATTAAATTAATTCTTTAGTATGATCTCCTAAATGTCTTAAAGGGAGATACATATGTACTTATGTATATGGATATACTCTAGAAGCGGTATTTTTCACCAGTGATGTTTTTAGTTCAGAACCACACCTTAGAGCCAAAACGCTTTGGAACTATTGTAATAGATTCCCCTCGGTCAGTAACTATATGCTTCATACACTTGGGTTATTGTGGTCTTGTGGTTATTATTTGGGAATACAAAAGAATCCACCGAGGGAACCTTCTTTATCTAACGCTTCGTTCATGTTCTGTTCCCCTTAGTCGCCCACCTTGCCACTGCCTTCATAAATCATTGTAATAATATCCATTATAAAATAGCAAATAATTTGGTACATGATCATTCCCTTCTCACAACAAATAGCCATGAATTTGTAAGTTCTTTTATAAGTTATAATGTCTCAAAGACACTACTGTTTGTCATGCATGACTTGAAAGAAATCCACACATTTATTGAACGTGTGCTCTTCAATGATAAATTGTCGCAATTTCAATACCTACATGGTCTATATAGTACAAGTACTTTTACAAAAAAATTCGCAGTATTCGCAATGGGTACTCGTAGCAAGAAAGAAAGACTGCCGCACGTCTATCAAAGCAAGCAACACCTACTTTTTTCGTAGAAGTATTACCAGTAGTTCACAGGAAATGCCAGTTTGAAGTACGTGTCTAGATGTCGCCTATGTGATCTGGTGTAAGACCATTCAACTCACCTCCATGCGTGTGTTTCTACGTGCTCAACCTTTGATTTCACACAAGAGGCGAGTTTTGTCAACAAACCCCGCTGTGTCTACTAAGTAGCCGTATTTAAGAGCAACTCTCTTCGGTCACGCCTATCTTTTTTTTGCATTGAGAGTAGCAAATTTATTGGCGCTAAACTGAGAACGGAAACTAACCGATATGCCACCGTGGTAGTTTCTGAGGAAATTATTGAATTAATAGTGGCGGCTTTGATGACTGATCTTACATGTCTGTTACTAAGAATGATTAGAGTGAGTCTACCTATAATTGAAAAAAAAAAATATGTTTTGATTTTTTTACTGAATAATTTCGACAAAGTACCTTTAATTAAATAATTTATTTAAAATAAAGGATTTTCCAGAATTAATAATATTTCTTCTGGGAAAACCAAAATATAGAACCTAACTATCCGGACTTGGTATTTTGCCATTTAATCTTTCCCTAAATGTATACATTAACGAGAGAAAAGTTCGAAATTGTAGATCGTTGCCTACATTTAGGAGTGCTCTTTAATTTAGCAAAGTCACACCTAAACCTAAAGTTGAAATAAAAAAATATATATATTTAGCCTTTCGAAGTATAAATCACGTCAAAATTTAAAATTCTCTTAGTCTACAAGTATTCACAAACATATATATAAACACATTTTATTAAATTCATAAATATTTTCAACAACATCACCTCCTCCATACTGAGTATAAAACAACAGTGTTGGCACTAAAGGATAATCACATTATAGTGGCTTCAAAAGGATTGTCATGTGGACTACTACAAACATGTTTTTACATTTTTTTCCTCTATGTGTTTGTGTGCCACATGTTTGCATTATGACTTTGCTTTATGCGCGCATATGTTGCACATTGATTTATTTACTTTATCCTACTACAAGAAATAAAAATAAAACAATAACAGCAGTTTTATCAAGCAAAAAAAAAAAATGCCGTTAAATCTCTTTAGTGCACAGTAACATAATGTTTGTTGGAAAAAAGGACCTTCGCCCATACGTTGCAGTTGCTGCGGCATATTTGCGCTTTTATATTTACACTTATCTACGTTTTTTGCTGACTTTGCTTTACCACCATTTCGTCGCTTGTTTATTTCATTACATTTCATATTTTTACACAAAACTCATTTTTGGCATTTAACTTATCATTGTCATCAGTTTTTTGTGGGCTCAAGCGCTTAGGGTACCTCGAACAAAAACAACAACACATTTGCAACTCTGTTGTTCCTCCATTATTTGCACTACTTATTCGGCAGTTACTCCAAACATATTTTCCTCATTTTTTTGCAGTGTCACTTTGGGCGTTGATTTTCAACTTAAATAAAGGCGAGCGAAGCGAAAGGGATTTTCTGACTCAGTGTAAATGACGGTGAGTACAAATACAATAGCATACTTATGAGTGTATATGTGTACTTACAACAACAAAAAATAATAATGTTTTTGTGTACAACTGTAATGGAACAGCAGGATATAATAACTTGTATGTGTGTGTACTCCTATGAAGTGTTGGGATTTAGTGCACGAAATAGTGAAAGGACTTTTGGGAATTACAAAAAGTCAGTGCGAGAAAATTGAAAAAAAAAGAAAATCAAAAGTGAGTTGCCTAAAAAGAGAATGGCAACAGAAATCTAAATACCAAGAAAATATTTGGGAAAAGTGTGCTACTGAGCGTAAGGATTACAGCTGACTATAGCGTTAAGATTAGTTGGCTTTGTACGGTATCTTTTTTTGGGACTTTTGTTTATTGCTTTGTTACCAAAATGGGTTGGGTTGCTTTACTTATATGGAAAGTATATGAAAATATGATGTGATGAATAACAAAATAAATTAAAAATTTCGGAATAAAGTGTGGATCCTCTTTGGGAATACAAAACGCCTGAAATCCTTTTAGGAAACACATATCTGGATTAATGAAATTGAGATTAAATATTTGAAAGTCCTATATGAGTTTCTCTTACTCCGTAAACTCAAAAATTTTAATTGCCTTTTTATAGCATTTAACCACAAATTCTAGTTAATTGTGAGCGTTTTAATATTAAACTCGAGTTTATTGTCAACTGTAGTGTTTAACCTTAAACTCGAGGTAATTAAATATTTTTTGTTTAAACTCTAGCTTATTGACCATTTTTGTTTTTAACCATTTATTGTCAACTGTAGTGTTTAACCTTAAACTCGAGGTAATTAAATATTTTTTGTTTAAACTCTAGCTCATTGACCATTTTTGTTTTTAATCAAATTCTAGTTAATTGTCAACTGTAGTGTTTAACCCTTAACTCGAGTTTATTAAATATTTTTTGTTTTAAGCACACATTCGAGTTTATGGTCAACTGTAGTGTTTAACCTTAAACTCGAGTTTATTAAAAATGTTGTGTTTAAATTTTAATTCATTAACCATTTTAGTTTTTAATCACAAATTCTAGTTTATGGTCAACTGTAGTGTTTAACCTTAAACTCGAGTTAATTAAATATTTTTTGTTTAAACTCTCGCTCATTAACCATTTTACATTTTAAAGCACAAATTCTAGTTTATTGTCAACTTTAGTATTTAACCTTAAACTTGATTTTATAATTGCTTACAGTTCTGTCCATATTTGTTTCTATTTAATTTATTCCAGTTTCTTATTCGATTCACCACTATCCTAACTTGGGCGAATTGATAACAGAAAACGATAATAATAATCATCAAAAAATAGTAAAGATTCCTTTTGAATGGCGAAAAGCCACTAATTATTTGTGGCGCATTCATTTATGAGTGAGTAAAACTGAAAGTAAATCTTAAGTCCATTTGAATCTCCAAACCATAAAACCCGAGTTTTCATTAAGCACATCAAAAGGCACATCATACGCTTTCACAACAGACATTTCCACTTGATAGACAAAAGATGCAAACAGACAACTGAAGCTCTGCAAGTCCTGAAAATAGTTAAATGAGAAACGGGAAAGGGTACTCGACTAGTGGCTCATCAAAGAATAGTGTAGACAATGCAATGTCTGAAAGGGTGGTGTGAAAGGGAAGCAGACTGACGATGTGCCAATAGTAACACACATATATTATAAACATATTTATTTAACTATATACACTTATACTATATATGAATGCATATCAAACTGGTAAAGCAGTCGAGCGCATAGACGGAAAAATGGCAAAATAATGAGCGCACAATGGCAAAGGATACTACAAATTTACAGTACACACAGCAGCTGATATACCCACATACATGCAGACTCATGTATTTGCCATTTTTACAATTTCCATACAATCATCAATGCCGTCTCGCCGCTTATGTTCTATATATTGTATATGTGCTTGTGTTCAGGTACTTGAACTTCCTGCATTGAGCGTCGCTCATCAATACGATTCGATTTCAATTGTCTGCCGTTGAATGGTTTGGTGGTTTATTGGCAAACTGACGCGTCATGCCAAATGGCTTGGCAGGCATTCATCATAACTGTGTATTACTTATAAGCATGTGTACGTCACATGTCCGTCCGCCCATCAGTCAACAGCACTGACAGCTAATGCGTTCGCTGTGGCTGTCTCGCAAAAGCTAGAAGAAAAAAATGCTTAACACAATTGTTCTGCTTTTTTAAATGTCCGTTATGCTGTATGCTTCCTTACATAACCTTATTGAAATATGGCATATTCATAAATATTATATGGAAGTGTGCGCTCGTCAGCATCTGTGTGCGCGCTGTGGCTTGTCAGTGTCTGGATCGATTGTGTGGCAACTGTTTTTGATGAACTCGTATGCACAAACGTTTTGATGAACCTCCTGCAGAGATTGTCTGTTGCAGGAGTAGGGATTTATGTGAGAAGTGGGGAATGAAATATGGTTTGCCTATATGTATGTACTTAACGTAGATATAGAATTACGTATTAAAATTAATTTATAGTAGAAGACGTTAGATTTTTATACGATTTTTAGATAGAGCCTGTTACGACCCTACCGAAAACTGTTAGTTTCGAATCGTTTCTTTTTTCTCATAATCTCTAAGAGTACATCAATTTCGATATTTGATGTTTTTGTTCAAATTTCTTTGTTGAAATACATGATCGAAAAAATTCTGACTGGAAATTTCTATAAAAACTTTTCGGGATCCCGAAATTTCGAATTATAAACATGCATTTATTACAACTTCACTTCTTTATTTGAAGCTTAAGATGCATTTTTTTTTAATTTCGGAACTGTCATTTCCCAAAATTTCGGGATCGGCATAACGCTAACCAAATTATTGCTTAAAATACAAAAATATGGTTTTGTTACAAATCGAACAAATTTTTTTGCTCAAATGTCTTACAGAATGCCTAGAAATTCCAATAATAAAATTTTCGGGATCCCGAAATTTCGGGATTGGTAATACTTTCATATATTTTCAACTTTACTTCTTTACGTGAAGCTATAAGTTTAGATTTTGAATTTCGGGACTGTAATTTATGAATCCCGAAATTTCGGGATCGGCATTACGTTAACCAAATTATTGCTTAAATTACAAATATATGTTTTTGCTACAAATCGAACAAATTTCTTTGCTCAAATATCTTACAGAGTGCATATAAATTCCAATTATAAAATTTTCGGGATCCCGAAATTTCGGGATTTGTAATTCTTGCATTTATTTTCAACTTAATTTCTTTATTTGATGTTAGAAGTGTAAATTTTTCATTTCGGGACTGTCATTTATGAATCCCGAAATTTCGGGATTATCATTAAGCTGCCCAAATTTTTGCTTAACAGATTAAAATGCGTTTTTGTCACAAACTGTAAACTTTTTTCAGCAGTTTGTGCAGTCAAGCGGATATTCCTCGAACTATTCTGCTTAGTTGTCGTACATAATACAAATTCAGTATATAGGCATCTTCCTACGTATATCACATTAACGCTTAAGTACTTTGCTAACCGAATACACATATGCATTTATTGTTAAATGAAGCATGCAAATAAGTATTCGCTATACCTTTCAACAGATTTCCCAAGCACTGTTACAACACATACAATTATACACATGCTTACGCCTTAAACTGCACTTTAATTAATGCACCCCAAGTAGAATAAAATGTGTAAAGCGCTCATTACACGCCCATTTGTTGCAATAAAATGACGAAATTTTATATTCTATGCAGTAACGGCTTCCTGTCGACGAAGAAAGCAATGCGCGCTCTTAATACAGTGAGTGGGAAAAGTGTGTAGGCCCATATGTGGGATTTGTATTTAGGTCTGTATGTAAGTTCGAGCACGCTGCAGAGCAATAAATAAGATAGCTGCGCACCTTTTGTAGATAAAAGCAGCAAAAGCCGTCCCTCCTAACACACACGCACTCGCTGGTAGAAAAGGGTAATGCTTTTATCCTTTGAATTTTTTTATGACACAAATAATGAAAAGAAAAAGTACTTTGGTGCCCAATAAACGTATTATAATACAATGGCAGCACATTTTCTTCTATTTTACGGCGTTTGTGTGCGTGTTAAGCCGCGCATAGGCACGCATTACGTTGCGCATGCGCAGTCGAAATTCATAAGTAGACGGCAAAAGGTGTTAGCCGTGGCCATAAAAAATACAAAATTAGTTTAGAAACACCTTTTTCCAAATGCATTAAACGCATTTAAAGAATCTACAACTATTTTTGGCGTTATTATGCCGTGTTGGTTGGACTTTTTTGAAGAATATATATTTTTTTTATTTATGTGTTAGAGGTGGTACTATAGAGCTCTACCATTTATTTGTGCTGTTGAAAGCAGTAGAGCCAGCGTTGAAAGCAGCTGAAGTGCATCTAACAAATAAGTTGGTAAGGAATATACAATAGAAGTAGCAGTTGAATGAGAGCAATGAATCGGCAATAAATGCGTTTCCTTCTTGTGTAAATAGTATTCTGAAGAATCTCTAATGCAATTATAATGATACTACAACAACAACAATAGTGCTGCATGATCCTCACTACAACCATGCATCTCTTATAAAGGTAGCGAAGGTGCGCATGCGCAGCACAAAAAATACCAACAAACACATATAAATTTGTCTGCAGGCAATCAGCATCCACATTCAAGAAAAAACAACAACAACAATAATTGGATAACTATTATTTCAGCCACGAATTTATGCGCGAGGTGTTAAATATTTCAACTGTTCCCTTTGTTACATTGTTGTTGTCCGCTGACAACAGAAAGTGTAACAAAAGATGCATTTTCATGCCACCGAACAGCCAAAGCATATGCGCATGATATGCATGCGTATTTATTTTCAATTAATGCAACAACAACAAAACCTTATTGTATAAATGGATTTAAGTGGTTTGAAATGATTAGTTGGCCTGCTAGAGAAGTGGCTAGAGGGCTTCAAAATGACTGTTCAGAAGGTCAGCGATGTGTTGGTGTATTATTTTCACAAGTGTGTGTGTGTTTTGATGTTTTAATGAAATTTGTATTTTCACATATGCCTCTCTGTACATGTGTATGTGTGTGTATAAACTATAACATATGAGCCTTAGCATGAATGGTAACAATAGCACAATTTCAATGGCATAAAATCGTAAGAAAAATGACTTTCTTTGTTGTTGTTCACTATCAAGTAGTTATGTATGAAGGAAAAATGTGTATAAATTTTAAGCCTACAGTCAAACAACTGTTACAACATAAATCTGTTTATGCTTTGTTTGCGCCCTTGAAAACCTAAAAGGATGAGAAGTGGTAGAAGAAGCAGAAGCAGAGTAGAGAAATGCAACCAAAACAAAGCGTACACATGTCAAGATGTGTTATAAATGCCAAAGCATATGTTCTTTTTGTTACGCAGAATTTTTATTTAAGGTGTGAAATTGATTTATTTACTGAAATGCATGGACATATGATTTGTAATTTATTTATTGAATTTTTTTTTTGTTTATTTTGTGGTCATGCTAGACATATGGTTTGAAGAAGAATAGTGTGATTAGTCTTATTTTTGAAGGGTTTTAATTGGAAAAAATGAGCGGGTTCCAGAAGCTCGAAAAAAAATGTTACAAAAATTATTAAATTAAATTTAAATACGAACAATAATTTTTTGTTATAATATAAAAAAAAAACTAAAAAAAATATTTTTTAAACTGAAATTATTAATTTTTAAAATAAAATAATTTTTTAAATTTAAAATTTACATACAATTTTTAACAAAGACGCAATAGAAAATAAAAAATATTGCATTTCAAATAAATTTAACATTAAAAAAATATTTGGTTAATTAAAATAATTAATTCTTCTAATTAAATTAATTATTTCTTTAAATTATAATTTTTGTAATTTACACAGTTTAAAGTAAATTTTTTTTAATTAAAATATATATTTTTTAATTACAAAGTTATTTAATTACTTTTTTAAACACCTTCGCAATTTAAAAATAATTTTTACTAAAAATAAATTTAACATATTTATGAAATAGAATTAAATAAAAAAATATTTTGAAATTAAAATAATTAATTTTTATAACTAAATTATATTATTTTTTTTCAGTATATATTTTTTAAATTAAAGTAAATTATTTATAAAAGAAAAATATTTAATGAAATTAAAATGTTTTTAAATACCTTTTTAACCCTGGACGGTCATCCTTTTTTTTGTACATTAACGTCATCCTTCGTCAATATGACGACGACTTATTTCAAATACATTATCAGCAGGGTGTGAGTCGAAATAATGAACGCGTTTTATTTTTTTTATTTATTTATTTCATTATTAATAAATACAAGTCAAAAATAAAAAGGAAAATTTTATTCTTTTAACTTAAAATTAATAATTCACAGTCTTCTAAAAACATATTTACAGTGAAAATAAAATAGTTCGTAGTCATTTTGACGAAGGATGACCGTCTAGGGTTAAACACATCCGCAATTTTATGTTATTTTTAATTTGAAATCTACTTTTTGTTAATTTTACTAGAATTATTACAATATGTTAAAATAGCTTAATTCGACAAAAAACAAAATGATGTTTTTTTTAATAACAGAAAGTTTGAGTTTAAACTTCATCACCATTTCATCATAATTCGAAGCAACCAGCTTTAGATTATCATCTAAAACCAAAAAGAAGATCGAGTCACGAAAATTTAGTTGATAAACTCAAATTGTCTCCACTACGTTAAATCGACTTAAGCTTTTTTAATAAACCAACACAAGTATACACCCAAACATATACAAATCTGGCGCCACACTGTCACATATTGCTCACCATTTAGTCACATTTAAAATTAACAACACCTTTTAAATAAAAAAACTTCAAGCTAAAAATAAATTTCCGCTCCAATTGTTTAAAAAGCTTTTAATAAAACAGCCGCAGCTATTAAATAATTGCCAGCAATTAATTTCATAATATAAAATAGCAATGCAACGAGGGTGGCAAAGCGACAAACATAGCAGAATAACATAGAAACACATGATACAACTATGAATGCGTCCTATTAGTTCACAAAAAAAAGTTGAAACAGCAAAAAAGTATGTTCGAATTTTTTATAGATCTCTTTTCCATGCACTCCTTACTATGACACATGTGTTTTCCATGTCGCTAAAAGCCGCTTTAATGCCACGCCAGCAAATGGTAGGGAGAAGCATTTAACTGCGGCGTACTCGGCAATGCTTTAAGCCCGCTATGCGACAGCAGTGATTGTCACCGAAGGGGGGCAAAACAGAGTGCTATGTCATGGCAGAAGGTAAAAAGTTTAACGGGACATATACACACATGTATGTGTTCTCTTGCAAGGGCACGAAATCAGCACCATTTGTACGCAATTGATCTCTGCTAATACCAGCGGCTATATCAACAAAAGCGAAATGGCAGCGGGAAGAGTCAGCGCAGCAAATGCACGTCATATAAAGCCTTGGCGCCGTGTTCTAAGCACCAGTAACTGCTAGAAACAATAAAGCAGCTACCGTCTGTTGGCAAGAGTAGAGAAAATGTAGATCTAACCTACTAACCACTTTGCTACCGACGCGCCCATACGATAGCGCACAACCGTATTTCATATGAATCCTTTGAGCTAATACCTTTTTGACTTCTGCACAGATGTTTTCCTTGCAACTTGTCAACCCTCCTGGTTTTAATTTTATTTATTTTTTTTAATTGTTGCCATTCCTTGCTGTTGTGACATAAAATTTTTTTTTTGAAAACATTTCAACTTCTATTCCATAAGGTATCAGCCTGTGGTTTGCCTGATTTT
The DNA here is from genome assembly GCF_028554725.1 of Zeugodacus cucurbitae. Lineage (NCBI taxonomy): Eukaryota > Metazoa > Arthropoda > Insecta > Diptera > Tephritidae > Zeugodacus > Zeugodacus cucurbitae. The sequence continues at coordinate 68,348,283 of NC_071669.1, forward strand.
TAAGTACCCACCAACCCCTTGTTTAAACAACTCGGCAATGCAATGCAATTGGCTTCATTATTAGCACTCAATACTCGTGCAACGACTGCCAACCACAATGCAAAAAAAGTAGGTGTGTACGAAACATTTAAAATGAAAATTGTGAGGGTTGTTCTGCAGTGAAGTACGCAATAATGCGTTGAGAACAGTTGAAGAGGCTTGCCACTCAAACAGCTGGTGTCTTTTGAAATTAATTCGATTGTTTGGAAAGAAAGAATCTTTAGTTATGAAAAAGAAATTAAACAAACCGAAACAACTGTTGTAAATAGCGCTGTGATTGTTGGTGTTGTTGTTTTATTGCATGTGTTTAGAAAATATAAATGCGAAAAATTCTTACTTTGGTTGTAACCGGAAAACGTAGTCGAGATTTAGGCAGATGTTGATTGCTTTTTTATAAAATTGTTGGAGTTAAAAACAGGAGGTTTTCCTCTTTTAAAAGTCAGAGAAACTATTTTCTTTTTTATTAAAAAATTTATATGAAAACATATGTTGTGATTTTTTTATCAAGGAAAAAAATATGTTGCCTACCTTTAGGGTATTGTTAAATTATTAAATATAAATATAAATGCGAAAATGTTCTTACTTCGGTTGTAAGCGGAAAACGTAGTCGAGCTTTAGGCAGATGTTGATTACTTTTTTAATAAAACTATCAGAGGTAAGGAGCAAGAGATTTCTGTCTTTTGAAAATCAGAGAAACTATTTTCTTTTTTATAAAAAAAATTTGTATGAAAACACATATTGTGATATTTTATCAAGGAAAAAAATATGTTGCCTACCTTTAGGGTGTTATTAAATTATTTTTGAGAGATGTATATACTAAAAGGCAATATAAAATTAATGCTGCCTCTTCTTATGAAACTATTTTAAGCCAATCTCATAATTTTTCATTCACAGAACACTTATCTTCTCAAGGAATCCTCTCTGAATTAAAAAAAAACATAAAAATTTGTTTTTTACAATTCTAAAAATATATTCTTCAGACGTAGGTATATTTTATTTCCAAATGCGTTTCAAAAACGCTCCACTTTTTATTTCAAATGAGACTGGTGTAAATAAATATTCGAAAAAATAATAAAAATCGAGAGTACTTAGAAAACGAAGCATACATTTCGGAGCGCAGATCCTAATTGTTGTTTATAGTATAATTATCTAACTTTAAATAAAGGATAACGAGTGTTTAGAGCACTTTTAGTTTAGTTACGGTCAATTCAAATAATTTTAATTTTTCAAAGATTATATCTTATGGATGACCTCAGTTGACTTCTTAAGAAAAAATTAAAAATTTTCAATATGAGGGTTGATTTTGAGTGAAATACATTCGAAATTTGTTTAAATAAAGATTTACAAATCTCTGATATTTGGGTATTTTAAGAATGCCTAATTTACTTTACTAAATGCAGCTATGATATATTTTATTAGAAACATATCTCTCTGCTACTTCTGCACTTAGACACATCTGAGAATAGATACTTCATATATAGGTATATCTGTTAGCAGTAGTATGTGCCACTACATATTTGCTAGTGTCTGTCGGCATCATTAAAGTCACGATAATCAACAGATTTCATTTCCAGTTGACACTTTTATAGACACAGCCAACACCCACAAGCGCTTTGTTTACGCATATAAATAAATATAAAATACGAAACTTACTATATACTCCACTATACATATGTTCACACTCTGCGACTTGTGGCCATTTTTTCACAGTCCATTAAAAACTTGAGGCTGCCCCTCAACACAATCACACTGCTTCATACACACATTCTGATATCTCACACACAGTCATTGAAAAAAGAAATCACTTCTGATATGCTTTTGCTTTGCGCCCTTTGTTGTTGTTATATTATTTTAGAATCTACATATGTTAAGCAGCATTTAAAATCAAAGTTTATGACACATTTGCCTGCGCACAACTGTGACTGACTTATAAAACAATATTAAAATGCCACAAAATAGACGATAAGTAATGTCAGCGACAGCACAAAAGCTCTGCGCGAGTCGCACGCACACACAGACACTGCAACTAATTTCGTTGAGCTCATGAATTATAGCGAATATCAAGCGTATTTTGTTGGTGCCAGGGGGCGGCAGCGTAGATTTACATGTCAAAAAGCATGGCGAATGAGTTATGTGCGGCGCACACACACACACACACACATAGATATATTATGCTTATGCGAACAATGCTGGAGATATAGTGTATGCAGTAGAAGGGTTTATACTAGCACAAGCAATAATAAATGTATGTGTGTGTGCGCCCCCAAAATTTAGTTGCTTTTGTAATGCCTTCATTTTTTATTTGATTGAAAAAACTATTGCGCGCATATTAAATAATTCAGCAGCAACTCTACAGCACACACACACTCAAACACTCACAAGCACTTAGTTCATGGTGTCATAAAAGTTTTATGATATGCCTTTTCACGCCTTTCATCACCCATTTCCTTTCAAGTTCTTTTTAATATCGTATGCTCTTAGCTTTTACTTGTGCTTTTTGTTGGCTGCTTGTGGTTATACGCTGATTTTGGGAATTTAATCAAAGTCGCACACACACACACAAACAAATGTTGTTGCCTCAGTACTTTTGTTGTAGCATAGTTTACCCACAGCGTTTTGGTTTGCTGCTCCTTCACTAAATAAATTCTAAATTCTCAAATCAAATTTTATTAGTCATAAAATGCTTTGCTGCATCACAATTAGTTAAAGTTTCACATATGAAATCCCTAACAGCAACAGCTGCCAGTGCGATCGCCACTCCAATGCACTTTACAAAGTGGCTCATAAAAAATCCTTCGAGCGCATAAAGCGGGCCAAATACAATCAAATTTGTTGTTGCTGTCTTGTAAGTTTGCTCATGGCTTTAAAGAAATTTCGTGTGTTTTAGTGCATTTTGAAAAGTTGATTTGCATAAATATGGGTCATTATGGCTGTAAAAGAAATGTGTTCGATTTTGATTGCTTGACTTTTGATAGCTTCATTACAAGCGCTTATGGATTTTTATTGTTTTTTTTACGGTACAAATTTAATGTGTTATGCATAGAAAATAACACTATTTACTATTTTAATATTAAAAGTAGCATGCGATTTCATAACCAACCTTTAGTTCGAGCGAGTTCCCAAACTACTTTGTGACTGGTCCAAATGGTACTAGTTACTTTTAAATTGCGAAATTGGAATGAAACTATATATATTTATGCAGATTTAGTTTAATCAACAAACATAAGTTGTAATACTTGCTTTAATAATTGTTAATAATTGGTTCCAAAACTACTTTTTGACTGGTTCAAAAGTAACTAGTCGCTTTTAAGTTGCAAATAATTGTTAAATTTAAAAATAAGTTTTAAAATTTGCTAAGAACCTATTTACGGACTAGTTCCAAAACTACTTTCTAACTGCACCAAAAGTAACTAGTTGTTTTAAATTGCAAATAATAGTTAAATTTCAAATGCTTTCCCTTCAAAGCTAGATAATACTAATATCGTCTACCGCATAAGCTCATACACACACATACATTTGTAGTTAGGCATGCATTTTTAACTCATATCACTTGCTTTATTGTTTGGCTCCGTCGCCTGTCAATGGCTCTGTGTAAGCACAATGCTATTCAATTTTGCAAAATCCACACGGAAGCCATATGAGACAATATTCAAATAGACGACAGCAATATATCGATACGATTGTCTGAATTGTGGCAGGAAATTGTGAATAGACAGAAAAAAGCAAACACTAAACAATGCGAAATGCAAAACAGCGCTTGCAACATAGACATAAGCCGATATGGTGCGGTTATAGTGTTTGAGGGAGGTGGGCGAAAGGGGACTGTTATTATCTATTGCATTGTGGCGTTGAAACATGCAAAAGTTAATGCATTTGCTTAGATATCGCGAAGCTTAGAAACTTTCTATGCAAGTGGGACAGCTTGTCTCTCTTTGGAAATAAGTTAAACTGCATGGAGAATGGTTGCATTGTAACGGTATGTTCAATAATTCATTACAAAAGGTTGACATGGCGTATTCAGGTGTAATGGGTAGGAAATTGTTGAACATGATGCTGGAAAAGGCTTTAAGACTAAAAGGAGCTTTTTTGAGAAAAATGTTTTGCTATTGAGTCTTTCAGATTTTGGTTTGAACATATCATCTCATCTTCTACTTCAAATGTATTAGAATGATTGAGCGAATATGTATGTATTTTTGGGGAAAATTTTCACCTCAATGAATTTTATAGAACTCTAAAAGGTCATCCTTGCTATTTATAGTGTCCCACAAACTCCCACATATATATCAAAGATAATTTCAATCTTTCCGTTTTATATATTTTGTGTCACGTTTTTCATGTTTTCCACAATTTCCTTGAAGTTTTCCACGTATCGCAACATGTTAAGTGCCATGTCAATGAAATCTAGCGTGAGCACAAAACTTGAGTACCCATGCTGGGTCTTGACATGGCGAGCGCAAATGCAACGAAATACAATTTAGTATGCGCTATAGTTCACTGAAAATCAATAGAATTACTTTATATTGGCATATGCTTCTCTGTATGTGTGTTTGCTAGCTTGTGTGCCTTTAAAGCCTTTCCGCGCGAGAGATTCTGTTGCAACAGTGTCTACTTGTTACTTCGCCATGTTTTTCGATGTTCTTTCTTCGGTTTGTCTTTTCGCTTGACAGTCTACAAGCGCGCCTTTTGCTTGTTCACAACAACAACAACAAACAACAAGTTAACATTTACAACTGTCTCCAGCTTAAGCTTAAGGCTTTAAATGGGTGTTAGAAATTTTATTTGCTGTAAAGTCGGAGTGTCTTAAGTTTATGCTTATGTCTGCTATGGATCTATGGTTGTCACTGCTGTCTGTTTTAAGTCTGGCATTAGGCGAGGCTCACTTTCAGGCGCTGGTTTTGAGTTGAGTGCGTGAAGAGTGTTTCATATAATATTTCTTGACGTAGTAAACACGCTTGAAGTGTTTAAGTAGGCAAAAATATTGTTAATTTATATATTCAGATTTGAACTTTGACCTTTCTTATAAGTTTTTATCAAATTATTTATTATTTCAATTAAAAATCGGTGTAGATTAGACTTCTCTTAGGCCTATTTTTAATTGTGATAAATATTTGAGTTATAATTTCCCTCAGCTCTTCTATGCCCAAACCAGCCACACGCCCATTTGTTGACAATAAATTTAGCTCCCAACGAGTATACGCTTCAGTGGTGCGTTTCAGTAGTACCCCGTTCTAAAATTAAAAAGGGCACGTGCCCAGCTTAACTTCTCAGTAACTCACCGAGTGTATTTGCTACATCCAACATTGCCGTGGTGTTGATGCTAATGCAACACCATAAATGCATTCACCGCTCTGCGTTTGGAACAATGCAGTTGCTTTGAAGATTAATGCGTCTCATTGGCAGAGCGTCTTAACGCAATTAATTTTAATCAATTTACGATTTCTTTTGCACCATTGTGTTAAGTAAGCAGTCAAAGTCAAAGAAGTGCATTCTTCTAGCGCGCGCACGCACAAGGCAAAAGAGTAGGTGTAGAAAGCAACCAAAATAGAGTGAAGTAAATGTAGAAAGGTCGAAAGCAGCATTAAAGGAAGCCCTACACACATATACACACTCATAAAATACAAATTTATAATAACTTTAAATACGTGTGTGCGCTCACGACCATCATTGCCCTCTCGACTCCACGCGCTTTTAGAATTCTAAGTTTGCTTGTGTGTGTCTATATATGTGCTCTAACACATTCATACGCCAGTGTCGGCCACATTAAATGCTTAGTTGAGAATTTTGCTTTGCTGTCATCTTTACATATGTCGTACAAGCTGTTTGATGTGCATCCTGTTGCATGCCCCAAAACTCCAGTCGGCACAATTAATCACTGCCCTTGAAAATTTTTTATGTCGAAAATAGCAGGCGGCAGTATGTAAATAATTTTTCTTCGTGCAACGCATAGTTTTTTTGTTTTTGCTTCTTCAAAAATCTGCTTTATGCCAGACCGTGCTGCGCAGAGTGCATTAAAGCTGTTTGTCTGGAATTTTTATTGCTGCGTAGAGTGATATGTGTGCGTGGGGAATTATGGTTGAAGGTGGCATGGTTGTAGCTTTTTTATGCCTTCTTTATTTTTGAATCTACACATACATGTAAGTGTATATGTATGTATGATGGTAGACATTTCTTTTAGTAGAAAAAAACATTTTTTAAACAAAAAAAAAATAATTTTTAATTTAAAGACTAAACTAAAAAAAATATAAAAAATGTTTTTTAAACAAAAAAAAAAAATAAATAATTTTTAGTTTGAAGACTAAACTAAAAAAAAAATAAAAAAAAAAGTTTTTTAACTTAAGAGAAAATTATTTTTTTTTCAAATTAAAGTTTAAATTTTTTTTGAATACAAAATAACATATTTTTAAAACAAATTTAAATTTATTTATTTTAAATTAAAAATTATTTATTTTTTTTATTTAAAAAATATTTTTTTAATTAAAATTTTTTTTATTTTTTCTAATTAAAAAATTTTTAATAATTAACAAAAAAAAATTATTTTTAATTTAAAGACTAAACTAAAAAAAATATAAAAAATATTTTTTAAATAAAAAAAAATAAATAATTTTTAATTTAAAGACTAAACTAAAAAAAAATAAAAAAAAAGTTTTTTAACTTAAGAGAAAATTATTTTTTTTGTCAAATTAAAGTTTAAATTTTTTTTGAATACAAAATAACATATTTTTAAAACAAAGTTAAATTTATTTATTTTAAATTAAAAATTATTTATTTTTTTATTTAAAAAATATTTTTTTTTAATTTAAAATTTTTTTATTTTTTCCTATTTAAAAATTTTTAATTTAAAGACTAAACTAAAAAATATATAAAAAATATTTTTTAAACAAAAAAAAAATAAATAATTTTTAATTTAAAGACTAAACTAAAAAAAAAAAATAAAAAAAAAGTTTTTTAACTAAAGAGAAAATTTTTTTTTTTGTCAAATTAAAGTTTAAATTTTTTTTGAATACAAAATAACATATTTTTAAAACAAAGTTAAATTTATTTATTTTAAATTAAAAATTATTTATTTTTTTATTTAAAAAATATTTTTTTTTAATTTAAAATTTTTTTATTTTTTCCTATTTAAAAATTTTTATTTTAAAGACTAAACTGAAAAAAATATAAAAATGTTTTTTAAACAAAAAAAAAAAAATAAATAATTTGTAATTTAAAGACTAAACTAAAAAGAATATAAAAAATGTTTTTTAACTTAACAGAAAATTATATATATTTTTTTTTCAAATTAACATATTTTTTAAAACAAATTTAAATTTATTTATTTTAAATTAAAAATTATTTATTTTTTTTATTTAAAATTTTTTTTTTGGTAATTTAAATTGTTTTATTTTTTTCTAATTTAAAATTTTTTAATACATTTTTTTTAAATAAATAAAAAAAATATTTTAAAATAAAAAATAAATCAATTTCGAAAAAATAATATATTTAATTTCTTTTCACTTATATATACATTTTTTTAATAATATTTTTTATATATTATATATACATATTTTTTCTATTTTTGTTTTGAATTAACCAGCAACAATTCAAAATTAAGTTAATTATATCTATTTTTTTTTTATTCTTCAACTTCTCTTTCTATGAAAAATATATATAGAAATAGTTTTTTATTTTTACTTTCAGTCACGCTCCCTACTTTGCCTTTAATTATCCAACAATAAAAGCACTCCATCACCACTTCCAAACATTGCCGCCCTTTTCAGCCCCATTTCGCTCATTCATCTTGCTCATATTCAATATTTGTCTACGAAGAAAGGCTGCTGCTGCTAGCCTTGGAGCTATTTTTGAGAGACCTCTACGCTTTAATTGCAGGCAGTTGTGCTACTTGTACTATTTATTAGCGGTTGCTTAAGTGCAATCAGTATTAAAAGTAAGCGCAACAACAACAACAAAGCGGCATAGAATGATAATTGTAGAAAATGATGAAGATTCTATAATAAAAAGCATAAAGTAACAACAACAACAATAAGCGTCTCATCCCGCGCATATTTATTAGTTTCACTTAGGCTTGCCGCCGCATCACCGCAACAACAGCAACTGCAAGCGCGCCACACAATGAGTTTGTAGCTGCTGCCGTGAAGAGACGAGAGGCGTCGCTGTTGCTTGTAGTTTTTTTGAAACAGCATTCACTTATAATTTCTTTTAGCTAGTCATAACTGTCTGCAATTATCATTAGACTCAGTTGGAAAAAGTTCTTCATCATCATCAGCATTCCAGACTTCTCATTCATTCTGTGGCACTTGAAGCGCTTAGCCGACTGCAACTATAAACTTTGCTTGCAAAGTATGCTTTATCGGTTCTTGTGGCATGCAACGCGGCGTCGTGTGTGTCATTGTATTCAAATCGTCTGTCTGTCCTTTAGTTTTATTCGTTTTTTTGTTCCACTCGGTAGTTTGTTTGTGGCGTCTAGTCACAACTGTTTGTCTAAGGCACCGTCTGCTCTGGGCTTCGAGTGTTTACCATCTCTTAATTGGTGTTTGATTGTAATCTCTCACACACACAGTCACAGCTATAAATTTGTAGGAGTTTATTCGACAGATTGCTAAAACAATGCATAGCTCAACTCAACTCATAAATGCCACACACGCCAACATGCCAGTCTTCTAAAGGCACTCCGTTGGCCTGTCAACCATCCTAATCTTTGTTTACTCCTTCAATTGCTTAGCCTGCTGCTCTTATCAAAAAGTCGCGTTCACCCTCACACTGCTTTAAGCCGCGCTCCCTTCTTCTGTTGGCCTTTCAAGCATCTAATTCTTTTGTTTATTCGAAATTTGTTCCAGCATTGTTTTCAACACTTGCTGTGGCTCCAATATGCCATTTGGTCGCTGCGCTATCAAAGTCAATTTTCGGTTATCTTGTTTTCTTTTTATTTCCTTTGCACACTATTTACTCTTGAGTTGTGTTCTTTATCTGCTTGCTCTAATTGAAATACAACGTTTTTTTTCTATTTCATATCCAAACAAGTGCGCTCTTGAAATCTTCTAAGTGCCAGTAATAAACATGTCAAAGGCCAACTGTTGTCTGACACAACTTTGGGGGTAACGAAATAAAAATCGAAAGACACACAAATTATAATCCAAAGAGATGTTAATTTTAATCAGTTACTCTGCTTATGAATAGCGTCTGAGTTCAAGGGTTGTCCACCACATGTTTTATAAGAAAAGTCCCAAAGATTACCTGCTTAGTTCTAGGTAATTAAGAGTTGCTATAAAACAACCGTTAGTTAATCAACGGCTATACTGGTGGACATATGGAAAGACAGATTTGATTAGAGATTGGCTGGCACATTTCGGTACAGTTAGAACAGCCTTTGTAGAGCGATGAACATGTTTCAAGGATAGATCGTTGAGGGATTTGTATCCCATAAGACTAGAGTTTATGAAATATACGGTTGAAAGTCCAGGGATTGAGGCATCCTCAACTTTTGCGCTATTCGAAGTAAGAGAAAATTTCGAGATCCGGCAGAAAGGCTCCTTAGTATCTTAAAACCTTAGAAAATTTGTAGGATATTTTCACCTCGAAATCCTTACTCTCATCATATATGTATATGATAGATAAAAGCTCTACTCTCGAAAGCAAGAGTCCATCGTTTGAGTCCATCAATTATACTAAAGCCATAAATAAATACTCGACACAAATATTGACTTATGAGTGCCCTTAAACACAAATGAATACAAAAACAACTCTGTTTATTTATTGTAATCATAAGTGTAGTAAAATTAAAATTTTTTATTGATTAGCTCTTGAGAGCACTTCGAAGAAGATTATTATAGCTCGAGTATGCATAATTGGTTCTTGGTAATGCATACCATTGTTGTTGGATTCACAGTAAAAAGCGATAAATCACAGTTTAATATTTATATTTTTATTTATTTCCGCATTAAATCGAAAGACACTTTTACGATCGCTTGCTACTTAAGGCGACTGAGACAAAGTCAACAACAGTTGGTTGTGGCTGAGCTGATAAGCGAAATGAGCTAAAGCTGAAACAGAAACTGAAACAGTAGCATTATCACACACACACACATACACTTCCATATCAGGGTAATACAATACAGTTTATTTTATATTTATATTTGTAAATATAATGCGGTTTATGCACTTCTGGCACCAAGTGGGTAATCAATCATTATCGCCAAACGCGCACAGTCTAAATTAGAACAAATGTTTGACTTTACTTGCGGTTGCCTTTGTTTTGTTGTTTCAAAGTGAGTCTGTGTGTGTGTGTTTTGTTCACAAAAAATTTTCAACGGCGTAACATAATCGAATGGCAAATATTTACAGTTTGACTGGCGATAAGCAGCTGAGAAAATTAAATCTCCGCTCAAGTTATAGCATTATGGGGAAGGGAAGAAAGAGAGTAGTGTTTGATATAAATAAGTGTTGACTTTAAGAAAAGTGGCACTGAATTTGAAGTTGAGTTCTGGCGTGGAAAATGATATAAATCTGTGGAAATAATTGATTTCTGTGGTAAATGAAGGCAAGAAAGATTATTGATTGCTTTGTCTTAATGCCACAACTGCGTCTATTGCTAATCTGTCTTTCCAAAAATCATATACTGAAATATTAGTTCATTATTATTTCGAATGATATTTTCAAAGCTAAGATTAAATTTTGTGACGTCACTTTAGCTCCCTTTAGAAGCAGGAAGATTCCGGAAAAAAAGAAAGAAATCATTTATGAGCAAAACTATCCAAATTTTTAAGGTATTTAATGGTCGAGACATGTTTTTGCCTGATGAAGACAATATTGTAAAACCGTGGTGGCCCGAATTGGACAATTTCTTACTATTCCAACATAAGTACATATTTTCTAAGAGATTTCTTTACTGAAATCAAACGATAAGATAAGACCTTTCATTACTGGCTGGTAATACTTTTTCTAAACTTATGGATTGTCGAAAATATTGGAAGAATAATACAGAATATCAATTTCCATCCATGAATAGAAGCAGCAAATAGATCGTTTGCATCTCTTATAAAACTCTTTAAGTCCAAACTAATCAACAGACCATGCAAACTAGCCTTGTATAAAACCATAGTAAGACCAGTATTGTGCTATGGAGCTGAAACATGGAAAATAAGCGAAAAGGACAAAACAAAATTGATGACCTTTGGAAGAAAAGTTCACCGATTCCGCAGTCAGTATTGGACCTGACGAATGGAGTTAAGATGGAATAGCGAACTTGACTAGCTAATTGAAGGCGAAAACGTGGTGTGATTTATCAAAACACAACGAATAAGATGGCTAGGACATATTACAAGAATGGATGATTCAAGGTATTCAATGCGAAAGCATACATCGGCAGAGCTAGACGAAGGCCAAGAACAAGGTGTAAGGACGAATTAAACGAAGATCTGAAGAAGCTCAGATTAGAAAACTGGAAAGAGAACGCAAAAGACAGCACGCCAAAGCTCACAGAGAGCTGTAGAGCCAAAGGATGAAGATGATTTCCATTACAGCTTGTAAGACGACTCTTTGTAATTTAGAAGTTACTAATATGAAGGCGCCTTAGCTGATTTTTGAAGCAGCTCTTAAGCTTGTTTACTTTAAATTTTCCTATATATTATTCTTATAACTTGTATCAACAGAACTTTTTCGTCCTTTTCATTACCTTATTATTTTTCCAGCCACCGGTTGTTTGTGTATCCTTTGTATTATCCTCTGCAGCTTCGTCACTACCGACAAAGCGATTATACTGAAATAGGCGTCCCATATTCCGCATGATTTCAGATTTATGATATTTTTATATTTTTGAAACAACTATTTATTTTTAATTCACCTCAATTTTGGAATTTTTGATTTATTTTAGTATTTTTCTGAATGCTTTGCTCTTACACTCCTTGACTTGTTTGCATACAATTCTTATTTTTTCACTTATTTTATAATTTTTCAAATAATTTCGCATACATATATATTCACACTAATAAATCAGTAACAAGTATAACTGCACTTTTGCATGATTCCACAAGTAAATCACCACACTTTCGGTGTCGAAATATTTTCATACAATTTAATGTTTACGTTTCACCGCACGAATTTCGACTACTTATTTTCGGGTTTTTCGTAAAATTTCCAATCGTCACGAGACGCGCGCCACTGAAATTTCCAACGAGCGATCGCCGCAACGTGCACACCAGCAATGATTCAATGAGACGGGCGCACTTTGTTGTAAGTTGTTGATGTTGATGCCGCTGTCAAGTCAATGGAGTCAGCGGAGATGGTGGCATAGTGGTGGTGGTGCGGCTGCCATAGTGAGTAAATGACGTTGTTTTGAGTGCTGATGATATGCGCTGCTGTTGTTGTTGTTGCTGCTGTTGCTCTTGCTGATAATTAAGTTCGACTCCTGTTGGAAACTCAAAGCAGAATAGTCGAAAAAAGAAAGAAATCAAATAAAAGCAGAAATGAGTAAAAAACAACAACAGCAACAAAAACACTCGAACTACTCGGGGTCAGCAAGCAAGCGCTGCTGTGTGTGTGTGTGGTTCAGTCGAACCGCATTCAAATTGAGAGAATTTCATACATTCAGAGTCAATATGAAGACACACATACACAGACAACATAAGCAAGTAGCGCACTGCAGGGGCGCGCACACAGCGAAAGGCAACAGTTTGCAATACTTGTATGGGTGTGTGTGCACTACTGCCATTTCCGACTACTGCCAGTCCCTCACTGAGTCAATAAACAACGCAACAGCGCAAAATAAAGAAGTTGCCGTGGAATTGAAGCAAAAAGTGCAAAAATATTGGGTGTATAGTAGTAGATAGTAGTGGCGGAAAGTATGCGAGACCCAATGAAATGCACTCGAAACATGGCTAAATGAAGGAAAACTATGTGTATTTTTTACGTTTACTTGCAACCATATGGCGTTGCATGCCACATGTGTCCTATATGGCATAGGCCTCTGCGCTGCACCGGGAAAATACTCAATTTCAGCGAGCAGCACGGCGAAAAAAGGGAAAAGAGTTGGTCGAAGCAAATAAAACCTTAACAGTTACTCACAACTCGACCGAATTGGCACTCCAGCAAACGGTGTGGCAGCGGTCAGTGGCTATAACAGCCATACAAATAGCAAAAGAGCTCGCAAAAATCCGTCGACTCTACTATGCCACAGAGAGATACACCGTAGTTGCACCAGCTGACCATAGAAGACAGTAAAAATAGTGTTCAGGCCGGTCACTGCACGGCCGTCACCCCTGCAAATCCCTCTCTCTACTCACTCTTCACATGCCTATTGTCTGCCGGCTGTTCGTCATATTTTGGCTGGCATGTCCGTCCGTCCGTCCACATGCAGCAATTTCCTTCATTTGCACCCTCATTCTTGCCACTCGGCACACACTTTGTTACTGTATTTCACTCATCAAAGTGGAAGCGGCGTGGTCGGTTCGTACTGTGCTACTTCACTCCAATGCGCTTCATTCCACTCCACGGCGTAGCGTCCAAATACAGGGTGCTGTTGATAGTGTTGGCCTCTCGACATTTTTAATTTTTCGGTTTTCCATTCTTCATTTCTTTTGCTATTTGTTTTGTCTTTTATTTTGCCGCTCAATACTACACTCTGCCGTTGGCCCCTCAGCCGTGCGCTCTCACTCATTTGCCACAAGAGTTATATGAATTATCGCGTGGCCACAGAGTGCGGAGTGGAGTGGAGTGGCGTAGTTTTGAATATAGTAAAAACAGTTTGTATGTGTGTGTTTGTGTGGCAACGTTTTGAATGCTCGTTGGTCCGCAAAGCAATACAAATGCCTGAATGAATGAATGAATGAGTTGAGTTTTTCTTTTTTTTTGACTCATTTTCTTTGTGCAACTTCATTATCCTCTTTCTTTATCATCATCATCGTTGTTCATTATCCTCCACCGTAATTATAATGGTCTTAAAGTGAGCGCCGCGCGGACTGTTACCTTTTGCCTCTTCAACTATTGGACTTTCTTTCTACTCAGCACTATCTATCTACTCTTACTCACACCACTCAGACTTGCATGTCTCTTTTAATCCCTTCGTTGTATGCTCATTGCGTCATCTGGTTGCATTGCTTATATTATTTTATGTTTAATTATGAAAGTCACTTGACTTGTGCTACTTACTAGTACCTTCACATATAAGCAAGTTAATGCAATTTACCGCTATATTTATTTTAATTAAATATTTCAGCACTCGCTCTCTCGTTCGCTGTATAGCAGCAAATACTAGTGAAGTGTCCTGATTTTTGATTTTGTGGCTCATTAGTGTTGTGTGCTTGGCCTTTTTGGGGTCATTTGTTGGTGTATATGTCAGTCCAAATAGTTGTGTGTATTAGTATAGGTTTGTGTGAAAGACACTTTAATCGACATGTGTGCTCTATACGGTCTTATTAGTAGATTACATTTGCATGGAATATATGTAGGTGTTCATAGAAGGATATAAGTATTTACTCATCAGAGTCATTATATTATTAAATAGGTCACAATTCGATTACTTTTAGGTTTAGACTTTTTAGCACAATTGAAACGACAACACAACTCGAGATAAGTTCCTTCGTAATCCTTAAAACATATTCACGTCCAATCAACATTCACATATTGACCATTGAGTTCAATACAAATATCCTGAAGCAATTAATTTCGATACCAAAATTTCTAAGAGAGGGAGAGAGTGCTCGAATTTTAATCTCCCAAAAAACGGGCCCGTCCACGAAGTTGTTTTAGCCTTCTATTCTTTGATCTCTCGCGAGGTCTAGCTATCCAGCAACGACAAAGTGCAATAGTGGGGCTAACGAAGATCTTGAAACCTCCTTATATTACAATATCTGGAAGAAAACCTTTAATTGGGTCTTGTATACCTTATTTTCTGGAAGCAAGGTAATTAATCGCCTATGTGACTTGTGATTAGTTTAAAATTAGATACCTACGAGTTCTCAAAAGATCTGAGATCACTTAAGTACTTGTCAGGTCTGCTGAGAACCGAGAACTGTCGAATCCTGGAACTTTTTCTGAGCATTGGGAATCTAAGTTACGAGGTACTGTGCTTCAGTTACCTTAACCGAGACAATTCTCCAGAAATCCTTAACACAAAAAGTAGCCTTTTGTAAAACAGTAGTATTCGTAGTTTTGGGGAGTCGGTCGGGAACGGTAATAACTTGTAGTCAACTCTGGTCAAAACTAATAATCAGTATTCAAATACCTCTTAAAAGTTAATTAATTTTCTGAGGATACCTGGGATTTAATATTCTTTATTTCAACAGCTTCCGTTCCAGTTACACTCTCATAGCTCATTGCTTGTTTTCGTAATTGACTATAGACTCTTAAGGTAAAGTCTATATGCAAAACCCACTCTGTGGCATATATTTACATATACATTTGTATCTACAAATATATCACATTTACTTAAGTAAGTTGTAAATCAATGAAGCTCACTCGAGCTCAATCACGCAATGACTTTCTATTCAAAAAACACACACCCTGCAATCTTAATTCCTTTAATGACCTCTCATTTGCACTAATTCACGGGCGTGTCACACCCACCACCGCCATATGATGACAAACACATGCCGTACATGGTAAACAACCAGACGTGAAAGGCTCAAGCAGGATAAAAATTATATGGGATTAATTCGTTCAAGTCCTGGCTGAACTTTTGTTTTGTATACAAATAAATCAGGCATATGAATGGCAAGTGAGTGTGGACGGCAAATGATGGCATAGCAGCATAGACCAGGGGTTGATAGACACTACTGACGACGCAAAAGAAGTGAAATATATTTATAACAATGTTCACTCCAATGTCCAACGCACTTGACGTTTAACCAAACCAATTTCCTGGACAACTTCCTATACGTCACTCAACAGTATGCCAGACAGAAAGGAAATGTGCGGGAGGGAGAGTGACTTTAACCACCTTGTTTTTAGACTCTATGTTGTAAATTGACTGGCATAATAATAAAATCAAGACCCAGCAGATGGTTTTAACTGGTGGGTTCAGCATCATTTTTTTCACTCTTTGGGTTGAGTGGTGAGTGGACATATTAAAGTTTTTATGATTAACTAATACATTAATTAGTGCTGGCTGCTAATAAAACAAACCAATTTCATAAAAATAATTATTCTCTCCTTTAAAATGGTTTCAAAAGATGCTTGTAAAGATTTTCACTAATGGCACATGGCAAATGACAGGTGACAATATATGTTATTCTTCGGTTTATAGAATCAGAATCAACTAATGTGTTACTATTTTAAAAATTTATGTAAAAAATAACACTCTGCATTAATTTAAACAACCACAGGCATACTCCTTCTCAAAGATGTAGTCCGTAACTAGTTCATTTCGGACTAGTCATTCGAATATACTACTTGTTTACATTGTTATTCGACACATGTGTATTTTCGCACGCATTTTAGTCGCTTTCATGTATATATTCACCAAATAAACGAGAGTTAGTTTGAGCACAAAAACCAAAGAAATTCATTAGGCAAAAAGGGTTCAAAGGATTTCACAGCATTTGACTTGCAAAAGCCCGTGAAAAACCGCAACACTACAAATGTCACATGCATTTCAGCAGCAGTAAAGTAAAATAACAAAAACAACAACAACAGTAGTGACATTACCCAAAAAGATTTGATGTTTGTTGATTGTTGATGCGTTTGACTTGTCAAAGTGACAAGTGGAAAAACACAACAAAACAGCCACGGCAGCCAAAGCACCCCTCAAAATTCAATTTCTCCGGCTAGCGCATTTTTCGTGGGCGTAGCAGGCAAGATTGACGTTTGGAAGCTTTGGCTTTTAAGAAATTACCACTCAACTTTTACGCTTTTTTCGGTCGGTGCGTCATAAATGGAATTCAATTAATTTGAAATTCGCTACAGAGCTTGTGTTGTTATTGTGAGTTGTTGTTGTTGGTGTCGTCAGCATTGCTTTGCTACAGTCAACTAAATGCCGAGGGTTCCAGTCTAGCAAGTAACCCCGTCTGCGTGCAGTTGAAATATATTGTAGCATGCTTTTAGGGGTTTCAACCATTTTTCACTCAAAGCATGGGCACTTAGTTTGATTTTGTTTTTAATGTTGTGCGATTATTTGCAGTGAATTTGCAATAAATCTGCAAATGAAATGTAGATATTTAGTTTTCGTAAATGTTTTACATTCTTCCACAACCACAAATATGCTCCGTAGATATCTATCAGCATTTAATAAGATGAATCTGCAGTTGAGGGTGAGCGATTGACGACATTTTACCCGCTGTTGCTGCTTTTAATGGCAATTTGCACTTAAGTAAACGCACTTTTATTGAACGTAATTGAGATTTTAATGCATTGTGTTGTACTCGGCTGTGCTATGCTGTGCTGGGGTGGGGTGTAGAGTGTTGTGGTGGGCAAGCGAAAAATCATTTCCGATTTCATTGCCATTACACAGATTAAAATGTGCTCGATTATTGCTTTGTTGATGGCAGTTTAAGATTGCATGAAAGCAGAAATCAAATTAAATGCTTTATGTTGCGGAAAAAATTGATTTTCTATGCATTTTTTGGCAGCAAGTGAGTACATCAATTTGAGGTTATGAAAACATTATGTGATTTGTGCAGCGTAAATTTTTTTGTAACCTTATAGCTGATATATTCATATTATATATACATAGATTTTCACTTTAATATATTATATTTAATATAGAAAATTATGAAGTGAATACAATTTTATAAAAAATTCTTTGCTTTTTTTTGGGAGAAGCTTCAGTAAGTTAATCATAGAAAATTCAAATTCTATAGAAACTATTTATTGAAATATATTAAGGGAACAACTATAATGGCTACATACATAAATGTGGGCGGTAAAGAAAAGATTCTCTAAGAATTACGTCTTATCATCTGAGTAAAACATAACGTGCTCTTTAGACTTAAAGGTAATTCCTGAAATTGAAGTATTGAACATTAGAGCCGAAGTATATACGTCTTGACCACGGTTTCTACCTTGGTATAGACATTGAACGAAAATAATATTATTAGTTTTAAGGGTCTGAAGTCACAGCGCTCACCCATAGTTTGAACATTTGGCAAGATCGAAAGTTGAACTCACAGAATTTTAGAACTCTTCTACCATTATTAATAATTACACACCTTTTATGTTGCATTAATATATTTAAAAGGCGCAATTTGGATGAAAGGAAATTAGTGTATTCTATATATGAGTGAAAAGCGAAGGCCATGAAATATAATATTAGTAACGTTCATACCCTTCTGAAGGTTACAAGTACTCAATTTCATACGAATATTTGATAATATTAAGACACATGATCAAATTTTCTCATGAAAAAATGAAGTTACTGGAACGAAAGTCTCGTTAATCACATATTCTCGCAATAAACCTTTTTCCGTCTCCTGAGTAGCGGTGTTTCTTTTCAAAGAACCAGTACTTGAACTAAATAGCTGTGTGTTATACCTTAAATATACCACGAGAACTACAACTGAATACCATAGAACAGAGTTCAAGATCTTTCAGTAAACATCGTAAATCAGTTTTCAGTTTCAAAAATGTCAGTACGCGTCAACCAAAAAAGCTCAGCAAATAATTTATTTGCTGAAACCGTTGAGGAAAATAATAATGACATCTCGGTTGTCGCAATGTTCGCACATGTCTTTTTAGAAAAGGTGGAAGAACGTGAAAAAAAAAATCTCGCCAAGAAACATCTCCTTTTATAGTAGTTAAATCAGAACGAAATTGTGGTAGCTTTGACAAATTGAAAGCTTTTTTAAATGATGCGTATTTAAAGAAGGACACATATTAGAGATATAATGATATGAATAGGTTATTAGAAATAAGAAAAAAAAGGTTAAAGATGTAAAAAAAAATTTATATATAATGTATAGTAAACGTATTCTAATTAAGGTTTTTTGTTTTAAACTTAATCGATTGTTTTCATCTCACATCATCTCTGATTACATTGTCAAATATTGGTTTTCAGTTCAGCATTTAGTTGAAAATGCCTCAACATATATATGTTTGTATATGTAGATAATATACCATGGTATATTTCGAAAAAACTCTTTTTTGTAACGATTCGAAAGGTTCAGATGGAGTTGATTCGTCGATAGACTAGATTAATAATATAGGCCTTTGATTGATATTTTATCGCGTGGAAAACTATGAATAAATCATATTTTTCATAACTCCAAGTTCGGTCACAAATGTCCAACGAATTCAGTGTCAACAAGGATGAAAGAAATTTGAACGAGCAATATAAGGCATAAAGCACAAAGTTGTAAGGAAACAGAGGAGTTGCTTAGAACTAATGATATTATCCTGTATTAGTTTATCTAAGGCTGGTGGCTTCCATCAAACCTGACAAATTTCTTCAACAGTATTCGTCACTAAATGAAAAAGTCTGTCAGACCATCATATTCTACTAAATTCAAGGAACTACAAATATTTTTAATTTACACAAACAATGTGTAAGGTATTTGCCACACGTCTACAAACACGAACAAACCCTTTTTGCTACTCATAATTATCGTGCGACATTAGCAAATCAACAACTGCTGACGAATGCTACGTAATTTGCAAACATTCACTGAACTACACTTACAAGTCTACGAAGTTGTGACAACAAATAAAAAAAGAAAGAGTTTAACAAAGACTAGAGCACGGAAATGCTTTTTAATTCACAGAAATATCAAAATTTCTGCGACAATGAAAAAATTTCACAACGCGCAGCCAAAAAACAAAAGCGAAAATAGAACAGAGAAATGAGAGCGCAGCGACTAGAAATGACAAAAATGCACATTGCAACAACAATAGCAATAATTATAGTAGTACACGCTGTCCATGTCTACGGCAGTCACCACGCGGTCTGTCCGAAAGTGTCTGGGCCGGCCTTGCACCAGCCAACAAACTGGCCACCGCCGAACCCGAACAAAGCAGACAAAACAAGAAGCAGCAGCGTGCGGCTATTTGGGGCGAGTGTGCGGGGCCTTTGTGTTGCATGCCGCCGCATAAGTTCACACCCCTGGGCGCACAAAATAACTTTTGCCACAGCGGCGGCGGCGGCAGCGACGCTTTCGGCGCTCAACTATTTAATGTGAGAAATATGAATGTGAATTATTTGTAGGTATTTTGCTTTTTTTCCGAAATTCTCTGTGTGCATTGTTGCTTTTGTTTTTTTAGTTTTCCATTTTTTTTTTTGGTACTTTTCTTCTCAGTCTGGTATGCCGGAATGCCTAATTAAAAGCGAGAAAAATGTTATTGTTAGGGGTGGTCCGGCCGCGGCCAGTCTAGTCTGGTCCATTTCATGTGGTGTATTGTTGTTGGCCGAATCCATTGTACAACAAACACAGCTATATGTTATAGTAATGAGCGCTTGTGCACTTTGCTACGATTTGTCTGCATTTTCTGGCAATAAAAACTTTAAACAAACGAGTGTGAAACTGTAAAGAATTACATTAATTCTTCAAGCGTTTCTTTTTCTAATGGATTTTATACAATTTTCATTTTATTTATTAAAACGAACTGCGCGCGATTAACGCTTAGCTGAGCCGCCTCCAATTCTAATGGCTGAGAATTCTTCTGGGACTCTGCGCCACGACCGCTGGGGGCACCGCACCGCACCGCTGGTGTGAAATATGAATTGCTGGTGCGCTGTCGGCATGTTCATATGAAATGTGTTAGAGAGATTTCGGGCGTATTGACTATTTGTAGAAGGCTTAATGATGCAATGAGTTATGGATAATCGTCGAAATTTATGATGTAATTGATTTCGGTTTATTTATATGAGTTGCATAAATGTTTCGACAAGCGCGTTGAATTTTTTGTGGAAAATACATAAATATTTTAGGCAAATGTGCTGTTTGGAATATTCATCATTTTCTTCAGCAGTACATTAGGGTGTGTAGAAAATGTGGTTACAATATAATAAATTAAACTTTTTATCAGCCACCTAATTTTTTTAATCCTGTCTAAAATTCCTTTATGATCATCCAACCTTTCATGGAAGCTTTCGTATTTATCAAATCTTCTGAATAGGGAATTTTATATTAGGTTGGCAAATATCTTCCTTCCGCCTTGTACTCTATCATTTCGAACTGCGGATAAATGTTTTCGACGACTTTGAGCGGGTGAAAACACCATGGATGAGCCAGCCGGCGGAAGACTTGTGACGACGAATACCGATCAAATCATGGAAAACAACGAGTTAGACCGACATGTGGCATCTCGTGACATAGCCCAGGAGATGGGAGTTAGTTACCAAACCATTTTAAACCATCTGCAGAAGGCTGGATACACAAAAAAGCTTGATGCTTGGGTGCCGCATGATTTGACGCAAAAATACCTTCTGGACCGAATCAACGCCTGCGATATGCTGCAGAACTCTACCCATTTTTGAAGCGGACGGTGACTGGCGACGAAAAATGGATCACATACGTCAATATCAAGCGAAAACGGTCGTGGTCGAAGGCCGGTGAATCGTCCCAAACAGTGGCCAAGCCAGGATTGAGGACCAGGAAGGATTGAGCTGCTTCCATATGGCCAGACGCTTAATTGGTCAACAGGATGGGTGTAGTGTTCCACCAGGACAGCGCCAGACCACACATTTCGTTGATGACTCATCAGAAGCTACGTGAGCTCGGATGGGAGGTTTTATCGCACCCACCATATATGTATGTCCGGGCTAAGCGCCAAGTGATTATCACCTGTACCGGCACATGGCTAACGTCCTTGATGTTGTAAAGTTGAACTCAAAAGAGGCTTGTGAAATGTCCGAGTTCTTCGCAAATAAGGAGGGTGGGGAGTCTATATGGAAACAGATTATCCTACGAAACGTCGCGTTTTTTTAACTAAAGCCGAATACTGTAACACTTTTTATAAAGCATTGAATGAAGAGTAAAAACGATAAGACAGATATTTGCCAACCATATATATTCCTATTAGTTAACTCCAAACTACTTCAAATGAGGTATCTTGGCTGTTTGGTGAGACTTTTAGTAGTCTTTATTTAATAAGATGGTCTCGTCTTGTACAACTTCAAACATTAAACTCACAATTCCATAACGAACATAAGGTTCCAAAGCTATGAGTTAGTGAAATTTGTTTGGCAATTCTAAGAGTAGATTAAATGAAGAATAAAATTTTCCAATCATTTTTCTTTAACTCAGTCGTTTTGTTGTCCTTTTCTATCTATCTAAAATCTGAGATGATTTTTTAGTTTCCATGCCTCCCCAAATGACTGCAGTAAGGAACTTTTTTGTCGCCTTTCCCGTTTTAATAGAGCTGTGACCTTGAGGCTGACCTTTGTGAGTTATAATACTAAGTACTTCTTAAACTTCATTAAGCATCGTTTTCTATCTTTCGATACAGGGAAGGATATTTTTACTACCAGCCGGGTTCTAATAAGACCGAATCGCCCTAGAGTAGGTCCCTTTGAGCAAAGTTTATATTTCTGAATTCACATACACTTAACAAATACTACTTACTAAGCGATCGTAAATTGTGTACGCCAATTGCTTACTAACTAATGCCATGGCTAATTCAATGCAGCTGGGTGCGCGTTTTCCGAGAAGAGCATATGTGCGGGAGAGCAGCAGGCAATGCGTGTACTAACATAGCATACTTAATTTTCCGAATCATAAATACAATAAACCAAAAAACAATAACAACAAAAGGAATGCTACTCCACATTAAAAAAGCAACCTGAATTGCGTGGTGCAACATTTAATGAACAACGACAAAAAACAATTGCGGTAAAATGCGTGTCGCACATACATAAGTGCAACGAGATTACTCATGTGCAGCGGAAAAACAGGGAAAACCACGAACACACACACACATACATACAAACACTAGTATATGTGAAGCGTGAAAAGCGGCTAACACGCTGTGGTTCCACATATGCGGGCATTATTTAATCGGTGGCAAATGATCTGTTGGCTAACAATAGACTAAATGCAGTCGCACAAAAACCACTGACGCCAGTCGATAGAAACACAAAAAAATGCAAAACGTGACAAAATGCGGCTTTTTGACCCTCGCACTGAGACTATTTGCTTTTATTTGCTTCGTTCGCCTCGTTCGGTTGCAACGCATAACGGATGCTAGAGGCGATTCAACTAACGATCGTAAATTAAACTATAATATAAGGCGCACATGATCGGACTTTGGTTGGGGAATATATAAAGTATTCACTTTAAGCGGAGTAATACTTTGTTGGAATACACATAAAAAACAGAATGGTGCGTAAAAATATATTAAATGCATGAAATTAGATGAAGTATACCAATTGTGGCAGTACAAATGACAACATTAAATACTTTATTACATATAATAATTTAAGAATAAACATAAAAAATTAATTATTATAAATGTACGCATAAATTTGTATATTGTTATGAAGGCGATTGTCAATGACTTGGGTGCGATATACTATATATACTATACTAACTTCATCTATAGTCGTGATAGCAACTTATGCCTGGAGATCAAGTAGCAAGTAACACAAAGATTTTAGAAATACAAAGCTATATTTCTAGAGTGATTTATAACTAATTAATTTCTAAAATGTTTTTGACTTGTCAAATCTTTCAGGGTGGTGAACCGAACAACCAACTGGTATAAATACAATAAACAGGTAGAAACTGCCAATGGTTCTCTTAGAAATAAGTATTTCTACATTCGATTCTATAACAAGCATTCAACCCCCTTTGAATATGGAGTACTTAGTCCCTTAAGGGGTTAGTGGTAGTCAGAGACACGAAAAAATGAGAATTTGAAGTATTTTTTTTTATTAAATCATGTTATTTTACAAAAGTAATAATATGGCATTATTACACAATGTTTTGACTTAAAGTAAAATTTGAAAAAAAAAATATAATTTCCAAAGTTATAGGTGTCTGTGTTGACCCAGTTGACCCCAGTCAAAAAAAGGTCCTTGCGGTGACAATCATAAGTCCTTGGAGATTCATCTAAAATCAATCGGATAAAAAACTTAGTTTTATAAATACATAATACTGGACCTGATCGAAGCTTTTTTTTCAAATATTAACAAAATGGCGGCCTCAGGAATTTTTTTCTAAATTTTCGGAAAAAAATCAACAATTAATTGGTCTTAAAAAATTGAAATTTTTGAAAAAAAAAATCCTTCGATCAGGCCAGAATTTATTATGTATCCTAGAAGCTGTATAAATTTCATTAAAATCTACTGAGCGGTTATCGAGTTACAGATGTGACCAGTTCAAAAAACATAGTTCACACTAACGTTTTGGAGCGCCGGATCGATCTTTGTTATTTATCGAATAACTCGAAAAGTTATTATCGGATCAACTTCAAATTTTCGGAGAATATTTTTAAGATATTACACTTAATGAAATTGCAAAAAAAAGTTGTTTTTTTTTTTTTTTTGAAAATCCTGACTACCACCAACCCCTTAATACCAAATCCATTAAAATGGGAAAACGAAACCTAGATGTACGAATACCAAGTTGTTACGGGATTCCTAAAACGAATAAGGAACATTACGATCGCCTGCTAAAAATACTGAGAATTCGATAGATGAACTGTAATAGAAGTAGCATGAGACATTTAACGAGTGCATGGGTTATAAATCTATCCCAAAGCATATAAAAGTGGTAAGAATGTGACAAAATGTTCTTGAATACGAGAACGCTATCAGGTCCAACTTTATTACTTCCATAAAAGCGAGGGTTCACATTGCCGGAAAGGCCCTCGTATTACTGTATTGAACTTACCTTTGGAACTATCTCATCAATAGTACTTAAGGCTATACTTGGGCGCATGCGTCGACTTAGCACAGGTCTTGAACGAAACGATATGTAAGCGAGTGAAAGTATCTTACTTCTGATGAGATAGCTTAACCTTACAGACCATACCAGTCAAATTATAAAAATAAGTACTAGATCAGTAAACCAGAAAGAGTAAAATACGGTCAGAAGAGTAAGTTTTAGTCGGTTTCTAATGGATGAAATGAGATATCAAACTCTCTAAAAATTGAAGTGTTCTCTTAGAGGACTTAGAATATATAACTGAAGAAATAATAAAATTTGATGTAATAATTTCATTTAAATTAAAAATGGAGAACTTTTTCACTCTTTACTTTTGGGAGCAACAACAAACATTTCTTCTAGCGCTATGCATGCGACTTACAATGTGTTTACCAATCCCGCTTATCAGCGACGAGTTTCCTGTGCGCAGTGCATAGTGTGAAATCGATAAGCCACAAAAAACACTACTTTAAAGTAAGCACCAACTTCACTGCACGTGTGCCTTTCAACAGCTGAAAACTGGATGCTTACAACTCTATTTCAACAACGGCTCAACTGCTAGCTACTGTGGCAGAGTGAAAACGGCCGACCGCAGCTAAATATCACTGTGTTCTTTTTTCTTTTTTTTTTTAATTTTTCAACGACTTCTAAAAAGGAAGTTATCAACTTCACATCAATTTTTGCTCTAACAAAGCAGCAGATAACAATCAGCGCAGGGCGAACGAGGGCTTGCCCTGCCACTGCAGCAGCAGCAGTCCGGCACAGCCTCGGTGTTTCGTTGTCTTATCGGTGCGGCCAAATCAGCCACAAATTGCAGCGGCTCAGCGACCGGTCGCACCTTTTCCTCTTTTGCTCTTTCAGCATTTCCTTTTGATATACTTATTTTCACTATTTAATTTTTGTTGTTTTTTCCTTGCGTTGCTTGTTTGCAGGATGTTCGAGATTGTGGTGATTTTTCGTTGTAAACAATAGATATAAATTACTATTTCCAACAAACAAATGCATTTTTTTACTGGCAACTTAAGCCTGTTATTGCTGCTTTTGTTGTTGATATTGATTTTATATGAGGAGTAGAGATAAAGCATAGTTTTATGGCAATGAAACTAAAATGTTTTATATACTATATTTTGTTGTGTGGATATTACAGCAGGAGCTGAAAGTACCTCGAATCACTTCGATCTCGTAGCCTTTTGTGTTACCTAAGCAACTATCTTATCCTTTAATTTAATTTATTATTGAGGTCCTATAGAAGTGTATCCTGTAGACCAAAATTTGTTCTATTCCTTCAATTATTTGGCTTCAAGTAAAGCTCAGATCTGAGTTTTCTAGAAAAAATTTACAGAGACACCAATTAGAATTGTATGCTTGAGAATAAGCTACTGGCGTACGCCGATGATATTTATATCATTGGAAACAACACCTGCGCCGTTAGTTTTTCCAGTCTGGATAAGGAAGCGAAGCGTAAGGGTCTGGTGGTGACCGATTACAAGACGAATCTCCTGTCATCAAAAAAAACAGTCAGCGCATTCGCGTCTTGGCTTCCACGTCACTGTTGACAGTCATAACTGTGAAGTTGTAGATAATTTCGTCTACCTGGGAACCAGCATTAACAGCAATAACAATGTCAGCCTGGAAATCCAACGCAGAATCACTCTTGCCAACAGGTGCCACTATGGACTGAGTAGGCAATTGAAAAGTTAAGTCCTCTCTCGACGAACAAAAGCTGAACTCTACAAGTCTCTCATCATTCCCGTCCTACTTTACGGTTCAGAAGCGTGGACGATGTCAACATCCGATGAGGCGACACTCGGAGTTTTCGAGAGAAAGGTTTTGCGGAAGATTTATGGTCCATTAAACATTGGCAACGGCGAATACCGCAGACGATGGAACGATGAGCTGTACGATTTATATGACGACATTGACATACATCAGCGAATAAAAAGACAGCGGCTACGCTAGCTAGGTCATGTTATCAGAATGGACGAAAATACTCGGGCTTTGAAAGTTTTCGATGCAGTACCCGGCGGAGGAAGCCGAGGAAGAGGACGACCTCCACTCCGGTGGAACGACCTGGCTTCACTTGGTGTTACCAATTGGCGCCAAACTGCCAAAAGGTGAGATGCATGGCGCGCTGTTGTGGATTCGGCTTTATAGCCGCATAAGCGGTGTCTACGCCAAACAAAAAGAAGATATATAAAATGGGAGAGCGGAACAAATCAAACACTATGTATACCAGTGCTACTTTTTCTACAATTGACAGTCCTCAGGAAAAATAATATCACTTATGTATATTGTAAACCGCTTTTGAAAGACTTATAGAGGTTATGAGAACTTATATGGAACACCTTCTAACAGATCTTTCTCCCAAATTGCATCCAAAAAGCACATTTACTGTATGGATCTCCAAGCGTATATTGGAGGACTATAAACATAAGATGCGTATATTGGAATTTTAAAACGCCAGGTCTTTCTTTTCTCAATTTTATTGGAATTGGAAATAAAATCCTCATTTCTCTTAAGCTTTAACAGTTTGGGATCCTTTACTCAAATGACTATTTTATTTTGCTTCAATCAATAAACTACTCAAAAGTTTAAAATCTGAAATTCATATAGACCATCTACCAATTCAGCACACATTTCTAAGCTCCAAGTAATAATTGTACAAACTGAATTACAGTTAAACCATAAAATTCTAGTGACAACCGAGAAATTGATTATCTGCAAGACGCAAAACCGTTAAAGCGCTGTAGACATGCCACTAGAATCCCACCAACACACTACTTGACTGAACCACAGCAATCTTTGAACGCATATACTACATACAGTACAATAGCAACAAAGTTATAGAAATGCGCGTATGACAGACACACCCACCCGAGAGCAGACGTCTAACGCAACGTCAGGCATGAGAAATATCTCACAAATGTCTTGTAATTTTTCAAAATAACAACATTGCTTACACGGCGACAGTCATGTTACTGGTAATAACAACAACGCGCTGCAACAACACACCACAAACTAACTAAACGCAGCGCTACTGTCTGTCTGTGTTGATGACGATGAAAAGGTGTCAGACGCTCAGACTCGGAAAAGCTGCTAGGAATCGCTAAGTAACCGCTATTGAAGGTTGGAAACGGTTGCAGTTGTTTGACAATAATAACAGCAACAACAACAACAACGTGCTATCATAAATGAATGCCACGTAGAAGGATGACAGCAACTATAACGACATTGACACCAAGCAACAAAAATGCTTAAGCAGTTTCTTCGAAAGGATACAAATTGTGTGGTTGTGTCTCATCTTCGGAGCAAACTAAGCGCGTATATGTGATACTTTAAGGATACTTTGCTGTTATAGCGCATGGTGTCGTTGACATACTGAATAACTTCTATGATCATATTTATAAACACACGCACACACACTGCTACTGCTATGGGTGTGGACCTGCAGTTAGGTGCTCATATGCTTTAGTTTATTGTTAGTAATATTACTCGCAACATGTGTAGACAAGCATTTTAACATGAAATTTTCACATAGCCGACATTTTTCTAACATTTTATTGGATACTATTTTCCATGCTGCTGCTGCATCTGGTTATAGCGACAGTGTGGCAAGTACTCACATACACACATGAGTGAATATGTATGTTGTGTGGAAAACATCTGCCCGGTTTCACGCTTAGCAGCAAGGAGTTTATTAAATTTCTCACTTTTAGACAGTAAATAATCTGCGATACTTGAAATTCGATACTTTTTCCACACATCATCATCGGTCTTCAGAGTGAAAATGCTAATGCGCCGAAGTCCATGTCGCTACTGGAATTTAATAGTTTTTTTGCCTTCAACTTTTGGCAGTTTGAAGTGCACTAATGAAATTGAAGGAAATGTTTGTTTTTCTTTTCGTTGTTGTGAAGAAACTCTAAACTGGTTCTCTGCATTATCGCAGCCATGATGAGGGTAATTACAGCTGGTTAACGGAAGTGCAAGAATGCAGAGATAATTAAGTTGTACGACGATCATGCGATATGTGTGGAGAGATTTATGTATGTATGAGTAGAAGATAGCCATATTGCCTATGTGTGTGATTTCTATATTTTCTCAGGATTTTAATTAACTTTACTCAATTACAATTGAAAAAAACTCATATAAATTTAGCTATAATGAAGACAACATAAAATAATTTTAGCATTTTCTCCATAAATTAATTTATTTTGTTATAGAAAACTAGCAGACCGCTCCGATTATAAGTTTTTACACACTCTCCCATACATATGTATGTACTTTCCCGTTTGTTGCGTGGATTCATTTTAAAAAAGTAAAATGAGGAAAATTCGAACATGAAATTATATTTTATTTGCAATGAACTAAAACTTGATTACGACCTCTGGTCTTTGGTGTCAGTTGTCTTTCTCTCTGATTATGAAGGTGTTGGGAACGCTCAGAGTTCGACGCCCTAGTGCGAGCTTGTATATTTTTAATATTTTGTTCTTCAAGCCGTTGCACACGGTCCGTACTCGACTCTCAAGCGCGTACTTGCGAGGTTTTGAAATTTTGTTCAGCTAGCAGCAAGACTTGCAAGACGATTTTCAGTTTCAGATTAAGATTCTCCATCACGGAGTTTGATACCCTCACCTGGGAACTATTTCCAGAAACTTGAGGTTCTTGCAAAAAAATATAGCCTATGCTACTCGGGGTGAATGTAGCTTTCCAATAGTGAAATGATTTTGGAGATCGGCACAGTAGTTTTTGAGTTTATTCATTACAAACATACATAAAAATATTTCTTCTTTATAATAGTAGTGTAGATAAGTAATTCCTAGCTCAAGAAGTGCCTCATATAATGCAATTAGGCTATTTATACCTTGTCTCAGAATTATTCAGCTGTTAATCGAACGCGACCACTGAGAAGAACATATGTTCGGACAAACATCACAATCCTTCAATCTACCACTTCTTGCTTCATTTCGTAACTTGATTCCAACCGGAGCAACATATGTATGAAGTTAAAACTCACCTTATCACACTCTACATAATTTCTCAATATCAGAAGAGCATTATTTTCGGATATTGTTGTTGTTGTAGTGGATATTCTCGACCCAGTTTGAACTGGTAAGTATGAATAACTTGTCATCGAAGTTATCTGATAGGAGGTCCCGGAAAAAAAATGTTTCAATGATGTTGGACCAAAGCGAAAGGTGTGTTAGATGATGGTGTAGGATGAGTCAAACAGGAACTCCAAACATGTTTTATCGGTTGAGCTAACCCCGGTTTTCTTTTCGATGATCTAACCCTGTTGGGATCGGTAAATTATACAGATATTGTTATAATATATTTTAAGATGGACTGTGCAGAGAGTCATATGTCAAAAATTTTTGTCGGCTTTAAAGTCATCTGGGGGTTTCATGGGATTGGTTTTAAATTGCTTAAACTGGAAAAGTTATGTTAGGTTAGATTCTATAGGTGATACCCGAAACAATGCTTGCATTAAATTGGTATAGATAACTCCTCCTGTAGTTGGATTTCATGTATCGACAAAGCTATATGAACCCGTTACAAATCCGGTTAGGTGATTTATTTCGTTTAAAGTAACGATTCGAATTCACAAGTGTTTGGATCGGAGTGTCTTAGGGATCGGATCAGATGGAGGTTGATCAAGTTTTGTGAATGTTTGGAAAATAGGAAGTATTTATTTGTTTAAAGTCTTCCAGGTGATAGATCGCTAGGGAAATATCAAGGGAACTCCTAAACTCTAAGAAATATAGACATTTGTCTTGAGGGGTTAGTTATAAAAAAGAAGTCTCCAATAGGAATTTATAAAAACTAGTAAGTGGGGTTATACAAACATAAGTAGCTGTATGCATACCTCAATATAAAAATAAAACCAAACAACAATACCAATAAAAATCACAATCAATTCATAGAAATATGCACAAACAATTTTCGCAATTATAAATTCTCAGCATTCTTGCACAACACTGCGCACTTCATACAATTAATCACTATTCATTGCAAATGTCTGCTATTTACATTTATTAATGCACGCAAATATTTATATGCGTTGCTTACATCCCCTCCCCACTTCCCACCAACGGTTAATGTATTTTTTCATAAACTGCATTTCAATTGTAAATCAATTTATTTCACTTCAATTCACTTGAACCACAATCATTATTGCCTTCGAGCAGTATTTCGCTCACAATACATACAAATAAATGCATTTTCTCCTCATCTTAATTCACAAGGCAACAGGGCACAGTCGTGTTTACATTTGCGCTGGCTCGCCTGCATTTGATGGCCTGGTGGTTGCATTCCTGCTTCATCTTCGCCACAATTGCATTATTTATTATTACTGTTGTTGTTGCATCAATCTGCAAATAAAGCAATTTATATTGGCGCCACATCGACTTATTTATCTAGCATTCACTATTCACTAAGAGTATGCTTCTTAGCACACAGTAGCGATATTTCACACGTACAACGGTATATCTATACATGGATGTTTGTGTGTTTTTGTGAAATTTATGCAAATAGACGCACGTCACTCAACGCCAAACATTCGGGTAATGGCAACCCTTATCAACTGCAGCAACCCTAATAAGCATGCATTTCCCATTTTTTTCTGAATTTTGTTGAGGAAATATGTGTGTGTGTGTAGTTGAACGGTGTATGAAATCTAAGAAGCTGTTTGTTGAGGGTCGAGAAAAATGAGATGTGAGAAATTCAACATTCAAGTGGAAGTACTGACAGTAAAAGCATCATCATGTTATATTTATATTATGCAACTGACATTGACATGTGAGAAGCGCATTAAGGCAACAGTTAGAAAATAAGTGGTTGATTGCGAGAAAGCTTTTATGAAGTGTTTGAGCAGTTTCTGAGTGATCACACAATTTAAAGAAATTCGACTTAATTACTAAACTATTTTCTTTATACATAGTATATTATAAATACGTATTATAATTCGATCTGCAATAAATTATTTTTGTAATTAAAAGTAATTAATTATTGCTTAATGGTTTAATTATATGAAGTTTTTAACTTAGGGTTGCCAAGTGACGAAAAATGCAATGATTAAAGTAAATTTTGCTAGAAATAATATTGAAAATTCTTATTTAATAAGGCTATGACTTCAATATACTATGAATATCAACTCCATCACAGTTGGAATGAAATATATTTTTAGTAGGGTTGCCACCTATAGAAATATAAGAAGTTTCTTATAATTAAAAATTACTCTAAAGCCATTAATTTGACTTAGGGTATTTAAATTTAATACCAAAGTCGAATACTTTCGAAAAGAGTTGCCATATTATACAAATTCCACATATTTAAAGTGCTAAATATTATATTTTGGAATTTTGAGACTGGTTCGATAATATATATTAAGCATATATGTATAATATAATAATATATATGTATCTATGTATATCTGGAATTCTAGTGTAAACTTACTCACTCACTCTGTCACTAGAAGTTCTTTTAAATTCATCTAAGGTCATCTGCACTTTAAGAAGTCCTCTAATATAGGTCCACAGATCAATGAAAGTCTGTTCTAAAAATTTCCTGTATATTAGAACGAGTTGTAATAAAAATCTAAATATATATTTTTCTCATCAAAAGTACTACGTTAAGTTTTCTTAATCCCTCGAGAATGGAGGTACTTGGTATAGGAGTATTAGAACTAACCGAACACCTGGGTGTTTGATCTCAGAAGATAGATAAAGAGACTGAGAAGATAAAAACTAACCTAGAACTTCATGCAATTGTTGTGAGAAGTGAGTTATGGGGACGGAAGAGTTAAAGCAATATTCTCCTATGTTTGTATGTCTTGAGCTTTTAACTCTTACAAAGAGTAAACACGGGATTAGAAAAAAAGAAATATTTGAGATTTTTTATATAATTTAGTGCTGTCTCTATTACTATTTACATATCAAGCAGTAAAGCAATGACTTCGACAGGAATATTCCGAGAATTACTGGCACCTTATAAAAAGAAGGCACAATAGACCGTAGTTCACAGTGCGCTCCTCAAATAAAATCTATTTTATAAAAAGAGGTCAAGGTCAAAGAGTGTTTAATTTTGAAGTCTGAGTTGTGTCACTTCTTTTTGACTTCACACTTTTAGGAAATTTTTACTGCAACCGATATTGATGACAATTCTTCAACTGTTTCCAATGTCATTTCATTTACCTCGAATCGGTTTTCTGAAATCAGGTTTAGGTTCAGGTTAAACCATATTCCAAGATACTTACTCTGAATTTTTGGTGACCAAACCAAGACGTTGAATTTTCTGACGTGATGTGAGAAAATAAGCGCAATATATCCTTCATCTATATTTTTGTGCAACCAAAAACAAAAACTGTCGTCTAAATGTCATCGAAATCGCATTAATAATGAATTATAATCAAGGTACAAGGCACACAATGAACATACATATGTATTTTTAATTATTTACAAATGAAAACTCGTTACAGCTATTGTGTGGAGAAAATGTCACATTTCAAAGGAATTACTGAGACGAATTTCTGCAAACAATGCCAAAAGGATGCCAAGGCAGGCAAACAATGCCGAAACATGGCAGGTATGGCCACAGCTTCGAGTACGGCACATTGATGATGAAGGACGCATAGTTTCGATGAAGGTGAGTGTGTGTGTAGAGGAGAATTTTTCGGCATAATCATAAAAAAATATTTGAAATCGATATTGGCAGCTGTACAATTCAATCAACTGACTTTTTTGGCACTTATACAACAAATTGAAGAAGAAGAAGGAAGAACAAAGGGAGGAAACTCTCGACGGCATTGTTTTGGCTTACAAGTGACTTTTCATTTCAATTATTTGTTAGTTATTTTCCATTTTACTTTGTATTTGTACTTTATTGTATTGCGGTTATTAAAGCAACGTGTCTTGATGGTCAAGTTGAACAATAGAGACTGGCAGCGGGAAAAATCAATTCTTCCATCGAACCAGATGAGCTCGGTTTTGTTCGCCAAATCAATTTTATTGCTAGAAATTCATTTCGTAGGTACTTTTATTGCCTTTAACTTAGGTACTCATATGCCTGCATGTCTCTACATTTCTTTGTACGCATGTGAATTTTCCTCCTTGAACCTCCTGCCAGTATGTCTAGTGCGTACACTCGAGTTGCATAATGCGCTGCGGGCTGCAATTGTTTGCTTCCAAGGATGAAAAATCCTATATATTTGCCATATTGTTGTTGTCTCACCCCACTGCGCGCTTGTCATTGTTTCACCATTTGTTGCATTTATGAGCGTAGACAATCTTCGCATGTCTTCAAGTGCATTTCATTCCCTTTTCTTGTTCTAATGCTTCTTATATTAGTTTGTGATTTGAGTATGTCTCTGGGTCGCCGATTATTCTTTGAGTACTTTGAAGTATCGATGAATTATGGTAGAGATATTTACTCCAGCGTCCATGTGATATACAGATGTTTTCCTTCTTTGTGTCTTTTGTTGTCGTCAACATTTTTTATGTTATTAACAGTTACTTTTCATGTGACTTTCCACTTGAGAGATTCATTAGAAATCGCTTTAGTTTGAGGGGAATCAAATTAATTTGACATACTTTAGTGAAAATTAACAAAAACTCTGGGGTTCTTTTACGAAGTATAAATAATTTTCTATTTGCCAATACTCGGCTCATTACAGCAACAAATTCGTTCAGATGAATTCGGTAAAAGAGACTTTTGAGATTCCATATAAAATTGTGAAATCGCTTGCTATCACATCTGCACTTTATTATACCAGTCTTTATAATATATACCAGCTGTTTGTTCGATTCACCACTTTACAATATTTGCCGAATTTCTAAAAATTTACGAATTGGTGAGGTTACAGAAAATGATATACGGTAAAAAAATACCGTTAATCAGCTTAACGTTTTATACCAGTGTCAAAAAATTAAAAAGCAAAGAAATGTAAATGTAATCGAGGCGCTGTATTATTTGGCATGAAATGTATGAAATCAATGTCTAAAAGGGCAATTATTGGAGTGGCTTTTGCTCCATATGTGCATTTCTGATGTTTGAGTACCAGAGCGCATCACCTGAGATCATTCTCAGACCGAAAACTTCAGAAATGTCTTTTTGATGTAGCACTTACCTTTAAGTAAACTTCTGCTCTGCTGGGGGAAGTTATTGTATTTCTATAAAACTTAAACATTCAGTAAAGATTTCTTTAATTTATTCCGTGAAAATATTCCACATTATCATAAGTTAAACCCATGTAAATAATGAATAATCAAAACTTTTGTATAAAAGAAAACAAAAAAGTCTGGTCTATTCAACTTCTGGTTGGAGAAAAGCAATCAATTTATATAAAGTGTATTGCTAATCGAAAGTGGAAGGGAGCATTAAACCAAACCTCACATCAAGACACTCCTAAACACAAAAAAATATCACCCACTTAAGCAATCAATAATGATATATGAAGAGCTGTCGAAGAAGCTGCTATTGCTTCCCTTCGCGACTTACAGTGATAAAGTAAAGTCAAATCAAATCCACACTCGTCGAAGGAACATTTTCAAAAAGCCCTCGCAGTAAACTAGCTAGCTACTCTGGCATATTTTGCAAGCACTTCAAAAACAAATTTGCCATATTGATTGCAAATCCTGAAAGTGGCAAAAAATGTCTTTTCCAAAAAAAACGTGACATTCAACAAAAACTGTGTCAATTTTTCTTTGATTTATGAATCTCTTTAATATTTGTTGTAGAGACAAACGCAAGAAAGTACCACAGTAGCGCACGCAGAAATTAACAAAACACATTCACATAAATAAAAAAGAGGAAAACGAAGTGGGAGTGACAGTGAAAGCCTCAGCGCGCACGTATACAAGTGCAAATGTCCTTTTAATGGCGCTGTGTCATCATCATCACAATCTCCAGCGACTGACTCACATACGAGCATGAAAAAAGGCGGCATGCCACCAACAAATATGATTTATGTGCATGCGTGCGACTGGCCGGATGGGTGAGTTGACTTTGCTTGTTTGTCACAAAAGTGTCGCCACGCAGAAATATATTTTTTCCGTGCACCTCGCAGGAAGAAAGTAATTTTTTTGTTAGGCAACCGCAACATTTAAAGCTACACAAGCACTCGGCGCCCAAAAGCATGCTTCATTTATGCGCATATCCGCATTTAGCGGAAGTCGACGTGTGAGTGCGTGTGCGCCTTCGATGGTTTCCGGCTGGCGCATGTTTTTTCTTGAAGTTAAACACATATATATACAAACACATTGACGCGTAAGGCATATCGCGAAGTTTTCATTTATTTGTTTGTCCCTCAGGCTAATGACAATTTTTCATTTCATTTGCTCTTCCGCACTCTGCCCGCTTGCCTATCCTTAGCTCATACGCATCTTCATGTGTCTTCTGAATTTTTCTGTTTACTTTGCGTTTTCTCGATAATGGCAGCGCTAATGATAATTTATATGTTTTGACAATATTTCACCGTGTGAAAGTGTATGAAGTATATGCGTTTGTACTCCACTATAAGTCTACACATATGTATGAATATATCTATAAATTATTTGCTATCTTGTAATTTATGATGTGTAGATTTTGATTATGATTTAATATTAATGTATTTTCTATTTAAAAAATACTCAAACATACATGCATTGGTGTGTGAGGTCATGTGACTTGTTAAATATTTAAGATGAGTAATGGTACTAAATTAAGTACATTGCTTACCTTGCAGTTTAAATTTACTTAATCTATTAATTGACCTGAATTTCTTAAGCTTATCGATCGGAATTTAATCGGATTATCAAAATATTTCATTCGCTTCGCTGGATGTATAATATGCACTTCGACGCCCACAAAATAATTTTAAGTGTTGGTATAGAAGTGAGGGCATTAGCATTAAAATTTATTTCAAAACATTATCAAATGGCATGGAAGAGTAAACTTATTAAAGAAAAACGAGTTCCCTAGTCCAAGCGAGATATTTTAATTGTTGTTAGTATAATTGGAGTTAGATCCTGTAGCTGATTCCCATGAAGATAATTCACTCAAAATTCATAAATACATTTCAGAAAACTGCAGTAGCTGGATCTCACGTTTCAACAAAGCGCTTTGAACCCGTCACAAAATTGTTCCTTTTATTTACATTTCCGTTATATCAAGTGGGCTTAGTTCTGAAAAGTGAACAAGAAAGTTTAGAGATGATTCCACCAAGAATTTCAGGCAAGAACTTCTATATTTAGGGAAAACTTAGTATAGAAACTAAGGATTTTCATGGAGAGAGAGAGTGTTGCTAAGAGAGTATAATAATTTTGCTCACACAATGGTTGTTTGTAACACCTAAAACAAAAAGAGTTAGATATAGAGTAATTTACATATACCAATGTGATCAGAGTGATGAGAAGATTTGAAATCCGGATATCTGTCCGTCCGTCCGTCTGTGCAAGCTGTAACTTGAGTGAAAATTGATCTTGATGAAATTAGGTTTTTTGTACATATCTCGTAAATTACTAGAGCTATATCAACCAAACTCTCTCTTTTACTACCTTATACAGTCCAAAAATGGCGGAAATCGGATAATAACCACGCCTACCTCCTATACAAAGGTTATGTTGAAAACTAGTAAAAATGCTTTAATTCAGTAAAGGAAAACACCAGAAATCTTAAATTTCAATATATACTTGGATTTTACAGAAGTGCTGCACTCAAATTAGTATACAAAAATTTAAATGGGTGTGGCTTCGCCCACAGAATTAAATGAAATTCGATTCGTAATATTTTCCTGGCGTCCCAATAATATGTTATGAAAATAGGACAAATCGGTTCACAACCACGCTGAATCGTTCACTTTACAATATATAAAGTAAGCACTAGTGAAGATATCGGAACAGAACTTGGCACAAATACTGCATTTATAGAGCGGCATCAACCTTCTAAATATCAGCGAAATCGGACCATAAATCTTTAAGGACCCATGTATCGAACATGGGGGCCTCAGTGCTTACAATAAAATTTTTACCGATATTTTGAAAAAATTCAGAGCGAATTTTTTCATCTAATAATATGTCGCCGTGTTCAAATCAGTGAAATCGGATCATAACTTCCCCTAGCTCCCATATAACTAATATGTGGGGTTTCAAACTTTCAATGGACTTTATGAGCAATATACATATGTATATATATGTCGAATATGTGGTCCAAATTGTATGAGAGTATAAAATGTTCGGTTACACCCGAGCTTAGGCCTTCCTTACTTGTTCCAGTTTATTTCTTTAAGTTGAAAGCTTAAACAATGCCCCCTATTAAGTATGACTTGTGGACCACACAATGTTTCATGGTCTTCGAGTAGTCACTTTTTCGTCATTTCACTCAAAAACTGCTGATTTTATACTTCGAATAACCTTAACTTGAGAATAATTATACATATCCTTCAATATTAATATTACAGACCAATAAAAACCTTTACCTTCTGATAAAGAACTAGACATATATTTTCTACTGTAAATATATTTCCCTCGGGTAATACATAGCACTCCAGTTATATGTACATATATAGATACCTTGTATACACCAAAGATTTATTGTTGACAGTTAGGGATAGATAACTACTGCTAATTACACAGGTTGCAAGCAAATAATATACAATGAATTTGAATTATGACACAAAATTGGAATATGCAACAAAGTAATTACACTTTCTATGATCAATAAATACTTACAATACATAATCATAATAATAACATACTTTGATAAAATATGATACAAGGCGGCAAAGAGTGGCGCTTTATGAGCAAACATCAAAGGTGAATGGGCAGGAAGAGAGGCGTACAGGATTTGGAGCGATGTCCTGCTGCTAAGGTGCTTATGCCGGCTATTTAGCGAGAAAATAAGGTTGCTATTAAGGGCGAAACTGAAGACAGCAAAGACCGCCGTTGAAAGTGAGGGTAGTTCTGGGCAATATAAGGAGTGAGTGTATGTCGTTGAATTATTTATGCGCACGAAAGGCGGTTGCTGCCCATTTAATTTCGTAAGCGAATGCCACACAAAAGTAACTAAAGCAACGAAGGGCGGAGAGGGGAGCATAGGAAATCATAGCAGAGCGCGCATTTGACGACGTAAAATTATTAGTTTCTGCTGGCAACAACAATAACTACTGTTGAAGTACTTACGTTGTTGTTGTAGCAAAAGTAGATTTCCATCAGATATTTCAATATCAAAAGGTAGCGAAGAATTGTGGCATGAAAGCTTATTTGCCTCGTCGCAAATATGCTTCATAGACTTATATTGCCATGGAAAAGGTGCACAACAACACCAATAATCATTAAATAATATACGTAGTATTTGACAAGCTCGACGAACTCTTGACAGTATTTGAGTTGTAGATCTCTTCGGTGATAAGTATGATTTGTAAAAATTGCAAAAATTTGTGTACAGTCACGGGGTAAATAATTGTCAGGTATTGTATAACGGAAATATAGAGTGAAGAAGCAAAAAATAATGAAGCAAGCTTTAATGCGATGGGCTAATAAATATTTGGAGGTATTACGTGGGTTACTATTTAAGTTCTTATGACTCTACCAAACTCTTTTTATGACTCTACCAAATATCCAATATACTCGACCATGTTCTGAAAGTAATGTAATCTCCTCAAATCACAAATAATGTGGTCACTACTTTTTAAGTGAAATGTGGCAACTGTCAAAGTCACAAAAAAATGTCGCTATCTTGCAGAGAAACTTGTTAAATTCAATCAGCTGAAATGTTTCGACTCTAATCTTACTCTTCCAAGACTTCCTTTCATATAATCTCAATTGAAAACAAAACAAAAAAAAAAACACCAAAAAGAGCTTAACTCAGACCAACCTACGTAAGTTAAGTGTTAAGCAACTGAAGACTGCTCACTCCAAAAATTCATGCCGAAAAAAGAAATTCAATTTATTGGCGGCCAAATATTTTTTCTTAGAGTTTAGCATACCACCCTCGCCTACTACAAAGCTTTCCCATCATTACTTACGGACTTTTGTGTTCTTGTATAGGGAAACCTCCAAAAATGAGCAGAAAACTGTAAAGAGCCAAGGAAAATTGCAAAAATTTATGCTAACTGAAGAGCTTGCCTCAAGTAGATACTCGAGCTGTCAAGGAAAGAAGTCGTTCGCTGTGTGAAAAGTATTTACACATAACGGCTGTCAATTCCCAATACGACAGTGGTAACATGCCATCGACAGACAACAACTGATGTCAAACACGCCACACGCACCAGCAATGTTCAACGGTGTTTTTTTGTTGCAAATTTTCATGAAGGGTGTGTCGAAATGGTGGGATCTTTGAATTTGCTAAAGACATTCTTTTGAAAATTTCTTAATTTTAAGAAGTGATTCATAAACTGTTGAAACCCCGTAACGATGTTTGAACCTTGGAATGTGGTTATCTTAAGATTCATAAAATTGTAAATATATTCGGAATAAGAGGACATTGGATTTGATAATTAAGTCAGCATTTTTCCAATCTGTCAATTTTGATTCAGAAGATATTCATATTTTCTCTTCTGTGGGAGTTCCAGTGAGTTTCTTGTTTCAGAAAACTGTTTCAAGGGTGAAGATCTAGTATAAGCTTCACAAGAGTCGGAATATAATTCCAAAAGAGATGGATTTCTTTCAACAAAAACTGACGAGAGGCTAGCTTATAACATTTGGGGCTTCTCTGGGTCTTTCGTTAGCTGATTTTGATATTTCAAATATTACTCCCGGCACTTCAAATATAATGAGCTCATCTCCAGACACCCTTTATTGTAACTCAATGCCGTAGTAACTTAGCCGCTAAGGTACCATCCTCAAAACGTGTGGCTTGGGTGTTTTCGGACGTGGACGTTGGTGCGCGTGCCGCAGCCACGTTTTGAATTAATTCTATTTGGATATTTGGTTAACGCTATGCTAATGACAATGACACAGAAAGCGCTCACCGTGCCACTTCGCCTGTAAATTTGTATGTGTGTGTGTACCGTTACACTAAGTGTGTGATTGCATGTGCCGACTTGTGGCATAACGACAGCATAATTCAAAAATTTCATTCAAAAACATGACGTTTTCATTTTATTTTATTAATAACTTCAATCTTCAATGTGGCGAGCAGAGTGGAAAAACAGAGAGGGGAGTAGATAGTACTCACGCGTGAAGCGCCGATGAACGCTTAGAAAGGATGTGCCACTCTATGAGTGTATGTGTATGTGTGTGAGTGCAGTCCAATTTGTTTTTCCGCATTTTCAACACATTTTTCATTTCCACTATTTTTTTGTTTTTTTTTTTTTGCTGGTTCGTTGCCTCGTGTAGGGTTCGTGCTTTTGTCTTGAGTGTGGAGAAATTAATTATGTTGAAAATGCAACAATTGCTGGCGCACATTGGCATTATAGGGCACGCATGAGCAGTTGCTATTGTTATTGTAAAAGTAATTGTTGTTGTTGTAATAGTAACTTATTGTTGTTGTAGCAATCGCTGACTTTCGTTGTGTTGGGGTGGCGCACCCTCATTTCAAAGTTACATTTGTAAAATTATATTTCGGAGGATCAAAATTATTATTATATTTATATTACACTAATACAAGCACACAAATACACATATATACAAACATATATATTTGTATATATTTGTTGAAAAATTATTTTTGAACAGTTTTGTATGTTGTACAATTCGTGGAAAATTGTAATTATCTGTTAGTACACAGAAACTCTTCAATAAATAGTAAAAGCATTGAGGCACACACGCGTTGCACGATGCAGGCACAGCGTCACACGCACACACACCCACAGAGCGGCATAGAGTCCTTTCGACACGCGCTTATTTGTATGCAATTACATTTGAGTGTCATTATTACTCATTTGTTGTTTGTTGCTTAGTTGTTGTTGCTCAGTGTAGCATAAAATTGCACGAGAATAGAAAAGTGTGGCTTCAACTGCGTGTGGCACAAACCCCTTGCAACTGCTATGAGTACTCTACTATCTTCGTAATAAAACTTACATTTTGTAGGAAAAAAAACCGTTATACATAAATGTGAGTGTGAGTTTTATAGCTTTACCGATGTGCGCAATTTATTGCGGTCGCGCTCGTCATCGGTTGGCAGCAATCAACCAATAGCCATCAGTGTCA
The DNA here is from genome assembly GCF_028554725.1 of Zeugodacus cucurbitae. NCBI lineage: Eukaryota > Metazoa > Arthropoda > Insecta > Diptera > Tephritidae > Zeugodacus > Zeugodacus cucurbitae. The sequence continues at coordinate 68,390,224 of NC_071669.1, forward strand.
GTGGATTTGGCAACTCGCATGTCTACCATAAATCCTCAAGGGAACATCAGCATATGGTTGTTGTTATGTAGGTGAGGGGGAACACTCACAGTAGAAGGGGACATATGAATAATAATGTTATTCAGTGCTTCGAGTGCTACGAGTACTTGGTAAAAGGGTGCTGGCTGAGCATCACTAATCGTTGAAAAATTTGTTACTTCGCTGATTGATAGTTGTTAACATCTTCTGTTAATCACATGACTGTTAAGTAAGTAATTAAATGTGTTTACAAATGGTTGTATTCAATAAACATATTTACGTGTTTCAAGTATTTAAGGGAGTTCAGTACATTTATTATTAGCAGATTTGAGTAGATCAATTTTCTATTTGCCGCGTTTCAACTCTGTGTTTACGATCAAAAAGTAGTTTAAATACTTTCATACTTTTTGTTTGTAGTATTTCTTAGGTTAGTATTTTTTGGTTCTTTACTTTGTTCTATTTTCAATAACAATTTTTGAAAAAAAAAACAAGGCTATCTTAAAGCCTTTGTGATATACTTATAGTATACAGTTATGGGGTCAATGGGAATGAGTTTTATCAGACCACAAGTCAATGGTCGCTGTAAAGCAGTTGCCGAAACTGAGGTATATTTTGAAACAATTTACTAATATTACTAAAATCTTTTCTTTTTATGGCATACAAATTTAATAACACTTCACAACTCTCGGCTGTGTATTTGAGCCAACTTATTTTTTCCGGAAGATTAAGTCATAGGTAAAAAACATGTACTCTCCGATTTTTGAAGATAGCCCCCAAAATCGAAATATTTGCCCTCGAAGTTCGAAAACAAGCATTATGCCTTGAAAAGCATATATAGTTAGAGGATATAGTTAGTAAAAATTCTACTCTAAAAAAGTCGATATTGCCGTATAGTGTAATGAAATCAAGTTTTACAAATGAAAATTATGTTTCGGCGACACAAGGACCATCCTGTTATTCAGCAATAAGAATTCTCTGAGCAGCCAAAAGAGATAACTTTGTTGAGGGATTAATTGAAAACCAAAGAGCAAAGACCCAACAACTGTCGGACTATTTACGAGTGAGTATTGAAGAAAAAATAAATAATTATAATAGCGAGCCCTTCCTTTTGATCACCCATGTACTATCAGATATAGTCTTATTAGTATATTTATTAGGAACCATTTCAAATCTCTAAAAATGGACTATAATCCACAATCGACTTTTTGGTACACAATCTTATTACATTCGATGATACAGATGTACAGTGGAACTTCTCTAACTCGAATCACCATAATCCACAAAAAAATTTCGAGTTAGAGAAGTTTTTATTAAAACATTATTTTTTAAAAGGCTGATATATTTGCTTCACATGTAGTTTTATGAACATTAGTTTAGATTAGATTATATAGTGAAGATTGCACCGCGACCTAAGCTCTTTGTGCCCTCTCCAGTTATCACAGCACCCCCTTCAACCCCGTCACGTTAAGAAATCTTAACAGTGTTGCAGGGCTGATGCATGCTATACTTCCTCTTTGGGGATATAGAGCCCCAATTGTCTGCCCCTTTCCTTCGCCATCGCCGGGCAGTTAAGGAGTAAGTGCTCTGGTGTCTCCGTCTCCGAAACACAGAATCCGCGGCCTTCCTTGCCAGTTGGTCCGCGAGTTCATTTCCCTGTATGCCTTTGTGCCATGAAACCCAAATCAGGGTTATGCTGTTGTTGTTGCAAATCCTATTCAAAATATCTATGCAGTCCATGACCAGTCCCGAGTCCACTTCGAAGGATGATATTGCCTGGTGAGCTGCTTGGCTATCGCTGATAATGGCTATGCGCTCATTATGGTAGCCCCTGTATAATATTACCTCTGCACACTTGGAAATGGCATAGACTTCAGCTTGGAAAATGCTGGGGAATTGACCCACGGATAAAGACAAAGAGGCGTGGCCCGTTATCCCGGCGCCTATGCCAACTGCTGTCTTTATGAACATACTTTAAAAGGTTTATTTTGTAATTTTGTTTTTTGCAATTTGCTATTATTTGGCACTTGCCGTCTGTATCCCATGCCTTCGATAGTAAAATTATAAAAATTGTATCTTGTCATGGACGAAAAGTTTGATTTATGGAAAGAAATTTGTATGAAATTTGACCATTTGGCAATAGAATTGCCACTTCAGAAGTTTGAGTTATGGAAGTTCCACTGTAATTCATTTAGAACTCGCTGGAACTATTTTACAACCCAAACATAATATTAAAATTTCCATTGTTCGCTTATACTTGTTCGTTTATTCTCGCCCTATTAAACAATCAAACACCGTCAAGTTATACACAGCAACACACATAATTAAATTCACTACAACAACTTAAAGAACACCTAAATTATTCAAAACCACTACCAAATTGCGTAGAATGCTTGTATTTTAAATAATATTTGCTCACGCTGCGTAAAGTTCTGTAAATGTAGACAAGTGCGAGCTGAGAAGAAAAACAAAGAAGCGAAAGTAAGGAGAGTAGGCAACTTTTAGTTGCTGACATTTTACAGATTCAAGCAATCACTGCTGTGTCCATACAACAAACACTGACACCGCAACAACGCCCCTTCGCCATTCATTTTGTTGCAAAACATTAACGGGCACATTAACGCAGCAGCGACCACAAAACGGCGTAGACAAGAATAACAACAACAACAATGAAGACAATAATAAGTTAGAAACACTCGGCGATGATAATGTCAAATAGCAATGCAGGTAATGACAGTCAGTAACTGAAAACAACAACCAACATACACAGACGCACTTAGAAGATAGCAGTGAAGTCACTGAAGGAATCTGCTTGTGCCAGAAGGAAGGAAGGAAGAAGTGAATATTGTGGTATTTAGATTTTTTGTTGACATTTATAGCCCCAGACCCTGTGGTCCATTACCTTGTGGTCGCCAGACACACACATACACACAAACTCACATTGCGTACTCGGAATTTATGGCATTAATAAATTTCCATAATTTCGCAACAAAATACAGGCGTCAATGTACCACAACGACCCGCGGCAGCATCGCATTTCCGCCGCAATCCTCCAGTGACACATTTTTCTTGCGCCATAAAGAAGTTCAAACCGCAAGTTGCTCTCTATTGAGGGTGTTTGGAGTTAGGTGGGCACTGGCGCTTCCAGGCGAAGTTGTTAAGTGAATTTTTCAAAATTTTTATTATTTTTTTTTAAGCGCTGATTTATCTGCGTCGAATATTACTGCGAAGACATTATGTGGCTTTTCTGAATTCCCTCCTCGTCTGTTCTTCTGCTTGGAATGACTACTGCCGCAGGACTTTTCTCTCGGTGTCTTAGGAATATAAATTAACTGCGTATGCTGTGCAACGCTGCATAGTTGTAACGGCATAATTTTAATATTTCTGTGTAATTTGTATTATTCATTTCTTAATAGAAGTACTTATTTTGTGCTCTGTTTAATCTATTTTGCTCTGCCCAGGCTCACCATGTAATTATAAATATACATATTTCATTTGATGCTCGCTCTGAAGTAATAATAATTGATGATTATAATTAATGCCATATATCTCCTTCTCTTTTCACTCTCTTTCTCATATTCTGAATTATAGCCATTCTAAAAATATTCGAAACATACTTCTCTTGACACAATTCAAAGGATATTTGGATGACGAAGCCACACCAACTAGTAATTTTTGACAGAGAGTTTTTCTTTCTAGGTCAGGCGTGTCTTTTGAAGCAGTTTATTAATTTTTCTTTCAAAAGAGGCTTTATATTTTCATTATCAACGCTTTTAGGTCAGCAGATATGTTTCTACAATCAGAGATAGAGATTAAAATATGTCAGCTACGACTGAGAGTTCATAAGTTACGTCACTCTAGCTGTATGTGATTGCGGATTTTTATACAGCAAAAACAGAACAATATAAAGAAGAAATCTTTTTTGATTTTCCATTTTCTTCGAATAACAAATGACTAACTTTAATTTCAAGTTAAATATTATTAAATTAAACAAAAGTAAATTTGGTTAATTGCTTTTTATTACCAGTAACCAAAGATTATTAATTCAGGTACATAATAATTTATCATCATCATTCGCACAACCACATTCACCAATCCCAGTCATTACTTATGAGTAATTTTAATCCAAGAAAGCCTCCTTTATATAATCCACCATTCTGCGGTGTAAAGTACATTCAGAGTTATCACTATCCCTATTTATTCGCCGTTCTTCAAGTTTCTCTTGCAACGCTTGCGCCACCAACAGGTCGAGTAGCGCCTTCTGTTCTTCTTCGGGCAGAACAAAATCGTATTCAGCGAATTCATCGATATCTTCTAAGCTCATCTTAGTTTTGGTTTTCTTAGTTAATTTTCGAAATTTATTTTTACAGCAACTCTCCGCACTCGTAGCGAACTCTGAAGAGACTGAAAATAACTTAAAAATTTGCGTTGCTTTTAAAGCGCAGAAAGAAGGTAGAATCTACATATGTGTTACTAAGCATCATGGTACGGATAATAGTGATTAGCATAATACTTTTTCCGCGAATCCTGGTAATTTGTGTAAACTGGTTTTCGGGAGTGTCCCAAGTGCAGACTTTTATTGTCTAAGTTATTAATGCAAATATTTGTTTTGTTTATCTTATCTTTTCATTTATGTACAGGCCTAAGTCTTATAAATGGTTTTTGCATTCTTGGAACCGCTAATGATTATATATTCCTGGGAAAACAATGTATTCCTGCGCAAAATGGCAACACACGTGAAGTATCTAATTTTCCGAGTTATTAAATTGTGATAATAGTGAGTTTAAAAGAGAAAGACTACCTCCATCCACCATTTAACTGTGCTTCCACATTTTAAATATTTTGAGGGAGTTTGTCACAGAAACAATCGTTTTGTGCGAAAATAATGATTTACTTAGAAGAGATTGATTTCTTCTAGAAAATAATTAAAAGATCTAGAATGAGGCTGAGAAATATTTTTGTTAGAAACTGTCTTTTGTAAGCCGTAATTAAACTTAGGTTGTCAATCCGAGTAAAATTCTAAGAGATATACTCTTTGGAAGTTCCGTCCATCAGGCCACATGTTGGAATGTAAAACTTCAAACGCGATATCTCGAAAAGTTGTTAGACCATTTTGTTCAAATTTTACACACATCTTGAGGATAAAATTATCTATTTAACGAACGAACAAATTTTTATTTTTTTTTTATACTCTCGCATCAAAGGAAAATATCTCTCTTCCGATTTTTTGCTTTTTATTCAATGCTTTATAAAAAGTGTTACAGTGATCGAATTTAGTTCAAATATGTGCCGTTTCGTTCGATAATCTGTTACCATCTAGACGGTAACTTTATAATACCCCCTAGTAGAAGCCCCCCTCCTTATTTGCGAAGAATCTGGATAGCCATTTTTCACAAGCTTCTTTCGAGTTCAACTTTACACCAACAAGGGCGTTCGCCATGAACAGGAACAGATGGGCTATATGGTGGATGCAATAAAACCTTCTATCCGAGCTTTCGTAGCTTCTGACGAGTCATCAACGAAGTGTGCGACAACTGGCGTTGTCCTGGTGGAACCCTTTCTGTTGGCCAATTCTGGACGCTTCTGGTCGATAGGTTACTTCAAGCGGTACAGTTGTTCGCAGTAGATGGTAGAATTAAGCGTCTGGCCATATGGGAGCAGCTCATAGTGGATGATTCCCTTCCAATTCCACCAAACACACAGCAAAAACTTCCTAGCCATCAATCGCGGCTTGGCCACTGTTTGGGAAGATTCACCAGCCTTCGATCACGATTGTTTTCGCTTGATATTGTCGTATGTGGTCCATTTCCGTCGCCAGTCACCATCCGCTTCAAAAATGGGTCGAGTTCGTTCCGCTTCTGCAGCATATCGCAGGCGTTGATTCGGCCCAGAAGGTTTTTTTGCATCAAATCATGCGGCACCCAAACACCAAGCTTTTTTGTGTATCCAGCCTTCTGCAGATGTTTTAAAATGGTTTGGTGGCTAACTCCCATCTCCTGGGCGGTGTCACGAGATGCCACATGTCGGTCTAACTTGATGTTTTCCATGATTTGATCGGTATTCCTCGTCACAGGTTTTCCGCCGGCTGGCTTATCCATGGTGTCGTTTTCACCCGCTCTGAATCGTCGAAACCATTCCTCCGCAGTTCGAAGTGATAGAGTACCATTCCCCAAAACTAAATTAATCTCACGGAACGTTTCTTTAGCGGATTTACCTTTAAAGAATGAAATCTTTAAAATGGCGCGAATTTAGGCATTAGTGAACTCCATTTTTACACGTTTATAACTGTTGAACGCAATATAAAAACTAATCATGCATAGGGTTGTTATTTAGGTTATGTCAAGACTTTTCAAAGATGTATAATATTTTTTTTGCACATATCTCGTAAACTATTAAAGCTATATCAACCAAACTCTCTAGAGGATTTACCTTTGGACTTTTCCTTAAACAATCTAAAAATGGAGGAAATCTGATTATAACCATACCCAACTCCCACACAAAGGTTATGTTGAAAACTACTAAAAATGTTTTAATTCAGTAAGGAAAAACACCAGAAACCTTAAATTTTATGTGCCAATAAAGGCACAGAAGGACATAGCTCAAATTTTTATACAAAATGTTAAATGGGCGTGGCGCCGTCCACTTATGGGTCAAAACCCATATTTCAGAAACTACTCGACGAATTTCAACGAAATTGGGTCCGTATCATTATTTTGGCATAAACAGTTTGAAAATTAACGAAATCGGTTCACAACCACGCCTATTTTCCTTATACCACATTTTTAAGGTCCATATGATTGTGATGGCAAGTGTCATAAGCTGATCTTCAATTTTTTTGCTCAAAAATATAAAATATTATATATTTGATCCTTTATTATAAGTTCCAAAATTAAATTATTAAGTTTTTAGTGTGAAAATTAAATAGGATCACCCTGTACACATTAGAAATACAACCGAACGATTCCAGTGAACGATAAAAACAAAAAAAATAAACTAATTATTTGTTGTACTTAAACATAAATAATTTATTAAAATATATTCATCATAATATAAAAAAATTGTTGCTAAATGTACTGAACACTAGTTTACTGGCTTTAAAAAAATAATGAATTTCAATATTTATAATACTGATTCACCCTTTGAATAAGCTAACATCCTTCAAGTAAGCTTCGTGAAGATAAGCTTTCAAGTCGTCGTATTTTCCGCATGTTGTCTGTTCATCAGCTGAAATCGTCGATTCCACTTTTTTGTTGCTTTTCAATTCCTGCTGTTCGACCTTTTCTAAGAACATCTGCGCCAGTAATGCGGCAAACATAGTACCGCTACTTTTCTCCTCGCCTTCATTGTAATATTTACTAACCTCAGCTTGGTGGGTGGCGTGCTCAGAGTTGTAAGACATCTTTTCGTATATAAAATATTAATATTTTTCAATATTCTTGAACCTCTCTGAGTGCTATATGGCAGATCTAGTACGATAGACTGTTACTAAATTTCAGTTTTAGCTAAGCTTATAATATAAAGGCAACAGGTAGAATGGTAACAACCTCAGTTATGACAGGCAACAATTATTTATTTATTTATTAAGATAAGAAGTTTTAAAGGTTGGCGCTATCAGTGGCAGGTAAAAGAATAATTACTAAGTAGAGAAAACAAAAGATATCCATGAATAATTTATGCAAACAATGTAGGTGAGAATGTTTGTAGAAGATTAGCGCATTGAGAAGATTAATATTTAGTTTCAAGTGAAGACTCAGGTTTACAAAGATTTTCAATATGTTGCACATGTGTTCAGACAAGGTAAAGATTTGTTAAATTTTCACCATTCAACAGTAAATAGTAAAAAAAGTTAGTGTGTGGAAGTGGTGAAGATTGTAAAAAATCTATGCAAATTATCACATTTATTGCAATGTGGCCCGGCACTCACTTACTGCATGATTCGAACCATAGTGTTGAGGGAAAAGTAAATAAAAACGCGATCTAAAGTCTGGCAAACAAAGATGTTTAAAGATATATTCATTTTAATGTATGTTAAACGGAGAAGCTATCTAAAAATCATTTGCACTGAATACTTGAGTTACAATCATAGTCTCTTTAAATGACGAAATTCGGGAGACACATATCCTCGAGAATTAAGGTAAAATGTAATTGGTTGACTGATTTCTGAAAACAGTGTTTTTTATCGTTGTTGTAACGAGTTTCCATTTTTGATCTGAACCGTATGATACCCAAATATATCAGTCCTATGAAAAATATTAGTTTTTGACATTGTTCTTTCGAAAGATATCGGTCTTCAAGTAGTTTTGAACTATTATATGGAAAGATGTTATTGTCAACGCAAGAAATTAAGGTGCTATAAGTAGTAAAAACATTTGCCCCATAATTTTTCGTCGACTTCTTTCATTATCAAAAAAATCTTTATAGAAATTTTGTTATGGTAAGAGTAAAAAACAAGTAAGGTTGGGCTAAGTTCGGGAACATTTTATACTCTCGCAATTTATTTATTTAACTTTATTAATATTATATAATACACAATTTCACCCACATATTCGTCATATATATTGTATAAAGTCCATTGAAAGTTGGAAACCCTAATATTAGGTTAGAAGCACCGAGGTCCTCATGTTCGATATATGGGGCCTTGAAGACCTATGATCCGATTTCGGTGATTTTTAGAATGGGGCTGCCACACTATAAACATAGTATTTGTGCAAAGTTTTGCTCCGATATCTTCACTAGTGCTTACTTTACATATAGTAAAGTAAACGATTCAGATCGTCTTCAAAGTTCTGGTATATAGGAAGTAGGCGTGGTTGTGAACCGATTTGGCCTATTTTCACAAAATATCAATAGGAGGTAAAGAAACTATTACAAACCAAGTTTCATTGAAATCGGTCGAGTAGTTCCTGAGATATGGTTTTTGACCCATAAGTGGACGACGCCACGCCCATTTTCCATTTTGTAAAAAATCTGAGTGCAGCTTCCATCTGCCATTTCTTATGTGAAATTTAGCGTTTTTGACGTTTTTCGTTAGTGAGTTAAATCACTTTTAGTAATTTTCAACCAAACCTTTGTATGGGAGCTGGGCGTGGTTATTATCCGATTTCTTTAATTTTAGGACTGTATTAAGAAGCCATGGGGTCATATGTAGAAGTTCACGCAAGTGAGGAAAGTTTCTGATTGCCATTCACTTGGGAGTGGCCAGGAACGATTCTTTTGCATATGACTCAAGCAGCTCACGACTTCCGGTTTTAGACCAAGTATCCCCTGGGTAGCTAACAGACATCCGTTTGGAGGCGAGCTAAAGTGAGAAGGCGAAGCCCGCTTGTGCGGTTGTGCGTAGGGCTTGGGACCCACCACATAAAAACGAATAACCAGTGAATAAGAAACACAGGCATTATGGAGGGAACACTTCTCCGACCTGCTCAATGGCAGTGAAAGTACAACACCAGGAGATGGCGAACCCGATTCCCCAATTGATGACGATGGAATAGATGTTCCATTACCCGACCATGAAGAAATTCGAATAGCAATTACCCGCTTGAAGAACAACAAAGCGGCGGGGGCCGATGGATTACCGGCCGAGCTATTCAAATACGGCGGCGAAGAACTGATAAGGTGCATGCATCAACTTCTTTGTAGAATATGGTCGGAAGAAAGCATGCCTGACGATTGGAATCTTAGTGTGCTCTGCCCAATCCATAAGAAGGGAGACCCCACAATCTGCGCCAACTACCGTGGTATAAGTCTCCTCAATATCGCATATAAGGTTTTGTCGAGCGTATTGTGTGAAAGACTAAAGCCCACCGTCAACGAACTGATTGGACCTTATCAGTGTGGCTTTAGACCTGGAAAATCTACAATGGACCAGATATTCACCATGCGCCAAATCTTGGAAAAGACCCGAGAGAGAAGAATCGATACCCACCATCTTTTTATCGATTTTAAAGCTGCCTTCGATAGCACGAAAAGGAGCTGCCTTTATGCCGCGATGTCTGAATTTGGTATCCCTGCAAAACTAATACGGCTATGTAAGCTGACGTTGAGCAACACCAAAAGCTCCGTCAGGATCGGGAAGGACCTCTCCGAGCCGTTCGATACCAAACGAGGCTTCAGACAGGGTGACTCACTATCGTGCGACTTCTTCAATCTATTGCTGGAAAAAATAATACGAGCTGCAGAACTAAATAGAGAGGGTACAATCTTCTACAAGAGTGTACAGCTCCTGGCGTATGCCGATGATATTGATATCATCGGAAGCAACAACCGCGCCGTTTGTTCTGCGTTTTCCAGACTAGATAAAGAAGCGAAGCGTATGGGTCTGGTGGTGAATGAGGACAAGACGAAATATCTCCTGTCATCAAACAAACAGTCAGCGCACTCGCGTCTTGGCTCCCACGTCACTGTTGACAGTCATAACTTTGAAGTTGTAGATAATTTCGTTTATCTGGGAACCAGCATTAACAACACCAACAATGTCAGCCTTGAAATCCAACGCAGAATCACTCTTGCCAACAGGTGCTACTTTGGACTGAGTAGGCAATTGAAAAGTAAAGTCCTCTCTCGACGAACCAAAATCAAACTCTATAAGTCGCTCATTATTCCCGTCCTGATGTATGGCGCTGAAGCGTGGACGATGACAACATCCGATGAGACGACTCTTGGGGTTTTCGAGAGAAAGGTTTTGCGCAAGATTTATGGTCCTCTAAACATTGGCAACGGCGAATACCGCAGACGATGGAACGATGAGCTGTACGATTTATACGACGACATTGACATAGTTCAGCGAATAAAAAGACAGCGGCTACGCTGGCTAGGTCATATTGTACGGATGGAAGAAAGTTTGGTTTATATAGCTTTATTGGTTTGCGAGATATGTACAAAAAACTTAGTAGGGGGCGGGGCCACGCCTACTTCCCCAAGAAAATTACATCCAAATATGCCCCTTCATAGTATGATCCTTCATACCAAATTCTATTTCCATAGCTTTATTTATGGCTTAGTTATGGCACTTTATGTGTTTTCGGTTTTCGCCATTTTGTGGGCGTGGCAGTGATCCGATTTTGCTCATTTTCGAAAGCAACCTTCCTATGGTGCCAAGTAATAAGTGTGCCAAGTTTCATCTAGATATCTTAATTTTTACTCAAGTTACAGCTTGCACAGACGGACGGATGGACGGACGGACAGACAGACATCCGGATTTGAACTCCACTCTTCACCCTGATCACTTTGGTATATATAACCCTATATCTAACTCGTTTAGTTTTGGGTGTTACAAACAACCTTATGTGAACGAAACTATAATACTCTCTTTAGCAACTTATGTTGCAAGTGTATAAAAATGTTACATGTGGTATAAGCTTTTCAAAGAAGATGGAATATGCAATGAAGATGACGCTCTGGAAGCCCTGGACAGAAAGTAAAAATAAAATTGTTATGGAGAATCGTCGAATTGTTGTCGGCATCTGGTTGGCTAATGCAATGCAATTTTTCGTTCGTTCCAGCATATTGCTGAATTTTGAATAAAAAAAAAAACGTCGCATGAGCATCGCTCAGGAATTGTTGAATGACGTCAACGGCGATCCAGATTTGCTTTAAAGGGTCCCAACTGGTGGCAAATCATGGCATTATGGTTATGACATCACCCCCGCGACTTTTTCCTGTTCCCAAGATTGAAGACATCCTCAAAGGATGATCGAGGAGATACAAACTGAATCGCTGAGTGAGCTCAAGGGCATACCAAAAAGTGCATATAAGAGGGAATATTTTGAAAGGAACAAACTATAAATTGATGAATAAATAAATATTTTTTGAGAAAAATTAAAATTCAGCTTTCTTTATGAACAGACTTCTTATATTGAGATATTATAGTAGAACTGTTTGATATTGTTGTTTCTCAAATTAGCTAGAAGTTATTTCAAAACACATGCTTTTATAATAGTGCTCAAAAGCTGCTTTGTTCTACAGATTTTTTAGACTCCCAAATACGTGCATGAGAACATTAGTTAAAATCAGTTCATAAACATATACATCGTAATCTACTATTTGAGGACCAACATTCCCGATATTATTGAATATATTTTTCGACGGATATGTGATTTTGTTATAAGACGAGGCTGTTGCACATTTGCTGTAAAATGAGAACCGATGTCAAAAGCTCTGTTCCGTTAAGGGATCAACATATAATATTGCTCAATAAAATAAAGACATATTTTACATTTTGCATACTTTAGATAGATTTCATTTAATTCAAAAAATGGGCTTTACAGCAATTCAAACTTTTTATATAGTTAAATATTATACAGTATATATGTACTGACATTTATCATGTTCTTATAGATGTATTTTAAGAACAAAATGTTATTTATAAAACTATAAAAATTCGATTAAGATTTCATTTAGCCGTATAAGGCATTTACGGTAATCATCCCACTCAGCCTTAGCCTCCGCGGTTAGTGGTTCGTCCATGTCTTCTTCTTCTTCTTCTTCTTCGGCATCGTCATCTTCTTTTCTTACTGCTTCTTTTTCAAGCTCCTTTTTTAAACGTTTTTCCTCCTCTTCTTTTGCGGCGCTCTGTATTTCGAAAAGCGTTGTTGTTAAGCTGTCCACCCTATCTTCCGTACATGCCTGCTTGCTTATGCCGTAAGACCGATTCTTCTTTTGACTTAATGTTCGATTTTGTGATGATGAAGATGACATATTTTGGGATTTTTCGTCCATGCTGTCAAAGTCCAAAATTCCGTTCAGGTAACTTATACACAAATTTAAAAATGTCCGTATTATAATCCACAGATTATTCGTCTGACTTCACCGCTTAAATGATTTACCAATTTAAATGAATTGATTTGACCTTGTAACCTTCAGTTAAACAAAGATTATTATGTTCACTAAGATTCGAGAGAAAAACTGTGCACCTGAAGCAAAGAACATTCAGTTATGCCTTTTACAGTTAAGTGTTTACCTAGCGTTGTCCAGATGGTAATATCACTATAGCTACCGCTGCGGTATATATTTTGTTTTTGCTTTACGTGCAAAACAATTTCACCACTATGCCCGCTATGTTGAGCGTATTTATTAATTGTCCCAAATTGGCATCTCTGATCAGCTGACATTATATACATAAAAGAGGTATTCAAAAGGTAAATGAAAATAAAAAAATGTAAAATATCTCTTTTAGATTTCATAAATTTGCTTGCCATTTAAATGAGATATTTCTATTTAAGAATTAAAAATTAATTTGCCATGGAACTAAATAGTTTAAAAGTCAAATATTGGCTAAAGTTGCCATACATGAAATTTCCAAAAAAATCAACTGTGAACAGCATAAGTTTGTAAGAACATCGAAACGAAACGATCATGTGGGGTATTGTTATCAGTAGCGTTGAATGAAGGGGTCTATATTTACTCAAATTTGTCATTTCATTCTCTTGTCTCCTAGAAGGTGAGCTTCAAGCTTGAACACAGCTGAAATATGTATATCACAATATTTCCTAAGAACTTCAGTAAGCTCTTACAAGTTTTGGTTTAGTTGAATTACGACACCGACAAAGAATACAGTGAATCACTACCGAGAATTGAAAACAGCTATCGTTATGCGTGATGATTCATATCGCTCGTGAGGCACTGCAACTCAGCAGAGATCCACTAGAAACCCATACAAAATGCAGAAGCTCGCAAACTGAAAAAGCGCATGCAACCACATATTTCTTGGCAACTACAGCAACAACAACCACAGCGAAAGCATGCATCCACAGCCATGCCATCACTCAAATGCCACCGCACAGAACATCACTCAACTCTACTCAAGCACTTGGTCGCGGCCGCACAAGCAGTCAGTTAGTCAATCAATTTGAGTGCTTGACAGCTTTTTGTGTGTCGAATTGAAACTTGTGCGATCAGCGGGTTGGGAGCTCGTTGCCCGTCAAACGGAAGCTGCAACTAAATAAAATGTGCTATGGTGGGGTGATGGTATCCATGCCTCCTCACGCGCTGTACTCACACATTGGTTCACTTTCGCTTTGATATTTTAACAATTGAAATGGAAGCAGAAATCATTTGCAATGAAAACAGTAACAACTTATATAGTTTGTACGACAGCACTTGTAACTGTACTATAATAACAGCATATAGTGATGTCATACTCTGCGCGCTGCAAAGGGGTTTGGCCCTTCAGTTGGTGGGTGGATGTGTAATCTGAAGAGGTACATGAAGACACTCTGCGGCATTGATGCGCTCAGCTGATGCCCTCAGACGCTGATGTTGATGACGACGTTGATGGAAGTCGTTAATACAACTCTGATGTCACTGTTGTTGTTCTTCTTATAGTCATCTTCGAGTTTGTTTTTGCTCTTACGCGAGCAAAGAAGGGGAAATGGCAGTATTTGCGTAGTTGCAAGAGGCGTGTCAAGTACCACAGAGTAGTGGGTGGCCAGAAGAACTAGTTTCACATCGCTGGCATAGCATATAATGGGACGGCGAGCGCTGTTCAACTTGACGTAATGAAAATGACAATTACACTTGAGACAAATTGTGAATTTATTCAAGCAGTCTTCTACTTGCCGCTGCGCGGTTAGAGCTTTTAATGACAGCGCGCTTTTTCTCGTTGGATGATTTTTGTACACTCGTTTATGGCGCGCCGGAATGCGAGTTCAAATAAATGACATACTTGAAAGCATTGCCCTGTCAAATGCACTTCAATCACGATTCAAAAGCATACTGAATTAGTAATTGTAATATAGTGCACTTAGCGGATATCTACTTATTGTACATTTGAAATATTTTAATTTAATAAACTTATGAGAATTAAACTTAAATTGTTTGTGCTTTTTCTGCTGATGAGAATGACCTCGTTGTTTATTGTTAATTGTTAGTTCGAAGTTTTTGGTCGAATAAAGGGTAGTCGGTGGCGAATCAAACTTCTCTTTATATTAATTTAATCCAGGAAAGGCCGATCAACGGTGACGTAGGAAACTTAAGACCCTCAATCGAGTATTTTGAGAAATGGTTCGACTTAAGTTCAAAGAAATAGAGCTATACGAAAGTTTCAGATGTGTTGGAACAATAGATGCGGACCCAAAGTGACGAGATTACAGATTGTCATATATTATTTTGATACAAAGGGCGCAATCGAAGCAAACTCTATAATATACTCTTGAATCTTCTTGATTTTTTTGGTTTTAAAGTTGACTGGGAGATGAATATTAGGCTTACGCGTCGGTCATTTTCTCTGGATGTTTCACTGCTGTTTCCAGAACAAAAGGTTATTCATAACAAAAGTATTTCTCAGAACATAGATATCGGATCTCTATTTACATCTAAATAAGTAAAGTGCCAAATTTGTACGTATTTGTATATTCCATGTGAGTATCTAAGGCCACTCACGTATTACGCTGTCAAAAGCAGCAAACATTTCTAAAAATAAATGGGTCCTGCTTTTAATATTCAACTGAAAACGTCCCTCCCAGCGGGCAATCACTCGAGATAAATTGGCATACTTCAAACAAACGAATGTGAGAAAGTAAACTAATTCATTACGGAAAGGGACGAACGGTGCACAGAGCAGTGATCCTGCAGTGCGAGTCTTCGAACACGAAACCAATGCAACCAAGTGTGAAAGAGGGGCGTTGGCAGTTAGCACACCCTGTCGAGAAGCACTTACTACTAGATACTTCCAACACTGTATTAGCGCGTTGATTTTCGGACGAATATCCTTCGCAGGACGAAGTGAGAACGTGCAGAGCTAAACACTTTTTGAGCGCCGAGGGTGGGGACACATGTTTGACAAGGCTTACAAATACATATGTGGCATGTGTTGCATGCAACGCCAGACACTGTGACGCAGACAAACCGCATGCAGTGTTGCACGCAAATGGATATAAAATAGAAATAAAAGATGACTAATAACGAAAAAAAAAACGAAAGCAATGCGAACAATGCCATATGTGATCTCCAGAGCACGCTGTCTATAGAGGACGCAGCCACTTGTGTGGGGTGTGAGCGTAAACAATGTAGTCCGTGGAATATGCATGTGTGGCATGCAGCATTTGGCGCAACTCCTTTGAATTTTTCATTTGAAACACCAAAGCGCATCTAATGCAAATCAACTGTAACCCACTCGACACTCTGCGGCGGTTTTTTCTACCACACCATGCATAATGTGTTTGTCTGTGTGCATTAGCGGTGGATTCCAACCTTTTTATTTTAAATACAAGCGCGTCTGCTCTGTGGCGGTGTCATATCTCCTTCCATTGCCACATTGCATTGCGATTAACATGCACCGGCAACATGTTGCATGTAAGTGCGGCGCAATGGTAACCTCACTGCATTTAAATGGGCACATGTTGGAGCATACCTCCGTTAAATGTAAGGGCAATTCCACGTAGAGTGGAAATTGGAGAATTTTTTTTTAGAATCGCAAATTCCATAACTTCTCCAAAATCTTGAGGATTCTCTCATCACGTCTGATCAACAGCTTAATAGCTTTTGAGTGCGGCCTATCAATTCTAAGTCCTTGGAGTATTGAACTTCACAATCAATTGTGAATTAAAGTCTTCAGATCCAATGGCGATCTATTAAGTCTTAATTTGAGCCAAATACCATCTCAAAAGGAATGTGGCTTTTGAAAATGGATCAATGAACGTTTTTTACGTCTGGCTTAAAAGTGTATGCTAAAAATCAGAGGGAAAGATCATGTTCATCGTGCTCTTTTTTCGTGAGGAAGCCTATGCTACTTGGTCTCTGATGCGATATTGCAATCAGTGAGCAATGGTTTAACAACTTCTTAGAGTTACCTCTGATACGAGCGTCGTGTTCTGTGTGACATCAAGTTGATAAGTAGTAAGATAAAGCGGACTCGGAACGGACTTCTCTAATGACAGTAAGATGTCTCCTTCTGGACAAATAAACATATTATGGTTATATATTATATGAGCATGTATGACATCCCCGGGTCTATAAATTTGACATTCCTTAAAAATATTATGCCTATATGATAAAAAAAGTTTTAAAGGCTCAAACAGTATATGGATAATTATTCTCATCGATTCAAATTTGTGTCATCTGCAATGCCGAGAGTGCAAATCAACATGGAATGCCCCCAATGCACTTGTCCGCATTTTCTGTGGCATTGGGCACATCTGCTTTGACTTATTTCGGCGGCACTTGCATTGGCATTGTCATAATGGCGCTGACAGTGGCACACCGTTATGCTTTTTACATGCCCACAAAACGAAACAAAAATTTCCGAAAGCTTTTGTTTATATGACAAATGTCAACATCTGGCTGGCTGCCACCACTAGCTTGTTGTTGCACGTGAACGGTAAAAAACAAATGGTTTTCAATGCACCGAGCACAGCTAATCAATGCTTTCTGGTATGCGCGATGAGCTGGTCGGGCAATTACATATATGGGGAGAATGGGTAAATCAGTGGTCTCGTATTTGCTGTCAGTGACACTAATGGATTTTTCTTTGGCGCTTGGGGAAGTTGCGCGCTTGACAGTCGCCACTTGATGTGCGGAAGTGCGATTATATATTTATATATAAATGGAGTTATATGTATGTATATGTGTTATGTGACGTGTGTAATTGCTTGTTGCTTGTTTTTGACGTGTTGACACTAATTGAAATTTGACACATTTACTTTGGACCGCATGAAATTGCGCCAAAAATACACATAAAGTGCACAACTCAAATTGAATGGCATCGAATTGACTTTAGTTGGACCATTTTAGGAAACATATGTTGGTTTGTCAGACTTGAGATCTTGGAATGTGGCTGGAAATGGTATAATAAATTATTTGGAGAGTTTTTTGGAGAGTTTTATATTTACATCTTGAGAGATTGGACAACGTGAATTGAAGCTTTAGAAGACATGTCACACTTGAGATCTTGGAATGTAGCTGGAAATGGTATAATCATTCTTTGGGGAGAGTTTTTTGGAGAGTTTTATCTTCACCTCTTTAAAGATTGGAGAACGTGAATTGAAGCTTTAGAAAAAATATGTTTGTTTGTCAGACTTGAGATCTTGGAATGTAGCTGGGAATAATATGACATTTATTTATGGAGAGTTTTATATTCACTTCTTGAGAGACTTGACATCTTGAAATACAGCTGGAACTGGTAAAATGTTTATATTTTTTATGGCGAATATTTTAGTATGTGTAAACACTATAATTTCCTCTCAATAAACTCTCCACCGTAATTGATCAAAGTAACTCCAGCGGAATACTGTGTCGAATACCAAACAAAAACAACAATGAAACGGCTTCAAGCGAGCAACGCGGCGAAAATTAAGACTGACAAGTGCCACACAGCAGAGCCAACAGCAGCTGGAATAAGTGAGGTTAAATTGAGATAAACGGAAGGTAAAAAGTAAATAAATAAATAAAATACACATACATACATATGTATGTGTGTGTGTGTATCAGCAACATGAAATCACTGCCAAACAAATGACTGACTGCTGCATTGACAGCCAGCGTTTCAGCATGAAGTTGCCACGCTCGAGATGCACACGAGCACAAGTGCAAAGGCAGTCTATATTATCGGAAATTTCTTATATGTTTATTTGTAGTGCTCACTGCCATGCAACTCTACTTTCAACCCGCTCACTAATAAAGCACGTCTTTTCAACTAACTGAAAGGTGTCACTGTCAACTAGTGCTGATGGACACACGCAAGCGTTTGTGTTGAGTAATGTTAATGCCGGAAAGGATATGTCTTTGGTTGAAAAAAAGCATAGAACTACAACGGATACTTCGCTTCAATTGAATCAAAGCTGAGTGACATGTGGAGTGACAGTGCCGTCGGAAGTATTCCGGGTATGCTTCGCTTTTTTTGAGATAGAGATGCCGAATAAACGATAACATATGTACGGCGCAGCTTTTAGAAAATGGAACATTCATCAAACTGAGCGAAATGAAAAATTAATAATAGAAACTGCTTAAAATTCTGCCAGACAAAAAGAGAACCTATCGAGTCGACCAAATGCTCTGAAGTCTTCGAAAACTTTTCAAGATCTCAAACATATTCTTCTTATGTGACCACAGTGACTAATTTCAGTAGATATTATTATCCATCAAGCTGTTGAGTGGAGAATGAAATTAATTTTAACGATACGCCAGGGATTCTATATTACTTTAGAAGTTTTAGAATTTTTCATTGAGTATTTTTTCATTTCAATCGGACCTCGATGGAATTCTTCTTGGTATAAACAGTTGTCTATGTTATAACAATCCTTGTCTTTCAGTCATCGTTAACCTCAAAAAGAATGTAAGACTTGACAGAAGTTTTTAGAAATAATCTACTGATATGGGTAACCAAATCAGAAGTAGCTTACAAATATTATTCCAAGATTACAAAATTATTGCTGTAAAACTGAAATGTAACTGCAACAAATTGGGTTTCTCTTTATATAAAATAGTGTGGTCTACTTCCTAATCAAACGATGTTACTTCCTGTCGATGTGTATTGACCAACCTCCAGCTGCATTTGCCGGAAGTAGTTCATATTTCTGTTCAAGTGTATATATTTTGAGTGACTTTTCCTCAACCTTATCATAATACTGATATATCAGGTGTGATAAGGTAAATACAGTATTTTATTAAGTCCACAATGTGCGGTAAAGGTAAAACAAGCAGAGATTATGAAGAGAAAATAAACACTGATGTATGTATGTGTTTGTACAGGACATACTGACAGCTGTTGTTAATTGTTTCTGTAATGTTCTGTAATGGTGAACAACAGATGTGTAATGGCAAAGAACAACATGAGTTAATATCCATTTATCAAAAATTCAAAAATTTTTACACCTTTAGCAACAATAAAATTACAAACTAACAAGGTTTTTGCATTTCTGTTCTGTTTCTGTTTCTGTTCTGTTTCTGTTAACGAAGAAAACTAAAACTTAAACTAACTAAGCCTGCACATACTAGTTCGCGTATTCAATTTCAAATTCATTCAAGGTGGATATGATGGAAAATTTTAGTAGACTTTGTTTCATGGATATTCAGAAAACGGATATTTTTAAGTATTACCAACTGTTCTTGTATTCAATAAAGTTACAGTCTGTTGAATATGGAGGTTACCGTCAAAGATTACTGCAAATGGCACCTGAAAGTTAGCAAACATTTATCTTTATAATAAAGCTATGACTATAACATTAAATTATATGCGTTTCATTCCTTTTTGAAAACCACATGTCTAAAAAAACACCCTTTATTTATGATGTAATTTTTTTAACTGAATTTTTTCGGACAAAACTTTGCCTCAAGCCAACAATTTCAAATTTCAAAATAAAAATTTAATCCATTTAATCATAAGCCCCAGCAGCTTAGCTCACTTCTGTGTAAATTCGACAGTGGCTCAAATAAGTTTTTTTAATTTTACAAAAGATAACAGTATTATAAGCTACTCGGAAATCAAAACGTGAAATTTTTAATTGAAAATATTTTTGCATTTCATTTTATATTTCGCAAAATAAACTGGGGAGCGAGTGTACGTGGTTATTCCATGGCATATCAATGATCAGTTCATTTGCTGGATATGCGGTATTAAGCGCAAAGCAAATAAATAAAATGCAAATTTCAACAAAACAATGCTTCTTCTTATTTTGCAGCAGTATTTTGCATAGAAAATTTCAAAAACTACAAACACATATATATATATATACTCATATGTAACGGTAATGCGACGCTTTGCGGAGCAACAAGACCTACAAAAGTTTATCTAAATGGCTGATATGCTAAATGGGATTTTCACAAACACACATTTACACATATTCACACTTTTGCACTACTTTTTGCATAAACTCCCGTATCTGCTTGTGTGTGTGTGTTTGCGTTGCTATTATTTCATTTAAATGCGAATGAAAAATGCGAGATGCGAAATTGATTTATTTCGATTTTTCCACGTTTTTTATTTATTTCATTTTCTGTCGTTACTTTGTATCACATGAATGTGGAGCAAAAAGAAAAGCGATAAACAAATCTACTCGCACATACACATACAAATGGTTCTTTATATGCCACATATACATATGTATATATGCATATAGAGTTGCTTGTATATGTTCATTTTTATGTTTTTGGTGCATAAAATGCTTATCTCACTGCCAGCGAGCGCATGAGTAAGCAGGCGTGAACCTACGCGTCGGCATGGGTGGGCAGTAGGTGGCGGTATGGGCGTTCATCTGCATGTATTGACGTGTGTGTTTAACATATTTATAAAGGGCAAGTCGAGTTTGTTGCAGCGCTGGCAGGCGCAAAAGGCTTTGTTGTAGCTGCCAGATAATTGAATGATTTGAATTTTTATATTCAATTTATTTGCAACTTCCTGCTACTGCTTGCTGATCAGCAGCGAACTGCTTACGACCCAGACTTTAGGACATGTTTAAAGGGTGCTATTTTTAGGGGTAAAAACTTGTATCTTAAAGTAGGCAGTAGAAAATTAGTATTTCTACTTGACGCGCCTTCACTGACGCTGTTTTAATTGAGAGAGATATAGAGATGTCGAACCCATTTCGTGATATAATTCGTCAATCAAAATAAAGTCCAACTCTTCACGGGCTAGTTGGACTGTTTTATCATCCTGCGTAGAACCACCTAGCACTTAGTCAATTGATATTCGGGTATAGACAAATGAAGTCATGATTCAATTGTATGAAGTGCTTACCTTTGAGGAAAGCTTGGGTAATCCAAAGGCACAAGGTTCTATGTAAGCGGAACGAATCCATATATTTATCCGATCAGTGACTGTCACTTCTGAAAACTTTTCTGAAAATGTTCTGAAAAATTTTTTGGAAAATGTTCCACATCTCTAGAACAAAAACAATAACGATAGTCTGATCTTCATCTTTGATTTTATAAATTTGGATCTGGAATACCTTCTGAAAGTACCTTTTTCTGGATGCAAAGAGCCTAGCAGTCCTCTTCAAGGTTTTTAAATATAGTCTCATAGTAATGTGTCTTTCTACCGTAGATGATTTGATGGAAAATATTTAAATGGAAGCATAGAACTTGAGTTTTGAAGGCATTCATATTTTTCTTGAGGGGTTACATGGGTTTCCTAAGTTCAAAAAATCTTTTTTCTGCTTATTAATTTCTACAACATCTCAAGTATAATATCCTAAATTTTCAAGTCGATTCGTATAATAGTTTCGGAGATACAGCCTTTGTATCGTGTGCGGTCCAATTCAGATATTATTGTTACTCAAAACTTTAAACGCGATTTTCTCGGAACCGTGTTTTCAAAGCCGGGTGTCAAATGGTCTCGAAAACAACTCAACCGATCTTAACGAAATTTTGCACAAATGTTTGAGATACAATTTACTCGTGCTTGAACGAAGGATTTTTCCAATTACAACTATTAAAAAAATAAAATAAAATGTCAAACAAATTTGACCGAAATTTTTATTTTTTTGAAAAATGTCTTCCAAAATTTAATTATTTTTGTCTTTTCTTCGTTCAAGCACAAGTTTATGGTCTTACCTAAAGCACTTATTTTTGTTTTTTTTTCATTTTGGATGAACCTGTCAGGAATTATGCTGAGAACGTGGTCGCACTTTTTTTACGAGGGGTCACCAAATACATAGCTATAAGCCAGAAAAAAGTTGGAATAAAATAAATCATTTTTTACATAGAAAAAAAAAAAATAATGAAAACAGGCCTGTTTTACTCGACAATACCCATGTAACCCCTTAATAGAAATGTCAAACACTATTTCTTACTTTGGCACCCAATTTCATGGCCATCCCTCTAATTTTCTAAATTTCGCAACTCCAAAATAAGCACCCTTTATAAATATAGCACAGTGTATGTGCGCCTGTCTACCTCAGAGCCTGTTTATCATACATTTCTTTTTGTTCGCTTTCTACTTTTACTATTTAAATGGAAATGTAGGTGAATTGGAAAATTCTTATTCTGACACACAACTTGCCATACAAACACAGATGCGTATGTTTGTGTGTTTGGCGAAATGCAATGCGATTGATTTCAGGATTAAAATGTCGAATAAACGTTAAACTCAGGCGAAAAAAAGAAATAACCCGAATGTGTACATATATATGTGTAACGAAGTGAATAAATTCATTTTATGTGCGAAAATATTGCAGCTGCTAAGCTCACTTTAAAGTGGAGCATTCATATACATAGGTGAACATATTTTCGATATTAAAGCATCTGCGTTTATTTGTGTGTGTGTGTGGCTCTGTGATGATTGCATTAGGCATATCTCTTTTGTTGTGTGGCGCCCTGTTGTTGTCTGCGCTTTGTAATTAACTGAAATTTAATTAAATTTCAACACCACTCACTCTTACATAATTATAACTCGTCACGGCTAATGTGTGTGGCAAATGGTTTTTGCTCTGCAGCCAGCCACACACAGATACAGTTGTTGTTTTTGGCCAGTCTTCGCTTGCTTTGTAGTTGGTATTTAGAAAAAGCATAATGTGCAGTGTTATTAAGTAAGATAAGCGTAACAAAGAGCTGTGGGAAAATTTACAATAAGTCTTGGCTCATTTAATTGCGGTTTCACTTTCATTTTCGGTTGAACTAGATTACAGAAACAACAAGAGACTCAAAGGCATATCTTGTGAGACCTTTGATGGAAAACTTTCAATATTTATGCATTAATATTGATTGAAAGTGTCTTAGATATATTATTATTTGCAGATTTATATGATTTATGATTATGTAGGGGTCCATGGAAATTGGAGAAGATTTTTATATGACGAGACTGTTTTATGGACTTATTACTGAAATAGGTTTCTAAATTAATTTTAGATTATATTACGTTCAATTATAGAAAACCGTACTCATCGAGTGATGATCTCGCAATAACGTCAGATCTGTTAGTGTGACTGTGTTTCGAGCTCTTTTTCAATCAAACAAAGAAATTCTTCAACTTCCAGTTAATAGAAACTTACTTAGCTCTACCTTCATTAAGATTTTATTATTGTTGTATCAGCATTGTCTGGAAAGATGAACACAAATTTCCGTCATATGTTGAACTTCTTATTTATTGGTATACAAACTAAATTCGTCTGAGAAGATTGGATGTGGACCTAGAGGGTAGTATAGAAGCTTGCATTATACTAAATTGTTTTACAACTTCTAATTGATATGTAAGATTTTATGTTAGATTACCCACAGTTTTTTCATTATATATACTGAATTAAGTCTTTAAGGCATTGTATGGGCTTTCAGAGCTTCAAAAATATATTACTAATTTTATTTTAATATGTAATATTCTACAATTTATCTAGAATATTGTCAAGGAGACCCGAATTATTCTTCATATTGAAGGTACAGTCTGAAGTAGATGTGCTCTCCAGGGTAGCTGAGTTTGTCAATTAAAACCTTAAACGCGTTTATCTCATTTGTGTTTTCAAGATCGTTGTCAAGATTACTCCATCTTGATATAGATGATCTACGAATACAATTTACATGGACGTTTTGTAAAAAAAAATGTCGCCAAAAGTGTCCATTTAAAAAAAAAAATAGCCGAAAATCCAATTTTATTTATTTTTTCTTCATCCATAAACTACTATAAAGTCTTAACTAAACACATATATTTGTATTTTCTCTTCAGATCATCCAGCTAGAGGTTATGGGATATCACAATGGCAGAGTTTTTAATATTTTTCTTCAAAAATTTCAGTATTCCCCTATTACATGTATACCTTGAAGGGGCTATACCAGTGTTACCCATTAAAAATTAGGCGATTTTTGTGAATTTTTTTAAAAGAATGTACTCGATCGAATGTTTCGAAGTTTTTTGGAGATAATATGGTATATTTTCAACTATATTTTAAGATTCTTTTTTTACAAAAATACTGAAAGTTATGTGCTGTCTTGAGAGGTACAAAATAAAAGTTCCCCAATTGCTGACATGATTCCTGCCGAATGAGTAGATGAAACAAAAAAAAATCAAAAAGGGTATTCAAGTTTAAGATATTTCCTATACAATGACCTACGATTTTTGAAAAATATTAAAAATTAACAAAATGGCGTAGTTCTGAAAAATAGTTTATTTGGGTAAAAATTGCCGTTTTTTAATGCCAAATTGACTATTAAATTAAATTGAATGTATACCTTTAAGACAATAAAAAAATGTTAACTAAATATTTCAGTTTGTATATTAAAAAATAAAATTTTTCGTGCTTTCACGCACGAAACCTATGGACTCTTAGTGCCATTAGTGGATGATTGAAACTGAATTTTTAATTCTAGAAACTTTTATTTCTGAATATACTTAAATTATTTAGTTAAATGCATTAAATTATGACCATTAAATCCTTTCAAACTGTAGGCATTACATTAGTAAATAATAAATGATCACAGAAATTTTACATTACCTGCGGTAACAACCTAAATAATGCAAATGTCTTGCGTAGTGCAACATGAGATCCTTAAGTGCGTCCCTCACGCCTCGCAGCTACTGCAGCACCGCAAAGCTGCTTTACGAAATGCTCTTAACACGCACAGAGACACAGATACACAGATGCATATCGGCGTGCACGAAGTGACACAATTTAATGCACTCCACTCCACGCCGGTGTTGCGCGTTGCGGTAAGCGGCGGCGTGTCTTTGAAATGTTTCACCTAGTTTACATACACTTGCCAGAAGCGCTAGAGACAGTAGCAGCAACAGTGACAGTGGTAGTGGCAGCAAATCCGCTTAGTAATGTAGCCAGTCCGAGTTGACGCTCAGCATCTTTGATGTCTCACTGATCACTCCCAACAACCAACCAACCAACATTAAAGGTGTGTTGCCCTTCGCATACTACTATGTGTTGCAAGATTTGTAGCAAGCACATTGTTTGCTTATTAGTGGCATGCACCTGGTGTGTGAGTGTGGCAAAGGACGATGCGAAGGATGTTTGTCATTATGTGTTATATATATATTTACAGCAAGAGATTTATATGCACACACACATACACTTACGGACCTTGATCCGCTCAATATTGACTCATGCAACAACTCAGTTGCTTTGTGTTGCAACATCAGGCTCCATTGTCAGTCACATTACACTCAAGATTTTAAGATGCAAATCTGTTTTCAATCTTCATTCTCTCCAGCTTCTTTATTTGTTTGTTTGTGTGCTTTGCAGGATTTTCATTAACGTTTCGGTTGTTCGGCTGCCTGAGAAGTCATTCGAGCGTGATTTTGTCGAGAGCTAAAAAACTAAATCATTAAGTATCTTTTAAGTAGCAAATCTCGAGTTTCATTGCGCCTTTTGTTTCGAATTTTTGAAGCGATTTTGGTCGGTAAGCTGTTTAGGTGCCGCAGCTGTTTCATTGAATTTTCAAACAACACCGCCTTTCCTTGACTTTTTGTGCAAATGAATTTAGTTTTTGCATGTTTTTCTAGTTTTCATTTCATTTTGCGACGCGCATTTTCAAATCCACACAGTTTATGCGCGGTTTTGCGTTATTTTCACACGAAATTTCGTCACTAAATATTTGATTAACAGTTGGCATTTGTTGCAATTTCGACGCTTATTTATTTACCATTGGTCTGCTGGTCCTTTTGGTTTTTAGTTAGTTTGCATAATATATGGTTTGCTGAATTCATTTAAAATATAGGGTGGTTCCTTGATAATTGATTTCTTGAAAAATGGTAAAAAAAGTAGCTTTATTAATCGAATGCTGGGGTGGTATTGATCTCAAGAGGCTATACCAGTGTAACCCGTGGAACGTTAGGCGATTTTCGTAATTATCTTTTAAAGAAAGTGCTCGATCGATTGTTTCGAAGATTTTTGTACATAATAAGGTATATTTTCAGCTGTACTAAATTATATAGATATATATACATATATATATACTATTGAAAAATCTTTCTTGCCAAAATGCCAAATGAATGGCTGAAACAAAAAAAGAATAAAAAACATTATTAAAGTTGAAGGGATTTCCTATACAATGACCAACGGATTTTGAAAAATATCAAAAAATAACAAAATGACGTAGTTCTGAAAAAAAGTTTATTTGGGTAAAAATTGTCGTTTTTTTAATGCCAAATTGACAATTTCAAACAAATCAGAATGATCGTAGGTCATTGTATAGTAAATATTTTCAAGAATTCAGTTTAAAGTTGAAGTCGATTGGTAAATTTCGATTAGTTTTTAGAACGCTGCCATTCGAAAACTATTCAAGATACGACCTTACCGCTTTCAAAGGATATTTTTGAAAGTATAAACTATCGAAGCAAAAAATAAAAAAATCGATTTTATGAACTTCTAGAAAATATTTTATATCAGTGTGCAATCAAAAAGTTTATATTATCCATATTGGATCTAATACCACTAGAACACTACATCCAGAAAAATTGTAGATTTCATAATTATAATGAATTGGGATAGATTAGGCGACATGAATGTTTGAATTGATGGAGTTCACAGGGTTTCACTTAACATCTGCAACACTGCTCATATTCATAAACACACTCCTCCTATATGGCTCAAAATATCGTAATGTATCGATAAAGAACTTTGAGTCGAAAGAACTATTTTCCGATTACAATAAGAACTCATACTATTTGAGCTACGTAAAAACTTCTAGGGAAGGCACAAAAAGTAATCTCAAGAAATTTGTTTGAGAAAAAAAATGACAAATGAGGTAGTTTTCATTTGCAAATATAATTTTTATTAACAATTAATCACATTAAGGTCTCTGAGACTATATAGATTTGGCACCCATAACTGAAAACAAAATTGGCTTGGAGCATTTGCAAGTTCTATAACTTTAAGCTAGGATGCTAAAAAGTGATAATGAAGAGCTCCACCTGACCACTTTCACAAGATAAAACTCGGAATTTTATTTTATAAAAAATCGATTTTATTTGATATTTTTTTAGTTTCAGTGAACTGTACACTGTTTTATTGCAACTTTCGAGACTAGCACGTGTTTGTTGTTTTTTCGTTGGGCTCAGTTGACAGACAAATAGTAGTTTTTCGTTGCGCTCGAATTGCCACAGTTACACTTTGTTTGTTTTGAATTTCATTTATTTACTTAGTATGTGATGCAGACAGCATGCCACTGCCGTTATGTAAATAAACATACGTTATTTGTATTTGTGTGACTGGTCATGGTATACCTGCAAATAAAACAAAATCGATTGGCATGAAAATTAAAGTGTAAATATTTTGAGAGTAAACTTACTTGTTTAAAGTGAGAGGAAGAGTTTGATTAAAAATATATTTGAGAAATGTTATAGATTAAAAATCGAAAAATCAAGTAGTATTTGTTAGCAGTCAGTAGCTGAAATACAACAAAAGCTAAATTGTATAATGCAAACGGACAGTTGATATCAATTTCACAATAGGAAACTTTGAAAAATTGCACAAGAAACACACAAAAGCACTTAGCCACCATTATTTAATTTAAATTTCCCTCCGTTGAGCATATCAAATAACTTATTTAAAAGTGCGCAGCAACAAACCTCCTCGCCAACTCCTCCGTAGAAACTTAAAGAAACTTGATAGTTAAATAGAATTAGAATCAATGACACGTAAGGGAACAACGCCGGGAAAAAAATAATACCATCAAATAGAATGGAAAACAAACTTTTGTAATAAAACACCAGCCATTAAATAAGGGAAATTATACGCAACGAAGCAGCAACAGAAGTAGCCTTGCTGGCCAGTATCTATAGGGCATACAGCCGCACATCGATAAAAGCTGTGATGCTGGCGCAGAAAGAGGGTGGAAAAGCAATAAACAAACATTGATAAATCATTAAAAATTCATTGATAACAACATTTTGCTATTAAAATGTTAATATTCCTGCAATGCAGAGAGTACTGGGTAGAATAGGAAGCAATTATATTATAGATTTAAGGCTAAGAAATATTTTCTAGTAGTTAAAGAAAATTTGATTTAGGTAATTGTATGTATGTGATTGGCGTTGAAACCGTTTAGCCGGTTATAGCCGAATCGATGATAGCGCGCCACTCCTATCTTTCCCTCGCAGTTCGGCGCCAGTTGGAGATCCCAAGTGTAACCAGGTCGCTCTCCACCTGGTCCCTCCAACGGAAAGGAGGCCTTCCCCTTCCTTTGAACTATGCCAATGTCGTCGTATAACTCGTAAAGCTCATAGCTCCATCGTATGCGGTATTCGCCGTTGGGAATGTTCTGAGGACCATAAATCTTGTGCAAAATTTTCCTCTCGCAAACTCCTAGTGGCGACATAAAGTCAAATATAGTATTTGAGGACTCAGGTAATTCCTGAACCGATTTCACTTCTATCACCGTGATACACTATATCCACGACTATACGTTCGCTTTATTTGGCTGATATATTTCACATATTTTTGAAAACCTATAATTTAGTATATGGGTGCTAAAGGAAGTTATGACTCAATTTTAATCATTTTTTATACAGAGACACCCGAGTAGAAGAAAAAGATTCCCTATCTATTACTTTAAAACGTTTAACAGATTTACAAATATTTTCGGTAAAAAATACCCATAGACACTGGGTTCTTCATGTTCGATATCCGGGGTCTTGAAAAGTTAAAGTTCGATATCGGCAATTTTTTCACAAATTGTTCCACAGATCATATAGAGTATGTGTATAAAGTTTCATTTCTCTATCTTCATAGGTTCTTGATCTATATCATTTCTCATCGGTAATATCAGGATGTCAAAGAAGTATGTGTACCGAATTCACTCATTACTTTGGTTGATTTAAGAAGTCTAAAGATAAAAAATATTCAGCGGGATGAGGTCATGTTATAAACTACTGTTTCCTACTTGGAAACTAAAGATCATTTAATAAAAAATGTAGGATGTTATATTAGACAGATGTTGAAGAACAAGGTTTTCTTCTGACAATTCAAAATATCAATATTGAAAACACTGAATGGATTATAAATAATTATTCTCTTTTTTTCTCTTCAAATATTAAAGAAGTCCAAAGCATTTTTTATCCACAAACTTGTAGACGAGTTGATACCACAGCATTATCACAACTGATAAACGACTGTGGTTATCAAACACAATAGCAGTATCCTTTGAATCAACGCAACCACCAGTTGCATGCAACAGCCATGAATATTAATAAACAGCTGAGCGTTATCTACAACCCACACAAAGCGACTTCACAATTATCTATTATGTAAGCTTACATGCAGAGAGCTTCCTTTGTGTATCCTGGAAGTTCAACGCCTGCGCACTGTTAACAAACCTACAAAAGTGTTATGGAATACAAGAGGCGCGAAACTTGGCTTTACAATCCACAAGCGACAGCATTGGCTGCTAAGCGCCACACCAAGTTTCGCAACAAGACAGCATGCCACCAGTGAAATGTGCTGCAGGTGTTTATAAAATGTTGTCCTGGCGCAAATCGGCGAAACAGTTCCTTACGTGCCGCGAAGTGAAGCAGTCCGACGAGCTGAGAGTGCACTTGCGTTCAACAAATAATTTTGGCAGTTTTGTGATAACTTACGAAAGTTATTGTTAAGAGTGTTACTTGTGAGGGATATTGAGTTGTTGAGAGAAGCGTAGTCAAGTAAATTTCAGTTGTTGTTGTTTTTTTGAATGTTTTGTATTTATAAATTTGTGACTCCATTTGCTTTTATTATTTTAATTTCAACGCTTTGGTTGACACTGTAAACTTTGATAAGCGTAAACATAACCTCACCATATGTGTATTTAGTATTACGGCGATGAAAATAAACATAAAATGTGTGTGTGTGCGTGTGTAATAAAATAAATAAAGTGACAAAGAATAAAGAATAAAAAACAAAAGCGACCAACACAAACCGCTTGGCGGCGTGAATTTATTGTCGTTTGTGCTGCAATTGTTATCGCGTGTGAGCTTCCTCTGTGTGTGTTGCCCCAAATTTTATAGCCTACATTCAGGCGCACAGCCGCTGATTTGCCAACTGCGGCACTTATACTCCAGTGCGCGTGTGTGGGTGTGTGTGAGTTTCGTAAGTTTTGGCGCGCAAAACAAACGTTTTGAAACCATTGTTATTGGTGTTGTTGTGATTTATTATATGTTACTGTTGTTGCGCTCACACAAATGTTTATTGCCATTTCGGCGCGTTCAATTGATAAGCCAATAAAACTGCCGCCTCTCCATTTCGCTTTGCGTGCGGAGACTGTGAAATTTCCACGGAAAATAAATAAAAGAAATAAATACACTCTGTTATTGTTGTTGTTTTCGTTTTTGTTTTGTGATCGAATCAGCGCAAATGCTTTGCATTCCTTATCATTTTTCCCCATGAGTGCGTTGACTTGCCAACAGGCATTCTCGAGCAGCCAACGAAAGTGAAATATCAATAAAAACAAAATCGTTTGTTTGATAAGTTTCAATTACTCTCGAGTAGCGAATGTGTGCGAACATACTCATACATACAGCGTGTGTGTGCCTTGCTGCTAACTCAATGGCGTTGCCGAAACATCAGTGACTCAATCAATTTAATGGAAAGCAATCAAGTAAGTGTTGGAATAATAGCAAAGCAAGCTCAATTGAATTAGTTCGCAGAAATGTTGTTGCTGTTGTAGAAGTAATTAATTTGTATGAAAGAAGTCGAATATATGTGAGAGTATTTTTAACAGATTTTTGAAATATTCTTTGATTTGCTTAGTCTATTTGATATTTTTGGAGAAAAAATTTGATAAAGAAATATGATTTCTTCTGGACATAAAATATTTTTGGTTTCCTCTAGCAATATTAAATATATAATTCCTAAAATGCTCTCAGATTTATAAATCGACGGAAATTTAATAGATTTTAAGATCATACTCGATTTAAAAATAGGTACATATGTACGAACTTCTTGTTAAGACATCAGTTAGCTGAAAGCTAAGCGTCTATATTGACTTTTACAAGGCGAATTTATAGTATGAGCCAAGCAACACACTCGATGCGTGAACTCAAAGAGAATATACCGTTAAGACCGCAGCAGTTTCGAATGTCACAGATTTTTATGTTATAATCAGACCCATGACTCAACTCTTAAAATATTATTCTGACAGGGCATAAATATAAACACTGCTAAAGATTTGAAGTGGAGGTCATGAATCTCGAAGACTATTTTAAAGTTGCATATCTAGTATATTACATCTCCAGACGTATTCAATTCAATCAATTCAAAAAAAGCTAGTTTGCTCATTATCTTGATAGCTCGGTGAACTATGTTGCCAATTAACTGATAAAGAAAGCAAAAACAGAATCCCCATCAATGATATTATAATACAAAAATAAATAAAAGTTTTACCTGACCGGACCTGATTGGAAGTAGTTGAGTCAATAATTTAGTTAGGAAGCTAATAATTATTGAACACTGAAACTTCCCTATTGAGGTTTCATATAAGAGAAAGGGGATTCAAAATGAAGACAATAAATTCCAAACTCCGTTGAAATGAAGAATAGCTTCAATATTCGAATTATTTTGGTTTGGTTCCGGCCATAACGGAATTGCTGGAAATTGCCAAGTTATCGGCTTAGTTAGCAGCTGAGGGCACCCTAGCCACATTTTTATAGGACTTTTGTGACACGGACTACCATGGGTCTGTTTGGGATTGATATTAGCCTACTAAAGAAACTAATGACAGACTTGAAGCGCTTTATCGATACGTGAGAGTCCTAGATACACAGATAGAAGTGTTCTTTTGTTGGCATCATACCACCATTTCTAGCAACCCAAGTAGGATCTGATGCGACCCAAAACACAATGATCAATAAATAAAAATATAAATATTTTTTTGACAATATAAATTTTAGTTTAAAAATAAAATAAATTATTAAAGTTTACGTTTCATCCTGAAATCATTTTAAAGAAGTATATATAAAAATTTAAGAAAGTTTACCCTTTTTTTATAATTATGCAATATGAATTTAAAATACACAGAAACCTTTTAAAAGTGCAATAAACACCTACAACATTCAAGAGCCCATACCAACAACAACTCCAACAAGGATATGGTTAAGATATGCACAAGTCATACTGCAGTGACGCCACACCGCACAAACACACTCGGTGGCACACACAGCGCCGTGAGATGCCGCGCTGCATGTCAACACCGCGAATATTTAAATAAGCAAGTGTAAATATTTTTAGACGCTTGCAAATTGCGGTGAGCGGCAGAAAGTTGCAAATAAATGAAATAAAATAGAACAAAATAAAAAGCGCCAGAGCGCCAAGTTGAATGCCACAGCATCAACAGCAGTGCAACAATGCGGCTGAAAGTGACTGCCGCACGTTTGCCTGCACCCTCATGCGTCCCAGTGGTGTGAATGTGTGGCATTGTGCAAATAGGAAAGGCAAGAAAAAAATATAATTTTCGCGCATCAACGGCACCCGTACACACACAACCTTGCATGTACATGCCGCTGCTTAACAGCTCATTTCTTTAGTTGCACACAAATAATTTCTTACTTACTTAGTTTTAGGTGCGGGGTGGCACACACAGCAAGGTGGTGGCGTGGCATTGCCAAGCTAATCAACTTCGCACACGGTTCGCACTGTGGTTTCCGCTGTCGGTACAGCTTTCGCCGCTCAGCCACTCTGCCACTTGCTGTTGTTGACAGTTTGTTGGCGTTCACGGTGACGGTGCACTGCATTGCCGCGCGTTGACTTCTCCGTCAACAAACTTTATCCACTGTTTTTGTTTTTATAATTGTTGGTTTTCTATTTACATTACCAGCGCTGTGTCTCCGTATAATTCATTTTATTTACATTCTTCTGTTATTATTTTTGTTGTCATTGTCAACATGTTGTTGCTGTCGGTTATATGCAATGTAATGACGTAGCCTTAGACGTCACGCAGCTCATTGACATGTAATTTCAATACCAGGAGTTACACGGGCTTGTTAAATTCTGAGCTCAAGTCTTTAAAATTGAAGTTTTGCATTAAAAATACCTAAAACTTTAAAAATAAATAATTTACTTTAAAGCGAAGATTTCATCAAAAATATGTTACAGAAATGTTTGCTAATTAGAACAGTGAGATCTTTTTAGTAGTTAGAAGCACTAAAGAATCTATAACTAGCTTAAGACCAGTATGTATGTATTTGAAAATCCTGTCGCCTCTTGGCTCAAGCTTGTGAGCATATTTCTGTAGAAAAAAGCTTATCTAATCATTTAGTTTTTCGATAGAGTTCTAAGGTCAGACAGACATTTCTCCTTTAAAAAAATTTGTGAAGATCCCAGAAATAGAAAATTTTAACACACCTACCGCTTCGTCGAGTATGGAATATTATTGCAAATAGTGTAAATAGGTGATTTTTGGTTGACTCGTCTCATCGTGGAACATACGAATGGTCAATTATTAAAAAATATCGATTATTCAAAAATGTTGAATGCTTCGGAAAATTATATTTTCTTACACCAATGCAGATGAGTTTTTTCTGAAATCCTTTAAAGTTATCTGTGATCCAATTAAATGTTACTTTGGTTAAATTTCACTTATTTACATCATATTCATACACAAAGATATATGCATCTCATCCAAATAACGACCATAATAAATTATAAACGAACTTCAAGGATTTGGTGTTGAGGAAAATTCATTACAACAATATTGTGTCGGTTCTAAAGTATGTTATCTATTGATAGTGTAAAGATTTTATTTAATTGATAATTCCATTATTTTAGCGGAAATAAGTCCATCACAGATATCATTGCAAAAATCATATAATGAAGCTTCTAGATCAAAATGTTTGCGAGATAGTATAGGTTTATCTATATGTCAGATGGCATAGTGTTTAATGTCAGCCGTAAAAACAACAATAAAAATCTTTCGCATTTAAATAACATTAGCTTTTCATAGCACTGGAACTTAAAATATTGTAATCGGTATTTAAAAACAAGAAAAAACTTTAACTTCGGCTGTACCGAAGCTAATATACCCTTCACAGGTGCATTTCTTTTAGTAACAATGTGTTTAAGCAAATCTAAAGACGTAAAAAATGAAAAAGTAAATAAAAGAAAACATTTTACTAATTCTTTTTAGGCGGGTTGTTTGCTAGAAACATTAAGGTTATATAGTTAACCGATCTGAACAATTTCTTCGGAGATTATATTATTACCTTAAGCAGTAATCCATGTTAAATTTCGTGAAGATACCACGTCAAATGCGAAAATTTTGCATACAAGCCCTTGATTCCGATCGTTCAGTTTGTATGGCAGCTATATTATATAGTGGTCCGATATCGACAGTTCCAACAAATGAGCAGCTTCTTGAAGAGAAAATATATATAAATATATATATTTGGCGTAGGAACCGCTTTAAGCGATTATAGCCGAATCCACCAGAGCGCGCCACTCATTCCTCCTTTTTGCTTTTTGGCGCCAACTAGAAATACCAAGTGAAGCCAGGTCACTTTGCACTTGGTCTTTCCACCGGAGTGGAGGTCGTCCTCTTCCGCGGCTTCCTCCAGCGGGTACTGCATCAAATACTTTCAGAGCTGGAGTGTTTTCTTCCATCCGTACAACATGACCTAGCCAGCGTAGCCGCTGTCTTTTTATTCGCTGAACTATGTCAATGTCGTCGTATAAATCGTACAGCTCATCGTTCCATCGTCTGCGGTATTCGCCGTTGCCAATGTTTAGAGGACCATAAATCTTGCGCAAAACCTTTCTCTCGAAAACCCCAAGAGTCGTCTCATCGGATGTTGTCATCGTCCACGCTTCAGCGCCATACATCAGGACGGGAATAATGAGCGACTTATAGAGTTTGATTTTGGTTCGTCGAGAGAGGACTTTACTTTTCAATTGCCTACTCAGTCCAAAGTAGCGCCTGTTTGCAAGAGTGATTCAGCGTTGGATTTCAAGGCTGACATTGTTGGTGTTGTTAATGCTGGTTCCCAGATAAATGAAATTATCTACAACTTCAAAGTTATAACTGTCAACAGTGACGTGGGAGCCAAGACGCGAGTGCGCTGACTGTTTGTTTGATGACAGGAGATATTTCGTCTTGTCCTCATTCACCACCAGACCCATACGCTTCGCTTCTTTATCTAGTCTGGAAAACGCAGAACAAACGGCGCGGTTGTTGCTTCCGATGATATCAATATCATCGGCATACGCCAGGAGCTGTACACTCTTGTAGAAGATTGTACCCTCTCTATTTAGTTCTGCAGCTCGTATTATTTTTTCCAGCAATAGATTGAAGAAGTCGCACGATAGTGAGTCACCCTGTCTGAAGCCTCGTTTGGTATCGAACGGCTCGGAGGGGTCCTTCCCGATCCTGACGGAGCTTTTGGTGTTGCTCAACGTCAGCTTACTTAGCCGTATTAGTTTTGCAGGGATACCAAATTCAGACATCGCGGCATAAAGGCAGCTCCTTTTCGTGCTATCGAAGGCAGGTTTAATATCAATAAAAAGATGGTGAGTATCGATTCTTCTCAGCTTCTTGAAGAGAAAATAACATCTGCAAAATTTCAAAACGATATCTTAAAAACTGACAGACAGACGGACGGAAAGACAGACGGACATGACTAAATCGATTCAGTTCAACATACTGATCATTTATATATATACTTTATAGGGCCTCCGACGCTTCCTTTTGGGTGTTACAAACTTCGTGACAAATACCCTGTTCAGGGTATAATAATTACTTTTAAAGAATTGAATTATCTGATATAAGTCATATTGATTTTTAACAACTGTCCAAGTCTAATAGGCATTTAACACCGAGGCTAATTAATCAATTAACCGGCCTCTGCACGATTAAAACGCTTATTAAGATCGATTTACGAAACAAAATAAAAATTAATTTTTTAATTGAATTTTAATCGACTTGAAAATGAAATGCAACTCAGCGACAAAGACGTACGATATAGGTTCTTTGTCAGCGATTAGCTGAATTTTTTGATAAAACAAGCTACGGTAGATGTCGCTGCTAAAAATATTACTCAGATGATGAAATTTACCAACTTCTTATGAAAAGTAAAAGCCGGCAGTGTAAAATGCAAAAAAGGGTTTCTCAATAAAAATTTTGATTGAACAGTTAATTTGGCTGTATAAAAACGCTATAAATCAAATTAAGTTTAATCTAGTAAATTCAAATTTTATAGATCTCGTAGCTATATTTATCATATTTAACTTCAAAAATATTGAATAAATAATATATAAATTTTTTTTTTAATTGAGCGCAATTATTTTTTTTTTGTAATGATGTAATAAAAGTGTTAGGAAATACAATTATGAAAACAATTATATTGTACACTAACTCTAAACATTCTATTTTGCTACATATTCAAAACCAAACATTTAATACCTTAATACTCGGGTATATTTTCACTAAACATAGCTACTATTCATTACTCATTTCACTCTAAATACGCATTCACACACATTTCAACAATGTCATTGTTTTTGATAATAAAGCGTTGGTATGCAAATCTCACTTTCAAAAGCAGATTTAGCCGCTTTATTTCACTTTCCCCAACCACATTACCACCTATGTATATACATATATGTATGTATGCAAATGTATATGTGATAATAACCCTTTAATATCCAGATCTGCGTGTGTGCCCTCACTTCGCCATTGTTTTGCTATGGCTTATGCCACAGCTATCTATAGTTAGAGCGTATGTAATGACGCTGGAATATGAGTTGAAATCCCTGCACGCTGTATGCCACGTGCAATAATTCACCGTTATCCCGCTGACATCCGTTTCGAACTCTTTTGTCAGAGTCGGAACCCAAACCCACAATTGAAACTGAATCCAAAGCAGTGCGCTGCTTTCGCAGAAATGCGGAGGTTTATTTTACTTGTTAGTGTTGTGTTGCTGCTACATCCATCGGCAACACCGTCTATTCGCCGCCGTTATGTTTGAAGTGCGTTACTGCGACCGCCCGCAGCAGCGTGTTGAAGTCTTACAGCGAGCTTGCCACTCATATTATTGCAGATTCACGAGCTCACCGTTGACATTTCCATTCATCGTCGTGGTAACCGTAATTAAAATCGCTTTAATTTACTTCTACTCAATACACACTCAGCGCTGCTCGTAGGTGTGTGTGTGTCAGCAGCATCAGCTTTCCTTCAGTACAAATCCTCGTTGTTGCTCGTCGATACAACTTTTTCATTATATCACCATCTCTCTGTCTGTTTGACTGTGTGCCCAACAACAAATTCGCTTTGTTTTTGTTGTGTCTATATGTATGTTTGTTTGTGTTGTGCTGGCTGTCAACATTGGTTGCCACGACGTTTACATTTTGAATTGATAGCGCCAACTCAGCTGGAGGGCGGTTGTGGCAAGGTGCAAGGTTGCACAGCAGTTGAATGAATCCACCTCGCAACCGTAGCCTAGCAAACAGGCGCAAATTTCCAGCATACAAACGCACACACCTTGGCTGATGCTTGGCTGGCGGATGGATGGATGTCGACGCCCTTGTGGGCTTCCATACGTGTAGCTCTCGTCTAGCGCCGCGCAGCTTAGTAGCTGCTGAGCATTTAATAGCGCAAACTCTGACTTAAGTTGCGTTAATGAAGTATCGTCATGGCGATGATGTCATAACCACCAACAACAACAACACCGCCACCATCGCTTCCACATCTATCGACGCCAACTCTACCGTTGACTGCCATATTTTCTACCTGTGTTGCCATTGCTACAAATCCGTTGTGGTAGTTGTTGATGCCCCTGCCTTGTTGTTAGCTGCTTTCG
Source organism: Zeugodacus cucurbitae (assembly GCF_028554725.1). Taxonomy (NCBI): domain Eukaryota; kingdom Metazoa; phylum Arthropoda; class Insecta; order Diptera; family Tephritidae; genus Zeugodacus; species Zeugodacus cucurbitae. The sequence goes on from NC_071669.1 coordinate 68,428,859, forward strand.
TAATGTGGATCTCGTCAGTTGTTGTTTGTGTTGGCTGCAGCTCTGATTACGTTGCTATTTGTTCTGGCCATATACGGCTGAAAATGACGATTGCAATGCGAAATCGAAATGGCAAGCGCGCCGAAAGGTGGAGCACGTGGGTGAAATACAAGTACTGTGTGTTTGTTATACGTGTGCTCTTACTCAACGTGCTTACAAATGTAAGCTGGTTTACGGTGTAGTGTAGTCTAACATTCGGATTTTGATCCTATTACAAAATTTTTTGTCATCACAAAGAGCTAACAGCAATATTTATAAATTCGAAAAAAAAATATATCAGAAAGTTATTCTCTATCTAATATTGAGAAAACAAAAATTTGGAAATTTCGACTTTAAATTGTATAATATTTTCGCTGATTTAATGCGTGAGATACAGACGACAATTAACATGAGACCATTAAATTCGTATTGACTATGAAGTCAATTTTATAAAAATGTTAAGTATGTTAAATATTAAAAGTCAACGATTATTTCGGGTTTTGGTGCTGTCCTCGAAGAATAAATATATGTACTACTCGGTAAATATACTACACAATATATGTGAGAGAGTACAAAAAATAGCCATTCGTGGCCTCTAGAAAATAATCTCAAAAAACTAGAAATAGATCTTATGAAGACATTTGAAAGTAGCCTTTCTATGTGTATATTAAAACATGTGAAATTAATAAAAAGAACTATGATTTAACACAACTATATCTACGTACTATTGGAACCTCATCTTATTCTGAGAAGAAATTTGGACGGTCTTAGATTTGGGTTTCATATTTTATATTTCTGCTATTTTACTATTTCTCCCATATGATATTTGAAACTATTAGGATATTAAGCAAACTATAAAATGAAACATACATAAGAAAATAAATGGAATTAATATAGAATTGAATTGAAGATTTGGTACCGGCACTAGTGACATCTAATTATTAGTTCTACAACTTTGCTTCCGCCGTTTTCCAATAGATGTCTCTAGGGTCAAGCATTGGTCGATTAAATCGATTTTTTTATATCGATCTTGGACATTTGTGTCAACATTAACCCAACAAAATATTTGTAGAGATCTGTTTGCATCCCAAACTTATTCTCAACTGAAAATGTCACTTTTTGAACCGAATTCTCGACATTTGCCGGAAATTTTGCTTTTCTTTTTTAATTCCAAGAAAAGTGCGGCTGAGGCTCATCGAATGCTTTCGGAGTCTGTCCTAAGTGAAAAAAGCCTTAAATTTACAAAAAAACGGCGGAAGCAAAGTTGTAGACCTAATATAAAACATTTCCCAATTTTATATACCTTTAAGCGGTTTCAATACAGTAACAATGGCGTCATCTATTTTTTTTTGATATGCATATAAAACAACAAAAAAATAAATAAATTTTAAATGAATGAAATGTACTAATAAAAATGGACCGAAGGGTACCACAAACTATTCTTGTATACAAAAGATGTTTTCATTCAAATCGGCTGGACCTGTTTAGGAGAAGTTCTGTGACATACACATGTATAGAAGAATTTTATATATTTCTATATTGGATAGATTATTGCAAAGATGATAGTCGGTATATAATTCTTCAGTAGCAGAATTAACCTAACCAGTTTCCTTACCATTTTCTTCACGTTAACTGACTATTACAATCCTAAGCAATATTTAATAATTCGTCAGAAAAATTTAATTTATTATTTTCATTAAAATTGAAAATAAATAGTACATATAGTATTGCTGTAAATAGCGAATATTGGGTATAAAACATTTACTGCGCATAACATTTTTTATTCAACGCAAACACGTGACCCAAATTCCATCTATGTATAAACAATTTGAATACATATAAATGCGTTTGTATAAACGTGTGATTCCGTTATGCGTGAAAACGTCATCATCACTGACGGTGACACCTACACAATTGCAGTTTTCGACACCAGGCAAGCAGCGAACAGCAGAAAGTGAAACGCCATACGCAAATGAGGCAAAGCAAAACGAGAAAAGCGTTGATGGAGATTGTGCGAGAGGTCACACTGCTATTTGTACGGAAATATATGTTTATGTGTGTGTGTGAGTGTGTATACTAGCATTTCGCAGCCAAATGGAGCAGTAATTTGCTTGTACCTGCTCTTAGTATGTGTGTAAATGGTATAATAGATGCTGTGTCGATGTTCAGCAACCTGGCGGGAAATTGTTTTGAATGGAAATGAAAAAACAAGGCGAGAAACAGTCAAATAGTCAAGTTATTGTATTAATTCGGGAAAATTTTGATGGATATATTATACAAATTATGTAATATGATGGGTTAAATGTTGAAATATGCAAGTCTTTTTTAGATTTGGTGTGAGCGCCAAAAAGTATGCTTTAAACTTTGAGGTTATCTTACTTGTGAGCAGTATATTTGTTATAACTAACTGAAGGACAGACCCATATTTCGAGAACTACTTCGACAATTCAATTCATCCACATCCATTCGAATCAAATCAACATTGATACAGCCGACATACAACCCTGACATTATTCCATTCAGGCACTTCATAAAACTGGTTAGCACATTCCTACAAGGTCAAGTGAAAGCACGAGTTAACGACCGCCGCCACAGCGTGCGAATATTCGGCAAAACAAGCGATATCAAGTTCGTTGCGGCGCAAAGGATGCGTGGAAGGACGATTGTGTAGGTGTATCCGGAAGGATATACGTATGAACATGCACATGTAGGCACATAAAACAAAACAAAAACACACATGGATTCACTCACATACACAAACATATGTATAAACGGAGTGTGGTGTTGTAACAAGCAACATTTTACTGTTGCTTTTAATGTTGCTATTATGCCTGTTACCCTTGCCGCCACTGTGGCGACAATTTCAAATATGAATACACCCACACACACATTATTAAGTGAATGCGTGCGTGTAATTTGGTTCTCGTACGAGTGGAAAATGTGTTTAATTTCGCATTTAGGCGCGAATAATGAAGTTGAGCCGCCATGCTCCGCCGTGACTGCCGGCTATTGGGCTTATAAGCGCCTATACACCACAGCAACAACAACAACAAATAGCAAACACATATAAACATTAAAAGTAGCGACTATGTTAAAATGCGATTTACACGACATGTACATAATACAGTTACTCATGTGTTGCCTTGCCAACACACATACATTCGCACACACACACTTATATGCTTCCTTGCATACTTTTAGGCTCCATTATGCTGTAATGGACAGCGTTCGCAACCATTTCTGTCGCTTTATTTAATTTAAACTTGTTGTTGTTGTTGTTGTTGTGGATTCTTAGCTTCCTTCCTTTACTTTATTACTTTAGCTAAACATTTGTTGTGCTTATGCGAAAAGCATGTTGAGTTAATTTTCAAGCTTCACTGGCTTAGAAATTGATTGTGATCTTTATGGAAGAGCACATAAAGTTCTCACTAATTCCTCAGTTGTAAATATGTGTTTATATAACATAACTTACTATGTATTAAATATTTTAAAGCATTTCTAGCTGGTATTAAATTATATTCATGAGTTTTGTATAGCAACTGTATGTTGAGTAAAGCAAACGCATTGTCTTAAGCAGTAATTAAGCTTCAAAACACTCACTCAAAACATTCATATATGTATTTCTGAGAAGCTTACGACACTTATTATGTTGTTAACACTTTGTTTCGCATAATAAATGCTTAAATGGCAGATTATAAATTCACTTCTTAACTATTTCTACTTGATTTATATTTTGGTTTGTACATATGTGTATTTTTAATAGTGAGTATTTATTCAAGAAGATTATTTTTGAAGAAAACCCATAAGAGCTTCGTATCGGAATATTTCCTCAAAAAATGTAGATGTGCTTTAAAAATATACAGTAGAACTTCTTTAACTCGAATCACCATAATCCACAGGAAAACTTCGAGTTAGAGAGACTTCGAGTTATAGAAATTTTCATTAAATTTATTTTTGAAAAATGTATGTTCAAAAAGCTGTAAAATATAGTTTACCCACAGGTTTAGTTATTTACTTCTAATAAAGTTTTATTGAAATACGTTAAGAGGCTATACCAGTGTGACGTTTTCAAAAAAATCGTTTTTTTTTTATTTCTTGCTTATTCGACAATTAAGACTTTCAAAAATATCCTGTGAAAGCGGTAAGGTCGCATCTTGAATAGTTTCTGAATGGCAGCGTTCTAAAGAGCGACCGCTCATAGGTATAAACCGCTATAGTCGAAACTTTAAACGCGTTTTTTTTTCAAAACGACAATTTTCAAAATTGCTGACATCATTACACAACGAGAAATTGACCGATCGACTTCAAATTTAAACTGAGTATTCTTGCAGATATTTACTATACCATGACCTACGATTTTTTTGATTTGTTGAAAATTGTCAATTGGCAATTTATCTAAAAAACAATTTTTTTTTTAGAACTACGTCATTCTGTTAATTTATGATATTTTTCAATAATCGTTGGTCATTGTATTGGAAATACCTTCAATTGTAATAACCCTTTTGAATTTTTTGTTTAATTTGACCGGAATCATGTCAGCATTTGGGGATTTTTTTGTCATCGCCCAAGCATGCCCATAACTCCGTTATTTTTCAATATTTATGTAAAAAAAATTAAATATAGCTGAAAATATACCTTATTATGTCCAAAAAACATAGAAACATTCGATTATTGTACTATAGTATTATACTTTCTTTGAAAAAACTTAAGGAAAATAAAAAAAATAGAGACTCTTTAAAAATTCTGTCTCGATAGAAATAATTTACATTTTGTATTATGCCTTGGTCGATAAGTTTGATTTATAGAAGGAAATTTGTATGAAATTTGACTTCTATTGGCCATTCAAGGCTTCGAGTTATGAGGAACTTCGACTTAGGGAAGTTTGAGTTATGGAAGTTCCACTGTTTATTTCCTTCGACTTCCGAGCAACATAAAATAGAAACAATCGTTTTTCGAAGACATTTCTCCAACGACAGAATGTATGGCAGGACAGTTAACTACATACCAAACCCTACTCGCAACGAAATCCTTATGAAAGCAACAGATATCGGAAACTTTCTGGGACGGGATCAGCAAAATTAATAATTAAAATACTATTAGTTAAGATTTAAGATTAATATTATTATTGTTAGATTTATAGTAAGAATAATTTTTTTCGTTTTCTTATTGGGAAAGTATAGTAAGAATTTGCTAAATCTTAAAAAAGAATTTCATGAGGAAGCAACACAAAAAACCTACGAAAATTTAAATTTTTTTGTGCTACATATTCCATCAGATAAGTTAATCCAATAGCAAATAAATATTCGAGAAAATAACGCTTCAAAATTGAAGTATATAATATTTTTACATTCCGTTTGTTAATATTATGCTCTTATTGTTATATCATTAAATGCTTATAGTGTAATAAAGTGACTGAAATGGAAATTAAAATATTAAAAAGCAATTTACTTTCTTTTATTTAATGATTCCAACAGTGAAATTAATTTTAAGCTGATTTAAGTGATCTGGTTAACTCTGTGAATATTCATACATATGAGGGTAGTTTGAAAAGCTTGCAGAGTTTATACATTTCAACAGCACGTAAATGAATCTACTATTTTTTACAAAATTGTAATAAGCAATACAGTGAAGTTTATAGATTAATTTTGAATTTTTGATTTGATGAAATATTTGCTTAAGCTTATCGTTGATAGAAATAATGGTTCTGGAATAAGTTCTTATTTGTGTTGTAATATTAAGCTGAACGGTTGAGTATAATAAGCAGTTTTAGATAACTATTTTATTGAATTTGTTCGAAAATGTTCTGTTAGAAGCAAGTACCTAGCTTAAGAATTTTGAAAATTTTAAAACTGGCAAAATTTTAAAGCATTTGGCAAGAAATTTTGAGGTATCTCCTCCTATATTATATTGGATTTATTTATATTTTGTATTAATTATATTTGAAATTCAATTAAATTGATTAGAATAGATAATTTTTTGAATAGAAGTTCTCACAATACATATATGAGGACTGCTGTATATATTTCTGGCCTAATAATGAAAATAGGAATATTTATCCACGAAAATGGTTTTATTGTTTTTCAAAATATTCTCCATCAAGATTTATACACTTTTGCATGCGCTCAAACCAATTTTCAAATTGTGCGGGATCCAACGAGAACAAACCTTTTTTACGGCCAGGTGTTCATGCAATATCGAATGTATGCTGGTGGGAGAAATGCATAGGCATGCCTCTATCTGAAGGTATGTTACATGACGGTCTTGCATTACCAGTTCACGTACGGCATCGATGTTTTCTGGCACAACGGCGGTTTTTGGACGACCTTCACGGAATTCGTCTTTGAGCGAGCGTCGGCCACGATTGAATTCGTTGTAACAGTTTTAGAATGGTGCTTCATAGCCATACAACGATTTTAGTTCATCGATGCACTCTTATCGCGATAATCCACGTCGAAAGTTATGAAAAATGATCGCACGAAAATATTCCCGAGTTAATTCCATTTTTTGGCCGAGATGATTTTTTTAATTCCCTGTAAATAAAACAATTCACGATTAAATGACAAAACGTTCTGAGTGATGTTATGCTAAAAAATGTCAAACTTTCCACTGGAAATGTCAGATTGCACCTGGCAACACTTAGTGTTGCCTAGGACAGAAATACATATAGCAGCCCTCGTATACTCAATGCTCAGATATTGATTTTCTTAATTTAATTTTTTTAATCTCATGCTTTATTAGTCAATAATCCTCACCGGAAACCAAAAATTCAATTAAGAAAAAAAATGTATACCACTGATTTATTGAGACGCCCTTGTAATTATAATATATATTTTTCTCGCCATTCATTATTATGCTCCATGCAGCATGCAGTTCATGCAGCGTTTATAGTGTCATGTTCTCATTTGGGCAATTCTTTTTAATTTCATTTTCCAACAGAGAAGTCAGAAAGTCATTGCAACATTTACTCGACAATGTCGGATGACTTTTTGTTGTTGTTGTTGTTGCCGCATTCATACATATATTCCGGCTGTCATTATGCTGGTTGCTAGCTCTCACTGTGAATTTTACTATGGATATGAATATATGTATAAAATATATATGAAACTGTATATATATATGTATACATGTGTGTGTGTTCGCATATAATTGCAGCAGCCGTGGCAGCAGCTAGCGACATTGGATATTATTGCATAGCATTAAGTTGCATTGTTGCCGTCAGATGTTGTGGTTATTCTATTTGCATTGTTGCTACTGTTGTTTTTGTTGTTGCTGCTTGCTGCATGCTTCAATGGTGAATATTACAAAGGCAGCGCTGCTTGTTAAACGACATTTTCTACGTCACACTCTCACACTGTTGTTGTCATTGTTGTTGCTGTTGTTAGCAAGTAATTTCGCCGCAATTGTTGTTGTTGTCGCTGTTGTTGCTACACTTGTTTTTGCTCTTGTCGACGCCACTGTTTGCACTAGCTTATGGCTGTTGATGTCTGTTGCCAGCGTGTTTGTTGTTGTTGTTATTGTTATTCGTGTAGCCGTCGGTGTTGTTGAAAGTTTTTAATTCATGTTGTGAAGTGAAGCCGACAAAGTCAGATTTATAACGTGTTGAAATGTTGCTCGCTTACTTTTGTGCCCCTTTAGCGCTTTCGCATGCACTTCGCAAACACCACCACACAAACACAGCAATCCACCAACCCTAACCGGTGGTGCAACTCCACTCGGTTGCTGCTAGGAGCCTGCCACAGCTCCTTCTTGTTAGTGTTGTTGTTAGTGTGTGTGTGAATGTGTGTGGGTGTGACCGCCTGATGTTCGCTTAACCAACGCGGTTGTTGACTTTTTGCACTCTCCAGCCAAGTCACTTCAACGATGAACTTTACGCAACTCTTCTTGTGAATTTAATAATTTCATTGCGTCAACAAAGTTGATCACTTGAATGCAGTTTACGGGCGGCATAACTGATAAATGTTTTCATTTAGACAGGACACTTACGGAACAAGCATGTCTAGAAGGAGGATTCTCATTTTGATTTCTGAATATTGTTTTTTAAGCGTATAGTAGGGAAGTCTTTAAGAATATATGTCTTTTTGAGTTAAAACAACAAATTGTTGAATTAGAATTAGTGGTAAGAAGTCCACCGATTGCCAAGGTATAGGCTTAGTATAAGCTTCAGGATACCTCAAAATATATTTCTGTAACTGTATCTATACTACTATTATAAAGAGGATAGATTTGTATGTATGTCTGTATTGAATAAACTCGAAAACTACTGTGCCGATTTCAACAATTCTTTCACCATTGGAAAGCTACATTCACCCCGAGTAACATAGACTATATTTATTGCTAGAATCTCAACTTTCGGGAAATAGTTCCCAGGCGAGGGTATCAAAAAGACTCTGTGATGATGAATCTTAATCTGAAACTGAAAATCGTCCTGCAAGTCATTCTCTTCACATCGCAATCACATGCCAGAGAGACTCGCAACTGCTTGCTGAACACAATTTCAAGAACTCCCAAGTACGCGCTTGAAAGTCGAGTACGGAGCGTATGCAGCTGCTTGAAGAAAAAAATATTCGAAAAATACAAGCTCGCACTAGGCCGTCGAACTCTGAACGTTACCAAAAGATAAAAAATACTACATTTCTAGAAATATTTTCCAAGTCTTCCCTAATCAATTATGTACATTTTAAAAGTTCCTTCTTCGCAGTCTTCATTATACTTTATCCTGTAACAATACTGAAAGCCTAATCAATAAAGACGAGTTGGACTCATCCCAACATTTTCTTCGGGGATCTCATTCTTGGATCTCACTTATTGGAATTTCTTCGCAATTTATAGTTATAGAAGTGAAGAAGTTCTGCAAATTTGTGGTAGGTTCTAGGCGCTTGGTCAATTCTTAAATCTAATTTAGGATGTAATTTCCTCTTGAGAAGAACAACCCTAGAACATAACCTAAACTAACCTTATCAAGAAATTCTTTAATATATCCCTCGTCTAACATGACACTAAATTATATAATTTTCCGTAACCAATTTTATACATATTTTTGAAAATAAAATCTCTCTAATAATTAGAGAGTAGTCTTTAATTAGAAATTTTGATTGACTTTAATTTGAGATGCTTGAGTAATTATAATCTTGCTTTTAGTCCGAGCAGAAATTCTTCTCTGACGTATCCTTAACATTGAGATGCACTTTCTACCGAATATAGTTCAATGAACAGCATCTAACACACACACCTTCTCTAACACAAAACTCAAAAGCTGGCAACTCTGCCAAACTAAAATTTATGCATGACCATATTCCAACTGCAGTTGCAACGAGCTCTTACAATGCGGTAGCACATCCTTTGAACTGCCATGTCAGAGCTATGCCGCAAGTGAATGCAGCAATTAATTTTTAATTAAGCATTCAATTTAGTGCAATTAGAAGACTGAATTTTCAACACTACTGTGTATTGTTGACTAACTACCGCTGCCAACACACTTTGAGCGAGTTACGCAACGCAATGGCGGGAGTAATAAGGCAGCTGCTAGTAATGAAATGCAATTGCCAACTGTCGTAAATACAATAATTATCCATTTATATGAGCATGATACTTATAAACGCGCTGTCATGATAAAGGACCGTCGTCCAAATGAACTAATTGCGACATTTAATTTGTGTGGCAACTCTTAAAATTTTATTATGCAAATAAAAGCGGAATGGCGAATTCGTGCAACTTTGCGTTTTTTTCCATTAATTTTTGCATTTTCATTGTTGTGCATTGTGCGTCAGTGAGTTGCAGCATGCCAGTGCAAAAGAAGAATAAGAAGCAGGGCGACCCTGCCACACGACCATCAACTTGAGTAGCGGCCAAAGTGTCAAAGTGTCATAAAATGCATAAAATGACATTAAAATTACTCGCACTTGCCGTTGACGCGTCTTGGTTGTGCAACGCGTGACGGCTGCTGCCGTTGCTTGTTGCCACATAACGCGGCAACACACTCGCGCCACAAGCCAAACTTTGCTTGACAACTTTGTGCCACTTGCAGGACTTGTCGACCGCTGTTGTAACGGTACGTGTAACTGCCGGTGGTGTTGTTGTTATTTTTAGTTTTTGTTGTTGTTACAGCTGTTGCGCTGTGCATAGGGAGACATGCAGCAATTTAGTATACAGCCGTACAAGTTTGCGTGCGTCGTTGCTACTCTGCTGCCCCGCCCACTACTCTTATATAGAGAGGGGTGCAGCGAGGGACAGCTTTACAGCAAAGGTATGTGGCATGACATTTGTTGCTTGAAGACAGTTTTCAACTAAATTTTTTGTAGCGCGCACATTGCCTCATACCAACGTACGCCTGTTGACCTACTTCAAAACACACACACTCCACTGCCCTGACAGACTGTGCACCAACAAAAGCGCAGACAAATATTTAGTGTGTGGGTTGTGTAGTTCGCAACGAGCAGGCTGGTGAGTTGGGGGAGCTTGGGCGAGCCCCAATAGACCACAATTCCTAAGATTATTACGTAGTTTTGTGGTTGTTGCTGTTGTTTGCCAGCTCTATTAACAACATTCACACTCCTGTACATGTGTATGTATGCTTGTTGTTGTTGTGGCCAAATGTTGTTGCCAGATGTTTACAAATAAGCTGACATCTCACTCGAGAAGTGCGGTGCAGTTGACTGCAGCGATTGGGGTCAATGTATGCATTTAGTTTGTTGCTCTTGAATTCAAACACAAACACACAGCGCGTATGCCTGTGTATATGTATGTAAGCAGTGTTGTTGACTTGACCTAACCACTTCGCCGCAAAACCACAATAACAACAGTGTTAAGTGGCAGCGCTATGGTTGGAAGTGTGATGACTTGCTAATTATTGAAAATAAACAGTTGTTCTTAGTAATTTAAGGTGGAATGTGTGGTAATACGAGGCGTATGAGCAACATTTTTTTTTTTTACTTATTGTGTGAGAGGAGAATTTTTAGTAAAAAAAAATAAAAAAAGCTTGAATTTATTTAGAAATAACTTAATAGAAGAAAACAACTACTTTGCTTCCGCCGTTGAGAATAAGTTTGGGATGCAAACAGATCTGTACAAATATTTTGTTGGGTTAACACAAATGTCCAAGAACGATATAAAACGATTTAATCGATTTAATCGACCAGTGCTTGACCCTAGACACATCTATTGGAAATCGGCGGAAGCAAAGTTGTAGACCTAATATATTTTTGTAAAATAATTTTGTATACAAACATTTTATTGTATAACAAATTAAAACACAAACTTCGATGTAATCTACGGAATATTTAAACATAAAATTAAACTTAAAATGTTGCTTTTCTGAAAATTTTGAGTCCGAAAATGTATATCACCAAAGCAAAGCTTCACTATGAGTTTTAAACTGAGGGCATTTTGGAGGGTTCATAATTGAAAGTATTTCTCGTTCAGAGTTGCCACCAATTTAAAAAAAATTATTCAGTAAAATTGATAAGCAGCATGAATTATTAACACGTAAATGTCAATATAAAACAGTTTAAGGATTAAATATTTAAAAAAAATTCAGAAGGGTTGCCATATGTTTACAAATTTTGTAGCACTCAATTTTATAAATTAGAAGATAAATGCAAAAGAGGCAACACACTAAACAAGGGTAACAACGATTCAAGTAAAAAATAATTTTGGAAAAGTGGCAACCCTGGAAATTTTTATTCAACAAAATTACAAAAAAAAAGCTTAAATATGTTTGTATGTATGTGATTGGCGTAGCAACCGTTTAGCCGGTTATAGCCGAATCGACGATAGTGCGCCACCTCTCTCTCTCCTTCGCAGTTCGGCGCCAGTTGGAGATCCCAAGTGTAACCAGGTCGCTCTCCACCTGGTCCCTCCAACGGAGTGGAGGCCTTCCCCTTCCTCGGCTTCCTCCGGCGGGTACTGCATCGAACACTTTCAGGGCTGGAGTGTTTTCGTCCATTCGGACAACATGACCTAGCCAGCGTAGCCGCTGTCTTTTTATTCGCTGAACTATGTCAATGTCGTCGTATAACTCGTACAGCTCATCGTTCCATCGTCTGCGGTATTCGCCGTTGCCAATGTTCTGAGGACCATAAATCTTGCGCAAAATTTTCCTCTCGAAAACTCCTAGTGTCGTCTCATCTGATGTTGACATCGTCCAAGCTTCTGCACCGTAAAGCAGGACGGGAATGATAAGCGACTTGTAGAGCTTGATTTAGAGCTACTCAGTCCAAAGTAGCACCTGTTGGCAAGAGTTATTCTGCGCTGGTTCCCAGGTATACGAAATTATCTACGACCTCGAAGTTATGACTGTCAACAGTGACGTGGGAGCCAAGACGCGAATGCGCCGACTGTTTGCTTGATGACAGGAGATATTTCGTCTTGTCCTCATTCACCTCCAGACCCATTCGCTTCGCCTCCTTATCCATGCGGGAAAAAGCAGAACAAACGGCGCGGTTGTTGCTTCCGATGATATCAATATCATCGGCGTACGCCAGGAGCTGTACACTCTTGTAGAAGATTGTACCTTCTCGGTTTAGCTCTGCACAATTTACAATTTTTTCCAGCATCAGGTTAAAGAAGTCGCACGATAGTGAGTCACCTTGTCTGAAACCTCGTTTGGTATCGAACGGCTCGGAGAGGTCCTTCCCAATCATGACGGAGCTTTTGGTGTTGCTCAACGTCAATTTACACAGCCGTATTAGTTTTGCGGGGATACCAAATTCAGACATCGCAGCGTAAAGGCAGCTCCTTTTCGTGCTGTCGAAAGCAGCTTTAAAATCGACAAAAAGGTGGTGTGTGTCGATCCTCTTTTCACGGGTCTTCTCCAAAATTTGGCGCATGGTGAATATCTGGTCAGTTGTCGATTTTCCAGGTCTAAAGCCACACTGATAAGGTCCAATCAGTTTGTTGACGGTGGGCTTTAGTCTTTCACACAGTACGCTCGATAGAACCTTGTATGCGATATTTAGCAGGCTGATCCCACGATAATTGGCGCAGATTGTAGGATCTCCCTTTTTATGGATTGGGCAGAGCACACTGAGATTCCAATCGTCAAGCATGCTTTCTCCGACCATATTTTGCAAAGAAGCTGATGCATGCACCTTATCAGTTCTTCGCCGCCGTATTTGAATAGCTCAGCCGATAATCTATCGGCCCCTGCCGCTTTGTTGTTCTTCAGGCGGGTAATTGCTATTCGAATTTCGTCATGGTCGGGTAATGGAACATCTGTTCCATCGTCATCGATTGGGGGATCGGGTTCGCCATCTCCTGGTGTTGTACTCTCACTGCCATTCAGCAGGTCGGAGAAGTGTTCCCTCCATAATCCCAGTATGCCCTGGACATCGGTTACCAGATTACCACATTGGTCTCTACATGAGGATGCTCCGGTCTTGAAACCTTCGTTAAGTCGCTTCATTTTTTCATAAAATTTTCGAGCATTCCCTCTGTCTGCCAGCTTCTCAAGCGAGGTAGGCAGTCTGTTTTTTAAATATGTTTAGATGTAGTTAATAAGTCGTTGAAGTATACGAAAATATTTTCAGCATGAACTGTAATCCTTTAAATTATAAAAAAAATAAAAAAATTATTAAATATAACAAGCTGCTTATGAACTACCCTACCACATGCGTGACTATTTATTCATACGAGTACACCAACTCACACTTTTTATGAACTTCTGACGCGCACCTACAGCATGCTAAAACAACAAATTTCACACTGGCACACAGCCAACGATTGCAAGTACATACAAAAGTAATTCAACGCAGTGACACGCGTGCAACAAAAAGTAAAAATAACAGTTTAAACAACAAATATAATGTATGAAGTGCCATGCGTGACACACATTCCTTTTGTTTTTTTTCGCCCAAAATATTTCCGTTACACGCCAAACAACATTGCAATTTGTGCTAGCGTTGCCTACTTCAAGGCGCGCACAACACACAAAAATATATATGTTGCTGCTTTCTGCCATTTTCACACACCGCAGAGTACATAAATACGCCTGCCTGTGCGTGCGTGCGGCCAGCGAGCGTTGTAGGAATGTGTAAATTGCCACTTTTTCGCCGCATTTTTCGTGCAACATTAACTGCTGCCGCCAGCAACACCAACTGCCAACCTGCAACTTGCAACTAGCTGCGCGCATTGCAAGCGCTGCGCTCGTTACTGTTAGAGAGCGCGTGTTTTTTTGTGCACTTCATGCAGTTTTGCCTTATTGCTTAACACTTTATACACATGCTCTGGCGCTATTCGAAGTGTTTATTTTCGCCGCTGCTATAACAACTGTGGCTAATGTTGCTGCAGCACGTACTCCATTTAGTGTTGCTTTGTTGTTTCTCTTTCACTTTTCTCTTTTTTGCCGCTATGAACTACATGTATCAACTACTTTTTCGCATTTTAGCTGTGCGTCTGCATTTATCAAACATCTCAGCTGTCAGTTTGGCTTGCCATTGCATGCCATGGTCGTTGCCAACTGTGGCTGTTGGCACTAGCAACAACTGCAGCCACCATTAGTCTGCCTTAGGTACTGCGCATACACTAATATTTTCACTGTGTGTGTGTGTGTGTTTGGTGGTGTGCGTGTTCGCCGCGAGACATTTGAAATTTCACACAATATTCCACATTGCACAGCTGATGCAGCGTTGCGCCTCGTCTGTTGCGCGAACTGCATGTGCCTGCGTCACCAGTGCAAGTTCATATGCTCGTTACACATTTCGCAAATGTAAAATGTATAAATGTATGAGTGGCATACTGGCGTGCCTTTCGGCATGTTATTGCAACCGCATGTGGAAATATGTAACTGCTCTGCATATCTGTTATCGTTCTTTTAGTGTTATTGTAATGTTTTGTTTATACATCTTGAGTTTTTATACTCTCGCAACAAAGTTGCCATCCATGCCAAAGTTCCATCTGATTCCTTCACTTTATCATGTATACATAAGGAACCAATGAAGATAGTGGAATAAAACTTTACACAAATAGTACATATCATCTCTGGCTTCACTCTGGCTTCAAAATTGTCGAAAACGGACTATAACTTTTCAAGGCTTCAGATATCGAACATGTTGAACTCAGCGCCTAAGGGTAAATTTTAACCGAAAAATTGGGTAAATCTCTCAGGTAAGTTAATGTAATTCAGAGGAAATAGTTTTCTTCTAATAGTGTTCTGTTATCTTGTTGCATAACATCTCCTAGCTCCCATATACCTAATTATAGGTTTTCCAAAATACGGTGGGCTTTATTCCGCATATATGTATTGGTTAATATGTGAGATATCTTAGCAAAATTAAGTGAGCGTATAGTCTTGGATATAGTGTACCCTGCTGGTGAAAATGAATGAAATCGGTTCAGGAATTACCTCAGCCCTCATATACTATATAGGACGATTTTCGTTATTCTATTAAACTTTATGCCGAATTAATGGGTTAATTTGTATGTTATCTTAATAAAATTTCTTCAATAAATTGCGAGAGTATAAAATGTTCGGTTGCACCCGAACTTAGCCTTTCCTACCTTGTTATATATTGCGTTAGTGCTATCAATTTCATGATAATGTCAGAGAGCGTGTATTGGTTTCAAAATTAGTAGTGTTTTAAAGGATCTGCATATTTTTCCCCTTTTGTTGTAAGAATCTGTTATATAATTTCATGAACAATCTGGGATTGGTCTCACTATCAAGTTTTATTTTTCTACACATTTTTTTTTTTTAATTGGTATAGCCACAAGTGTGTCTCTAATCTATACTACTACTATAAAGAAGAAAGATTTGTATGTATGTTTGTAATGTATAAACCAATGTACTGTGCTGATTTCAAAAATTCTTTAACCATTAGAAAGCTACATTTTCCCCGAGTAGGCTATATTTATTGCTAGAATCTCAACTTTCTGGAAATAGTTCCCAGGTGAGGGTATCAAAAAGTGATAGAGAATCTTAATCTGAAACTGACAATCGTCCTGCAAGTCATTCTCTTCGCATCGCAATCGTGTGCCAGAGAGTCGAGTAACGAACGCTCGGAGCTGCTTGCTGAATAAAATTTCAAAACCTGCCAGCGTTCCCGACGACTTCATAATCAGATAGAACGACAACGGACACAAAAGACTAGAGGTCGTAATAAAGGTTTAGCTCATTGCTAATAAAATATAATTTGGGATTATGTTTCAGGGATTCTTTCAGCACTTTTGAATGTATTCCTGATCTCTTGAAGAATCTCCACCCCAATCTTTGAAAGAAGTTCTCATGTTTTTTTTGTGTGAGAAAATGCATACAATGGGTATTGAGAGATGTTGCTTCGACTTCACCACGAAGCTTATGGAATCTCTTCTTCTTTGAAGTATTTTCCGATGTCGGTTGTTCATAAAATCTTGCATGATTACTGGATCTGGACTGGATTGGTTAGATCTTCTCTAGATCTTGAAGTGTCTATACTGAAGCATAATCATAACTGGCAGGGATTGAGTGTTATCCGATATGATCTGGATGCTGAAAGAGATAAGAACGCTGTTAGGCTATATATAAATAAGACCATATTTTCAGAGTTCTCTAAGTACTTAGAAAGGGAAGTCATTCAGTCTGAAATACACTGAGAGAGCTTGAAGTCAGAAAGACAGATGGAATAGATAGAACCTATGTATACTTTTTGAAATAGTTCTTCGCAAAAGAATTATTCGGCTTATAAGTGTTTCATGGTTTTTGTTTTAGAACTAGTTTTACAATTGTTGTTAATGCTTTAAAACACCGTTATAGCTTCAGGTTCAATGGTTGAAATACTCAAAAAATAAATGACCAAAGTGAAATGTTAGTGATCACGTCCAAAGAACTCGAAATTGTAAGCTTCATGATTTCATATCCCAACCCTCTGAATGCCACTACATACATACTTAAACCCATACGTACATCTATCAATCTATACATGCTTACATATATATTTTCGAACATTTGTTCGTATGTTCTGGCAAGTGTTAGCTACATAAATAGTGTGCAGTGCTGTGTGCCTAACTAAGCTTAGTCAATCTGTTAAGCGCCTAATCAAACTGTCTAGCAACAAAGCAATGATTGCCGTTGGTTACTTAACTTACTTTGCCGGCGGTTATTCAATATTCATGCACACTCCAAATATCCAGCAAATTTCTTGTCCAGCTAAGCAACAACCACTCGCTTAGCAAACTTTTTTGCCCTCAATGTGCTTTCCTTCTTAAGTTCACTCACAAAATTTGGGTTTGTTTGCCACTGGCAACATTTGTTTTTCTATTAAGTTCTTCTGTAATGCATCCATCACTGCGTTTGCTTTGGTGAGGGTGTTTGAGTTTGTCGGAAAAAAGTTTGGGTGTGTCTTACTTTTATGGTTTATTGCGTATTGTTGAATAATTGGATTAGATTACCTGCGTGCTCAATGGGTGGTACATATGTATGTATGTGTGTATTATATTAATACTAGTGTACATATGTACCGGCGGGTTCATATTACTTAAAATGGTTCAAATGTTATGCTGTTATCCGACCTTCTTGTGTTTGGTAGGTGTGTTGGAGTTAATATAGCCAGTGGCTTTGTTGTCAACATTGATGGATGACGTTGTCACCCCAAATGTCTGCCCCTGTGGCTATTACAAATAACTCACCATTTCATTCAAACACTTTTTGTTGGCGAAAGAGCACGAGAGTAAGAAGTTGTACTTTTATATTGAAGAATACTTTAATTTTTTTGTATCATGTATCTGAATGAGAACATGTGTTGGAATGGACTTGAGATGGTCGAATTATTATTTGAATGGTTGAAGATATAAGTTTTATTTTCTCTCCATGAGCACTATGAGTTCGCCAGAATTTTCTCTATATAACTTTTCCCTAAAATACTTTTATTTTGAATCCCAATCAGTCCTAATATAATGCAGAAATTTGTAAAATTCTAACTAAAGATCCTTAAAAAATATTTCTTAAATGTGTAATCTGAATTCACCAAGGTTACCCTCAACCCATCGCAGTTAGTACAAAGTGTGAATAACCACACTCATTTCGCCACGTTTGTAATTTTAATACTTTTGTGGCATTTAATTTCACCGCTCGAGCGTGAAATCTTCCATAATTTCAACGCATTACCCACCACCGCATTGAGGCTGAGGCATGCCAACGCATACATTATTATTTGCAGAAAAGCAGAGATTTAAATTTTTTGTTTGCCATTTCCTCTGCTGCCAAGCGTAAACAATCATTTTAAGCTGGTCAAAAGGACCGAAATCACTGCGCTGTCCATTAGAGAAAACGGCATGCGTCCACAAAAAGAAAAAAAAAATCAAAAATAAAATGAAATAAAAAGCAACCAATAAAACGAAGAAGATCTGATGGTCGTCGCAAAATGACGCAGTCACGTGTGTGACCCTTTAAATTACGACTACGCATCGACGCTTTAAAAGCGCCAACCATTGTCCTGCGTATCTGGCGAATCAACAGCAACAAAAACAACAACAAGGTGCTTGTAGGCTGTCTGTCTGCTGTGTGGGTTTGCGGTTTTGTGCCGCTTTTATTGCGTTAATGTGTGCGTTCATTTGTTGGCATTGTTTTTATCGTGAAAGCGCGTGAAAATCGTGTTTGCATGAAGACCATGCCGAAAGGACCACACAGATTTCGCGCACACCCACACACCTTTAAACTTACATACAATGTTAAAACATTCGTAATTTTGACCGCAGTTTACATACAAAGCCAGGCTACTCGATCTTACGCCTCCGCACACTTTTCCAACTTTACACCTCCCCCTTTTGACTCCTCTGCCTCCCCTGCCTGCATTGTCATTTTCTGCGCCAGTTCAGGTATCACTCTACGCTTTTGTTGTCCGTTTTTGTCCCATTATCGTTTGCTTGCCTCTGTGGTTGTTGTAATTGCCGCTTTTGTTGTTGAGCTGCTTGCCGTCGCATGGTTTTTGGGTCGGTGGGTGAGCTTATTTTGATTGTCAACATTGGCCGCTGTGATCTCACATTCAAACAAACATACCGTAAAATTCCAAGCCTTTCACATTCACACCTTTCGAACTAATAAAACCATCTATTTAGTTCGAGCGCGCACAACCCATCGCATTTTCCACCATTGTTTGTGTTGCATAATTTCGTTGGTTAATCTTTGGGTTTACGGTTCATACACGCACAGGCTTGTAACCTCTTTTTCGTGGGCGTTGCGGGAGCGTTTGAGGGAGAACGGATATATGTATAAGTGCAAAGTGTTTAAACAGTTGCTTTTCCACCTTCCATTTGCATCAATTTATAGCAATGTGTTGGGGGTAATATTAATGAAATTAAGTATCAATCTTTCACAATATCGATTTACAAGTTCGCTATAGAAAAGACATGTGTCTAATACGTTTACTTTCAAAATCTTCAATGAGAAATCAATCACTTTTACTCCTTATTTCAATTATTATGAGGTTAGTCTGAACTTATCTAGATCACCTGAATCAACGATTTACAAAAAGGACTCACGATCCCAAATTAAAATTATATTATATTCGATCATTAAGTGTAATATATTCTGTCAAATTAGTACCCGGGAATTCTCATTTTAAATTTTTCCGCTGAGAACATTTTTTTCCCAGGTTGGCACAACCGCCAGCCACTATTCAGTCAATTTTTATTTCTATATGTCATTTAGTTTGTTTATGGCATCATTACGAACAAGTCAACCTTTTGTGGACGTTGCGATTTTTACAATGTTTGTTGTGTGAAACTTTGTATTCCAAACGAAATTTCTTGTGCCAAAACGTTGGAAATGTTGAAAAAACAGTTGGTGATTCAATCATGTCGAAAACTCAAGTTTGCGATTGATATAAATCGTTCAAAGAGGGGCGAGAAGAAATGAACGATTTGCCACGAAGAAAACGTCGACAAAACAAAGAAAATTATGCTCGGAAATCGTCATTCTAGTTTGCGAGAAATAGCCCAAATAATGAACATGTTTCATGAGACCGGTCGTCATACTTTGTTTGATGTTTTGGATATGCGGATAATTGCAAGGCGATTGGTGCCAAAAGATCTGAATTTTCTTTAAAAGGTGAATCGCAGTAAGGTTGCTGAAGACATGCTTGAACGCGTGAATTGCGATCCAACGTTCAACGAACGCATCATAACTGGCGACGGGACATGGGTACGCCATGCAAACAAGTTCACAATCATCGGAATGGCGCGACAAAAATGAGTCGAAACCGTAAAAACCGCGCCAAAGCAAATGGAAAATCAAGGTAATGCTGATCGTTTTCTTCGATATTCGGGGTGTCGTTCATGCGGAATTCTTACCGGAAGGCAAAATCGCCAATAAAGAATATTATCTTGGCGTTATGAAGCGTTTGAGAGAGAATGTTCGTCGCAAAAGATCAGATTTCTGGCGGAACAACAGTTGGATTTTGCATCACGATAATGCACCAGCACACAAAGCGATTATTGTTTTTGAACAAAAATTCAACAAATATCATCGAACAGCCACCGTACTCTCCAGATATGGCTCCGTTCATGGAACCTTCATGGAACCTGTTTTGAGAGCATTGAAGACAAACTAATTCGCAACGAGAACTGAAGGGCATCCCAGAAAAGGTGTTTCAATGATTGGATTGTTCATTGGAAGAAGTATATTGCCTGAGAAGGGGCCTATTCTGAAGGGGATATAATAAATTTAGATCATTGAAAAGTTGTTTGTGTTTTTTGTGTATTCCTTACAACCTTAGAATATAAGAAAGAGATCAGTATTTTAGTGACTAGTAATAGATTAATTTCAAAATCTACCAAATGGTTGTGCTATACTGACAATTTTGCAAGATTCAGAGTTAATTTAAGAGTTAGCTGAAGACATCTTCGTAGATACATAAAAACAAACTTTGCCATGAATTTAGGTACCTAAAATTTTTAATTAGGTTCTTAGCCTAGTTTCCAGCTTTTACAAATGCTTCTAGTGGAAAATTATGGAACTAATCAAAATTTTCAGTTTGCTGTTTCTTAACTCAATCCATATTTATATAATAATCTATTGATATAATTATTATGAAAACATGTAATTTTATTATTTTAAATTACGCAAGGTTTTACGCACTATCACCAACATGTCATACTATAATTGAGTTACTTAAAAATAATACGTTCACCTTGTTAAAGAAAACATTGCTGCCTTCCAGTTGAGCAAAAGGTAAACAAACAGCAAATACCAAAAAAAAAAAAAAAACAACAAAATAAACCTGTCTAACGAAATAACATAGAAAATAGCTGAAATTAAATAAAGCAGAAAATGCCAGGCAATCCAAAGAAGATGAGTAAAAGGCATAAAGCAGAAAATTACTTGATTAGAAAACATTGATAAAGCCGATCAAGCGAACGGGCTAACAAGATAAGTGTAAGAAATAGCAGACAATTTAGAGCAACCGAAAAATTTGTTGTGCCACACAAAGGCAACAAATGACGGACTAGCGAGCAACCCAACAAGTTAACTCACTGGCAGTGGAGAGCAATGATGGGCGAACACAAATGTATGCGTGTGTGTGTGTTGGTGCGAAGTAGATAACAGCATTAACTGTTGTTGCTTATATTGCCAGTGTATTTGGTATTTAAACGCAAGGGTAAATGGCTGGGTGTGTGTGTGTTTGTAATGTTTACACTGTGGCTGGCTTGTTTATCAGTGTTTTTTTTTTACTTTTTTGGGTGTTACAGCTTTGTTGTGACAGTAAAGTGTCAAAAATCCCTGCGTCGATTACAATGTTTCTCTTTTTTTGTAGATAAGCCGAAGTGCCTTAAGATAGGACATGGCCGACAAAAATAGATACAACTTTGGTGTGCACAAAAACAATGTCACGTATTTGGACATACAAGCAAACATGCATATACTTTTAATGTATATAAATAATTTGAAAGGCAGTTTTGGCAACATTTGGAAGCTGTTGAGCGAGGCATTTAAAATTTAAATATTTTACCTTGCAAAAAAATATATTTTAGCCTGAGAAATATTTATAAAGGATTTTAAACAATTTTTGGGTTCAAAAAATACCGGGAATTTTCGAAAATTGGAAGCTGTTGTGCGAGGCATTTGGAATTTAAAGTAATTTTGTGTTGCCAACAAATTTATTTTAGCCTGAGAAATATTTATAAAGGTTTATAAAATTCTGTTTGTGTTCAAACAATAACGGGAATTTTTGAAAAAAAAAATTCACTCTGTGAGTTCTCCTAAGCTTGTAAAGCGTCGGCTCTTTAAGATTTAAAATTTGATAATTGCACTTTGCGACAATTAGAAATTATAAAATTCCCGTTATTTTTTTAACATACCTTGTATAATATTAGTCCATATATTGAATTTGAGGATTTTACAATTTCAAATTTAATATGTGCAAGATGAATGAAAACACATTACGATTCTGCCTATTCGTACTCTTCTCCTACATATAAATAATTTTCCCATCTACCAAATAATAATCGCAATAATTTAGCGCCACCAACAACGCAAATACAACAATTTTGTCATATGGACTTTTATTGTTTAATAAATAAACATAACGAGGCTCATTACACCGTTATTATGTATTTATGTATGTTTTCACACACCTGTGTGTATATTTAACACAGCGCACATTAGGTTGCGTATACGCACTGGTACACCAGCAAATTAATATTCACTTCACTTGCACCGCATGCGTTGCTCATATGAAAACAACACGCTCAAGGACGCAGCTGTCACAAATGTGTGTTTAATATGAGTCTTCTATATATTTTCTATACGTATAAAAGTAAATAAGTGTTTAGTCAAAATGCGTGCCACGAAGCCATCTGTTTGCGTGCGGCAAACACTAAGTGGCACGGCGTGGCTGATGCGTTGAAGTAAACAAAGTCATAAATAATATTGGCTATAAAATAAACAGAATGTTGAGCACACAAGCAGATACATATATATTATAGAATATTGCTTTCGAAAGTGATTTTCCGTATATATATAAAAATAAACTAAAACTAGGCTTGCCGCGCACAAAAGTATGCTTTAGTATGTCGGCAGTCTGACCCAATTAGCTTAGCTGGCGTTTAAGTAGCGCAAAGTTTTACTTGTCAGCCGGACTTTGGTGTGCAATATTTGTGTTTATTTTGTGTTGTCTTGTCTTTTGGGTTATGTTTTCTACTATTTTTTTTTTTTTTTGCATATTCCTCTATTTTCGTTATCTGTCTAACCACTTGACCACTGAGTGCCACTCAGTAGCATGTTTTATGCGCTCATATACTATTTGTTGAACAATATCTATGTATATACACAATTCTTTGCCTGTATCAGCTTGTGAGAGTGACCAACTGCAGACATTTGCAACACATGTGGTCTCTGCATATACACTTATATTGGTTAGTTATTTGCTCGAAAGCGACCAACAGCACCTTGGGGAGCCAGCAAGCAAATAATAATCTATATATATTTGAGTATAAAATAAGTTTGTACTATACATATATCTACATGCAATTGCTAAGAGGGTCTTAGTTGCTGGGCTAATTGCTTCCAATCTACTTACTCACACATACATACATACATACAATATAAGTGATGTAGACACTCGTGTACAAGTGTTTACTTTATTGCAACTTTGCTTATCTATTTTCTCCGCAAAATTCTTCCGTAGCAGCAATTATATGCAATCAGAGGAGCAGACGCAATTACTTACGCCAATGTGTAGCACTCAGCCATACATATGTATGACTCTGTACTCTGTATAAGCAAAGTTGCTGCAAAATTGTGTGAATAACTCTAGAAAACACACGTTGAACACAAGTGTTGCGTGCGCATATGGGTGAATGTGTGTTTGTTGGCTGCACAACTAGTTAGCATTGCTATGGCAACCTTGTGTAGCTTTGCAGGTTGTTTAATGTTATTTTAAATATGTTTACATAAGTAATAATAAAACATATTTCATTTCCAATTAAATAACTGTTGTTATGCCGTATTATAAAGTACTTATGTTTCACTGTTGCAATAACAACAAATATTTTTATAGTGATTAGTAACGTTCAATTGAATAAATTTGCTTAACTATGTTATCAAATTACCAAGAGAAACTGCAAAATATTAATATATATTTATAAAACAATAATTATATAACTACACTAAGAAGTTCTAAGGAAAAACAAACAATATTGTATTGCTAATAATTATCCGTATGTATGGTAAGCCACTTCCATTTAACCCCTTTCGTGGGTTAAAATTTTTTTTTATTTTTTTTATTTAGTTTTTTTTATTTAATTTCTACAACTTCTCAAGAATATTAGCCTCAATTTTTAAGTCGATCCGAATAATAGTTTCAGAGATACAGCCTTTGAAAGGTGTGCGCTCTAAGTCAGGTATTATTGTTACTCAAAACTTTAAACGCGTTTTTCTCGGAACCGTGTTTTCTAAATCGGTTTTAAAATGTTCTCGAAAACTACTCAACCGATCTTGATGAAATCTTACAATTTTGGCGTTCGAGATACAATTTACAATTTTCAATTACAACTATTTTTAAAAAGAAAAATGTCAAGCTAATTTCACTGAAATTTTTATTTTTATTTTTTTTTGAAAAATGTGTGCCAAAATTCCAATTTTCACTTTTTTTGTCTTTCCTTCGTTCAAGCACGATTTTATGGTCTTACTTAAAACACTTATTTATGTTTTTTCATTTTGGATGATCCTGTGAGGATCCGAAGGATCACCGAAAATGACGTCACAATAGATGAATTTTAATTTTTTTTGTTTTGGAAAATTTCAGGAATTATTCTTTAAATTTGTAGCTATAAAACAGAAAAAAAGTTGAAATAAAATAAATAATTTTTTAGGAAAAAAATATTGAAATATTGAAAATAGACATTTTTTATCCAACAAAACCCATGTAACCCCTTAATAACGTCTGTGTCTGAAATTTGACTTTAAATTTGTTATTTGTTAACCATTTCTTTAATAACCTGCAGACTTTCATATTCTTTTTCAAAAGTATTTAATATTGAAAACATTCCTCTTCAATTTCTATTCGTTTAATTTTTTTTTCATCCGCATATGAACCACCCTATATGAATGTCGCACCATAACATTGCGCTATTTAAATAATTAATACGCTTTGTCGTTAAATTCAATGAGTCACATTAATTGCTGCAATTATGCATAGTGTTTAATTATGTAAACATGCTCAATAATATCAATTAAAAAGTACAATTTAATTATCAGCTGACAAGCGCCAAAGTATCGCTGTAATTTGATAATGACATAACTACACAAGCACACAATGAAAATGATATGCGTGGACGTAGGAAAAAATGTGGAGTTATTTGATTTATGCGTTATATTTGTCAATAAAATTTGCATGTATAATATATTTATTTGGATATTTTTGTTTTTTGTTTTTTTGATTGAATTTATTAATCACCTTTAAGTTAAATAAGTAACATTATTACATTGATTCTTTTTTTTTCAATAGAAATGATAATAATTTTATTTTTGTATGAAGTAAATATTTTCAAATAAATATTGTCCTTATTACAATTTATAAAAATTCCAAAATTAAAATTATTCTATATTTGGTTACAGTATATTTTTACATTCAGCTTAACACCTTGCTATGCAACAAAATCTTACTTTCTGAATGCTCTTTAAATTCTTGAATTTAAAAGTTAAATATGCTTTTAATTGCTTAACAAATATATACAGAGGCATTCCATATAAGTGTATGTATATATGTAAATATGTATAATAACGTTACATATTGTCTCGCATTTCCATTGTGCGCTTGCATTTTAACAGTGATGTCGCTTGTCAACTTACTATAATTGCTTAATTACGAAGCGTTTTCAAGTTTTATTGTATGACAAATGCATTTAATTAGTTGAATACATACTCATATATATGTTCACACTCACGTTGAAAAGGTTAAATGCATTTATTTAAGGAAACAATGCAACAATTTCCCGAAAACAAATAAGCAATTTGTGTGGACATTTCATTCTTCAATCGCTTCAATCGTGTCTCTTTAAGTCAGTAATCTGCTTTAGAGCCGATAATAGCATTTTTTTAAAAGGAAATGAAATGATTGCGGTAAACGGATTTTAAAAATGATGGTGTACTATATTTAAGGCTTAAAAACAATATTTATTATTAAAAAAATATTGAAATTTTTTAAGTACTTTTCTGGAGCGCCTGGAGTCTGCACTTGTAAATCAGTGCCGGTGATGGAGGTCGTGCGATGCATCTGAAACAGTCGAACCAATTTTTTTTTTTTAATCTTTATAATTTTCTTTTCTTTATGAACTAAAAAAATACCGATGAAGTTATAAAATTCCAAATTTTTTCGAAGTTTGACAAAAAAAATCACTTTTTTAAGAAAAAAAATTGACTTTAAGTTGCAAAACAAGTAGTTTAAATAATACTTTTGTCCAACTTTTTTAGTTCAAATAGAAGATAATTAAATACTGAAGCTAGATCACTTTGGTTTCTTCGATCGGACATATATTCTTTTTGCTAACGCCGGGACCGTTTTCTAACACTTGTGAAAATGAAAACTCGAGAAAACGCGCTTTAAAGTCTGCCAGTGCTTTCGAACCTGCTCGACGCTCGGCCACTAAAACTGCTCTAGCTTCGAAAATATATCGAATTGGCCTCTGGAATTTTAAAGACATATTCATGGATAGTTTTGAAAGAGATTTTAAACATAACAAAAAAATCGATTTTTTGAAGCCTCTAAAGCAGACTACTGCCTTAAATAACATTTAAATGAATTTAAATTTATTGAAAAATTGCTTAAAGTTGAAGGTAAGAAGGTAAGGTTGAAAGGTTCAACAAATGAGTTTTAATCAAATATAAAAATGTGTAAATTTAAATTCCTTCTCTCACCTCTCATACATATAAAAAACTCGCTAATTAAATTTACAATTCACCTTTAAACTAAATTTCAACAAAAAAACTACTTTGCATATAAAATAGCTGACCACACAGCATACCAGATATAGCAAAGAGCAATCAATTGGGCGAAAGTCGTTGCAGAAGACTAATCCACCCACTTTTTATGTGTTGGCTGCGTCGGTGACAGTCATAAAATTTGTCGCACAGATTTTTACACATTCACTCATTTAGGCACACAACAAAATCTAAATTTCCAACAATAAATTACGCCCTCTATCCCTCATGCAACAAACCAATTTCAAGTTCGGCAAAGCCCCAAAGTATCAGCAATGGAAGTGAAACAAACCTAATAGATAACGCACACAAACACACAGCGCTCTAATGCATACACCACACACAAATATTTGTGTTTGTGTGAGTGTATTGTTGGCAGTTTATTTACATTTCCCTCCCAAGCCAACGATTACCGAAAGCAATAAATGCCGAAATCAATTGAAATGTTTTCCGAATTCACAATTCTTTGTATGTAAATGAAAATACAACGGTACTACTTGTAAGTATGTAAATAAACTTGTATTTCCGTGTTCCGAACAACCGCACAATACTTGCTAACTACGATTTGGGGTGCACAAGTAATAGTGAATTGTAGAGATATTTAGACACAAACATACATACAAACATTTCCGTAAACATGGATGCCTATGTATATAGCATCCATTGAATGTGAGGTGAAAAAATGTATATCAAGCAAAAAATGTTGCTGAAAATCAATATTGCCTAGAAATGCCTGCAAGCGAGCAAATGTAAAATTTGTATGGGAATTTATGTAAGTATTTGTGAGTGTGAATATGCAAAGTGGACACTTTGGTGAATAAATCGGCATTGGAAAATTGACTGCGTCATGAGAGGAAGTTCTTTCAAATGCAAAGGCATTTTCGTGTCACAGAAGAAATTCCAAAAAAAACATTAATTTTCTTCCTATGTTCATGCATCACATTCCTGTATTCAGCAAATACCTAGACTCAGAAGGCAATGCATTATGCGAAGTGCTAAAACGTGTATGTTTAAGTATAGAAAATTAAAATACTTTTAGGTATAAAACGAGATATCCTTGATTTAATATATTAATTCTTATTCAAACTTGGAATTAAGGGGTTAAATCAATTTTTTTTTGTATTTTCGTTAAGTGTAAATTTGAAGTTTATCCGATATTTGCTTTTAGAGTTATTCGATGAATAACAACGAGCGCTTGGGCACTTCAACACGCTAGTGTGAAACTTTAAATGCTTTTTTCTCAAAACTATGTTTTTTGAACTGGTGGCCTCTGTAACTCGAAAACCGCTCGGTAGATTTTAATGAAATTTCTACAGCTTTTAGAATGCATAATAAACTCGGGCCTGAACCGAAGATTTTTTTTTTTTTAATTTCGATTTTTTAAGACCAATTAATTGTTGATTTTTTCCCGAGAATATAGAAAAAAGTTTCCTGAGGCCACCATTTTGTTAATTTTGAAAAAAAAAGTATGGTTCAGTCCCAGGATTATCTATTTATAATTGAAGGTGCCAAAAAAAGTTCCCCAACTGCTGACATGATTCCGGCCGAATGAGTAGCTGAAACAAATATATTCAAAATGATTATTAAAGTTGAAGATTTCCCATACAATGACCTATGAATATCATAAATTAACAAAATGGCGTAGTTTTGGAAAAAAGGTCGTTTTTTAGTGCCAAATTGACATTTTTCAACCAATCAAAAAGATCGTAGGTCATATATAGTAGTAAATATAATAATATATGTAGTAAATATATTCAAGAATACTCAGTTTCAATTTGAAGTCGATCGGTCGGTTCAGGATAAGACTTTGCCGATATCACAAGATATCTTGGAAAGTATAAACAAAAAGTAATAAAAAATAAGCAAAATAAAAAAATACATATTTTTGAAACTATCACACTGTTATTACACATGACTTTGTGTAATAATAGGGAAATTATCTTTGTTATCCAAAACAAAAAATTTATATGTTGACTTATGTAAGCTATTCAAATATGTTGATGAACGATGATCAAGAGTGACCGATATTCTTAAATAAATCACCACCATTAAATAAATCACTCCTTCAGTTATGTATAAATTATATTCTGTCTACTTCAGCAGCAACCAAATTTGATTTTTCGTGAACTATGAAAAACAGTTGTTTATCTCATAAAAGACTCGATCTCTACCAGCGCTCGAGAAACGTTCTGGACATCATATACCTACACATGAGTATAGATATATGACCTCAGCTTATATAAGATTACGCACCAGAAGAATAAAACAATGAAGTGAGACTTTCTTATACAATTAGCAAAAGATATAGACTGACTATTTAATTATTTTTGAAAATAAAATAGTGAAAACAGTAGCTTTGAAAAAACCAGGAAAATACTTAAACTTCAAAGGGCTATAGACAATACCGCTTGTTGGTGACTAGTTGTTGTAGCGTCTAGCTGGAATACTGATCTTCCCAAAAATCAACTCACATCACTGCCACTTTGGACTGCTATGCGGAGAGGAATACACTTTCTTAAAGTTGAGGGGTTTGAAAAAAAATCATGTGAATATGTTTGTAAAGAATCAAAATTGAACGTTTAAATTCATAGAGTCAACGAAATTGATGCATCAGAGAACCTTTGAGAATTGGACCGTGTTGGCACGCATGCAATTTGCAAATATATTTCTTGCAATCAATAACATTTAACTTAATATCTATGTACATATACATATGTGCTGTTATATATACATAGCTATTTATTATCTACAACAACTTGACCTACATTCGGCATGTCAGCCAGAATTGTAAATATAACAAGAGAGCGAAAAGAAAAACTGCAAAAAGCAAACAAAGGGCTCGCATAGAAAAACTGCTAAATATGGAGAAAAAACAGCATAAAAATTTGTGTAAAGCTGAACACTGCAGACGGCTGTGTCCAGCTTAGTCAATTTTATTGCTGCAATATAAACAACAACCAAGAGCGGCGGCAACGAGAAGGAACAGTAGCTACAACGGTGAGTGCCAGCGCAGACAGACGAGACTAGCGACTGACATGGCAGAAAATGTAATAAACTGCAATTCGGTCGTAAAACTCACACGAGACACAGCAGACGAATGGACGGCCAAGTGTTTAGCACGATTGTACAGACCCACTTACATACATAGATACATATATGCATTCATAGGTGTATGCAAATGCATGTGTGAATGCAGGGAAATACATGTGTATGTGAGTATGTGTGTGTGTGTGTGCAGCTAGACAGTTGAAAGTTGGCAAGCAAAAGTAATGGCAATTTCAGTTAGCTGCTGAGACATTTGGACATATGAAATGCCAAAGCGCTTCTATTTATAAAAGGCAGTTGGCAGCATATCGAAGCACTTGGTGATGTGATATTGTATATATACATATGCCAGCATTGCTTTAGTATAAAATTACAATTTTGGCTTCTGTGCTTCCTAACGGCATCATTGTTGTTTTTACTTTTGACATTGCTTTTGCTGCATTAAAGTTTGGCTGACACCTTTTGAACTTGTCGTACCCAGAATGCAGTTGTCCGAAACATATTTATTAAGCATTTTGTGGGACCACATTTTGATGTGTATATTACGAATTTTGTTGTAGTAAATTCATTTCCGCTCGGTTAAAGTTGACTGACCACCAGTTTAAGGTTGGCGATTGTGTTAAGGGAAATTTAGGATGTAAGTGATTGTTGAAGTTAGATTTTAACTGAACACTATATATGATTGAATTTAGTTAAAGGTAAAGGCATTAGTTTATAGTAAGAAAGTATTAATTCTTCCTAAAAAACCAAAAATATCATGGAGCGAGCCATAGAAAATGTTTTTGCCACACACAGAAGAGATGAGCTGAAATACATCGTTTCGAAATCGAAAAAATCCCAGTGCAAAACTGACAACTTTGACAAACACTTTGGCATGTAAATTTTCTTGTTTCCACAAACCATACATATGTCTACAAAAAAAAATTTCTTAATTCCATCATCAACAACACAACAGTCACTCCAAGTATTTTTTGAAGCCATAATCCCTGGAAAACCCCTGCCAAAAATCGATTTCACATTTCCCACTCAACCTTCGCAGATTATTCCTTATTGAATTTCGGCAATTTTTATCATTTTGCTAGTCAATTGAATACAGCCAATTCGATTTCCTTTCATAATGTTCACCGTCACCGTAGATAAATTCAGGGCAAACAAGTAATATACATAAATAAATAAAAGCCAACAAAGTGTTGTATGTGTAAATGACAAGTCACCCCTTCCGCTGCAAACGGCATGAATCAAGCAAAGGCAAACAGATTCCAATCGAATTATGTCAACTCAATTCCACCTCGACTGCTACAGCTTAACGCACAGTTGAGCTGGCAAATGGCGAAAAGGCGAAAAGACTGCCGATGAAGCGAGCATAACGGCCTAACGAAATTGTGTTGTCAATTTTTAGGCGCCGACACACATGTACCAAATGTATCTGTGAATTTACATAAATAAAGGCGGCAGTCGGGAGAAATTCTTACAACAGGAAGTCAGGAGGAGGGTTACGGAAATAAAAAAAAAGAGAAATAATGCTTGGGATAGGCGCACTAAAGCAGAGACACCTACTTAGTTATTTATTTTATGTGTGTGAAGGAATGCTGGAAGCAAATGTGACTGACTTAACTGACTATAGGGTTAAGGAAGTAAAGGTTCTAGCTTCTATATATCTAAGCAATAAACTGTAGTTTAGTGAGTTAGCGGTGATTTTTGTGTAAAGCGAGAGAGCGAAGTGAATTTCAAGAGCAAACTGGAATATTATATAAATATTTCCTAAAAGTATGCTTCTTATACAAAGAGAAGACATTTGTATTGAGCTTGTAGTATTTATACTTCAGGTTTATCGGACTTATTTTATTATATCTTCATTTACCTTTCATTCCAACCGAAATATCAAAATCAAAAATTTACCAAATATTCTCTTAAAAATCCATTGACATAAAACCATAAGAGCTCAAGTCAAA
Source organism: Zeugodacus cucurbitae (assembly GCF_028554725.1). Taxonomy (NCBI): domain Eukaryota; kingdom Metazoa; phylum Arthropoda; class Insecta; order Diptera; family Tephritidae; genus Zeugodacus; species Zeugodacus cucurbitae. The sequence continues at coordinate 68,460,758 of NC_071669.1, forward strand.
ATTAAAAAAATACCAAAAAATATTTCCTAAAAGAGAGTTCAACTTCACTCGTACAGACTACTACTTTGTGCACTTCAAGTGACAGGGGAATTCGAAGTGGGATTCGAGCCAACAAACACTAATGAAATTTTAATCAGTTAGCAAAGGATGAAAAGTGAAGCGCCAAGTGAAGTGCCTAGCTGCACAGAAGAAGAAAAAATAGCGAGAAAACCACCAAGGAGCGCCGATTGCAGCTACATATACAACGCCGAACTTGCGGCAAAGTGTATGCATATATTAAGGCATAGTTTTAGGTGCTGTCTGCAGGCAATAGCATGTCATTGAGCAAATAAGCGCTAGTCAACTTAAGCAAAATACCTGCGAGGTTCATTAGCAGCGAGTAAGCGAATGCCGAACAGCCAGCGGCAAGCAGCAAAGGTTGAAAAGCAACAAGCATAATAAGCAGCAAAGATATGCAGAGTCTTACATGCTGAAAGCTGAGCAAAGGCTTGAACGCCGCTGCGGAGTTCGTAATGTAGTTGAAGCTTCGGCAGTTTGCCGCCACTGTTAATTAGAAAGTTTCATGATAGGCAAAGCGTGTGCGTCCCATGTGGCGTATACGTAACCTGGTATACATATGCAGCAGCGCCCAGCAGCTAGCTTGCTTGGAGGTATGTGCGTGGAATAATTTAATGCCAGCAACTTCAAAGGAAACTAAAAGTATGCAAAGCAGCTTGCTTTCATATATTGTTTTTGCTTTTGTAGTTGCGTTCGGGCCAAATCGCTGCTATTTATGTCGACGGCTGCCTTGCATTAAATCACATTTACTGAGTTTAAACGCTCATTCAACGCTGACATTTATCATTTTTTATGACGACGTAAAATTCCCTTTCAACTTTTTTCGGCTTAATTTGCTCGCTTACGATGTGCTCAAGCATACATACACACATATGTATGTACACAAGGCGGAAAAGCATACAGGCGAGAGCTGCCACATAGACCACATACGTTAAGTTCTCATTTAATTTTCATAAGCAATTTGTGCCAGACAAAAACAACATAAAATGCATGGATAAATTAAGCGTAGACACGCAAATCCTAAGGAAAAGTCGCCCTCCGAAAGCATTTCTTTAAAGACACTGTGGTGCTGAGTGCTAAAAAAAATGGGTGAGTTTAAGTGTGGAGGGGCGTGATTTAGGTGGGGTATACATGTGCTTTTGTGATTGTAAATTAAGCGAAATATTTTTGTATGCAAAATATGTGGTAATTATGGCTGCCACACCAGTCTATGGCCTCGCGTGCAGGAAATTGTTGATTGCAGGTCTCTTTAGCAATTCACATAAAGGCGAACTTTTTGTGAAAATTGCGCTGAAAGTATAATTACATAAGTACATAATTTAAACCACGGAATATAGGTAGGAGCAATTTTTATAAAAAAGTACAGAAATATGAAAATAAAAGAATTAGTCTAAGAATGTGAAAATGTTTAATATTTCTTTAACAAGAAAAATATTAGCTCTGGAACATGATGATTCTTAGAAAATTGAATTAAAAATTTGGATAAAATTGAGTTTTAAGGGACTATGTTGTAACCCATGAAAAAGTAGGTCATTTTCGTGAATTTTTTTTTAAAGAAAAAACTCGTTCACATCTTTCGAATTTTCTTGGATGTAATAAGGTATATATTCAGCTATATTTAATTTTTTTTTAACAAAAGTATTGAAAAATAACGGAGTTATGATGCTGTTTTCGGTGGTACCAATAAAAAAGTTCCCCAACTGCTGACATGATTGCGGCCAAATGAGCAGCTGAATCAAAAAAATTCAAAAAGGTAGGAAGTTGAATATATTTCCTATACAATGACCTAAGATTATTGAAAAATATAAAAAATTAAGAAAATGGCGTAGTTCTAAAACAAAATATCGTTTTCAAAAAAATCCATTTTTTCAAAATGTCTCACTGGTATAACCCCCTAAGAACTTCAAAGCATTTATATACAGTAAATTAAGATCAGGATGACTTTATAATCCAGTATGTATGTATTTGCTCATATAAAATGTTTGAATGTGATCAGTGCCCGACTTGTTTCTTAATAAAAAATTAAAAAAAAATACAAATTCACAAAAACGTCACACCTTAAGACAGAATAACAACAACCGTTACAGTTAAGTCAAAATATATTTAAAACTCGAAACAAAAACTTATTTAATCCTTTTTCAAACTTAAGTATTGATAAACTATTTGTAATACTTAAGTTTATGGAAAAGTTCAAGCTTAATTAAGTTCGACTTTTGTAAAACAACATTTCATAAAGTTCAGTTTTGTCAAATCAGAGAAATAACTTTGAATATTGTGTAACTTAAATTCCATATTTTATGAAAATGTTGACTTTAGGAACTAAAATCCTTTACCTCAACTACATTTGTAGCAAGTATAATAAATTCTGTTTAGATAAATTACATAAAAAATGTGCTACAAACAACAGCGAACATTGCAAACATTTCCTGTAACACTCAATTCGCCTGCAAGACTTCCTGCCTTAACACTCACTCACATACTTGGTCCATTATTATTTCTTTGTCATGCAGTGTGGTGCTTGTTTTGATTTTATTCTAAGCGCCTCCCACCGCACTCACCTCTCCTCTCGGCACTTAATTCACTTCGGAGGTAGAGTGAATAATGTTTGCGCTGCACGACAAATTAATATTTTTCCAAGCGCTGCCGGATGTCGCGCACACCCAATTTCTCCTCAATTGAGGGAATGAGGCGCCCTACGCGCCGATCCTAAACTTCCTGGCAATTTCCAGTTACAAAAGGAGTGTCAGGCGGTGCCAAATAGTGCCACAGCACGCCATTTGCGTACGAAAGCCATTCATAGTTACACACACAGCGACACTTCCTTGTGGCACAGCGTGAATTAAATAATGGCGGCAGCGCTGCTGTTTCGTGACTCCCAAAACTAGACTATTAAATTTCGCAAACTGCTTTCGGCACTACTTGGCCTCGGGCGGCTTCCTCTAACTTCTTCCAGTGTTTTACTATGGTACGTTCTGCAATCTTTATTGCGCGCATTGTTGATTTTTTTCTGTTGTTGTTGTTGTTAGGGTTTCTCGATGTTAAGGAAATGTTTTAAATGGGTTTTGGCAGCCAAGCAACGCAGTGCTAACGAAAATTAACGTTTTAGGCCATTCTGCATTCTGGCACGTCTCAAAGTGAGCTCACCCTCAAACCCTCTTCTAGACTGTGAAGGAAGGAGGAGCTCAAGCAGAAAAAAGTGAATTAATGAATTTTTTTTTATGAGATTGGAGGTGTTTGAAGGATTATGTCGAGAAATCAGGCACTTTTGAGATATTGCGACTCGTCTACTTAAAAATATAAATCGGTGTCTTTGTTAGATGCTTGGCAACACCTATCCACCAAAGCTCTCGAAATATATTCGAGTTATGTAAAATAAATTTACGGAACTCCAAACTGGATTTAGGTCGTAACACTTACTTAAAAGGACTCCTAGTGGTTCCAGTAATCATCGAGTAGATCAGACCAAAGTTCGCTAAATATTTTCCTATAGAATTTTATTTTTTTAGTCTGTGTTGTAATTGTATCAATCTGGTTATGGACTTACTAATTTTGACCTATAAACTAGAACGAAGCTTCTTAAATGAACAGCTAATCTCTCTCTCTCAAATTTCTGAAATTCATACTTCAGTTTAGAGAGATAGAGGTTTAGAAAGATTGTACTATGCTCCTATTCCCCAAATAGCCAAAAACACATATTCACATAACTTTAAGCGGAGCTTTTACGACGCTCTCCAACAACAGTCATTACTTTTAATGGTCTTGATATGAGCTTTTTGACACTTGTTTTTTGCCTCTAATGCAAAATATAATTTTTTTGCCATTTTAATTGCTTGGTGTCATTACAAACTCATAACAGAAGTTTGTGGAATGTAAAATTCTCCCTAAACAAAAGTAAAATAATGACAACACACACTTACATATACAGCAACAACCCGTTATTTACGTCGAACATCAACATTACTCAAACCTGGGTGCAGAGGAGCTGAGGGACGTTTTTATAGTGAGCAAAGGGACAATGGCACCTGTCAGCATTTCGACACCTACATACAGCACTACAACTACAACAATAACGTGTCAGAAATAACAAGCCAACGAACATAGTTAGTGTCTAGATAATTGTAATTCCAGCAAAAAACGTACAAAATGCAACTAACATCGTATAACAACGTTTGTAGGGAAGGTGATGGTGGCAAGTGTGCGGGTGAAGCCCATTAAACGCTGGAAATTCTTACTGCTATCAGGCAAAATACTTTGCACAGTCACGCAATTTGAAAATTTGTTTAAATACCCGCAGTCATTATTACAAACAAGACATGGCGAATGGCATTTTCAGTGTTGGGGGGGGCCATTTCCGACAGCTGACACTCTCCAACTTTCCATCATTACGCCATCATGTTCGGACGCCAACGAGTTAGTACTTACATATAGATATGTAGCTGTATATTTTCATATTATTCTCCCGAAACTCATTTACTCACCCACAGCACTAATTTTGTTGGTAGTATAGTGGCTCCATTGTAGGAGTTTATTATTCCGAGTTCCAGCAGGGAGTCACATGAATATTGGCTGTGAAAAGGAAAGTGATATTTTGCATTTTATTATCGGTTCTCTGTCATAAATATAACGTTAGAGTAATTAAGTAATTTTCATTACCTTTGGTCGCCATAATTATAATGAACAGCAGTTCGAAAATATTTATTTTAAATGCCAACTTTATAACTATCGATTCAGGAGTAGACAGCCCGATTAGAGAAGAGAGTTAGTGACCTTAACCATGTCGTCTTATGGAAAGTCGCAAAATTCTTTGAAACAGAGAATAATATTTCCAAAAACAATATTCAAATCTTCTATAAAAACCTTGGAGTGAGACAGGAAATGTTAATAGACAAAGTGGAGTCTTTTATGAAGCATTCCATCGGGTTTCCTTGGAACCCCGGTCTTTATATGATAAAGAATAAAGAAAGACGATGACAATATCTAACTTCGAAAAAGCTCACACCAGTTTTAATCGAGAAAGAGGTCTTGGACGAGATAGTTGTCTGTTATGACAACAAAAGAAGATGAAGCTCTTTGAGGAAGATAAAGCGTGATTCGAGACATCAATTCAGAAAAATGTATATTTATTCTTACATCAGATAACCGCACTCTGCTGCGAAGTAACCAAATCAAGTTAAATGTTATGCGAGTATAATTAAAGAGCATAGCTTTTAAGCTCGCCAATAAATCAGTTCCATCCAGATTCCAAGCGTTTAAGACACAATCGAACGAGAGTTAAAAGGAAACAACAGGCATGCAGAGCAATAACGGCACAATACACAGTAATCGACAAAGTAATATTGGATTTTCGTGCACCAAAGGCTTACTAACCCTTGTACGTATGTATGTATCTACAAAAACATTTACAGAGAAATTCATGCAAACGCAGTGGCTAACAATTGGTGTGTTTGTTGTCGAAAACTGAAGCTGCAATTAAAGCTAAATCTAGTATTGGGGCAACAGCTATACTTTATGCGCTGCTAAAGCAAAATACAAACACATTCACACGCATAAATATATACAAGTAAGGGCATATATATGTGTATGTGTGTGTGTGTGTGCATAAATAAATGTTTTGCCTTCGCAATCAGCACGAAAGCAAACCGAGCAAAAGGTATTGCTTGTGGTGCTTTTGAGCTCACATCGATTGAGTTGCCAAGCCAATGTCCGTCCGTCCGCCTGTATATGTATGTGTGTGTGTTTGTTTTTGTGACGCTCATCAGCAGTTGCGTATAGCCATCGCTGGAAGCTGTGCGAAGTTTCCGTTTCATTTGTAATTAATTAAATTACTTCCGTTTGAAGGCTGTCGTGTTGGCAGGCGTTTGTCGGCACTTGCTACGTTTACCGTTACCCCTTGATTGCCGCAATGAAGTGCTGGCACAAGCATACGCCTGTCTCTCACTCTGTGTGTGTGTGTGTGTGTGTAGGTGCACATTGAATTACTTACGCTAAAATTGTTGCAATTTTTTGTTAATTTTCTCTTCGTTTTTGCGTTGCTTCACAACAACTTCGCTTTTTACCGTTGCCTCGGTCATTGGCTCACATATTTCCGGCATGTCGATGCCGAAGTCCAGTGCTCCGCATTTTGACCAGTCAGTCACACGCTCATTTCAGCACATCCCTCGCAAGCGCCTCACCCCCCACCTTGCTGTTGCCTCCTCCGTCGCAGCACTGCTCGTTAGCTCGTTGTGAAGTAATTAAGAAGACATTTGCGCCGAACATCCTTTAATCTCTGCCAATTTTTCTATTTGCTTATTCTGCATTTATTTTTCGCACAAACTTGCACACACTTCATTTCATTTGTTGGCGTTGGGTTTTGGCAACAACACTTTTTGCGGTTATTTTCTACCGTTACAATTTTTTCCCCTTTAGCCTGCCTGCCGCATTAACGCTTGAATGAGTTCTGGTTTATTCATAGTTCTGGCCATTTACTCAACCGTTAACGGCCGACAGCCACTCTCCGGCTCAGCATTCCACACACAACAAACAAACATTTTCCATTGGCTTTGTTCCTGTTCGCATCCTTTGGGACTTGGTGTTAATGATTGCGGCCGTCGCAACTCTTCTTTTATTCACAGCCGCTTTCATTAACTTTGTGGCAGTTTTTGATGGGGTTGCACGACCGTTTACTCACGAACTACAGATGATTATTTGTGTGGAACTATTTTTTCTCTTGCTTTTGCTTTTGATTTTATTTTCATGTGTTTGCGGTGTTTTTCCATCATAACGGTAGTATATATTACACACCTACCCACATTTAAATGTATCCCTTGTCTGCGGCAGGGCACTGAAAAGGTTGTGATTTCGTTATTTTGTGCATGACACAGCTGATTAGCTGCCCAATGAGGTGTTCGTCGATTATACTAGGCAACCATTTCGCAAGCAAAAACGCTGGTATATTTACTTAAGCATATTATATTTGTTATGTAGTGCTCCAAACCAGTTAGTTCATGCAAATATTTATTTTGAAAACATTCATTTATTTTTAATATGAATTAAAAAGGATACAAATTTACTAATAAAAAAGTTTCTGCCAATCCACGTGCTTTCTTACTAAATTATGTACCTACATACTTAGAGAGTTTTATAGATTCTGTTGGGGAGAGAACAGTGTCCAGCTCCTTCTAAGAGTTGTCATCTTCATATTGTCTATCACTATATATCTATGTACGTATAAAAATATATAATATGATGAGCTAAATGTATGTATAACTGATCTTCACCCAATATTTTTGATATTCTTTTGGAGTTATGAAGGCAACATTTGGTGATTTTATGGTAGATATGTGCTCGAAAGCTTTTCAAGACATTTACTTGAGAAACCGCTTTTAAACTTATTAATTAGTATTCTTAAATTTTTGGATTACAGTAATCTACCTCTCTATGCTTCACAAGCCGATTAATAACACTTTGATAACTTTTTGAATCCAGTGAAGTTTTCCTTTCAGAATATGTATTCATAAGAATCGCAAAGTATTCTAGCGATATTCAAAGTGCTATCTAGTAGATCACTGGGCGAGAGCAAGGTCATATATCCAGGTAAATTGCTCGAACCCAGTATTAATGTTTCAATTGACTTAGGAGAATTCACAGCCCTTTAGATTGGTCCCGGTTAGAACCCACAAAAAATCACGTTTTCTTTGATATTTTTACTTTCTATGTATGTTTTCAAGTTTTTCATGGAAATGTTCTAAGATCTATCCGGTGCCTCCTTAGGAACTAAAGGGGCGTGTTCCTGGCGAAATTCAGACCTTATCACAAAACACCTCTCAGATCATTAAAAAATACCAGAAAAGATGTCATAAAATTACAAAATCTGTACTTATTTAAGAACTAATAGAATTTTTATTCTCTCGCAACAAAGTTGGGTCAAAAACCATATCTCAGGAACTACTCGACCGATTTCAATGAAACTTGGTTTGTAATAGTTTCCTTACATCCCAATGATATGTTGTGAAAATAGGCCAAATCGCTTCACAACCACGCCTACTTCCTATATACCAGAACTTAGAAGATGATCTGAATCGTTTACTTTACAATATGTAAAGTAAGCACTAGTGAAGATATCGGCGCAGAACTTTGCACAAATACTATGTTTATAGTGTGGCAGCCCCATTCTAAAAATCGCCCAAATCGGACCATAGGTTTTTAAGGCCCCATATATCGAACACGAGGACCTCAGTGCTTCCAACCTAATATTATGGTTTCCAACTTTCAATGGACTTTATACAATATATATGACGAATATGTGGATCAAATTGTGTATTGTGTAATATTAATAAAGTTAAATAAATTGCGAGAGTATAAAATGTTCGGTTACACCCGAACTTAGCCCTTCCGTACTTGTTTCTCCAAAAACGGTTGTCCGTCGGATGAATATGAAGAATTTCCAAAATTTTATGTGGTTTTAGAAATTTAGACTAATACTAACCTCTTGGAGAGGACTTAAACTTGGACTTCGTGACGCTAGGTTCACTGCCAATGGCGCAAATGGTAGCCAATGGAACCTACTAGGTTTTTTTTTTCATTTTTCTAAGAAAATATAACAACGGCCGACACAAGGAATATTAAGAAGAATCTATGTTAAATAATAAAGCAGAACATTTCAAGTTTTAAATGTATTAACTAATGAAACATTGAGTTGATTAATACTTGGAAAGACCCAAAAATACACCAGAGCTTTTGTTTTGTTAAAAAAAAATAGAGAGTACAAAATCATTATATATCCCGCGATATATGTCTCACTGTCTTCTACTATAATTAATATTCAATATTTTTTTTATAAATAAAAGTCGTATCTTGTGCCCAAATATAGAAAAGATTTACATGATTTAACCGATTATAAAACACACTCTAAACTCAAAAACGAAATAATATTTTTTATTTCACATTTTAAAAAGCATATCCTTTTAAAAAATATTACCAGATAAAATCCCCAAATATTCACATACGAATTATAATTGACTAAATAAATATTTGTTGCACAAATATAACGTGTGAGCTGTAATTAAGTGAATATTTATATTAAAAAAATATTATTGAAATATATATGTGTATAGTTATAATTTTTTAATAAAAATTCTTCAACATTACTTTTTGTCTTTTCAGCCTTTCGGGCAAATAATAATGCAATGTAATTTATCAACTACGAACGCCACTCTAAACGTCACACATTATTTTTGAGCCAACACAATTCACCAATACCTAAATAAAGTGTTGCGTGCATCAATGAAGAGCTTGGAACTCACCGATCAAAATCAGAGGTCAGTATGTGAATTTATTTAACGGCAAATTTATGCGCAGCAACTTTTCAATTTCACACAACATTGCGTACATAAATACTTTTAACCGTTATGCACATGCAAAAACCAAAATTAATCAAATAATATCACTTTTATTTGTCTTTTAGTTTTCATGCATATCGGCTGTCTTTTTTACAACAACAACAACAACAAAAACTATACATGAAATTGGACTCTCGTCACTCAAAAATGAAAAATAAAATTGAAACATGAAAACAGCTGTTGTGTTAGCACATTGAAACGCTGAAATATAACAACAACAACAACAATTTCATCAAAATTCAACAAAAATCAAGTGAAATTGTTGAAAACATAAAAAAATTGCGCGCTCAAAAAGCTGACAATTGGCGGCAAAATTAATGAAACGATTTTCGTAAAAACACAAACAAAAAAACGAGTTCAAATACAATTGGCTGGCACATATAATATTATTGGTATTATAACACGAAATTAATGAAAATACAATTGGCCAAAAAACGAACAAACACCACTTCAACAATTCGGAATTGTGCCTCAAAATTGCAGCAATACGGGAAACCAAAAATATGCAACAAAAATGTTTTAAATGCCATTTCGCAATGCGAAAGCGAATTCCATAACGAAAACAACAAAAATAAAACAAAAAACTGCATTTGCAATTCACAATTTCGCACAAACATACACGAAAAACACAGAAGTCAACAATAAAAAAATTTCGTTATTAAAGTGTACAATATTTAACGCCAACAACTATTCAAACATTAATGAAAACATTTCTGGCAAACACTACAAATATTTTAATTAGCACAGCACACACGCATCGCGCACATTGCTCAACCACTTATCGCATTGCGATATTAATGGGCATAAATATGCCGACAATTTACGCAATTTATTTAAAGCGATTTTGCAATGCAAAATAATTTGAGAGAATTATTTTTTTTTGTTGATATATATGTAGTTGTTGGCAGGGAAAAACTAGGTTTAAACTTATATTGGGTGGTGATAGTGTTGATGATAGTGAAGGTGCTGAAAAGTGCTATAGAAGTCTGCAATTGGGATAATTCACACACAATTCTGTATGAAATAATTAATAATTTTCAAACATTGTTAAAATTTTTTGTACATATCAGCGAGGGAAAATATAAAAACTACGAATTTCGTATATCATCAATAGCAAACTTTCATTTTAAGCTTTAAAAGGTTTGTCCTATCGATTAAATTTATGAATAAATATATCGCTGACCTAGCTTCCATTTACAAGTCCCTCTAAAGTATCGATGATTTTTCATTACCTGAAAAGCATTATTTTACTAGAAAGATCTCATTTTCGTGACGAAAGAATTCCGATGGCAATGTATGTATGTGATTGGCGTTGGAACCGTTTAGCCGGTTATATCCGAATCAATGATAGCAGCGCCAGTTGGAGATCCCAAGTGTAACCGGGGCGCTTTCAACTGGTCCATCCAACTGGAGGCCTTCCCCTTCCTCGGCTTCCTCCGGCGGGTACTGCATCGCACACTTTCAGAGCTGGAGTGTTTTCATCCATTCGGACAACATGACCTAGCCAGCGTAGCCGCTGTCTTTTTATTGGCTGAACTATGTCAATCTCGTGCAGCTCATCGTTCAATCCTCTTCGCCGTTGAGAATGTTCTGAGGACCATAAATCTTCCCCACAACCTTTCTCTCGAAAACTCCCAGTGTCGCCTCATCGGATATTGACATCGTCCACGCTTCTGCACCATAAAGCAGGATGGGAATGACAAGCGCCTTATAGAGTTTGATTTTGGTTCGTCGAGAGAGGACTTTACTTTTCAATTGTCTACTCAGTCAGTCCAAAGTAGCATCTGTTGGCAAGAGTGATTCTGGGCTGGATTTCGAGGCTGATAATCTATAATCTAAATCTATTAATCTAAATTTTATCCAAGTATACCAAGCTCGATACTTTTCAGTTATGGCTCATGTTTCGACATGGGCTCAAGTGGACGAGCGATGATAATTGTGTTGAGTATACAGTTACATCTATCTCTTCCTGAAAGTGAAAAAGCAAAGTTATACTCAATTCCTCCTGGGTGTCCATATAATAGCTGTGAAAGCTTCAATGCGACACCATCAGTCGTAATGCATAAAAAAAAGGATTTATCTCCTCTGTCGTAATTGGGAAGCACTTGGTTTTGCGAAAATAAGAAAATGTTTCATACTAAAAAAATAAAACAATTTATTTTCTTTACTAAATAACCAAATATCATTCGGAAGTTATAAAGTAGATTTACACAATGTACTCTAGCTTTAACTTTACCTCTTCTTTATACACCTCTTAGGCCCCTTGTCTACAACACAGATAAACCATAGAGTCTTACTGTTAATATTATTGTACCAGAAAACATTCACCAAATAATTCTTGGGCAGTTCCAATCTATTCTGGTTATCCGAATATCTAATAGAGCTTTATATAGAGTTCCATCGAATCTTATTATATATTATATGAATTTTGTGGAAATTTTTACGTAGAATATACTAACTTAATATCAATTTCTTGCAAAAATATGTGTTTTTTTCAATACTGCTGTTGACCCTGAATCTCACTGCCCAAGCCACAAGAGTGGAATGAATTTCTTAGAATCAAAAATGTTTCCCATAGAAACATTTAATCTTTATTGAGATACATGAAATTACGATCCAATTGAGATCAGTTGTAGTTAGACTCTTTTTCAAAAATTGAAATAAATCTAGTAACCAGAGTCGATGTAAATTGCTTTAGTAACAGAATGCTAGCAAAGCATTAAATTCAAGCTGACAGTTTTATTCATTTACAGCAGCGTCATTGCCATTTTCAAAATTTATAAGCAATCACAATCAATCGGAAAATATATGTGAGAAGTAAGAACAGCTATTATGCCCAGCGGCCACTCATTTTAGCGCATTCGATAGCCACCCTCGTCCACTTAGCGCGCAGCCACCACCGATTAAGCATTCGAGGGCTTTTGTGCATTTTCCACTCTTCACGCTGCTGTTTTTTGGCAGTGACGACATTATTGTCGCCCCCTTGCCGACGACAACTCATACCATGCACTAGAGTATTATTGTTTCTTTTGTTGTGCGTTTCCCTTTGTGCATTGCAACATTGGCTTGGTCATCGATGCGACGTAACGGCTCATTGCCATTGTTGTTTGTGAGCTTTGCGGTTTGCCAACGCTTGCTTCCTTCCGGCTTAACGCTTTGGTTGCCCTTGGATGCGAGCCATTGTTTTTTTTTTTGCTTTATTGTTGTTGTTTGTATGTGTGTATTTATGTGTGTGCGCTGTTGTCAGTTTACGCATGAATTAACTTTGGTAATGTGGCATAAAATGTGGTTGAAGCAACAGCAGAAGCTGGCGGTAAGAGAGACACGCAAAATGTGAGCTTCAGATGCTCAGGCGCACAGCGAACAGCAATTGCCAGTTATCGGTTAAACTGTTAAGCCACACAGAATAATCAGAATTATTTAAATATTTATTTTTCGCTCAGCAAGCCACAAAAATATTGTGCAATAAAAAATATATATTTACAAAAACAATATTCAAAATGGGGCAATAATACAGTAACAACGTGTGAAAAGCAAGTGAAAAAAGTGCTACAACAAAAACCACAAAACAGTGAAATCATAAAAGCTTAAACTCGCCGCAGGTGTCCTTCGCCGCGCAAGGACAACCGCATAATCGACGCATAAACTCATTCAAAATGATTAACAATAATTTGGATTATGAGCGTAATAGCAACACAACGCCAGCGGGTGTTGACGGTGTTGTCGCACCAACAGCCACAACAACAACAACGCCGTCAGCCACAATATCACCAACGACGGCGAACAGCAACAATCGGAATAGCAACAGTAACAGCAACAGCAATCACGCGAGCGTCGACAACGGCAGCTACTTTAATCGCTTTGACAATCGCATTGCCGCCAATTTGGCAGCTGTGCTGACGGGTTCGCGCTTCCGCTCGTCCTCGTCCTCGACATCTTCGCCAACGAAGACACTGCAGAAGACGAAGAATGCGAACAATCTTCGCACCGCGCAGGGCTTCTCGAATTCAAGTACAAATATGCATACTGTCGGCAGCGCAGCGACGCCGCCCTACAATGGCGTTTCGACGTTGGGTGGTGGCCGAAAGCCACCCGCTCATCTGCAGCTGCATAACGGCGGGAGCAACTCGCGACCCTCATCGCCGCAGCTGAATGGCGGCTCGGTGGGGCGCAATCGACGTCCGTTGCATTTATTCACGCAAGCGAATTTGAAGTGAGTATATTTCGTTTTTGTTTTTGTGTTTTTTTTTTGTAGCTTTAGAGCAGCGGAGCACGCGATTCGGCACATTATAAAGATTAGAGCATAAAAGCTGAAATGCTGAAGTGCTGAAGTGGAACGCGCAAATTCTCGGGACACGTGTTCCACGCATAAAATGCAGTGAATGTGAAATGTTTCTCATAAATTTGTTGGAAATGGTGACTCATATTTGTGGTATTGAAGCAAATTTTTAAGGGCTGTCAAAAGATTTTTTTTAATATAAAGTGATTTTAATATATTTAAAGATGGCAAAAATCGAAAAATATTTTGTTAAATTTTCATTTATTCTATGTATAAAGAAAAGGTGTAGGAGAAAATGTAATAAATAATTGTATTTCACTAACAAGGATAGTTTTGAAAATAAGATTTTTCGAACATGCGAAAATAAAATATTATAACGATGGATCCGAAATATGCTGAGGTTTTAAGTTTTAGATATTTTGAAAATGTATCTCTTCATCCTATTAGATTATGTGCTTAGACAAATATTTACTACCAGTATTTCAATCAGAAGCTGAAAAAAAGAGTTTTTTTTAGCAATTTTTTTTTAGAGGAAAGGAAATGATTGCGGTAAACGGAATTTTAAGACGATAATGTACTATATTTAAGGCTTAAAAAACAATATTTATTATTAAAAAATATTGAAATTTTTCAAAATTGTAAGTATTTTTTTAGAGCGCCTGGAGTCTGCACTTGCTCTAAATCGGTGCCGGTGATGGAGGTCGTGCGAAGCATCTGAAACAGTCGAACCAATTTTTTTTTTTTTTTTAATTTTTATAAGTTTCTTTTCTTTATGAATTAAACAAATACCGAAGAAGTTATAAAATTCCAAATTTTTTCGAAGTTTAAAAAAAATCACTTTTTTAAGAAAAAAAATTGACTTTAAGTTGCAAAAGAAGTAGTTTAAATAATACTTTTGTCCAACTTTTTTGGTTCAAATAGAATATTTAATACTGAAGCAAGATCACTTTGGTTTTTTAGATCGGACATATATTCTTTTTGCTATCGCCGTCACCGTGTGAAAATGAAAACTCGAGAAAACGCGCTTTAAAGTCTGCCTGAGCATTCGCACCTGCTCGACGCTCGGCCACTAAAACTGCTCTAGCTTCGAAAATATGTCGAATTGGCCTCTGGAATTTTAAAGACATATTCGTGGATAGTTTTGGAAGAGATTTAAAACAAAACAAAAAAATCGTTTTTTTGAAGCCAGACTAATCGGCTTAAACTACGTCCATTTCAAAAATAATCATATTCAAATGACGATCGTCTTATGAACTGCAGCAGAAACATAAATTGTAAGATCTCTAGATTTATGCTTATATTATTCTGTAGGAGCATTGAAATAGCTATTTATTTACGATAAACGAGACTTATTTAATTCTGTATAGAAGCGTTTTTGTCATATTATGAGTACCACAAATTCCTTTTATTTCCATGAAACGCCATTGCTTTACTTATTTTTGGGTTGCGTTTGCGAACAAACCATTATAGGGCCATATATATAAAATTGAATAACTGATGAGAATCGTGGATTTCGTCTCTTTAAGGTTGTCCTCAATTCATAACAAAACTCATAAAAGTTACTGAAATTCAAAACGTAATGCGGATTCATGACAAACTCTAGGCATACAAGTAAACTCCTGCCGCAACTACTGATTGACGATATTTAAAAATATTTTTAAGGCATTAATAGTTAGTAAAAATTTGTTGCAAATAACATTGTGTGAACTCTCTAAATGCTCATTCATAATAGTAGTTCTATTTATGTATCTTTGACTGTATTCGGCTCTTATAGTATTAAACCACATATGATTGGTTGGTGTATTTTATGAAAAACTTTTTATGATAGCAATACACTTCGAAAAATTTGTTATTGCACCAAGTACGATCGATGGATGTTAGATAACTTCTTACAAGTTTAGATTTCGCTGCGGTTATACTTCGAAGAATATTTAGGGGTTTCAGGTATATTAAACGTACTAACCAAACGATTTCTACTGATATAAAATATAATGCGCAAATTAAATAAAACAAATTTCAGCATTTTTCATGGCTTCCAAATGCAATTTGTTCCTCTTAGTACAAAAGAGTAGGGATATATCACCCAGGCCATAAAAATAACTAAACAAAACACCACTAAATATTATCAGACTAAAGAAAAGAAATAAAAATTCCAACGCAACCCCCCATTTGGTGACAAAATTATATAAATGTATGTATAGCTAGCTACATACAGCTGTGCTTACATGAATAATCACACGAATTACAAAAGCATTTGCTGCATGCAACAACCCAAAATGCACCCCACAACAATTTAGCACATAAACAACGCAGACACAACCATAATCACATACATACACACACTCACATTTGTTTGTCCATAAATACCGAAATGTGCGCTATAGTTTATTGACTGCAGTTGTCAATTGCGATTATCTGCGAAATGTGAAGTCAGACAAAACCCCAATGAGAGGAGGAGCGAAATCACTTATGCACTTTTTAAGCACAGACAACGCGCGCTTATGCATATGCCAGACGGACACATGTGTGCGCCACCCTAACATTATCAACATGTGGGGAGACAGCAACCGGAAAAAACACACCACAAACATTTACGCAATTTCCTGTACACAAACCGCTCACAAACACCCACACTCGCTCACACAACATTTTACTTGAGCGCCACTACTTATAAATATTTAACTACGCCATTATGCTTAGTCACCAGAAGTCAACATTTTCTACTTTTTTCTTTCGTTTTTTTTTTGTTGTTTTCAATACAATATTTTGCTTATGCTTGTCTCTCTGTGTGCGCACTTTACAATGCTAACGGTCTTTTTTTCGTATTTTTCTTCCCTTTTCTGCAACATATATATTTCACATGTTTGTATGTATGTGATTCGATAATGATGATATGCACCCATATACACACACATACAGCTGCAATGACAACGAGAAAGCCGTGCATACGCCACCCAGCTCGGACGAAGACAACTCACCCACAGAGCTGAATAATTGCAAGCGTTTGGTGGACAAACCGCCCTTGGTAAGTACTGAATATGCCAATAAATACCGTTATAATATGTAGAAATATAAATATGTATGTGTATATATAAATACAGAGCAAAATATTGACAGCTGAACGTAAATGCGCATTTGTATGTGTGAAAGTGTAAGTGTAAGTGTATGTGTGTCTGTGTGTAAGCTGAAAAGCGCTCAAAGCATCAAACCTAAAGTGAATTGCAAAAGTTTTGCTTTCTCGCTATTATTTTTGCATATTTTATGCGATATTGACGTTGATAAGGGTGACTGCACGCACGCGGGTGGTCGCATTTGGTTGCCTCATCAACTTTATTGCCGTTCGATACATTGAAGGCTGCGCTGCGCTGCGGCGCTATTGTCTAGAGAATGGGTGAGATATTATTTGCGTGCTGCCATTACTGAAGCTTGCCACTGCTGCTAGTGATTACTTATGTAAGCGTAAGCATTTCTGTGTGTATGTGGTTTAACAAATTTTCAGTTATTTTATTCCGTTTTGCCTCAGCCATGCTGTCTTTGGTTACATGATTTCAGTGTCATTGCGTTAATACCCATTGGGGCTGCAAACTTTAATTTAACTAAAATTGCTTTGGCGCCCACACACACATACATAGTTATGGTGCGATTCAAGTTGTTTTTGTGTTCTGTATATATGTCAATACTTTGCATAAACGACTAAATTGATTGGCATTGTCAAATTGGCTGTAATCCTTGAGTAGACTCTTAGTGTTTCGGTTCAGCGAGAAAGTTTTATAAAATTTCTTTTAAATTGAGTAATTTACTTTAGTAATGCCTTTACTTATTAGCATAAAAGAAAGAATTTATTGGTTTATATTTAGGTCTTGAGCAGTGGCGGATACACGGGGGGTTTTTGGTGTTAAAACACCCCCTCAACTCAGAGCAAAATATATGTTATGGGTTTGGAATGAGGTGATTGATCAAAAAAATCACATCAAATTATAAGCAATTGTAATAAGTTACAAGATTATTTTGTTATTCATATAATTCGAACTTTCTCTACATTTGTACAAGCAGTATCGCTGAAGCCCAGTGATTAATTGAGGATTACGCGGGATCTCACATTCCATGTTATATTTTCCTTGGTTTTTGAAAGAATTCTTCAAGTATTTCATCAACTGACAGATCAATATCCCTATGAATATTCATTGATGCTAGACCATTAAGACTATCTTGACTTGTCGTATTATCTTTAAACTTGAAAAACTTCTTTCCGGTGATGCTATTGTTACAGGCAATAACGCCAATATGCGTAAAATCTCGAAAACATTCCCAAAAGACGTTTTGTTCACTGCTTCTAAAGCTTCGAGACCATTCCGAAAATGCTTGCCTGAAGTTCGCTGTTTCCACATTTTCACCTACGCAAGAAAGTTTTGTTCTGAACAGTTGATCACCTTTTCATAAGAAGAAAATATTTCTCGACCTTTTTTAGCGTCAAATTCGTACTTTGGGAAAAACACACAAAAAAACAAAACGTGTCCTATAATAACTGAATTTTCGCGCGGGAACTGCTATATTAAAAATACGTTGAGTAATAAAACTTTTCGTAAACCCAACCCCCCCCCCATTTTTTTTCTTTGGATCCGCCACTGGTCTTGACCCAGCTGAACATTGCGACTGCAGTTGAAATTTTTTTTTTTTTATATATATACCGAACTGTTGATGTGACCTTGAACTTTTCTGACTATATGAATTATTTTTTCAACAATATTTATTCATTCGTCTACGATAGTTCGCCTATAAGATAGTTTCCATTAGATATCATGCACTTATGGTAGCGCTTTTTCCAATCGTCGAAATATTTTTTGAACTCGATTCTTAGGGTGGTTTTGGATCTTTCAGAAGAGCATTGTTTTTGTCAAGAATTCACGAACAAGTAACGAAATTTCAGGTTTTAATGAACAAAAAGCTCATAAAAACAAGTTTAATCTTAGCGACTGTTACAGACAAAGTAAGCAATTAATACAGCTGAACTTTTTTCGTATAAGAGCCTAAATAACAAAAAAAGACCTTCTAAACCCGCGAAATTTTAAAAATGCGCACAATATTTTCCTCGTTTAAAAGAGCATAAATTTAACATTTCTTAAATTAATTTCCAATATATCATAACGAATCAGAAGCCTATTCTTCTTATATCCATATGTATGTGTGCTCTCTTTATACATATACTATAAAACCACTTTAATATTTATGACAGGTCTAACTGTAGTTCATGTCCAACGAATGTGACAATTTTAGAACTACTCCATTAAAAAAATATTTCGGGAAGCTTTAACTAATTAAAATACTAATATTTCCATAAATCCTACAAAATGTATAGCCTAATATTAGGCGGTTAAACGAACTTTTTTAAACCAGTATTTCAATAGAGAAATGAAATATTCGAAAAATTGTTATTGTTGCTACAAAAATGAAGTGGTTAGTATATCATTACCTATACCTTTTCTGAAACATTAAGTGTATGTGAAATTACGAACCCTTGAAATCTCTTAGTAAGGCCAAAAAAATGCATTCTCTGACTAATTCGTATATCTTGAAGGAAGGATAAAATCTTATATTATTATTATTTTACTCTAATACTTTATTATGATTAATTTTGAATTCCATAGTGCAATTTTAGGCGCGCGAAACTCAAATTATTAATTCACCTTTCCATGTACTTATTAAATTCATTATATTATTTTCAATATTTTATTACTTTTTATTTGTTTATAATGCTTTTTTTATTTTTGTATATACCATTGAAGAAATTCCTTAAAGCTAACTCTAAATCACCACCTCAAACCATACAATAATCTGTAGTGAAACACTAACTACCAAAATAAAGTTCTCAAACGCAAACTGCAAAGAAATAAATACCAACAACTATATGTAATTAACAACAAAGCGTTTTCGTTTAACTACTCCGACTTCGACACTCAAAAGTTCCGCGGAGACAACTTAATACTTTTGCTTACGCACTTCTTCTTCTACTGCATTGTCTTCTGCTGGTGCTTATAAGTACGCTTAAAGTATACTTAATTGTCTGCAGACGAGTTAGACAAGAAGTTTTCGGAAATACTTGTGTTTACAAGTGCATCAAATCTTTTGTTATCTTTACGACATTAATATATACAAGAACAAAAACAATAATACACATACACATGCACACACTTACAAAATAGACATTTACATATATGAAACACCCAAGAAACGCAAATAAATATGCATGAATGTATGTGATATGCATGCATGAGAAGACAAGATAAAGCAGAAGTTTTTGCAAATAAGCTAAATATTGCTTTACGCTCAAGGCCAGTGAGATATGTGTCTGTATTGGTGTGAACTTGTATATATTTGTATAGGCGAGTGCAGAGTCAGGCAAATAAAATAGGTGAGTGTAACGGAGAATATAACTTATATGCACGTTTCTTGGCCAAAACTTTTATCAGTCTCGAGTTTTGCTTTGCCAAAAGTTAATTTTAAGCATGTGTATGCTTTGCTTATATAATTTTATATGTATGTGTATAAGTATACAAATATGCTATATTTAGCATTAGTGCTTATGACTTAAGTGGAAATATGGTTGACGTTTTCGCGAGTCACGTGTTGGCGCAACATTTGTTTCGTATAAAGCAAAATACTTGTAAAAGTTTTACGCAATCACGTGGCGGTTAAAGTATAAGTATTTACCTCAACATGCATAGTCATTACATCGGATATTGAGTATGTGGGAGAATAAGTTTTATTTATCCCCTTTTTTGATGGAATTTGAAAGTTAACCATAAGCTTTTATTGAGTTATACATGAAAGTGGGGCAAAGAATTAAAATATTTAAATTATACATCTAAAGAAATCTTTGTATTTCCCATCAGCGATGAGGCTCTACTACAACGACATTTATGAAGACATACCATTGTTTTGAAAACAATTTACTCACAGCCCGTGAAACGAGCCTTGATTTTGCTTACGAATTCATTTCGAAGTAGATTATATGATTATACGAGTGATATGACCGGAACGAAATTGGTCCACACAGCTCAAAACCCTGTCATAAGGGCTTAAAGTTTCTGGAAACATAGGGCCCCAGTGCAAGGGGCGAATAATACAGATAGGCAAAATTCATTGAAATCAACGCAACTTAGTTTATACTATATATTCCTAAGGCTAAGGTCTGGTGAAATACTACATATAAGAAAATAATATCTATATTTTAAATCAAATCTAATATTTATTAGTAAATATCTCCCTTCCGATTTTTTATTTTTCGTGGCTATGTACACAGCGATACAGCGGTCGGCAATACTATACATCTTTCAGAGCGGGTGAAAACACACCATGGATAAGCTAGCCGAAAGAAGACCTAATACCGACGAATACCGATAAAATCATGGAAAAAATCGAGTTAGACGGGCATGTGTCTTCTCGTGACATCGCCCAGAAGTTGGGAGTTAGTCACCAAACCGCATGATTTGACGCAAAAAAACCTTCTGGACCGAATTGACGCCTGTGATATGCTGCTGAAACGGAACGAACTCGACCCATTTTTGAAGCGGATGGTGACTGGCAACGAAAAATGGATCACATCCGACAATATCAAGCGAAAATGGTCGTGGTCGAAGACCGGTGAATCGTCCCAAACAGTGGCCAAGCCGGAATTGACGGCCAGGAAGGTTTCGCTGTGTGTTTGGTGGGATTGGAAGGGAATCATTCACTATGAGCTGCTCCCATGTGGCCAGACGCTTAATTCTACCATCTAGCGTCCAGAATGGCCAACAAGAAGGGTGTAGTGTTCCACAAGGACATCACCAGACCACACACTTCGTTGATGACTCGTCAGAAGCTACGGGAGCTGTTCATGGCGAACTCCCTTGGTGGTGTAAAGTTGTACGCAAAAGAGGCTTGTGAAAAGTGGCTGTCCGAGTTCTTCGCAAATAAGGAGGGGGGCTTCTACGAGGTGGGTATTATGAAGTTGCCGTTTAGATGAAAACAGATTATCGAACGAAATGGCGCATATTTGAACAAAATCCGATCACTGTAACACTTTTTATAAAGCATTGAATAAGGAGCAAAAAAAAGTGGAAGGGAGATATTTGCCAATCTAATATGTTTGAATGTCCATATTTATAAATAAAATGTATTCTGTCAAATAAATGGAGACATTTTTTATAATGATAACCAATAAATATCCTTTTTTCTCATAAAATAAACCCAAGCTTCATCACTTTATAAAATAAATATACATATGTACGAACTTTGTCTTATAAGAAAAATATGGTCACAAAATATTACTATTAGTCTAAACCAAAGGAAGCCGAGCAAACAAAAGTGTGAGCACATTTGTTGTAAAGAATATAACACATAACAAATAACATAAAATAAATACAGAAAATGAAAAATAAAAGTTAAACGTAAGACAAAAAAGTTAAAGTGAAGTTGAAATAAACAAAACAGACAATCCGTTTGCCAAATGGTGGCTATAAATCCTGTCGTGGGCAGCGCTGTGACACATGTTATAAGGATATGAGGGAATAAGGAAATAACTCCAGCTGATGCCTAAAAATTGCTTTTTTATTACACAACATGCGTGTATATTTGAGTGTGTATTAACACTTGCTCTGCGCTGTATACACAAGAGACTTAGACAAAGTCAAAAAAATTTTAAGCCAAATAATACAACAAGAAAGTTATGTGAGCGTTGTCGGCCACCACACTTTCAAGCTTACAGTTTTTGACGCTTTTGTTATGTCAATAAATCAATTTTCTTTATCAACCCAAAATGTGCGTTAGCAAACAAGCAAACACTAACACTGAGACGCACACATTTTAACCCTTTTAATAACACAGCCACATAATGTGCCAGTGGGTGTGTGTTTGAGCCTCCAAATCGTTTACTCACACCAATGACCCGACAGATTCATAACTCGTTTGCACATTGAAAGAAATTTAATATGCCACTACACAAACAGCTGACACTGCCACTGCCGCTGCCGCTGCAAGGCAAACATACAAATGTAAACAAATCAACACACACACACACACCAGCACTCGCATTCGCGCGCTAAATCAACGCCGTTGCTGATTGTTTGCTGTAAACTGCTACGGTGTTGTGCAAATAAACAGACAGACAAACATTAGATAACTTCTGCTAGCAGCCGCATGTGTGTGTGTGTGTGGGGGCAGCGACAAAACTTCTATTAGTGGCGTGTGAGTGAGTGTGAGTGCGGTTGGGAGCTGGGTGCGCCGGGGCGTATGAGCAACATGGCCTATCCTCAGCACTTCGCTGCCATGTCGCTGCTGTTGCTATTGCCAGCGGCAGTCTATTGAACTGTATTGATGTTTACACACATTGTTTTTGTTGTTTGTTGCTTGCTTGTTTGTTTATTCGTTTGTTGTTGTAGCTGCGCATTTTGCTGCCCTTGCGGCATACTTCATTGGCAGCCTTTTTAGCGAAACGCAAATTAATTTCCAGAAATAAATACTGAACTCCGCACAGCGCTGGTCGCGCCTGTCAAATGTCATGCGAGTCAGCCATTCTCCGTATGTATGCGCATAGATTATACAAGCTAAAGTATAGATATATGCGAGTATGCGCTAAAGTCTTATCAGCATACGATACTCGTTCCGTTGACTGCTGTCGATGGCAACTAAGCTGATTGCCCGCAGTGTTTGACTGTTGTACATATAAACTCACACACATATACATTTGCATATTGCATATGGCAGTGTCTCGTTTGGCAACTTTCGCTGCTTGCGGCTTGCATATGTGAGCTTCTGTGCGTTGCAGTGTGGTTATTTTCCTTGTTTGTCTCTACAAGAGATTCTATTTCAGATATCTATGTCTATTCAGAAATTCGATAGAACCGCGCGCGCGCTTGCATAACTCAAAGTCAAATGGATTAAGCGATGCATGTAGAAAGCTGCAGCGATTATAAAACTGATTCCATCGTGGTAAGAGAAAGTGAATACTACGGCAGTAGTTAGGAACACGCGAAAAATCTGTTTACATCTCTGCAGTGATTGTGTGAACCCCTATAAGTGCATTAAACCGAGAAAATATTTCAAAAATAATTATAAAAAAGATATAGTTGGTGGGTAAATATCCATGTGTAAGACGAAGTGTTAGTATATATACACCTAAATTATTACAGTCCTATCATATTGAAAATCCGATGATATAAACAAGTAAGGAAGTGCTAAGTTCGGGTGTAACCGAACATTTTATACTCTCGCAATTTATTTATTTAATTTTATTATTATAACAAACAATTTGACCCACATATTCGTCATATATGTATATGGTATAAAGTCCATTGAAAGTTGAAATCCTATTATTAGGTATATGGAAGTTAGGAGAAGTTATGACCCGATTTCACGCATTTTTGGCACGGAGACATATTATTAAAAGAAACATATTCCCTCTAAATTTCTTCAAAATATCTGAGAGACTTATCTATATTTTCGGTAAAAAATTAGAAGCACTGAGGTCCTCATGTTAGATATATGGGGCCTTGAAAACTTATGGTCCGGTTTTTTAGAATAGCTACGCCACACTATAAATGTAGTATTTATGCAAAGTTCTGTTCCGATATGTTCACTAGTGCTTACTATATATATTGTAAAGTAAACGATTCAGATCGACTTCAAGGTTCTGGTATATAGGAAGTAGGCGTGGTTGTGAACCAATTTTCACAACATATCATTGGGATGTAAGGAAACTATTACAAACCAAGTTTCATTGAAGTCGGTCGAGTAGTTCCTGAGATATGGTAGTGGGAGGAGCCACGACAATTTTAAATTTTGCCATTTTGAGTGACGGACTGACAACCAAATTTCAACTCCACTCGTCTTCCTGATCATTTATATATATAAATAACCCCACCCCCCTAATTCTTTTTTTCAGCAACTTTCGATATCTAAATAAATTTTTGAAATTTTAAGGTGTGTTCAAAAAATAACGGGAATTTTCATGTTAGCGAAAATATTTTTTCATTCGTCTACATTCAATATTGACTTAATTCAATTTAGGTTTCAAACATTTTTCTAAATAATTATTTTTATAAAAGTTATTATAAATGATTATTTAAAAGTTTTTATAAAAATTGTATTTTAAAACATTTTCATCAATAAAATATCGTTTACAAGACTGTTAAAAATGGCACATCTTAGAATTGAAAATAAACTTCAAGTGGATATTCAGAATGGTCAGAGTTTACTGAAGTTGATAATGGAATGGATATAAAAATTACAAAATATTTTTGGCTAACGGTTTTTTGGTAAAAGACAACGCGTGGACTAAGCAAATTTGCAATATTCTAAAATTTTTCAAAATGTTGAGCCATCGATTACCGCTGCACATTCGCCATGCATACAATAAATGTCATAGATTTCAAATTGTAAGAATTCACTCCAAGGTAAATGGTGGTAAATAGTAAAAATTGCCACTTCAACATTAACGCCGAAGGCAACAATAAAACTGTCATGCAACCGCAAACTAGTCACCACCAACTCGAAAGCAATCGAAACCAATGCAAGTGGCAACACTGGACAACTTCGAGACTGGCCGCCAAAGCACGAAATTCGTAACGGTAATAAAAGCCATACAACGTTATGCGCCGAAAATACGAAAGCGCGCATCGATGACACCGAATGACACAACAGTTGTTGCAACGATTTTGCATAAATTTCCAAAAGTGCCTGTCGATGGAGTAGCCTGCAGCCAAGCTGCTAGTTATGTGCAGGTTTCCTTTGTGCGCTTTTCGCATGCAGCGATACAGACAGGAATGGCCCGCAGCATTAAGCCATCAATCAGTGTGGCAGCAGCAGTTCGACTACACGAAATTTGTTAAAGTATGGATCTACATATAAAAGCAGGAGGGTATGAGTGTGAGTATACAAAGCACACGGCACGTGCGTGACTGAGTAAACAAGCGGAAGCGGGTGAGTGCGTGTGAGTTATGTAGTAACAGTGACATGTTGCATGAATGACTGCGGCAGTGAAACAAATGAGTTGAACGAGGAAGCTGCCTGCGAAATGTTAGGAGGAAGGATATTTGCGCTCAGCCATTCATACACAAAACCGCCTCATCAACATTTCCACTAGCATGTTGACGGAAATTCCGAATATATGCAGCACATTAAAAGCGAGCGCTACAAAATGTGCCTAAAAGAGCGAAGCCACTCGACAGCAGCATTTTATATGCATAATTCCGAAAATTGTTGTTTTTGATGTTTTCATCATTTGCAGGCCTCTTAGCAAAAAACCAAAAACAAAGCCTGTGCCTAAACAGCACTGCCTGCCACACAGCACGCAGCTGTCAATTTGGTTGATGCGTTGAGTTAGTCACATAGGCATTGAGTGCGGCATTGGCTTGCTGGCTATTGGCCGGTCGTTGGTAGCAGTTGACCAAAAGAGGCACTTCATTAAATTTGCATACATTAACAAAATATGTGGCAGAGTGGGTTCTTGTATTCGGCTTATTCGTGCAGCTAAGTGGACGCTATGCTCTGTGTTTGTTTGCGGTCCTAAGCAGAGTGGCTGGTTAAACGTTCCCTGTAGGAATTGCTGACTTTCTTCTTCAACAAACTTCATGCAACAAAAGCAAGCTACAATAAAAGCACCAAAAATTCCAACAAGCCAACTTTGTGGCGCAACAGCTGTGGCAAATGTGTGACAACAACACATATACATCAACATTTTTCAGCACAGTATCTGCAGAATGGGTATTTGTTGTGCTATTTGAAAGTCAGCGCTTGTTGTTTACCAGTTTTCAATTAGAGCATATTTGGTTGACGAAGGCATGGCGATATCACCGGTGCGTTGCCACCCTAACAACTCTAGACAAATGCTGGCGTCTGCTGCCATAGTGATTTGGCTATATTTTTAAGGGGCGTGTGTCTGTGTGTGCTGATTTGCTACTGCGTTTGGTAATGACTCTTGTATACTACATAAACAAGAAGCCAAAAATAATTTACCGAAAAATAATTTTACAGACAGCAGCTGACAAAGAGAAAATGAAAATGAAAATGTCAGTACGTCAGTACGTCAGTCAGGCAGTCAAGCACTCACAGAGAGACAGTCTGTTCGTTATTATGGTTGAAGTATGTGGAGCAGATACAAAAGAATAAAGTGTTTACTGCAGAGATATGTATTTGCATACAGGCGTATAGAAATTGTTGTATTTAATTTTGGGAATATTAAGACGAGTAGATTTTTAAAGGGCACTTCAACTGAAACCATTTCCTTCAGAATTAAAATTTAAGGTAAATTTTAGAGAAGTCCTTTGTGAGTCCTTTACTAATTAAACTGTTGATGGATAATTATAAAAAGAGTCGTCCTGCCATAAATCCATTCTTAAATGGGTTAATACTGTGTTACATATTGAGGTTATGATTTTTAAAAAATATTTCACCATTTTGTGGGCGTGGCAGTAGACTGATTTCGCCCATCTTCGAAAGCAACCTTCTCAGGAAGCCAAGGAATATGTATTCCAAGTTTCATAAAGATATCTGAATTTTTACTCAAGTTATCGTTCGCACGAACAGACGGACAGACAGAGTATAAAAATATATTTCTGAGATGTGAATAAAGTTTTGCCATATCCATTCAGCAACTTTCGAAAACTAGATAAATTTTCCAAATTTTTTTAAAGGTGTGTTCAAAAAATAACGGGAATTTTCATTTTTGAAAAAATATACAAAATAGTCTCCTTTCGATATTGACTTAGGTTTCAAAATTTTTTTAAATAATTATTTTTATGAAAGTTATTGTAAACATTTATTTATTGGATTTTAAAAAATTTATTTAAATCATCATTCATCAATAAAATATCGTTTACAATACGGTTCGTTTTAATATTGCGATATATTTTTATTTACAATAGAATAACAACAGGTTGGAAATCAAAACAATCTAAATGTCTAAAATTATGTATTTTAAAAAATTGCACGTCTGAGATATTCAAAAATATTTAAAAAAATATTTTTTTCAACGTTTATCAATTTCGACCCCCACTAATGCTTGTGCACCCTTACCTTGTAAAGTATTTATGCTTATAAATTCACGTATTTAAATAAACACATATGTATCTATGCCAGTACACAAATATTAATACATATTTATGTTGGTTTGCGTATCCTTATGACATATTTGAAATACTTGCCTTTTTAATAAATCAAAAACAACGAGAAGGCACTCCATTAAAAACATGCTACTCATATAGAATGTATCGTCATA
Organism: Zeugodacus cucurbitae; assembly: GCF_028554725.1. Taxonomy (NCBI): domain Eukaryota; kingdom Metazoa; phylum Arthropoda; class Insecta; order Diptera; family Tephritidae; genus Zeugodacus; species Zeugodacus cucurbitae. The sequence continues at coordinate 68,488,725 of NC_071669.1, forward strand.
TATTAACTTTATGAAACAGACAATGAATTTAATATTTTTTAATATATTTCATAAGCGGAATGTCTGCAGTAGTGAAAAGGGTTACCAAGTAAAAGTTTATATTAAATAAAAAGTGCAAAAACGCACGATATATTTTTATAGACATAAATTCACGTCAAATAAAGATTTTCAACTTTAATAATATTCAAAATATTTTAAATATATAACTTTCCAAAAACACAACCTTGGCAACTCTATGAAATATTGCAATGTAACACAAATTTTATTTCCAAAAATGCCATATAATTTTTATGACTTCAATTTAAGCAAAACATTTATAATACTCCGTGTTTACATATGACCATATGTAAATATAAAGGTATACAATTCCATTTGTATATACACTACATAGCACCAAATATTCACAGGCTCCTCCACCCACCATGACGTATGAGTAATGAAGCTGAAAATGCGGAGAATATTTTCGAAAATTGCTTTCATTTGTGCACTTGTGCATATCCTCACAAAAACACTTCGCTTTCTACACATATTTACATATCTAAATAGATACAAGTACGCATAAACAAACAAACAGACAGACAGAAAATTAAAATATCTAATGGTAGACAGTGAAAAGTGGGCGAAAAAAATTTGGCTAAGCATGTTGTGTTTGTGTGGGCAATGGTATAAATATATTTGCATTTGTGCTTCAAGTTCAATAGCATGAAATTGTAAGTTACACGCCATAAAATGCAGAAGTAGAAGATTTACACTTTAATTGAAATGAAAATGAGAGTGAATGTAAATACAAATTGTTATTGGCATGAAAAATTATACGTAAAGCGATGAAAAATTATGGTTGCCTTAAAAATGGTTCCAGACTTTTGTAATTAGGTGTTTCACACATTTTTTCGAGCTTAGAATTACTATTTCAATGGTACGTAGTAAATATATTGCCTACATTTGGGCGCGAAGCCAATATAGAATTAGAGGTTACAGAAATCACTAAAAAGTTAGATACTATAAAAATTGATTTACCTTACAAGGAAAGTATTGACGATCGCAGCACCGTATTAGAAACTTCAACTTCAGTCTTAGCATTTCTACAAACCTTCTAAAATTTTTGAATTTTATTGGCTTTTTGCAATCCATTTCCTTAACTTTTAATCATGCAATATCAAGTCGCTATGATCTTCTCAAAAATGTTATTGAAATCATCTGTTCATCAATCAGTTTGTTTCGGGTTATTATTGACTGACCAAGCAATATTTCTCTTCTTCTAAAGAGCGTTCTCTTATTTAAAATTTATTATTTAGCCAAATGTTCTCCACTTAACTTTTAACTTTAACTAATAACTGCTTATAATTAAATGAAAGAGATAGCAATAAATGCGCATAATCATTTATCACTTACTAAACGAAATCCGTTCAGTTCGGTTGCTATCAACGCTTTATCTAAATTTCATGTGACTTAAGTCGCAGCCACTGACCCCAAAAGGTCCGCAGAGATTGCTTTTACGCTAGCAACTAACCACTCTACCGCTTTCACTGGCACTCATGATGCTCAAGAGTGGTGACGCTGAATAAGCTTTGGCGTAAAACTTTCTCTAAATGCCACTAAATTATTGCATTGTCATGCCAAAAGTATACCAACAACAACAACAGCAATACAAACAGTAGAACTCATTCGCAAGCATTAACTTATTGTCGTCTTCACTCACTAAACCCACATCTGACAACAACGAACGAGCATAAGATGCAATGAGCAACCACCAAAGGGGTCGCATAACGGACTAGCCAGCAGGCGAGCGACTGCAGCATGCCACTTAAGTGCGCCAGCAATGACTAAGTCAAATAATTTCTTACTTTTTTTCGATTCTCCACCTACTGCCGAGCGAAGCTGGATAGCGACTGCAGTGTAGTCTCAGTCACTTCCGCCGAACTGTGACTAAACCGCAGTCGTGTAAAAACAAGTAAACTTGAATTGGGAAAGGACAAGGCGAAAAAAACGTATTGGTTGAAGTGCCACCAAGCAAGTTCGTACAGGTAAAAGCCACACCGTTAGTCAGTCAGCACTTTGTGGGGGGCGGAGACAAGGCACTTGGCAGTGTACATGCCGCAAGGGTGGCAGCGGTTTCGTCTGGTTGAGTGGGAAAAACTTTACGCTATGCATGTATACTACTTCACACAATCGCTGTCCCCCGCCCCGCTCTCAAGCCAACACTCCCTCTCCCACATTATTATAACCCACTGCAGTGCAGTTTGTTGCTATGGTTTTTGGTAATAAATTTCTATAGCCGGAAATTTATTCGCCCACAAACGTGGGGTTGTGTATGCGAACTACCGGTCGCTACTCACTACCAAAGTCGACTAGTAGGCAAGGTAACAGCAAGCAACAAGATTAAAAAAAAAACTGTGAACTAAATCCATTGCATGCATTACGGCGCTGCGAGTGAAACAGAAGAATAATGCGGAAAGGCGCAAAAAATGTGCGCAAAACAAAAATCAAAGCATACTTTACGACGCGTAAGGCTGTACTTAAACTTGAACACTTCAGCGCCAGCATTTCGTTTTGTTTTTGCTTTTGCTTTTTTTTTTGTTGACGCTGTGGCGCATATTTTAGTTTGGCGCTTTCAACATTTTTTTTGCCCGCTGCATTTTCAACTCTTCCAAACCGTGAAAAAGTGCATTTTTGCGGCTTAACCAGGTACTTACAAAAGCGCACGGCGCACTTTGCTCTCAGCCAACTTCAGCTACTACTACCACTGCTGTTGAGTGCGTCTGCTTTCGTCAGTTGGCGCTAAACTTTGAAGTTCAAGGATAATTTAAAGCGCAGGCAAGCTGCATAGCCGATTTTGGGCCACACGAGCTTAAGTTGTTCAAATTTTTTGTAGTATACTTTAAGGCTGCCTAGCAATGGCAAGTGTTCGCATTATTTGTTGCATACTTTTAGGGGAATATTTAAATTTTATTTTTAAAGCAATTTCATATTTTCATGCAGATTTTAATATTTGGTTGTACTTTCCAGGTCAAGCGCTTAACCATGGGCTTACTGCGTTCAAACGAGGAGTCGCGACCGCTTGTTAGTATTGGCACGCCGACGTGCACTACAAATACAAATACACTGCACAGTTCGACAAGCAATAAAATCTATTCGAATGGCTATATTAATGAGGAGGCCTTCGAGCCAGAGAAATTTATTGCAAGCAAATTCGGTGATTCTTGTCGGCAATCGCTAACGGCTATACCCATGTTGGACACAGTGAATCTGAACGACAATAGCGAGTTCAATCTGAAGAAGCGTTATTTGCGTGAAACCAGTAGTGGTAAGTTAGAAATTAAATCGCGGTACTCAATTAGAACTAGACAAAAATGTTCTTCTGAATTTATGATTTTGAAGTTAGCCATACGAGACTTTTTTGAAAATATCCTTATATTGTAGATTTTTTTTTCGATTTCTTAAAGCAAGCTCATCTCAATTAACGCCCTTTTAATATCTTCTCTTTATTTCAACTCTATTACAGCAAACTCCAGTCCGAAAATATTCGCCAATCGCCTGCGCAATAACACCTTATCGGCAGCCTTGCGCTCCAACACAACCTCCAACTCCACTACAAACACCACAACCACAGCGGATGCCTTAGACGAGTCCGAGGAAGCCGATCTCAAGGATGCTTCCTGGTTCCAAGCTGGCATCTCACGTGACATAGCCGTCGAAGTGCTTTCGAGCAAGAGTCCTGGTGCCTTTTTGGTGCGCAAAAGCACCTCCAAGCCGGGTTGTTTCGCCTTAACGCTGCGTGTGCCATCGCCACCGGGGCCTAAAACGGCTAACTATATTATTTTGCGAACGGCAAGGGGGTATAAAATAAAGGTAAGCAGTTAAAAGTAAATAAATTTTATTTTTTTATAAAAAAAAATTTTATTTAAAGTAAATTAATTTCAAATTAATTATGCTCAACCATATACTTTCGTTTTTAGGGCTTCCGCAAAGAGTTCTCAACGCTGCAGGCCTTAATCACACATCACTCCGTTATGCCGGAACTGCTGCCAGTGCCGTTAGCCATGCCCCGCCCAACAAATATGACTTCATCGCGCCGCAATATCGACGACTTTGACACTTACGACTCACTGCAAATGCTCGTGAAGTATTTACGCGCAAAAACTTTGGAAAATGAGTAGAATTAAGTTGAGTGATAGTGACTATTTATAAGCAGAGTTGTTATAGTTTGGTCTTGCCTGATCTGAAAAAGCACAAATAAAGTTATGAACTGCGAAAAATTGAAAAACATAAAGCTAAATGAATAACTTACTCGAAAATAGCTGAACTTCCTACTCTTCAACCCCACAACTACTTCAGTCTACGCTAATCAACACAGTAACAAGCTTCATTACACAAAAATTATCAAACAAAAACCGAACACTTTCCACAGCTAATTAATAGTCTCTCATTGCTTTCCAAAAGAAACACCCTTTATAAAAAAAAACTTAAAATATATATATTGTAGATATGTTTATGTAGCGATATATTTGCGTTTGTATTAGTAGATATATAAAAGCAAAAAACACAAAATGTCTATAGAAAAATGTGATATCATTAAGTGACACTACGATGGACTGCGGCGCTTGAGATTTGTCGCCGAGTTGCAGAACTACTTACATAGTTTACTTAGTCTGTATGTATTTAATGTTAAAGTTGTTTTCTTGTGTATAACTGTTAAGAATGGCAAACGCACGATATGGCGCATTTGTATGTGTGTCTTGGCTATGTACAAATATTAATTATAATTACTGCATTATTATTTGTCTAAGAAATCGCCATGTTTGCAGCAAACTGAAAGAAAAAAGTTTTCTGTTCATTGTAAATATTGTTTATTTAATGCAAAATCAAATGTGTGCGACAGGCAGAATAAATTTATTTAGTTTTCATAAAAAATATATGTGAAATTTTATTGAGAAATTTTTGGGTATAATAAATAGGTAAGTAAGTACCAAAGGATTAGAAATATGAGAAATTGAAAGGAATGGCTAATCTCCGCTTACTGTTGAAGTAAGTCCTTTTACAGGGTTTGACTAATTTCGCTTGCAATACTTAATTTCGATATGTGTTGTTAAAGTTATCCTTATTGGTATTACTATCCCTTAAACCCTGAAGACTGTGACGACGAATACCAATCAAATCATGGCATCGGGTTAGACCGGCATGTTACTTCTCGTGACATCGCCAAGGAAATGGGAGTTATTCATCAAACCATTTTAAACCATCTACAGAAGGCTGGATAGACAACAAAGCTTGATGTTTGGGTGCCGCATGATTTGACGCAAAAAAAACTTTCTGGACCGAATCAACGCCAGCGATATGCTGCTGAAACGTAATGAACTCGACCCATTTTTGAAGCGGTTGTGATCGAAGGCTGGTGAATCGTCCCAAACAGTGGCAAAGCCGGGATTGAGGGCCAGGAAGGGTTGAGCTGCTTCCATATGGCCAGACACTTAATTCTACCATCTACTGCAAAGAACTGGACCGCTTGAAGCAGGCGATCGACCAGAAGAGTCCAAAATTGGCCTAGAGGAAGGGTGTTGTGTTCCACCATGACAACGCCAGACCACACACTTCATTGATGACTCGTCAGAAGCTATGGGCGCTAGGATAGAAGGTTTTATCGCATCCACCATATAGCCAGGACATAGCGCCAAGTGATTACCACTTGTTCCTGTCCAAGGCGAACGCATTTGGTCGTGTAAAATTGAACTCAAACGAGGCTTGTGAAAAGTGGCTGTCCGAGTTCTTCGCATATAAGGAAGTGGGCTTCTACAAGGGAGTATTATGAGGTTGCCGTCTAGATGGAAATAGATTATGGATTGGATTGAACTAAATCCGATCACTGCAACACTTTTTATAAAGCATTGAATAAAGAGCAAAAAGCGGGATATTTGCAAACCTAATATTAACGATTTATCTAGCGATAGAAAATCACTCTAGGAAATATCACACTAAGAGACATTTCCTACATTGTATATTAATTGGATTATTCTAAAGGTGTTTAAACACTAATATTTTTATTAATTTTTAAGACAGTTAGAATCCCATCAAGAATCCCCATCTAAATTTCAAGCTAATCGTTACAACTGTGCTATCTTTGGGAACAGTATTATCACTATTTGAATCAGTTCAAACCATTATAGGTATATTACTCCATCTCTATAATTCATCATTCCCTTAAAGCCCTGTAAGAAAAGTTGTTGAACGTACTCGAACCTGCTTTATGTTCTGAATATGCGCCGAATATATTCTAAAGAAGTGCAAATCCAAAAGTGGAAAATGGGAAGCTATAGTAAGTTTATTTGGTGGGTCAAGTATAATTAAACACACAAATTCTTGACAATACGCATTCGTCGATTCAATGACTCTATAATGTGTATGTATGTATCATAAAAACTTAATTATGTGACGACACATTTTACACTCACCTACTTACTACCAGTAGATATTTATTTCCTACTGAGTAACGCAAACGATACATCCCTCTGTTTTTTATAACCTACACACACTCTCATGGCAAATTATCCGTATATATTACATAGTCTGTTTTTTATTTGTTTACTTCGCCGACGTCTACGCCTCGACAATAAAATCGAAAAACTCTGCTCATTAAGAAAATTGTGTTCATTCAATGTTCAATTAAAAAGTTTTTCCTTCTAACACAACAACAACAACAAAAGTAGCGGCACACAATTGAAATTTATTATGGCTACAAAAACAAAAATAACACACAAAAAAATTAAAATATGACTGTAGCGAACAAAAACCAAAGTGATGGCATCAGCATTTAAAGAAGTGGAAGTACTTATATAAAATGTGACGAAAATGATTTTTGTGGCAGGAGTGAAAACAAAAAAGAAATGTAGAAATGTATGGATGTCACACACATTGATTCACATTTTTAATGCTTTGAAATATTGCTGACATAACGAGTAGGGGACACCAAATGAATGGAGGGTGAGGAGACTGCAGGGGGATGAGGTGTAATAAGCTGACGCTGGCTCCGCTACTTTTGTATTCGCTGAAGTCTACCTTCTGCCTTTCATTAAATAGCGCTCCACATTCCCAGCCCCTTTTAATTCTCCGCTCTACCCCCCTGCTGTTGTAATTGATTGCGAGCAGCGCTGATGGTCTCAACGGTGTCGCTGCTGCTGCGCTGTCGAATTGTTTATTTGCTTTTTAAATATTTAATGAGAAATTGGCAGAAAGGACTTATTTTTCCAATGGCTGCTAGCTGCTGTCTGCTGCTAAAACTTTGCTGTCATCGGAAGTAATACCTAGCGCTTGACGCAGCGCGGAGGGATTTATGGCTGTGCGCGACAAATAGCGAACCCTCAAAGACGTCAGGTACTCGAGGCTGTCACAGCTGACAGAAATGTGTGCTTTATTCACTCGCTGCGACAAATTATGGCAACTCTGCACATTACTTTTCATTGAAATCATTTTCACTGTTCCGCGTAAGTAGCCTAAAAAAGTACGCATTTGTTTGAAACACAAAAAAAGCAAAAACAACAAATACCTATCGCATTGACAGACTTTGACGTTGACTTTGACTTTGAGTGCGGTGCAATTTTTTCAACTAATTATTTAAATGGGCCTTTTTGTAGGTTGAATGCCTGCAAGTTCGGGACGCGCATTCGTGTGTAACGGAGTCGATAATTGCAAAATGTTGGAGTAAAACTTTTGCGTTTTCAATGGCTGAATACAAGGAGAGATGGAGTTTGGGTAATATATATGTAATAATCGTGCTTGAACACTGAGACTTCGATGCTTAAAACTTTGGGAGGTGACTTCAAATACATTGGTATAAAGGCGAAAATATAAAGGAAGCTAAACATAAACTTAAGAAAATGGTTTAAAAAACTCTTCTATTAGAGCAATTGCTATTGAGAAACCCTTTTTGAAAACAATATATTACTGTAGTAACTATTTTAACTGGGATGAAAAATATTACTACTAATATCACTAATATTTTGATTAAGTTAAGTTAGTCTCATAGGCCCACATGCCACTCACAATACATTTATGGTCCTTAGCTACACATAATTTCATCAAAATATATTTATATATTCCAATGTTTTTGAAACCTTGCCAATGGAATACGAGCCATAAACATACATTTTCGTTAGGGCTTTCATCAGCGCCATCTATCAAGTTTTAAGGAATATTCTCCGTATTAACCAGTACAAATCCCAAGTTATATAAAACGTAAAATGGTAGATCTATTAAAAACATATTTCAAAATTCTAGGCCCTCAAGTTCGGGTGGGTACCTTTTGGATAGCTCTAGATCTCCTATTTAGAAATACATTTCTCTATGAAGAGGTGAGTACACACTCCGAAAGCATGGTTTTTCCACCACGGCCCTCAAGTTACAGACGTTCGAGAGTAGTTAAGTAGTGCTAGATTAGATCTCATAAATTATTCTGCGAATTTGGCAAAAAATTTATTAAAAATATCCCAACCCGCATTGTTAACCTCCTCTTCTATTCTTATAGCACTTCAATGAAATAAAGAAGTCAAGAAAAGTTACAAAAAAAAAAGGCAGACACTCGCAACGTCTTTGAAGAAATTGGCAACTTTTTAATGTAATTTGTTCGCCAACACGCGCGTCAATGACTTAAACAGCTATCTGCAATAACAACTGCAACAACAACTGCAACAACAACAGTAATCATGGCAAGCAACAAACGGTCTGTAGCCCAAGACGCACAGAATCCAACGACCAACTCACAGCACAACAACAATCATCTCGTACAGCTGTTTTCCAACAAGAGTTAACTTTATACACGACAGTTGGCAATGTGTACAGAATTACCGCAATTAAAAAGGATTCCAACTAGGACAGCAACAGCCAACGAGAGGAAATTACTGGTCAAAGGATACAAATTAAATTCCAACTTTGATTTGATAATACTTTTTTTTTTGCTCACTCTCGTCTTCTTCGCCATTCGCGCAGCATTTCAGCATTTTTCCTTCATTTGATTTTCACGCTTCACGCGAAGCTGCCTGAAACCCTTTTCATTTCTTATTTTCCTCTCGATTTAATTTTCGCTTCGTTATCTCTGGCTTAGGTGCTACGTGCATGCCGCGGCGCTCGTTGGCAACAAATTAAAATTGGATAATGTCGGTGCATCAACATAAAAACGTTGCAAATTGCGCTGTACTTTGCTACAAAGTACAAAGTACAAAGTAGGTGATTAGGGAAACTAGGCGCGCCAAAGTGGGTGGGAGAGAGTGTGGAAGAGAGATGAAGCGAAATTTGTAAAAGGTTTATTTGTAGGTTTTTATGGCACGTCCATAACACTTATGAAAATGTGAGGAACGCGAAATGCGCACTTTTTTTCAGGAAATATGCGAATGTTTTGGGAAATTATGCGCAAATTGTATTGTACAATACTAGTTATAGTTCTTTACAACGAAATTGAAATATGTTTGTACATGTTTAAAAATTCTCTGATATTCTAGCGAAATTTTCGAGCTACATATTCTTAGAAAGGTAGTCGAAAATATTTTCGAAAACAAAGACAACCCAAGATCAATATGAAGGTATTATTTAATTTACTAGTTTTTAAAAAAACTAAATGAGTTAGATATATAGTTATATATACCAAAGTGACCAGGGTGAAGAGTGGAGTTCAAATCCGGATGTCTGTCCGTCCGCCTGTGCAAGCTGTAAGTTGAGTAAAAATTAAGATATCTTGACGAACTTGGTATACGTGTTTCTTGGCACCATAGGAAGGTTGCTTTCAAAGATGGGCAATATCGCTGCCACGCCCACAAAATGGCGAAAACCGAAAATACATAATGTGCCATAACTAAGCCATAAATAAAGCTATTAAAGTAAAATTTGGTACAAAGGATCGCACTATTTGGATGTAATTTTTTTTGGGAAGTGAGCGTTGCCCCGCCCCTACTAAATTTTTTGTACATATCTCGTAAACTACTAAAGCTATATCAAGCAAACTTTCTAGAGTCGTTTCTTTTAGGTAACAACTTATATAGTCCAAAAAGTGATGACAGCGGATTATAACCACGCCCACCTCCCATACAAAGGTTATGTTGATAACTATTAAAAATGCTTTAATTCTGTAAGGGAAAATACCAGACACCTTAATTTCATTATAAAGATGGTACATGAAAGCCGCACTCAAATTGGTATATAAAATTTTAATGGGTGTGGCTCTGCCCAATTAATAGTCAAAAACCATATCTCCGAAACTCCTCGACCAATTTAAATGAAATTCGGTTTGTGATATTTTCCTTGCATCCCAATAATATATCGGAACTTTGCACAAATACTGCATTTATAGTGTGGCATCGCTCTTTTAAAAATCGTCGAAATCGGACCATAGGTTTTTAAGGTCGAACATGAGGATCTCAGTGTTTCCGAAAATATAGGTAAGTCTCTCAGATATTTTAAAGACATTCATAGGGAATATCTTTCTTTTAATAATACATCTCCGTACCTAAAATACGTGAAATCGGGCCATAACTTCACCTAACTCCCATATACCTAATATTAGAGCTTCCTACTTTCAATGGACTTTACACTATATCTTCTTCATCTTGACTAGCGTAGACACCGCTTACGCGGTTATAGCCGAGTCTTGCAGTTTGGCGCCAATTGGTTATACCAAGCGAAGCCAGGTCCCTCTCCACCTGGTCCTTCCATCGGAGTGGAGGTCTCCCTCTTCCTCGGCTTCCACCAGCGGGTACTGCATCGAATACTTTCAGAGCTGGAGCACTTTCATCCATTCGAACAATATGACCTAGCCAGCGTAGCCGCTGTATTTTTATTCGCTGGACTATGTCTATGTCGTCGAATAACACATACATCTCATCGTTCCATCGTCTGCGGTATTCGCCGTTGCCAATGTTTAAGGGACCATAAATCTTCCGCAAAACCTTTAACTCAAAAACTCCTCATCCGGCACGTCTCATCGGATGTTGACATCGTCCATGCTTCTGCAACGTAAAGTAGGATGGGAATGATGAGAGACTTGTAGAGTTTGGTTTTTGTTCGTCGAGAGAGGACTTTACTTTTCAATTGCCTACTTAGTCCATATTATACACTTTACACTATATATATGACGAATATGTGGGTCAAATTGTTTGTTATATTAATAAAATTAAATAAATAAATTGCGAGAGTATAATCGCCTTACCTGAACTGCACCTGAACTTAGCCTTTCCCTACTTGTTTAAGGTTACTCTCTTAAGAAAAGCCATTTCCATATGCCAATTACCGAATTTGTTTAGAATATGGCGACAAATAATCTTGAAAAGAGAGATCTCTGACTAACTGGGAATTCCATATCCAGATTCCGAGCTGTAACCAAAATCAATCACTTCATTTGTTATGAACTCAAGTAATTTTCAGTATATGGATTTGCATCTTCATCCATATTTAGGAGTATTAGGTATTAAGCAGGCAAGCAGGTTTGGCAAGTCCGACCACCCAGTCTCAGTCAGAACAGATATTATAATTTTATAATAACTTTTTATTATACCATTTTACCTTCGATTTTTTTTTTGGAGTTTTTGACCAGAATGAGTTAAGCTTTAAATTCCCTAAATAAATTTAGAAGACTTCTTCGTTTCATTTGGTTAAAGTTGTTTTAATATTTAAAATGCGAAACTATTTCCGAATACCTTTTTGTTACAAAGGTATTATTGTGGCAAGTTTTGCCTACTAACTTTATTACGAAAGACATGGAATTTATAAGAACTACTCACAAACACATTTCAATACGCCATACTCATACATGTATGTGTAAGTAAGAAAGTATATTTTGGCAAATTTTTAAGCTCAACGTCTTAAGGCATTGTTTGCATTTCGTTGTAAGTACTTCGGCTTCGAGTTTTTGCTGTTGTCTCAGCTTTTGTTGTTGTTTATGTTGCATTGCAACTTTCTGCACTTTTTGCAATTTTGCGCAGTTGTTGTTATTGCAAGTTTCCTCTTCTTCTTCTTGTTCTTCTTCTTGCTTTACTCTTTCTTACTTCGCTGTTTGTAGCGCACATAAATTGTTGTTGTTGTTGTTGGCTTAAGCACTGCAATTTTATGCCGGCACGCAGATTTCAGTTAGATTTAAAACTTTGGCGTAAATTTTGCAGCCAAGCTTTTCCTTGTTGTTGTTGTTGTTGCATTACAATGCACTGAATGAAAGCTGCGATGAAGCTAATGTGCGCTGAGAGTATGGTATGGATGAAGTGGAGAAGAGGTATAGTGGTAATCACGAAGTGAGTACACGAGTGCATACATATTAACGTTGAAGTGCAAAGTAAACGCTGGCGGCTCAAGTATAGAAAAATACTATACGCCAGGGAAAAGTGCGAGCGAAAGGCTTGCAGAGTTGAAAAAATGCATGCAAGCGAAGCAAAAATAAAAGAATACAAACAACAAAAACATAGTAACAAACAACTGAAAGAAGCACAATAAAGACACACAAGAAAAATAGCTGTAAACAAATATTTGGTGGATGCTGGCGAGCGAGCGGAGATGACGCAGCGGCAGCTGGAAGACTTATTACATTGCCACGTTGCCAGGAAGGAAGCAACACAAAAGTGGCTTCCGTTAATAAGCGAGCAGAGTAGTTCATTTCTTTTTTCGCCAGGCATCAGATTGGCTGCCACTTGCTGCTGCAGCATCTTATTTTTCGTACTCGCTCACCAACATCGTTTGTCGCGCTGAGCTGCTGCTCTTCATTGCCAAGGCAGTTGCCAAGGAGACGCTTAAGTGGCTGGAACAGTTTTCAGGCTTCATGCAAATGTTGCATTAAACAAACATGCTTTGGCAATGAATGACGGAGCTTGACGAAGAAGCGAGGAGAAGTAGAAATTCACTGAATGTGTGTGTAGTTGTTGATAGGCTTCTTAAACGGTGTGGGTGTAATCTTAAGAAGTATATGACATTGTTGCAAGTAGTGTGTATTATGCAACAAACTATGAAGGCATTGAAAAGTACTTAGTACATCTGTTGTATACAAGCTGAAAGAGAAGATGTGGCACAGCTTAGTGTTTTGGCAATGACAATGAATGTGTAGTGGGTAGTCAAGGTATTATGTGAATTTCATTAAATGTAGATGTCATACAAGAGCTCTTCTATTCAGTGGCACCGCATATAAAATTTGCAGCACTTTGTTCTTCCTTAACTAACGTTTCTTAACGTTTTAACAAGATTTTTCTATAACCGAATATACTTTAAGAAAAATTTATATTTTATGTATAAAAAGAACGATTTGAAGAAAAATTGAATGTCTAAGAATCTGATGATTTCCTAAAAGAAGTATATTCTCACCAACCTAAAATGTCAAGAGCGAAAGTTATTGAACGAATAGTTGGTATAAGTCATACGAGATGTCAATACTTCTCGGAGATTATTTTCGCAACTTTTTTAAAGAATATTTTCGTTCAAAAAGGACTTTAAACTAGATCTTGAACGTAGGAAACAAACCAGATAAAATTGGATTTTTTTTTTGGAATTAGAAAAGTCGTCATACAAGACCCTTAAAATTGTATCTCACAAACCAATCTAAAATTTCAGTAGTATCTGTTGAATTTACACAACTGAGACTAGTTTTGGGTAAAACACATTTAAAGTACATTGCAGCACAACTGAAAGCCGCATCATCTTCAAACAGTGCCTCCAAAACCATTGCTCGGATCGAATTTAGAACAATATTCTAGATATCTTGTAAACTTTAAATAGACATTTAGATAGAATAAACATCAATCTTAAGCCGGTAAACCCATGTAGGGGAGACAAATATTAAGAGCATGCTTACATTGAAAGTAATATCTTTGAGAATATAATTAGAATTAGTGAAAACAAGTAAGGAAAGGCTTAGTTCGGGTGCAACCGACCATTTTATATTCTCGCTAGATTCCCTCTGAATTAAATTAAGATATCTGAGAGATTTACCGATATTTTCGGTGAAAAATTACCATAAGGCAATGAATGCTGCATGTTCGATATCCGGGGCATTGAAAAATTATAGTCCGATTTCGACCTTCGAAAATTTTTTCACAATTGATGCCACAGATCATATACAGTATTTGTGTAAAGTTTTGATTTCCTTGAAATCCGTGGTAGTTCCTGAGATATGGTTTTTGACCCATAAGTGGGCGATGCCACGCCCATTTTCCGTTTTACAAAAAAATCTGAGAGCAACTTCTTTCTGCTATTTCTTCTGTAAAATTTAGTGTCTCTGACGTTTTTCGTTAGTGAGTTAACCCACTTTTAGTAATTTTCAACCTAACCAACACTTTTACGGTCTCAAGGAACATGTGTACCAAGTTTCGTCAAGATATCTAAATATTTACTCAAGTTATCCGTTGCAAGGACGGACGGACCGACAGACAGACATTCGGATTTCGACTCGTCTCATCACCCTGTTCATTTTGATATATATAACCCTATATCTAAGTTTTATGACTTACCAACAACCGTTATGTGAACAAAACTAGAATACTCTCTTACCAACTTTTATTGCGAGAGTTTAAAAATATCTTTAAGAATGTAGCTCTCTTAGAATTATTGAGAAAAAGTAATATAAAAATGTGTCAAATCTTAATTATTTTTTCAAATTCGAAATAATTTTTAACTTTAAAAATATTTATTTTTGAATTTCGAAATAAGTTAAAATAATATAAATGCTAAATTTTAGATAAGTCGTATTATTTTCAATAAAATAAAACACCTGTATACAAAATTAATTATTATTTTCGCTTAATTCTATACTTAATATTGTCTCACAAGTACAACGATTAAATGTTAAAGTTTAAATTGAAAAATTTCTGCATAAAACAGTTTGCCAACTTTTTATCGTATTCGATATGCACGAAACACATTTAAATCGCATTAATTAACATTGATTTTGCGCCAGTCGTCATTGTCATGAGCAGTCGGCCGCATGGACAAGCGCCAGCTCAATGACAATCACAACGGCAACCTTGGCAACCAACACTATTATTATTAACTCTTTGCGACGTGCAACAATAACATGCACACAACACCATGCCTACATATGTGCGCAAATATGCGCAGTTAATTGCAACAAGCATACGTGACGTATACGTAACCTATGAAGCGTCGAGTCGCATCAGCTGAACGATCAATAACAAACACACGCACACACACATGTCTGATGCACTAAATCAACACGAATGCAAATGCAAAAAACACGCGCGCGCTGATGGAAAATAATGTAAATGAAATTAACACGAAACTGCTTAACGAGCACTACGCCGCCGCCGCCGTCGAACAGCTAACAAAGCGTGAGAGGCTGCTGAGGGAAGGCGAAAAAAGCGCAGCGCTGAGTGATGCGTTACAACGAAATTCAATTCAATTTGCGAGATATGCGCGTCGCACACACACACATGCATAATAATCAATAATAAATTTTCATTGCAAATTTTTCGCTTTGCTTTTGCACTTTTTCCACGTATTTCATTTCATTTGCCATTTCGTTTTTGCTGATTACGGATTTTTATACGCCACTTAAACCCGCAGCGCCTTGATGCCGTGCATGCGTGTGTGCGTGTGTGTGCAGGTGTGCCAATGTTGGCTGTGTGCCGCAGCTCACTTTTCTGTAGGCGAGCCAGCAGGCTATATGGCTTGTATGCATGTGTGTACATCGCACGTGTTTACATTCCTCAAACGCACACACACACACTTCTCTAGACATGTGCTTGGCGTCGTTTGCTCTCATAATATGGCTCTCGTTGTACGTGCAAAAGCCGCTCAGCTGCAATGCAGTGCAATCGAGTGCAGCAACCGCTGCCCCCTGACCCCTTCGGCTGTGCTTTGTTGCTTGCTGCCGCTGATGTTCGAAAGCAAGCGGATGTTGCTGCTGCCGCTGTTGATGGCAATGACGTGTATGAAAATCTTATGAATTTTTTAAGATTCAATGTCGCATTCGCTGATGTGTTAAGTTCGTCGATAAGAGCAAAGGCGGTGAGATGGTGCCGGCGAATATCGCGATTTATGCTGGGAATTCAGATAAAAATCGATGAAACTTAAATGCTTCACAATCGCACTCGTCGTATTTGGTGGAACATAAATTTAAAATATTGCAAAATTTAAGATTTACTCGTACTTATTAACAACAAAATATTAAAAAGTTTCCAAGTTTTTAATTAATTAATTTATTTATTTTTTATAAAATAAAAAATAAAATATTATTATTTTTTATTTTATAAAAAATAAAATAAATTTTTTATAAAATAAATAAATTTTACTTATTAGGAGACTTAAAAAAGCGTACGATTGGAAATATTTTCTAAGCGTGGTTGCCATCTGTTTGAATTTTTAATTCAGTGAAATAAGTTAAGCCAATTACTGAAATACGGGTATCAAATTAAAGAGAAGAAGTTAAAATTTTACTATTTTTATAAAATAAAATAAAAAAACAGCGTTGCCACCTATTTAATTTTTTTTTCAAAATTTGACAAAAATATGAATTGAATATGAATATTTTGAAAACAGGAAAATAAACAGGTTTAAATAATATTTGTTACCCTGATTATAATTTTTTTTTATCAAAGAGGGTATAAAATTGTTTACTTTATTAAAAATAATATATTTTTTATCGCATGCATTTAAACTTAACTTAACTCTGCACCACTCATAATTTAACAGCCAATCAATCAAACTTCAGACAACACTTAATAAAGTTACACTGACTTTGCAGTCAATATTTTTTGTACGACTATTTGATTGCCTATAAGACACACATGTATGCAACACTACACACATACTTACAAACAACATGCAACATGCACTTGACCAACTTTGCTTGCCGGCCCATCAATACTAATTGTGTGTATACGATATCATCAAATATGGAAAATTGCTTGCAGCACTGCGTCACTTTGCCGGAGACAATGATTGTTGCAACACAGCCGAGTATAATGACAGCAGCGGTGGCAATTTGATCATCTCAATTACCACTGTGGGCTCATTTGGCTGTGTTGTGGCCATGTGCTCATTGCAAACATTGCGCTGTGGGTCATGTACACTGATGTTGTTGTTGTTGTTGTTGCAATTGTTGTTTTTACTACTGTTGTTGCCGCAGTTGTTGCAATTGTTGTGGTCAGTTTTGTGGGCCCCAACTGATAAACAAGTGGAAATCCATACATACATATGTGGCAGTCTCTATTCGTAGTTATGTGCGAGTGTGTTTTTGAGTTCCGCTTTTTTGATGCACTTCGAACGGTAATAATATTAGTTGCACATGCATAATACTGTTATCGCTTTAAATGCATTTCATGCATACGATCTTTTCAGGAATCTGTCATTCAGTTAACCTGCTGCAATGTCGAAACTACTATAGCAAAATGAAGGCTTTCTTTAAATATATTTGAATATATCTATTGAAGTCACTTAAAATGTTTCAGTAAGATTTGAAATCGTGGCAGAATTCATCAGTGAAAATGACATCTCTTCCAAGTGACTGATAGTTTCTAACAATAAATCAAATATTATATTAGAATCGGCAACTACATGGAGCGTTATTGGGATCCCAATATTTATAGGTCAACCAATAGCAACTTAGTATCAAGACTTCATTCAGTGTACTACAAGGAACAACTATCGTTCGACCAAAGTACTTTAGATTTACTTCTTACACTTTTTTACTTCAAAACTCCGGGAAAGACAAACGAAGAAAATCGTTTACAAATTCCCAATATTTGCTGGACTTATATAGTCACAAACGCAACGTTTTAAATAGTTTTGAAATTTCCGAGAAAACCATAATTCCAATTTCCAATTTCCTGCTTGGTCACTTTGCATAACTGTTAGTCTGGCTTTTTGACATTTGTGGCATGCAAAAGCACAAAACGGATTACTCACAAATCCATTGCATGGCCAGTTGTGCAACCATTTTAAAAATGAATAGATACATGTGTCTGCAGTTCCTCGTAAATTCACCTATAACAGCACACTCTGAAACAGTTTACATTTAGATTAATATATGCAAATTCTAATAAAACGGTCTCAGCTCTTGCTAAATATAAGCTTATTGTAGCAACTGGTTTACGAATGAATCTCTGACACTTCTAGTCTGATATCAATTTTCTGGCTACGAGAAAAATATATTAGTAAAGAAGTCTATATTTTTAGTAATAAACATTTTAATCAAACTCCATAAAAATCTTTAAATTTATTATTAAAAAATTCAATCCTTTGAGCCTCTAGAAAAACAGTTTTTAATTAAATTTTGCTAAATATGAATTTTTAATATTTTTTCGAAAATTTAAATTTAAAAATCAAAGTATTCTCTGTCAATTCAGACTACTTGCTCTTCACAAACACACACTCAACTTTAATCGTATACTCCAGTTCACAAAAACCAATATTTGCTATACAAAAACGACCTAGCAACGTTGCACTTGTTTTCGCAACACTGTTCAACAAGTTGACTTCATGTTATTCATTTTTCTAGTTTTTCACATTCACAAAATTTTTTTCGCTCACTTGTAAAGCTGCACTAAATCCCAATGCCATTGTTGCTCATCGTAAACTGTTACATAGGAATTTTTAACAGCACTGAGCTGACTCAACTCGGCTTTGGACTTACTTGGCTTTGTTATGCAGATTTTTCACGCACAACCAACACAGACACACACATTCGCATACACATGCACCAAAATGAATTGTAATGAAATGCAGAATATAAGCCATGGTAAGTCTGTGATACAATGAGTTATATGAGTGTATGTGTGTGACTGAGTCCATTTTAGATACAATGATACTGCAAAGTGGACAAAATACTTGCATCATTGTATATATATTTGCCACCATATATAAATGTATATGCATATATGAATACATATAAGCTATCCCCTGCTAAGTTATATTGTATTCAGTGGCTTAGTAGCTTTATTAATATTTATCATACTGACTTAAGCAAGTGTCAACGCAAGTGTGGTGGCCACAAAGGAGATAATGTCACATGGGTTTACTATAAAAGCAATATATGAAAATTTTTCGGTATGAAGTGGAAAAAAGCAGACTTTAGAATTGCTGAAGACACGCAAACTGGTCAATGTGGTAACGAAAAACTTAAAGTGGCTTAGATATTTCTGATAAAATAAAGTTGAAATATTAAACAAAATTAAGTAAAATGGAATTAAAATATTAGAATTAGTAGAAGCCCCCTCCTTATTTGCGAAGAACTCGGACAGCCACTTTTCACAAGCCTCTTTTGAGTTCAACTTTACACCACCAAGGGTGTTCGCCATGGACAGGAACAGATGGTAAACACTTGGTAGAATTAAGCGTCTGGCCATATGGGAGCAACTCATAGTGGATGATTCTCTTCCAATCCCACCAAACACACAGGAAAACCTGGCCGTCCATTCCGGCTTGGCCACTGTTTGGGACGATTCACTGGCCTTCGACCACGACCATTTTCACTTGATATTGTCGTATGTGATCCATTTTTCGTAGCCAGTCGCCATCCGCTTCAAAAATGGATCGAGTTCGTTCCGTTTGAGCAACATATCGCAGACGTTGATTCGGTCCAGAAGGTTTTTTGAAGTGAACTCGTCTATAACTGTTGAAGGCAATTTCCAAATTAATCATACATAGCGTCGTTTTGTAGGTTATGTTTAGACCTTTCAAAGATGTATAGCATTGCCAGATACGAGCTCTGTAGCGCTTTATACATAACCGCGAAATTCAAAACACAAAAAGGCGGAAGGGAGATATTTGCCAACCTAATATGAATCTGAAAACCGTAGACCAATTTTATACATTTTCTATAATACATGTCCCTCTTCGAGCACCAAACTCTTAAACTTGCTTAGCAATTTATTTATGCTGAGCGCATTGCCTATGCCAATTGCACACAAATTGTGCGACATATTTGTACAGCTCACCTGTCGCAAGCAATAAATGTAGCAATATACATGTGTGTATGTATGTATGACTATGACTACCTGCAAGTGTAGAGTGCAAAAGCATATTAAATTTATCGCTCACTCTCACTTCCTCATTTACAAACACACACACACACACATACCGGCAATTTATGCTTATTTATATGTGTCCGTGGTTGTTATTGGCCTTAGTGGCGATAAATTAAAGGATTCCGGTTGGATAACACACCAGAATGCCAGAGCTCGTTCACACATACGTTTATCGCACGCACACACACACACACACATAAACTCAAGCGATTCCTTAACGAGGCAATAACAATTTATCGCTTCCGAAAGCGAATTTTTCAAAAGAAGAAGCTAAAGCGGACAGGTACTTAAATAAGTGGAAGAGTGTGTGTGTATATATTATGTATACATATATAATGTTGTGTGGCAGAAGATGGATGATGCTCCGGAATACATGCAGTGTGAATTAGTTCGGAAAAGGATAGGTTATGGTGCAATTGAATGCAAGAAGAGAACTAAACTCTTATAAAGGTAATGAAGCGAGCGAATTCCAGGCCTCAATACTCAAACAAATAAGTGGCAAGGCCCAAAAGAAAAATTATCACCTTAACCTTTGTCAACGCTGGCTGCCATATTTTGTTATTCCAGCTTTCCTTAATTTCTCGGTTTATACTCTTTTTCCAACAACCATTTGCTTCCACCACCGCCAGCCAAGCGACATTAGCCAAGGTGACTGTGAACAGCTGTCTTCACAGCTTTCCACAATCAGCCATCTGCCAGCTGCCATCTGGCCAATGTGCAATGACCATGGCCGTGACAATAAAATCGTTTCGCGCAATTGGCGCTCGCTATCAGCACGCTGCCAATAAATTTGAGTGCTTATGTAATATGTGCTTGCTGCCACCGCAAATGTTCATTGCGCGCGCAATATGAGCAGCAATATATATCCATCGACACGTTGCTCTCCACCGAATTGCGCACGTCGCTGCGAATTTTACACCATCACAGTGGCCACTTTGTACCTCTCAACACCTCCAAGTCGGTTATTTGTGGATTTGTCTGTATGTTTGTGTGTGCCTTAATGGTCACAGCCACAATGTCACAGTTAAAGGGATTTCATATAAATTATTGCCAAATCATTTCAAGTGCTATTTCAAATAAACGAGCATCTCAGTGAACTAATGAAGGAATGCTACGAACTCCATTTACTCTCGCTACATACTCTATATGGATAGAGGAAAGACTTTATGTGTCTGCAGTTTGAATGAAAGCATTTAATAGTTGGCGGTTTTCAATTGTCGAACTAAGCGAATCGTTATGATAAAAGTGTGTTAATTTATAAACGAACTTAAGATCGCTTTTGAGTCATAACTCTTTACCAGTAGTACTTATGCTTATAGTACAGGAATAAAATAAATCTAAAAATTAATATATTTTTGCTTAAAATTCCGTCTAAAATCCATAAAAAACCCTCGTAAAATTAGCTCACTTAAATGAAATGCTTTATTACTCTCCTCATTTCCATTTTACTTAGCTCAAATATATAACCAACTGAGAGATAAATGCTAATTATAATTCAGTCTTCATCAAAGCAATACTCACAACTCTTTACCAAATGATTATCCTTACGCTACGTACCTCTGCACACAAAAGTCAAAGAGAAACTTGAATTTCTCGGCAAGAGCCAAGAGCCAGTCAAACACAATAATCACAGACCACATAAAATCAGGTCAGCAGTTACGCAAAAGCCATCAAAAGTTTCCTACGCAAAACCGCCGCCACTTAGCCATGCACAAGCCGACAAACCTATGTGGGTATGTATGAAAGCTTCAGCAGCAGCAGCACTCCAGCCAGCATTTCAGATTGCTGCCATAAAGACGTAGCAGTGACGGAAGTGCGTGGCGGTGTTGTTGTTGCTGTGCGAGGTGAGAAATTGAAATTTCCATTAAAACAATGGACGAACTCGTATTCGTACTCGTACAAGTACTTTAAAATGGTTTTCGGTAAGGTGAAGTGTTGGCAAATGCCAGCAAAACTTTTCCACTTTCACGCCTCCGGCGGCGTCGAAGACAGCAGGGACGGCGGTGAACGGACGGCAAATCCGCCGGAGCCGTGTACCCCAAGTGAGCACAAAGACGTAGCGCAATTACACAGCAGAAGTAACACCGAATGCCTGGAACTTCGGCACACAATGCGAGGCGGCTTCAAGTTGGAGCCATTGAATGCGTGAAAACACTCGACAAACTTTGGTGAGTGCCGAGCTACAGCCTCAAATCGGCAGCTAAGCATGTATGTATGTGTGTGGTTTGCCTTGGTATTGCTGTGTGAGGCCCACGCAACTGCAGATTGGCTAGAAATACGAAAACAACAATTCACCGCTTGGCTTAAAGGCTGAGCGCATTGTAAGGAAATGGTGCAAGGCATTGCGGAGTTTGTATGTGGTGGCTGGTGTGGTGCGCCGTAGAAAGGCAACGCTTGCGAAAATTTATCGCCTGCCCACTGGTGAACGGAAATTAAGAGCGGCAGGTCGTTACTAGTGCTGGATAAGCGCTGGCATATCCTGTGTGAATTGTTTGTTTTCGACTTTCTTTTCTGCCTTTTGGCTGTGTGTGCTACAAGTATCTGATCGAATCGAAAATTTTAGTCACGTATACGCAGTGGCGGCCAACATGCGCAAAAAATTGGTAAGATTTGTCATGCCTTTGTAAAAGGTATACTGCCGGGGTATTGGCGCTCAATTAAATTGAAATGAGTTTGGGAAAGTATTTGTATTTAAAATAGAGAGAATTTAAAATTTTGAGTAGACGATTTTTTTCTCCTTTGAAAGTGAAGGATCTATAAATGTAAGCGTTGTCATCATATTCAAATATTTTTGGTATTTTTTTGTGATAAGAAAATTACATAAAGACGTGATAATAGATGAATTAATACTTCTGAATTCAACTGTAATTCACTGAAAGACTAATTTTGATACCAAATTGTTCTTCCAGACGACCAGAGGGATAAAAGTCAAAATGTTTTCATCCTATTCTCTCAAAAGTAGGACAGTCAATAAGGAGAATAAGAACTAGAAATTCCCTAGACCTCTTAAGGTTCGTCCCTGAAAAAACTAACGACGATTCCGATTTTTTGCTTCCCCTCCATATTAACTGTGTCAAAATGCTTTAAATTCAAAAAAGTAAATACAAACTGTCGCTAAACGCACATGAAACCGTTAAAAATTTCCTTAAATTATCGCCAGCACTTAAGCAAACTTTGCCAATTTTATATTATGAAACTGTGTCAGCAGGAGCGACCAAAACGCACGCCTTCCCACAGCAAAGAAATACAACAAATATCAGCGAAATATACTTATTACCAACAGCAGGCCTAATAAAATTTCATTAGCAACAGTTATGCCATTATGCTGCTGGTGTCAGCAATTTAAGTTGTGCACAAAAGTCACAAAAAAAGAAAATAATAATCAAAATATAAAATAACATTTCAGATAATGCAAAGGAGCAGAAAGAAAACACTTGCCGCAACTGGAGCGCGTCCAGGCGATGAAATGCTAGCAAAACTTTGACCCTAAACAAAAATCGGCAATTTGCTGACGGTGCGTGTGGAGGATTAGGCCCTCTAAAGTGTGTAGGCATGTGGCGCAGCTGCTCTAAGTGCTTACTTGTGCACAAGTTTAATCTTGGAAATTGCAAAGGACACGCAAATAAATATTTTGCAGCTCAAAAGTCATTACTTTGGTGGCCATGTTGTGGTTTTGCTGCGAGGACTAGATATTTATTAGGGTTTATTAACTGAAATTTGTTTGTATATTTATATAAATTATGGCTACTATCTAATATTATTAATTCCAATAGTAGACATTTTCAAAATTTTTGAAAAATATGATCGATCTGAGTTAGAAAATTCTTCTAAATATTGATTATACAAGTAATCGTCATACATTTGCCACAGCACTCACTTTAATATCCATTAAAATCAACGCCTTTGACATAAATGTATAGCATATGTGTGTGTCTCTCACCTTTTCACTCAACTTCAAATTGTTGACCTGCTTTTCAAAACAATTCACTAAAGTCACAGCATGTCGAGACACAAATCATCATTAGTACTTCTCTGTATATATAAATATATATATGTATATGTCTGTTGAAATAACGCCAAACTCACAAGCAGAACCCATCAGTTAGAGTACGTGTCGGCTTTAGCTCTAACAACACGCAACGACACTTCGTCTGTCAGTCAGCTTAACAGCCGGAGTATGTGACTTGCAGCTTGACGCATGCCACATGCCACACAGCACTGCATGCTACATGCTACAACTAAATTTGCCGCCAACATGTCATGTGTTTTGCTTAAGCAATATGCTGTGAGTTCGGTTAACACTCGCCTAAACCCACTAACACAGAGATATATGTACATCTGTATATCCATGCCACATTTAATTCATCTCGTCTCACTCCTTGCTACACGTATCGATTTCGATTGTAATCTAATTTTATTGATATTGACACAATTTCGCAGATTTCCGGATAAACATAAAAGTAACAGAAACGTTCAAGAGTAATGAGAAAAGAGGAAACAAAGCGCGCAGGAAGCAGCAGCAAAGCAATAAATATAATTGTGTTGTATGTGTAAGAAAACAATGAGCGAAAGTTGGGAATGGCACTTTGGTGTAATATCTTAGCGTCTTGGGCGTAACGGGGTCTCACCGCTCTCGTTTCGCATATTGTTATAACTGTTAAGCGAGTTTCAGCGAAGAACATTTTTTCGTGAAAAGCGCGAATTATTGAAATTTGCATGAAACTTGATCATTGTTTTGAGTGCTTTTGAGTGCTAAGAGCGAAGTAAGTGTATGTAGTCGGCAAAATAAACATACAAAGTTTAAAAATAATTTTAGTTTAGAAACTCATTGACTAAATATGGCTAATTAGTATGGAAGTATGGAAGATAAAATCGCAACTAGTTTAGTTTTAATTCGTTAATTCTTACTATTAAATGGTCGGATTTCGTTTCTATTATTGCCAACATTTTTTTATAAAAAACTGTAAATGTTCTCAGTTTTGGTACAAATAATGAAAGTGCACCCAAAAAATGTCTTTTTTCGAAAGAAATATTCAAAAATAATCCAATAAACAATCATAATTCGGCTTTAGATTTTATATGCAGCCGATTGGGAACTTACTAATTCGTATAATTACAAATTGGGTACTAACAAGTAAGGAAGGGCTAAGTTCGGGTGTCACCGAACATTTTATACTCTCGCAATTTATTTATTTATATTATAATATATAATATAACAAACAATTTGACTCACATATTCGGCATATATATGGTATAAAGTCCATTGAAAGTTTCAAAACCCTAATATTAAGTATAGGGGAGATACGGGAAGGTATGACCCGATTTCACTCACTGTTGGCACGGAGACATATTATTAGAAGAAGCTTATACACACCCTCTTAATTTCTTCAAAATATCTGAGAGACTTGCCTATATTTTCGGTGAAAAATTTGTTAGAAGCGCTGAGGTCCTCTTATTCAATATATGGGGCCTTGAATACATATGGTCCGATTTTGGCGAGTTTTAGAAGGGCGATGCCACTCTTTAAATGCAGTATTTTTGCCAAGTTCTGTTCCGATATCTTCACCAGTGCGATTCAGATCGTCTTCAAAGTTCTGGTATATGGGAAGTAGGCGTGGTTGTGAACCGATTTAGACTATTTTCACAACATATCATTGGGATGCGAGGAAAATATCGCTAACCAAATTTCATTAAAATTGGTCGAGTGGGGGGCGGAGCCAGGCCTATTTAAAATTTTGTATACCGTTTTAAGTGCAGCTCTTCCGTACCATCTTTATAATGAAATTTAAGATTTCTGGTGTTTTCCCTTACTGAATTAAAGCATTTTTACTAGTTTTCAACATAACTTTTGTATGGAAGGTAGGCGTGGTTATTAACCGATTTCCTCCATTTTTGGTCTGTATACCTAAAAGGTATACCTCTAGGTAGTACCTAAAAAAACGACTCTAGAAAGTTTCCTTGATAAAGCTTCAGTAGTTTACGAGTTATGTACAAAAAACTTAGTAGGGGCGGGGCCACGCCCACTTCCCAAGAAATTACATACTCATATGCCCATCGTACCTAAATTTACTTCAATACCTTAATTTATGGCTTCGTTATCGTTTTTTCTATGTTTTCGTTTATTACCATTTTGTGGGCGTCGCAGTGGTCC
This sequence comes from Zeugodacus cucurbitae, assembly GCF_028554725.1. Lineage (NCBI taxonomy): Eukaryota > Metazoa > Arthropoda > Insecta > Diptera > Tephritidae > Zeugodacus > Zeugodacus cucurbitae. Next base: position 68,514,870 of record NC_071669.1, read on the forward strand.
GATTACGCCTATCTTCGAACTAAACCTTCTTATGGTGCCAAGAAATACGTCTTCCTCAAGATATCTCAATTTTTACTCAAGTTATAGATTGCGCGGACGGACGGACGGACAGACAGACATCCGGATTTGAACTTTACTCCCCTGATAATTTAATATATATAATCCTATACCTAATTCGTTTAGTTTTAGGACTTACAACTTTCTTAGCAACTTTTGTTGCGAGAGTATAAAAATATAATAAGTATGTGATCTACTAGAGATGTGAATACTAGACCTTGTTACTCGTAGCCAATTGAGATTCTGCTCAATTGCATCTTCCACAATTCGTATTGCTGCTGTATTGTGCTACCTCTTAATTGTACTAACCAACAAATAAACCAACGATAAGTACTAATTTCTGCAGTTCTTTCCAATTTTACTAGCATCATAAAGCACAATATAAATGTTTACTTTAGCAACCTTTATCCAAATTTCTATCTAATTTTGGTCCCAAGATTAAATTTTTGCTAAAATGTAATCATATTTAGATTATACTCCACAATTTTGTCACCGCGTCTATGTACGTAGTTATAGATTACAATTAATATAACGACTTTTGGTGGATATAAGTTTATGAAAATTTATTGCCCAATTTAGTTGCTCATACAAATAATTGCCAAGGAGACCAGCCAATAAACAGGCGTAAACAATCTACCAGCCAAAGCAAGACTCAAGAGCGCAGAGAAGCACTCAATGGAAGAAGCGCAGAAAAGGAAAACAACAATAACACGAACACACTAAATGCTTGTTAATGTGTGTGTATATGTGTCGCTCTACTCAATTGCTACGTGCCTTAGTCAATTCACTAGACGCCGAGACGGGAAATTCGCACTTCACCCAGCTATTGACGTTGATAGCTCTGTTTTCGGCACAACTTGTTTGTTGTTTAACGCTCCAAAGCAATTTCTACATTCGCCTCCCCCTCCAGTGCCTTGCATAATAAATGGCGTTCAATTAGGCGTTAATTGTTTGGGTCGCTTTGTGGGTGACGATTACGAAAATTGCGCGATGCTTTTGCTTTCACGAAGAAGTAAACAAGCAAATAGCCGAAATAGTATGCGTAAATACAGTTAGTTGAACACTTTATTGCTGAAAATATGCCACACAGTACAAGTAAATAGCAAAACGAGCAATTAACGCATGGCATTAAGAGCCAAGCTAAAACAAAAATTCAATACAAATATACACTTATTTGACGGGAAGTATTTGCACAACATATCCACGCTCAATAAACTTGTATGCCTGTACGCGCGGTTATCCAATCCAGATATGAAGTTATGCGTGTGTACACCGACGGGTAACCGATTTCACAACCGCCAGCGCTGCCAAAGGCGGTCAAACCAATCAAATAACTTTTATTGCGATAGTAATAGGTCAGCGGTCCGCCAGAGTCGCCGTCGCAGCTGCCACGTCCGCCAGCGCCACTCGCGCAAATGTGGTTGGGACCACGCACCAGGCCGGGCAGATAGTAGCAGGCGCACTCGGCCAGCGGCAGCACGGGCGCATCCACATAATACAACAACAAATTGAATTCCATCTTCTCACTATCGCCGTCACGCGTCAGACCCCAGCCGGATGTGGTGACAATTTCACCCTCCAGAAAAGACTGCGTCATGAAGCGCGGCGCCAACGGTATTGTCTGCACAGCGGCGGAGAGCGCGACCGGCGATGGTAGGCGTATAAGACCGATGTCGTCACGACCGCCATGCAGCGTGTACCGTTCGTAAACGATGAAAGCACTTTCACTCACATTGTAAACGGCCGCCGAGGTGAGCGGGTTGGCGAAATCGGTCGATCCCAAAAACACTTTGCCGCGCGTTGACCTGCATTGTTGGCAAGTAATAATTGTTATTCAAGGAAGAGAACATTGCAAATGCAACTTACTTATATATACAATGCGCCGCGGTGAGCACATAACTCGTGGATACCAAAGTGCCGCCGCATTGATAGACCTTTGGTGCGCGCAACAACAGCAGTCCCACCTGATAAGGAAACATGTTGGGCGCTGCCAGATCGCCGCCCGTAATGCGTGTGTCCACTGTGCGCGTGATGTTGTATTTGGCGCACTGTCTGTCCCACACCAGCCAGGCGAGATCCCAATACCAGAAATCATAAATGCCGCCGCCAAAGTAATTCCTATGCATTTCCTGCACGGCTGGGGAAGTGCCCTCTGTAATAGTGAACAAGCTGGTGACACAAATGAGTAGCGCTAGCGTATAACGTGCCATTTTGATAGATAGACTGTATTGCAATGGAAATGTGAATAAGCAGCGTTTGGTGCTTTTATAGATTCTTAGTTGTAAGTGAACGCGAAATATATTAGCACGAGTGTGTGTGTGATTTAATTATTTTAAGTTTCGCTGCAGTCGCTTGTATAATTGGGTGTATTCCAGCTGAAATACTCAAAGGTCTGTGGATATATAGAAGATTTAATAGACTTCTTTATATCCGAACTTAATAGTTAGAACTGATGCCTAGATGGGTTGGTATAGTGGATTTCATACGACGCATCTGGGCCTTTAGAGGGCCCATTATGAAACCACCAGACCTAGAATCCCCTCATATTACAATGTTTATACATAAGGTTAGGTTAGGTTAGGTTTGGTTTGTATGCAGATCTCTGCAAAAAAAAAAAAAAACAGAAGATCTCCCTTAGACAGCTTAGAGCGCTGTTAATTGTGACACCAGTAAAACTCCCTCTGGATCAAAGAACCTCAAGATTCAGCAAAACGCCTGGAACCGGTTACGAATATTTTTAGACAGCTAATGTCGATTCTAGCCAATTCGCTAGGATCGCCGAAAAAGGGCCTTCCGAGGTGTTTCAACCTCAGTCTGGCAAAAGCTGAATAATGGAGAAGGAAATGCTTAGATGATTCCACCTCGCCTTCCTCCATACAGGTTTGGCAACTTACATCTGCCACGATCCCAAGTCTAAACGCATGGATACCCATTGGACAATATACAATGCACACCAATGATCGCGCTGAAATGGACCTTACCCAGAGAAAGCCGTTGAGAGGACCTCTTACGCTTCACAGAGAGCCAAAAGAACGCTGGTTGTTGACCACATGTAAGGTACTCGGTTAATAATTATAAGACCATTGTGTTTGTAAATCTCTCCTTTATCCCTTAATGCATTCAGACATATAAAACCAAAAGTCGTTCTCTTGTGTTTTTATTGATTCATATTATGGTATCAGTAAGCTTTCCTCTGATATTTTACAAACAAAATTGGTTTTCTGGATCTATTTAATAGGTCCTTGGTTCTTATCTTCTTATATTTAGGCCAAATCTGCTTTAGTATTTTGCATTTGGTTATCGATTTTTATCTTTCCAGAGCAATTTATTCAGACTGTGTGTGAAGATCTCGTTTGATAGTTCCTGACAGGCATGTTATTTGCTCCTTTCTTTGCCAACTCGTCTGCTTTTTCCGTTTCCGAAAAAATTTCTGTGGCCCAGAAACTATATTATGAACAGAGACCTCTATATCTAGTACTTCCATTTGGAATCTTCTAGCTGAGTTTAGTAGACGGATAGAGAGAGAGAAAGATGTCCTTGGAGCATAGCCCCGTTCCTTAACCGCAATCCATTTTAGATCCGTGAGTATATATTGAGCTGGTATTCTCCTCTTCAACTACCTCTCTTCTCTATGCCAGTCTAGAGGGTATTTTCACTCAGAAGCGGCTACTGTAAACCAACAAATATTCTATTTTTCTTGGCATTGAAGCGAACCTGTTCAAGATTACGCCTTTTTTTGTATAAAAACTCGAAGTCATTAAAGCCGCTCGAATATATTTAGCTCATCTAGCTGTCATCAGTATGCGTCAGAAACATAATTGCATGCAACGCCGCTAAGCGCCGCTCATATTTTATGCTACTTTATTGATTCTAATGATTATTAAGCGTATTTTAAGCTCTTTTTTATGGGTAACTGCCAAAGCGGGCGTTATATGCTCTGCTGCCACTTTTATTGTTATTGCTATTTTAGCCGAAGTTACAGGCGTCGCTTCATATTGTGCTGCAAGTACTTTACTACGAGTATATACATATTGTTTGTATATATATTTCTGTATGTGTGTGTGTGTCTCAAAACATAATTTGTCTGTGAGCGGCAACAGCTGTTGGCGACATGTGAAGCTTACTTACAACACGAATGTTGTTGTTGTTGAGGCTACACAAATAATATGGCACGTTCCAACGATTTATGAACACAATGATGCTTTTAATTATGTCACGTGTGCACAGCCAGCGAACCAAATGCGCGCTGTATTTGTTGTTGTTCGGCCGAAGTGCGATGCTTAAGTCAATTTGGCTTTAATAATTTATGCTGCATTTAGTAGCGCGTTATTGTAATACGATGCTTATGCTATTAGGCTTTATACATCTTGATAATGCGTATGAATACGCTTTGTATCTATTGGCTCAGCGGGGCGTATGAGTAACAATATTAACCCCTATGTACTATGCTGCGGTATTTAATGCCTTTGTGTAATTGTTATACAAAATTTCAACAGAAAATGGGTTAAATTACTTAAATTGAATTTATAATTATCAATAAAAATATCTGATTATTATTTTGCATTTAAATTGCAGCTAGCACTAGTATTATTGACTAGTTAAAGAAATCAGTTAGATTTTACATACTTGCAACATGCATGCAACATTTTCGCATGCTACTATGTCTATAAGTACCGTTATCTATGAAAGCTCTGAAAGTTTAATGTATTTTTCTCGACTCTTTCACAACTTGGCTGCAAACTTTAGTAGCGACACGCGCAAATTTATAAACTGATCAACATGCAACAGCAATGCAGTAAAGCGTGTACCAAAATCACAAGAAAGTCGAAAACATGCTTGTAGCCGACACTAGCAGCAGCAACGCTTTCGAGTATTTGTTGTTTGTGGCGCAATGTGCAGTGCAACGGTTGCCATTTTTCGCTGTCGACACTCGGAGACGCATATAAACACATATGGCTGCTTACGTGGCACTGCAACATGACTGCGATTTTCGTCAGCGCTCTGAAAATAGTAAAGTTTGATGAAATTTCGCAAAGTTTCCGCAGCTTTCTTTCACCTACTACAAGCAAGTTAAAAGTTGTTAAGAAATAAAAATTATTAAAAAAAGAAACTTTAAAAAATAAAATATATGTATTTGTGTACGGGGAAATCGCATAAGTTGCCAGCTCAGCTGCTACCTTGTGAATTTCCGCTACTCCATGCACTTCCTGTCTCAAAATTCGGCTGACTACTTATTGCAACATAAAAATTGCTTAGCTCAAGCAGCAACACAAAACAGCTTACAACATTGCCATTGGGAGTTGTCAAACATGCCACAAATCGCTTGTTGTAAGCGCTGTAGCATGCATATATACACATATATTGTATGTGGGGGATACATAGGAAATGCCTTAACATCAACAAAATGTACGTCACATTGAATTATCACGCAAATCATTTGTAACATGGCGCATCCCACAGTTGTTGTTGTTGTTGTTTTTTTTCGCTGCTTATTCCCCAGTTGCTGATGCTGGCGGGATGAATGAATGAGTGACAGACTGACAAAGTGTCATTCAAATGGTTTGCCGCAATATCTGCCGCAACACAAAGCACAAACAACAACAAACAACGAATTTCGTTGCAGCTGCTCGCTTGTCAACGTTGCAAAGCTACAACTATTGAAAATTCGGCAAGCAACACTCACACACATACAAACTCCTTTGTAAGGCATTGCGCCTGCCTGCCTGCTCGTTGATACGAACTTATCAACAAATGCGCCACGGATCGTCTGCTACGGACAGACATCATTAATTTTGGTCAACGAAATTTTCATGACAATTTAACGCATACTCTATCATTGCGGTCATTTCCCCCCCTCTTTGTTGGGGGCGCAGCGCGACATTGACAATGGGCATCTCCGGAAAATTGTTCCGCCAGCATAATGGCAATAAGCACAACAATAGTCGTGTAGCAATTGCAATCATTTGGGAGCTGCCTAATGGTTGTGGTTGAAATACATAAGCGTCGGCTGACAGCCAGCCAAGTGCGCTCACTTATTTTGAAGACGAGTGGGTGGCACTGGATTTTCGTGCACTCAGCGGGACGTGCACAAAAGATTTGAGCCGAAAAGAAAGTAATTCATATGAACAAGTCACTGATATTAATGTGAAAAAAATGCTGCATTTAGGAGTAGCATCGATAAATTACACAATCTTTAGGAGAGAGCGCTCAACCAAAGCATTGAATTGAATGGCGAAAGCTATTAATTTCTTAAGTGAATGGCAGGTAGTCAGGTTTTTTTTTTCTTTTTTACTGTCGCCGAAAAAAGTGATAAAGTGGCTAGTTGCTAGTTGCTACCTCATTTCATGCAATCTATAAATTTCGCTTCCGGTTGCAACAGCATCAAATAAATAGAGGATATCATATGAGCGATGTACTATCCAAATACAAATCTCTTGTTTTGAACAGTTCTATAATCAATACCGGCTTGGCCACTGTTTGGAACGATTCTCTGGCCTTGGACCACGACCGTTTTCGCTTGATATTGTCGTATGTGCAGCATATCGCATGCGTTGGTTTGGTCCAGAAAGCTTTTTTGCGTCAAAATGCGTCACCCAAACATCAAGCTTTTTTAATGGTGTTTAGGGCGATGGTACTCCAGCCTTCTGCAGATGGTTTAAAATGGTTTCTGACTAACTCCCATCTCCTGGGCGATGTCACGAGATGCCACATGCAGGTCTAACTCGATGTTTTCCATAATTAGATCGGTATTCGTCGTCACAGGTCTTCCGCCGACTGGCTTACCCATGATGTCGTTTTCATCCGCAGTTTGAAGTGATAGCCCTAAACACCATTAATCTCATGGAACCTTTTTCTAGCGGATTTGCCGTTAACGAAGGAAAACTTTAAAAAGCGCGAATTTCGGCGTTAGTGAACTCCATGTTTACACGTCTATAACTGTTGAACGCAATATCCAAACTAATCATGTATAGCGTCATTTTGTAGGTTATGTCAAGACCTACAGTATAGATGTATAGTATTGCCAGATACGAGCTCTGTTAGGGGAGCGGAAGGGAGATATTTGCCAACCTTATATTTTGTACATCTTTAGATGATTATTTGCTCACTTAATCCATTAAATAGCCTCATTTCCTTCTAACAAAAACTAAAATTATTGACATCCAAATTTTTCTGCTAAAATCCTGCATCTCGTTCATTTCTTCTACCCATTTTTCTTCATTTCGTATTATATTAAATAAACAAGGAGTTCTTTCGTAATTATTACAAAGTTACTCCAGTAAATTAATCCTAAAATTATTCTACAACAGCTCAACATAACCTAACAAATGTTTAAGTTCTTCTACTGACGGGTAATTGCACTCCGATCGTCTTTCCAATTATTTTATTTATTTCTTTCGCTCGAATTTTCTTTCCTTTATACCCACGCTCTTTTATGCATTCTCTCTTCTTAATTCTCCGACTTATAATTGTACAGCATCATATTCTTTTTCCTTTCCTTTATTTATTATACTCCTTCATACACGGTTAACATTGCATTTTTCACGTCCTACAACGTCTCCATTGGTCATTTCTTCACCATTTTCCTTTCGCACAGTAAACTAAACCTTTTCTGTATTTTTTAATTAAACGAAATATTTCTCAAATATTTGGTCATGTGCATTGTTTTGCCATTTCGAGTTGACAATTTTGAGTCAACAATAAAGGGAAAGTGAAACGGTGTGAGTTTGATTGTCTGACATTTTTAATTGCAATAACAACAATTTAATATTTTGACAAAATTGGAAAGATTTTTTTTGGATTTTCAAGTTTCTCATGGTTTATGGCCGGCATAACAGAGTCAGTTGTGTTAGTGAGTGGCTGGAAAGAAATATTCTATATTAATTCTCATACCATGGTCTAGGTAGTACTCGACATATAAGGACGGTTATACATTCATCGAATTGACGACGCACCGCCTGTGTTTCTTAGTGTATGTAAAATAAGTTTAACCATCCAGGGTTCAAAATCCCTAAAAATTGTAATTTCACTTAAGCCTCATATCTTCTCTTATAACCTTATTGCTGGCAAAAATGAAATTAATATCGTCAAAAGATCAAGCGTTGCCACACAACTCCTACTCTCATCTTGGAAACAACGCGAATAGCTTTGTTTTCATAAGCTGCTCGCACCCAAACTTTCTTCAACCAACAAAAGATTATTATGCTGCAATCATCTACATATTCGCTTACATTTGAGTAACTACATTGACATTGAGTAGCGCTGACACGGTAAGATAAATTTCGCATAAGCAGACGAAGAGAAGAGCCAGCGCCGAGGAACAAAGAATGCAGAGAAGAGAATAAGATATGAATACTAGACACTAATTCCACTTGAACCCATAGCGTTATTATCAGCAGCCGCAGGGTAAACCAAATATAATAAACCGTGATGAAAATATGCAAGAATATGAAAATCCTTTTTGGTTGCCAACCCAACGCGACAGCGACGGAGACATAGTTGACGACAGCAGGAATTTTTCAATAAATATCCAAAGCAATAACTCGGCATATTGACAAAGGTTGCGTTTTTTTCGGTGTGTTTACATACAAAACAAATGGCAAAATATTATTATGTTCACACACACACACACATACATGCATACAAACCGAGATATGCTAAGCGTTGTAGTATGATAGTGGTGCACTCAAGAGACGGGCATTTAGTAGCTTGGATGGAGGTGAATCTACGAGAGAATTTTCATATGTCGATTTGAGATGCAGAGTATAAGAAAGTACACAGATACAAATATCCACAGCAGCAGCACAAGCACAAGCTTTGCCTTTCAGCAGTTGTAAATTCTACAAAAATCTCAACTCCTTAACCTTACCTTTCCACCCCGCACACTGAAGCTTAGGAAGCATTCCATCAGAACACCCTTGAAACCAGCTATGTTAACCCAATATTGCTTTTTGGCAGCAAATCTGGCAGCAAAAATGTTCCACATCCACCAACAGCAACAACAACAATGCATGTGTATGCACGCATTGGACCGAGCGTTCGGTTGCGTGCCTGCGAAAGGACATTAACTTTTATACGTTCGGATCATCGAAAGCCATTATTAAAAGCGCATGTCAATTGAAGTTTTGTGCTCGACGAAGAAAAAAGTCTAAAAATTCCGAAAATGTTTACCATTTGAATACATATTGAAAAAATTATCCTTTCGAGTGGCCGAACAGAGGGAGAGTTGGGTGTTGCTGAGTGCCAATCCAACGGCACCATCTAACTGATTGCGCATCATTCAAGCATTCAGGGTTATTGTGGGAGTGTGTGTCTTTGTGTGTGCGAATTCATTGCATACAAAACTCTTTTGGAGCTTAAGAATTTCGGCGCATCTGCTCGCTTTAACGCTTCATCAGCAGCACCAAGAGGAAAATAAAAATATAAAAAAAATAAAACGAAATAAAAATAAAAGAATAAAAGAAATATAAAAACGTAAATAAAAATAAAATCCTTTCAGTTCGCCTTTTGTATGCGACAATAAATAGATATTGCTTCTTATGCCGCCACCTCGCTTTGGTCGCATTGAAACGCGAAATTGAGGGATTTATGACAGTAATATACGCCATTCGCGCTTACAAATTTCGGAAAGGCAGTGAAAGCAAAATATACGACAATCTGGGTAATACAACTCCTTGAAATGGACAACAAAAATTGGCGCATGTTGCTCTCTTGTTCTTTTCGGGTCTTCCTGCGTTGAATTCCTTCATTTCATTTGCCTGTTGGTTGGTGCTTTCTATGGTATTGGTAGGCACTTCGAGTTAGTTGTTGCACAAATGCCGCCTCGTTGCATTGGCGCATGCAAAATGGATTTGGAAAGTCTACCAGACCTTGACAAACAATTAATAAACACACATAGGCAGACGGGGAAAAATATGCAATGCAGTTCCTTGTGAAAATTGTTTCTCTGAGGGCACAGTGTTTCAGAAATAAATCAAATAACTTAATTAGTTAATATTAGGTGATTTTTATAAATTTGAAAACATCTGATAAGAAAATTCACTAGATAATATGCGTAGCCTGAGTCCCACTAATATAGCTATTTATCATCTTCTCGAGCTCGTATTGCCGTGTTCGATTCGCCACATTTCTAAATCCGAAGTTGTCAGTTGTCTACATCATAGGTCGGTTTTGATACCATCTGAAATTGGTATAACCGTATGCTTTCCAAAATTTCACTTTTATGCCAGTCTATATGTTTTATACCAGTTGTTTGTTCGATTCGTTTGTCTAAAAGTTTTAGCGAGTTAAAGACAGAAATGCGATTATAGAATGAGATAGTATGGAATTAAATGACTTACACATTTCCTACTGAGTTAGACTAATATTTTGTCACTACAACACAGTTTTCAAAATTCTTTAACGAAAACGAAATTCTAACTGGTTCCAAAATTATATCATAGCGTCTTTGAAAAAAAAATTGAGTAAAACAAAAATTCTCCACAAAGCAAATATGAAATCACTCATGCGACAACACTGTCCACCGAATACCAAAAATAGACATCAAAGGCAATATTGACAAACAGCCACCCTGCCTCGAGTAATCAAATCGACCGAATTGCAAATATTGAATCTTCACGATTTCTATTGAATTGCCTGCAGTACGTTCAAAGCAGAGAAAGCACACTAGGAGTAGGGGTCCAAAAAATTCATTGCATATTTCTGTAAAATTTATTGGATTTTATGATTTTCATTTGCAATGCATGCGTATGCCCCTCAAGTGGCTGTGCGACACGCATACGCACGCTCATAAAGAAGCGGCGTCCAATATAGAAGAGTTCGTAAAAAAAGGATTGGTTTTGGCATTAGTATGGAACGATATATCCTTGAATCTATTTGGTTTGATATTTCATAAACAATTTAATTATTTTACAGATTTCGAGAGAGTTGATATCCAAAAATAGAGATTTCTATAATAATTTGGTCGAAAATATCATAAAAATTTTTCGATTAACAGCTTAAAAGGATACAAATTAAAAGTCGAGTTAAGCTCTTTTCCAACTTTTTTACAAGAATCTACCGTTTGCAGCGAAAAGCGGTGTCAGCCTAATGTGCATGTGTTTGCCAAATGTCTACGCGCACATAAAACGAAGCATAGTTTTAGGCAATTTATGCGATTGAATTAATAACAACTGCAGCAAGCGAGTTGGCTGCAAAAATTCAAAGTCATAAAAGCAAGCGTGTAGCAATTTTTAATTTTTTTTTTCAATTTCTTTAGCAACATCTTTCATTGCGGAATGCGTAAAGGAAAATTATTGAACATGTTTTTTGGTTTTTCCTTCTGTTTTTGGCATGTCAACAGCAGTGTTTAAGGAAGAAGTTGATATGTTGAATAAGCAGTATATGTAAGATAGCTAGGTCTCTTATAAACGAGTGCCAAAATAAGAAGAATAAATCAAAAAATATAGATATATTTAAAGCAGCAAAAAAGAGAAAACTTGAACATTAAATACTAAATATAATAAATTTCTATTTACAATATTGCCAGGTGTTATTTTAGAATTTTTATTTTTAATTTTTTTTTAACTTTTCTAAGACAATGCGACTATTAGTTTCTTGTGTGTGTACCTTAAAACAAAACTCGCAACTTTTTGTTGCAAAATTTGTTATCGCTGTGTCATTTGTAAACGTGCTTGTGCGTCAGTAAAGTGGAAATTTGTTTACCAACTGATATGGCGCATAAGCGTATGAAGTTGCAAAAGTTAGATGTCGTGTGACATATCACTCAATTTGCTGCACTTTTTCCCTACCACGCTTAATATTTATTGCGGGCATTATAAAAATTTATTATATGTTTGCTATTACGTTGCCAAAAATAAAAATAATATCATCCAAATAGGTGATATATACAAAGTAGCGAAATGTATATAAAATTTTTGCCTGACATATTCATATCAGACGCGTTAGTAATTTGATAAGCGAATTGGGATTTTACTTAAAATAAATACAAAAAAGAATTTTATTAATACAAAAATTTGAAGTGTGGGAATTTCAGTAAGAACGAATCAGTTTCACAATTTCAAAGAGTTTTATAGCTTTATTTAAATTTTTTTCGAATAATTAATATAATTGTTATTTGGCACGATTTCGATAGAAATTTCGCTTGATTAACTCATGCATACACCACTTTTTCAAATAGTTTGATGGGAAGATATTAACCGGTATTACGAATGTGGGTACAGAGCCAAGCTGTGATAAGAAATATTCAATCAGAGCGTTGAATAGTACTTCTAGAGAAACGCCTGGACATATTGCATCCATTTTTAGAATCCAGTTTCAATATCGATTTTGATTTAACTACTTTCAGCCTTATTGTAAATTTCATGTGAACGACATACCCAATGAAAAAACTCACATATATGTTTATATATATATGTATGTTTTTTGGAACATAAATTTCACATGGGGAAAATCTCACATCTTCGAAGATTTTCCCTTATTGTAAACGTAATTGTGTTCATGTGAAACAGTAAAATTTGTTCATAAAATCAATTTTAAGAAACAAGTATAAATATTAACAATTTAATCAATATTAAGAACTTTTTTTAATATGAACTAAGGTCTACGTATATTAAGTAGCCCTTTGGCTATATAAAACCAAAGTTAAACTAATATATGGTGGGATCCTTGTGTGGTGGAGAAAATCTTTACGACTATTTTAGCATTTTTACAGCGCAAGTAGCAATGGATATATTGCTTCGAAGCGTAGCGTCCTTCAATGAAGTGACGATTCTCTCTGATAGTAAGTGCTCGAGACTGGTAATGAAATGTCTACCCTCTCATTCAGGCGATACCGGTTACGATTAGACTAGTTTGGAATCCCTGGTAATAACGTAAGGTTGATAACGAGCATTCAAGGCTAGGTACGTTAGTATTAACTACTGTAGAATGGGAACAAGTAGATTGTCTACCTATTCTTTTGTGATATTCCACTATACAGTCAGGCTTCAGCTGAGCTCTGGTCAGTCGCAAGATCCTGCCGATCCAAAGAAAATCGTGAGACGTCTAAATCATTATTTGAAGGGGTCATTGTCCCATTAAAAATTTTATCGGACGTTAGCTGACAGAAAATCCTAATACAGCTCCCAAAGGAAATAAGGAGAAAGTGGATTCAATTGAATAATAACTTAATTCCCTCGATATAATGGGACCACCATCTATATTAATAGGAGAAAAGAACGAGATTGCTACTTAATGTGCGTCCGTTTAAGTTCTTTTTGAGTGCCGAAATTCGAATATAATTTTTCATTCACATGAAATTCATGATACGAAATTTTCCTTCGTGTGGAAATAAAAATTCATGGGAAAATAAGGCTGTTTGTCTTTTTCAAATAACCTTAATATACTATTTCAAAGTAGTAATGATAAATACGCTTTGTTGGCTTGGCTGATATAATGACTTTACATTAGATAACTCACACATCCACAAAGTTATCGATATAAAGCTTATCCTATATTGCATCCATAATCTTTCTTGAGACCTCATTTCCTTGTTTTCGGATTCTTGAAAAACCTAAACCAAACAAGAAATAAACTTAGTTTATAAATTCATCTAATGTGAAATTCCAACAATATCCAATAAATGGATATTCCTTATATATTAGTATGAAGGGAGTTAGATTTGTAGAAAATTTTGAAGAGTATGTTGTTCTGTGTGAACAAAAGTGTAAATTAAATGTTCTTGCTATTAATTTGCTTAAACAATTTCCATATACTCACTTTATAACTTGATCCCAAGGACTATTCTGCGACCCTAATCTCTACATATATATCGAATCATAACCTTTTCAAATAATTAATGAGCAAAATAAATTGCATTAAAGAAATTAAAAGATAAATAGCAGAAAAGTCGAAAGAGAACTTATGACAAGCACCGCTTTCATAATGAAACTTGAAATGTACAGATCTATGTACATACACTTAGTACTTATATGTACTCGCTGATGACTCGGAGCGTTTACCAACGCATACAAATAAACTTTTTGCTAAGTGCTCGCCATTAATTTCGCCATTCACATTTTGCACACTTCATAAATCGGGCCAGTTCAATTGAGCCAACTGCTGACTGCTGACTGACGCTTCATCCGAGGAGCCTCTCCTCTGACTTATGACTCATGACTCGTGCTGCTAATGGAATTACAAAGTTGCGTTGCCACAGCATTAACTGTTTGTTTGACTGTTCGAGTGTTTGTGTTTGTTTTTGCATTTGTATCCGAGATGTGATGAGATTATCATAATTAATTATGTTACCATGAAACCGATAATTAAGCTGATTGGTTTGGCTTTGGATAGCTTTTCATTCTGGTTGTGTTAGCAGCAATAAAGCTAATCTAATTACATAAATGCAATGCCAAGTTAGTAACATGTCAGCGAAAGTGATGTGTGATATGTGTGTGTGTTAATTAAGGGTCATAATTTAACTGAGTCAATTTTGCGGCTGTTGGTGGGAATTGAAGACAGAGTTGATATTTCAAAATGATAAAATAGATAAACAAAAATGATAAATGAAGCTATAACTTAATTGAAATTTATGTAAATTATGGCGGAAGATCTTAAATGTAACGGAAATACGCGAGCTATTAATAGCTGTATTTAATTCGTGACAATTGGAGAGTAGCGAAACGAACAAACAACTGGCATAAGTCCCCAATTAAAAGTAGTAGTAGCTTAGATTTATCTTGTTTTATTGGACAAAAGATTAGATACAGTATATAGCATATAGCCATTAGAGAAAGATGAGAATCGGCCATGTATATGATATGAATTTATTAAGTAAAATATTAAAGAGTTGATTGCTGAAGCTTTCACAAAGCTTTCTATAATCATATTAATATTACAAGATTGCCTTCCATTATATATTAGCTTCTGCTTCTGCTTCTGCATACACTTATATACATATTCATAAGCAATATCTAGTCGAGTCCTTTCAAGTGCTGATTGTCTACCACAGACGCCCATTTATTTTCCCACCCCCATCTTTACTGTTACAATCAAAGCGCGCCACCGCCTTTGCCAACTGCTTAATTTATCTCTACGCTGTTTGACTCCATTTCTGCTTGTTTTTGGCATATCACATTATTACTGGTAACGAGATAATTGTATAATGAAATATAAACAACACCAGGCATGCCAAAGCAAAAAAAAAACAAAAAACGCCAACAACAACAACAATAAATGTTATTAACAACAGCTGCTGCCACACCCTAAATGACTTTATTTTAGTCAAAGCGACTTACCACCAACTACAGCGCACTTCATGCTTGCTGTTGAGCTGTCAGTTAGCGCATCCTTCATTTCATACTCAATGACTTGTCGTTTGCCGACTTCTAATTTATTTCTGCTATTGTTGCTGTTGTTTTTGGCGCTTGTCTTGCATTTCGTGTTTTTTTTTTGTTGTGTGCCACCGTCAGGCGTACAAACATTAAACACATTTGGGGATGTGTGAGTGTGTGTTGGAGAGTGCTACTTGGCGCTTTGCTTTTCTTCTAGTCATCTCCACACAAGCTCACACTTCACACACACACACATCCATACATATATGGAGCTGTTAAGTACTTTAAGTACATGTGATGTTGCTGTTTTTGCTCTTTTCACTCACATGTAAAGTTTCTGTTGTTGTTTTTACTTTTGTATGTTTTCTTGGCACTTTGATGGTTGTTACTTCAGACGGAAAGTCGCTTGTCATGGCCGTTTGGTATACTTGAAATCTCACTTTTCATTTTTGTATGTTTGCTACTTGACAGCTGCTTGATTGACAGTACGAGTTAAGTGCATTAAGTGCCACCACACCCACTGTCCTGAAGCTCTGTGGTTGCTGCTTATACTTGTACTGGAGATTTAGTGAAGTCTTCTCAAAGGTGTATGTGTTGTTTTCATTGCTATTCTGCAGGAAATCGCAATATTCGCCTCTAGAACAATTTAAGCGGAGTTTAAGAGAGTTAATTTCTCCGGAAGAGAAAACCTAAAGCCAAGAGGTTACACTAAATGCTATTTTATAGTCTGCTTGGGGTATATCCTGACGACATTCTTACTCCATAGAACTCCGAAGCTTTTCCATCTGTAGCAAGCATCTTCACATTTGAACAAAAAACCTTCTCTCCGCCCATAAAATATAGAAACATGTCTTTCACTATTAATCAATCATATATTTTCAGCTATTCATTTATTTATCACAAGATTTTAGTAAGAAACACCGCTGTTGGTCTTGATCCAGTCCAAGTAGCTGGTGACGCGTACAAAACCAGCTGGGGCACCAGATTGGCAACCAGCACGTGAGACAAACGAGGTAACACCGATGAGCACACCATCAGCAACCAATGGGCCGCCAGAGTCACCGCTGCAGGTGGAGGTACCAGCTGGAGTGGCAGTGCAAATAGTCTTCGAGGTAATGGTCAATGAACCGTAGGTCTTGGCGCAGACGCTGTTGTCAATCACTTGCAATTGAGCATACTGCAATTTAGAGTGGACAGCTGAGGCAGAGTCACTGATGAGACCCCAACCGGAAGCAATAGCTTTGGTGCCAGAGTAATTAGAATATGAAGAGGAAATCTTGGGCAGGGAAACCTTTGCAATGGCGCCGCTGAAGGACACGGCTGGGATCTTAATCAGCGAAATGTCGTTGGAGAGAGTGATTGAGTTGTAGCTCTTGTGTTGCACGAAGGCGCTGCTGGAAACGGAGTGAGATACCTTGGGGTTGGTACGCACTGTGGCGCCGAGGTAAACAGTAGCGCTGGAGGCACTGCAATCGAAAGATAGAAGTTGTTTAACATATGAGTATTTCATATAAAGTATAAGTGTTCACATACCCGCTGGTGCAGTGTGCAGCAGTCAAAACCCAGGTGTTATCGATCAGCGAACCACCGCACCACCAACCGCCGCTGCTGCTGCTGAAGCTCAAACCAACCTGGTAGGGGAACTGACCCTCGGCCGCATCTTTACCATTGGTGATGCGTCCCTCAATGCTCTCAGGTTGAGCAAGGATAGCTGCCAAATCGCGCAGAGGCACAGCCTGGTCAGATGGCAGGATGAAACCTGCAGAGGCCGCAGCCACAAACAAAGCCAGAACAACGAACACTTTCATTTTGTTTGAGTATAGAAATACTTCTGATGTTTTTGCGTAAATATCGAGCTTTTATACTCGAAATCGGCCCTCTGGCTTGCGATATGGTCATTCACAAATATCGGTTATCAGATAATGCTCAAGTAGTGAATTCATAAATTGCACGGACTTTACGTTACGCCTATAGGAAATTTATAAATTATACCAGCTATAAAAATACCATAAAATACTGGTCACCTTTTAGACACGTCGCTTTAAAATGTAGCCTTTTATAGCCATCTATAGCTGATATGCGCTTTATAGCAGCGATAACATAAAAATCAAAAGAGAACACTGCTGAGAAACTTTAAATTAAATTAATAATCTTTGCGCATAAATCAAATGATTTGTTTACAAACACATATCAGCCGGCTGATAGCGTCAGAGCTTTATCAATTTACGGCGGCAAGCAGGTTGGTGCGAATTCGCTGTTTTCTTTCGTATATTCACACTCTCTGTCACTGTTATCGCTATTATATTGATTACTCATGTTGTTGCACGATGGAAATGGAATATATAATCAATATATATGCTACACCTCGCTTATCTAAAAATTGCCAAAATCCGACCATAACTTTTCAAGATCCCAGTTATAAGGACCTCAGTATATGTGGCTATATTTCTCATTTTTATTTTCTCACAAATTCATTAACCATACTATTAACATTGTATGCAATTTACAAGCAATTATTACTGAACTCAAATTGAGCGAAAAACAACAACAATTTCAGCCAGAAAGTTTGAAATATCCGAAAGAAACACCAAGCAAATGTTTCGTAGTTGGAAAAGTTAATCAAATAAATATTTCTTTTATTTTTATATTCGCATTCATATTCAACAAAACCAAATACCAGCACCCAGTCATATTGCAAATGCAAAAAATTATACTTTTTGGCTTTGCAACCGCATTGCGATGCCACATTGCAAGCACAAAAGTGAAATATTTGAAAGTCCAACCTCAAATCGTTTCTGAAAGTGGCAAACTTTGTTGAGCAAACAAATCAGCAGCCGCCGACTGATGGAACAAAGACAAGTGCAACCAACAAATAAACCACTCAACTAACCAACAGCAATCAACTTTGTTGTCTCACTCGACCAACGAGTCAAACGAGCAGACAGTCTTCTGCACAGTCGACGGCAAAAGGCAATGCGTTCATACGAAAACCAATCAAAGCCCGTTACGTCGATTGATTGTTGGATTTTGGAATTTAGGTATATATTGAGGAGAGCATACAATAATTGAGTGATATTTACTGGCATTAGATGTGTCTCCTTTAGAAAGCTTAAAAATCTTTGGCTTCTATATTTTATAAGGGTTCTTAAGGCCTTTGAGGTGTATGGGTAACTGTAAAAATCGTTGCTGGATAACTGAGATGCTATAAATATTCCATAAACCTTTCTGAAAAATATTCATTTTGAGTCAGATCTACAAGTTTTTATAATTACATTTCTAAAACTAAAATAATTTTTAAAAATTTTCTGACACTTAAACGAACTGTTTACTTAGTAACTTAAATGACTAACAGAAAAGCATTCAAAATGCAATATTCTGTACTGAAATACCACTATAGCCACATATATATGCAATAAGTTTCCTAGCGCATCCGGTTTTATGCTTTTTGTAAACTCATATTCTATTACACCGCCTGCCAATGCTTAATAGCGCGCCATTTTTTCACTCATAACACTTTTCCCTGCCATTTCTATTTATTCTGTTCCATTTACGTTTAGCCATATTTTCAACTGCAAAACGGGGCACCACTCCTTGCAGCACCACAGCAAGCTGTTAGCTTCCGCTCTGCTTTGTCGCCTTTAACCCCTGCCACGTTGCTGTTGTTGCACCATTATATATGTAAATTCATTTGTGTCACAAACGTTCTCTTCCTGCGTGTTGACACACTTGTGGCTTTTCAACAGGCGACCCACGGACCCCATGCTGTGCCACTAACCACACCGCTATGATTTTTTGCTTTGTTTTCCACACTCTTCTCCGCCGTTTATGCATGCATCACTGCTGGCCATAGACGGCGCGCTCTACTTGATTTGTCGACACGCTTTCGACGTGTCGGACTGTTTTGAATATTACAATATGCGAGATTATATGGTAACATATTTCAATAAATTACACTTTTATAACTAAAGTTACAGGCACGCCTACCCAGTGACTAGGCACTAAGCGTCAAATAAGTACAAGCATGTTCATATGTTGTTACCCGCATGGGTGTACCGATGTGTATTACATATATGCCTTTGCAAGTGTATGTGTATTTTTATAGCGCGCGGATATTCTATAAAACTTTGACAATTGTGTTTAAAAATGTCGTTGCTGTAAGGCACATACTGCATTGTATATAATTCTAGTTGGCAAAACTGCCTCGTTTCGCCTTTTGTATGTGTAATGAAATTAAATGAAAGTTTATGCTATTAACGAGTGCTCTTTGTATGAAGAGCGTGTTAAAATGGGGTGGTTCGAAGAAGATTTTGTAAATATTTAAAAGAAATTAAAACATTTAATGAAAAAAATTAAAATTGTATTCTTGGCAAAGGTTTTAACAAAACAATTTTTTAAATTAATTTTTATTTAATTTAATTTAATATAATTTATTTTAATTACACTGAAACTTCCATAACTCGAACTTCTATAACTCGAAGATCTCCATAACTCGAACACTTGAACCGGCAATAGTGTTTAGAAGTGGTAATAGAAGGCAACTTTCATACAAATTTCCTTCCATAAATCGAACTTTTTGATAAGGGTATAATACAAAATTTCAAATTTTACTGTCGGGGCAGAATTTTAAAAGAGCCCCTCTATACATATCGTATGGAGGCGACCAAAAATTTCATAATACACTTAGGAATTGCAAAAATCATGTAAAAAAGCATGAAATGCAAAATTACAGAATACATGTTTTAACATATGAACATAAAACTTTATGCGAAGTAAATAAATAAAAATGGGTACAAATATTTTTTTACAGCTTTTTGAAAAATGTAATTTTAATTAATTTTTATTTAATTTTATTTTATTTTATTTTATTTTATTTTATTTTATTTTATTTTATTTTATTTTATTTTATTTTATTTTATTTTATTTTATTTTATTTTATTTTATTTTATTTTATTTTATTTAATTTAATTTAATTTAATTTAATTTAATTTAATTTAATTTAATTTAATTTAATTTAATTTAATTTAATTTAATTTAATTTAATTTAATTTAATTTTATTTAATTTTATTTAATTTTATTTAATTTTATTTAATTTTATTTAATTTTATTTAATTTAATTTTATTTTATTTTATTTTATTTTATTTTATTTTATTTTATTTTATTTTATTTTATTTTATTTTATTTTATTTTATTTTATTTTATTTTATTTTATTTTATTTTATTTTATTTTATTTTATTTTATTTTATTTTATTTTATTTTATTTTATTTTATTTTATTTTATTTTATTTTATTTTATTTTATTTTATTTTATTTTATTTTATTTTATTTTATTTTATTTTATTTTATTTTATTTTATTTTATTTTATTTTATTTTATTTTATTTTATTTTATTTTATTTTATTTTATTTTATTTTATTTTATTTTATTTTATTTTATTTTATTTTATTTTATTTTATTTTATTTTATTTTATTCTATTTTATTTTATTTTATTTTATTTTATTTTATTTTATTTTATTTTATTTTATTTTATTTTATTTTATTTTATTTTATTTTATTTTATTTTATTTTATTTTATTTTATTTCATTTTATTTTAATCTACTTCATATAAACATTTTTTCGAACCACCCTTCAGCCATTTATTATATAAGCATTCATTTATTTTTATTCATTTATCCGGCGACTTTCTTTTGTAACTTTATTTCGTTGTACTACATTCCGCATTTACGCGCACGATTTAAATTTCCATAAACAAATTACAAAGAAGCAAAAACAAAGAGCGACAGCACAAAGCTCACGTGTTTAACAGTTGTTAAAATGTTTGTAATGCCGCACACTTGCCAGCATTAACACAATGTACATATACATATATACGAGTGTGTTTGTGTATGTGCACCAACAGCCGTTTGAATGGCAAACTTTCGCACACATACACACACATCCTAGTGTATAAGCTTCCGTGTTAAACATAGGCTCAATGACTGCCGGTGTGGCGGCAATTTTTCATGCAGCCGCTTCATGACACGTATACGCCGTGTGGTACCTTTTGAGCGCAATCGCGTTTTTATTCATTGCAATTCATTTGCGTGTAAATATGCTCACAGTGTATGCAATATATTAAGTAAAAACGAAAACACTGAGTGTCAGGCCAATGTGAAAGCTGCCCGCCGTAATAAAATTGTGTATAAATATTTGTGTAATTGTGACGCGGTGTGCATGTGAAAAATAAATATCATAGTTAAATGAGCGCGCCATAAAAAAACGCTGAAAAATATAATCAGTTAAGTAAAGCTGACGTATGCGCACAAAGGCTTATTATGTGCATGTGTGAATGCCGTAAGTTGTTCGCATTTAATTTAATTATTTTAACACAAAAATCCGGCCGCTGAAAACAAAAAAAAAAAACAAAACACAATGCGAAATATTAACGCAATGAGGCCTTTATAGCGCTGCAGTAGGTGAAAATGTATCTTTATGCACGTGCTGCACTGCCGTACATTGGAAAAAATAATAAAAATAATATGGCCAATTATTTTTTGCACTTATTTTTCGCCCTGCTCACCAGCCAATGCAACTTCTGCTATCTTATATAGCCGGTATATAGTTTACAGTATTACAAACATTTAATTGTATGCTGGCCAACAAAAAAATGCTATCTTTATTTTAGCTTGCTTCAAACATTCATATGAAAATCTACTGGCCTACACTGCGTATGAGTAACTCTAATATTTACTTTGAACGAGTAAAACATATAAAATTCGATATATTCATTCTTATTTTGAAAATTTTTATTTTTCAGTCGGAAATTACAGCAATTCTGAGCATTTAATTAAATTCAATTTGGCTGTAAACCAATGAATTGAATTTATCATTGAGTTTTAATAGAGCAATACAAATATTTAACGATGTGAAAAAAACATCAAATTATTTTGTTTACTAAACACCTACAATTTGTTATTACTCTCATAAATATTTATTCGTTTATATGGTTGACCAAAAAATTTACGGGTTATCAATTCAGTTTGAGCTTTGTTTAGTAGCATTTATAAATTTAAATTGTATTCTTTGTAGTAGCATACATTTAGGCGATTTAAATATAAAATATTGCATGTAAGACTGGGAGTAGCAAGTTTTTCGAATATATTATATATTCAAGCCGTTCGACAGGAGAAAGGTGACCTATTTTTATCAAAGCTAAAATATTAAATGATATATTCAGCATAAAATTCAAAATTTCACTAGGTCGAAAACGTTTTCATAATAAAATATATTATATATTGACTGATACAAAAAATAATACAACCATAGGTTCTGTAAAATAGTCTTGTAACATACCAAATATAAATAACTTCACGCCTGAAGAAAGTCCGACCTTGCAAATATACTTATCGATTAAACAGTTGAATCAAGAAGAAGACGCTAATGCCATTTCAGGCATTGAGACTTCACGGCACTAGTAAACCATAAAGAAATATGAACAAAAACATAATAATTGAATTGAACTTATCTATTAATATCGGCGTGGTATTACCATATGCAACGTTAAGAACGCCATATCTATAAGATTTATGGCACAACAACTCATTCCTTCATACGTCATTCAGTGATTTGCAAGTTTACATTGCAGACGATCAAAAAGTAGGGAAATTCCAAATTAGAGGTAGTGACACATATATATTTGAGTATATAAAGAGCTTGATAAGCGAATCGTCATAAATTAGTGGATTTATATTTAAATACGTGCAATCACAAGTACTTTTCGCGTACATTTCATGCATTACCACAAGAAAAACTCCAGCAATTAGAACTCGCATGCCTATAAAAACCTGATACAGCGATTGAGAAAGTATCATTAGCTCTTCAGTGTCGCAACATGAAGTTCCTAGTAGTTTTCACTTTGCTCTTGGCTTCGGCCTACGCTTCGCCAGTACTCTACCAACGTACGTTGGATGTACCCGTTGTGGAGGACAGTTTAGAAGGACGCATCACCAACGGTCAGCTGGCCGCTCCTGGTCAGTTCCCGTATCAAGTTGGACTCTCCTTGAAATTGAACGTTCTCTCGTCAGCCTGGTGTGGTGGTTCTTTGATTGGCAACTCATGGGTCCTCACTGCTGCTCACTGTACCGATGGGTAGGTTATAATATTTCTTTGTTTTATAATTTTTACTCATTTTTTATTCTCTTGTAGTGTTAAATCCATAACTGTTTACTTGGGTGCAACTGTCCGTACATCGGCCGAAATTCAATTCACCGTATCCAAGAGCGACATTATCATCCATGAAGAATGGGATGCCGAAAAACTGAAAAATGATATTTCTCTTATCAGAATTCCATCAGTTTCCTACTCCAGCCGTGTACAACCGGTGAAATTGCCCTCAATCTCGAACTCCTACTCTACCTATGTTGGCGAAACTGCTGTTGCCTCCGGTTGGGGACGCATCAGCGATTCTGCATCTGGTGTGACAAATGATTTGCGTTATGCTGTCGTGCAAGTGGTTGCCAACTCTGTCTGCGCCAATACTTATGGTTCCTCGGTTGTGTATCCATCTACATTGTGTATCTCTACCGCCGGCGGTATCTCCACTTGCAATGGTGACTCTGGTGGCCCATTGGTTGCATCCTACTCCAACGTACAGATCGGTTTGACTTCATACGGTGCTCGTGCTGGCTGCGCTAAGGGTTATCCAGCTGCATTCACCCGTGTCACCAGCTACTTGGATTGGATTAAATCCAACACCGGCATTTCTGCTTAAGTTTTTTGTTCTGACATACTCGTCTATATGGAAAATGGTTATAAATTGAATAAAGCATACTTTGAAACAAAAAATACTGTTCATTTATTTTTTGAAAGTGCTAAATCTCCTTTACAGCTTCACAACCTGTGTTCTCACTCAAAAACGATTTCAAATTATTTTTCACGATAAATATATTATAATCTCTCTAAAATCATGGCTTTTACTATGAAGTGATAAAGTTTGTTCAAGAAATAAAATATTTTTTATGCAATTCTAATATAGATTTAGTTGTAATAACAACAATAAAAATATTAAAACTGTCAGCAGCAAACTATACAATTCCACTTTGGGCTAATTCTAGTATTTCCAAAAATATTGGCCAAAACACAATTTCCAAACAAAGCACACAAGTGGCTTATAAAATAATTGGAAATATTCACTGGCAGCAATAAAATGGCCATCACATATTATTCTATATGGCCGCAGCAGTGAAGGGCTAATAGAAACAAAACTTACTAATTCCAAATGCTACAGTTGCCAATGACAAACCCGTTAGCACTACACATACAAAAAACAAACAAATGCACTCACCTGTCAGACACACATATTCAATAAAAACCAATTATAAAACAATACTCACAACAATAATATGGATAAATGGCAAGCAAATAGAAAAGGCAATTGTTCAATACAACTTGATGATTGTGATTGCGACAACAATGATTGCACAAACGGCAGACAATGGCAAATAAAATGCAATATACAAAGAGGATATTCATGAAAATATTTATTTGTTACAACAAGTGGGAAAGCGGCTTATGGCAGCAAACTTGTAGGTTTCTATATTTAGGCATACATACATATATATTATATTTATATATATTCATATGAAGGTAGCTATTAATAGTTAATTCCGTGTGGGCTTTGTGTAGTACACTTGGTTGTTGTTGTAGCCACAGATATATGCTTTTAATATTAGATAGGTTCGTTGGGAAAATACTTCATTTCCAATAGAAAATTTATTAAAGTTAGAAATAGGAATCGAATTTGAAATTCTTTGAATAAATACTAATTATACTCTTGCAACAAAGTTGCTAAGACAGTATAATAGTTTTGTTCACATAAAACTAAACGAGTCCACAACTTTGCTTCCGCCGTTTTATAATAGATGTCTCTAGGGTCAAGCACTGGTCGATTAAATCGATTAAATCGTTTTATATCGATCTTGGACATTTGTGTCAACATTAACCCAACAAAATATTTGTAGAGATCTGTTTGCATCCCAAACTTATTCTCAACCAAAAATATTATTTTTTGAGCCGAATTCTCGACATTTGCGGGAAATTTTTCTTTTCTTTTTTAATTCCAAGAAAAGTGCGGCTGAGGCTCATCGACATTTGTTACCGTTTTTATACAAAAAAAAACTTAAATTTACAAAAAAAAACGGCAGAAGCAAAGTTGTAGACCTAATAGATATAGGGTTATACATACATGTATATACCAAAGTGATCAGGGTGAAGAGTGGATTTCTAATCCGAATGTCTGTCCTCGTAAACCACAAGAACTATATAATTCAAATTCTTCAGCGTCGTTTCTTTTAGGTATTCGGATTATAACCACGCCCATCTCCCATACAAAGGTTATGTTGAAAACCACTAAAAATGCTTTCATTCAGTAAAGGAAAACACTAGATACCTTAAATTTCATTATTAAGAAGGTACAAAAGAGCTACACTCAAATTGGTATACAATATTTAAAATGGGCGTGGTTCCGCCCACTTATAGGTTAAAACCATATCTCCGAAACTACTCCACCAATTTCAATGAAATCGGTTCATAATATCTTCTTGGCTTTCCAATGATATGTCATGAAAATAGTCCAAATCGGTTCAGAACCACGCCTACTTCCCATATTCCAGAACTTTGAAGGCGATCTGAATCGTTTACTTTACAATATATAAAGTAAGCACTAATGAACATATCAGAACAGAACTAGGCATAAATACTGCATTTATAGTGTGGCATCGCTCTTCTAAAAATCTTCGAAATCGCTCCATAACTTTTCAAGGCTCCATATATCGAACATGAGGACCTCAGTGCTTCTCATTTTTTTTTAACGAAAATATAGGTAAGCCTCTTAGCTATTTTGAAGAAATTCAGAGGGAATATCTGTCTTTTAATAATATGTCTCCGTGCCTAAAATGCGTGAAATCGGTCATAACTTCCCCTAGCTCCCATATATTTAATATTAGGGGTTTCAATACCATATACCATATATATGACGAATATGTGGGTCAAACTGTGTGTTATATAATATAAATAAAGTTAAATAAATAAATTGCGAGAGTATAAGATGTTCAGTGACACCTGAACTTAGACCTTCCTTACTTGTTTTAATTTTAATTTTTTCTGGTAGTCTTTCAACTGCCATTTCGAAACTCAGAAGTGTATTTTTTTTACTTTCGTGAACCTTACAATACATACTATAGAATGGATGAAAAAAATATATATGTTTAATATATAATTTTTAGGCTATTTAGACATTTGATGTACGGAATATGGTCAGTAACAACCAAATGAACTTTATAACATGCGAATATTTAAGTATACATCCTACCGCACAACACCACTAACTGACGCACCAACTGTACATCATTCACAGGTGCCAGCAGAGAGAGATAAAAAAAGGGTGAATGATAAAGTGCCGTATAACTAACGAACAAATGATGAAGTGTTGCCGCTGGGGGACGAACAAGTGTGTTCGAGACACACGTAAGAGTTGTTAGACGAAGTAGCTCGTAATTAAACCGTCATTAGTGCACTGCCAGGCAAGTGGGTGAAAAAGATGGATGGCAAGTTGGAGTGCAAAATAATTATACTGATGCGAAAGTTTTGACCTGTTCGAAGGTATGCGTAGATACATATATTTGCACACATGGCTTTTGGGGTACCAATAGTAGAGCGGAAAGCAAAGTGTATTGAAAAAATAAAAATAAATAGAAATCTCTTGCTTTAGTATTCTCTTCTCTGGCTTTAGTTGGCATTGGCTGACTGTAATCATTATAATGAAAAATAAAAAGTACACAAAGGAGTAATAGAAAAAATGGCATAATAGAAACCGACTATCAAATCGCATACAAAAGCAGCTAAGTCAATGCGATTGCTGCAGCGTAAAACATACCCAGCTCCGGTTGTATGAAAGCTAGCTGATTGACAACATCAAAGCGCATATTTTTTTCCGAAATGCAACAAGTTTTCTACTACTAAAAGAAAGAAAAGGCTACAAAGTAGAACAGCAATTGCAAAAAAACTCGACTGCACTTTCAGCTGTAAAATGCATTACGACTTGACTGTTGCGCGTTTCAATTCGCCTTTATGCCTTTATGGTTGCTAGAAAAAGTGCGCATGTGCGTATGCGTGAAACCCAATCACTCTGGCAATTTGAGGCTGCCACATAAGTGGGAAATGCTTTCGTTGCTTAACCTTTTCACACCAATACGAATTGCAAATTCGCTATTTTCATTGCTTTGCTTTCGGCTGCAAATCGATTTGCGTGTAAAGTGGTGCCACAAAGCCAAACAAACTGATTGCTCTTAAGCACGCATACGCCATGACGCACCAACGATTCGCATTTGCTATGAAATGTTGAGCTCGAGTGTTAAAGAAATTTGTGCTTATAAGTCATAAAGTAAAAATATTTTTTACTAGGAAGTGTTTTACTTTCTCAATAAGCTGAGTTAGATGGCGACTTTAAAGCTTGTACAAAAATGAGTTGCAAGATTCGGCTGTATAATAAGATTAGTGATACTTTCTCAGCGTTTTAAAGATAATTTATTGATATACATAAATGCATCTCTTTGTCGACAAAATTGCTAAGAAAGGCTTTAGATATTCCTTACAATAGTTTATAGGTGTGCTGTGCCACCGAAATGTGTCTATATCAAGCAGAAATGGAAAAGACACCAACCGTTCTTTCTTTTGGTATTTGTTAATAATAAGTGTGCCTAAAAGTATGCCATATAGATATATATAATCGAAAGAATCATGAAAAAGAACGGATTGAGAACTATATATAGATAGAATATAGTTATAACATAGGCCGACATACTTCCTCAAAAATATTTTCTAGCATTGATATTTTTTTTTTTTAGCATTGACACTTTTTTTTTTTTGTAAAAAATCTCCAACTCTTTATCAGTATAATACTAAATACTGTAAAAAATTATTACAGCAAAAATTACCTGTTTATATTCATAACGAAACCTTCATTAACATACATATGTGCAAACATCCCTGCATGTGCCCACTTTAAGCTTGAGCCTTAAAGACTACCCAACCAACGTAGTAATGTGTGGAAAACAAAGTCCGTAGAAAAAACAATCGGAAAATTTCCTAGAAGGGAAAAAATACGTTGAAGTGCTTTAGTGAAATGAGTTGGAAATACGAAATCATTATCATTTGACACAAGCTGAATCTGGAAAATTGAAATCAAATCATTTTACGTGCTGTGCATGCAAAATGCAGAAATACACTTAACAGTAATACTGATATGAAACAAAGGCAGACAAACGACTCTGTGAATGGATGGCAACAACACTATACTGGCGCATTAGCACATAGCAACATTTCAACCCTGTGGAAAAAAGGAAAACAAATACACTTTAGACACATAAGCATACATATACGAAGCTCCTGACAAACTGGAAAAACAACAACAAAAAATCCATATATCTGTAAGTAGCATTGTAGCAAATTCTTCGCAAGCACACACGTTCTAAGTAAGTATGTGTCTTTAAGTGCAACAGAAATTACAAATAAAGCCTTAATATTCACAAAGGAAGCCGTTAACCAATTGTGCTATACTACACTTTATCATAACATTATGTAAAATTCTGGTAATTTTAGATTTGACTCCAGATTGATACTGTCTCATCTTCACTGTCAGTATATTACACCGATTAGATTAAGTTTTCCAACAACAAGTGTAAAATATGGTTGTTTTCCTTCTAAAGTTTCAAGAAACTAAACAAGAGATGCTAATTCATTCACTTTAAAAATATAACACAATGTAGACTTCTTTTTACCACTAAGAGCTCGGAGTTTTATTAAGCAAATTCACAATATATCTATTAATTTAATAGTATGCAATACCGGTGACACCACGGATCCAGTCCAAGTGACGGCTGACACGTTGGAAACCAGCTGGAAGACCAGCGGTGCAACCGTTGGCAGCAACGAATGAAGTGACACCAATCAACACTTGGTTGTTGTCCACAGCCAATGGGCCACCAGAGTCACCACCGCAAGTTGAGCGACCGCCGTGTGTGGCAACACAGATGGTGTTGTCGGTGACAGTACCTCTGCCATAGACGTTAGCGCATTCGTTGTTGGAGATCACCTGAACACTGACGTATTGCAAATGATCTTGATTGTTGCCCGAGGTGCCACCCCAGCCAGAAGCGGTAGCCCATTGACCCTCATAATTGCTGTAGTGGTTGAAGGATGGCAGTCTGATCGCTTGAATGTTACCAGAGAAAGAAACAGAGTGAATCCAGAGAAGGGTGACATCGTTGTCCAGAGTATTAGAGTTGTAATGGGGGTGCTGGTGAATGTCCTGGGAGTGGATGGTGGTTGCGTATTGGTTACCATTAGAACGTACTACGCTACCCAAGTAGACGGTGATAGTGTGAGCGCTGTAAAGAAGGATGAAAAGTTATTTAAAAAAAATGATATTACCATTTTTTCGAGCCGTATTTTACCCATCAGTGCAGTGAGCGGCAGTCAGAACCCAATTTTGTCCAATCAATGAACCACCACACCAGTAATTGCCTTGATGCTTTTGTAGAAGTAAACCAGCTTGATAGGGAACCAAACCATCCCAAGCGTAATCACCGTTGGTGATGCGTCCTTCCAAAACTGAAGACTCGGGCAAATCCTCGATGAAAGCGGTCTTCTCGTAGACCGGACTTGCGTTGGCTACAGCCACAGCGAGAGCTAAGACAAGTAGGAACTTCATGTTGATTGGTTAAGTTTAGTGAAATTACTATGACTGCATTGAATTCAACCGTTCCTTTTATAAGTCAATGCAGCGGAAACTGTTGAAATATCTCAATCAGTTATCAACACTTTAAGACTGATGAAGATAGTAAAATCTCGATTAGAAACATAAATTTCTCTACATTTATATTATATTGAGTATAAATCACTGTTATCATGGAAATTGTATTTTCGAGATTTACGCATTAGTACTCAAAATTCAAATGTAGATTACACTTCGTTCACACTTCTTATTTAACAATTTATTTATTTATTTATTAACCAATTACATTATAATCATTAAAAAATAGCTTAAAGAAATGTATACATAACGTAAAGTGAATTGGCCGTAGCGTTATAATTTGAATTGATGCAATAAATTAATAAAAATTTAAATCAATAATGGGGCCCCATTTGATACTATATAAGCATTGTTGTTTTTAATGTCATACTGTAGTCTGCAACTAGCATTCTTAGAGAAATGAAGTTTCTTTTGATTTTGTCTTTCGTATTCGGCACCGCTTCAGCGGCTGCAATTCTCGAGCAGAAGGTAGATCAAACAAACGCGACCATAAATGGACGCATAGTCAATGGCGCCGATGCCTGGGATGGACTTTTCCCATACCAAGCTGGTTTGACTTTAGAGAAGGATGGCAAATGGTTATGGTGTGGCGGTTCTTTGATTGGCTCCAATTGGGTTATAACTGCGGCTCATTGCGTCAAGGGGTAAGATAAAGAATTTGGAAATGTTTATCTTTTCAATAATTCCCTTCTCACATTGCAGTGTTCAAGCTGTCACTGTCTACTTGGGTAGTGTGTCACGTGGTACTGGCCAATATTCCACCGTTGTTCATCAGAATGATATCCATATTCATCCAGAATACGGCACCTTGAATGATATCGCTTTGGTTTGGATCCACTCCGTCTCCTACTCTAACAACATTCAACCCATCAGACTTCCATCTTTCAATCACTACAGCAACTATGAAGGTCAATGGGCAACACTCTCTGGTTGGGTAAACGTATATGATGGATCCGGTCTCAACGGTCATCTGAAATATGCAACTGTACCAATTATTTCAAATCGCGAGTGCTCGTCAATATTCAACATAAACGATGGCATCATTTGCACCTCACCTGTTGAGGGAAGATCAGCTTGTGGCGGAGATTCCGGTGGTCCATTGGCTGTGGACAATAATCAGGTGTTGGTTGGTGTCGTAAGCTTCGGTGGCGGCTGTCATTCGACCGCACCAAATGCATTCGCCCGCGTTTCGCACTACTTAGGCTGGATTCGTGACATCACCGGTATTGCTTATTACTAGTTTAATGAAGAATTAATAATATTATAAATAAATTTATTCTGTTAAAAATAGTGTTTAATATTTTTACTGAAAAGTATCTGGAAAATTTCGAAATTCGATTAAAGCTTCTGTCTTCATTTTTAGCGATTTTTGACATGCTGTAACGTCATTAATACACGAAATTAATTATTTTCAAGATTTTATAAAAAACCAAAACGGGAAAGTTGAAAATTAAATCTAACTACAATACATCTGCCAGCAAATCTAGTTAGTTTGATCTTTTCAACATGCGTCAATATAGACATTTTATACTTCTCTATACTCCACGGCCTCCCCAAAAATGTCTCTTCATAGACTTCAAAGTATTTATAAGTATAAAATTAACAGAGTTCTCTTAACAGAACTTTCTTAACTTTCTTAACAGAACTTTCAAATTGAAATCTAAATTGTGAAAAACGGGAACAGGGCTTTTCCTTGATACACAATCCCTTCTGACAACTTTATGAAACACTTGAACAAAGCAGAACTGAAGTACTGTTGTTATCGAAGGCGGTAGATTCAATGCAATTATAATTTGTAATGACCAATTCTAGCATTTTTTTTAGTTAATTCAAAGATTACGAAAAAATACAGTTTTCAATTCTGAAATAGTAAAATACTCAAAATACCAGCAAATTTATGAATGAATTCCGCTTTATCGCAATTGTACCCAGTAGATAATTCTGGGGTTGTAAATAACATTATTATTTGTAGATTACTTTAATTTGTTATTTTTATTTCAATAGAGTCTTATCGAGGTCTTGATATGTGAATAATTATATCATTATATTAGGTGTATGGGGACTAAGGGAAGTACTGAACTGATTCATCCATCCATTTTACCATCAGGACATTTCTAATATCTTCATTGGTGTTTGATTTATATGTATATTGTAAAATTACAGAATGATGGAAGCCTCTTCAACTTTACATCAACTTCAACTTTACACCACCTTTTCACCATGGACAGGAACAGGTAGGCTATATGGTGGATGCGATAAAACCTCACATCCGAACTCCCGTAACTTCTGACGAGTCGTCAACGAAGTCTGCGGTCTGGCGTTGTCCTGGTGGAACATTACACTTTTCCTGTTGGCCAATTCTAGACGCTTCTGTTCGATCGCCTGCTTCAATCGGTTCAGTTGTTCGCAGTAGATGGAAGAATTAAGCGTCTGCCCATTTGGGAGCAGCTCATAGTGGATGATTCCCTTCCAATATCTCCAAACACACAGCAAAACCTTCCTCCTGTTAAACGCAATATCCAAACTAATGATGCATAGCGTTGTTTTGTATGTAGGTTATGTCAAGACCTTTCAAAGATATATAGTATTGCCAGAAATGAGCGCTGTAGCGCTTTATACATAGCCGCGAAACTCAAAAGACAAAAACGCGGAAGGGAGATATTTGTCAAGGTAATATATATCGCCACCCTGAAGGAAAATGACTTGCAAAATGTTCCTCAGCACTTAATGAATGAACTCTTTGGCAAATTGATTTCAATGTATTGTGTTTGCACATTATTTTGTTCTGATTTATTGTTGTTGCTGTTATCACGTACCGTTGATTTATTGGCGTTACTCAGTTATCGTTGATCTGTTGCTGTTTAAAGCCATAAATCGTTAAATAATTTAGCCACTGTATCCGCACTTATGATTTCATGATGTCTGCTGTAAACTCTAATGTTTTTATTGATCAATAAATAACTCTTGAGGGGGTACTTCTGAACTGGACTGCAATAATATACAAATATATAAAGCTATCAATGTAAATAAACATATTTTTCCCTAACTCTCTTTGACCGAGATTACCGCTTTACGCATTTATGTTTACCAAAGATTTCGGGTCTATGATCGTGAGAGGTCGTGCACAGGTCTAGTGTTTAATCCAACAATTAAGACGCTACCGATGCCGCTTTCACCATTAACCGATGAAGTTCATTGATTATTAAACTACACATTTCTGAAATACATTTTTTGTGATTTATATTCAACGGAAACGAAGCGTAATCAAATTTGATAAGAAGTTTATGCTTCTAATTAGGCCATTTGCTACAAAAATTTGTACTATTTGCATTTCACTGACCTATAAAAGGTGTGGTTGCATTCATTGAAGGCACAGTAATTTCACTAAACTCAACCAATCAACATGAAGTTCCTAGTTGTCTTAGCTCTCGCTGTGGCTGTGGCCAACGCTACACCGGTCTACGAGAAGACCGCTTTCATCGAAGACTTACCTAAGTCTCCAGTTTTGGAAGGACGCATCACCAACGGAGATTACGCTTGGGATGGTTTGGTTCCCTATCAAGCTGGTTTACTTCTACAAAAGCATCAAGGCAATTACTGGTGTGGTGGTTCATTGATTGGACAAAATTGGGTTCTGACTGCCGCTCACTGCACTGATGGGTAAATTACAGCGTGAAAAAGTGATAATTATAGTTATCCATTAATGAATTTTTATACTTCCTTCCAGCGCTCACACTATCACAGTCTACTTGGGTAGCGTAGTACGTTCCAATGGCAACCAATACGCAACCACCATCCACTCCAACGACATCCACCAACATCCCCATTACAACTCTAATAATTTGGATAATGATGTCACTCTCCTCTGGATCCACTCTGTTTCTTTCTCTGGTAACATTCAAGCCATCAGACTGCCATCGTTCAACCACTACAGCAATTATGAGGGTCAATGGGCTACCGCTTCTGGTTGGGGTGGCACCTCAGGCAACAACCAGGATCATTTGCAATACGTCAGCGTTCAGGTGATCTCCAACAACGAATGCGCTAACGTCTATGGCAGAGGTACTGTTACCGACAACACCATCTGTGTTGCCACACACGGCGGTCGTTCAACTTGCGGTGGTGACTCTGGTGGCCCATTGGCTGTGGACAACAACCAAGTGTTGATTGGTGTCACTTCATTCGTTGCTGCCAACGGTTGCACCGCTGGTCTCCCAGCTGGTTTCCAACGTGTCAGCCGTCACTTGGACTGGATCCGTGGTGTCACCGGTATTGCATACTATTAAATTATATGATGATTGTAAATATGCTTAATAAAATTGCATATTAAAAATTTGCAAATAAAAAGCTGTGAAATGTTTAGAATATTTCCTTGAACCAAATTTTTGATAATCCTCCATTAGTTGAATAATTTAGTCTGTCTGGTGAACTTTAAAGTGGACATCTCTGTAATAAATAAGATATTAAGTTGAAAACAAGTAAGAATTTGTGCTTAATATATTCCACAAATTATTCGAATTATCTACAATAATATCCCTATATTCTTATAACTTTGAGATGTCTCCATTTCGGTAATTTTCATAATTTAATGTCATGGACGCCCAACGCAATGAAATTCCAGTTGTCGAAAATATATTTTCATGTGTGAATATCTGCTGAATCACAACAAAATCTATCCACCTCTGAAGCGGATTGTCACTAGCGATGAAAAATCACTGCTGACAATGTCAAGCGAAAACGGTCGTGGTCAAATGACGATTGACCGACCAGCCAAACTTTACGGACAGGAAGGTTGTTATTTGTATTTGGTGATATTGGCATGAAATCATCTACTTATCAACACCTTATGAATTTTGTCTAATTGTAACATTTTCTTAACATTTTCTTCGATATTTATTAAAATAATTCCAATAATTACAAATATATACTTCTAGTATTTCATTTAAAGTACAGCTAAAGAGCGGAGTTCCTCTTATAAACTACATGGTTAAGATGCCTTCCATAGTATATTGCGATAATTTATTTGGTTAACATTTAATCTTTAGATTCATACTTCTTCATTGAATAAATAGATATCTCAATTATTTTGTTACTACTACAATATACAAATAATACAATTATAATAAAATCAATTTTTATCGTTTTTGTTTGGCATATTATTGGATAAATTTAAAATGCCGTAATTAATTTAGTAGTATGCAATACCGGTGACACCACGTATCCAGTCCAAGTGACGGCTGACACGTTGGAAACCAGCTGGGAGACCAGCGGTACAACCGTTGGCAGCAACGAATGAAGTCACACCAATCAACACTTGGTTGTTGTCAACAGCCAATGGGCCACCAGAGTCACCACCGCAAGTTGAGCGACCACCGTGTGTGGCAACACAGATGGTGTTGTCGGTGACAGTATCTCTACCATAGACGTTAGCGCACTCGTTGTTAGAGATCACCTGAACACTGACGTATTGCAAATGATCTTGGTTGTTGCCCGAGGTGCCACCCCAGCCAGAAGCGGTAGCCCATTGACCTTCATAATTGCTGTCGTCGTTGAAGGATGGTAGTCTGATGGATTTTATGTTGTCAGAGTAAGAAACGGTGTGGATCCAGAGAAGGGTGACATCGTTTTCCAAAGTATCAGAATTGTAATCAGGATGCTGGTGGATATCCTGGGAGTGAATGGTGGTTTCATATTGGTTGCCATCGGAACGTACTACACTGCCCAAGTAGACAGTGATGGTGTGAGCGCTGTAACGTAGTAAGAAAAGTCATTAAATAATAAATGAAATTACCATTTCTTCAAGCTGTAATTTACCCATCAGTGCAGTGAGCGGCAGTCAGAACCCAATTTTGTCCAATTAGAGAACCACCACACCAGTAATTGCCTTCATTCCTTTCTAAGAGTAAACCAGCTTAATAGGGAATTAAACCAACCAACCCAAGCGTAATCGCCATTGGTGATGCGTATCTTCCAAGCAGGAGACTCGGGCAAGTCCTCGATGAAAGTGATCTTCTCGTAGACCGGTGTAGCGTTGGCCACAGCCACAACGAGAGTTAAAACCCCTAGGAATTTCATGTTGAATATAGGTTGAGTTTAGTGAAACTACTATGCCTGCAGTGAATTCAAACGAAGCTTTTATACGCCGATATAACGCAAAAATTAAAGAGTTTCCAAGCAAATGCCACATGTTTAGTATAAACTTAAATATTTTACAGTACATTGTCGTTGGATGTAAATCAATGTTATCACTAATTGTATTTTCAGAATTTACGGTTTAGCATTTTTTGAATTTTTGCGTTTTAATGGTAAAAGTGGCAACTGCTGTTGTGTCTCAGTATCCGATATCGACATGTCTCCAGCCTTCAAAATTAGAGAACAAATCACAAATATTATAACTTTAATTAGGAACCAAGAATAAGTAAGGTAGAGCTAAAAACTGTGAATGGATTGTCATCATATTTTTATCATATTTTTATTTCCGGTAATTCATTACAAACTACTGGAACAGTACAATCTGATATCGGTGATCCTTAAAGTTTGTAGCTCTTTAGAAAATATTAGAAAGACATTGACAATGCAGTGCTTTCGTCCATTCAGACAACAAGACCTATCCAGCGTAGCCGCTGTCTTTTTATTCACTGAACTAGTCTATGTCGTCGTTTAAATCGTGCAGATAATCTATTCATCTCCTGCGGTATTCGCCGTTGGCAATGTTCAAAGAACCATAAAACTTACGTTAAACCTTTCTCTCGAAAACTCCTAGTGTCGTCTTATCGGATGTCGACGTCGTCCGCGCTTCTGCATCATACATCAGGATGGGAGTAATGGGCGAGATGTAGAGTGTTTCGTTTCATTCGGACTTCCTTTTTCAATTACCTACTCAGTCCAAAGTAGCTGGATTTCGTGGCTGACAATGTTGGTGTAATTGTTACTGGTACCAAACACATCATTTCACAATTTAAACATTAGGATACATAATGGCTTATATTGCGTTTAGTTCGTTATTTTATTAAGTATAGTCACAATCATCAATAAATTTAATAATATGCAATACCGGTAACACCACGGATCCAGTCCAAGTGACGGCTGACACGTTGGAAACCAGCTGGGAGACCAGCGGTACAACCGTTGGCAGCCACGAATGAAGTGACACCAATCAACACTTGGTTATTGTCCACAGCCAATGGGCCACCAGAGTCACCACCGCAAGTTGAACGACCGCCGTGTGTGGCAACACAGATGGTGTTGTCGGTGACAGTACCTCTGCCATAGACGTTAGCGCATTCGTTGTTGGATATCACCTGAACGCTGACGTATTGCAAATGATCTTGGTTGTTGCCCGAGGTGCCACCCCAGCCAGAAGCGGTAGCCCATTGACCCTCATAATTGCTGTAGTGGTTGAAGGATGGCAGTCTGATAGTGCGAATGTTGCCAGAGAAAGAAACAGAGTGGATCCAGAGGAGAGTGACATCGTTGTCCAAATTATTAGAGTTGTAATGGGGATGCTGGTGGATGTCGTTGGAGTGGATGGTGGTTGCGTATTGGTTACCATTGGAACGTACTACGCTACCCAAGTAGACGGTGATGGTGTGAGCGCTGTAAGGAAAGATGAAAAGTCATTAATGGTTAACTGAAATTGTCACTTTTTCATGCTGTAATTTACCCATCAGTGCAGTGAGCGGCAGTCAGAACCCAATTTTGTCCAATCAAAGAACCACCACACCAGTAATTGCCTTGATGCTTTTGTAGAAGTAAACCAGCTTGATAGGGAACCAAACCATCCCAAGCGTAATCTCCGTTGGTGATGCGTCCTTCCAAAACTGGAGACTCAGGCAAGTCTTCGATGAAAGCGGTCTTCTCGTAGACCGGTGTAGCGTTGGCCACAGCCACAGCGAGAGCTAAGGCAACTAGGAACTTCATGTTGATTGATTCAGTTTAGTGAAATTACTGTAGTTGCAATGGTTTCAGTGGCGTCTTTTATAAGTCGATGCAACGGAAATGCTAAAGATCTTTCCATCAATTGAGATTACGTATTGATCAGATAGGTAAATTTTTATTATACCATTGGATTTCTTATCAAAAAACAAAGGGGTTTTTCTGAATGACTATAAATCACAGCTGTGTAGCTGTGTAGTCGATTAGGTAATGCTCTTTGTATCAACTATATTTTAGAATGAAATTAATTTTTTAGACTTGTAAAAATATTGAGTTGTGAAATATAGACTTTGAGATTTAAAATTCACTAGGTATATATTTTCCAAAACTTCCTTCGTCACTTAAACTTTGTTTGTCACTCCGATGGTCATATAATGGTACCACTCAAAACCAAAAACAGCAGTAAATTGGAATTAAGGTTTAACTCGTCTAAATTAAAAAAAAAAAAAAAACATTCACATATCAAGACCGCGATAACACTTTATTGAAATTAAAATATGAAATCACAGTAATCTACAACAAGTAAATTATTTACAACCTTACAACTTACTACTAGATACACATTTTGCCAATCAAGCGGAATTCATTCATAAATTTGGTGGTATTTTATTGTTTTTTGATGGAATCTATTACTTCATTACTTACTACATTACTTTGAAAAATGTCTTGGATTGGTAATTCCACAGTGATACCGCTATGAATCTACCTCCATTGATTGCAGTTCTCCCTTGCTCAAGTGTTTCCTAAAGTTGTTTTGAGTGGATCATTGATCAAAGGTCCTTAGGTTATTTTTACAATTCATCCAAAAGTTCCCCCAATTTTTAAAGATATCTGGAGAAAAGAGTAAATGGGGCAGTGGTTCGTAGGCTACTTCCAAAGAACGTAGAATAATTATTATACGTTCTCAATGTATACGTTCTCTGCAAAAATGTACCATATTTCAGATTGCATACTTATAGGATGTGCTATATTACAGTGCCATATAAACTACTCACAGTTCTATTCAAAGCATTGTGAGTAAAATTTCGAACGCTACCTCCGGTTGGGTTGAGTTCCCGACTAGTCATGCTCGAAACAAATTAGCTATCGCATACACAAACCAATGAACCCCTACTTTTCAGGGAGATGAACTAATCAAAGAGCGTATAATAAGTATTTATATTATTTATACGTTCTTTGCTAAAATATGAATTATCCATTGCCTAAATACCATATATTTTATATTGATGTTTTCTAATGATACCTAATCCCGTAGAGGAATAGTTTATTACACCGCTAAAGCGCAAAAAAAAAGCAAAATTTCCCAAATAAAATTTGAACAATTTTGAAGAGACTCCCCAGGCTCTCTTATATGCAAAAAATATACTGAATATTTGTTAAGTGATTTACACACCAAAATTGGTATATGCTTTATTGAAAATTCACAAGATCACACTTAGTTTGATGATCGAATCTTATTAAGAAATGGTTCCATACATTAATCAACTAAGTCATATGATTTCACTCAGTGGGAACTCTCCAACATGAGCATTGGTCATGCAGATAATAGTTTTAAGCTTGATAACTGATCCTGAATTTGAAGACAGTTAATATACCATGCAAAAAACAAAAGCGAAGATTAAGTTTGTACCTTTGACTTTATAATGTAGCTTCTGATTTACTTTACCTTAGATAAATGTATCTTGTAAACTGACTCTATAATGTTAACTGTTTCTTATTGTAGAATAAACATTTTACATTATCCAAGTTCCTAAGGACTGAGTTTGTTAGAGATTTCGTTTGTCGAAAGAAAAGACAAAAATTGCGTATTAAAATATATTTAAACTTAAATTTTTGGAATCATTTTACGAATTTCATTTATTAGTAAGAAATGCCAGTTCTCTCCTTAATCCATGGGAGGTAGCTAGTAACACGGACAAAACCGGCTGGAGCACCTGAAGCGCAACCGGACTTCGATACGAAGGAAGTAACGCCGACAAGCACATCACCAGATTCCAAAGCCAATGGACCGCCAGAATCGCCTTGGCAGGTGGACGTACCACTTGGTGTAGATACACAGATGGTGTTGGCGGTTATCACTTGTTTACCATAAGTGGAAGCACAGACTGAATTAGCTATGATCGGGAGGCGAGCGTAATTCAAGGATGATGAAGTCGAAGAAGCTGTAACAGAACAAAATGCATATTATCCGCAAATAAAGACGCATAACACTAGTAAACTTACTGTCACTGGTGCGGCCCCAGCCTGAGGCAATAGCGTAGCTGCCGTCGTAGCTAGCGTACGATGAAGATATCGAAGGCAACTTAATGGCGGAAATCTCGCTGGTGTAAGTTACAGCTGGGATCTTAATCAAAGTAATGTCATTGGCAAGCGTTTTCGCCTTATAACCGGTGTGTTGGTAGATAGAGCTTGAGGTCACGATGTACTTAACTTTAGCCGATGTACGTGCGGTGCTGCCCAGATAGACGGTGACTTTGGAAACTCTGTGAAGGAAATTTAAAGAAAGTTTATAGATTGAGTCATTTGAAATACTTACTGGTCAGAGCAGTGAGCTGCAGTTAAAATCCAAGTGGAACCGATGAGCGAACCACCGCACCAATAATTGCTGGTACCGCGAGTTAGCGATAAACCGGCTTGATAGGGGAATTGACCAGCCGAAGCTTTGTTGCCGTTGGTAATACGTCCGGATAGAACTGGTGATGTTGGCATATCCTCAATGAAAGCGGGCTCGTCAAAAACATTGTCCACATCGTCATTGAAAGCCGACTGATCGGGAAGGATGTAAGCTGAGGCGACAGCAAAGGTTAAAACAAGTGCGATGAAGACCTTCATTTTGTTCAGGGTATGTTGTGTAAACAACTGGTGTCAATTGTTGTGGTCACATCATTTTATAGGCAAAGATAAAGTCGACAGTCTCTAACAATAAATAATAACTTTCATTGATTCTTAGATAAGCCTATGGCGTGTAAATCGGTTGAAGTATATCGTAAATTTAAATTGTCTACATTATCTTGCGGGTTTATATTTAATTAATGCCTGAATATTTATATACAATGGTTTACGGAATAACCATTTTTTCCAAATTTAATGGGGATTCTAATGATATGAACTGGTTTTCATGATTATAATTATCATTGTTTATTTTCGTTTCTTATTGCTGTGCTAATAACCTCCCGGAATGTAATTTTTTCAAGATTGATATATACATATATATACATATTTATGTTTTTTTCATTAAATTTTTTCTTTTTAAACTTTTTCTATATATTTCAATATCATTAAAGAAACTTTTTGAAACCAGATTGCTTACAATCGCCAAATTTAATATCGGAAAACATTAGAAACCAGGAGGAGTACCTTTTAAATACTATTGCCTGAAACATATCCTCAATTAAATTGTGATCAATTGGTATATAAATAAAATGTTTTACAAACCAAAATTTCTTGT
This sequence comes from Zeugodacus cucurbitae, assembly GCF_028554725.1. Classification (NCBI taxonomy): domain Eukaryota; kingdom Metazoa; phylum Arthropoda; class Insecta; order Diptera; family Tephritidae; genus Zeugodacus; species Zeugodacus cucurbitae. The sequence goes on from NC_071669.1 coordinate 68,556,468, forward strand.
CTATATTTTCTAAATTTTAACCTTTTTTGAAGACACTAAACCGGTATTTCACTCATATTTCTACTTTATATTTCCTGCAGGACTAATATAATGGAATCAACTGTAAGGTATGGAGCTGTTGTTGTTGTTGGAGCTGTCTCATTGGACAATAGGTTACGTCATCGCTAACTTACGAGATTATAGAGACCTTTTCGGGAATTCTGTTGTTTTAAAAATGGTTAAAACTACGTCGATAACAAGTAAAAATTGTTTAAAAAACTATATAAATATCTATTTATTTAAACAGTTTACAGAATTGTATCAATATGCGCATAGTTTAAAAAAAAAAATTAGTATAGAAATAACCGTAGCAAACCGTCTGGTAACACCACACTGCCTACAGTGCCTTCCAAACTGCTAACTGGCTGTCAATGTAGTTTAACGAATTTGTTTGACATTTTAATTCGAGTTGTAAACAGAAATATATCTATGAGTTTTTAGCAAATTATGGAACGGATTGTTGCTGGTATAGCGAAAATAAATTTTCAACAAAATTTTGAAGATATTTTGGTTGAAAGTCGGTAAGCATATTGAAATGGATTGAAGCAAATTTGGTATTAATACCTTTTTAATTGCCAGTTTTGGAAATATGGCCGCCCAATTGCAGGAGATGTCTAGATCAGTTGATGCAATCCCTAAATGCAATAGCAATGACAACACAATAGAGAGTGACATAGAATCAGATATTAACAGTTCCAGCGAAACAAATTTATTTGGTGATGATGATGCAGATAGCACTGGCAGCAGTAGCAAAGTCGGTGGAACTTTTTCACAGCGTCGCAATTTACCGCGTCGTGCCTGCAAGGAAAACAGTTTAAAAGTCAAAAGACGTTCGATTATGAAACCAAAGCGTCAAAGCTCCTCAACGTCATGTGATTTCTCTATGCTTCGTCCAGCTGAAATACGTAAAATTTATTGCAATAAAAAACTGAAAAGTTTTCGACCCGCTTGCTTGGAGACAATCTTTGAAGAGCCGCAGTCTGAACCGCGTCGAGGTGATGATACGGTTGCTACCTGCAGTACTGCATTACGACTGATTGGCTTGCGAAAAATACGCCGTTCACTATCCTGTTCAGATGGTTTAAATACCAATAAAACCTTAATAAAGCAGAGACGTGCTAAAATAAAGAAAGTGTTTGGTCGACGTAGTGCTTGCAAAAAGATTTCATTACATGATTTTATCGATCGTTTGAATAAAAGTTTTGGCGACGAAGCGGACGTCGAAGATGCCGATCTAGAGACTGACGACAATAATCCACAGGATGAAGTAATGGAGGCAGAAATATCTGTCACAACGGTTGATTCTTCAACGCCCGCAACAACACCAAACACATCAAGAACTGATTTCGCAATGCAATTAGAAACGGAATTGGTTGATGCAAACGAGTGTAGCAATAAAAATATTGAAAGAGAGGCGCTATATTCTGTGCCAAATAATTGTGGCACTCTATCATATTCTTCAGATACAGCAGATACAAGTTTGACTAGTGCATAAATGAAGCCTAATGGTTTAATAGGTATACATTAGTTGTATGTTAGATATATTAGTCTATATTTACTAAATTTTTGGAGTAGCCAGTTATAATGTGCGCTCTACTAAGAAGTCACTGCCGATTTTTGATTTTGTACTTATTACTTGTTTCATATCCATAATTTTCGTAAAATTCCTTTTCTAAAACCCAACAAGCATTCATAATTAAATTAATTCATTCACTTACTCTGTCATCCAACATTTTTCACTTAATTTAAAATATTGAATATGCGTATTATTTGAGCGTGTTTGGGTTAATAACACTGATGCATTGATTTCAAATAGCATTTTAATTTATGTCTTATTGTATTATTATATTTGTGCAAGCGCCAACGATTTTACTAACGTTAACTAGCATTAGCGATAGACACCCCGTATTATAAATTCCTCTAAGCTATTCAATGTAAGCAATTTTGATTACTTGAAGTATAATATCTGAGTATTGTACAAGTTTTACAAACTGTTTATGTTATGAATTTATTACAAATATGTTTCCGCATTTACTGAAGCTCCACCGATAAGGAAAGCTAACTACAAAAACAATTCCATGAAAATAAATAAATTTTAATGCAGTTCAATTTACACTGTGTAGAAATTTTATGGTTTTGACAATTTTTATGTAATCAACCGATGGGAAACCGATATATTATGCATAATATTGTGAGAATGGTATGTATAAGTGTAATATTGTAATGAGACTTAATGTAGTATATTGGAATTTAGGAATGTACATTTAAAGAAAACTTTGTGAGTACTTCGTTTGTGAGGAAAGTGTAAAAGTATTTAAAATAATATGGGTAAACCAGTAAGGAAGGACTAAAGGACTAGCCCATTGCCTAGACAGACAGATATCAATTCATTTGGTGAATTTGGTATATATGCATATTAATTGTATTGATGTAATATAAACCACCGTTAGTTGAAGAAAATAGTTATGTTCTCTATGCAGCATGTTATGAGAGAGTAGAAAATAAAAATGCAGAGAAATTAACTTGAAATTATTTAATTTTTGTCATTAAAAAATATTTTGCCTGCCATATAATTCCGGAAACTTTACATTTAGCATTTCATTTTAAAGCTTTGCTCACTTAAACTATTTGCTCCAAATTACATTTACATACATTATTTGGGATTTACGTTTTCGCCTTGACAAGCACTAAATTACACCGCCTTTTTGCCACGAATTGGCTTGAATATGAATTGGCATTCAAACATTTGAACTTATTGAAGCATATTATGATTTCCTGCATGCAAAACACCAGCTATGTGTGTATGTAAACACGTATGTTTGTATGTAGCACAATTGTAAGTGATATGCAGATGACTACAAAGACAATAGAAAGACCAAAAAGAAATGTAGCGCATTGAGCATGAATGCACTTGTGATTGTAATTGTTGGTATACTTATGTATGTACAAACACACATATATGAAACTGCAGTAGGTCATTTGTCTGACTATTAACAGGTAAAGTCATTGTAAATGAAGCAGATTTCTTTCAATTAATAAATTTTCTAAGTTCATGTACAGCAATGATTACTACAGAATGCAAGCCAACAACAATTTTGTCAAAAATTAGATTTATCTTCAAAGACATGCGCACACGCATGCTTAGCACTAGTAATCCATTACATTTCTGTCACACCGCGCCATAATTACTTAATACAGACTTTTAGGAATTCCAGCTGCAATGTCGGCAAAAGGCAATGAGGCAGCAAATTAAACTGGCAACTTGTTTACTAATAAGTTATTTTGTATGAATTTAACTACATGCAAACACACAGACATATATATTGTATACATTTGTGGCAATATTGAGGCAGACCGCCGCAGACCTAGTGACGCAATTTTCAACATCTCAACAAGAGGCTGGCCTGACACCAGCTAAGCCACCTTTCAACGGCATTTCGTTCATTCATCAAATGGCGAACTTACTCTCATTTACTATGTTAGTGGATAGCGGCTGTGTAACGGTGTGTAGAAATGAGTGTGGCATGAAGTTTAGCAAGTGCAACGCGAATGGGCGAAAGAGATTGTTTATGTTTAGGTTGGCTGTAGGGAAACAATATCATGTTATGATATCTTAATTTATGGTACTAGTGAGAAATTTTCGAGTTTATAAAAATAACTGACACCGAGCAGCCGGTGCTCAGTCGACATGCGCGTGTGCAGTGTAACGGTTCGTAGTTGAAATATTTAACTGGTGACTTTAGCGGCGCGAATTGTTTAAAAAGTACAAACATACACAACTACAAACTCACACACAATCAACGCGCATGCGCACATTCGCAAGTGCAAGTCAAGTGTGGCAAGTGGCAAATAAAGCTTACTAACATTGTAAGTAGTGAGATTCAAATTCAATTTAAGTATTTGCGGAAAAAATTACATTAAATTCAGTGAACTAAAGCGTTGCAATAACAAAAAGTGTAATAATAGCGTCATAGGCAAACATAAAGAAAGTCAAATAGAGGTTGCAGTGTGTGGAAACCTTTCGCCTCACAGCAAAAAAAAAAAAAAAACAACGCGATAACAACAACAGTTAACGCATTTAAGTAAACGATAAAAGCGGAAATTATTAAATAAATGATGATTACACACACACGCACAATGCCAATGCTGCAAATGCTGCTGCTAACGTGCCTAGTGGAGCGCTACACCGCCACCAGTTGGCGGTCGGTGAAACCGATGTATCTGCTGTCCATGTACGAGCCTTCCGATGATTATTCTAGTGAGCCGATGGTTTTAAGCTTAGAAGCGGATACCGCGGAGGACGATCCGTCGTTGCAGCGCACGCCAGCGATGGATCGTATTTTTGGCGGTAGTGTTGCAGAACGCCACAGTTTTCCATATCAAGTCGGATTGCTGTTGCAGCGACCCAAGGGCCTCTACTGGTGTGGTGGTGCACTGATTTCGGATGAATATGTTTTGACTGCGGCACATTGTGTGGATATGTATGTAGACATATGAGTGCAAAGTATGAAAGATATTAAAATTATTTCTCTATTTTTCATATTTCCAACGAAGGGCCAAGCGTGCTCTGGTCTTTCTTGGTGCACATGAGATTAAAAACGCCAATGAAATGGGCCAAGTGCGTATTATGGTGAAGCGTAATAGTTTCATCATATATCCATCCTGGAATCCAAGACGTCTCAAAGATGACATCGCTTTGGTGCGTCTGCCAGTGCCTATCGAGTTTAACGGTAATTATGTGTTCTCATCCATAGGTTCTAGGCACCGCTTCTTGATAAAAAATATGATATAAATGAAGATAGAAATAAATTACCCGTATCAAATTGTCCTTACCTCTATTAAAAATTGATGACTTACGCGCACCACGATTCTAATTGTTCCTTCTCCTGGTCTCATAATGTGGTAACTCCATTGTGTTTTAGTTTAGAACTCACAACGGACTGAGCTCGTTTTTCACTATAACTATCGCCTAACTATACTATCGTAACTTAAAATTTATACTTACTAATATGCCCCTTACTTTTTGCAGATCGCATACAGCCGATTCCGTTGCCGCGTCGCAGTTATGAGTACCAAGATTTCCAAGATAAGTTAGCCATTGCGTCCGGCTGGGGACGCTATGCAATGGGCGCGCATGCCATTAGCAATGTGTTGCGCTATGTGAAGCTACGCATAATTGATGGCTGGACTTGTAAACGTAGTTTCCCGCTCTCATATCACAGTACGAACATCTGTACGAGCGGCAAGTTTGCGCGCTCCACTTGCAACGGTGATTCTGGTGGTCCACTGGTTGTGCGACGCAGACATACGAAAAAACGTGTACTCGTCGGCCTCACATCGTTCGGTAGTATACATGGCTGCGATCTCGGCTATCCGGCGGCATTTACGAAAGTCGCATCATATCTAGACTGGATTAATGATGAGACCGGCATTGAATTGTGGCAAGAATCATCGAACGCGATAGTTTTCAAGAAAATCTTAAAAGATTATGAGCGTAAGCATAACAAATACAATTATCTAAATGAGGACTTAACAATGGAAGATGAGGAAGATTGGAATGATAGCACAGAGAAGATACCGGAATTTTCACCAGTACGCATAAAACGACCGTCCAGAGTTGGACGTACATCATATACCTTAAGACCACCTCGACAAAGAACACGTTATGCGTCGCCAAGAACTTATCGAAAATATATATTTTTGTGAGATTGACATTCGCTGAGAATAAAGTGGTTTTCGATATAATATTTGAAATGTTGTAATTATTGGTTAAAACTTGGCTAGTCTTCTTTTTCTCTGGCAATGTCTCGTCTTTCGTTTAATTGTTTCAATACAACTGCCTTGGTCTAGAACGGACAAGAATTGCTATGAATCCAGTCATGTATTTAATAAAAACGAGTCTGCTACACAATCCGAAGATTGACGTTATACATATTTACTGTCCCATTTATTCGTCATAAGAATAATTCCATGTATATACATATCTCCACTGTCTGGCTCGATAACACTGACCTTAATTTATAGAACCGATAGGGGCTGAAGATTATTTACAATCGATTGAATTAAAATTTAAATTCAGAACAAAATTTTTGTTTGGCGATTGTCAGCTATACTATACTTGTATATACATACATTATGCACAAGGAAAAAATAAATAATACTAAGTTTTATAAATCTTATTAAATCAATTTATTTAATTTCTATTTAGTAATATGCAACACCGGTATTTTCTTCGATCCAATCCAGGTAGGATGTGATGCGAGTGAACACACCTGGCCAGCCAACTTCACAACCCAAAGCAATACCATAGGAGGTGGCACCAACCAAAACAGTGCTTTCGCCATCGTTGTACACCAATGGACCGCCAGAGTCACCATTGCAAGTTGAGGTACCGCCAGTGGTCTTGATGCAAATGTTTGTGGCTGAAACGGAGCCAAGGAACCAACGGTTGCATGGTTTGTTCGCCAAAACTGGCACTTCAACCCAACGCAATTTGTCGGTGGCACCCTTAGCATCTGTACGTAAAACGGAAAGTGTTAACCGGCATGTTAGGAAATAAAATGTGTGCCCAACTTACCATCGGTAATCTTTCCCCAGCCAGAGGCGATCACTTGTTTGCCTTCGTAGGAGTCGTAGCTGGCTGATTTTTTGGGCAAAGCAACTGGTTGGATGTAATCTGAAGTATTTGAAGATATAGAAGATATAACCGTTAGTTTTAGAATAAACAATTTGTATGTAATTACGAACCGTTGAATTCAATTGGAACTGGCAGCTTGATGAGGGAAATATCATTTAGAAGCAAGGAAGAATCCCAATTTTCGTGCACAATAACGTTTCTGGCAGCAACGAAGATGATTTGTTGGTTCTTTTCGGTCGGGTCAGTACGATCCCAAGCGCCCAAGTACACGTCAACGCCAGTGGTTCTACGAAATTTTAAATATGTATTTACAATGAGCGAATGAACAATGTAGGACCACAATTACTTACAAATCATCTGTGCAATGCGCAGCGGTCAAGACCCAACGATCCGAGATCAAACTGCCACCACACCATGAAGCACCACGGGAAGTGTACAATTTCAAACCGGCTTGGTAGGGGAATTGTTTATGAGCGGCTATTTGACCGTTGGTGATACGTCCTGTAGGCCCATCGAGATTCATACGTGGATGATATGGGATTTCAGGATCCACATGCAATGGTGGCACATTGGTCCAATCCACTTTATCGGTGGAAGCGATTACGCTGCCAAAAAGGCAGACAGCCAAAGCGAATACTAACTTCATCTTCAATGATGAATTCAAAGAAAAACTAGCTAAGTCTCTGGCGCGTTTGCTTTTATACTTCAGAATTATGTGAACGGGTACTTGCAATGATTGTAAAGACCCTCGATAAGATAAGGATTAATTTATGCATCTGACTGTATCGGATAATGTATTGACATAAATCTTACCCGGTTTTTTATAGTTATAAATGCTTCATATGATTTAAAGTGTTCGACTTGAAGTTAATCGAGTCGAGTTTGTTTGTAAATATTGGCGCGTTTCTAAAAATGACGTTCGGTGCGTTTTATGGCTTTATTATATTGGTAGTGATTTCAATTCCATTGATTATTGCTATGGTTTTATATAGCCATATAGACTTGTGTACCGACACAATATGGGAATTTCTTTGACGTCACCCGTCTTCTATTTACTTGTACAAATAAGTTCTTGAAACTATTGAAGAAATAGGAAAGGGCTTGAATCAACCTAATTGATTAATCAGAAAGTGCAGAAAGAAATGGGTTCTTGCGGAGTGTTAGTGTGCTCTTGTGGCCTCAGAGTTGTTTATAGTACAAGATGAATGCTTTAAGAGTGTACGTAGAAAATATTATAACAATATTGCTCAACAATTTTAGGACCATAAGAGTAAAGTTTGTGCAAGCAAAATAATTATAACGATAGGTTTTGAGACCCAATAATCGTTGTTCTGTATACATGTCTTTAATTGGTATCTTATTTGATGAAACTGATGATAATATACTAAGGGAACTTAACTAAAAGCTTAATTTACAAAAACTTTATAATTTATCGTAAAGCCCTTCGGTAGACACAATTTTTGATAATTCCTGAAGATGAACACATAAACCAAAACTATGGATTTCCAACTCTGGACTCACAATATATGTATATAACTGGCCATGAGAAGAGTACGTATTTTCTAAATCAAAGCCACAAATTCTGTTAGACTGCGACCATTTTATACAACATATATGAAAAAAGAATAACTTACAATCAAATACTATTTCCGGAGGCAATCATTTTCGAAAGTTTCACGGGCGTGTATTCTGCGTCACATAGTTCGGTAGCATAGACGGGACTAACGATGTGACTTGTATTGAATTGTAACAAGAGACATAAATGAGATAGTTTTCAAGAAAATTTTTTAAAGAATATGAACTGAGACTTAACGATGTAAGACGAGGATGTTTGGAACGATAATAACGTGAAAGTACCAGAATATACACCAGTGCCTGAAACGTCTGTACAGGATTGGATGTACAGCACATACTTTAACCCTTCTGCACAAATTGGGTCAAAATGACCCAAATTTAAGAAACAAACGCGTATTACCATGCCTTAGGATGGCTAATTGCTTATAAAACCATTTTGATATCCTCAGTCTGAGTCTTATGATGAGTTGTACGTACACATTTTTTTTCCAGGACGAGCCAGTTTTTTTACATAATTTTTTAAAAACTTTTCGTACGCGTATACAATTTGTGGGTCATTTTGATCACCAAGACAATGTATGCTTAAATGTGACTAAACAGAAAAAGCGTGCTAGTGCTTCATCATTCGGCAGAGACTAGGGATGATCAGAAAAAGAAACTAGAAATAATACATCACTATAATGCGACTAAAGCAGGTGTTGATGCGCTGGACCAATTAGTAGCAACGTACACATGTAAACGCCAAACGAAACGATGGCCAGTTGCACTCTTTTCTAATATGGTCGATGTTTCGGGATATAACGCATATGTTATATGGACCGAACTTAACCCCGAATGGAACAGAACTAAAAACTTTAAGCGGCGATTATTTTTAGTAGACTTGGCCACATCTTTGGTAACCCCGCACATTGCACGCCGAAAGCGAATGCCCTATGGTCCTTCTGCAAAAAGAGTTGTGGAAAACATCCAGGAAGCAGTCGCAGCAGACACTCCCAGATTATCCACGGTCGTGCAGCCTCAAGATTCTCCTTTATGCTTCTTGGGTAAGAGTCAAAGGTGTTTTTATTGTCCACATACTAAAAACTCCAACAACCATTCAGTTCGGTTCGTTGCGATAAATGCTAGAAATTTATATGCAAACAACATAGTGTAAAGGCAGTTATGTGTATAAATTGTCAGAATTGATGTATTTTTTACTGACTCCTATTGAAAACAATTTTGAATTTGTTAATTTTATGTTAGAATAATAAAAAAATGAGTTTGCCATTATAATTTTACCATACTGACGTGTTTTTGCTATTGGGTCATATTGACCCACAATCTCAATTTGTGCAGAAGGGTTAAGACTGCACAGACCAAGTGTACGTTATTTGTCGCTAAGGTCTTATCATCGAAAATATTATTTATTTTTAACAATAGGAGGTACCTGTAGTAATTTCTGGTTAAATCGCAATAATCGTTTATTGTTCCAAACTAAATCTCTTGGCCAATCGTTTGAAATGATAATAATTATGTAAAAGCTCTCCTGATGTTCTCATATTCTTATGTCCCAACTATTATCCGGTTCGCTTCACACTCTGCAGACTGCGTGTCGTGCATACTATTGAACTTCGCATAAATTCTAACATACATATGTACTCATATACTTCTGCACAATGTGGTTCGGTAAGAATAAATATTTTTACAAATATTATATTTCGAAAAAAAAAAAAATATTGGGCATTCAGATATTATTCAACCATTTATTGTGTTCAGTTATTTAGTTGTTTACAACACCACTATTTTCTTCGATCCAATCCAAGTAGGAAGTGATGCGAGTGAACACACCTGGCCAGCCAACTTCACAACCCAAAACAATACCAAAGGAGGTGGCACCAACCAAAACAGTGCTTTCGCCATCGTTGTACACCAATGGACCGCCGGAGTCACCATTGCAAGTTGAGGTACCGCCAGTGGTCTTGATGCAAATGTTTGTGGCTGAAACGGAGCCAAGGAACCAACGGTTGCATGGTTTGTTCGCCAAAACTGGCACTTCAACCCAACGCAATTTGTCGGTGGCACCCTTAGCATCTGTACGTAAATCGGAAAGTGTTAACCGGCATGTTAGGAAATAAAATGTGTGCCCAACTTACCATCGGTAATCTTTCCCCAGCCAGAGGCGATCACTTGTTTGCCTTCGTAGGAGTCGTAGCTGGCTGATTTTTTGGGCAAAGCAATTGGTTGGATGTAATCTAAGTTTTTGAAAATAAATATATATAACCGTTAGTATTAGAATAAACAATTTATATGTGATTACGAACCGTTGAAATCAATTGGAACTGGCAATTTGATGAGGGAAATATCATTTAGAAGCAAGGAAGGTTCCCAATTTTCGTGCACAATAACATTCTTGACAGAAACAAAGATGATCTGTTGGTTCTTTTCGGTCGGGTCAGTACGATCCCAAGCGCCCAAGTACACGTCAACGCCAGTGGTTCTACGAAATTTTAAATATGTATTTACATTACAATGAGCGAATGAACAATGTAGGACCACAATTACTTACAAAGCATCTGTGCAATGCGCAGCGGTCAAGACCCAACGGTCAGAGATCAAACTGCCACCACACCAACCAACACCACGGGCTGTGTACAATTTCAAACCGGCTTGGTAGGGGAATTGTTTATGAGCGGCTATTTGACCGTTGGTGATACGTCCTGTAGGTCCATCGAGGTTCATACGTGGATGATATGGGATTTCAGGATCCACATGCAATGGTGGCACATTGGTCCAATCCACTTTATCGGTGGAGGCGATTACGCTGCCAAAAAGGCAGACAGCCAAAGCGAATACTAACTTCATCTTCAATGTTGAATTCAAAGAACTAGCTAAGTCTCTAGTACATTTGTTTTTATACTCCAGAAATAAGTGAATTATTAGTTGCAACGGTAATAAAGGTCGCCGATAAGATAAGTATTGATTTATGCATTCGACGGTATCGGTTTATTTATGGCATAAATCTTACACCGGTTTTTTAGTGCTATAAATGCTCTACGCGATTTAAAGAATCTCACTTAATGTTAATGTAGTCCAATTTGTTTGTAAATAGTAGAGCTTTAGGAGCGCTTTATTGCTTTATTATATTGAGAGCGATTTTAATTGCATTGATTAATACTGTAGTTTTATGTACTCAGTTCATAAAGAATGCGTGTGCTACAAAATATGCGGATACATGAAGGGTATAACTTTTGATCTATAGATAATAGATAGTGCGATTGCGATTAGTCTAGACGAACATAATGTACACATCCAATTTGCTAGTGAAAAAATTTAAGCAATAACATTCATTGATATTTGGGTAGTATACAATTTATTTTTGTCTTAAGGGATGGTGGTAAACGTTAGATTTATTTACGTTATTATTATTTGAGACATTAGTAAAGGAGAGATACAAATTAAGGGGTCGTCAGAATTGTATTAGGCGTAAAGTAGTATATGTAAAACTGAGATTTTCTGAGTGATAGTGCGTACTTGTCATTTTCATCTTGGAATTGCCCATTTATAGTACAAACAAGTAAGGAAGGGCTAAGTTCGGGTGTAACCGAACATTTTATACTCTCGCAATTTATTTATTTAACTTAATTAATATTATATAATACACAATTTGACCTACATATTCGTCATATATATTGTATAAAGTCCATTGAAAGTTGGAAATCCTAATATTAGGTTAGAAGCACCGAGGTCCTCATGTTCGAAATATGGGGCCTTGAAAACCTATGGTCCGATTTCGGAGATTTTTAGAAATGGGCTGCCACACTATAAATACAGTATTTGTGCAAAGTTTTTCACCGATATCTTCACTAGTGCTTACTTTATATATTGTAAAGTAAACGATTCAGATCATCTTCTAAGTTCTGGTATATAGGAAGTAGGCGTGGTTGTGATCCGATTTGGACAATTTTCACAACATATTATTGGGAGGTAAGGAAACTATTATAAACCAAGTTTCATTGAAATCGGTCGAGTGGTTTTCGACCCATAAGTGGGCGACGCCACGCCTATTTTCCATTTTGTAAAAAACTCTGAGTGCAGCTTCCATCTGCCATTTCTTATGTGAAATTTAGTGTTTCTGACGTTTTTCGTTAGTGAGTTAACCCACTTTTAGTAATTTTCAACCTAACCTTTGTATGGGAGGTGGGCGTGGTTATTATCCGATTTCTTTTATTTTTAAACTATATTAAGAAGTGGCTAAAAAAACGACTGCAGAAAGTTTCGTTTATATAGCTTCATTGGTTTGCGAGATATATATAAATACCCAATTTGGGAGCGGGACCACGCCCACTTCCCCAAAAAAATTACATCCAAATATGCCCCTTCCTGGTACGATCCTTTATTCCAATTTTTTTTTTTCTATTATAACTTTATTTATGGCTTAGTTATGACACTTTATGTGTTTTGGGTTTTCGCCATTTTTTGGGCGTGGCAGTGGACCGATTTTGCCCATTTCGAAAGCAACCCTCTCACGGTCCCAAGGAACATGTGTTCCAAGTTTCATTAAGATATCTCAATTTTTACTCAAGTTACAGCTTGCACGGACGGGCGGACGGGCGGACGGACAGACGGACAGACATCCGGATTTCAATTCTACTAGTCATCCTGATCATTTATATATATATAACCCCATATCTAACTCTTTTATTTCTTGGTGACACAAACAACCGTTATGTGAACAAAACTATGATACTATGTGTAACAGGTTGCGAGAGTATAAAAATGCACGGAGAGAACATTCGTCACCGTCAACAAAGTAAGAAGGATAACTAACCATGACTATCGACACGTCGAGATCGCAGAAAATCGATGACCGCTTTATTTTCAATTTTTACCGCATTTACACTTAAAAATGTTATACTTTAACTAAAAAGATATCAAGATTTGGTTATTTGCTCGATATGCCAGTTTTAGCTTCAATCCAGTCCAAATACGAAGTTACGCGCGTAAAAGGGGCTGGCCCACCAATCTCACAGCTATAGATAATATTGTAGGATGCCACGCCGATAAGTGTTGAGTCCTTAGCTAAAACCAGGGGCCCGCCGGCATCACCGTGACATGTGGACTTATAGTTATCAGTGCCGATGCAAATATTTGTTGAATGAATTGAGCCATAAATCCACGAATTGCATTCAGTGTTACTAATAATCGGTACATCAATCCAGCGTAGAATATCCGTGGGTTTGAAGTCATCTGAGTGTTAAATATGAATTTTTTTGGTATATTCTAATAAAATATTTATGCTCAGTTTAGAAATGAGAATTATTAATAAATAAGTGAAAGGGGTACTACGGCGAACTCACTCCCTCACTTCTGCTATGGAAGCTATACTGACGATAAGATATCAAATATGTACTCCGACAATAAAACTACTCATATCTTTAATAAAAAATTAATTCTCTTATCTGACTATCTGTTGTTTGAATTAATTTCGTGGATAATTTGCACAGATAAACTAGAGTTATAGTATCCAAATGAATTTAGATATATCCGTTCGGTTGAGACCATTTTATAAGATATAAATTAGATCAAAAATAAAGACTTACCATCGGATATTATTCCCCAGCCGGACGCAATCGCGATTTCATTTTCAAAAGATTCATTAACTGCCTCTCTTTTCGGAAGTTTCACTGGCTGAATGAACTCTGAAACATAGCAGATTAATTATATATATTTGCCATTAATTAAACTCACATATACGTACCAGTGAATTCCAGCGGCACTGGCAGTTTAATTAGGACTAAATCATTTGTAAGCTCAATGTCATCATAGTTCTCATGCAAGATTATGTGTTTCCTTGTTACATAAATAACGTGTTGACCCGCCTCTTTGCGATCTAATCTATTGAAAGCACCCACATACACATTTACACCAGCGATGCTGTATTAATATCCAAGAGTAAGTGAAAAAATTTAATAATGTTACTAGTAAACCGAAAAGGAACTTACAGCGCTTCCGTGCAATGTGCAGCGCCAATAATCCAACGATCCGAGATGATAGATCCGCCACACCAAACTCCCCCTAAAAGTGTAAAAAACTCCAAACCCGCTTGATAGGGAAATTGTTTACGTCCAGCTATTTCTCCATTAATAATGCGCGCACCAAAGTTCCTCTCATGTAATTTAGGTTGAATTGCATCCGCAGGATTCATATGTGGACGCACAACGGTCGACCAGTTCAGCTTGCTCTCTGAGGCAGCTACGGCGGTAATCGCGCAAATTACAATAAATACAGTTAGGTAAGACATTTTTGGTGGACTGTCGTGTCTTTAGAGAAAATCTAACATTTATAATATTTTTCCAATATTTATGAACTTTTATCGAAAAATTAGATTATATACATACATACTTGGATATATAGAATGCCGGTAAAATATTTTTATAGATACCATATCGAGTTCTTTTTATCGGTAGTACTATTGATATCAAACTTTCTTGTTGTGAAATAAATAAAATTTAATAACCGTTATAATGTAGATATATCAGATGTAGTAGATAAGCATGTAAATATGTGCATTAAATCGGGTCAAATGGTGTTGAAGATTTGTCAGAGCAGATATTATGGGACTAGCTTTCTATCCGAAAGTATATCCATTCATAGACAAAAGTTTTTAAAAATTATGTATGTACATTGTCATAGCACGTAGGAGGTTCGTAGCTGAGCGGTTCCATACATATTTATTTCACATAATACATCTCTTAATCTGTATGTTCAATAGAATAGAGAACACAATCAAATTAAAACAACACTTATTTTAAGTTTATTCAAAACATAGGCGTAAGACGTAAAGGTACTTACGTATTCGTAATCATAACTCACACATATGCATAATACGTAACGAGCGAACAAGTTTCTGCTGTAATTACAATCATTCGCGCCTAAAAGTTTGCTTTTCAACTTGCACATTACTTCACATGGGTTGCCAACACGCTATAAAACAAAATTCACTTGATCACTAACAACACATTCTTACACATTTCCACTACATTATAACAAAAAAAAAAAAAAAAAAAAAAAAAAAAAACAAATTCCATTAGTATGAGTTTATCAAAAATTCAATATACTATTATTTATCTTGATCTATAGGTCACGGATCATAAATAAAGCTGGAGAATTACCGTAATAAATGATCGGCTGCTGCTATCATATATTCCTTAGCAGAAGAAGTCAATTCGGAAAAAGATTGAAACCAAATTTTAAACATATTCTATTACAGAATATTCCTTCATGAAAAACTTTTCAATCCAATCCTTATTTATTCATAAAACGTTAGCTAAAACACTATTTTTGATGAATAAATAACAATAACAATAAACATATATTATATTTTAATATTGCTTTATTTGATTTATTATTGCTTCATGTATATACGTGTGTGTATACAAGTGCCCAAGGGCATTATTTAAGCAGAAATACCAGTATTGCTCTTAATCCAATCCAGGTAGCTGGTCACACGAGTGAAAGCAGCTGGATAACCCTTAGCGCAGCCGGCACTAGCACCGTATGAAGTCAAACCGATCTGTACGTTGGAAGATATAGCTACCAATGGGCCACCAGAGTCACCATTGCAAGTGGACACACCACCTGCAGTAGAGATACACAAGGTAGATGAAGACACGACTGCAGTACCATAAATATTGGAGCAGACAGTGTTGGCAACCACTGGGACGTAAGCATAACGCAAATCATTTGTTACGCTGGTCGCTGCATCGCTGATACGTCCCCAACCGGAGGCAATAGCGATTTCTCCAACATAGGTAGGGTATGAGTTCGAGATTGGGGGTAAATTTACGGGTTGTATTCTGTTAGTGTATTCAACGGTTGGGATTTTGATGAGAGAAATATCATTCCTCAGATATTGCGAATTCCAATTTTTGTGGATGATAATGCCGCTTTTGGTTACGGTGCGTGTAATTTCGGGCGATGTACGCACGGTTGTACCCAAGTAAACAGTCACAGATTCAACACTAGCAGAGAAATGGAATTTAGTACAAAGAAAGGAATCAAAAATTTATAAAATACCCATCAGTGCAGTGAGCAGCGGTAAGGACCCATGAGTTGCCAATCAAGGAACCACCACACCAGGCTGACGAGAAGGCGCTCAATTTCAAGGAGAGTCCAACTTGATACGGGAACTGACCAGGAGCGGCCAGCTGACCGTTGGTGATGCGTCCTTCCAAGCTGTCCTTCAAGACGGGTACATCCAATGTGCGTTGGTAAAGTACTGGCGAAGCGTAGGCCGAAGCCAAAAGTAAAGTGAAAAATACTAGGAACTTCATGTTGCGACTCTGGAGAGCTAGTAACAATTTCTTAGTCACTCCACTTTGTTTTTATAGAAAAATGGGTAAGACGTTTATAAGCAAGTAGTACAATAAAATATTAGTTCTTACTAAAAACCCATATAGAGTGGGGGTCTATGGTATATGTACGATTGTACACATTTAATTGTAAACCCTTTAATTTATGACTCCATTGTCTTATCAATCTTAGGTAATATTTGCTTTAATACTTAAAAATAAAAATATTGCATTCATAATACCACTAGCAATACTGTCAATAGTATATCTGCATTTCCCTTTGGATTTTTTTCTATTTGGTATTTTTTCTTCTACAACTAGAAATTTTAAAGTCGTTTAATGACGTGTGCAAATATATAGTTCTCATAATCCCGTTTCTATACAACACATTTGTTTTTTCTTCGAAATTGATTTGTTGTCTGAACTTTTTTTATGTAATTTTATAATGATTTTGTATGATCTCTCAAAGGATCTGCAATTGTTTCTAAATTTCGCAAGTGAGCGACGAATTCAGTGTTGAAATCAAGTGTGCTGCTTTATTGACTTTATATATATGTATGTATATATCGGTAAGAATGTATAATTCGGGTCTAATATTAAGTCACTAACAATAAGTTCGGGATTAATATAAAGTGCGCCTAAAAGAATGCTCTTCTGTTATTTCATATCATTTTCATTTTGTTTTAAAGAAATATAGTAATTTTAAGGTAACCGATCCAAAGTAGCTGATTTTTTTAGCCGCAAATTTAGAAGTCTTCCATCGCGGAATGTTGGGAATGATTGCAAAGTCAGAATGTGGAAATGAACGCATGAAGGCAATTAATCATCCCAGTGAGAACTTTGTACATTTATATTATGGGAATTGATAGATCCATAATGAATAAGTGATGGTACCAAAAACACTATTTTTGTAATTGTTTGCCAATATTTTCAAAATATTTTATTTAATTCGTAATCGTTTAACTATATGCAAATGTGTCAGTATCAAACTTAAGCGGAAATGCCAGTATTGGCCTTAATCCAATCCAAGTAGCTGGTCACACGGGTGAATGCAGCTGGATAACCCTTAGCACAGCCGGCACGAGCACCGAAGGAAGTCAAACCGATTTGTACGTTGGAGGATACCGCAACCAATGGGCCACCAGAGTCACCGTTGCAAGTGGACACACCACCGTCGGTGGAGATACAGATGTTGGTAGCAGTCACAGTCGAAGTGCCGTAAGTCTTGGCGCAGACAGAGTTGGCAACGATTGGCACGTAAGCAAAGCGCAATTCATTTGTCACACCGGTAGCTGAATCGCTGATGCGTCCCCAACCGGAGGCAATAGCGGTTTCTCCAACATAGGTCGAGTAGGAGTTCGAGATTGTGGGCAATTTCACGGGTTGTACACGGCTGGAGTAGGAAACGGCTGGGATCTTGATGAGAGAAATATCATTCTTCAGATTTTTGGAATTCCAACCTTCATGGATGATAATATCGCTCTTGGAGACGGTGTATTGAACTTCGGCTGATGTACGGACAGTTGCACCCAAGTAAACAGTCACGGCTTGAACACTGCAAGGGAAATATAAATAAATAAAAAGGAACAATGAAAACTAATGTAGGTGTATAATTTACCCATCAGTGCAGTGAGCAGCGGTAAGGACCCAGTTTTGTCCAATCAAAGAACCACCACACCAGGCCGACGAAGAGGCGCTCAATTTCAATGAAAGTCCAACTTGGTACTTGAATTGACCAGGAGAAGCGAGTTGGCCATTGGTGATGCGTCCTTCCAGACTGTCTTCCAAGACGGGAACTTCCAATTGACGGTGGAAGAGTACTGGCGAGGCGTATGCCGATGCCAAGAGTAAAGTGAAAACTACTAGGAACTTCATGTTGCGACACTGAAGAGCTAATGATACCTTTTGAGTTAAATGTCCACCTTTTTATAGGAAAATTGAGGGCCGCTTATAAATATTAAATAATTTAGGAGCTTTAACGGAATTAAAACTTTGATAGCGTTTTTCGAATGACGAGATCTTATAGTATTCCTGAGTGCGTACACACTTAAATATGAAGACTATAAATTTTGACCATAAACTATATTGACATATCAGTTTTTGGCTATAATAATATATTTCTGGAAAAAATGTAGCTATCTGACTGTATCATATGTTCCGTTTTTGCTAATGTTATCATAATGACTTTTCGCGGCATTATTGTCGGCTGCAATTCTCAGAATGACGTATGTGAGTATTAGATGTTGAACCATAAATCTTATAGAAATGGGGTCTTAACAGCACGTACGCCAATATCAAGCGATAAGAAGTATTTGTGTTTCCTTTTATTTTTTTCTGAATGGTACATTTGTCGTCTATACGCCACGCAGTCTCAATGAATGAATCGTTATTAGTTACTTTTTTATATTTTTATTGTCTCAACGATCTCTTAGAGAAGCAGTTTTGTTTCTTAGCTCCGCCAGTTTCTACGGCATCTATTTCTTGAATTTCTTGCAACCGTTCATTACCAAATGAATTCATCTAATTTCATTTTTCCATTTTGAAGTAGGAGGATGAGTTTTAGTTACGCCTAAGGAGCGGAGTGGATTCATAATGATCATAAAGCATCGTACTCTGGACTTTGTTATGCAGTATTGAGAATAATTGTCTTCTCGAAATTCTTCAGAACTTAAAACTTCCAATTGGTATTTTGTTCGAATAGGACTTTAGCCAGAACTTGAGATTGGTGCATACTACCATCTCGCAGGTTCATGGTTCGAAATGGTGACAACCCCTATGATGGTTATTTGTAATAACTAAAACTTATTGACTTAGAGTATCTACGTCCATTCTTTCATCGGTCTATCCATGCAATAAAAGGTTGAGGTTTGGTACACGTCAATTTCAATAAACGAAAATATATGGTGATATATAGTCACTAATGGCGATAAAAATATTCATTTTCGGCATACATGGTTAGAGTAGAATTATAGTAGGGTAGAAATTTGTAAAAGAGGATATGGTCCCGCCCTCTAACATATTTAATTAACAATTAATTTAGAATCACATATATACAGTTACTATTAAACCAAAATAAGTGGACTATTTCCTTCTTATTCATATTTCTTATTTTTTTTTATCGGTGATAAACCTTCTCACCAACATATAAAGGTTTTTATTAAAACTACATCACCGAATATGTAACATATTTCAGCAATATTTTCGAAGTTTATTTCGGTTGCATAATGTAATATATGAAGACCAAAATAACTTTGCGTCCACTTACATCTACATAGTATTTCATTGTTGGATAGAAGAATACAAGATTCCCAAGCTCTCTTCTCTTCATAAGTCCCTTTCTAGTCCATCATTTTACTTTTGAACCTAAGATACGATTATAGTTTAACATTTGAGGGCTGGATAACGCAAAATCGTTAAAATGTGGGTAGTCCAAAGAATACTCCCCTTAATTGAGGTCGATTATTCATATCAAATTCAATGAGGAATTGATCGTATAATTTAGCTTATTAAGATATGTTTTTAATAAAACACAGTTTTCGCATTTACATGTAGTGTTGCTTTGAATTCATATTCTCAAATAAAAAGAGATGCGTGTTAGTTATTTTGTTTATAAAAATGATTTATTTTATTCGTAATCGTTTAACTATATGCAAATGTGTCAGTTCCAAACTTAAGCGGAAATGCCGGTGTTGGCCTTAATCCAATCCAAGTAGCTGGTCACACGGGTGAATGCAGCTGGATAACCTTTAGCGCAGCCGGCACGAGCTCCGAAGGAAGTCAAACCGATCTGTACGTTGGAGGATACCGCAACCAATGGGCCACCAGAGTCACCGTTGCAAGTGGACACACCACCGTCGGTGGAGATACAGATGTTGGAAGCAGTCACAGACGAAGTGCCATAAGTCTTGGCACAGACAGAGTTGGCAACAATTGGTACGTAAGCATAACGCAATTCGTTTGTCACAGCGGTAGCTGAATCACTGATGCGTCCCCAACCGGAGGCAATAGCGGTTTCTCCAACATAGGTCGAGTAGGAGTTCGAGATTGAAGGCAGTTTCACAGGTTGTACACGGCTGGAGTAGGAAATGGCTGGGATCTTGATGAGAGAAATATCGTTCCTTATTTTTTTGGAATTCCAATCTACATGTATGATAATATCGCTCTTGGAGAAGGTGAATGGAATTTCGGCTGATTACGCACAGTTGCACCCAAGTAGACAGTCACGGCTTGAATACTGCAAGGGAAATATAAATAAATAAAATGGATCAATAAAAAATATTGTGAAATTTACCCATCAGTGCAGTGAGCAGCGGTAAGGACCCAGTTTTGTCCAATCAAAGAACCACCACACCAGGCTGACGAGAGAGCGTTCACTTTCAATGAGAGTCCAACTTGATACGGGAACTGACCAGGAGAAGCGAGTTGGCCATTGGTGATACGTCCTTCCAGGCTGTCCTCCAAAACGTCAGCTTCCAACTGGCGTTGGTAAAGTACTGGCGAAGCGTAGGCCGAAGCCAAGAGCAAAGTGAAAACTACTAAGAACTTCTTGTTGCGACACTGAAGAGCTAATGATAACTTCTGAGTTAAAGGTCCACCTTTTTATAGGAATATTGAGTGCCGCTTATAAATATTGAATAATTTAGGAGCTTTAATAGAGAGAAAATTTTGATAGCAAATTTCGAGTGAAGGAGATCTATGGTATATGTGTGACTGTCCACGTTTAAATGTAGACTCTATAAATTATGACCATAAACCTCATTGACTTATCAAGTGTTTGTTGTAGTTAAACATTTAAGTAACTGTTGTACCAAAAAGCATGTGTGTATTTATGTTATTGATTATTAGGTTGATATATCTTTTGATGACCGTAGTACAGGCTTCGGTTTAAATTCTGAAGTCACTGAATGACGTCTATTATTATTAAATTTGTACCATATCTCTTAAATGAAATCAAGTACAAACACACTGCATGGTTTTTCCCCGCGATACCATGCTGCATACAGTTGTCTGTGGGAAAAGCTTGGTGTTCCCAAATCTAAGCCACAAACAGACAATGTTTGGCTTTGTGACTTATTGATCGTCCTTGCGAACTGTAGGATTTAAAGGCATTCGTGACACTAATATATTGTCGCCTCAGTACTTGCCATTGAAAAACACCTTTGTCCACGCGCAGGAGCCACAAATCCTTCGAAGAACATTTATCTCGAACGCCTCTATGAAGTGCTCTTCGCTGTTTGTCAATGTCCATTTATACTTCCCTAACAACAATTGTTGGATCTTGGAATTTAATACATTGACGTCCACATTTTATGCTGCCAAAACGTCCTTCCTACATTTCTGTTTGTACATCGGGAAAATTTTTGTCGATGAGAGTATTTTGCGGAAATTCGTCGATAACGTTATGCGTACAGTATTTTGCATGTACAGCACTGTACCATTTCCCATATCTAACAATACTTTTAAGAAAGTTGAATACTGTTGCCCATTTACTTTATATATGTATATCTTGAAATGACCATGTTCCGGTGACATTGACCCACAACAATTGCAAATTTAATCATTCAGATTGCCTTGAATTGACTGTACATTAGGGAGGTCCAAGGTATAAGGCAGGTTTTCTTTTCATGAAAATTAAACATTGACTTATCAACTTACATCGTCTTGATCGCTCTGTCTGCACTCAACACTGAAACCTTCTTTTTGACTTCTTGAAACGTTATTTGGCCAAAGAGCCGTCTTTTTGTTCAGAAAACTATCATCAATTTGAACCTGCGTGAACAACGCTTTACTTTTGACTGATACAAAGTCGTAGATTTATTTGTCTGTTAATTTATTAATAATAATTAATAAAAAAAATAGATCATACATAAAATGAACACAAAGTTCTATATTAGATGGGATTTAGCGTTTACCGTGGTTGACGGATTCTCTTAGATGAAATTTCTTGGTTTGGGTCGTCATCGTCATAGATGATGGTCTAATTGCTGTAAAGCAGCTTTCAAGAACTTTGCATCGTCTAATTGTGTGTTATCTTAATAATATTAAATATATATATTACGAGAGTATAAACTGTTTGATTACACCCGCACTATCCCTTTCTTTCTAGTTAATGAATGATTTTTCGACATTATCGGTTTTTCTTCGACAGTATATTGGATATCCGTCAGCATGTGTGGAATATTTATGGAATATTTTTATACATTTTCCGTCTACCAAGCAAGGCCACAGACGATGTAGATATTCGCATGTACCTCGAATCATGTTTGTAGTAACAATGTCAAACAATAATTTAACAGTAGAGGGATCGGGAATTTTCCAACACTTCTATCGATCTATTTGTCTTTGTTGACATATAAAGAAATCAATTTGAAATGCTTATTATTGAAAAAGGTAACTAAATATTGAGTTCGTTTATTTATAATAATTCATCTTATGAATATTATTATTTTAATTCAAAACTATTTTTACAAAATGTTAAGGATGATATATGTATATACACTGGTACAGTAACGGTCATTGTAGTCGGGAGCTCACAACACATATTGACTTATACCACATTTAAAAGTCAGAACTGTTTGAAATTTAACATTTAGGGATAGCTTACGATTGATTCTCAAACGTACTCGATAAGCACACAAAGAGTACAAGATTTCCAAACAAAAATATCGTCATCTAAAGTACCATTAAAGTTTAACATTTGACATAGACTAAAGAAGATCTTAACAAATCAATTCAAATTTAGGCCGATTATCAATATCAAAGGAGGAATTGATCGTACACTTTAGCTTATTAAGTTATGTTTTTAATAAAACATAGTTTTCGGATTTACATGTATTGTATACTTTGAATTCATATTCTCAAATAAAAAGTCAAATGCGTGTTAATTATTTAGTTTATAAAAATGATTTATTTAATTCGTAATCAATTAACTATATACAAATGTGTCGGTTACAAACTTAAGCAGAAATGCCGGTGTTGGTTTTAATCCAATCCAAGTAGCTGGTTACACGGGTGAATGCAGCTGGATAACCTTTAGCGCAGCCGGCACGAGCTCCGAAGGAAGTCAAACCGATCTGTACGTTGGAGGATACCGCAACCAATGGGCCACCAGAGTCACCATTGCAAGTGGACACACCACCGTCGGTGGAGATACAGATGTTGGTAGCAGTCACAGACGAAGTGCCATAAGTCTTGGCACAGACAGAGTTGGCAACAATTGGCACGTAAGCATAACGCAATTCGTTTGTCACAGCGGTAGCTGAATCACTGATGCGTCCCCAACCGGAGGCAATAGCGGTTTCTCCAACATAGGTCGAGTAGGAGTTCGAGATTGAGGGCAATTGCACGGGTTGTACACGGCTGGAGTAGGAAACGGCTGGGATCTTGATGAGGGAAATATCGTTCCTTATTTTTTTGGAATTCCAATCTTCATGGATGATAATATCGCTCTTGGAGACGGTGAATTGAATTTCGGCTGATGTACGGACAGTTGCGCCCAAGTAGACAGTCACGGCTTGAATACTGCAAAGGAAATATAAATAAATAAAATGGATCAATGAAAAATATTGTGAAATTTACCCATCAGTGCAGTGAGCAGCGGTAAGGACCCAGTTTTGTCCAATCAAAGAGCCACCACACCAGGCTGACGAGAGAGCGTTCACTTTTAAGGATAGTCCAACTTGATATGGGAACTGACCAGGAGAAGCGAGTTGGCCATTGGTGATACGTCCTTCCAAGCTGTCTTCCAAAACGTCAGCTTCCAACTGACGTTGGTAAAGTACTGGCGAAGCGTAGGCCGAAGCCAAGAGCAAAGTGAAAACTACTAAGAACTTCATGTTGCGACTTTGAAGAGCTAATGATACCGTCTGAGTTAAAGGTCAACCTTTTTATAAGAATAAACTGGCCATAAATATTGAATAATTTAGGAGCTTTAATGGAGTGAAAACTTTGATAGCGAATTTCGAGTGAAGAGAATCTATGGTATATTAGTGACTCTACAAATTTAAATGTAAACTCCATAAATTATGGCCATAAACCTCATTGACTTATCAAGTGTTTGTTGCAGTTAAATGTTTAAGAAACTGTTGTACCAACAACCATGTGTGTATTTTTGTTATTGATTATGAGGTTGATATCTTTTTAAATGACCGTAGTGTAAGCTGCGGTTTCAATTTTCAAGTCACTGAATGACGTCTATTATTATTAAATTTGTACCATATCTCTTAAAGAAATCAAGTACAAACCCAATGCGTGGTTTTTCCACGCGATACCGTGCTGCATACAGTTGTCTGTGCCAAAAGCATGGTATTCCCAAATCTAACCCACAAGGGGTGTTTTCCATTCGAGCTATATGCCCAAACCAGTTGAGCCGCTGTATATGTATTTATGCATAGCACTATGTCCATAGCGCCGAAGAGCTTAGTATCATAATTAAATCACCTTTGTTCACTCGTTGAGGCCACAAGTCCTTCGGAGAACATGTATCTCGAACGCTCCTAGGGAGTGCTCTTTAATGTCTGTCAACGTCCATGCTTCCGTACCATACATCAGGACGGGTATGATAACTTATAGAGCGTTACTTTGATTTTGCGAGAGAGTGCTCTACTTTTGGTGGGTTCAAATTACGTAACAAAATAATAGGATCTCCACTGAAATTTAAAAAAAAAAATGATGCTGTAGAATACCCGCATATCCAGTGAATTGAAAAACTCTATTAGATAATTCACAGTTTCGTTGGGATCGCAAACAGCATCGATATATTTGTATGACATTTAGCTTCCCTGGCAACAACTGTTGCATGTTGGAATTTAATCCATTGACGACTACATTTTATGATTTGTGTCAAATATGCACAGTTTTAATGAACTTATTGAGATTTTGAAGGTAATGTCATAAAGCCACTCTAATAGAAGCCTTCGTTGCTATTTACAAAAATCTGGGATAAAATATTTTTTTAAGTTTCTATTGATGGGAATTTTTGTACTCTCGCAACAACATAACGGCTATTTGTGTCACCCAGAAGTAAAAGAGTTAGATATGGGGTTACATAAATAAAAAATGATCGGGATGGCGAGTGGAGTGGAAATCCGGTTGTCTGTCCGTCCACCGACTGTCAGTGATATCTTAATGAAACTTGGCACACATATTCCTTAGCACTCTGAGGAGGTTGATATTGCATATTGGCGAAATCGGACCAAAATGGAGAAAACCGAAAACATATAAAGTCGTAACTAAGACATGATAAAGTTATAAAAGTTATTAACTCAATCAATTTCAATGAATTTGTTATGTTTAGAATTTGGGCCAAATCGGTTGGCAACCTTTCCATATACCATATAAGTAAATCTCTCAGATATGTTAATGTAGTTCAGGGGCACTCTTTTTCTTCTGTTAGTGTGGTTCCGTGGAAAAAGTTAGTGAAATCGGATGGAATGTAGCTAGGTGGCAAAAATAGTTGACATCGGTCCATGAATTACACAGCCCCCGTATACTATATATACTGATTTATGTTTTCTAATGGAATTTATGCCGAATATGTGGGTCAAATTGTGTGTTATGGTAATAAAATGAAATAAATAAATTACGTGAGTATAAAATGTTCAGTTAGGAACTTAGCCGTCCTTACAAATATTTTTTCCTCGAAAATTAAATCGAATACTCTCTTGTTTTTCTAAATGACCTTATTACCATAAATACCGGCTTGATACCGAACACAAAATATACATTTTGTACTGGCTTTTGCTCCTCTTTAACTGTAATCAACCATTAATTCTTGTATCATATTGACCGCTCTTTCAGGCGGTATCACCTGAATGCCCTCAGCACTGAAACCTTCTTTTCAAACTGTCATCAAATTGAAGAAGGGTGATTAACGTTTCATTTTTGACCGATACAAAGTCGTGGGTTTTGTCTGTTTATTAAAAAAACATGGAGTATAAAGGAATTATATTTATTAATAAAACTTACCAAAAAAGAACACAATGTTCTTCCAAAGATACCATGGGTAGACGGATTCTCTTCGGTTAAAATTTCAAACAATTTTATTTTAATATTTTGGTTTGCGTCATCATCAAATAATGATAAAATAGTTATTTCATCGGTTAAATACCATAGATGGTGGCTTAATTTCTTTAAAGCGATTTTCGAAACTTTGGCATCGATTTTTTATAAGTCTTCATTGACTTCAAGAAACATAAATCCTGATAAGACGCTTTTACAGCCAAAATACATTCGAGCCATGGCTTAGCATGGGAAGTTATGATGCACAAGCAAATACCAAACAGTGCTTCCTTAGTCTTCGGTCACGCAGTGGGCGATTTTCCGCCATATATATGCGGTATATTGGATATCCGTTAATATAAATACCTCATCGTTGGTGAAATCTCTAACGAAACGGTATGTTCATTTTTCGTCAAGCATGCAAGGCGACACACGATTTAGATCTCCGCATATACCACGAGTCATGTTTGTAGTAACAGTATCAAACAATAATTGATAAACAGATGGATCTCGAACCTCTCAAAAATTAAACTATCAATGTTTACAGGACATATTTTGTCGCGATGAGCAATACATCGTGATTGACTCTTTTTAAATGTAAGTGAACGACAATTAGTGTTTATAATAATGATTTATTTAATTCGTAATCGTTAAACAATATGCAAATGTGTCAGTACCAAACTTAAGCGGAAATGCCGGTGTTGGCCTTAATCCAATCCAAGTAGCTGGTCACACGGGTGAAAGCAGCTGGATAACCCTTAGCACAGCCGGCACGAGCTCCGAAGGAAGTCAAACCGATTTGTACATTGGAGGATACAGCAACCAATGGGCCACCAGAGTCACCATTGCAAGTGGACACACCACCGTCGGTGGAGATACAGATGTTGGAAGCTGTCACAGACGAAGTGCCATAAGTCTTAGCACAGACAGAGTTGGCAACAATTGGTACGTAAGCATAACGCAATTCGTTTGTCACAGCGGTAGCTGAATCACTGATGCGTCCCCAACCGGAGGCAATAGCGGTTTCTCCAACATAGGTCGAGTAGGAGTTCGAGATTGAGGGCAATTGCACGGGTTGTACACGGCTGGAGTAGGAAACGGCTGGGATCTTGATGAGAGAAATGTCGTTCTTCAATTTTTTGGAATTCCAAGCTTCGTGGATGATAATATCGCTCTTGGATACGGTGAATTGAATTTCGGCTGATGTACGGACAGTTGCGCCCAAGTAGACTGTCACGGCTTGAATACTGCAAGGGAATTAGAAATTAGAAATAAATAAAAAGGATCAATGAAAAATAATGTAGATGTATAATTTACCCATCTGTGCAGTGAGCAGCGGTAAGGACCCAGTTTTGACCAATCAAAGAACCACCACACCAGGCTGACGAGAGAGCGTTCACTTTTAAGGATAGTCCAACTTGATACGGGAACTGACCAGGAGAAGCGAGTTGGCCATTGGTGATACGTCCTTCCAAGCTATCCTCCAAAACGTCAGCTTCCAACTGACGTTGGTAAAGTACTGGCGAAGCGTAGGCCGAAGCCAAGAGCAAAGTGAAAACTACTAAGAACTTCATGTTGCGACACTGAAGAGCTAGTGATAACTTCTGAGTTAAATGTCCACCTTTTTATAGGAGTATTGAGTCCGCTTATAACTATTGAATAATTTAGGAGCTTTAATAGAGTGAAAACTTTGATAGCGAATTTCGAGTGAAGGAGATCTATGGTATATGTGTGACTGTCCACGTTTAAATGTAAACCCTATAAATTATGGCCATAAACCTCATTGACTTATCAAGATTTTGTTGTAGTTAAACGTTTAAGTAACTGTTGTACCAACAAGCATGTGTGCATTTATGTTATTTATTATTAGGTTGATATATCTTTTGATGACCGTAGTGTAGGCTGCGGTTTAAATTCTCAAGTCACTGAATGACGTCTATTATTATTAAATTCGCATCATATATCTTAAAGAAATAGGGCAATTTTTATAGTTAAATATTCAATGGATTTGTCAAAGAAAACAATGAGAGCATGGTAGTCAGACAAACAGTTACCAATAATTAACGCCATTTTTAATTTTATAAAGAGTGATTTTTTAAGAGCTTGATAACTTTTAAAAAAAAAAAAAACGCATAAAATTTGCAAAATCTCATCGGTTCTTTATTTGAAACGTTAGATTGGTTCATGACATTTACTTTTTGAAGATAATTTCATTTAAATGTTGACCGCGGCTGCGTCTTAGGTGGTCCATTCGGAAAGTCCAATTTTGGGCAACTTTTTCGAGCATTTCGGCCGGAATAGCCCGAATTTCTTCGGAAATGTTGTCTTCCAAAGCTGGAATAGTTGCTGGCTTATTTCTGTAGACTTTAGACTTGACGTAGCCCCACAAAAAATAGTCTAAAGGCGTTAAATCGCATGATCTTGGTGGCCAACTTACGGGTCCATTTCTTGAGATGAATTGTTCTCCGAAGTTTTCCCTCAAAATGGCCATAGAATCGCGAGCTGTGTGGCATGTAGCGCCATCTTGTTGAAACCACATGTCAACCAAGTTCAGTTCTTCCATTTTTGGCAACAAAAAGTTTGTTAGCATCGAACGATAGCGATCGCCATTCACCGTAACGTTGCGTCCAACAGCATCTTTGAAAAAATACGGTCCAATGATTCCACCAGCGTACAAACCACACCAAACAGTGCATTTTTCGGGATGCATGGGCAGTTCTTGAACGGCTTCTGGTTGCTCTTCACCCCAAATGCGGCAATTTTGCTTATTTACGTAGCCATTCAACCAGAAATGAGCCTCATCGCTGAACAAAATTTGTCGATAAAAAAGCGGATTTCACATTTCGAACCGAACACTGATTTTGGTAATAAAATTCAATGATTTGCAAGCGTTGCTCGTTAGTAAGTCTATTCATGATGAAATGTCAAAGCATACTGAGCATCTTTCTCTTTGACACCATGTCTGAAATCCCACGTGATCTGTCAAATACTAATGCATGAAAATCCTAACCTCAAAAAAATCACCCGTTACAAACTTAGCTTCACACATGTGGAAACTATGATGAAAAATTTTCAAAATCGATAAATATACGTTAGCTGCTAACCCTAGTATACAAAATATGAGAATCTCGATCTTTTCAATTGACTTTAAAATATCGGTCAATATGAGAAGTATGCTCCTAAAACTTGCTTTCACAAAAAAGATTTTGATTCGAATTATCAATTCTGTCATATGCGTACAAATTCTTCTCTTGCCTAGACCATTTCAAATGCTAAATTATATTAATAAGTTTACTAAAAATTATCAACAATTGCCTTCTTTTCACTACCTTGATAAGCAAGTGTGTGTCTTAAAAATGCGAAGAGTACATATCTCTTACTTTATCACCGCAGTGTGGTATCTTTAATATATTTATACATACTCATTTCACACTCACTGCAGATTTCTACACGCTACGTTATAAACGAAACGAACTGCCATATTTTTATAGTGATTGTAAACACACCCTTTTCTGCTTCCGTTCATGACGTCACGAACAATGGCACAAACGCACTTAAAGTGAAGTAATAAGTTAAATTTGTCTCTTATACTCAGAAGCTCAACGTATTAGACGACTTTTTATTTCAAACAAGTGCTCAATTTTCGACAAATAGTCAGTCATATATTATATAATACTATGTTAAACAAATGTCCGGTCATCAAGTACTAAATTTAAATTCAAATTTCTTTGCGGTATCTCTACTTTTGTGGAATACTGTATGAAACCAAAATTCATTATATCTCTCATTAGCTGACTTTCCGCTCACTTTTAACTGGCGTACCACATGTTGCATGAGTGTACTAATATTTTATGTCTGATACATTGTAGCATTTTAAATAGGCTAAACACAAGGTGTCATAAGGGGTACTTCTATTTAAACTTTTGCGATGTTCTTCTTCCTCAATTCTTAATTTTATCTAAAGACATGGCCTCCAAAAGGGTGATGGGCATTTTTATGTTAAAAATACACCCAGAGAGTTTGAGTTTCCTACCGAGCGCAAATATTGAGATATCTGATACTGGAATCAATTGTTGCTGCCACGAAATATTCTGAGTTACAGGGTGATTAATATGCAAGCGTGTATAACGTTCATTTCCGTTTGAACTTCGTAACACCTTACATATTTCATATTCGGTCATATCACGAGTGTCAGTTTGGCTAAATGCTAAATTGAACTGATAAGTTCCAAAAAACGTTAACTCAGTGAAAAGTGTTATTTACATTTTGTTGTTATGTTCTTCGGTTAGATTAATTCAGGAGTGTTTTGGAGCGTGTGTAGACATCGCTTCAACTAATCAGCCAACGTTAGGCTGATCAATGTTCTCGTAATCACTCATTGTTATGATATTGCAAATTGTCCAATGTTAGGCACAATTCATTGTCAAATGACTTGTAGAAAATTAATTAGTTTGAAGTACAGTGATTTTAAAATAAAAACAATTTCAACTGCTTCTTACGACATAACTCATTTGTTATTAGTCTTCGGCTGTGCGAAATTGTTGCATTTGGACAATAAATCTAATCAATTCTTCACTTATTAATTTGAGTTTACTTTCTATTAGATATCTTTTAGCATGACGTATTAGAGATAATGCTGCAATAATCAATCGGTGAATCTTTAAAATATACATTTTGTATTACTATATCTTCCATGCACTTGAGGTATTGGGATGATATGATAAAAGCTATAAAAAAATTCCCCAAGCATTTCGGAGTATATAAAGTCCAATGCTTCATTGGGTGTAACATTATTTGTATTACAGTCGTTTGGCTAATATGAAGTTCTTGATCGTTTTAGCTTTATGCGTTGCGGCCTCGTCCGCCTACACCATTGGCAGCCCAGTATTGGCTGATAGCAATGGTATTGATGGACGTATCACCAATGGCAAAAGGGCTGATGTTGGTCAATTCCCTTATCAGGTTGGACTATCGTTGAAAAAGAATCGTTTCTCCACATCCTGGTGTGGTGGTTCTTTGATCTCTCCACGTTGGGTATTGACTGCTGCTCACTGCACTGAAGGGTAAGATCTGAAAATAAAAGGAAGTTAAAGAATGCTAATGAATATAGATTAATGATGGTCTTGTTTGCTGTTACAGTATTGCTGAAGTTACCGTTTACTTGGGCGCCACTGAACGTACTTCCGCTGAGGTTAAGCATACCGTTCGCAGAGATGATATCATCATTCACGCCGACTGGGATACTAGGAAGCTGACAAATGATATCTCACTCATCCGCATTCCATCCACTTCTTATAGCAGCAGAATCAGCGCGGTCAGACTACCTGCCATCGCCCGCTCCTACTCCTTGTACACTGGTGATCGCGTTATTGCCTCCGGTTGGGGACTTACTTCCGATTCCAGCAATGCTGTGACCAACCATTTGATGTACGCCGAGTTGGAAATTGTTTCGAACTCAGTATGCAAAAAGACCTACGGCTCTGCATCGGTGAAGGATTCAAATATCTGTGTTAGCACTCCTCGTGGTGTGTCTACCTGCAGTGGTGACTCTGGTGGCCCATTGGTTTTGGAATCATCCAAGATCCAAGTTGGTTTGACCTCTTATGGTGCTCGTGCCGGTTGCGAATTGGGTCACCCAGCCGCATTCACCCGTGTTACCAGCTACTTGGATTGGATCAGGGATCACACTGGTGTTGAATACTAAAGTACTTGAAAGTATTAGTATAGCAATATACTTGTGTTTTTGTTATGTTTGTGGAATTATTAAAATTGATTAATTGAATTTAAGTTTTTGGTTTAATCTTGAAAGGGTCTCATGAAGGTGAAACATTTAATAGAGATTGGAAGGCGTCATATGAACGTATTATGATTAGACCTACATTTGTTTGAATTCTCCAATCTTTCCTCTCTATATATATCATATACTAGGAATTCGTTAGAATTAATTTAATATTTGCTGTGAATAAAAAGTTTATCTAGCTCAGATTAAGTCGGACCGATTAATCGCCCTTGGCATCGGCATCGGCGATTTTTGGCTGATTTTAGCTTACTCCTTCTACTTCTTTCGAATTATACTTAAATAGCTTTTTTGATTTCTTTAAAGCTTAAAATATGAATTCTTCTATTCACTTTATGAAACACAGTTTGAGTCATATTTGACTGAACTAATCATTCATGGTATTATTAAATCTAGTATAAATAAATTCTTAATTTTTTTCATGATTGAAGGTTTTATTTAGCACAGTTTGAAGGCTCCGATTTATGTCAAATATACACAGCTTGTTGAGATTTAGAAGATAATGTCATAAAGCCACTCTTGTGGAAGCCCTTAGTGCTATTGGCAAACAGGTAATAACATGGTGCTCGTCTGGACTATAAGGTGCAAGTAAAAGAACCACCCAAATGAGCTACTGAAGTCAGTAGCAATATATCTTGATGGAACACAAGTCTTCACCTATTGTCCCAAACTGGCCAGTTCTGGTAAATTGTTTCCTTCAGACGGTCCCATTGTTGACAGTACAGGTTCGAATTGAGGTTGGCAATAGGGGAGAGTTCAAAATAATTTATTCTCTGCCAAACCCACCAAACATCCGGCAAACATTCCTGTCCGTAATTACTTGCTTAACAACCGTTTATCCTTAGTCCAAGTTATTTGTTTCTCACCTACACAGACGTACACGTATAAACAATGGCATTAGTTGATTTTGAAAGAACATTTGTCAACTATCTAAGCCTACTTTTAGGCATTTATGCATCTACATATAGAAGAAAAGTCAATATTGATAACGACAACATATTAATATCGGCAAATAGTTTAAGATCTTGATTTTATAAAACAAATTCTTAACCATGTGATTAGGGACAAATACATAAATACGCGAATGTATAAACATTTCTCCTATATATAAAACCTATACATTCATATTAATATCACACCCTTCTGGAAAACGTTGTTACTTATTCTTCATATATCTAATTGGTACAAAGTCAGTTAAGAGTACTTAACAGAGCTATCGTATTCAACCCCTGCGAATTGGTTATTCTTTCCTTCTTCTTTCTCCACCATAATAATAACAGCGACTTTGAAAACCCCCGAGTAACGAGTTTAAAGCGAATCCGACTTTTTTTTGGGTTCAAATGGACCTCGGTTTTAGCGACTCCAAATCATAAGGTACACATATTAAGACCCCAGGTCAGAACCATTAGGTTTTTTGTGTGGTCGTCCTGTGCTTTCTACTTATAGATACAAGAATTTTTACAGTAGTTGTTATCGCCTCATCTTCTCTCCTTCACTACGCCACGAACTATAGTTATTTTATCCTTCCTGACTTTCTGACTCGGAATAAAACTTGGCAGCACTGAAAATAGTACCTATACCACTTTAATTAGACATACGCACACTTTTTTCCACGAATTTTATTCGATAACTTTGTTACTGCTTACACGTTATTTTTTTTAACAAGAGAGCAGCACGCATTGATAGTGAGACGAGAAATGGCTATTCGAAAACAGCGATTGTATCACTCATTAGTCGACATTCTGTGCCCTTTTTAAACTAGATTTTATCGCAGTTAGACATTTACACAAACTATTAAATTGGGCTGATAGGTTCCAAAAAACTTCAATTCAGCGCAAATTATTATTTACAATTTGTTGTTATACTCTTCAGTTAGATTATTTCAGGTATGTATTAGTACGTGTGAAGACGCTACTTGAAATAATCAACACACATTCTCCTGCTGATAATAGACCGATCAATGATCGCTAATCACTCATTGTTATGTTATTCGCAATTTGTCTAATGGTGGGTAGATTTCGTTGTCAAATGATTGTACACTTATTTAAAAAATAAAAACAATTTCAACTGCTTTTTACGAG
Organism: Zeugodacus cucurbitae; assembly: GCF_028554725.1. NCBI lineage: Eukaryota > Metazoa > Arthropoda > Insecta > Diptera > Tephritidae > Zeugodacus > Zeugodacus cucurbitae. Next base: position 68,590,926 of record NC_071669.1, read on the forward strand.
ATAACTAATATATTATTGTGTGAAATTGTAACAGTTCGAAAATAAATCTAATCAATTCTCTACTTCCTAATTTGAGATTACTTTCTATTCTAATGTTAGCATGACGCATTACAGATAATGCTACAATTATCAATCGGTGCATCTTTACAAAATTATTTTTTTTACTATATCTTCCATGGCATTTGAGGTATTGGGATGATATGATATGATAGCGTTAAACAACCATCCCAAGCATTTCGGAATATATAAAGTCCAATGCTTCATTGGACGAAACATTATTCGTATTACAGTCGTTTGAGTAATATGAAGTTCTTGATCGTTTTAGCTTTATGCGTTGCGGCCTCGTCCGCTTACACAATTGGCAGCCCAGTATTGGCTGATAGCAATGGTATTGATGGACGTATCACCAATGGCGAAAGGGCTGCTGTTGGTCAGTTCCCCTACCAGGTTGGACTATCGTTGAAAAAGAATCGTTTCTCCTCATCCTGGTGCGGTGGTTCTTTGATCTCCACACAATGGGTATTAACAGCTGCTCACTGCACTGAAGGGTAAGTTTTTTTTACTGTTTCTGCCAACAGCAATGAACAACAGTTTGTTCTGCGTAACCGCACCGAGACTGTCATGGATGTATAGCTTTCAAATTAGTGTAAATTTACCAAGAGTAAATTAATGACGGTTTGTTCTTTTTGCAGTATTCCTGAAATTACCGTTTACTTGGGCGCCACTGAACGTACTTCCGCTCAGATTAAACACACCGTTCGCAAAGATGACGTCATCATCCACGCCGACTGGAATTCTAAGAAGCTGACAAATGATATCTCCCTCATCCGCATACCATTCACTTCTTTCACAAGCAAAATCAACCGGGTCAGACTACCTGGCATCGCCCAATCCTACTCCTTGTACACTGGTGATCGCGTTATTGCTTCCGGTTGGGGCCTTACTTCCGATTCCAGCAATTCTGTCAGCGACCATTTGATGTACGCCGAGTTAGAAGTTGTTTCGAACGCAGTATGCAAAAGGACCTACGGCTCTGCAGCGGTTAAGGATTCAAATATCTGTGTTAGCACTCCTCGTGGTGTGTCTACCTGCAGTGGTGACTCTGGTGGCCCATTGGTTTTGGAATCCTCCAAGATCCAAGTTGGTTTGACTTCTTATGGTGCTCGTGCCGGTTGCGAATTGGGTCACCCAGCCGCATTCACCCGTGTTACCAGCTACTTGGAATGGATCAAGGAGCACACTGGTGTTGAATACTAAAGCACTTTAATGTACATATTAGTATAGTAATATACTTTTGTATTTGTTATGTTTGTAGTAACTATTATTAAAGTTAATTAATTGCATTTGACGTTTATTTTATTTTAAAAATATGATTCTTAATTCTAAATCAACTTATGAAAGGGTCTTAAAAAAGATAAGCGATTGGTATGTAGGCATCATATGATCGTGTTATGATTAGACCTACTTTTTTCTGAGTTCTCCCATCTATTTATATAGCTTATCGGAAATTGTTATACTTTGGAATGTCCCTAAAAATGATATTAAGGCAATGATATTTCTAGCAAGTAAAAGGGAGCTTATGATCTTATTGTGCCTTTTCCTTTACTTTGGATTTGATATTTCACATCTTTCTTATCTTTGTGGATTGATATTTATACAAATTGTTTTAAATTTTCGTCTCTTAATGAATATAGATGTTAAAGACACCACGAACTATTAATAATAATGTTCTTCTACAGCCAAACTTAGACCTACGCGGGCCTCTTATATGTATATGTGATATCAAAATCTTAAGAAACTTGTTGTATAAATAAGTGCCAGTACTTGAGATATATTAATTTTAGCCATGTATAAAAGAACAACTAAAGATTAACAGTTGCAGAACATAAGTAATCCGATGTTTCTTAGAACAATGTGCCAATTGTTCATTGATCGCTCAGAAAATATGAAGATTTGATCGTTCTTGCTTGATGTATTGTGGTGTATTCTCGTGTTGGTAGTCCAGTATTAGCCTAGTATTAGACTAGTAGCAAAAGAGTGTATATGATGAAGAGACTGGATGATTCAACAAGTTTTGAGTCGTATCCATACGTCTACATAATGGTGTCAAAATACATATTTTTTCACAGAATTACGATTTAAAAAATATCTATTTTAGTTAACTTAAGATTTATGGATGTGAGTTTAGTATAAGCCGTACATATTTAAATCAATAAAATCTTTAAGATTTCGTAAGTTATAAATGGATATACAACCCATTCCAGAACTCTATTAGAAACAAGAATTAAAGGATGGTCTTGGTGGTCGAATTGCCAAAGGTGAAACCGCGAAACCCGATCAGTTTCCTTATCAGAAACAGCACCGATATCAACAAACTTCTTTAATCTCGCTAATTTCGGATTGATTAGCTAGCCAGCTGGCCAGGGTTCCTTCCTTAACTTCCTACTGGAGCTTTAATCTCAAATGTTGTAAATCAATAATAACTGAAGTGTCGCATTAAAAATTTACCTCTAATGGTTATTTATTTTGGTAAATGCATTATCTACAAATTACGCTCGAATCTATTTACGCCTAAAGACGTGACGATTGATAACCGTTCTCGAGTTTGTTAAAAGTGATTAGATTATAACCAGGAAAACCCCATAAAGATAGTAAGAAATTAATAAATTTCATTTTCGTTAATTGAAATCAAGGTCAATAAAAGAAAGGTTGGGAAAAAGATAAATGTGCTCGGATCAACAAACTGTTATGTGACGTCACAAATTTGATAAGGCAAACTACACAATTTTCTAGTTTTTTCCGGCTAATACAAATCCACTTAAAAAATTTTTGAAACCAGAATCCATACAGGAAGGATAAGATCTTTAAATATATATTTAAAATGTCATTTTCTTATTATTCCTGTATCTGGTACTAACAACTAGTACTCTTCCAAAGTAATTAAAACGAGACTGGATGAAAGTGAGAGAGATACAAACTGAGCTGAAGAGGGTAGATAACATTATTAGAGATTATTAAACAGCGTCGATGTCACACTTTTCATCGTATTTGCTAATTGTACGAATTGATAGTCTCAGTATGTGTTTATTACTAAGATGATCTAAGTTTGTTGGTATGTTTAGTATTCATCTCTTCTGATTACGTTAAAATTTGAACAGCCACCAATTAAAAAAGTAAATTAGATAACCAAATACTTCAGTTGAAAAAAACAATATCCCATAGATAAGTTGGAGTAAGTCTATATTAGAAATAAACACTTCAGCATATTCAGACTGAAGATTTCTAAAATTAACATAATTTCAACACTTACAAATAAATGGGCAAAATAGATAAATGAACACACTATAAATACCGTTAGTCCAAATACATCCCAATTCATTGCTTACTTGAGTTTAGCACAATGAAGTTTATAATTTGTTTTGCACTTACTTTGGCGTTCACCTCGGCCTTTGTGGTACCAGAACATGGCCCTGGTGGTCGAATTACCAAAGGCGAAACTGCAAAACCCGATCAGTTTCCTTATCAAGTTGGACTACAATTTTATAGCGGAACTGAAAACAATGGCTGGTGCGGTGGTTCCATAATTAGCAACAACTGGATATTGACTGCGGCTCACTGTACCGTTGGGTATGTTCAAGAGAATGTGTAAATAATAAGACTCGAGAATATAATTTTGCTTAAAATTTCAGTTCCACATCGGTCACTGTCTATCTAGGTAGCAATGTACGCGCAAATCCCAGGGTTACACGTACAGCCCAGCAAGCGGACATCATCGCTCATCCTGGCTTTAACTTCCAAAGTTTGCAACATGATCTGGCTGTAATCAAAATTGACCCAATAGAATATGCCGAAGATATTCAACGTGTACGCTTGCCTACTAAAGCTTCTTTGTATTCCAATCTCGTGGGTGAACGCGCCATCATTGCTGGTTGGGGACTCGATTCGGCTGGTACACAACCCACAAATTTACAATATGCCGAGCTAAATATTATCTCCAATGCGGTGTGCCAGTACACTTTCAATCAATATATTGATCCAACTAAAATTTGTGTAGCTACACAAAATGGCGAATCAACTTGTGATGGTGATTCTGGTGGTCCTCTAGTTTTGGCTTCGTCTCACGTGCAAATCGGTATTGTGTCATTCGGCTCATGGCAGGGTTGCAGTGCTCCAGCTCCGGATGTCTTCACCCGTGTAACTAGCTACTTGGATTGGATTGAAGAGATCACTGGTGTCAGTGATTAGAAAATATTTCTGTACTGCTTGATGTACAAATGTATGTTGAATTTTCGTACGTAATTAAATCAAATTTGTATGAATAAAAGTAAATATATTTATTGAGTAAATATTTTGATTTTTTGGTTTGAAGGTGGTTTATTAAACGTTTTATCGATTAATAAATTAGTTTGAACAAATGGTGAAAACAAAACTAAAAATAGAAAACAAGACGAAAATCGTTACCGTACGTATACTTATGTGAGCCTGTGTAGTCTGTTTTATCAGAGTCTATTTGTCTTTATTCGCCCAATCCTACTCCTTGTACACTGGTGATCGCGTTATTGCTTCCGGTTGGGGCCTTACTTCCGATTCCAGCAATTCTGTCAGCGACCATTTGATGTACGCCGAGTTAGAAGTTGTTTCAAATTCAGTATGCAAAAAGACCTACTGCTCTGCAGCGGTTAAGGAGTCAAATATCTGTGTCAGCACTCCTCGTGGTGTGTCTACCTGCAGTGGTGACTCTGGTGGTCCATTGGTTTTGGAATCCTCCAAGATCCAAGTTGGTTTGACTTCTTATGGTGCCGGTTGCGAATTGGGTCACCCAGCCGCATTCACCCGTGTTACCAGCTACTTGGAATGGATCAAGGAGCACACTGGTGTTGAATACTAAAGCACTTTAATGTACATATTAGTATAGTAATATACTTGTGTATTTGTTATGTTTGTAGTATTATTAAAGTTTATTAGTTGTATTTGACGTTTATTTTATTTTAAAAATATGATTCTTAATTCTAAATCAACTTATGAAAGGGTCTTAAAAAAGATAAGCGATTGGTATGTAGGCATCATATGATCGTGTTATGATTAGACCTACTTTTTTCTGAGTTCTCCCATCTATTTATATAGCTTATCGGAAATTGTTATACTTTGGAATGTCCTAAAAAATTATATTTCTAGAAAGTAATAGTGAGCTTATGATCTTATTGTGCTTTTTTCCTTTACTTGGGATTTGGTTTAAATTTTCGCCTCTTAATGAATATAGAATTTAAAGACACCACGAACTATTAATAATAATGTTCTTCTACAGCCAAACTTAGACCTACGCAGAACTCTTATATGTATATGTGATATCAAAATCTTAAGAAACTTGTTGTATAAATAAGTGCCAGTACTTGAGATATATTAATTGTATAAAATAAAAACTAAAGATTAACAGTTGCAGAATATAAGTAATCCGATGTTTCTTTGAGCAATGTGCCAATTGTTAATTGATCGCTCAGAAAATATGAAGATTTGATCGTTCTTGCATGATGTATTGTGGTGTATTCTCGTGTTGGCAGTCCAGTATTAGCCGATATCTATGAAGCTAATGGACATACTAGTAGCAAAAGAGTTGCCTTGTATTTCTACTTTTTATATAAATATGGTGAAGAGACTGGATGATTCAACAAGTTTTGAGTCGTATTCATACGCCTACATAATGGTGTCTAAATACATACATATATGTTTCACAGAATTACGATTTAGAAAATATCAATTTTAGTTAACTTAAGATCTATGGATGTGAGTTTATTATAAGCCGTACATATTTCAATCAATAAAATTTTTAAGGCTTCTTAAGTTATAAATGGATATACAACCCATTCCAGAACTCTATTAGAAACAGCACCGATATCAACAAACTTATTTATTCTTGCTAATTTGCGATTGATTAGCTAGCCAGCTGGTCAGGGTTCCTTCCTTAACTTCCTACTGGAGCTTTAATCTCAAATGTTGTAAATCAATAATAACTGAAGTGCCGCATTAAAAATTTACCTCTAATGGTTATTTATTTTGGTAAATGCATTATCTACAAATTACGCTCGAATCTATTTACGCCTAAAGACGTGACGATTGATAACCGTTCTCGAATTTGTTAAAAGTGATTAGATTATAACCAGGAAAACCCCATAAAGATAGTAAGAAATTAATAAATTTCATTTTCGTTAATTGAAATCAAGGTCAATAAAAGAAAAGTTGGGAAAAAGATAAATGTGCTCGGATCAACAAACTGTTATGTGACGTCACAAATTTGATAAGGCAAACTATACAATTTTCTAGTTTTTTCGGACTAATACAAATCCACTTAAAATTTTTTTGGAACCAGATTCCATACAGAAAGGATAAGATCTTGAAATATATATTTAAAATGCCATTTTCTTATTATTCCTGTATCTGGTACTAACAACTAGTACTCTTCTAAAGTAATTAAAACGAGACTGGATGAAAGTGAGAGAGATACAAACTGAGCTGAAGAGGGTAGATAACATTATTAGAGATTATTAAACAGCGTCGATGTCACACTTTTCATCGTATTTGCTAATTGTACGAATTGATAGTCTCAGTATGTGTTTATTACTAAGATGATCTAAGTTTGTTGGTATGTTTAGTATTCATCTCTTCTGATTACGTTAAAATTTGAACAGCCACCAATTAAAAAAGTAAATTAGATAACCAAATACTTCAGTTGAAAAAAACAATATCCCATAGATAAGTTGGAGTAAGTCTATATTAGAAATAAACACTTCAGCATATTCAGACTGAAGATTTCTAAAATTAACATAATTTCAACACTTACAAATAAATGGGCAAAATAGATAAATGAACACACTATAAATACCGTTAGTCCAAATACATCCCATTTCATTGCTTACTTGAGTTTAGCACAATGAAGTTTATAATTTGTTTTGCACTTACTTTGGCGTTCACCTCGGCCTTTGTGGTACCAGAATATGGCCCTGGTGGTCGAATTACTAAAGGCGAAACTGCAAAACCCGATCAGTTTCCTTATCAAGTTGGACTACAATTTTATAACGGAACTGAAAACAATGGCTGGTGCGGTGGTTCCATAATTAGCAACAACTGGATATTGACTGCGGCTCACTGTACCGTTGGGTATGTTCAAGAGAATGTGTAAATAATAAGACTCGAGAATATAATTTTGCTTAAAATTTCAGTTCCACATCGGTCACTGTCTATCTAGGTAGCAATGTACGCGCAAATCCCAGGGTTACACGTACAGCCCAGCAAGCGGACATCATCGCTCATCCTGGCTTTAACTTCCAAAGTTTGCAACATGATCTGGCTGTAATCAAAATTGACCCAATAGAATATGCCGAAGATATTCAACGTGTACGCTTGCCTACTAAACCTTGTTTGTATTCTAATCTCGTGGGTGAACGCGCCATCATTGCTGGTTGGGGACTCGATTCGGCTGGTACACAACCCACAAATTTACAGTATGCCGAGCTAAATATAATCTCCAATGCGTTGTGCCGGAAAACTTTCAATCAATATATTGATCCAACTAAAATTTGTGTAGCTACACAAAATGGCGAATCAACTTGTGATGGTGATTCTGGTGGTCCTCTAGTTTTGGCTTCGTCTCGCGTGCAAATCGGTATTGTGTCATTCGGGTCTTCGCTGGGTTGCAGTTCTCCAGCACCGGATGTATTCACCCGTGTAACTAGTTACATGGACTGGATTAAGGAGACCACTGGTGTCAGTGATTAGAAAATATTTCTGTACTGCTTGATATACAAATGTATGTTGAATTTTCGTACGTAATTAAATCAAATTTGTATGAATAAAAGTAAATATATTTATTGAGTAAATATTTTGATTTTTTGGATTGAAGGTGGTTTATTAAACGTTTTATCGATTAATAAATTAGTTTGAACAAATGGTGAAAACAAAACAACGTTTTTCATATTTTTTTAAATATTGGACGAAAATCGTTACCGTACGTATACTTATATGAGCCTGTGTAGTCTGTTTTGTCAGAGTCTATTTGTCTTTATTCGAAACATATCTAAGTTTAGGTCTACCACTTCAATAATTGTAAATCTAAAAAAAAACGGTGTTTATCACTTTTCCAGCCCGCCTTAACCTTCGCTGGTTTGACTATTTCTTGGTCTATCATGAGTACTAGTAGATGTACATATGTATCAACGATATAGAAACTTTTGCGTCGCTCAATTAAACAGCTTATAACACTATCGTGAAGTGGACTCACGGTTGCCATTGTTATCCGAAGTGAAACCAATTTCTGACGGCTACCAATCGAATGACCGACCGATATATAATATTGGTGAAAATGAGTGTGATCACACTCTTCTTAGTTAGGAGAAAAAGCAAAATACATACAGACGATGGAACGATGAGCTGTACGAGTTATACGACGACATTGACATAGTTCAGCGAATAAAAAGACTGCGGCTACGCTGGCGAGGTCATGTTGTCCGAATGGACGAAAACACTCCAGCCCTGAAAGTGTTCGATGCAGTACCCGCCGGAGGAAGCCGAGGAAGGGGAAGGCCTCCACTCCGTTGGAGGGACCAGGTGGAGAGCGACCTGGTTACACTTGGGATCTCCAACTGGCGCCGAACTGCGAAGGAGAGAGAGAGGTGGTGCACTATCGTCGATTCGGCTATAACCGGCTAAACGGTTGCAACGCCAATCACATACATCCATACATTTTATTTTTATACTCTCGCAACAAAATTGCTGAAGAGAGTATTATAGTTTTGTTCACATAACGGTTGTTTGTGTCACCAAGAAATAAAATAGTTAAATATGCGGTTAAATATATGTAAATGATCAGGATGACGAATGGAGTTGAAATCCGGATGTCTGTCCGTCCGTCCATGCAAGCGATAACTTGAATATTCCTATTTTCATTATTAGGCCAGAAATATATATAGCAGCCCTCGTATATATAACCCTTTATATAACTCGCATAGTTTTATGACTTCCAAACAACCGTTATGTGGACAAAACTATAATACTATATTAGAAACTTTTGTTGCGAGAGTATAAAAAATCGATACCCCAAAAGATACCGCTATAAAATGTTGCCAAATATGAGTACACTTGAAATTTTTGCATGATAAGTTGTGAGTGGCCGCAGGTGCATAACTCTATTTGTTAACTGTTTATCGTTGGACACCCCAACGATATTTGAATATTGCAACTCATACATTAAGAAAGCAAATATTTGCTGTTTTTATGATATTCCTGAATATAAACAAAATTTAACTGTCACTTTCTAAAAAATCTAATAAGATAATCAAATACTTAGACAACAAAAGTCAATGTTCCATTGTTAATATATAATATGTATATATTAACAAATATGAACTTGCATGCTCAACCTCCTTGAAGATTCGCTAAATTTAGCCTAATCTTAACACTCAAAACTGAGTAAAAGCTCTGAAAATAATAATTATAAACAACGATATAAAAACGGTTAGACAATTATTTGTCAGATCATTGTTTTCTTGAGTTGAACACAATGAAGTTTATAATTTGTTTGTCACTTACTCTGGCGTTCGCCTCGGCCTTCGTGGTGCCAGAAGTAAAGGATGGTCTTGGTGGTCGAATTTCCAATGGCGACACTGCGAAACCTGATCAGTTTCCCTATCAGGTTGGACTACAATTTTATAGCGGAACTGAAAATAACGGTTGGTGCGGTGGTTCCATAATTAGCAACAACTGGATCTTGACAGCGGCTCACTGTACACTTGGGTATATATCAATATATATGTATATTTATAATGAGTGTCGAGAATATAACTGTTCTTAAAATCTCAGATCAACATCGGTCACTGTCAAACTTGGTAGCAATATACGCACAAATCCTAGAGTTACACGTACAGCACAGCAAAAGGATATTATCGCCCATCCTGGCTTTACCTTACAAAATTTAGAACATGATCTGGCTGTAATCAAAATTGACCGCATTGAGTACGCCGATGATATTCAACGTGTTCGCTTGCCTACTAAGGCTTCCTTGTATTCCGACCTCGTGGGAGAAAAAATTATTGTCGCTGGTTGGGGTCTCAATGCGGGAGGCACACAACCAGTAAATTTGCAGTATGCCGAACTGACTGTTATTTCTAACGCGGTGTGCCAGTACTCTTTCAATCAATATATTGATCCAACCAAACTTTGTGTGTCCACACGAGGAGGCGCAGAATCAACTTGTGAAGGTGACTCTGGTGGTGCTTTAGTTTTGGCCTCGTCGCATGTGCAAGTTGGTATTGTGTCATTCGGCTCTTGGCAGGGTTGCACTGCTCCAGCGCCAGATGTCTCTACTCGTGTATCTAGTTACTTGGACTGGATCAAGGAGACCACTGGTGTCAGTGGTTAGAACTATAGAGTTGAGTGTAGAAATTTAATACACAATAAAGGCATATTTCTTTCAATAAAACGCCAAGTTTTTATTTTTTGTTTTCAGGGAATGTCTTTTTCAAAACATTGCAAGAAATTAAACTCTGTTTTAACTAATAACAATTCAACTATGAAAAGTTAATACTGCTGCCATGACATGGAAAGTTTGCCTGATAAACACACTTATTCAATCAATTGATAGATATAATATATGAGACCTTAAATATATTAAGACTATTTTTGAAACAGCTTTAGTGATTTATGGACGCGCAAACCAAATCAAACTGATATGATATACGAAAAGCTCCAAAATTCCGTCGTCATTGGCTCACTGGAATGCTATATAAACTCAAACTTTAAGCGATCTTGTTATAGTTCTTCGTTACTCTGTACGTAGCACAATGAAGTTGATAATTTTGTTTGCATTCACTTTGGCTGTTGCCTCAGCCTTTGATCTTCGTGGAGAAGAAATCTTTGAACGCGAGTTCTTTATGCCTGTGGTGGACGACGAGATTGATGGCCGCATTACAAATGGTAAAGACGCTGCGGCGAATCAATTTCCTTACCAAGTTGGTTTGTCATTGAAAACTCCCAGCGGTACTTCTTGGTGTGGTGGTTCATTGATTGGCGCAAACTGGGTCCTTACTGCTGCTCATTGCACTGACACGTAAGCTTTCGCTTTAAACAACGTAATCCGCTGCCATCGTACGCAATTCATATGTGTGATATATTTTTTTCCTTAACAGCGCCACCTCCGTACAGGTTCTACTTGGTTCCACAGTTCGTACAAGGCCCGCTGTCTCGTTCACTGTCAGCAAGAGTGACATCATTGTACATCCCAGGTGGAGCAGAATAACTGCTAGGAACGACATTTCACTTATTCGCATTCCAACCGTTAGCTACACTGCCGCTATTCAGCCTGTTGCTCTGCCCAGCATTGCTTCCTCGTACTCAACCTATGAAGGTGATAGTGTTATCGCTTCTGGCTGGGGTCGTACCTCTGACTCTTCGAACGCCGTTGCTTCCAAATTGCAATATGCCATCATGACTGTTATCTCCAATGCTCAGTGCAAGAAGACCTATGCCAGTGTTTCAGCAAGCAACATCTGTATCGCCACAACTGGTGGTGTCTCCACCTGCAACGGTGACTCCGGCGGTCCATTGGTGTTGGCCTCCAGCAATGTTCAAGTTGGTTTGACCTCATTCGGCTCGAAGGCTGGTTGTGCCAAGGGTTACCCAGCAGCATTCACTCGCATTACTAGCTACTTGGACTGGATTAAACAGCAAACCGGTATTTCCGCCTAAAGAGTTCACATAATATTGTTTTAATAAAAATTAAATTGAAAAAGCTTAAAGTGTTTTAAAAACTTTATTTAAATTGGTGATTAGTTTTTATTCCAATTATGTCTGAGTAACTATTGTGAGTGGTTGTTTGTAATGGGCTTGAATTTAGTTTAAAAGTCTGGAATCCATGTACCACAGATAGTTACGAAGGAGTCTTAAAGTAAAGTGTTTTTGTTAGTAGCCGTATTTTGGAATTTGAACAGAAAGGCACTTGTTTGATTAAAAGGATGAAATTTCATTACTAAGTAATGACATACCAGTGATGTACTCTTCTGAAAACTCCAATTTGTTAATAACTATGGACCTATATTTAGAGACTTGTTGTTTTTCAACAGAACTTTCAGTATGCATCCGTTTATGAATTTAATATTGTTTTTTAACTGATAACTCTTACTTTCAATACCTTGTTCTGTTTTCTAATAGCTCAATAAGTTGTACATATCAAGTAAACTAATTAAACAGTTCGCTGTTCATATACACTCAATTAAGCTTAAGCAATTAGAGGTAGTTTGCTTCCAGGTTTGTTTTGTAAAATAATTACTAATCTTTTATCGATATATTCAACTTTTTGAAACAATACAACCTTCAAAGGGACTCAGTATACGAAATCAGTATACGGAAGAGTTAGGTATATTGTGTCTATTAGCACAAAAAACTGATAAAATCTGAAATCAATATACAGCTAACGGTGTTAACTTTAAATTTATACTTTTCATATCCAATAAATTAATAATTACGTAGATTTATAAGAATTCTATTTCCGATTGACATAGCAGGTGGCTAATTTATTGGCAATTACATACTAATTGACAATTTTTTAAAAGCGTTATTTATGAAAGACATGTTTCAAATGAGGCATGTATTTATTTCCTATCAAAAGACATACCGTTCCAATAAATAATGCCGGATATTGAGGCATTATTATCAGTGACGATATAATACCGTTGTATGATAAGGAAACTTTAAATGAACGTTAGAAACCATATAAAACCTTAGTATGAGGTATCATAAATGACGTGTTAGTGATATTTTGTGTAAAGTACCAAAACACTAATATTTATGATTGCACAAGCGCAACTAAACCGATGTGACATTCGCAATGCCATTACTTACTAAATAACCAAGGACTCTCTGGACTGCCATGTATATAAACACAATCTTTTCACGATTTCTTTCATAGTTCTGTCTAACTCACTGCCTAACATAATGAAGTTCATAATTGTGCTTGCTTGCAGTTTGGCCGTTGCCTCAGCATTTGATCTACGCGGAAAAGATATCTTTGAGCGCGAGCTTTATGTGCCAACGTTGAATGAGAACTTTGATGGACGCATTGTGAATGGACTGGACGCTGGTGCGACTCAATTTCCTTATCAAGTTTGTTTGCTATTGTCTACCGCCACCCGTACATTCTTGTGCGGTGGTTCATTGATTGGCAAAAACTGGGTGTTAACTGCTGCTCATTGCACTGATGGGTAAGTTTTCGATTGAAACACTACAATTCTCAGCTTATTTTATAATTAATATACAACACAAACTTTCAGAGTGAGTTCTGTGAAAGTTCAACTTGGTAGCACAAACCGTACAAGTCCAGCCGTTTCATATACAGTGGACCATTATGACATTATTACCCATAGCGAGTGGGGTGGACAAAGTAGAAACGACATAGCGCTTATACGCATACCAACTGTAACCTACACCGCCGCCATACAGCCGGTTGCTCTACCCAAGATGACACCATCGTATTCCACATATGAAGGAGAACGTGTCATCGCTTCTGGTTGGGGCCGTATCTCTGACTCTACAACAGAAACGGCCATTAAGTTGCAATATGCTACCATGACTGTTATATCTAATGCTGTGTGCAAACGCACCTTTGGCATGGTTTCGTCGGGGGAAATTTGTACCGCCACAACTGGTGGTATCTCTCCCTGCAATGGTGACTCCGGTGGTCCATTGGTGTTGGAATCCAGCAAAGTACTAGTTGGTTTGACCTCATTCGGCTCGAAAGCTGGTTGTGCTAAGGGTTACCCTGCCGCCTTCACACGCGTTACCAGCTACTTGGACTGGATTAAACAAAAAACTGGTATTTCTGCTTAAGAATTATATAAATCTGCATGTAATATATATGTAAGTGTTTTTTACCTTAATTTAAAATTTGTGATCATCTAAGCTTAAATATTATTGACAAGTCAAAAAAATAATAACAAAATAAAATGACTGCGAAAATTTAATTATCTGCCGAGGAAATAAACTCAATATTGTAGAAATGTCGTAGTAATATATTCAAGTGAACATTACTCAGAGTTAATAGTCGACTGATTTCTTTTAGTATAATTTTATTCTTCGTGAGATGACCTAACTATTTAGAACACTACTATTTATTTTGGTAGTGGGATCATAGATCTTTCGTTAGGGTTTTAAACTCATTGTTTGAACATATAGCCTGTTTTGGCATTTTTATACTCTCGTAACATGTTGCACAGAGTATTATAGTTTTGTTCACATAACGGTTGTTTGTGTCACCAAGAAATAAAAGAGTTAGATATGGGGTTATATAAATATAAATGATCAGGATGACGAGTGGAGTTGAAATCCGGATGTCTTTCTGTCCGTCTGTCCGTGCAAGCGATAACGTGAGTAAAAATTAAGATATCTTCGTGTCATAACTAAGCCATAAATAAAGTTATGAAAAAATTTGGAACATAGGATCGTATTAGGGAGGGGCACATTTGGATGTAATTTTTTTTGTAAAGTGGGCGTGACCCCGCCCCCAAATAGGTTTTTTGTTTATAACTCGCAAACCAATAAAGCTATATTAACCAAACTTTCTGCAGTCCTTTCTTTTAGCCGTTAGTTTATACAGTCCAAAAATGAAAGAAATCGGATAATAACCACGCCCACCTCCCATACAAAGGTACTAAACGTGCGTTAACTCACTAAAGAAAAACGTCAGAAACACCAAATTTTACATAAGAAATGGCAGAAGGAAGCTGCACTGAGATTTTTTACAAACTGGAAAATGGGCTTGGCGTCGCCCACTTATGGGTCAAAAACCAAATCTCAAGAACTACTCGCCCGATTTCAATGAAATTCGGTACATAACACTTTCTTGTCATGACACGGGTGGAATATGGGCGAAATCGGTTCACAACTACGCCTACTTCCCATATATCTCAATTTTGAAATCTTCTGATTCGTTCACATTATAATACATATATACATTAGGAACCAATGGAGATAGCGGAATAAAACTTTACACAAATATTGTATTTGAGTTGTGACGTCAGTTGAGGAAAATTGTCAAAATCGGACCATGACTTTTCAAGGCCCCTGATATAGAACATGAAGAACTCAGTTCCGTAGGGTAATTTTTCACCGAAAATATAGGTAAATCTCTCAGATATTTTAATGTAATTCATTCCCTCTGAATTTGTTATCTAATCCTTTCCTTACTTGTTTTTTTTTTGTTTAATTTTCTTGCTGGGTCTCTAATGCGTACAGCAGTTATTAGTAAAGTGAAACTTACTCTCTTCTCTCTTGGAATTAACAAAGTCTTCTTACTTTCTCTACGTTTTTATTATTTCATAATGTTTAATAGAAAATTAGTTACAGTTAAAAAATTAAAAATTAATATTTTAAACAATTTTGATATATAATGTGTTTATAATAAACATAAATAACATAAAGATTGTTCAACAATTTCAAAAGTAATCATAGTTTGAAAACACGCAAGTATATTATTACATATACAAGCAAATGCTTCCCAATTTCTTAACGTTGGTATATACATATGTGGCTAAGTATACATATATACATATATATATGAATATATATAGATATATACCGCATATATAAAGTATATATGACAAATATCACAAAAGTTTGCATTCGGTTTTAGATTTTTGTAGAGATTCCATTTATTTACAATAATTAACGGTTTAAACTTAATATTCATAATAATTATCATTACTTAATACTTTATATATATACATAGGCTTTTATATAATGCTATGTAATTTAACAAAATTTAATATATAATATATTAACTAAATAAGTAATAAACTATATTTTGAGGGGGGGTAATTGAAAGGACTGAAATCTATGCTTGAAACACTGTTTTATAGCCAGTGTTAAGGAATGCATAGCGCGAGTTTCGTAAAAGCTTATTACATATACATATGTATATAGATATAGATATAGATATATATATAGTTGATTTTGATCTTCGTTATATACTATTCGAGTAAATTATATATTTATACAGTTTTTGTCTAATATATATTATTTATGATTTGATAAAAGTTCTAGCTTTGTTACACTACTAAGATAATTCAACTTCTCATATTATATATTGATCAGCATGTTCTACTGTAATTGAATAAAAATTGGCTAACAACTTGTAATTTCATATTTACAAATTCATAAATAGTCTAGCAATCCCTAAATCAAATCAATAAATAAGAGCAAGAAGAAGTAAGAGTCTCTCTTAATTCGCAAAGTCGCACTAGTTGTCGCCATTTTCTCCCCTACACATACACCTCCTTCGTGCCCTTCGCCGGTTCGGGTGTACGCTTGGCTAGAGTAGAGGGCGCTGAAGCGCCACTGGCACCGACATTATCGGTCCTACCCTCTACTGACGACGTTGTTGCGCCATCCGTCACACTACTGCCAACCGGTTGTCCTGCCGAGCGTACCGATGCATTCCGCTCTAGTATATAGGAGTCCTGCAGATTTAGATTCAAATTGGCATTGAAACTATTGTTGC
This sequence comes from Zeugodacus cucurbitae, assembly GCF_028554725.1. Classification (NCBI taxonomy): domain Eukaryota; kingdom Metazoa; phylum Arthropoda; class Insecta; order Diptera; family Tephritidae; genus Zeugodacus; species Zeugodacus cucurbitae. The sequence continues at coordinate 68,607,463 of NC_071669.1, forward strand.
GTGAAATATTGCCACCGCCATTCAATGGCTTAATAGTCAGTATGGCATTATTTGTGGTCGCGACCAAGCCACCAACGCCATTGCCGTGGCCTGCCGAACCGACGACGTCCACATTTTCATTGCCGCTAAAGTCGTTGATGGAGCGCATGGATGGCGAGCGTTGTATGGACAATGAGACGGGAATTGTTGTGATGAGATCATTAGCATCGAAACCGCTGGCGGTGGTGGTGATGGTGGGCATTTGCGTAGCACCGATGGGTACGATATTTAGTGTGCCAGTGGGCATTGAATCCGCCGAGCTGGTGGTCATAGTGAAGGGGAAAGACAGTGTCGTGATATTTGTGGTAACGGGTGCTGTTGCTGGGTAAAAGAGAAAGAGAAAATATAAATAAGTATTGTTGAGAGAAAGAGAGTTCATTAATAATATTAATAATTTGTAGAGCTACTCACGTGAGGCAACACCGAAGTTCACATCCTTCAAATTGGCTGGCAGCACAGCTTGAGCCAACGCGGTTGTTGTCGGATGTCCTGGAATCAAAGTGTTATTGGAAGATGAGCTATCCATTTCTTTAATGGGCGATAATAGAAGTGTGCCCAAAACAGGTCCATCCTGATTGTTGGTGGTGCTCGTGTAGGGATACATGGAGGTTTGAGTGCTCAACTGTGGTGCCATAATGACGGTTTTCGTGCCTACGGGTGCATTCAAATTTTGTATTGGTGCTGCAACAAAATGAGTAAGATCAATAAACTTACCATTGAAATCTTTTTCGCCCAACTCTTTGGAAGCGTCAGGCGTGGGTATACGTGGTCGTGTCTTGGGTACATTGACATTGAGACCATTCAGCTTTGAGTCTGTTTAGTGTTGGTTTATGCGTTTGTATGTGTGTGTGTGAGTAAGTTTTATTAGCGGAAAAAAAGTGTAGATTAAATATTAGAAAGTTATTTTGTAAAGGATTCTCGATATAAAATTAAGTAGTCGAAGAAGAAATTTATTTATAGGTTAATTGGAATTATTGTCAGTTGTAAATGTCAATTTATGCTAGACATAAAGACGATTAAGACTTATCGAAAATTAACTAGAAGTTATGAAAATGTAGAAGCTTAGTATGGTATGTGTCTTCGATACACCGAAATGTAGACAACGTTATATTTGAAAAAAAGGATTTTCTAAGCTATTTTTAGTGAATAACTTAATTAACATTTTGAAAAAGGTCTGATACCGGAAACTAAGATTGGAAAAGTATGCCTTAAAAACTTTTTTTTATAATACCAATGTTCTGCCCTCTTAACTTTTAGTGGCACTTAATATCGTTTTTATCATATTTATCATTTACATTTCCCCAACTTACTCTGCTTAATCAACTGTTTCTGTGCGCGTTGCGATTTACGATTCACGAACTTGCCATAAAAGCTCGGCTTCGATTGTATTTGCCCTGTTTGGCTTTGTTGTTGTTGTTGCGCTTGTTGTTGCTGTTGCTGTAAAATATTAACCGGTATGCCGGACTCGGGGCTGGAGTAAACCGAATTGAGACGATTACGATTAAACGCCATGCCATTCGATGAATAAGTCGATTGGCTACGTATCGAACCCATACGCGAGAGTTGGCGTACAAGCCAATTATGATTCTTACGTCGCTCCACCATCGGTGTGTCAACACTCTCCTACAAAAGGAAATCATTATAATCAAATTTAAAAAGAATGATCATTGCATACATAATCGGCATAGACATCGTCGACGAGTCCACGCTTGCCACCACCCGGTACTATATTGGCGTACATGGCATCCTCTTTCTTAATTTTATAGTTTTCCGCCGAACCTTTGGGCTCTTCACGCCGATAGTGCTCAGAGGCAACGGTATATGGCAACTCCTTGGGCACCACGCACTCCCAATACTGATCGCGTAACAATTCGGGATGCTCCTCGTGCATCTCATCGACGATCAAGTAGGCGGCCTGGAATCAATAAAGGTTAATATAGAGATTATTTGCTTATTTTACAGTTTCGCAAGAAGCGTTTCATAAAAGATTGCAGTATGCAGTTATCTTTATTAAATGTTGATATTATTGCTGGCAGGTTTTTTCCTATTATATCATCAATATAGAAATAAATCTAAATTTTGGGAAATTTCTATTTACCGGAACATTTGTAAATATTATGTTTATTTATGAAAACACGTCATATTTGTTTGAAGTGGTTATTTCTTTTCGGAGAACTTATTGTTTACTATTTATATCATTCGATTTGTTATGATTGATGGCTAAAGCGTAAGTCATAATTTTGGAAACACCGGTGCTAGACTCTGATAAGATTTGATTAGCCTTAATAGAAAGTGATATGTTCAAGAATAGTGATAAGAGTGAAAGAACTTAGTATATGTGCTTAAATTGGTTTGGCCCACTTAATAAATGCTTATCTATTCATTAACACTAAGGTAGTGGATAAATGTAAAAATAATATAAAAACAACTATTTTTTTTTAAACAATAATATTTTTATAAGAGTTCACTAATGTCAATCAAATAGAAATAAGTATGTATGTAAAGGTTTATAAAAAAAAAATATTACATAATATATTTGTAAAAAATTATTATTAAATCTATATATTTTTCTTCGTCACCTCTTATCTAATGTATCAAGTACTCGAGCGATTTTAGCCATATGGGCAGATAAAATTTTACATATTGAGGACTTGTTCGTTATCTTTTACGACTCTTCAGCCAGGCTGAAATAAATTTTTTGAAGAATAAATTATTGAAGTAAATTAGATATACATATGTAAATACATATACACAAATAATCAAGTTAATGTTAGACAATTTTGACATGCATAAGTCCTAATGAAATAAAAAAAAATATTTTGATTTGATAACTGAAATATATGTATGAATACCTTTAATTTGTAGATTTTTTAGTGAAGTTTGACACACAAAAAATAATGAAATTTAAATCATTAATGTTAGGTACAAAAAAATCAGACGTAGATACATAGCATTAATAGTCAAAAAGACAACGTAAAAAGCCTTATCGGTAATTTACTAATTTTTTCTATGGTTTGCCTTAAAATAAGTGAGTTTGAGATAGTGGCAAAAATATTCGATTACTACTCTCTACAAATTTTAAATTACGCGTTGCCTACTTTCGGGCGTACTCACAGGAAATTGTCGTGAAAGGAAAAGTTAATAATTCAACTTAGAGATTTTATATACATATGTACTCCAATATGTTTGCGAGACATTTCTTTTATTGGCTTTCAAGTTTAAACCACTTCTCTTTGCTTTAGCTAGCGCCCACTGTACTTTCATGTGAACACCTTGCCGTAAAAAGTGGCAAACACTTTCGAGCCAAAAACGTGCACACACTAATAAGGGCAACAAGTATAGAAACAAAACGCAAGCGGAAAATTAGACAAAAACAAAAAAACAGCAAATGCAAATGAAATTTAAAGCAAAAGTGAAAATAAGCACTCAATTAAAGTATTTCGTATAAGGTTTTATTTCGCTTTTGGCGCTACATAATTTATGCAAGGCGAGTAAGTGCACACACACACACACATAGCAAATGTGTTGAATACTGGTGGGCACAATGCATATTGATGTGAAGTTAACAACTTCAATTCCGCAGCGCGTGCATATTAACCCATATGCTGTGCTTTTACCCCACTTATTATGTAACAACACTCGTTCAGCACTCAAAATTGCTGACAAGCAAGAGTGAGAGTGTGCCACTCAGTGCCTAGGCGGCGAACCACCAACGCGAGCAAAGCATGCGCGTTTCAGTTGTGGGCGACTGACGAAATTGGGCAATAATCAAATTAGACGATATTGGAAAATAAATAATGTACGCGTCGCTCAACTTCAAAAATCGTGACACTTATGACACATAATTGAACAGAAATCTTCATGTAGTTGAGTTTTGTGCAGAAAGTAACGCTTTTTGTCCCACTGTGCTGTGATAAATATGTTTCTGTTTAACATCTGTTCTTCATATCGACTAAGTATATGAATATCAGTAGATTCATGTATATAATATTTCTTCACGTACAATTTTTGTATTTCATGTAATTCATTATTTCTTGTCAGTTCAGTCGATTTATTTTATTGTAATTTTTAGCTTTAGTTGCAAAATGTCACGTCTCATTGGAAAAATCGAGATTTAAATCGGTGTTCTACTTTTTGCACCTGAATTAGGTTATGACATTTTAAGACGACAAAAATTTGAGCTCTCATTTTTTCAGTTATTTATGATTAAAAGAAATATTGGAGTTAGTTTTCATGTTAAATGGATATTATCAATCGACAATAGTCAACAGTTGTGAGTCTGTCGGTCCTCAAACCAGAGCGCACGAAGGTACTGTCAAACAGATCTCAAGTCATTGTATAACCGAAGCTGCACGCTGTTACAACTTGGAACAGCGATAGAAGTACCGAAATACTCTAGAACATAAGTTAATAACACAGACGATGAATTTACAAACTCGGGACTGATATTTCTTGATGTTTCCAATAGGAATGTAACCTACAACTTTACTTTTCGAAGATCATCAAATAATCCCAAAAAAGCCAAACTAAGCTAATTCGAAGAATAAAAGCTTGGAACTATAGTGGTACTAAAAACCTCCACTATATGTTCTAGAAATAGGTACTGAAAATCGTTCCACAAATGTTTACGATTACTGAGTCTTATTGAGCAGAAAAGAAGGTTACGTTGAAGATATTATCATTGTGTTAGTGCTAAGAGATAAGATAAGGATAAATTATATTGGGCAATGTGTTCAAAAATTTTTAATTTTAGAGCGCTAAGCGGAAGAAAGGATCAAAAGGAAACAACGTAGTGTCACCATTGTAACCCTAATTAATGGAAAATTGTTAAAAAGGATAAGGCAAAAGACGAAGTCAGTTATAATTTAAAGCGCTAAATCGATTACAGCACATCAGCTGACCGTTTAAAAGTCATTAAAACCCGATTATGTAATACTGTTTACAACAATAGCTAGTCAAATCAAGATTAAATATATCTATGTTTATGTTTATATATAGAGACTGATATATAGATATAAAATGTTTATGTAATGCGAAAGCAGATATCAGAATTAATATTTTAATTTTTCGCTTTTTATTCTACATGGCAAACCAGTTTGGGTTGACCGGCCGCAAGCTCCAAGCCCACGAATGAGCAGCAGGCATTGGCGGCGATTGTACCTAAGATGTTGAGCGCACTTCTGCTGCGTGTCTTTGGTTCTGCAGTATTTCTTTGTCTCTTTACCGAGTGCTCGTATGCGTAGAAAGGTACATGAGCTTGTATGTTCATATATCCACACAAATTTGCTGTTATCGCTGATATTGATGTGCGCATGCGCTTTTGTCGTCATATGAATTTTCGCAAATCTCTTCTCTTTGCAAACTTATATAAGTACTAAATTGTACTTTGGACATATGTACTTTTATATCGTACAAACAGCTTCATACATACGCACACACACACTCGTGCATAAATAATTTCTCTTACAATGGCGTGGTTCAAAAACCAGTTCATTGGGGAACGTGCCGAACGCTTTTGTGTGCTCCATGGGACAAGAGTTGATGTAATATATGTATGTACAAATATTCAATTGTTGTTGTTATTGTAATTTTTTGCACGTGCGCACTACTACTTTTTAAGAAAATGGTAATAAATAAGAGTTATATTGTGTATTTGTATTTTGTATTCACGCATTATTTTCTGTGCGCCAGCGAAGGCCGAAGAAAAATAGCTTTGATAAAAATAGATGGCGTACGAGTATTATTACTGTGCTTTTTATACCACGATACCTCAGTTGATTGTTATGTGAATAAGTGCGTATGTTTATTTGAAGATTGACATAAGTCGAAAATTCAACATTTTTATTTTAGTCCATAACTCAACTCTTATATGAAACTGGTAATGAAAAATGACTAACTAACTAACCAGTTAAGCCTGCGTTATGGGTTAGTTTATAACTAGTTTATTGCCCTGCAGGGTTAATGCTGAAAAAAAATACTTCTAACCTCATAATTATATAACCGAAAACATGTTTTTCGAACAAAAACATCCGATTATTCATATTTGATAATTGGAGCCGGGTTTTTTCAACATCTCACATCTACATTTGAGCAATTTAATGCCTCTTTTGTGTGCATAGGAGAAATAGATGGCGTTTACTTGAATCTCCTTGAACCCCAATGATGAAATTTTTTCTATGTTTATGTTATTTATTTTGTATAGCTGAGAATTCTACGAATTAATAACTTAGTGGTAATAATTAATTTGCCAGTTTGACAAGGTTAAATGTTGTTCGTTTGACAAACTTAAAAATGGTTGTCAAATATACCAAATATATATATACCAAGCATACGAATATGGGAAAATAACACAGCTTAATACTTAGGCACGTAAAAGTTGTAAAGGAAAAATAATCATAATATACGTAATTAAGTGAATTGGATTAGGATTTCCTATACAACTAAATACAGACTTATATATAATCATATTCGTACGAAGAGTATGGTCCTCAATTTACATAAAATTAGGCATTTTACTTCTCACTCACCTTTATGTGTCGATCGATGAGCCAATTCAATTCAATATCATCATCATCTTCACCAAACGGATTTATTAAGACCTCAGCTACTTTTAGCCAGCCAACGTAAAATACAAACTGTAAATATAAGAACGACATAATTTATATTACATTCATTAAAATAGAGAAAATAGTAAAAAACTGAAGAACCTTGCACTGACATCAACAACTTTAGTTGTTGGCAGAGCATTACTATATAGTCTAAAGATTCCCAGGAGGATGCATGTGTTAGGGATAATACGTCATATTCGAAAATACAATAATATCCAATATATCATCGATATAATATATACAAATACTTGACACTAAGAGATTCTAGACTCAAAGGAAGAGAGAAGTTTTAGAGATGGAAAATCGAAAGAGTACAAGAGTAAAGCTCTCAAACAGATATATTATTGAAAACTACAAATTAAAATGCTTTGTAAAGGTGGACTACTTTCACAGATCAACGATTTTTCGTCGATTTCGAATCCCTCCGAAGCTTTACGCATTTAATGGATTAATAAAATTATGAAACAAATTACAGAGCAGAGTTTTTAAACAGGAGCTAATTGATAATTTACGAACCATATACGTTCTTTGCCTGCGATTTTCTGAATTTTTGATAAAAAAAAGCTACGGTAGATTTCGCTGCTAAAAAATAATATTACTCAGCTGATAAAACTTACCAACTTCTTATGAAAAGCAAAAATAGCTGATCCGTTATCGAGTAGCCGGCAGTATTAAAGGCAAAAAAGGGTTTCTCAATAAAAATTTTAATTGATCAATTAATTGGGCTGTCTGAAAACGCTATTACATTCTATATAAATTGTAATGAAAGCTTTTAGGATCAGTCTGATAGTATTGTAATGAAAGCTCTTTGAACCAGTTTTAGAGTTTAAAGTCTCCGCAGATGAATTTAAAAGCATTAAAATGATTATTTGGTGATCTTGTTTTCCAAGTCGCTTAGGAAACTATTTTTCATATTTTGTTTGCTGAACATATAAAAGAAAGATTTATTAGTACAAAATTTTAATTTGTCTCAGTGTTTACAAACAACAATTTCATATCGGTAAAAATTAAAAAATTACAAAAACAATATCGAGTATGTTTAACAAGTAAACATTTATGAACCACCTACAACTATTACATTGTATTGAGTGAGTTGCATGAGAAGTACATGTAGGTGGATTTGTAGGTAAGCAGTCGATTGTCAACATTATGCCAAATATTTATTGAATATTTGATGAGTGAAAACATGCGCCACTAACAAACACTTGTCATTCCCCCATTTAGCTACCCTACATATTTACAAGTACAGGTGTATATATTTACTATATAAGCATGTAATAATTGTACGTGTACATGCATTTTTATTTAATTTCATTACAAATGTTTTAATGTAACACATACATACAAATTGTTTTGTTTCATTTCACTGCCAATCGAAATTAGTAAAGGAAATACTCGAAAATCACACATATAAGGGCATAATCACTTAGCTGTGCGCTTCTGTTAACCGCGTGCCAACATTTCCCCCGTTTTTCTGTTGCTAATTGAGTGGGCTATTTTCGTGCCTAGGTTTTAATGTTTTTTTTTTTCATTATTACAATTTCACTTGTAATTGTTTCGATTGTTGTTAATGCCGCAGCTTGATCTCAGCCTCAATCGATATTAGCTGTCTCGGTTTTTGTGGTTAAACGTTTGATATAAATTTACAAATATTTACTATATTTAGTGACGAGGTAGAAATTAAAATTCAAATCGGAATTGGAATTATGTTTTCATATTCAATTCATATAACGACATCGTCGTTAGAAAATAAATTCGTTTTTGTTGACTATAATAATTTAGTTGGAAAAGCACATAAAAGAAAATGTCTTGATAAGAGCTGATAAGACCTTAACCATTGTTTCCATTTAAATGGAAATAGTTGTAGTAAAAATCGAAACCGAAATCGAAACTTTATGTTCATTCAATCATAGCTTACAGTTTTGACATTCATCATCATCATTTGGCTCTACAGCTCCGACATACGTAATATTTTCGTATATAATTATTTATACAGACGTTTAATATTATATAAACCCGTACGAATGCAACCGAAGTGTAGCTTTGAAAGTTTCAATTTCATTAACGACGCCATTTAACAGCTGACGTATGACGAATTGTAAAAATTTTAAAAACAAATAGGTTATGCACCAAATGCCTACAAAACGAAAACTTAATAACGACGACTTTAGCTGGTCATGAGGCACTTAGAAACAATACAATGCAAATGCGTCAAACAAATTGACGTATTTACGGTAATAAGCTGGGATTTGTGTCTGAGCTTGGTTTGGAAATAAAGAAGATTTGGAAACGGTCAAAGAAAATGCCAACTCTATCATCTAATATTTATTCCTGAAGCTTTCGAATTTCTACCGAAACTCGGCCCTATCAACTTTAAATAATTTTTCTCACTCACCTGCAATACTGTGAAGAACGGAAAGTACAAGTCTGGATCTTTGGCATCGGTCATGTTCGGCAGCATTTGTCGCCCGACCAGCGCAGCTATGAAATACGTGTACAGCACCAGTGTCACAACCTGTAAATCGACAACAATAAAAAAGGCAATTACTTAATTAAACGGTAGCTGTTTGTGATCGTATTGCTTAATTGCTGCCAATTAACTCGAAACCCACCTGCGTATACACCAGCGGCACGCACACCGTATCGTATCCGATCAGACCACCCAACCGCCGTCGTATATCGGACAGCTCCATCAATATGGTTTGCACAATGTGATCGGACGCTATCAGACCCTCCTTGCGTGCGCGATTTATAATATTCGTGGCCCACACCAATGGCATCCAGTATTTGGACATGGGACTTTTGGCATTAAGTGCATCGAAGATTTTACACTCAGACTCGTGCATGAGACCAGCATCCACGAGGTGTTGTGTGGTGGGAAAGCGACGCTTCACACGCAGCGATATGCGTTGCAGTGTGATCACATACGCAAGCACCATGTAGCGCATGATGTTACGACGCATGAGGCGACCCGTTTCATTCTTCTGTCAACATTTCAAAATGTAATATTCGAAAGTTATTTCATATATATGTATGGAATACTTACATTGGCTCCACCAGTGCCGTTTGGTATGGCGGCGCTGATAAAAAGCGCCAAAGTGTCGGGCCATGGCAATAATCTATATTGCTCCCACCAACGTTGCACAACCTTATTTACATAGAAACCCAGCACAAATGACATGGGTATACTTTCGCCCTGTTGGCCGAAATATATGCGAACTTTGGTAAAAATTCTGCAAAAGAAAGAGCGAGTAATTGAGAATTCTATTAGAGAAGCTAATTTAGTTTAGTTTATTTTATTTAGACAGGTTTAAGTAAAATACAGAATCAGCAGAATAAATCTTAGATCTTAGTAATGTCTTGAGTGCAGCCCAAGTTAGCCATCCGTCATACCTTTTCAACAGTCAACTAAGAAATCACTTTACTATCACTTGCCTTGCAGCTAAAAAAACTGATATTACTTCTAAATAAAGAGGTGTATTTCATAATTCAAATAATCTCTGTCCGTATCATAGATTTTGAATCTTTGAGTTTCTAGAATGTTAAGTGGAATACTTCAGGGTGTGTTAACTTCACAGAAGATATATCTGCTGGACTAGGCTTCTATTTTTATGAAAGTTGATTGTATTATACTGATCCAAGGGCATTCTACCGATTGGGAAAGTGGAAGGAATTGTCTCGCAAAAAGAAAAAGTTCGATTTTTATTAGGCATTCCTCGAAACAGTCAGATCGAAAATAATAACTAAGAAAGCATGTTAATCTACTCTCTAGCTTAAGTGAACATAAATTTCATAATTCTAAAACTGGAACTCGACAAAAACAGGTATTTAAAATATTTCCAAAACTCTGGACTAAATATATCGGAAAAATTATTACATATTTTGCAAGATGAACAGGTGATAAGGAAATGAAAATGTAACTTATATAAATATACACATTTAGAGTAATCAACAATTCCTTCCGCAAGCATTAACCACGTTTTATAAATAAGACTTTTTAGAAAAATGAAATCACAGTATAAAAGTATACATCGGAGAATAAATTACACGAAGTCTTGTTTCACAAGTATACGCGTATAACAAAATTTTCATTTTTTCAAATGCCAAACAATTTTTAGAATTTACATAAATCCACATATGTACAGTATTACAAATACTTATATACAGTTAACAATTTGATATATAATTAATATTCACTTACATTTGTTGTTGTTCATTTAATACGAATCTATAGACTAAATTAATTGTATAATAAAGACATAAGTACGCGATTAATTCACGCCACACCAATTTGTAAACGCTGCCACGCCATCTAAAAATGAAAGAGAAGAGCAAATATGTTTGATTAGAACTGAGCGCTAAACTGCGTGAGTAGATAATTCCTTAATTTAAATTCAGTTACAAAAATTAACAAAAAACGATTAAACAAACGTGAATATGAAACAGGTTTCAAATGAAAAAAGCCAAAAGGCAAAAATTATTTTTAGGATTAAAGCAAACTGAGGAAAACAAACTGAGGGAGGTGCTCAGCACGCTCAAGCTGCCGCGAAGTGCAAGCGCCATGTTATTATTATCAGTAATGTTATTAGATGTGTGTAACTTTTTACTTATTTTTTATAAAAACAAAAACAAATTTTCCTTAATTTTTTCACACTGCATAATTGCTGTTTACATCGCTCATCGCAGTGACTGACATGCACTTGACTTTGTCCGTCAGTCGTTTGTTGTTTTCAAACAGGTTCAACGCGCCATTTATGCGTCGGAAAATTATAATGCAAATATGTACCATAATTACTGTCGTAAATTATATGCAATGCCATAAACATACATAAATAAACTGATTCTCAGCGTTGCTTTTACGCAATTATTTTGACAAGTTAACAAGTAGGCTTATACGGAAAGACATACATAATGAGGATTGGGAGTAATAAAAATGTAGAAGATTCTAGGAGAAGAATCAATACAAATGTTTCTGATCATTGCATTAAATCTTGTGCAACTTGTAGAATTACTCACACAAACTGAAATTGCAAATATTATTATACCGAACAAAACATCTATTAACTCCTTTCCGCTTGAGTTCATATGAATTAATAATACATAAGTAAACAATTCTAGTTAACACATAAAAGTGCTTGCATTCAGATAGATAAACAATAAAAGTAAATAGCGGTACTTGTAAAAATTTTTACTTTAAGACTAGCTATGATAAATTCTGTGATCACACCAATTGCAATTAAATAAATGGCTGGGTTGAGTTAAGATATTGATTGATAATGAACCGAAAAAAATCTAATTATATAACTAATAGTATTCGAAAAATATGTGCCTCTAAGCAAAAATCATCAAAAAAATCTGTATATATAGTCCAAGTTTTAAAATGGTATATAATCTTAAGGGGATATACCAGAGTAACCCTTGAAAAACTAGGCGATTTTTTTAAAAGAAAGTACTCGATAGAATTTTTTGAAGTTTTTGGACATAATATAGGTACATTTTAAGCTATATTTAAAGACTTTTTTTACTAAAATATTTAAAAACAAGTAAGGACGGGCTAAGTTCGGGTGTCACCGAACATTTTATACTCTCGCAATTTATTTATTTAATTCTATTAGTATAACAACCAATTTGACCCACATATTCGGCTATGTAGGGTATAAAGTCCAATGAGAGTTGGAAACGATAATATTAGTTATATGGGAGATAGGGAAGTTATGACCCGAATCCACTCATTTTTGGCACGGAGACATATTATTAGAAGAAAAATATTCTCTCTGAATTTCTTCAAAATATCGAGAGACTTACCTATATTTTCGGTAAAAAAAATTGTTAGAAGCGCTGAGGTCCTAATATTCGATATATAAGGTAGGGTCTTGAAAACTTATGGACCAATTTCGACGATTTTTAGAATTGCGATGCCACTCTTTAAATGCAGTATTTTTGTAAAGTATTATATATTGTATATGGGAAGTAGGCGTGGTTGTGAACCAATTTGGACTATTTTCACAACACATCATTGGGAAGCTAGGAAAATATTATGAACCGAATTTCATTGAAATTGGTCGAGTAGTTTCGGAAATATGCTTTTTGACCTATAAGTGGGCGGAACCACGCCCATTTAAAATTTTGTATACCATTTTGAGTGCAGCACTTCTGTACCATCTTTATAATGAAATTTTACGTTTCTGATGGTTTTCCTTAGGGCGTGGTTAGAATCCGATTTCTTCCTTTTTTGGACTGCGTAAGATAGTACCTAAAAGAAACGACTCTAGAAAGTTTCCTTGATCTAGCTTTAGTGGTTTACGAGATATGTACAAAACGAAAGCAACCTTGCTATGTGATATCTTAATATTTACTCAAGTTACAGCCGTTATGTGAACAAAACTATTATACTTTCTTATCAACTTTGTTGCGAGAGTATAAAAATTGAAAAAGGCTATTAAAGATTTAGTTATTTCCTAAACCAAAAATCATTGAGAAACTCAGAAACTAAATCAATCAAGGGTCGTGGGTTCAAAACCTGACTAATTAAAAGCCGCACGTATGCAAGCTGCACATTTTTCCGTTGGTCTCCTTAAGGCAACCAGCTAAAGATACTTTGAGACATATGTATGTATGTAAGTACCAAGCTAACAATTTTTGAAAACAAAAAACTCAAAAAGTTGTTTATTAAACAATAAAACAACAGAAACAATTAATAATAAACTGCTAAGTACATAAACACTAGTATTTATTTACATACATGTATGAACTCATTTGCCTCTATGTACTATAATTCACAACTTTGACACACTAACATACCTTATACATATGAACATATATATAATAACTATTTATCGTTAGCGATTTTGCCATTTTCAGCTTGACTGCCATTTTGGCTACACGACACGTGCTTTATCGCCAAATAAGAAATAGTGTAGTCGCAAAGCTCGTATAATAATTGTTTTCAATTTTAATTCAGGGATTATACGAGTACTTGTGGCGGTCAATAAATTGATTGATTTCGTTGTTTTTTCTCAGTATTTACATATTTGAAAGCTTTTGCTAGTTTCATAAAATATTTATTAACTAACCTATTTTTTTGGCGATTTGTCATTCAAAATGTTCGCCAACAACTCAGTGTCCTCGCAAGCGATTTTTGCACTTCCCATACTTTATGTGCTCACATGATTGATTGATTGATTATTCAGAATATGTTCGAAGGGCAAAAATTGGAGTATATGCAAATAACGGTATGTTTTCGAAATATTGAAGTAATTGAGGGACATCTTTTAAACTCTAATTATATTCATTCTCTATAAACTGATGTGATTTGTATATGAAAAGAAGAATCATTTTAGAAGGATATTCGGTCGGGTTAATAAATTATGATATGGCCAAGTTAAAGTTGGTTTTATTTTAATGGGAATCTTTCTCTCCTTTTCTCTCTATCACTTAGATCACTTGATATATCGCTCTTGCTGAATGATACATACAATTGAATTTAAACAGTTTAACAAACCAAGGAACACGGTTTGACAAAGGAGATCAGAAGAGTTTCTGAATATGAGGTAATCGGTGCTATACACCCGACTGGCGGTGTTTGACATACTCGTGCATTGTTTCAACTCTCTCAATTAACAGTTCCAATCACATATTATGAGCTGTGTCGAATAAAAGTGCTTTCAAGTGGAACTCATACAAATAAATAATTATATTCTAATTAAGGATATATTATATATAATTCTTACAAGTGAAATAATTATACATATTCTGCTTATTCATTCGCTGAAAATGAGTCAATTAATGAATAAAATACCTGTACAAAGACCAGATAAAGATATATGCATAATTTTACTATATTAAAAAATCAGTTTTGAATTGTCTCTGTTTTCTATGGAACTCAATTTCGATTTCATAATCTGATTATTTTTGTGGCTAGCTAATTTATTTGTTATGATACAATATTGAAGTTCTAAGAAAGCTCCAACAAAGCCATAAGCAGCTTAAATGAAAAGAATATACGAATATAATAACAAATTCATTTGATTGACAGAAAGAAGTTTGCATGCGAAATTTATACTCGGGGGGTCTTGTATATAAATGAAATATAATATTAATACATATACTTAAATATACATACATATACAACATGTGTTTTGGTATATGTATCTATAGATTTATATATGTATATATCTCATATTGAAACCATTGCAGTTTTGTTTTTGTTTTAATAATAATAGTGATTGATTATCTAGCAAAATTGTGGGAAAATACATTTTCCATTCACATCAATATCAATTAGTCAATGTAACTACATTGTTGTCTATCTTTGTAGTTTTATAAGTAAGCAATTAAAATTATTTTGTGTCTATTTAACAGTAATATAAATAAACTGCCATATTGCACAATATAGTATTATCAATAAAATATTACTTGAGTAACTTACGTTTTAACACGTTCGATAAATATTTATTTTTTTTTACAAAATCGACATAAATAAATACTTTCTTTTCATTATTCTTACGAAAAGAAAGAAGAGTAATAATTGTCTAAAGTATCAAATATTGTGCAATAAAAAAAATAATAATCAGTATGTCATGTAAAGTAAAGTTGTCTGAGCTTATTGGCGCGCCATATTGAGTGATGATCTTGTGTAGATTATATTTAATGTGACGGAAGAATTTATTTCATAATTCAGTATTGCCAACGCAGATTTCCCTGCTGTCAGTCCGAAATCCCATTTCAATAGCAGTAATGTAGGCTTCGAACTCATGACTAATACGTTGATAGTCACACACCAAGTCACTCGCCCACTATCAACACAATTCATTCATACGTTCACATGCCACTTTTGTTTACAACATGATTCTTTCCTCAAGTTCCAGGGAAATGAGAGCTTAAATAAATAACTTTATATATCAACTATATACTCACATGACATACAAAAATTTACCGTGATTATGTACATAACCATAATGTTTGTACACAATTGCTTTTGTGAAATGATAACAAAGCCCAAAAGAAATCACCCAGTTTCATTTGTGATGAGTCATAGTTATGAAGTAATATATTTAAAACTCCGAGGTTGCCGGGGCCGACCACGATTTTTCAATTTTTTTTGGTACATCAACATTTCGACCTAATAATATTGGCCTAATAGAGGTGATAGCACGAGGAGATAGAAATACTTCCCTACGGAATCCTCCGAAGCCTCTGTACTAAGCTTTCTATCAGAGTACTGTATAAAATATACATGTTTGAGATTTATTTCAAGTAGGACTCCTCCATCTCAAAAGTGCACGAAATAGGTCCGTAATCACCAATATTCAGATCTCTGACTTCTTGGCTTTCTTTATACCCAAATCTGTTCAAAGGATCTCATAAGCCCAAACCCTTCTTATATCTTATATCTTATAGATATTACTGATTTTCCCATGCATTTTTTGGATATTAAGCGGGATAAATAGTAGCAAAAATAAAATATAAAGTTGTTTATACTCACTTCCATAGAATGCGCCAGAAGCAGCCAAAGCTACTGCCATTCGGCACCTCACCAGCATATGACACAGTCATATTTTACCTTAGTAGTATTAAGAGGAAGACCCCAGATGGTTACAGCAGTCGGCTGCAATGTCAGGAACAAATGTAAGCGATAACAGATTAAGCAGTCACTTGGCACTGCAAGCGATCAGCGCGCCGATAAACTGTTGAATGCAGAGCGCAAGCTCAAACCCGCTGCAATAATAATGTCAACAATCACAGTGATCGCTCAATAACAATAAAGCGCGTATTTGTTGTTGTTTATTTTCATAGCTGTAAATGCGTCGCTAATAGCTCGCTTATAACAGGCAAATGCGCATGGTAAGCAATCGTCACAAGCACCGACACCGTCACCACCAGCGCCACCGTCACCATCAATGCCGCACACAGGTGAATTGCACCCTTCACGTGACGCCCGCAGCTCACTTGTTGCTTGAAACCACTACATGCAAACACTTAACTTGTACACAGCAGTGCATTGCGGTTTCGGTATTGAAAAACGAATTTTCTACTAGTGTCGCGTTCGCTCGCTTGCGCGGTGTACTCTGCGGCCGATGGCTTACTGACGCCTCATTATCGAAATTCCGACACGTCTGCGTTGCGAGTCTTTCGGTTTCGCTTGTTGTTTGTTGTGTTTTATTCACTTCAATTTCTACAGTTTCACGTTGGCATTAATGTGCATCATACATGTGTACTATGTACGTAATATGCTGTGTGTATGTGTGTTGCAGGTGTAATGTGGTCAGTAAGTATGTATGTTTTGATTTTAGTGGCACTTTGTTTGATTTTTTGATATATTTGTTCTGACGTTTTTCGTATATATTTTCTGTTGTTTTTGTAAAATTTCCAATATACTAACGTTATATATGATTTGCGCTGATTTTTGACATTGACGACTTATTTTTTCGCAAAAAAAAAATTTGGAAAATGAATTATGTTATTTTGGCGACTTATTTTTATGTGTGTATCAATATTTTTTTATTATACTAATTTTCAAAATTTTCAATTATTTTTTTTTTTCTAATTGATTATTTTTTTTTAATTTTTCAGTTAAAAAATTTGTTTGATTTGGCGGATTTTTTTCACAAAACTGTTGTACATATACGGTTGTTTTGGTTTAGTTTTATATATTATTATTTTCATTTTTTTTTTTGCACACTTTTTTTTAATTTTTTCATTAAAATTCCTTTCTTAATAAAAACATATATTTTTTGATTTAATTTTAATAATTCAGTTATAATTTAACTATCATTAAACACACTAGAAGCGAACACAATCACTATTAATTTTCTGTATATATTAACCACATTTATTTAGCATTCCTCGTTTGATTAAGAAATTCCTGAAATGAGAGAAAAAATATCTGTTAGTACATTTGTATATATATTTAAATAAAAATAAAAAAAAATTAAAAATATTTAAGTCTAAGTATACCTTACATTCATTCAAACAAATATGAACCGAAACGTGTTTCTTATTATTTACACAAAAATATTGAGAGCTTATTAGCTTAATATTATTATACTTAGCAACTGATATATGAATATACTTCGACTTGTTATTTGCTCTTTATGGCAAATATTGTAAATATTTAAAACACAATAAATTTTACTAGGAATTCCAAACTTCAATAATAAATTTAAACAAGTTAAGACTTAAGTAGCGCTACAAATACATGCTCGTTTGTATGGATGTGTTAAGTGTGTGACAAACTATTTCCACGTAATATCCAAAGTAATTATGAACTCATAATTATTTTCATATTTCTTATTAGTTGAATAAAAACAGCAACAAAACCTATGTAAAGCTTTCGCATCTATTAGTTTACATGTGAATATGCTCCGAAATTGAACTATGAGAATTCACTTTTAGAGGAAATCTTATATTTATCAAGCGAACTTTCGACCCAACTTAGTGTATTGGCACTCTTTACAAGTTCAAAAGAACAAATATAGTATGAGATCGAGTCCCAAACACACATATTTGTCATACAACTCACTTTATCTTTCATCATTTTATTACATTTGAAGCAAATGAAGAGGAGGAAATAGCTAAGAGGAGCAAATTCTTCTCTAAAAAATGGTAGTAACAGTCTACATTTTATATTCAAACTACCGAGCGACTTTATACTATATATATGCTTCAAAATAAGGATCTTATCACAAGATGATCTGGTGCCAAAAAAGTATTCAATCGGTCTCTTATTTAACGTGAATGTATCGTCTATAATGATCAGATATTTTAATATATTATAACATAAAATAATATAAAATATAAATGGGACTTAAACACTCCGAAAATCAGTTCTTTATAGATCCCAGCTGTTGAATTTATCCATTTATATAGTTCAATATTTAATTATTTATTATTTATAATTGTGATTTGGTCTAAAACGATCCTAAACGTTTATGGAAGAGCTTCTGCATTCCCCTATAATATATGATATGAAAAGGTTTCGCCCCTCTGTCTATTTTTTAGTTGTATCAATGAGAATTTGAGGCTTCAGAAACTGTCCACATATGTCTCTAGCTTTCATATACTATGTACCAGAAATATTTGTTTTCTGTTCTTTATTTCTGTTTTTCATATCAGTTTTCTGTTCTGTTATTGGGTTTCTGTTATGATTAGATTATTAGGTATATAGTATGTATAAGTATTTTAACTATAAATAACTGTTTATTGCTAGAATCTATTTTTGTTTTAATGACGCTAGTAAAAATTGCAGTGAAACTATTCACTAAAGTAATAGTTTTTAGTGTGAGCCAACTGACTACACCTTAGTTCAAGCAAACAAAAAAAATAAAATAAAAAAATAGAAACAAAACGGCAATAATTTTACTGCTTTCCGCAACTTGCTAACAAAAATCGATTCATATTACATAAGCAAATGTATTTTTTTAATTAATTACCTGGACTTTACGAGAAAATCATAAGCACAGAAAATAAATTCTAATAACTATATTTATTTTCGTAAATGAACTCAAAGCGCCAGCTTTGCGCCTTTACATTTAAGCGCTAGATAGTTGTGCTACTAAGCAGTAAAGTACCCGAGATTCATTTGTGTACTTAAGAAAAAATTAAGTCGTAATAATTTCAAAAACAAATTGAGGCTTCGAGTTGAAATCTGTTAACATATTCATATATCAATCACATATAATTTTTTGTTCTAACGCAGACGCCATTCATATTTGCTGTAATATCGTGAGTAAACACGTTGAGTCTGTACTAAAGTTCGTAAGCTTGTTGCGCGTTAAATCTCCGTGTCACTTCACGATTTCGTATTTAAATTTCAATTAGTCGCTTGACAATTGTATTTTGTTTAATTTGAGTACTAATAATCGAGTTATATATGTATGGCAACATTTATTATATTAAAATAAAATTCCGAATCGTTAGTAGTGAAGTTGAGATGATGCTGACAAAAGTGAAATATTGTTCGTGAGTTTCCGTTCAGCAAAAATAATGAAGTCAGGAGTTGTATGTCTAATGCATTTTGCTGATGCTGATGTTATGATGACATATTTGACATATAACGGTTGTTTGTCAAATCAGCTGAACTCAGTATGTGTGTAGCAGAAACACATATATTTATATAAGCTCACTTCAATAATATGTTTTAAAAATATCTGGGGTGTTATTTATAAATAAAACAGTTATTTTAGTTAGAGATCGTTTAACGTAACGGTATTATTAAGGTTGTATTAATTTTTTTTTTTTTTCAATATACTTGGTATGTAAAGACTGAGAAATTCATATTGATATGAATGAATATGGGAATAGACAACAATGAGCAACTTTTTCACTAAAAAACTCCTCGGGGTATATAGTCAATGAAATGTCAGAACACCTAAATATTAAAAAGAAAAAAAAAAAACATTTGCATTCAGCAGATGATTCTAGTAAGTACTGTGGGTATTCTTTTCTATAATTATAGAGCCTACGAATATACTTAGCTGTTTGTGTTCTGCTAGATAAAAGCTAATTTCTGTCGACTAGTGTAATTGAATCCGCACATTATGCACACTTCAATGTCTCAAAGCGACTAGTTTTCACGCCGTTGCATTTAACTACCTATAAGTGGCAGCCAGAGGCAAAGACTATCATCATCTCACCGTAGATGTTAGAAATTGTTTTAAATTTAAATAAATAAAATTGTTTGTATGCAAGCTGAGGCAGCTCGCGCTGGCGTTAATTACATGACAGCCGATAAAAATCTTTTTGTTTTATTACCCAGCATACAGTCACATATATTTATATACTTAGTGCATGAGCACAGCTTTAAGTTTTATATGCTTATGTATAATAGATTTCAATTGGATTGCAAGAATCGCTTAAGTGTATTACACCAAAAAATGCCGCTGTGTGTGTGCGCAATTTTGATTACGTCTTTGCTTTGCGCATTTCACCTTGGCGCTTAATTGTTTTTGTTATTGTATTTTTGTCGTTTTTTTTTTTATTTTTAAACGTGTCAAACTGACGTTGGGTTTGCTGCTAATTATTGGCGAAACCAACCAGTAATAGTGAGTTAAATATACATTTATTACTTCCAAGAATCGGCATGAAATCAATGCTCATCTGTCTTAAAACCGTTGCTATCCGAACTGTGTATGTGTGTGTGTAAACGAATTTATATAGTTGCTGTCACAAATTGTATTTCTCGTTTGCAGACTCTCTGCTATTTGTGTTGGGTTATTCCCCCGAACAAATATAACTTTAAAACAGCTTTTTCAATTTGCCTGAACTTTTTTATGAAATTAACACACACAGAGAGGCACACACATTCACATTTGTTTACATAATACATTTACTCTTACTTCTTATTCGGAAACTTAAACAAAAAGGTAAATAAATAGTAATTTGAAAAAATTATAGTCATTTGCGAAAACCTTGACTCCACTTCAGCTGATCCACTTCACTTGTTTTTCTTGGTTTGTCATTTTGTTATTGTGTTTTTAGATTTTTTTAGATTTTTCTTTTATTTTTTCTTCTCTCTCGCCGGTGTAACAAGTCAATTCCACAATTGCAGGCAACAAAAATGTGACAGCCAAATGTGTGTTTAATTCACCAGCTAAATATTGTATTCTTAATTAGCAAAAAAAATCATTAATTATCGCATTCTATAATTTTTTTTCTGTAGAGTATAAATTGAAAAGCGAAAAAATCATAAATGTAATTAATTGAGGGGCGAGGTGGACAGAGAACGAAACGAGAAAATGGGTTTAAGTATTTAAATATGAAAACAAAGACCTTAAGAACTTCGAAAAGTTACAAATCGCTCGTTTGAAAACCAAAAAATATTTAAACAATTTCGATGAAATCATCCAAAAGTGCGGATTGCGATCAAGAAAAAAAAAATACTTCTCACCGATCCCTTAGATTTGAAAAGAAAATTCACTATTTAATCTTTCTTTTTCATTATTTTTGCTTCCTAAAACTTCTTTGAATTGATTTCAAAAACTAACTAAAATTTTCAATACTATAAACTAAGTGTTTGAAAAAAAAATGGCAGAGTTTGTTAAGAAATATTATAAGAACAACTATTTTTCTTATCATAATATTTATATCATAGTATCTTACTTTCTTGAACAAAAAACCTAAAAACCGATGTTGAAACGCTTCAGATTGTGTTATAAATAAATAAAATATTAATCCCGGAGTATCCAGCATGTGTTACTATTGGCTGCAGAACCTTTTATAAATCTCCAGGTGTAAAGCGTTTTGAAGTTTCACCGCTCATTATGAAGAACTCTTGTGTATTTCACATTTAATATGTTAATGTAATAATTTAGCATTTATCAAATAATTCTATAAATATTTATATATACAATCTCTTGTTCGTGTGTGGTTATTAAGACTTCTTACGCAAAAGGCGAAATTCCGGATTTTCTAATGACTGTTAAGGTGGCAAGTTTCTAATTTATGTTGTTTTAGAAAATAAACAGGTTGGTGAATATAGTAAATGTACGAATTAGATAAAAATGTTTTATAAAAAAATTAAACCTAATATATGCATATATAAACATATTTATTTATAAGCGACCAGCACATTATTTGTTTATTTTATTATTTAATCTCGCTTTTACTTAGCACTTTGATGTGTTAAATTTTTTCACCTAACTATAACTTCTGTATACAGATCTTAGTGTCAATAGCTTCAATGCTTCAGTGCATAGAAACATTTGAATATTTTGTATCAAAATTCGCTTTCTTACTTAATGCTATTTGCCATTCTAATTCTCATGATTCTCAGAATTTTTTGTTTCCAAGTGCAAGAGATCAGTATTTTATGAATAGACGTTCATAGAATAATAGTTATTGCTTTCAGAAATTAAAAGGTATTCTTCTGCGATTTGTGAGCTTCATATTATATTGAAGTAATTTTAACATTTTATTCACAGTAACCGGCTCCTTACAACAGATTAGGAATTAAACACTTATACCGAGTCTGAAAAATATATTCAGATGACAACAATTTCCCTGAAGATGCATTATAATGAAATTTGAATCCGAGCTAAAAATATTGTAATTATCTGAATTTTTTTATGCTTTTGATTGATCAGTATTGCTCAAAAAACTTGAGAAATTTGTCATGATACTTTACATATATTCAATAAATATATTTTTTTATCGTATTATTACAAATTAATTCACTTAATGCATTGACCCATAGGTTAAATGGTATTGTCAATTATTGTAAGATTTTACGATCATTAAATAAAATTACTTCCAATACTCACTCATAATTATGTAAATATGTTTGTATATACTTTAATTTGCGTATCAACTACCCAGTCTCATCAGAAATAGTATTTTTAAACCGCCTAATCTATCAAAAGTGAGCGCATCAGCGCATCCCAACAGATTGTTTCATTGTTTTCAGAGTACCTTGCACGACCTTCGCGGTTGAATCCGCACCCTTTTATTACTAATTTTTATTTATTTTTTATTTTTTTGTAATTTACTGCAAATACTTAAATGCTTTTAGTGCCGAAGTTTTGCAGTAATGACGTCCTCGCTTGGCTTGTATGTGCGTAATAAAGCCGACGATTGTTCAAATGAACTTAGGTGTGAGTAAATATCAGAGCGACGAAGACGTTTTGTCGAAATTGGAAACTATAAAGACGAAACAGGTGGCGCCTTTACTAAGAAACAGTAGATGAACAAATGTGAAAGGGCTTAGTTTGGATAAAATTAAATTCAATATTATAGTGATTTTCATATAAGGCTAGATCTGTAAACACACATTCCAAATAGACGAAAAGACTATTCATGTTATCTCACATATTAAAATCAGAGCAGATAATGTATATAGTAGATTGGGATCCTTATATTTGGAAGTTCGGAGAGTCTTTATTAAATCAATCCCTTATATTATTATATACCACCATTAACGGTAAACGAGCCTAAATTGCGCGTACCTTTGAGCAGTACGTTGCGCTCGGGTACAAATACCGATTCCATAGTAAATAATCTCATTTGAAAGAATGACTCATAGCAAAAGCTGATCTGTCAGTGAGTGATCGCCAGCAAAAGTTTGCACTTGATTGCGCAGAGTACAAACAACAAAGCACGCATAGAAACATGTGTATGTACCTTATTGTATACCATATATTTATGTAAGCATTTGTTTACTACCGACCTAGTCGTGTGTACAAACATATCAGTTATACTTTCAGCTTTACGCTCCGGTTGTTAATTAAACGTTTTATCACAGTTTACCCGGCGAACTTAGTTGAATCTGAAATGATGTGTTTACTTGATAAATATTTTCCTTCTTAATATATATAATAATTTTTTAAAGCAATGCAATGGATATATATACAACGGTTATTTGTTCATTTTACCCTCAAAAAGTTGTTTGGCTCGTGGAGAAGATAGAATTCGAGCGATAGACTTTAAAATTTCCAGAAAAAAAGCAAAATAATTGTTAATTTAATGAATGAAAATAAATATAAAAAAAATTTCCCGCTTTGAATTAAATTTGAATTTATTCCTGTCACATATCAAAATGTGATGGTTATCTTTACAACCTTAGCATCTTTTGTGTCATTGACTTTAACGATTACTCTTTGCAGAATTTTTTGTCATAAAAAATCTGGACAGCGACGGCAGCTGTGACCCGAGACGATACTTTCCATATCTATGAAATGATTTAAAGGTCAGCAACATTGGTTAAAATCTTCATTTATCAAGAATTTCGTTAATGTTTCAATAACATGAAGGAGCACAATTTCTTATCTCTTTTAATGTGATTTTCCTTCGTGATCTAGCATACCAACGCATTATTTATGTTAATTTTTGAAGTTAAAGGCATTTAACAACACAACACGGGAGTATAAGAACGTATGAAACATAGGTAATAAGGAGCAGCTCGAAGTTACTGCAGCTAACGAGAACTTTAGAATGGAGTTATCCTGGACCAAAAAATATTATTACAACGATTTTAGTATTGTTTCAAAATAAGCAAAGCTTATGTTGTATAACTTGAAACCTTTTTCGAAGGTAACCTGGCTGACCAAATTGGGATTATTCTATTTATTGGCTTCATAAAAAGAAATTCGTGAGGCTATGATCTAATTTCGAATGATCATACACCATATAACAACAAACCGAATATTCCTTTCTCCTTTTATAATAAAAATAATAGTCTCATTAGAAAACACGAATTTTTATAACTACTTTTTGCTGTGACTATAATATATTAATACATTTTTGAGCTAAATATTATACAATATCTTCGAAATGACTAAATATTATAGTTTGTAGCAATGAAAAAAAAAAAACTCACTAATTAATTTTTAAATTTGCTTAGTTTTACGCTCGACCACAGAAACATGGGAAAAAACACTTTTAATATACAAAACAAATTAACACAAAAAACAACACAAATACATTCGAACAATTAAAAAATAAGTAATTGCATGCAACTTAGCAGGCAGCCAAAACTGAAAGATCATGCTAATTTACAGCTTAGAGAAAAAACAAATGTTAAAAACAAATTTCGTTTTGCTCGAATTCGAAAAAAACACTTAATGAACTTCGTGTTTACTTTTCGGCGCAGTTTCGAGATTTATTTATTATTACGATATTTTTCTCAATATATGTATTTTCAAGTGCAAGTGCACGGCGAGCTGCTAATATAAATGTACATAACTGTCCAAGTAATGCATTTGAGTAGATTAAGTTTGGAATGAAACTGGTTAGTTTTGAAGTGATACGAAATCTATTTGAGGTGCTAGAAATCAGAAGCTAACTGTCAAAGAGTGATGAAAAACTTTTTCAGTAAGATTTACTAAGATTGTTTTGCATGTATCAACACGCCAAAACCGAAAAATACCGTTAAGTATTCATGCACTCGGAGAAGACAACCGATAAGCTCATTCTTATCCACTAATTATAAAAGACTACTGCACCGCTCGCTGCGTCGAACACACTGCATTGAGAGTTCTTCTAAAATCTATTCAAACGTTTGAGATTTGAGCGGCACACATGCGTACGAGCATGAAAAAGCTGACTATTGATCGTAATAACAGCTTAGATAAAATGAGAAAACACCATAAAATCCACTTGTAAAAGGTAAATAGACGGAAAAATATTCATGTGTACATATGTACATACATAAACCTGTTTCTATTTTATTGTTACTTCATTGTCCATGTGCGTTTCTCTATTTATGATTTTATGCATAGA
Source organism: Zeugodacus cucurbitae (assembly GCF_028554725.1). NCBI lineage: Eukaryota > Metazoa > Arthropoda > Insecta > Diptera > Tephritidae > Zeugodacus > Zeugodacus cucurbitae. Next base: position 68,633,322 of record NC_071669.1, read on the forward strand.
GAGACACGTTTTTAAAAATCTACAAATTCTTCTGCACTTCTGACGTTTGCGTGTTATTTGAAAGAAGCGATTATTAGCAGTATAAAAAATTATAATAATTATAAAAAATTAAGTTGAAAGAGGACTAACTTGTATATTTGCTTAATTGACTTTAGAATATTCAAACTGGTTTTTTTTCTTCTTTTTTTTACGTTTAAATAATATCACAATAATTTGATTTGTCAAGCTTCTTTGGTTTTTTTACGCCAAAAGTTTCAAAATTAAACCACGACATGCTCTGATATCTGTTTTAGAGCAGATAGAAGTCAGGGGAATTACCTAAATTAATGGTATTCATAGTCATGTGACTTTTAATTCTTCTTCAACCGCATTAATAAAATCTTCGAAGCTTTTTTATATTTTCGCAACAAAAGTTGCTAAGAGAGTATTATAGTTTTGTTCACATAACAGTTGTTTGTAAGTCATAAAACCAAACGAGTTAGATATAGGGTTACAAATATATAAAAATGATCAGGGTGACGAGACGAGTCAAAATACGAATGTCTGTCTGTCCGAAACCATATCTCAAGAACTACTCGACCGATTCGAATAAAATTCGGTATATAATATTTTCTTGACACCTTGATGACACGTATGGAAAATGGATGAACTCGGTTCACAACCACGACAACGTCCCATGTAACTCAATTATGAACTCTATCTATTTCTTCACTTTATAATATATACATAAGGAACCAATGAAGATAGCGAAATAAAACTTTACACAAATGCTGTATATGATCTGTTGCATCATTAGTGAAAAAATTGTCGAAATCGGACTATAACTTTTCAAGGCCCCGGATATCGAATATGAAGAATTCAGTGCCCCATGGTAATTTTTCACCGAAAATTTCGGTAAATCTCTCAGGTATCTTAATTTAATGCAGAGGAAATATTTTTCTTCTAATAGTGCATCTCTGTAACAGTAATGATTAAAATCGGGTCATAACTTCCCCTAGCTCACATATACCTTAATATAGGATTTTTAAATTGGGTCAAATTGTGTGTTTTTTAATAAAATATATATCAATAAATTGCGAGAGTATAAAATGTTCGGTTGCACTTAGCCTTTCCTTACTTGTTATATAACGAATATTTCGAAAACTTATATTAATTTAAAATGTCAATTCCAATTATCAGTCGCAATTTAATAAAAGCATTCTATATTAAGATTTCGAAGCTCAGCAGCTCGTCATAGAGATTTGAATATTGAAGACTACTTGCTATTTTGAAAGTTTATTTACATAAACTATATCAAATAGAAATGAAAGCTTGCTATATACCTATACATATATGATCTGAAATTCATGTCTCTAGTACTATATTTAAGAAGCAAAAGCATTAGAGACGAAATCAAAAATACCCAATTCGAAGGTATCACACTGCTCAAGGCCCTTAATAAATCTTATAATATCATTTTTTTTACAATTTCTTTTTGAGACTTAAACAAGGGCCTAAATAGGCCCAGTCAGATCACATTCAAATCTAATTTTGCCTATGGAACAACTGTTCTGTGTAAAAATATTTTTAACAATGGACACATACAACATAAAAAACTTCCTCCATCTTTATTCGAATAATCTTCGGCAAATGTTGTTCAAAAGATCGTCAATAAGGAATTGAAAATTTATTTTTCGAGTAAATTAGTTTAGTATGTATATGAACCAAGTCTGTAGGAACATTGAAACTTTATTTTTAGTATTCTTACGTAGTTTTCAAACGAAGAAAGAAACTATTTCTTCAAAATAATACATTTATATACTCCATTCAAATAAAAAAATCATAGTATATAAATGGGGAATTTCTAGAACTCTGAGCATATTTTCCCAAATACTCCATATTTTTGACACCTTATGTTGTTATGAGTGCATTTTCCTATTGTTTGAACTTTTTTGAAGCACATTTTATTCATATAAACAAATATATTATTGAGTATATTTTATATGATACTCAAAAATAATATCAAATAACTTTGTTTACCCTCAACCCACAATCTGGCATCAAATTCGTATACAAATGCGCATGCTTACAGTACATATATAATAATATACATATAAATATACGAACACATTTGATCACACATTACATTTGATCTGGCAACAAAAAGACATTGCAATGACCAAATGAGCGATCAGCACAGATATTTTGGTTTGAGCGTCGATACATACATACATACAAACATAATATGTATATATATACATATGTTTATGTGCTCATATGAGCGCTTGTAAATGCATTTTATTTAATTATTTATTTTTCAATTCATACTTTTACCGCTTCGCTGCGCGTCAGGTGTTTTTCGATCTCTGACTAAATGCATCGTTGTCGATGTGAGTGTGTGTGTGCGTGAATGCCACATTTACATACACACTACTTTCCAAGCTTTCCGAGCATCTAAATGCTGAGTGTATTGAAAGCTATAGTCAATAAATATATACAAACAACAAATGTTTAACAAAGAGCACACGGAGTGTACAAAATATTTGGTAAAAACGTAAATGAAATGTGGCTTAAGCTTACGCACGCTTCAATATTCATATGTATATGCGAGTATGTGGATTTATATGCACATATATCACGCACACAATCACACACGCACATGCATCTCTTTGTAGTAAAGCGAAATATGTAAAGACCCTGCGGGAAAACTCTTTCAATTTGAAGTTGGTAAGAGCAAGACGGCATCATATTTTCCACAATTTGAACTGCAAACATCAAAAGTAAAGAACATTATTTTGGATGTCTATAAAATGGGGTAGATCGATGCACCTGACAACCTAATATATATATATGTAGTAAAAAAGTTGTTGGACATCTCATCCATAAATAATTGGATTTGGCAAAGATCTGCCCTTTGTAAGTCTGCCAGGCCTACTATGCTCTACAAACAAAAACGAATTGATGCCCCTGAGCAGTATTTGTAGCCGTTCCATTTTAATAAACCCGAATTTTCGCCTTTATATCTGACAATGGATGCAAGATATCTCCATAATTACATTACAGAGTCCAAGCGAAAGCCATGCGAGTGGATTGCATGCAAAACTACGAAACAAAAGTGTAGAAAGACGTTACAGTTAGCTGATTTCTAATAGTTATCTTGCTTCTAATTTGAATATCGACTACTATATAATATTATTGAAACATCTGAGAGATGAAATTAGCACTATCGAAATTAGAAGAAGATACTTTTTCAGCAATCTCATAGAAAAAAAGCTTTAATTTCCATGATATTTTTCGAATCTAGCTCGCATGAATTCGCTTCCATTTCCATTATATTTTCGGGAACTAGCTCCCAGCATCTTTTTCTCGTTCTCAGCTCTCAGATGTTCAGCTACTCATCTCATCGAGAACATAAAACAATTTATGTCCAGCAGGGCATGTCTATATGGATAAATGTTGTAGTCAAATGTAGACATATGCAATTATGCAGTAAGAGTGCTTAGCACTGTAAGCAACCGATCACCGTAGTAAATATTAGAGATTTTTTCATGCAACGAACTAGAAATTAATGTATAAAGCTGTCAGCACCAGAACAAATAAATGATAATAAAATTTCCACCAAAATACTTAAATAACGAACAATTATTTCAGCTAGTAGCCTCTAAGACATAGTTTTATAAAAATTTACTTAATAACTTAGTTATTTAACCTTATTGCTTTCGGATTTTTTCGTTTCAAAAACGTTGCCAAAACAAATACATAAACACACACACCTTTATGTTTGGCGCTCACTTCCGACAGCTCCAACTTTCAATAGCGAGCAAAATGTTGCAAAAAATTTCTTTCACAATAGCATACGCCAGCGATTCGTATGAAATCAGCTTATTTGCATAACAATTTCAGGTTTCAATTTCATTTTAACCAAACGTTAGCACACAATTTGCACTGAGAATTATTGCATGATTTTATATTAGTTACACACTTTAATATTTAATTAATTTGTTTTTCTTCTTTATTAAACATTTTCTTTTTTTTGTTTTATAATATGTAATGTATCACTATTTTTTTATTTTTTATATTTTAAACGCGCGTTTATGTGCTTGCGCACCTTTTCTAATTCACCACAACTCGATCGCTTGCCAGCCGCGCTAAAACTGCGCTCCAAATCGCCAAGAGAAGCACTCTTAACTCCAAATATCCGCCGCAGCTACCTGCCAACTTGCAATACAAAGCCAAACCGAACCGAATGTGGGGACACACACATTTATGCGCTCAGCTTCAGCTTGACTTAATAGTATTAACAGTTTCGGTTGGCAAACGAGACAAGAGAGAGGGAGAGTAAGTTAGGGAGTTATCGAGAGAGCATCAACATGGCCCAGAGCTTGCATGTACCACGTTCGCTTTGGTGATGCAGTTTATGTGCTTGCTTTATTTATGTGTGGGTCGGCGATCAGCTGTAGATACATCTGACATTTTGCTTATTTCTTAGATTAAGATGTATAATTTTAGGCGCAAAATAGAATTAAATATACTGAATTTAAATAATTTATATAGTTAATATTTATGAGATTATTAAACAAGTAGGGAAGGGTTAAGTTCGCATGCAGTCGAATACTATAAACATTTCTAATCTATACATATGAACCAATATATTCGGAAAGAGAATAGAAGAGAAGTACGGAAATTTTAAAATTAGCCAAATGAAGCTCTTTACCGTTTTAATGTCATTTCTATAACAGAAAAACAAAAATCGAATTCGTCTATTTTTTTTATTCCATAAAATACAATGTAGGATTTACTCAGCTTCCGTAGACCGTAACTCAGCAGTTTTAAACAGATTTTATTTCTATAAATGGATATGTGTACATTTGATTTTAATAAAATATATTTCTAAAGAAAAGCAATCAATTAGAGAAACTTCATTATGCTTAAAGAAATGTGGACACCATTTTTAAATATATATTTATACTGTTAACTTAAGGTTTAGAAGATTTTCTGGTTGTGAAGTTTCACAGCGTTCATTTTGCACATTTGAGACAATATATGAAAGATGTGGCCATAATAGTAGAAAATCAACGATACCCCCCGTTTCGCAGCCGGGACGTTGTACTTTGTAAGCCAAGCTTCGAGCTGTATTATCTTTACAGAAAGTTGGGTTAGCCATAGGAGCTGTACATGTGGAGGCTTCAACGGGGCACTTTCCGCATTCAGTTTTTACACCCATGGCGTTGTCATTAAATGTTTTCGTGCAAACCTCTTCAGATACGTTGTAAAAATTTGCTGTAAATATCGGACCCGTAGGAGTGGGACATCCCACAGCTTTGACAACTTCTGGTTGAACTTCGTCGGTATTAATGCCAACTATTTGAGTAGTGTCAGTTAAGTTAAATGATCCTTTTGTAAATACGATCGCCAAAACACCATTTGTGATTACTTTTCTAACGCTTAGCTTTTGATCATAGTCCATACATGTTGTTTGTCCGCTTAATACATTAGCCGTATAGTTTTCATTACTGTGAATAATTTGTAAAATTATGGAAATTAACTAGCACTTAATATGGCATTTAAATTACTTACTTATTCGGGTAGCACGTAGCTAATGTTACTACTGCGTATGGTGAAAACAGTATGCCGCCACAAACGGTTTTCTCGCCATTCTCTTTGAAGATTTCGTTAGTAATATACCCGGGGTACTTACCATACATTCTAGGTGCAACCTCTGAATCTTCAATCAAAGAATTTACTGCAAACAATTGCAAGCAAGAAATGAACAAGAAAATAAGCTTCATGATTTCAACACAAGCGCTAATTCGTCGTCAAATCGAAAACTGTATGAGAAATTCACTGAAAGCAGTGCTTTTTATAGGACAACGAAGCGTTCGAAAAATGCACTTTACCAATTGAAAAAATATATAAAATATGCCACTTGTTTGCAAATTGTGCGCAAATTTTTTTAGCGAAGCAAACAGATGGATATTTACATAAACCTATAAAAACACAATAAACAGAGATCTGTACAAAATTGAGTGTATTTATTTTCTCAAAATAATATCACATTCTATATTCTACACACCTGCCACATTTTACCTGTCAATTAGTCTAAGTTAACAGCTTACCTTAAATTACTTTCGCTTAGGAACCACATATCGGGAACTCATTGTGGTTCCAAAATAGCTATAAATATGACCACCGATCTCGTAGATTATTAATTTTTTTATTTGAAAATATTCAAAATTAAAAAAAAAAAATGTTTTAACAATACGAAACAGATATTCAATATTTGAGATTCACCGAAAAAGTAAACACATCTGTAAATGCAATTTGGGGTTATCGAAATAAAGGCCTTGAACTTTATTCTTATGTATATAAAATTTAATATTATATATTTTAGAAATCCTATGTAATAACGTAACAAGTAAGGAAAGTATAATTGGCCGATACCGAAACTGGAAGATTTTGGAATTTATAATTCTTATCTTGTATGCTTCGCCACGCACTTTTAAAAAGCCTAAACCACAACTCTCTTTCCAGCATTTAAAGCAAATTCGTTTTAGCAGCGGACGCCAAACCGCGTTCATACTTTATGCCATGCTCCATGAAGGTAAACGGCGGATTCGGTTGTGTTAAACAGAAATAGACACCCTTTGCCTGTTTGGGATACTTCAAACCGATCGCCAGCGCATCACTGAAATCGCATTGGCGCTTTCGGAAGTGTGACCAACTATCGCATTTCACAGCCGGTATCATAACACCCTCGATCAGTGCCTCCATAAACAAGACGAACGAGTACATATGACTGCAGACCTTCGTATCGCAACCGGGTTGCAGCTTGCGACGTGAAAAGAAACCGATGCCATTCGGATAAATGTCGATGCTGCCACAGCGTTCGCGCACACCAAACACATCACCCTCACCGTGTATAACGACGACACGACTGCTGACATTAGCCTGCACGTAAACATCCGCTGGACTACACATCAACGCCGGATCAATGGCCACCAACTGACTTAACCGCGCATTAGAGCTGGACATTTGTTCGGCGTAAATGTTGGCTGCCAAAGCCGCTATATTCGCGCCCACTGAATGACCCGCCAAGGTAACATCCTCCGGCGTAATGCCTTTTTGTATTAGCACATTGAGTATTTTCGCCACGAAATGGCCCTGTACGGCGACATGATGCCGCACGGTGTAATACAACTGCAGCACATCTCTGGCAAAGTCCACAACAATAATATTGAGATCACGTCGTGTCGTCTGTAATAACTTCAGATGAGATTGCACACTGAAGTAGCTGTCGGGTGTGTAGTAGGCATTCACGTAGACGAGAGTTTTGCGTTTGGGATTGATGTCGAAGTCGCTGATCTCGGATATCGCCTTGATGGGCAGTTGAATGCTTTGATTGTTTATCGTCATCACATGTATGCTGGCATCGCACGGATTTATGCCGCTGTGCAGCAGCATGACGGACTCGTCAACGGGCGCCTCACCTAAGGAATTGCAAAAAAAAAAACATTTAAATCTAAGCTCGTGTATTTAAAATGTAAAACTACTCACAGAACGCCTTCCAGCCCAGCGGCAAGGCCTCCTGCAACAATTCAAAGTTTCGCTGCTGTATCATTTCCACAGTTGGTTGTTGTGCCTCAACTTCCTTCACCACTTTGTTATCTTTGCTGACACACAAGCAATAGCAAAATAAGCTTATTAGCCATAAGCTGTGTAGATAAATGCGTTGCTGTTGCATATTCGTTGAACTCTAAGCTGAAAAGGTTTCTATCTTACAGCCGAAAAACAATCAGCCGTTAGTGCGATTCTTCGTGCTATTGTAGTCTTTTGCTGTTAGTGCCCACGCTTTAAAGCTTTTATTGCAAAACTCATATCGACGTTCTCTACTCGCTGTGCACTCTTATCAGCAGCCGCTATCGCGTATTGTAATCAGAGCTCAGCTCGAGATTTTCTCGGTGGGGCACGTTTCTGTTGTTGTGTGATCGGAAGTGTTGGCATGGATAGTACAAAAGCTGCTGTATGGATTACTAAGTCATCAAATTACCAATGATTAGTTAACCACAAACTTTCATACATACATACATCTATATGCATACATACATAGAGTGTAAGACGATATCAGTTTATATGATAAGTCAATGGTAAGCTTTTAGACAATTTTTTTATACATTTTTATATAATGACATGAAATAATTTAAATAAATAAATGGTATAAAGCAGATCCGTTTGTGGATATTACGGATTTCGACTTAAAAATAAAATATATTAATTATTTATTAGGTGGCAACTCTATTTAAAAAAATGTCCAAATGGGTAGGCTTTATTACCAGTCGTGCGTAGGGTATAAAATATGTTTAATTAAAATTTTTTTGATAGGTGGCAACTGTAATTCCAAACGTGTCTCAATTAAAGATTTCCAGAGTAATTTGATACACATTTTGCATTATTTTTGGTTGGCAGAAGTAACATTTAGTCCAATATGTTGAGCAACAGTTGAAGTTCTAAAGTTTTGGCTTACAAATAGTAGTCATTATTAAGTGCTATTCTGGCTCAACCGAATTTAATTCGTTCTTATCTTTCAACTCTAATTTGTTGCAAGCATAGATAGTTTAGACACGTGTCTATTGCTGGTTGAGTCATATTCCACATATGACAAATTATTTAGAGATATGTAACTGGAAAAATGCATCAAATTTTGGACGTGTATGTATGCATTCTAAGCATTTATGTATGTATGTATATGCCTTAAGGTTAGGCGTGCCAACTTCATGGACGCTCAGTCTTCAACATGTGACTATCTCAATACCCTGATTTATGAATAAAAAATATTTCAAATGTTTGAAGTACTCATCATGTTCATATACATACATATAGATCTTTTCGACTCTAAATGAATTTATCGAGATTCTCTCAGCTTTTTGGATGTCGGAATGATATATCAATTGAAAATATTACATATGTATGTATATATCTATTTTTGTTTATACTTAAATATTGACATACATATATGAAAGCTTTTTTTTTAGTTTTGCCTTTGTATGTAAAAGCTCAATCGGTTTGCGACTTTGCTACTAGAATTTTTGCATTCAAATAAAGGCAGCAGCTAAAGCTTTTAGTATTTTTTCACAAGGGTTAATGCTTGTTATTAATTTCTACAATTTGGATTAATAGCCTTACTAGGGCGAAATTATTTCGAAGTACTGAACCAAGATTAATAGAGAGATTTTTATGGTTCTCGAAATACAGTTGAACTTCCCTAACTCAAATCAGCATAATCCACAAAAAAACTTCGAGCTAAAGAGATTGCCGAGTTATGGAAGGTAGTTTGTATGCAATTTTACTTCCATAGCCAATACAAGAGTTCGAGTTATGGAGAATTTCGAGTTATAGACGTTCGAGTTATGGAAGTTCAACTGTATTGAAATATTTTCAGCACATGCTCGTTTCTTCACAAACCGAGAAGTCCGTTAAGGGGGGGGGGGGGGGGGGTTAATGTTTGACAACTTTTGTTTTTCATTTGTTTTTTATTTTATTTCTGAACCATCAACATCTCAAGAATATTGTGTTACAGTTTTAGGTCATTCGGAGAAAATAACGAAGTTACCTCCAGCTATCTGCGCTGAGTGTACAAAACTTTGAATCGATTTTCCCAAATATGTCATTTTTAAAGTCGGTGACCAGCCTACAGAAAAAACTACTGCATCGATCGTTTTGAATTTGGCTTGAAAATGGTACCAAAAATTGAAAAATTAATAAAAAACTCGACGTCAATTGAAAGATAAACTAATAAACTAAAGAAAGCATTTTGACTTTTTGGTTTCGGATGATCCAGTGATGCTGTAGGCTGGTCACCGCACAAGAACGTTTTTTCGAGGTGCCTGCAGAGATCGACGATAAATCCGTTATTCCTCGCTATTTTTCGATAAAACTTTTTTTTAAGTATCCTTCAAATGTTGTACTTTCATATAATAATAAGTAAAATAAACCTATAGCAATAATTTTTTCTAAAAAAAATCATGAAAAAAGGTATTTTTTCGACGAAACAAACCTTTCCCCCCCTTAAACCTCTTCGTTCAACCACTGAACAATTCTTCACTTAACTTAAGCTTACTCCAACTTATGAATTTGGCATAAAATTGAGCTTGTAAGTACGCTAAGTGATCTTTCTAATCTCCATTTTAGTATGCTCACCAGTTATCCGTAGACTGTTTAGCTGCTTCCAAGCAAACCTGTTCTAACAAATGAATAAAACCAAATCTTTAGCATATTTTCCTGAGTATTTGCTTCATATATTCTAATTCCGTGCATTTTATATGGGGGTTACATGGTGCAAATTTCGATAAGTTATATTTATAAGTATATTTTTATAAGTTTAGTGCTTAATTAAGATTTTGTTAAAAAATTAACTATATTTCAAAGAATTGATGACACCACATTCTCTTAATATTTCTTATTATTTTATTTTAGCGCTCGTCTTTTCCGGCTCTTTGCCTATTCATGAGCTTTATAATGAAAATTTTTACTAAGTCCAGCACAATACGGAAATGCAACGCTGTCGCTTTCATTTTCACTTTCTTCATGCTGTGACGTCACAGTGGGCTTGCCGCTTGTGCTATAGAAAAATTATGCTAATGAGGTAGTTGCGGTTGATTCATAGTATTCAATAATTTGCAATGCTCCAAATTGCAAAAAATTGTTTGTACACATTTGTAATTTTTGTTTTGTTTCTCTTCTCTCTCTCTCTCTCTCTCGCCATCTTTGTACTTATTTTAAGTGAAATAAATAACCTTTGCAAATGAAACTTAGTGAAATGGAAATGAAAACAAACTCATATTATGTTTTTACTAAACTAAAATGTTTTTCTTTTATTTTGTGTTGTTGCTTTTTTAGACTAGGAACATTAAAAATAAAAAAGTAAAATTAAACACATAAATTAAACGTACGTAAATATGTATGTATGACCTAAATTAATACAACTTGACTTTGGCTATAAAAGTGTAGCGCGGAGATTTTCTGTTTAAACATTTAAATTAAGTCAATAAATACTATGGTAAGTTCTTCGAAACAAACACTTATTTTACACATAACATTCTCCTGATCTTATATAGCTTCTAGCAGGTTTCCATACACATTTTATTTCAACCAAACGCTTTAGAACTTAATGCCAGCCTGTACTTGATCCATAATGTTGGCCGATTTCTGCAATTGCTCCACTTCGGTGGTTGTGAGTATCTGCTTGACGATCGAGGTGATGCCGTTGGCGTTCAACACACATGGCAACGACAAGAAGACATCCTTGTCAATACCGTGTTGTCCCTGTACAAAATAAAATACAAATTATTAATAAAATAACAATAAACATTAATCACTGCCGACAAACTCACCTGTACAGAAGTGGAGACCGCAACAATGTTGCTGGTGTTGCTCAAAATGGCCGAAGCGAGTGCAGCCGAGCTCAGGCCAATAGCCCATGAGGTGTAGCCCTTTAGCTTGATCACTTCGTAGGCGGAATCGACGACCTTCTTGTGTACCTCCTCCCAGTTCTCGGGATCTTCAGTGGTGCCAATGTTGGGGTTCAATTCACGCAAACGCACACCGGCAATATTCACACCCGACCATACGGGCACTGAGCTATCACCATGCTCACCAATGATCCAGCCGTGGCAAGAGGTGGGCGCCACACCCAAACGTTGTGACATCAAGAAACGGAAACGTGACGAATCCAAATTGGTACCACTGCCAATGACACGATTCTTTGGCAAACCGGACAGCTTCCAGGCGACATAAGTCATAATATCAACAGGATTTGAGACCATCAACAAAATAGTGTCGGGTGAGTATTTCACCAACTTTGGAATGATGTGCTTGAGAATGTCGGTGTTGCGCTGCACCAACGACAAACGAGATTCACCCTCCTTCTGGCGCACGCCAGCTGTGACGATGCACAGACGCGAGCCAGCGGTCGCTTCGTACTCAGTGCTGGCGGTGATTTTGGGGTTCTTCAGGAAATTCGAACCATGCTGCAAATCCATCATTTCACCTTGCAACTTATCTTGGCACACATCAACGAGGCAAATTTCGTTGGACACATTCTGTGCGAGAATACTGAAAGCGCAAGCCATGCCGACTTGACCGATGCCGACAATAGACACTTTACGCCCGCCAGAAGGCAAAACTTCGGCAACTTGGGACATGAGATTTTCTGATACGCTAGCCATTTTAACTGCAAGAAAAAGGAAAACAAGAAAAAAATTATTAATTAAATGGAATTATTTATGAATGATGGACTAAAAATGCTATAATAAAGATTTATTTTTTTGTATGATGAACTTAACATTTTAAGATTCCTATCCGTTGAAAATGCTTTTGTTTTGAAAAATAAAATATTCGCAACATTTTATTTATCAAAACAAAAATTCAATTATCATGTTATAAGTCCCTTTTACTAAAGAATCTACAGTCAAATTCGCCTCAAATTCGCGTGTTTACCCACACACACACACATATTTGATTGACACCCGCTCATATGACCAATATGCCATGAGTGTCTTTGTCACATGTCTGCAGTCAGCTATTGGCGAGCTGTTGCGTGCCACGCTTACACGTGCCGCTTATTCAATAAAATTTATTTTTATGTATATAATGGCGCTGACCTACTCACTGTTAAAATACTTTTCGCTGCTCATAACAAAATATTTGAAAAAGAAAATATTCCGCAAAGTGGCGCAAGTTAAGATGACCTTCATGAAGGTTATTTCAATTTTTGCATCTACACGCAGTTTTGACGAAAATCGTCCATATATACAAATGTATACATATGTACTTATTAGAATTGGCCCAATATATTATATATTAGCTAAGCGCCAAAAACACAACAACAATTAAACGAAATTTTTCGCTTTCATCAGTTCAATGAAGCGGAATGTTAATAATTAAATTGTATGAGAATTATGAGCAGGCGTTGGCGGGGGCGCTGATGAGTACGAACAACTGTGTATTAACTAAAACAATAACAATTTAGTGGCTATATTGCCAAATTTTGAGTGCCTGCGTCTAATGCATGCTACAAGTGGCAGTTTTAGTAATTAATTGGTATTAATGGAAATTGTTGGAAAAAATAATATTAAAAAAAATTTATTAAAAAAATTTTCCAGAATTATTTATAATTCAATTAAATGATTTTGTCTTAAAGCACTTTTTATCAACATGAAAATTTATTCATTTAAATAAAAATGCATAAAAAATTAAAAAATAATAATCTCTGTTATTCTCGAATATATTGCCTTTTCTATATACATATATATTTACTTAGTATATGACTAAGTTCTACTAACGCCTTAAAAGATATATGACTTTCTCTCACTTTGGTATTCACGTGCATAGCTTCGAGTCTAATATTTACTTTAGTCAATAGGAATGTCGCGATAAGATTAGCCGTTATAAAATATGTGTGATTAACTGTGTAAATGTTTATGTCGATAATAGTTCCCCTACTGAATGAATTGGCGAATTATTTTTAGTTCTTACTAGCAGTAAATTTTAAATATTTTATTTGCATTAATCAAGTTAACGGTTATGAATATTCCAATATTTGTTTTTTGTTTACTTTTCTTTTCTTTTGCAATATTTTGCAAAAGTGTTTATCTTATCAGTGAGTTTATGTAGCATATGCTAGTATTATGACCGTGAACATTCGATATCAAATGGATTTATTACTTCGTATGAAAATATTTTTTTTATTTTTTTTTTTAGAAAATAGGTGTATTATACTATAAACACTAATGATTATCTAAAGCAAAGTTCGAGTGGCTACAAAATTGTAGTATTAGTTAGAAGCATTTTAAGTACAAAAACAACACAATAAGTTCATTTAGCAAACAACTTTATTAATTCTATGCGAAGCTGACAAAAAACATAAACTAAAGAGTTTTTCTAAATTTTTTTCAATGTGTACTTACATTGTTCATAATATTCTTTATCAATATTTTTATTTATAAAAACAATATTTTTTTGTAATATCAAATATAACTTGTTGCAAGAAAACTGCTTAACTAAATAAAAATAGGAATGCAAATTCAATTAGTCAAACCCTAGAAAATATTATTCATAGACATTTGTGTGTGTGTGTACCACGCATTTGCCTCCATCATAATCGCATATTTTTATGATGATTTATAAGCTGAAAACAGCTACGATTTTATTTTGCCTCTTCCTCTACTGATAACAGAAATCGCCTTATCAGTTGCGCGCAGCACGACTTAAATCCACTTAATAACTGTTAATTGCAATTTATTAAAATTATTGCTGCTAATTACGGTGATGAATATGTGCGCCATAAATTATTTGCTTTTTGAAATTAGAAACGGCTTCAATTACATTGTGACTAAAACTTAGAAAATGCTCGTCTTTATTGCTTCTCTAGTTTCATGGCGGCATTTGTGTAAGTATATTCTAAATTTACAACTCAACTCCCTCCACTTTGTGCACCATTTCGTGCACGTGTACCCCCATAAACAACTCACACCCACTACTTTTACTTCCGCTTCGTTGGTAAATAAACACAAGCACACATCTAGTAGTTGCTTAACATAAAAAAAAACTCTTGTATATATGAACAAGTATCAGCCAAAAAAAGTTTTGTCCTTCAACGGGCATTTTCAAAGTCAAAACCAGGCCCAGTGCATGGCAAAAGACATAAAAGCGAGCAGTGAAGAGGAAACAGGAAAAATATGGAGTTTACTTTCAGTATCTACATGTTGCCACAAATAAACATGCGTACTAGGGATGTCCTAAAATGTACAAAATTCATTTTAATACAATTTTTCTCTCAAAAGAAGATACTACTGTGAGCATAAGAGATTCTTTTACCTATTGTTTTTTAAATATAAAAAAGATGGGCTATCCTAATGCACAAATATAACCATGTACTCATAGTACATAAGTTTATAGTGCTTGTCACTGCCAACTGCCACCTGCTACCATTTCTACTATATGGTCTAGCCAACGTTGCTTTGCCTGCCTTCTACCACATCAGCTGTTAGTTGAGCATATTTGCCGGCTTTGAAGGTGAGCATTGGTGACAGACAACACTCGCATTGCGCATGTCTGCAATGAAAGTGCAAGTGAGCTGGGCGCTCAGGCAGCGAAATATAATACATACAAATATATGTATATAAATATGTGCAGTACATATATATATGATATAGTTGTAGTATTGGCAACCGCAGACAGAATGGCAAAAAAGAATGATTTTTGCGGGAAAATGCATTGTGTTTGTTGCAGCAACTTGAAAGGTGAATGCACCTTGTGGCAGATGCAACAGCTCTGAGATTTTTTTCTTTTTGTTTGCGAATGTATGTAGTGTGACTGATATCAGCTGTCGGCAGCTGGTGGGCAAATATGCGTGAAACCAAACATTTGCGTTGATGACTGACCCAGAATATTATTTTTTGAAATTTACAAAAAAAAAAAAAAACAAATATTAAACAAAAGATTTCAAAGTATACAAATGTAATTGGCATATAAGGCAGGCTAATATTTAAAATTTCAGTTATGGAAATTTAAATAGAAATTTTCAAAAGTAATTTCCTAGGAATGCCTAATTAATAATTCAAATGACTGGATACATACCATTACTGCGTTAGGGATTTCTAATGACTTTTGAAAATATTAAAAAAAATTGTAAGAAAAATTTTTAGGGCCCTTGATATTACTGTATAGCCGATTTGAAACTTTTTATTTACTTACAGTGATCATTATATTCTCATTAATTATTGTTTAGCCTGTAGCAGTAAGTTTCCAGTAAAAAAAATATCTTTTCTGGGATAAAAAATATTTTTTCTTGTCAATATCACTAAGTTATATTACTTATATTCGGTTCACTTAACATTACTTTAACTGGGTTATGAAAATAACAGTACGCATTTAGAACTCTTTAGACAGGAAAATGATATATATGTACATACATATCTACATATAACTAACTATGCCGCGTTGGCCTATTTTACTTCTAGAAAAACTATTCAAACTTTTCACTTGGCTGACAGAAAACAATTCTTAATGATTTTCCGGGCTAATTTTAGAAACTTTCTATCTTCTAAATCGAAATATTTGGGATATGAAATTATTATGGATGTGTGTACACACTATACGTACATAAATACTTAGTATATACACATCTATATATAAGACCAATCGACCAAAGGTGACATTGCTATAACAAAATGACTTTACCAAAGTATACACACCGAAAATATAGTATCTATATATACATAAATATTATATATACGTAAATATATAAATAAA
Organism: Zeugodacus cucurbitae; assembly: GCF_028554725.1. Classification (NCBI taxonomy): domain Eukaryota; kingdom Metazoa; phylum Arthropoda; class Insecta; order Diptera; family Tephritidae; genus Zeugodacus; species Zeugodacus cucurbitae. The sequence continues at coordinate 68,649,609 of NC_071669.1, forward strand.
TATGTGTACAGCGATATTAGAGTGCGTTTGAACCCTAACAAATATTATTTCATATTTTCCAATTATATATAAATTATGATAATATTTTTCTCATATTTTTTGTAAAATTTTATTTATCTTTTTAACATGAAAATTATTTGTGGTGAATATTTCGTGGCAGTCGTACTTCACACATTTTTAATTGTTGATAAAAAAACGGCACACGAACTAATTGCACGCCAAATAACTTAACAATTCAACGAAAAAACCCTATTAATCAGTTAAATTTTGCAGTAAAAACAGCTACGTGCATGAGGTCATGACTATTTACTAGGAATTGCAAAAATCACTTTTTTCTGAGCTGTGTGTAGTTAATGTAATGCGGAACGCACGAGTATGTGCATATGTGCAAATATAATTAAATGTATGTACATACATATGTACATATGCAATTAAATACAAAAAAATATAATGAAATCGTCACACTCTGTAACTGCCACATCGAGGAAATTCAATACATTTGTTAAACAAATAATTACAATTGTTACTTTAAATCACACAAATGTTAACTGTTTTCTTAAAAAAAAAATTAAAAATAAAAACTCGATTTATTTGCTTACATTTTTTGTTTTTTGTTTACGCTGATCGTATTTAGTTTTGTACTTTTTATTTTTCTTTGCTCAATGAAACTTTTGCAAAGCTTAAGTAGCGGTTTTGAACACTGACAAGACACTTGGCGGGAACTGAAATCGCGTTAAAACGTCTGCTCACGGCGACAGCGTCGAACTGTTTGACTTTGACTGGATTTCGTTGCGATACAACTGCTTGGTGAGCGCCATATGAATATCGTTTATATGTACATGAAACGTGAATCGCTGCTGCTGCGCCACACCGCTGCTGCATTGTGATGACTCGCCCGGCAACCAGCCAGCCACTAGAGAGTGCGGTGGTGACGTAGAGGGCCGAGGGCAGCAACAACGCCACGTCGACTGCAGTCGCAGCAACAGCGACTACAGCAGTCAGAGCACGCACGCATTGTTGGTTGTGCTCGGGTGGTGGAGGACGGGTGGTTGGTTGTTCGAGTACTGAGCGCAGGGGGAGCACCATGAATGACGAAATTTTGGATATTCGGCATGAAAGTAGCGTCGCTTCGGCTTGCTTTGTTGTAGCAGCGGCGTTTGCTGTGTACATACAAACACACTCATTTATCGTTTGCTCTTGCCTTTTGTCCCAGTGTACATACAGACACACATACGCCCATACAATACGAATTTCTCGGTTGGTGTGTCAGCAATGTTTATTGTTGTTGCTATTTTGTGTATGCCGGCATACATATGCGTCAAGGTGACCTTTGGGGCGAGAAACACGAAAGAGAGCGCTCACACTCGATAGTCAGCTGGTTTTTTTCTTGGTTGAGTTGTCTGTCTTTGCCTTGGTAACTGCCGGTGCAATTGTTGTTGTTGCCACTATTGCTTTTTCATTTTCATACTTTGCGTATTTTGGAAATGTCGGGAGCAAAATTTCATACCGTATGTGGGATGTGACTTGCCAAGGAGAACATATATACAAATATGTGTGAAAGTGGATAAACTATGGAACAGCTGTTCAGTAATGAAGAGTACTAGTTATTAATCAATAAATAAATAATTTTTCTATAAGGCGCCATATTTTGAGGGATATTTAAAATCTTTGAGTTCAAAAATACGAGGATTTTATTTGGTTACTGTATTCCGTCGAGGATGCACGAAAAGTGTCAACGAAATCAGCATCTGTTTGGTATCATTTTTATTGTACAATATATAACCTTCGATTGGAAATATTTTTGTATTTTATCATAAGTATTTTAAAGAAAAAGGAGTGGATAGAAGAAAATTATATGAAATGATGACGCCAACCTTTTGGAATATTCGAATTTCCAGGAATTTTTTTATCTACCGTCTATGGATGATTGATGGAACCCGTTTTGTTAAAAGAACTTTCCTGATTCCATTCATACATACCTATCTAATGCATTGATACTGACTTAAGAACGGAGGAATATCTTCGGTTAGGAACTTAACCGACTTTTAGTGAAATTTTCCATTTTCGTTAACTGCAGCAAATACTATCAGACCTGTTAACCAAAACTGAATCTTAAATTTGACAGCAGTATAAAGACAAACTAATCACTACAATGAATTTTATATGTTTTGAAAAAGAAGATTGAAATCAGAAATCATTGTGCGCCGAAAATTGGGAAACATTAATTCGAGACAATATTTACAAATTAGTCTACCCACTGAAAGTGCTTTCAATGTTTAGAGAGAAGTTTAAGCAACTATTAGAAGGAAGGATATCATTGAAAAATTTACTTACAGATTGATTAATCTAAACATGGTAAAATCAAAGAAGTCAGATCAAACTCTATATAGACTATTAAATAATAATATGCTGACATAACTGTAGAAGAAGAAAACGACCCTTAAAACAAAATTATAGCTGTATCATCTATAAGAGAATCGAAATTCGTTTCTTCGTTTCCACGAGATTTGTATATTTACTGAAATTTTATTCATTATTTGTATTAGATTTCCTGTTTGGTGTGCATACTCCCACCTTTCTCATTTGAGAATACTCAAATTTTATTCAAAAATAACAACGTCATGAGAGTATTGCGCGCAGTCTCTGACTTCCTCAAAAATCAATAAAGATATTACCTATCATCACGGTCTCCCTACGTGTATGTTCATATTGTTGTACGTATATAAATGCAGTGCATCTGAGGTAATTAGACTGTATGAAGTTCAATGCAAACTTAAACAACTCGAATGTTATTGTTAATTAAACAAACATTATTGTATTGAAGTAAACAAAATCAATAGCAATTATAGGAATATTTCGGTCCCTTTATTATTATCTAATAAACAATTACTATTGCTATAAGCAAACGAAAGAAAGAACCGCTGAAGTCAATTTCAGTGAAATTTGAAATGGAAATACCAATATTGGATAATGAGAAATCGTTTTTTAACTGAACTAAAATGGTAGCCAGTGATTTAAAAACTTCTTAAAGACTATGGAACAACAATTTGTTCTCCTCTTAATTAGACATTTCATCTTTCGGACGCGTAAACGGGATATGTATTTTTTAAGCTAGTAAATGCAAACCTTTCTTAATGACGTTAGTACCGAAAAATTAAGGGAATTTCACTCGATAATTTTTTTCTATTATGTACGGACTCAGCATTCTATATTTAATGTTTCAGAAAGAAATGTGTCGCTCTCAAACTAAGAAAAAAGGGAACGAAAGTAGACGAAATACCAAAAAGTCAACGCTCAGCCACAAGAATAGGTTTCCCGTGCGCTTCGCTTATGGGTTATCCAGTCTGGAAAAAGCAGAACTAACGGCACGGATGTTGTTTCCAATGATATCGATATCATCGGCGTACGCCAGCAGCTGTACACTTATAGAACATTGTACCTCCTCTATTTAGCTCTGCAGCTCGTATTATTTTCTCCAGCATCAGGTTAAAGAAGTCACACAATAGTGAGTCACCTTGTCTGAAACCTCGTTTTGTATCGAACGGCTCGGAGAGGTCCTTCCCGATCCCGACGGAGCCTTTGGTGTTGTCAGCTTGTAGGCATACCAAATTGATGTACATTTCCCAGGTCTATAGCCACACTGATAAGGTCCAAACAGTTTGTTAACGGTGGGCTTTAGTCTTTCACACAGTACGCTCGATAGAACCTTATAAGCGATGTTAAGGAGCTTATCCCACGGTAATTGTGGGGATTGTGGGGTCACCCTTTTTGTGGATTGGGCAGAGTACACTGAGATTCCAATTGCGGGCATGTATCAGGATCCATACGCATTTATGAAATATGGCTTTTTGTTTTTGGCTTTTTGAAATCTAAAAGCTTGCCTTAACAATTCTAGAAATATTTGGAATTTTATGCACAATGTCTATAATACACTGTGGTTAATCAACCCCTTTTCACATATTAATAAAAAAATAATTAAAAAGAAATATTCCCGATAAGATACGGAATACTAATTAGTCGAAAGTCTACAGTAAGCGTTAATCGGAAGAAACTGTCATCTAAAGTATGAGTGTACACTTGATAAATATACACAACGGACGTCAGCCTTAGACGAATATAAAAAATACGCCGCAATCCGTTAATTTTGTATGCGTCACTAATATTGATACTAGTCAAACATATGATCACACCTGACTCTCCGCCGGTATCGGAAACCAGATTAACATCAATCTTGCATACCTTTATTCGTACGCTCTAACTAAACAACTCGATGAAGTCTGGGCTTCTACAATATCACAGTCACGTGCACTTATACGTCGTGCTTACACTTGCGTGCGTAAATTTTGATGCAAGCGCAAGTGTTCGTTAACAGATATTTACCCTTGCTATCGAAAATTTCTTTTTGCTTGCGTTCACTTACCTTTGTACCATTCTTGGTTCAGCGTCACATTGCCAATGCCGCGCACACTGTATGTGGCGCTGATTGAGAAACACTTTTGGAGTCTTAAGATCTTCAGCATATTCGTCCGTTTATTGGCGTGTATGAATTTTGCTGTTCAAACTTTGCTTTTCGACTCCGTTCGATCGCCCTTGACTTTGCGTGAGATACCGTTGTTTGCGAACTGCAGTTGTTCGCGTAGTGCTCGTCGAAAAGGTTCTGACAGCTTTGCATAGGTTTTGTAAACAAATAACGCTGTTGAAGCACATGCATACTGGGAACTTGAAAACCAGTTGCTTTGCTGACACATAATTATTGCAAATGTATGGATGTGTGTATGTATGTGTATGTTTTAGGCCGTATGTAAAACAAATTCTGAGTAGCATTTAATCATACGATAAGGCTTGCAAATCCTTTGGCCAACTAGATTGATCGGCGCTTCAATGACACTCGTCTGGGAACCAAACAAAAAAAAAAAAAACAATGATTTAATTGAAAAAAATAATAAATTTGCGCATATTCATATGACATGCATTATGTGTACTCGTATATCACTGCTAATGGGTTTGCTGGCTGATGATAAGGTAGCGGACTCATTGATGAGTGTGTATGCATTAGCTGATTAGAGGTTATACGCCGCGTGGGCAGCGTTATCAACGCGTAACAAAGTCATCAACGAAATTTCCATACGAAAATGCGATAATGACTGACTGGCGAAATCGATAACGGTAAACGAAGATATCCACACAAGCGGTGTTTATATGTACAAAAAATTTCTAGATATATATATCTATGTATGACTACCTAATTATCATTTCATTAAGAAATTAGCACACAAAAATGAAAAACTTGAAAGCACCTCAAAATACCCAAAATATTTCTCAGAAATGTATGTCATATATCATTGGGCACGATCTAATATAGTATTTAAATTTAACGTTATATTCTAGAGCTCTAGAGTTCTTCAAAAACGTCTTGATCTGTAGATCTGATATTGATTTGAATAAAATTATTCACAACCAAAATAGATTGATATCCAAAAATCTTCCCCTAATCAGAATTTAAGCTGTTTTGATAATAGATTATTATTAAAAATAATGTTTTAGGGCCATAATCTTTCGTAAATTGCATCACTAATTAAAAAAATTGAAAAACCTCTCGAAAAACTTGATTACTGTAATGTAAAATATCAAATAAATATTTGAAAATCAATTGGGATTGTTTTGAACAAGAATCACCGTCTGATAACCTTCACGGTGTATCTCATATTCTATCATACAACTGACCTAAGTCCATATTTGTACACAATACATGTCTTTTCATAATCATAAGTATGTAATTACGCAAATTTGTTTAAAAAACATTGAAACTTAATAGAAGCGATTTAATATAGATAACTGTCATTATCAACTAAACCGCTATCAATCATCAGAGCCACGCGCTCTGGCGCTGCAAGTCGTGTGTGCAGATACGTAAAGGAACTCATGTATCTGATTATGAACTCTTGACGTCAGCTCACATACATACATACATACATACATTTGGAGACAATACATTGCATTTAAAAACTTGTTGTTAGCCCGATTTTCGCTCCACCATCTGATTACTCACGCAGTTACTGCTGAATATTACGCACTCAACAAAGCTGCAGCAACATCCACAGAACTTGTGCAATTTAGTTGCTAACTGTGGCAGTGATGCGAGCGCACTTATACAAACATTACTGTTTCTTCATATGTGTGAGTATAATATTTGTATATGCCATCAGACAATCTTATATGAATTCTGTCTAGTGTAGTTGTGAAATCGTGCCGACGCTTCTTAGTTAAGGTTTATAGTTTTCCAATAAGATTAAAGCGGAAAATCCTTATTTTAATTTACTATAAACTTACTAATATTTATTTATGGTGTCTTTTAGTATGATATCGTGCAACAATTAGTTCTCTTAATACATCATACATACATACATATGTATATAATAAATAGGCGATTGAAATTTTAATTGAAATAATTACTCGTTAAAATATATTTTCCCAACAATATTATATTGCTTTGGGGTTTTTAAAGTCATACTGACTAACATCCATACATATATGTAAATATTTAATCTTTATACCCAGCAAGCAACCTTCAGCGAACCCAGCGAAGTGACTGGAATTGACATTAGAGTCCAAGCGCTTTGTTGAACCATGAGGGGCTTGGCGATCCATTAGGGGTATTTGGGTGCCACAAAGAACGGTCGAAGCTCTCTAAGTGAGATGCTCTGTAGTTGCGGAAATCTACCCTATGACTTAAGCTAACCTAACCCAGTAAAGAAATCGAAATAGTTTCTAGGAGGCATAATTTTTGAATTTATCTATTAGATATTTTTTTTTTTATTTTATTAATTTCATTACACTGAATGAAATTTTGAACTAATGGCTTCGAATAAAGAAAATGTAGGCTATTCGAAGTAGTTGTTTAGCTGCTTTCATTAAAGCTCTCTTAGAACAGTAGCTATTCTGAAACAAGCTTGAAACGTAATGTCACCATGAAAGCTCTTCGGTAGACTTTTTGTTATCTGAGACTCCAGTGTTTACATTACTCTCACAATAAATCTAATTTGAATAAAATGAATGAACTTGTTTGAATCTAGACACGCCCTAATAATAATACTATACGGCACGTACTAATACTAAAACTCTTATATGTATTAACTAGTAATTATTTTTATTTTTTTCTTAAGAATTTGCTCTGATTACTAATTATTCTCTGAATAATTTAACTCAGCTGATCCCAAGCAACCGCAGCAACAAGGCATAACAGCTTAACTCAATATTGATAAATTCAGAAGCCAATACATTAGGTTCTAATTCTGTTGTATTTTATTTTAAAATTCATAATAAATGCGTAAACATAATTCCAATGAAACTTAACTTTAATCGTTCCACCCTCCGACGCAAAAAAATTATTTTCATACATAGTACATTGTATTTCTTCCGCATATTTTTAAATATTTTTTTGCAACCTTTTAGTATATTATACAAAATAAATATGTGTGTATATCCAGTATTATATTCTTATCTCCATTTTAATGCCACTTGTGTGCCCGCATTAAGCTCTCATCCACTTATAAATACTACACTGTATTATTTTGTCTTTGCGAATTTAATGTTAATGCCGACGGTGAGATCAATGCAAATAAAATATAAAATCTGTTGTTGCAAATTTTCCTGCATTAAACGTATGAACACACACACTTTTTCCGAGGTTTCGTTTTTGTGCCAATATTTGCTTTGCACGCGATCATTGTCACGTTTACCTTTTGCAGGTCTTCTGTTGCAATTTAACTGTAAATGTTGACGCACCGCTTGCGTACAGTGGAGTTCATTTGCGTGTACAGTGTTAAAAATATCCATTATACCATTATTATATGACCGCGTACTTCTGTTTAAAGGGTTATTCGGACGAATAAGAAGTGGTTTGACGAAAAAATATTTCCACTTTATACCTCAGAGGTTTAATATTTTTCGAACGAAATTAAATTGTATTGTGATAATTTGTGTTTAAATTTAAAAGTGACTACTAAGCCTCTGAAACAGAAAAAGTTCAAAAGCGATTATTCTTCTTGGTTTTAGTAAGCATTTATGTAAATGGAACATATAATCTCTTTCATGAATTTTCGACATAAAAAACCGCATTCGCTTCAGAAGTCAATTCGAATGAGTGCTGATTGATGCTCAAACTCTCTCTTCCATACTAAAATCTTTGCATTTTTGAGTAAAACAAAAACAAAATACAATAATAAAAATTGGTGATCTACTTTAATAGAAAAACAAAACAATCTCTTAAAATAGTACAAATATTTTAAGAAATTGTTTTAATTGTTCTGCGGATCATTAACATAAAATATACAACAAATAAAACAACAACACTTTCAATTGGAACCGAATCAACCGTTTATAATTTCCTCGAACGACGATTTTATTTTTTTTCTTTATTTTTGCCGCCCACCGATTTGATTGCTTTATCTATAATTTCAGCAGATTTGCATAAACCTTCTTGTTCGCTCTCACTCAGCGTTAGCTTTATGTATGATGTTATGCCATTTGCGCCGAGCACTACGGGTAGTGATAAGAAAACATCATTTTCAATGCCTTGCTGACCCTAAGAATAAATAAAATCTTAAATGCATTTCCTCCACAATGCGAACTCAAGGTCTTAACTTACCTTTGCCGATACAGAACACGTGACTATTTCATTTTTATTATCCAAAATTGTCGAAACTACGGACGCCGCTGCCAGTCCGATTGCCCAATTGGTGTAACCCTTACCGGCGATCACCTCGTAGGCCGCCTTAACGACACGTTTATGCACTTCACCCCATTTATCGGTGTCACCCTCGGAGCCCACACATTTAGAAAGATCCGTAAAGCGTATACCACCCACACTAACAGCACTCCATACCGCTACCGAACTGTCACCATGCTCGCCAATAATATAGGCTAACACTGAACTCGGTGCGACACCCAGTCGCTGTGCGATGAAGTAACGGAAACGTGCGGTGTCTAAGTGTGTGCCAGTGGAAAATACACGTTCTTTGGGCAAACCGGAAATCGTCCAAGCGCCATATGTCAATATATCACAGGGATTCGAGACCATCACTAATATCGTATCGGGCGAATACTTGACCAGTTGTGGTATTATTTGATTTAAAATCTTCATATTCGTATCCAACAGTTCCAAGCGCGTTTGTCCCGGCTTCTGACGTGCACCAGCTGTGATGACACAAACAGCCGAATCCGCCGAAGCTTTGTAATCTGTATTGCCCACAATTGTTGCATCCCTCAGAAACACGGAACCTTGTTGTAAGTCTTTGCTTTCGCTATCCACTAATTTCTCGTTGGCATCTATAATGCACACTTCGTTGGAGATGTTTTGCGCTAGTATGCTGAACACTACCGCCATGCCCACATTGCCGCAACCCACAACGGTGACTTTGCGTTTGGTTTTCTTGGCTGGCCGAGCCACAGGTGCAAACAGTTTTTCACGAACCAAATCCGTTGAATATGCCCTGGAACTGAAGAGAAGTTGATATTAGCTTTCATTTTTTGTATATGTGGGTATATTTTGGTTTATAAGTAGTAATGAGAATTTAAATGGCATGCACTGGCTTCCTTCCAGAGGCAGTATTATCCAAACTACCTTGATAGCAAAGAGATCGCCTTGTATGTGGATTAAATTCACAGAATACCTTTATATAATGTATTTTAGGGTTTTATAAAAATAAGTACGTTGAAATCAAGTTTGCCGTGAACCCGTAAACAAATGTGTATCGAAAGTTCATATGTGCGTTGGTGGGTTAAGCAATGTCAGGCGCGCCATCTCTAGGCGAAAATAAGAGGTAAACACTAGCGAGCACTGATTATTATGAAACTCGGATAATTATTACTCAAATGTAGCTAGCAGCCGCTAGAGGTCGCAATAAGCAGTAGTATCAAGTATTTTAATGCTCGCTTTGCTTACATATATTCCTCGATGAGCTAAAGGCAAGTGCTTTTATAAGAAATATTTAAATTTGTGGTGCGTTATAATAATACAATAAAATTGTTGTATTGCCTCTCTGGGAACCTCGAATTTTCAATATTTTCATATACAGTGGAACTTCCATAACTCGAACTTCTATAAGTCGAAGTCATATAACTCGAACTTTTGAATTGGCAATAGAGTTTAGAAATCAAATTTCATACAAATTACCTTCCATAACTCGAACTTCCTTAACTCGAATTTCTCCACAACTCGAACTCATGAATGGGCAATAGAAGTCAAATCTCATACAAATTTCCTTCCTAAATCGAACTCTTCGACCAGGCTATGATACAAAATTTAAAATTTTACTATCGAGGCAGTATTTTAAAAGAGTCTGTCTATATCGTATGGAGGCTAACGAAAAATATGATATTATTCTTATGGATTGCATAAATTAGGTAACAATGGCATGGGATACAGACTTCAATAGCCAAACAATAGCAAAATGGATTACAGAAAACATCTTTTAACGTACGTCCATTTTTGAGAAGTAAATAAATATATATTTTACAGCTTTTTGAAAGATATTATGTTTTAATGAAAATTCTAGAACTCGGAGTTTTTTTGTGGATTATGGTGATTCGAGCTAGAGAAGTTTCACTGTATTAACATATCTTAAGAAATAAGTATTAGGACGACATAGTTCATTCTATTGGCTTGCATTATCGACACTAATATCCTTCCTAGAGACACCAGGGTGACAATCCCGGTTTCTCTACAATTCTTCTATAAGCTGTATAATTAATGAGGTCTAGGAATCATATAATATATACCAATCAATACGCTTTAGAGACCTACGTAAAAGAAGTAGTCTTAATGGAATACATTTGTGTTGCAGAAATCGTCGACAAAATCTAAGAAATGGATCATATCCAATGTTTGCAAAAATAATCTGAAAACATTTTTGACTTTAAGGGAAAGGTAAGACCTTCAGTAGTAAGAAGAGAAATTATCAATTTTTTACTTATCAGTTGAATCAGTTGGGAACTAAGTAGGTGTGGATCTTTAGATCATCAGAATATTACCAAAAATAATTGCAAGGATTTTGCTATATTTAGTTCCGTTAATCTCATTTTTATACTCTCGTAACAAAAGTTGCTAAGAGAGTATTATAGTTTTGTTCACCTAACGGTTGTTTGTAAGTCATTAAACTAAACGAGTTAGATATAGGGTTATATATATCAAAACAAGTAAGGAAAGGTTAAGTTCGGGTGCAACCGAACATTTTATACTCTCGCAATTTATTGATGTAATTTTATAAAGATAACACAATTCGACCCATATATTCTGATTAAAGTTCAATAGAGTAACGAAAATCATCATAAATAGTATATGGGGACCAGAGAGCTGCAACGGGTATATCATTTTCGTGCACACTCGAATGTCCACTCTGATTTCGTTTGATCAAACTTTTCGGTATGAATACACGTATTGATCGCTTGGAGACATGTTCAAAACGAACGAGCCTTTCGCGACACGCGAAACACAAGCATATATGCTTGTTTTAACAGAGTGCCGAGTTGACACTCGTTTGTGAACGAGCTGGCACTCTAACCCGATCGTATTGAATGTGATCGAGTCACACACGAGTGTGCACAAAATTTCAGAATATGTATGTATGTAATTGGCAGTCATGCTATTATTGCGTAGTGATTGTCAACGATTATTGGTTTTGTTTGTTTTGTTTACTATTTATAATTCATAATGACAACGATAGAAAATTCGGGTTGTGAGAACATTTCCAATGGCACAAACACCTTATCTGGTCTACACCTGAAATTTGTGATTTAAAAAAAATTAAAATATTTAAGTGCAATGAAATGTTTTTTATTTATGATTTATGAATTAATAAATAAAATAAGTTTTGAGTGAATTCTATTCTTAAATTGAATTATTCTTTTATAATATGTACTATGTACGTCTAATATTCAAATTATTCAACCAAAAAAGCTAAGACAGAACGCGTCATCCCGACGCCAACATACATACATATGTGTGTACGTATGTTTATCTATTATTTTTTGGTCTTCGAGTGCCACTCGAGTGTGTCGATCACAATCAACACGTGCACGACACACCCGAAAATATAATATACATAAAATCCGAGTTTGCTGCTTGCACTCGAAGATAGGACCGTCGTGATTGTTCGTTTGCGTTATTTTCGCTTCGGGTTCCAAACTCGATGGAACACGTGTTTGAAGAGTGTTACGACACACTCGTACCGAATTTAAGCTAGTGTGATTGAACACACTCGAACATACCCGAAGCTGCTCTCCGATGGGGACTGAGGTAATTCCTGAAGAATAAAAAGAGAAATTATCAATTTTTTACTTAGCAGTTGAATTCGCGGGAACTAAGTAGGTCTGGATCTTCAGAACATCAGCATATAACCAAGAATAAATGCAACGATTTTGCTTTATTTTTTATTATTTATTTCCGTTAATCTCATTTTTTTGTAACATTCTATATGTGTCATACATACGTAATATAAAATATTAATTACCTCATTGAGACATAAAAACATGAATAACAGTAAACCAACATTATTATTATTGCGTTAGACGGAAAGACATTATCAACGTCACATCGATGGGGCAGAACAATCAGTTCTGGCAACATCAATACGGCAGCGTCAATTAATGCTAATTTGCATAAACATTCATGCAACCTTTTTCAAACTGCAACCGCAGATTATGTGGCAATGTCACTGTTGTTGTTGTTGTTGTTGTTGTTGTTGTTGTTGTTGCTGTTATTTTGCATTTATTAAACTGGCTGTTATGGTCGTCAAAAAAAAAAAATACCGGCTCGATGTCTGTCTGCATTGCAATGGCTTTGTCTGGTATTGTCGTTGTTGTTGTTGGTCAACTGCATTTGTTGTTGTTGTATGCATCTAATTTTTGGCGATCGCCTAAAAGGGTTGCTCCACTGGCATTGACGGCACAGATGCTTTTCACAAAAACAACAGCAATAACAAAGTACAACAAAAATACCAACAATCATTGCGGTCGCGTTGCTCTTGTTGCTTTTGCTGTTGTTGTTGTACTCGGCGAATAATCGACAATGAATTGAAACTTTGCCAAAAATATAGTTGTTGTTAGTTTACGAATATCGCTTGTAGCAACATCGGCATCAGTTGCAGTGCTGTTGTTGTTTGTTTTGTTAATGTTACTGCAGCGTCAAAGCTCCAAGCAACGCATAATAAAAGCTGCTGTTTTGGTAGATTGTCTTTGCGCGCATTGTTTTCTCTGTCTTAACAATTTTTTCGTTATTTTGCTTGTACACGTTTTTTGTTGTTGTCCCGTCTGTTTTCGTCTTTTTATCGATTATGAATGCATCAAACAATGGATGACGCAGCTCAGCAACACTGAGACTTAACAACTTAATAATCCAACACAAGACGCTGAAAGCCGACAATGAAAAACTATTCGCTGGTTGGTTGTTGGTTGCAGTAAGAAGGGGGTGTAGAGCCCTATGGGCGTCTAAGATATTTAAAATTCCGTCCATTTTTGGTTGAATGACGACGAAAGAGTTGTAAAAGGATTTGCGGTAAAAACGTGAGCATCGCTTGAGGATGGACCTTGTTAGGGTGTTAGTGACTTAAATTTTAGTGATAATTTAAGGGAGAAATTTTGTAGAATTTGTTGGTAAGAAGTCAAATGATTTTAAATATACTTATACAAGAGGTTTTAGAGAACGTAGACAATAAATTGCGGCATGTAATTTGGGGGTCTAGAACTATTAGCTTGAGGTCGTCTAGTTCTGCACACAGAATAGCGCGATACTAGAGATTTTTTTCAATTGAGAGAGTCGTACGTTCCCGCATTTAGTATGCTAATGAATTTATGAATTATTCGCAGCACCTTGGATCTTTAATGAGATGAAACTACTTGATATGAAGAGCTTTTCCCTTGCTTATCATAGGCTAACAGTATATTCTTCGGCAATTATCCTTTTGAATATAAACTCACTGTAATAATGAATGAAAGAATCATGACAATGTATCAGGGAATCAAGAGAGCATCCAGCATGAGATCACTCAATACCAAAAGAAGAAATATAATCACGATTTAACACATTTAATCTGAGCAGCTTAATTAGTCATCGTAGAAAATAGTAAATTTTTGTGTTGAAAGGCTTTAAAATTTAAATTCAACATTTAAAAGTGCCAAGCAGAACTAATGGAGAAACAAATATTGCAGTAAATAAGTATTAACCCAACACTATCGACGGCTTTCTAGTGGCTCACACCAGTTGCTTAACAATGACCACAACAAATACTTTGCACTCACCAAACGAAATAATTTTCAATGAAAATATTCAATTTCGTTGTGTTTTCGATTTTCGATTAAAAACAAAAATAATAAAATAATTCTCTAAATACATTTGGTAAATTATTTTATGATTGCAATGCATATCCCTCTTCATGCCTTTTCAACCTTTTTGCCAACATATGAAACGCAATATGTGTGTGAGCATGAGCATGTAAGTAAATATATGCACTTACACACGCAAATTACTAGCGCCCAGCAACAACAACTTGTGTTGCCTCGAAACATTAAAATTTACATTTGTGGAATTTTGTATATTGTCAGTTCATTTGCATGTGCATTAGCAACAAATATTTCATAAACCACACAAAATACTATATAATGCCTGCAAAATGCACTATTTCCACACACAGGCACACACACACACACTCAGTCATAATGCAAAAATCCGAATTCAATTCATAGTAGAAGAGTGGAGAAAAAAGAATACTGCGAAAAAAGATTTATTTGACATTTTCCGGCAAATCATTTGTGAATTTTCATTTCATTCTAGTTTTGCATACAATCGTAGTAGTTTTCATCGATTTATTGCCCGAACTGCAGCAGCAACAGCAACAGCAAAAAGAGAATAGAAAATTTGCAATATTGCCAAATAAAAATCCACACACATGCTTACATACAGATATACTACATATGTATATATATATATGTACTTAATATGTGTTGTGGAACCCAGTGGTCAAAGTGACTGGTTTTTTAATTTACGAACTATAAAATTTATATTGGTTGGTAAATATCTCCCTTCCGCTTTTTTGTCTTTTGAATTTCGCGGCAATGTGTGTAATGAGCTACAGAGCTCCTATCTGGCAATACTATACATCTTTGAAAGGTCTTAACATAACCTACTAAACGACCCATGATTAGTTTGGATATTGCGTTCAACAGTTATAGACGTGTAAACATGGAGTCCACTTACGCCGAAATTCGCGCTTTCTAAAGTTTTCCTACGTTAAAGGCAAATCCGTTAGAGAAACGTTCCGTGAGATTGATGATGTTTTGGGGGATGGTACTCTATCACTTCGAACTGCGGAAGAATGGTCTCCACGATTCAGAGCGGGTGAAAACGACACCATGGATAAGCTAGCCGGCGGAAGACCTGTGACGACGAATACCGATCAAATCATGGAAAACATCGAGTTAGACCGGCATACGGCATCTCGTGACATTGCCCAGGAGATGAGAGTTAGTCACCAAACCATTTTAACCCATCTGCAAAAAAAAACCTTCTGTGCCAAATGAACGCCTGCCATATGCTGCTGAAACAGAACGAACTCGACCCATTTTTGAAGCGGCTGGTGACTGGCGACGAAAAATGGATCACATACGACAATATCAAGCGAAAACGGTCGTGGTCGAAGGCCGGTGAATCGTCCCAAACAGTGTCCAAGCCGGGATTGACGGCCAGGAAGGTTTTGCTGTGTGTTTGGTGGGATTGAAAGGGAATCTTCCACTATGACCTGCTCCCATATGGCCAGACGCTTAATTCTACTATCTACTGCGAACAACTGTACCGCTTGAAGCAGGCGATCGACCAGAAGCGTCCACAATTGGCCAACAAGAACGGTGTAGTGTTCCACCAGGACAACGTCAGACCACACACTTCGTTGATGACTCGTCAGAAGCTACGGGAGCTTGAATGGGAGGTTTTATCGCATCCACCATATAGCCCGGACATAGCGTCAAGAGAAAATACTAGTTTGTTATCTTCACAATTTCATATCGGGATAATTTTCTGGAAATCTGCACAGACTACACGCTCAAAAATTTACGAACACAACCGCATTTGTATTCGGGCAGTATTATTATTGCATGCCTGCGAGAATTTGTTTTGCCGTTTTGTAACGCAACTGCGACTGTGTGAGTGCATGTATATGTGTATGCGTTATTGGCTATGTTGCAAGCACTTCACATTTGCATGCGTGCCGGCAACTAGACCCATACATATGAGCTGATTCATAAATGCATAACTACATAAGTAAGCGTATAAGTATGTATTTATGTGAGTATGTATGGGTATGTGTGTGCGTGTGTATTACGTGCCCACTTGCAATTCCGTTGTATGTTAATTTCCTATTGAATTTTCAATTAATTGCTGGCTGTTTGCATTTGCCATTGCAATCGTAGCGCACAAACAGCTAACATCCAATCACACAACTAGCAACAACAAATGCAATAACAACAGTAACAAGAAATCATTCATTTTGCCATGGAAACAAACAACTGTCGAGGATTAATTTATGGCAACCATGCAATGATGGTGCTTTGGTGCTGGTGTCACAGCACGAATCATACCGAAAGTGAATGGGTAAGTACTCGCAAACACATACACTCACACATACACTCACACGCTTGTAGTACCCGCATGTGTGTTTTGCATGTTTTAATTTAAATTTTTTTCTTTGCAACATTTGCCATATGTCCAAATTGACTCATAGCAATAGAATCTGGATTTTATTTACCTGCAACTGTAACTACATGCAACAACATTTACATACATATACATATATATACATATATATGTACATATATACGTAGTATGTATGGCCCTTTTGCAGTAACGGTCGTGATTGACCGTAATTATTTTTGGTAATTTTTTGCAGTGTCAGTGATTGTCCTCTGATTGTGTGATTAATTTTTCTACTAAATTGAAATTGAATTTGCTTTGTTTGTGTGTGTTTGCTTGAAGCCAACAAAAATTTCAATTTCTGGAAGTGTGAAATGTTCAATGGATTATACTTCATCTGCTTAGTTGACCATAAAACTGTACGAAATTTTGGGACGAGACAGGATGAATTGTTGTTGAAGAAAAAGTTGTCGCTCTCACAAATCAGGAAGCAGTGTGAGAGCAGACTTACTATCCAATGGTCTCATTCAGTTCTATTAAAAATATGCTTTATTGGGTTTCAAGAAAAAATTCTCCAATTTGGTCTTCAGAGCTGGGTACATCGGGTAAGTTTTGGCGGTTCAACAACATTGGAAACCCTTCGAAGTGAATTGAGGTATGGCAACACTTCAAGAAATTGTTTTCAGTAGCTTCATGAAGAGATAGAGAGAGACCATACGTAGGTTGTAGACTATGGTTTTATCAGGCTGTAGTTTGGCAGTTTGATAGCCAAAGATGGATATATCACCGAATTATTTCAGTATTCTGGATAAATTACTTCCTGGACCTCGCGTTAAATGTCGTCAAGGGATTGATATAAGTTTCCACTGCTTAGTACAATTAAACAGCAACAACTGTATTTTCATACTCTCGCAACAAAAGTTGTTAAAGAAAGTATTATAGTTTTGTTCACATAACGGTTGTTTGTAAGTCATAAAATCAAACGAGTTAGATATAGGGTTATATATATCAAAATGATCAAGGTGACGAGACGAGTCAAAATCCGAATGTCTGTCTGTCTGTCCGTCCGTCCGTGCAACGGATAATTTTAGTAAAAATCGAGATATCTTAATGAAACTTGGAACACATGTACCTTGGGATCGTGAGAGGGTTGCTTTCGAAAATGGGCAAAATCGGACCACTGCCACGTCCACAAAATGGCGAAACATGAAAACACATAAAGTGTCATAACTAAGCCATAAATAAAGTTATAACAATTTTGGTACAAAGGATCGTCCTAGTAAGGGCTGTAATTTTTTTGAGAAAGTAGGCGTGGTTCCGCCCCCAAATAGGTTTTTTTATACATCTCGCAAACCAATAAAGCTATATAAATCAAATCAATCTGCAGTCGATTCCTTTACGCATCTCACCATACACCATGAAAATAGTTGAAATCGGACAATAACCACGCCCACCTCCAATACAAAGGTTAGGTTGAAAATTACTAAAAGTGTGTTAACTAACTAATGAAAAACGTCAGAAACACTAAATTTTTCAGAAGAAATAACAAAAAGAAGCTGCACTCTGATTTTTTTACAAAGGCGTGGCATCGCCCACTAATGGGTCAAAAAACCATATCTCAGGAACTACTCGACAGATTTCAATGAAATTCGGTATATAATATTTTCTTGACATCCTGATAATACGGATAAAAAATGGAATCGAAATCGGTTCACAACCACGACAACTTTCCATATAACTCAAATTTGAATTCCATCTGATTCCTTCACTTTATAATGTATACATAAGGAACCAATGAAGATTTCGGAATAAAACTTTACACAAATACTGTATATCATCTGTGGCTTCACTTGTGGAAAATTACCGAAATCGGACTATAACTTTTCAAGGTCCCGGATAGCGAACATGATGAACTATGCGCCAAAGGGTAATTTTTAACCGGGGTCATCTCTCAGATAAGTTAAAGTAGGAAAGAGGAAATTTTTTTCTTCTAATAGTGTGTCTCTGTTCCAAAAATTATAAAAATCGATTAAATATTGGTTAATATGTAATACTATTTAATTGTTAAATGCTAGCGTTCGTACCAATGAATAAGGGGTTGTAGAGTTATTTTTATTGGATTCACGTTCCATAAAAACTCAGAGTACGTACGCCATCCCGTAATTACTTATTTATAGGTGCATACAACCGGATCAATGAATACAAATTACCATAATTCTGAAATAATTCTCGGTTTTTGCATAATTATCACCATATTAAAGAATCGATTGCATTTTATTGTCAAATAAATAATATTTATTTATTTTACCATTGTTATGTAAAATAGCAGAAAATGCAACATTTAAAATAAATAGCAGCGTATTGTAATAAAATTAATGTCCGTCGGTTGTAAAGTAGCAAATCGTAAAATTATTGCACTCATTTGCAGTCGGCGTTAATGCATATTGTTATTGTTGTTGGTAATGTTGGTAATTTGAAAAAAGAAGTAACAAAAAAACCAAATCACAACAAGCATTTTATAGTTCTCGGCTTTTAATAGCAACAACCACAAAAGCTGCCGTTGTGGCAACAACAATTGCGGCGGCCGCAGCAATAGCAACAACTCAACAACACAGCAATTTGACTTTTGTCGTTGTCGTGACCAATTAGTCGGCGGTGCACACTGAACGCACACTTGTTGCCGGCCGCTGCTCGCTGCTTACTGCCACTGCGGGCGGCCGAAAATTTGCCAAAACCAGGGGCGAATAGAAACAGCGGTCGCGCCGCGAACGAAACAAAGGCGTGCCAACACACAGTGGGGCTGTTGCCAAAAGTTGCAGCAACAATGAGGAAAATAACAGCAACAACAATGTTGATGACGACGAAATGTCGCATCGCCTTCAGTGCGGTAATCACATTAATGCCAAAAGCAATTGAATTAGGCGTCACATAAATCCGTTGCAGTTGCCATTGTTGTTATTGTTGTGGGCTAACGAATAGTTGTAATACATATGGCTAAAAAATATACACTGTACATATTTATACTAAAAGTAAAAACAAAAATATTTGTGTTTGCCACTCAAAGTTGCACATACAAAGCTTGTCATAATTATTATGGCACCGCTGTGTTGCTGATGTGTGTGCAACAATGCTAACGAGTAGTGTAAAGATACAAAAGCGAGAGTTCATAAGTGCCGTGTAGGAAAGCAGGAACTGGTGCCATTCAACTGGAATGTTCGAAAAATTGTCTTCGAAAATTCGAATATGAACCTTATTTAAAAGTTTAGAACTGTTCTACTGCGATTATTTCGAAATATTATGGACGTCAGACGATTATTAAGTATTTATTGGCTTTTAAAGCCTCCTTTAAATGGATGGTTCTATACTCTCTGAAAAAGGCATTTAATACACTTTTAAAATGTATTCGACGCTACGGTGATTAATAGTTTATTTATGCATCGAGTAAAGATTTCTAAATCGACTCTAGATACTTATTAGAGCTACTATCAGAGCTTTGACATTACATTCAAACACTTTAAAAAGCTCTCAATGAACTTTATTTCGAGAATCATAAATAAAAGCTTTATCTTGTCTCAATTTGCCTGCGTTACATTTATGTTTCCTTTTTTTCGGTTGAGTCATAGCAGTTTCACACTCATGCTGGTTCAAGCCACATTAGATTCTACTTTCCTACAGGGTATTTATTAGATAAATATGTACTTTTGTATTTCAAATAGTAAACGCTAATGACTACGTAATTATTTATTTTGTTGTTGTTGTTTTTAAAATATGAGAATTGCAGTCTCCTCCACTTATAAGTTGCAAGTAACATTAGCACAATCATATAAGCATATTTAATCTGCTGCATGTACAGGTGTATATGTATGTGTGTGTATTCGAGTCATGCGGGCACTGGGTTTGTAGCACATTAACCTTGCACTGGGGCAAACGGAGTGCACTGCGCCCTAAACCAAAGCCACAATAAGACATTACATATTATTACATTGTTTATGCATGAGCTGGTGTGTGTGAACTTACACGTATATATGTATATGTATGTATGTATGTTTGTATATAAATGCATTGCAAATGTCAAGCTGTGGGTAAGTGAACTAATCATTGTTTCCATTATCTTTTCTCTGCTTTTCTTTGTTTTTTTTTTTGCACATGTGCTTTACCGTTTGAATTAATGTTCTCATACTCTTTGAAAGGTCTCATGTGGGACTTTGAAATTAATGATACTGTAATTAGATATTGCTCGTGTTTTAATGTATGTAACAGTGATTAATATTTTTTTTTTTAATTTTAGGCATTAAAGGTGAAATTTGTTGCTGGGTACTTAAATTTAATGTTTACTTAGAGCATAAATTAGTAGACAAGTCTTACAAAACTGTGAAGAATAACCCGGGCTCTAAGCTGTGTTAAGTATTTATTGTCTGCAAATGTTGTGCTTATCACGTTTATAATGATTTTCTAGATATTTTAGACCTGAATGAAGCTTCGTAAGATTCTTCATTTTTCCACAATTCCACAAAATATAGAGAAATAGTAAATAAATGCTTTTAGAAATAAAATATATGATGCCAACATGAGAATTGGAGACCTTTCTCTCTTAAATATAGACGTCATAACTGTTAGGCTCCAGTCGACTCTCTTTCCTTGCTTTGGATTTAGATCATAGCGTAAATTCCCCTCGAATTATGTATTCTGTAGAATTATGGAACCCTTTTTCATCCATTGTCACGTTCGACGACAAAATCTGCTCGAAATCATTAAATCGTTGTTGGATGATGGTAAGCAGAGGTCCAACACATTCCTATGTATTTTTTTAGGGTGTTAGCTATCCGTCTCTATCTCTCTCTCTCCTTTTAAGGATCCACTATTTTCTCACCTTTGTTGCTCAATAATAGGAAACCACTTACGAATAGTTGCAGGGCCTAATACAGAGTCCGGAGAATGCCCATCAAGCCACTTTCAATATCTAGCTTTTTGAAAACTCTAAAGCTTTTGTCACTCAAATTGCAATGTATATCTTACTGCAGTACATGAATCTCTCGAAAGTTAGGTCTAACTAAAAAATAGTTCTAGTGATCCTCTCTTAGATAACTTACTCACTTTTCAGCCCGTCTGCTACATATGTATGAGTTCATGTTCGAAGATTTACTGATGGCGAGTTTCGAAAGAATTCTTAATAGACTATAAATTCATAAGTAGGGGTAGGTTAATGTGATTTAAACATGGAGTGTCTGCGTAGTACACTCAAATGTAGCTGAGAGTCCCTCTATTTAATTAAAAAATTGGCTAAACTATTTATCGCATACAACCTCAACCATAATTATTGATTTACTGAATCCACAAAAAATTCGTATAAATATTTTACAGGAAAAAGAAAAAGGAGAACGTCGGTATGAGACACCTAAACGAAATGTAAATTCAATCTCAACTTGACGAGCAGTACACAGAGCAAAAGCCAAAAGCGGCGGCGGAGCCAAATGGCTTGCAACAGGACAAACTTTTTGGTATGCCATACTACGCTTGTAAAAAGTCGAAGAAGTCAAACCGAAAGCCAAAGGCAAGAAGAAGATAAAAAAATATTACACAACAACAAAGAATGCGCAGAATGCGCAAAAATATGTCGGCAGTTAATAAAATTTAATTAATTTATCTTTTGCAGACGAGAGAAGAAGAAGAACTTTGGCAAAATTACTGAAGCAACAGAAACTTCATACAACTCGAACTCCACTCATACCGAAAATGGCACACATGCACATACACAACAAGTGTGTGAAGTCTGAAGACTGATATGTGGTACAAGGTAGGTGTGTTTGTTTGTTGACAATAATTCTTGCCGGACGTTGTCATGAGCCATAATAATATTCGCAGCACAGCTTTTTGCTGCCGTCCCAGCTATTTACGTGTGCACTTTTTGCTCCACGCTTAGTTGGACGCTTGGTGTGGTGTGGTGACATTCCATCATTTCCAACAGCATGCCAAGGATGGTCGAGCCAGTGGATGATGGCCTTTGCAGCAAGATATATACATACATACAAAGACACATGCCAACAACTCAGTTGCTACAACATGCATTATGTACAGCTGTTGCATGCAGCTGGCGACACACACATACCAAAAGGCTGTGCGAGAAGGCAAGAAGTGAGAGCGGCAGATTTGGCGGAAAGCAGATAATAGTCAATGTGTAGAATTTCAAGGCAAATCAAGCGAAAAATTTCAAACAAATTGGTTGCACATAAACAACAAAAAAAACGAAAAAGCAAAAAACAAAAAGTTAGAAAATAAAAATTCAAAGCTCGTAGCATTGACGAAAATGCGGTGAGTGTGTGTGTGTGTGCGAAAAGAGCAAATTACTTTTGCAATAGATAGCATGGCAAAAGGTGGCAATTGGTTGAAAGTGGTAGATGCGCAGCTGCTGTTGGCGGGGAGACGCGGTGCGGCCAGCGGGTTTTATTGCTCGAAATACGGGTATTAGATGTGGTTAAATATTACATGAGCGGTTATTACATTTTTGTTTTTTTGTTGTTTGGTTGTTGTTTAGCAGTCTGCGGTCGCTATTAGCATGTGGTTACAACAACAAATGCAATAAAAGAAATATGGAATTGTTTTTCTTCATTCGTATGCCTCATGTTGTGGCAAGTTGTTAACTTTTTTTGTGATATTAAGAGTGCAGCATGTTTGAAATGTTTATTGCTTCAATATTAATTTTAGCTCGCTAGAAAAATCTTTAATGGTAAATATTCTACCAAAGTTGAGTATTCAAAAGAAAGTTGAGATAATCTACATATTTTCAAATATTGGCCAATGTATGTATTTTATGGCCAATACTAAGAGAATATTATAAAAATTTGCAAATAATCTGTATGACAAACCAATATTCCAAAGCAACATAAAACGGATTGATTGATTTAATCTATTTCTGTGCCTTAATAAAGGTTGTTTAGGACTAGTGAGCTCGAGTATAGACTTTAACACTTTCAGGGTATATGATTTTGTATTTTGTGTTATCTAACAGCCTAACTGCCTTAAACAATGAGGAAATCTATCGAGTTTTATACAATTATTTTGCTTCTTAATTCGATGATAGTATCGTACTAGAGATCTTCCGGGTCTGGTTATTTTCTTTTGACGGTTCAAAGAAAGATACATAAGTAAGCGAAAAATTAAAAAAATTCTAATAGAAGGAACCAGAGCATATTTAATAGAAACAATTTGATTTTGATTTGATCAAGAAATATGGATCAACTTTGTTAATAAGGAAAACTTACAATAAGATGATCTGTCGGATCTGTAAGTATTCGATGTAGATTGCTATTTCACTCTATTTCACCGTAGTTTTAGAATTGATTATAAGAATATTTAGGTACTATACATTAACATTTGAGACCTTTTCTTCCAGATAGGAACTATGGGAAAATACATATATATATACACTAACTGTAATGTTATACATTTTAAAAATATTTAATTTGAAGAATTTCCATTAAACTATATGAGATTGCAAACTCTCTACTTGCTTTATCTAAAATTCGAGATCTTTAGGAGACCCATTGTGGAAAAAACTTGTAGACAACAAAGAATTGAGTATAATGCATTGACTCTTTCAGTTTACTTATATAGTTCTAGCCTGAACTAAAGATATGACTATCCACTTCCATTTTAGTGCAGCGATATTAATGATATGCAAAAAATTAAAAAAAAAAATGTTTATCATACGACATGGTGTACACCACATTTTCAAAAATTTAATAAATAAAAATTTTCTATTTAATGAAATAATTTTTTATTTAATTTTTATTTATATAAATACATTTACCAAAATATTTGGAAATTATTAGAGACATTCTCTGATATTAATTTTGTTGAAGTTTAATAGTATCGAGTAATTATTTATATTTATTTAAATCCAATAAATATAGATATGTATTATATACACTTTATGGATGTATTCGTATTCTCTGTAATTCTTACTTTACGTTTTTAAGAACGTAGGGCCTTACATGTAAGGAGTATCTATGTATGCACGTACATACAATATGTTAACTTGTATTAAGAGTCCCTTTATTTAATAGGAATCTATTATTTATAAGTAAAATTAATTTTTTTTCATTATTGCTTCAACTATATCGATAATGAGAAGTACCATAAATGTTGGAATTGTATATTTTCTTAAGAAAATTCTCAGTAAAATTCTCATAAACAGAGCCAGCGCCAAATAGTTGTACTCTGTGGAGAACTGGTATGTGTTGCGCTCACCATCATTTGATGCTTGTTCTTAGTTGTTCACAACGTTAACAACAACAACAGCAACCACTGTGCAAATTACAAATACTCTGCGCAACTTTTGCTTCATTTGCAATGCCTTGGGAAATCCTTGTTTTCGATTTTTTTTGGTTTGTTTGCCTGATCATGCGGTGTAAAAGCAAACAGTTTCAACATATTCCTCAACACTTTCTCTGCAATTGCCAAGTGTGTTGCGTTTTTTTTCCTCGTCGCCCGCATTTCTACCGCATTGATTGCACATTTAATTTTTGCATCCGTTAAACAACCAGCATGTGTGCTTGGCTACCGCAACAATAACATGAAACAAAATAACAACAAAAACGCTCCAACACTTTTGCCATTTTCATCATCGTCATCAGTGCAACATCGATTATTTGAAATGTACTTGCTGCTTGCTGCGCTCGCCGAAATGTATGCGCATATCTTATGGATGCAACATCGCCCAAGTAAGTGCATGTGAGACTTTCTTTGCGCTTGCAATTGCAGAACGATTGGTGTGTGCTCTTGAGGAAGGCACCAACAACAGCAGCAGCAGCAACACTTTCATCGGCATGTATGCATTTATGCATGAGTGTGATGCTGCAAGTATGTTTTTAGCCATCAACGCGATTGCCGCGAGAGTAAGAGTAGCAGCGGCGACAACGGCAGCGCTATAAATGTAATGCCAAGTAACTATGTGTAGATGAGGTGACTACCCAGTAGGAACTTTATTCTAAATAGTTTAGATTTTGCTTTCTATAAAAGCAACAATACTTTATCTTTATCTACGTCATGTACCAGTGGGAATATGCTTCTTTGGATACATTTATAAAGGATTCTAATACCTTTATGGAGTTTTTCCTATTTTTAAAACATATTTACCAATTAAGGTGGTTAAATCGTACACTTGAACTCCCGAGAAGTAATCTTTGAGCAGTAATTTAAGTCTAGACTACTGCGTATATAATTTTAAGGACTCTTTTTCCTAAAATATTTTTACAAAATAGTTCAAAAATATTTGCTCATAAATTTCCTGCCGGGTCATTGCACGACTCTGGAATAAGTACATATTTATGCTTGTATTTGCAATACTTAGCCAGTCAGGTGTAAACGTTTGCATTTTTCTGCGTCGTTTCTTCGATTTATTTATTCAACTCACCTACACATACATTCATACACACATAATGCTTTTGTGTACACTTTTTTAATTTGTTTGCCACCTGTAGTGTATACATGAGCATACCCACTACGTACATGTTTGTCGGTGCGTTTGCAGAACTTGCGTTCGAGTGTGGCATGCTCCTTGTGGTGAGTGTGTTCATAAGAAATGTTAGGAATTTTTAGATTTTCGCAATTTTTTTCTCGCATTGACGCTAGTAGACACTCCTAGACAAGGTAAATGCTGTTGGTATATTTACCTGTAGGTTTGTATATATTTGCATGTTGCCGTTAGTGGTATTTTAGAATTTTGTTCGATAATTTAAGTATTTTGTATTTGTTGAATTGCTCGAATGCATTTATATTGCTGGTTAATTGAAATGTTCTTGGTACATATATGAAATCTCGGGTATATATATATACTTATTTGTAAATATATATGAAAAGGTTTTGACAATAGCGGAGAAGTGGTGAATATAATGCTACCGGAATATCAACCACCTGAAATCCAAATAATTGCTTATAAAGGTAAATCGAGAACACCCTTGGCCGCAGGCAATCGCTATTAAGCCTGCAATAATGCTCATTGCAATATCGGGTTACCGAATTGGGAAACAGCTGCAGGGTATAGGACAGTAGACCGACGAATTTTCACTGAACCTTTACGGAGTTAATATCCTGAAAATCCTTCAAGAGTATTAAATAGGGACCGTGCACATTCTTCTTCTTCTTGACTGGGTAGACAACGCTTACGCGGTTATAGCCGAGCCCGTCCACAACAGCGCACCACGCATCTCTCCATTTGGCAATTTGGCGGCAATTGGTAATACCAATCGAAGCCAGGTCCCTCTCCACCTGGTCCTTCCACCGGAGTGAAGCTCTCCCTCTTCCTCGCCTTCCACCAGCGGGTACTACATCAAAAACTTTCAGAGCTGGAACACTTTCGTCCATTCGAACAACATGACCTAGATAGCGTAGCCGCGGCCTTTTTATTCGCTGAACTATGTCTATGTCGTCGAATAACATATACATCTCATCATTCCATCTTCTGCGGTATGCGCCGTTGATAATGTTTAAGGGACCATAAATCATCCGCAAAACCTTTCTCTCGAAAACTCCTAGTGCCGTCCGACCGTGTACATTGTTTTCATAAAAAATAGTATAGTTTATGATGATAGGACAGTCAAAAATACAGATAGAAGCTTATACCAATATACTTGGACTCTGATTAGACATTTCTATTTCATCGAGCGAGATTCACAACGTTTATGCTAAAAGAGTTTAAGTTAGGTTATGTTTGTGCAGATAATTCCAGATCCAGAATATCCGAAGCTTTACCAAAATGATTTGTTTCTGCACCAAATAGTTCCTTAATAGTGAGAGGGAAGGCACTTCAAGCTTTTTGCAAAATCAAGCAGAAAGCCGCAGGATGATTGTATCTCGCCATATACTAGACAATTTTGAAGCTAGAGACAACGTTCAGTCAGAATCTGTATAACTGTAGAGTACTTTACTAAGTTCAAGAAGAAATCTAGACCGGAACCAGGACCTTTCAATTGACAAAGTACGGTCAAACACTCTTTGAGCTTAAGTCCAGTACACCATTATCAGGGATTTCGCCCCTATTCATGCATGATTCCATGAAAAGAAAGTTTATTTCTTGTATTTTTCGTCCAAAGAGAAATAAATGCCTTCAAAATCCATTTTACTCACTGTTTAAAGCTTTAAGCTTCGACGACGCTTAAAAGTTTAGTACTCAATTTATACGAGTATGTAGGTATATGTAAAGGTCAAGTATAATTGAAAATTCAGTAACAGCACTAACGCCAGTCTCAACTGGATCAACAGTGTTGGATGCAATATTTTGAAAACCAACAAAGTGCTACGTTTTTGGCCCAACTGAAATAACGGTAAATAACCGAATAAGAACCGAGGTGTGGTAGATGCAAATGAATGTGCGTAAGCTTCTTAAATTCAGGCCGAGGCCGATATGTACATAAGAGCATATATATACGCTCTCTTGTAGCTACTCGCTTGCGAGTGTCATTAACATTTCATTTGGTGTGAAAGTGGAGCTTGGCTTTGTGCGTGCGACACATTCGGTTGCTTTATGTAAGTAGTTGTATGTGTGTTTGCGTTAGAATGTCAAGCCATGGGTTTTCGGTTAGATGCATCGGGACTGATTGCCACACTGATATATGCACCATTTATCCATTCAACGGCGCAATCAACTCAATTCCGTTGCAAAAGGCAACCACATCAAGACTTGAGCGCTCCACACAAGAAGAAGCAGCTCCAGTCGAGGGCAATACACACACACACACACCAGCAGACAGCGGGCAAACATACATTAGCAATGCGCACCGCACGAGTGTATGTGTGTGTGTGTTTGTGCCAGTACGCAAGTGTACTTAGGCTGACAGTAACTGCTGTTTGGTTGCTGATTGTTTGCCAATGCAACACACAGCAGCAGGCGGCAGTCAGCAGGCAGCAGAAATAGAAGCAATGGCAATCAAATTGGAATCTGCAGCAAATAGCAGTCGCCAAATGAATTTTCTAGCAGCTACTGCTTGAAAGCGGGAAGCGGCATGTTGCTGCGACAACATGTCGTCCAAAGACAACGACGACGACGACTGGGATGATGTGGACAACAAAAACAGCAAACAAACCGAGCAACAAACAACTCGAGTGATGTAGATGGTGATGCGCTGCGGAAATGCGGCAACAACGGCAAAGTTTTGTATTACCCAAGCATTGCACTGACCAGCTCTTCTAACAGCAAGAACTACGTGTATGTGTGTATATGTCTATGTATTGACTTGTTAATGTGTGTGTGCGTGTGCGCATTTGCTTTGACTGCCCACTGATTCTGACCATCAAACATCAGCAAGCAGCCAACAACCTACCGGTGTGATCAGTGATAATCGCGCAACCGCAATGCTTTTTAAATTCTATAAATTTGTTTTGTGCTGATTACAGCTGGCGATTTGGCCACCACCGGGCCAACTATAATACATAATAGTTGTAGCATTTGGTGAGTCCGGGGTATGCTGTGTGGCAATCTCTATGCTGGCTCATCGTTGCAGCGAAACCGCATATCTGTTTCATTTATTTGTGTTAGCGAATCCTTTATTATATGCTCTCTTGTTATTGGCAAAGTTATGGCATATAAAATTTTATATATTTTTGATCTAATCAAAATTTCATGCGTTGGCATAATGAGTTCGTATGTATTCTAAATGGAAATGTGTGCATGAATTATGACGTTGTTTGCAAATAAATATGCATTTAGTTGGCACGTATAATATATTTTTAAAGCTAAATCGGCAGGTGTGCAAGTATTTCGAAGCATAACTTTTAAACAATAGAAAAATATTTATGTTTTTAACATTTGTAAAAATGTATAAAACCATTCTGGCTCCCAAAGGGAAACACACGTAGACTTTAAGATACAGTCCTTTGTGAAGGCTGGATCCACCCTAGATAAACAATTAGAAGTCGCCAAAGCGCCCTGAACCTACTACAAATCTGCAGAGATTTTTAACTTCTATATTCGCTATTTTGCGAGCCTGCTCGAAAAAGTGAGATCCAAGAAATCTCTTTCTTGATCTGGCAAAGGCGGGACATCAGAAGAAAGTGATGAGACGATTCCACCTCATCCTCCTCCATGTAGCTAGCCTCCGGTAAGATTTTTAACCTTACAGCGTGGATTCCGATGGGACAATGGCCAGTAAGAACCCCTACGACTAAGGAGAGGTAAGGTTTAGGTTAGGTTTGTAGGCAGATCTCTGTAAAAAAACAGAAGATCTCACTTAGACAGCCTGACGCTGTCCATTGTAGTACCAAGAGGTAGGTTTACTGAGGGCGAAAAGTTCGGTAGACCTACCGCGGTTTACCTTAATCCAAAAGGATCTTGCGGCTACGCATGTGTTGGTAATTGACCAGCGCCTACACAGCTCAGCCGAGGCCCATCTGTCCATTAGCAGACCCAAATAGGACAACAGTGCTCCTACATGCTTCCATGCTGCTAATAGTGAGTACGTCGTTACTGACTTTGCAAGCTCATCAGCCTTACAATTCCCCGCGATTCCGCAGTGCCCCGGAACCCAGACTAATCTAATTGAAAAGTATAACGATGCCACCGACAGTGAGGATAGACATTACTTAACCAACCTTGAGCGCATAGTCAGTGAACTCAGGGTTAGTATCGCCACTCTACTATTCGAGTGGATCGTCACCTCCCTAAAGGTTGGTGCGCTTCGAAGCAATATATCCGTCACAGCCTTAATAGCAGCCACTTCCGCTTGAAAAACGCAACAATAATCGGGAAGCCTGAAACTTAGGTTGATGCGAAGCTCCCGACAGTAAACTCCCCCTTCCAGAGACTTACTTATATGAAAAGTTCAAAACCGGAGCCTAACTTATAATATTCCAAATACTGTAGAATGGGTCTTTTATTTTATTGTTTGTACCCACAGAGGTTTTTATCCGAGGTAGATA
Source organism: Zeugodacus cucurbitae (assembly GCF_028554725.1). NCBI lineage: Eukaryota > Metazoa > Arthropoda > Insecta > Diptera > Tephritidae > Zeugodacus > Zeugodacus cucurbitae. The sequence continues at coordinate 68,680,198 of NC_071669.1, forward strand.
TGGGACTTTTATATAAATGCGAAAATATTGTATTGCAGAATATGTTTGTCTGTCTGCACATATTTGTATTGAAAAATCTTGATTTACTCTTAGGAAGTTGGTACTAAAGTTTATCAGAATAGGTTTGTGATTCCATTCAATAATTCTTCTCATATAATAATAGCAACTCTGATAGTCTTTTAAGCTTTATCTACAGAAACCAAATCTGCATTGAATTTCACCGTTTCTGAACGATAAATTTACAAGATACAATAAATTGGATGAAAAATGAAAACCTTCAGAGCACTCTTTGAATTAAGTTTTAATATTATAGTAGCGGTTTCCGGTATAAAATGATATATAACTTATAGTTGCTGATTCTTGAAAATAAAAACATTTTACAGCGTTCTCTTTAAACAGTAAAGTCATATTTCGTACAAATTCGCTAACATGACGACAGCAAAGCAATTTTTTCGAAATGAAAATCAAGTGATCCCGAGTATCCGTTAAAGACGAAAGTATTTCCATTAAGTTTTCTTCATTATAATGTCCACTTCAGTAATATCATAAAAATACACATAGACACTTACAATCGTCATGCTTATGTACGTACTTCATCGTACTCTTGCATTCTTCCCATTTCATTATGCATTTGTTAAGCTCTCCTTGTTTGCTTATTATGACAGATCACCTGGTCTAGTCATTCCATTGCTTTGATTGCAACCTACTCGCGAAAATTCTCAACAGCATCAGCAAGCATGTAAAGTGATATATGCAAAAAACACTAATAAAGTACTTTGGCTATTTGCAAATTGCACAGCTGTGTGGGTTGTGATCCTTTTAAACAAACTGAGCTTTACTTTGAATTTGCATTTCTTGGCATTTGTCTAATTTTCAGTATACCCTACAACATGAAGTTCTGGCATTTGAAATGTAGCAAAATGTTGTCTGGACAAAAATATTCCACGCCTATAAAAATAGTCGTGACTATTTCATAAACTGGTCGAGAATTTCGCACAAAAAGGGTCTGTTGAACAAATTAGTTTGATAGTGTTTTCGCTCACTCATCGCGCCAACACTTGTATACTGTGACTCTATGAGAATTTTCAAAAATGAGATGTTGACTCTCAGTTCTCTTAAGAGAGTTAGTTTTAGGATCAATCGAAAAATATAGTATACTAACTTCTTAGATATAGCTTTACCACGAAAACAAATTTTGATTTCACAGACGTTTTATATAACGGTTTAGAATATGAACTTGTGGAACAGAATTAAAATTAACTCAAAACAGGGAAAAACATTAGAAGTAATCATAATTAGAATTCAATCTTCAAATAAAAGTTCCATTATAAATATTCCATCCCATTATCATTATCAAGTTTGAGTATAGCGCGCTTGCGCAGTCAAATTCACCGATTCTTTTTTAATGTCCTCCGCTGCAAACAGTTATTAGCCCTGTTATGTTATTGTTGTTAAAAATCTTGGCGGTGTGATAGTGAAATACACACAGCAGTCAGGGCTAAACGAATTCGTCTAACCTGTTGAACTTCAATTTCAATACCAGCCAGTTAAGCTTGGCCACAGCACGGACGTCAAAGCATTCATGACAAGATCGCAGCGCAAGTTATGTTTATGCGCGTCTGTATGAAAAGCATTTAAGCATGCGCATTGGAATCTCAGTGCCTGGGTGTGGCGTGTGCGGCGACGGCGTCAAGGAGTTGCTTTGTTAGCACTGCAGCAAACCTCACAACAGAGACGGACGTAAATAAGATGGCATGAAGAAAGCATCAACCAGTTGGTCATTTGACCAGCTGACTCAGGCAAAAGTGGGTGATCATGATAAGTAACGGGTATAGTGTCTCCTCCCACACCACAAACAACATAAACACTGGCAGCGCAAGGCAGCGCCTTGAAAATTACAACAAAAGTGTAGAGATTCTTACAAATCTGCGCAATCGCCGTTGCTGCAATGGGTGTGTGGCACACAAGAGTTGCATTCATATTTCCATTTGATTACATTTGCGGCCAACAACAACGACTGACGCCATTTATCGCCTGCATAACTGTAAATGATGCATTAAGGCGCGTTGTGGCAACGCAATTGTCACATAAAGAAAATATTTTTGAAATATGTGCTTATTGCAAGCATAGCGGAACCGCTTTAATGGCACAAAAGTTAACTGCAAATGGTGTTTATATTTTCTAAATTGTCTGAAAATCTTTTGTGCGTCCGAGTCGGTTTCAGAATTTATTATAGATTTCGTCCCGTGACTATGTGATTCGAGATTTGTAGTGTTGCCATTTTATTTGTGATGCCATAAAATCTGAATGCTCGACTCGCGCATTTGCCACATTGCCACAAGATAGAGATCTTAAAAATGTGCCTTCATATGCCAAGCCATAGAATAATTGTACTGTATGTGAGTGTGTATGTCCAGGAGAATGATATGCAAATGCCACACACACACCTTGCCACCTCGTCCACCTCATCCATGCCTCAAATGCAATGCACGCACACATTCTTAGGTGCCACGTCGCTCATCTACTCACCATTCCTGTCGGACTTGAATAGGCACAAAAGTGATTTATATGCCGTTGAGCCACTTGGACCGCGCAGAACACCACACACCAACGGACACACACACACACAAACAGATATGGACGCATGACAATAACAATAAAGCATCATCTAATCTTAACGATGACACAAATACCAAGATGTGAATTTCATCAATTACATTGTGTCATAATTGCCAACAACAACCAAGTCAACAGTGACTACAACAACAACATAAGCAGCAACAATTGCATTAATGCGCACATATTGCACATAAAATACACAAATGACCGACCACAATGACCAACTCAGTTTGAGCGCCCAAGCAGCGAACAACAACAAGCAATAATAGAACGCGCTCAATGAGGCCTACGCACGTCGCGCATGCGTCTCTCGACAACAACGCTTGCGCATTTATGGCAGCTTGCAGCAGACGTTATGATTTTGAGGTACTGCTTGGTCCTGTCATAGCGTCCAGAACAACAACATGATGTTGGTAGAGTATCGTGTTGTTGTAGGCATTGAAATGCATTGAAGCGCGTCGCGTTATGTTGAATTGCGCTTAAAGTTGTGGTCATATTGTAAGTATGATGTAAGAATTGATAAAAGATCGCCTTCGTACGTTGTTATTCTCGATAGCATACATTTAAATTTCCAGCCGCAAGATGCACTGAGGAAAATTGTTATGGCATCTTTGAATAATTAACCATTCTAGACATAGGTTTTCTTATATGGTATATTATACATATATGTGAGAAAGAGACAGTCTTTAACCTCTGAACTGAACTAAGGGTTAGTATCCCAACTTTAACGTTCTAAGCTTTAATAAGGTTTCCAAAAACTACACTCTTATTTTTATACAATTTTGTTCGAAGATAATCCTTTCCGAAGACTACAGTAGCCGCTAAAGAAAACCATAACGGCTGGGAATCTATAAGCTTCAGTCAGTTGCCATCTCGACACCATCCGATCTGTTTTAACGCGATGTATTTCGGAGTTTATGAAATATATTATTACGAAATGTGACTGCAAACGAGCAAGAAACCTGGGCTATAGGACCATGGAATACAAAATTGTCTTCGTTTTATCTGTGTCACGAAGATTCAGTATTCGAACTTCCTCAATGTTATCGTTTGGAATAATTTCCCTATGACTAACTCTTATGTTTACCCGCAGTCTCTTGTTTAATGATTCTTTGATCATCAAATCCGTTCGTCGTGTTAAGTTTCCTTTAGCATTCTGAACGTTCTCTAGATCACATTGAGAATTATTAGCGGTTCTCTTAGAGGTAAATATATAATTTCATAAATGGAAAATGCTGTGACCACTGTCAGAGTACTGTCACTGTCTGAGTAGACACATGTCTTTGACATTTATGTTCGATATACTTTGACAAATCTCTTTACAAAACCTTTCGCCGTAATAATGAACATTCATTTCTAAAACCTCGAACCCAACAAAAGATTTAAGACTTTTTGGTTCCATATATTCAATATTATCTCACTGCTATATGATTCGAAAAAGAAGATACTACAAGATATGTAACAAGTTCTACTAATTCATTGGAACGGGAAGAAAATATTGAAAAAGTTATCTCTTGTTTTGTTCAAACATGGACAATTTCCGATGAGGTGTTTGAAGGGTTTCAAAATACGATACTGAGAAGATGTACTGGATCTTTTATTTCTCTCTCTTTTCTCTCACTTCCTCACAGATTTTTCTTCCAGTGTATTCAGCAGATAATATTCAATGTTCCTACTCAGTACTCATGCAGTCGAACAAAGGAAGAATGCCAACAAAAGTACATCAAATGCTTTGGAAGATGTATGGCTTTTCATACATTGATGACGCTAATAAGGAAGTAAGTAGATTTGTATGGCGCACCTTAACGCTGCGCACCTTTGAATGCGACACGCACAAACAAACACACACAGACCGAGAATCAAGGCAAAAGTGATGAACTTCGAAGGTCTGGCATGAACGAATTCTATGAATGAGGTAAACATCTTTAAGTAAATAAGGATAACCATTTAGCGGTGCTTGCGGAAGATGAAGCTGTTTTCGCAAGAAGCTTTGTTCTCATGAAGCTTTGTTGTAACTACATAAAAGCGCAGTAAATACAAGTGAACCAGTGATGTAGATGACCCACCCTATATTATCGCATGACAAACACGAGTTGATTTTCAAACAATGTTTTAGTATGAAATTTCTGATGAATGGGCTAACATATGTCATATTTGATGTTATATACCAATATATGTATTTAGTGTTTACATAACTTTCACATAGCTTTCTCGCTGTTCAAATAATTCTAAGTATTCGCATACATTGGCGCTCTTCAGAGTGGGTACTTCATTTCCGAACTTCAAGAGCAGTCGTTTTCGAATGTTTGTAATTGGTTTTGTGTCGCTACGAATTTCCGCATAAACCCACACACACACAGACACTTACTTGGGGACTACAGTAACACTTCCGGATATTCAGTCACTCTTGGATGAAATGAAATTAAATAGAGTCTAAATGGTTTTATGTGCAAAGTTGCAACTAAGTGTGCAAGCGAATAATTTATCAGCAGCGGTTTGAACTGAGTGTCTGTGTGCACAGACTATAGTTTATAAGAGATGAAATTCAATTTGACTAAGTGTGCAACATTTTCGCATTTCATTCACTGACTGACTGACTGACTGGCGCACTTGACGATCGGCGGACAGGCGGGTTGGTGGGTGGCGTTATGGACCAGCGAACTGTCTGTCTGCCCGACTGGGCGGTTAGACAAATGACTGCAACCCAGCAACAGCCACAGTCAAAATAACAACAACAGCGGTCACGTCACGTTTTACTATTAGTGCATTTGCCGAACCCGATTGCAGTTAGGCTATGAACTTGGCCCAACTAAATTGGGTTGCCGCGTCGGCGTTGTATTCCCACAAATGGCGCTGCCATAGCCTTTCAACTGTTACGAAATTTTCGGTTTTTGGTTTTCGGTTTGCCGAGTGGCTATGTACATGGGGGTATCAGTTACTGCACTGTTTTTGTGTGATTAATTTGCGAAAGCAAAAGAAAAACGACAACAACAAAAACACAGATGAAACTATCGTACAATTTGCAAGTCCGTACGAAGTGACAGGTGATTGTTTGGCGTGACATGAAAAGTGCTGCACTCAAAAGCGGCACTCGCTCTATTCTTATCTTGTGGTAACTGCGCATAAGAGTCTCAAGTGTACTAGAGTGCAGCAACATTATGGACGCTTAATAAATTAGCTGAGAAGTGGACGAATTCCGGCAAAGTGCAAAGCTGTTGAGCGCACAGTACGAGCGCAGAATGTTTGCGCTGACAAAAGGCTTTTGATAGAGGAAATTAACCGTAATTTATGTTGACCGAATGTCAGGTCATGGAAAGGTGGCTTGCAATGGAAATGATGGTGGTCGAAATGGCAGTGAGTTATTGTACTCTGCTAAGCTATGATATGTTGTTTGGAGGCTATCCGCATGTGTGTCTGTAATGTAATGGTATGCATATAATCAAATATTTTGATTAAATTGACCTCAAGTGGAATGCTGTTACACCTTTATGTAGGTTGGATCTTAGTATACTGTCGTTGAACATTGATAAGGTTTTAAGAAAATTTAGTCTAAGTTTGAGAAAATGCTAAGTAAGCTCTTCAATATTTTCAAATTTGAACGAAAAAATGTATGAATGATCCATTTTCAGGTATTATCAGAAGTATACATTCCGCTTTGGAATCAAGGACCGATATACTGCAAGGACTTAAGACGAGTTCTTGTTTTAAAACGGAGTAAGAAGTGTTCAGTACTCTGAATTGGTTATGTAACCTGAAATCCTTAATCGTGATCTGGTCTTATCGAATCCTCAATTAAAATAACTTAAGCCGATCGGTTGAAGTGGACTTAAATATAAAGCAACTTCCTGCAGGAACCAGCATTAACAGCAATAACAATGTCAGCCTGGAAATCCAACGCAGAATGACTCTTACCAACAGGTGCTACTATGTAAAGTCCTGACTCGACGAACAAAAACCAAACTCTACAAGACTCTCATCATTCCCGTCCTACTTTACGGTGCAGATGAGACGATACTAGGAGTTTTCGAGAGAAAGGTTTTGCGGAAGATTTATGGTCTCTTAAACATTGGCAACGGCGAATACCACAGAAGATGGAATGATGTTATTTGACGACATAGACATAGTCTAGCGAATAAAAAGACAGCGGCACCGCTGGCTGGGGCATGTTGTTCGAATGGACGAAAGTGCCCCAGCTCTGAAAGTTTTCGATGCAGTACCCGCTGGTGGAAGCCGAGGAAGAGGGAGAGCTTCACTCCGGTGGAAGGACCAGGTGGAGAGGGACCTGGCTTCGATTGGTGCTACCAATTGGCGCCAAACTGCCAAAAGGAGAGATGCGTGGTGCGCTGTTTTGGACTCGGCTATAACCGCGTAAGCGCTGTCTACGCCAGCCAAGAAGAAGAAGAACGTCCTGCAGGCACAATACAACTATATAGGGAACATTCCAATGACTTCTATAGATATCATTAAACGCGATATTCAAAGCATAATCATGAAAGGAAGAAGGAAAAAATCCGCCAACCTCCTTTGTTGCCACATTTATACACATTTGTTTACTGCTGCACGCAAACAGTCCTCCGAGTTTTGCTATTTTGTTGGTAATTGCTACTTCCTACACACGATGCACTACAATCGACTGCGTTTGGGCCGCAAGCAAAGCTAAACACAGCAACTTGCAATGCATTCAGCTGCTTATGATTGACAGAAGCTAATATTTGCGACGGTTTCCACAGGCGCTACGCACGCTATAAAGCGTTTAGTGCCTTTGTCATGTGAACTTTGATGTGTTCGAGTGTGACAGCAAAGGCAGAAGCAACAACTGTTACACAACCTTTGCATATTTTTGCATAACAACAACATTGAGCGTTGAGCAATGGCAATACAACGACAATGTAGTCATTGCAACACACACTTACACACCACATACATTATGTGGCAATGTAGTGGTATGCATGCATAATTCTGCAAAATGCTTCAAAACGCTGAAAATCTGCGAGACATATGCGTACATAAATCATTTTGATTCTTTAACCGTTCGCTGTGTTGCATACGCTGTGGCATATACTCCTATGTGTGTGTGAGTGTTTGTTGTGCTAATATGCGCTGTGTGACATGTTGAATGAGTGAGTCCCGTCGTGCTTTTTGTCAACTTGATGTGCAAAATTTGGGTTAATCAAAATGCAGCGAACCGCTGCAATAAAGTGGTTCATATTGCATAGTTTTGCATTATTTATGAGTTTGTGGCAACTCTAAGACTGGGAATTGCCGCACGATGTGTTTTGTTCAACTTCCTTAATTCCGCTGTGTCGATATTTGGACTTGAAGATGAGTGTATACAGCCAGTTTTAGTTATCTCTATCTCTATCTCTATCTCTATCTCTATCTCTATCTCTATCTCTATCTCTATCTCTATCTCTATCTCTATCTCTATCTCTATCTCTATCTCTATCTCTATCTCTATCTCTATCTCTATCTCTATCTCTATCTCTATCTCTATCTCTATCTCTATCTCTATCTCTATCTCTATCTCTATCTCTATCTCTATCTCTATCTCTATCTCTATCTCTATCTCTATCTCTATCTCTATCTCTATCTCTATCTCTATCTCTATCTCTATCTCTATCTCTATCTCTATCTCTATCTCTATCTCTATCTCTATCTCTATCTCTATCTCTATCTCTATCTCTATCTCTATCTCTATCTCTATCTCTATCTCTATCTCTATCTCTATCTCCATCTCTATCTCTATCTCTATCTCTATCTCTATCTCTATCTCTATCTCTATCTCCATCTCTATCTCTATCTCTATCTCTATCCTATCTCCATCTTTATGCACTATATCTATCTCTATCTCAATCTGTTTATCTAATATATTATAACTGACTTCTTTGTATTTACATCCCTTGTGCTCTTACTTATATAAATAAACTATGATTTAAATAATTCAGTCCATTAAATTACTATAAAGGATTTTCTTTATTTTAAAGATTTATAGCAAAATATTCGTATGATCGAGTATATTTCTAATTGAAACTTTCACTAGACATAAAATAGCCTTTGGCAGCAACATAATGGGAAACCTTCCGAGAATTGTCTTATTATGTGTACAAATCGTACAATACAAGTTTTCTATGATTTACATCAGTCGGCGCAAACAAACTCACGAACTCGCCAAATTGGCTAACACAACCATTTTCTTCCTTTTTCTCTTTTGCTTGTATACCCTTTTCTGGACAATGGGTGTTCAAGTGTGAAGAATCTGCACTTTAAGGTGCCTAAAGCCCATAGCAACTCACAGAAGGATTGGTCGAAGTAGCCGCTTTTTATTTATTTATACAAACACATGTACACATACACACATACATACTAATACAGTACATATATGTATGCGAGTTAATGCCATTCAATGTTTGATTGTTTGTACGCAATAAGTGCCTCGAACAATGCGATGAGTGTTAACAAAACACGATACTCGTGATGACAATTATTGTGTGATTTGGCACAGAGTGTTATTTCCTATATATGTATAGTATGTACATATATATGTAAGTCTGGATGGCTATGAATAATGCTCAAAGTCGATGGTCATTGAAGGAGTGACAGCTCTGATCGGTGGCACATTTTCTACTAAGGAGTCATTGCGCGTGGATTTTAGTCCGAATATACCATATAAATATATTATATAAGAGATAAGGTTAATACAAAGAGATTTTACAAAAACTTCTATTTTTATTAAGTAACCATGAAAATATGGTAGTCGTATAGTACAATTTTTTTAAATATGAGCCCAGTTCCACAGTTGCCCGCTTGCGAATGAAACAACGCCAAAAGTGTTACTTTAGTTTACGAGGCTGATACTTGCGTTCAAGGTTTCGAGGGAGTCCACTTGGTATAGAAAAGCCTCGTTCATCTCCTAATTTGGGAGAGTACAAGGACCGGTTGATAAGTACTTAATTTGACTGCTAATTTTATTTCGATTATTGATGGTTTTGAAAGGGAAATCGCATAGTGAAATCAAAGGAGTTTAAACAAGGATGGAAGATGAGCCCCTTCCAAATCTACCTCGGAGAAAATATTAAAAAAGTAACTAGAAATATTACAAAAAGCTGAAATTGTTAACAAACAACAGGTTGTTGTCAAAGATAATCTGTTTACTTCGAGTATTGAAGCTCCGAGATCCATATCGCCGATTACACTTGTAAGAAGAGCAAGCAAAAAGTCAAGACGAAAATAAGATATTGTTGGCACTTATAAAAAACTAGAAAAATTTGTAACGAAACAGCAACAAACAAGGTTGATAAAGCAAAAACTGAGATATTTCGTGTGTTGCAACAAAAAAGCGACGAACTAATAAAAAGTGCTAACACATCGCCTGCCCATATCGAATACCCAGTGGCAGTGTCAGCTGGCGTTGCCAGCATAAGCATTGTTCAATTGTTACTATTGTTGCTGCTACACATCGAATACAAATATATAGCGATGTACGGTTGTGTGTGTTTTGTGTTGCGGTGATCTATTGCTGCTGCGCGCGCTGACTGATGATGACCATCAGAATGATGAATACGTACACCCGAGCCTTGTGACGTGAAATCTATGCCAAATGTCATTGCCTGCAACACAACAACTGCAACTACAATGCAGGCACGCTACTCATGCCACGCCACGCCATGCCATGCCACCGCCAAACACTCCTGAAACACACCACGCATCACACCAGCACTAGCGTGGCAGTTGCAACAGCCAGCTATATGATGCTGCATAAATGTTGGCATTGCGTGTTGCTGCCAACGAGTTGGTGGGAATATCTCGCTGCGAAAAAAAGTCAAAAATTAAAACGTAAGTTAAAAACTTCATAGCCAACAGCAGCAGTAGTGATGCTCGGAAATAGCAACATGCTAGGAGTTGCATGCCACACCAGCGCCACAGCATTGCCGCAATGCATTCGCCAACCGTGCTGCATGATCGATCGGCATCGATCTGACGAAAACGGCTGCACCGCAGCAGTCAGACAACCGTCTACCGTGTAGCTTGACCAACTAGTTGTTGCATCATGCAACCTATTGTGGCAGCATGGCAGCATGACGTTGTGCTGCCGCTTGTTGCTGCCCCCATGTCTCCCATTAATTTAATGCCTGCTTCGATGTCGACTATTATAATGCCTGTTGAGTCCTTTGTGTGAGTGTGTGTGTGCTCCTACAACTCTCGCCATTACATTTCGCATTCGAATTTCATCGATTTACAAGTGTAGATCAAGACATGCGCTGACAGCTCAATACGCAATGTGGCATGCAACGAGCAGCAATGAGTTTTTGTTTCGCTTTGTTTCTTTTCAATGGCTGTTGAAATGTAGTGGCACAGTGTGTTAAAGTGGTTATGAATAGGGATACAGTTTTTTAAATATATTTCTGAAGAAATGAAGTCATCTTTGGTTCAACACTCGGAGAATTTAAAATAAAAATGTACAGAGTTGCCACCTGTTCCAAAGTTTCACAGCAGTTGCTCTAATTTTTGGTTATTATTTCCAAAGGTTTATGAAAACCTTTCTTTACAGATTTGAAGACTATGAGAATACATCAATCAAGTTTTTGGCAAATTTAAGTCAGTAGATTTTAAGATTCTTCGTAAAATCTTCTTACGATTTATATAAAACTAATTTTCTAGAAAATAATCTGCATGTGTCAAGAACCACAAATGTTGAATGATCTGTGCTACATTTTCAGAATACATTTTCAGAATAAGATATATAGGATGGAAGAAGATTCATCCAGTATTTAATCCCTAATATCCGTGAACCTGTAATTATTCTATTGAATTAGTTTTCTTCCTATTGTTATCTCTTTCTTTCGATTTGGTAGGCTTTCACAACATCTGATTATTGTTTTAAGATCTTGAAAGTTCGTTGCTAAAAGCTTCAAAAACAAAGCCTGGTGCATCAAATAAGTTTATGGAAAAAAATATCAGCAAGTAGTGCCTTTTTTAAATCATAATTTCAGCTTCGTCAGCTGTGCATCACTGTGCAACGAAGGTGAGTTGAGGCATTTGTCGCACGAAGACCATTCAAAAGAGTCTTCAATTTCTACACAACTCGGCTGCAACATAACAGCAACAACAAACAACAACTGACAATGATAACTAGGCAAATGCGAAAGCAATCACGGAGCGCAACAGTGATTCCCAAACGTTTCGAGCAGGAAGTCAATGATCTCATCAATTTACTAGTTTGTATTTATGTTACACTTGTTGGAGCATTGTTGCTGTTAGAGCAGCAGTAGCCGTTGTTGTATAAATTTCTCACCATTTAACTGTAATCAAGTGTGAATGTAAAATTTATGAAAGCTCTTGTCCGAATATGTACATAAGTGTATGTATACAAGTGATTCTGCCGATTTATAGCCCGCAGGCGTGATTGTTGTGAAATTAATTATTTAGCGGAAATGTTGCTATTGGCGTACAAAACTCAATGGTTGCTAAATATAATTGCTGCGTTTAAGCACATAACAGTAAAGGTGTATGTGGTATGTTTTGGCTGCTAGTGCTCTTATGATGAAACCAACTTTGGAATTACATATATTCATTTTTGACATTTTACTCCCGTTTTCGGAGTTATAAGGATATAATTTTGCTTTCCAAATGGAAATTGTAATTTTCATTAATTTGTATTAATAGAAATCGAATGTAATATACTGACCTAACCTTTCTGATTGATCATGTAAATTATATGTGCTCGTAATGTCAAGAAAGTAAGTGAGGAGTAGAGTTTTGACCGTCTTGGGGATTAAAGCTCTGCTTTTGATCTTCTCTCAACAAATGATGCTTCCTTTTTTCAGAAAAAAGTGATAAAGATTAATTTACTAAATTATACCAAAGGAAATGAAACATTTCTTCAGAGGTTCAACAGAGATATATAATAATCTGGTTCTAATTTTTTTTTATTTCTACTGCATCTAAATAGAAAAAGCTCCATCTAATTAAAGCTTAAAACTATTGAGTTAAAAAAATTTGGCATCTGTAACAAATATTAAAAAAAAAACTCTCTGTCCCGTCAATTTTAATCCGAAGGATGACTACTTTTAGAGTCTACTCATGATAAATATTTATTACACGACTACTTTCTCGAAAGGATTCGACCATTGAAATCTTTTGCGAAGATCGCATTGTTTATGAAAATAATTTGTCATGGATACTCTGTATACAAAATTCTGACAAAGCCTAAATCTTCTTCTTTCGTCAACGGTTTGTGAAGAAGAAGTTTGAAACACTAATGCTATTGTTTTCACATTGCGTTCATAGTCGCACCGGCAGCAATTTATTCCTATTTATGTTAGATATGATTCATCGTGAAAAAGTCAAATAAAGTATTATGCGAACATCCATGTGCATTGTCTTCTGTATAAATTATTAGCAGACCGTTCCGGCGTTGCACGGGTTTAAACAAAAATTTCAAAAGTTATAAGTTTTTGCACTTATACACACTGTCCCATACATATGTATGTACTTTCCCGTTTCTTGAGTGGGTCCATTTTAAAAAAGTAAAATGAGGAAAATTCGAATATGAAATTATATTTTATTTGCAATGAGCTACGACTTGATTACGACCTCTAGTATTTGGTGTCCGTTGTCTTTCTCTCTGATTATGAAGGCGTTGGGAATGCACAGAGTTCGACGCCCTAGTGCGAGCTTGTATATTTCTAAAATTTTATTCTGCCGCTGCACACGCTCCGCACTCGACTCACAAGAGCGTACTTAGGAGGTTTTGAAATTTTGTTCAGCAAGCAGCTACGAGCGCTCGTTACTCAACTCTCTGGCACGCGATTGCGATGCGAAGAGAATGACTTGCACCACGATTTTCAGTTTCAGATTAGGATTCTCAATCACGGAGCCTTTTTGATACCCTCACCTGGGAACTATTTCCAGAAAGTTGAGATTCTAGCAATAAATATAGCCTATGTTACTCGGGGTGAATGTAGTTTTCAAAGGTGAAAGAATTTTTGAAATCGGCACAGTAGTTTTTGAGTTTATTCTTTACAAACATACATACAAATCTTTCCTCGTTATAATAGTAGTATAGATATAGCTAAGAGATAAGACTTCTTCAAGTTATGAGAAAACAATTATATAAACTTTATGCTCTGACTCTCATACTAATGCTCCAGTACAACTCAATTTCACTGTAAAACAAAGGTAGTTCTTACTTATTCATTAATTAAGTAAGAAAGTAATTTGAAGAGTTCAATAAATATGGTTCTGCTATCGTTCGTGTGGAGTTAGTCTTCTAGGCTGTTTATTGACTGAGACAGTAAAGAGAAATAAAATTTCATGCACACATACTTTCACTGAAAACAATAAACCTTACAACAAATATATTTGTACGCTGTTCGCCAACTCATTCAAAACATCTCGGAAACACCTCAAATCTTTGTAAATAGTAAACAAGTAATTCAATATATTATTCAACATTTTGCAATTTTGCATTTCGAAACCTTACAAGTGTGAATAATTTCTGAAAACCACAAGTAAGATCGAGAATAAAAGAAATCAAATGCTTGCTGCAGCAACAAATTTCCGATGATTGCTGCCGTTATTGGCAATTGATTGCATTTGTTGTTACCTCGCCTGTTAACAATAACCAAAGCAACACTTTTGCATACAAATATATGTAAAATCAAACGCACACACATACATACATGAAAATGTATGTGTTTATAGCTGCCACCAGTGTTGCCGGCGTCGCCGCTGCTGCTGCTCCGCTTTTACAACATCCGCCGCAATGATTTGCAGTAATTGATAAAATTGTATCGGATTTTGTGCAGCCACAATTGGAACAAGACAACAATAATAGCAACAACAACAATGAGTAGAAACATCAAATACCAGCAATAAGAGAAAAGCCTAATAACAGAATTGCGGAATTAGGTTGGGAAATTGTGGCCAACGCTACATTTAACTAGGCACAACAACATCACAGAGATACAAAATGCATAGCAACATACATGCCTACAAGTGTTTAGAAACTTGTTTATATGCTAGGCTTAAATGTATATTTGCAATTTGTGTTAACATTATTATTCGTTACGATAATGCTCTCTGTGCTTGTTGTGTTGCTTGATTGGGCTGCAACATTTGTGTTTGTGTGTGTCTGGTGGTGATAGGTAAGTGGTATTCGTCATCGCTGTTATTTAGTAAATTACATGGAAATTTGTGTGATATTTTCTATTTCACTTGTCAGCGGTTAATAAATAGTTGTGCCGCTGGAAGCGCGTGTTAGAAGAAAATTGGTTTCAATTGCTTGCTGGAATGTTGCAAATGTCATTGTAAATGTATTACTTTGATTTTATGTGAGATTGGTTTTCATCGAAAAGAATTGTAAGGCATGTTTTATAAGCTCCGAATAACCGTTGATTTATTTATAGATAGATCATCTCCATACAGGCAATCTATCCTGGTCTATTATCATGAAATGGCATCGCATTCCGATTCCTTTAGTGATTTCTATCTACTGCGATTGCGGTATAAAAGAGATCGTTGTATAGTCATTATAATATCACATCACTAATTAATCTCTTTGAAATATATGCCATTCTTCATTTACCATTCTTACATATTTTTAGCAATTCTCAGCAGTATCCATCGGTTAATTTCGAAATATATCTTGAGGTTATATTTATCAGTTTATGAGAATATACATATATTTTTCAATAACTTTTCTCTTCTAATCTATTATTAGATCTCTATTTTTTGATTTTTGTATATTTATGCAATTTACGTCGAGCCAAATCCAACTTAACCTAACAATAAGGCATTTTATCGAATATCAGTCATACAGAATATTTCAAATATGCGAATTTATCTCATCATCTCATCTTGAAACAATCAGAATTCTTCATATGCATTTCTGGCGATTTCTTCGGAAAACTAAAGAAATAATAGTGTTAATTTGAAGCATATTTTAGCGCAGTGTTGTATAGAGAAAGCCGTTAGTTCAATTCCAAACTTTACAGGTCCACGAATGTGGTAAGAAATTAAAGACCGGAGGACTGAAGATCCGCTGGGAACAACTCGTTATACTACAGGATCCTAGGCTAATATTGAGATTTACAATATTAACTTAAAACTATTCAAGATATCACTACACGGATAATATATACACATCGGTTTTATGGAGAGATTATAAGCCTAGAAATTTGATATACTAACGGTAATCTATATATGTACATATATATATAAGAAAGTCGTGTTAGTTACACTATTTATAACTCAAGAACGGCTGAACCGGTTTAACTTAAATTTGGTTTGGAAGTAGCTTAGGACCTGGGGCAGGGCATAGGATACTTCTTAAATTCATCGTGATTCTCGTGACGAGAACATGAATAAGAGGGCCGCCAAATTTCGACGGCCAGTATTTCGACGATCCGAAAAAACGAAACGAAATCGAAATAATATCTTTTTTTATCATTTTTTTTATTGCGATATTTGCGAGACCGTTACCACTGACAACTTTGATAAAAGTGATATAAGCAAGTTCCAAAGTAAAATTTGAGATTATTTTTCAATGAAAACAGAAATCATGAAAACCTACATTAAATTATTATACCATTTAGGCAACGTAAAAAACAACAACAATGTCGCGCAGTTTGTACAAAATATTCGCTCAATTTAATAGTTTTCAAACCCATTCAATGGTTAAAGTTTGCCGTGAATAGCGATGATTGTACGCTTGATACTCACTTCATGTTGCAAGCACCGCTGCTGCTTTGGCATTATGCTTTTCAATATAATCGTATTATGCGAGTGCGCCGTGAGTGTGTTTGTGTGAGTTTTAAGTGCCTGTACAACTTGAGTGAGTGATTGTAGTAAATCGATGAAGTGGACCACCAATGTGGTGGTCATTCTACTTTGCCAAGAGTCCTTCAGACTCGAAACACCAGCGCGCGCCGGATAGACGGACAACTGTTGGCGGTGCAATGCAACGGCAGCGGCAGCAAAAATAAAAACAAATACGTTAAAGCGCAAAAGCAGGCAAATTAAAAGTAGAAAAAATTTTGCAGATTAAACGATTTAAAAAAGTCGTGAGAGGCTAAACTACCACGCGTCACTTGCGGGAAAAGTATCTCATGGATACGAGTATACACTCGTATAAGCGCTGTACACTTTGTAGCTGCGCATGTTGCATGTTGCATGTATGGTGTGTACACATGTTTGTTGGCAAAGCAGTTTTGTTGTAGTTTTATTGGCGTATTTAAGGATCATTGGATTGTCGCGACCGGTTGTTGTTGGCGGTGCAAAGTGTAGAGCTCTTCAAAGGCAACAAGCGTGTGGCGGCCGGTTGCAGCAACGACAAGCGAATGGGCGGACAGACAAAGAGGCTGGTTTGGCGCTTGGCGTGGAGAAGCGTGGCCACAGCCGGCGCTGCTTGCGCTGCAGCTGCCGTCGCTGTCGCCGTCGGCTCCATCGCCATCATCATTTCGTTGCCTTTTAATAAAGTCATTTGATGTTAAGTGTTGCGATTATGCGGCATGCCACAACCGCCTTGTAGTTGAAATTCACCGCCTGTGTGGCAATGCCTTACATTATTACAAACTGACTTTATTTAATTTTTTCGATTTTTTTTTCTTCACGTAACTGTTGCCAACTCGAGCTGTTGGTGGGGGGCCCTACTTTAGTGCCACAGTGTTAGCTCACTGCGTCCCCTCGAGCGCTCATACAAATCGAATTGTGCGCATCAAGCGAAATATAAGGCGGATAACGAATGCGAGCCGAAATAACCACAATAGCGGTTACTGCGAGCGCACATAATAAACGAAAGTGAAATTGCAAAAATCGAAATGGAAAACATCGCTTGGATTCGCATGTTGTTACCAGCAATTGGATGAGCAGACAGTCGGTTAGAGGCGCGACGTGTCGGCGGTGCGCAGTGTTGCACGGACACGCCACAAATCATGGTGCAAGGCAATTGTTGTTGTTGGTGGGGGCAGTCGAGCAGCCGCCGCGCTTCATTTGCTAACGCTGTTTGTTGTTTGTGTTATTTTTACTTTTTTCTAATAAAAAGCATAAAAGTCATCGCGCGTCGGCGCCGAGTTGTGGCATTTCGGTTTATCGCGCGTTTGTGTGGCAATCAAAAATAAATTGTTGCACATGCGCGCGGGCGCATATTGCATGCCACATGCACTGTGTTGCATGTATGTTTCGACCGCCTACAAATGCATTGCTGCATGCCACCACAACGACCCAGTACTACAAGGGCACACTGCTTTTCACTTATTTGTTGTTCACTTTTATTGTTATTGTTATTGTTTTACTTTTGCTTGGCTGGTCTCGTGTTTGTTGTAAGCGGCTGCAGGCAAACGCCAACCGGCAACCACAAGTATGCATGCAATGCGGTGGGTGCAGCAGCGTGCGGTCGCCTGTGGTATGCTGCCATCACCGCGATAAAGAATCAACTCGCTTCAGATTTATTCTTACGTACAAGTACTTACGTTATGGCACGGTGTTGAAGTAGTGGCATGGATTGGTCAAAGTGCGAGAGTAAGCAGCGCAGTTATAGCTAAACAATTGCACACTTTTGTTTGCGTTTGGATGCTTGCAACATATTGCGATCGCTTCGAATATCGTCAAATCAATGTATAAATGTACAGACAAACATTGACTCACTCACATGGAGAGGCAAGTTGGCACAATTACAGTGGCGGCAGATAAATTAGCATACCCATATAGTACAAATGAACTTGTGGAACACTAAATAACTCTATACAAGATGTAGACATGGTTCTACAATCGTAGCTTAATGCGCTAAAAAAGTTGTGTTACTCTGAAATTTGATAAGACAGGTCTTTAAAGAAATTTCCAGATGAAGTAACACGCCCCTTTTCGATTATTCATGAAATATGGTACATGGAATGTCAATGAGCTTCAACATGTTCCTTGATTTTTATGAGAATTTTTGGAGACTATAACAAATACTATCAAATGGTACCGTTATACGAGAAGTGGGTCTGGTTACTATGGATTTTTCACCCGATATTTTCATATAATTCAATAGTACAATAAAATTGTACTATTTCTAGCGAGGCACCTGTACCTAGACTCACTCAAGCACCCGCTTGGTATTTTACAGATATTTTAGCTTGTTTTGTTGCAGTTGTTGTTGCTATTATTGTTATGTTCACAAGCCAATTGCACGATTTTCATGTAGTTTTCGAGCGATTTGCCTGCCGCGAATGATTATTTCCGAGACGCCAAAGTCGCGCCAGCGCCGTCAATTTCATTCAACACACTTGTGACTCTTATATATGTATGTATGAGTGTGTGTGTGCGATTGTGCGACAAGCAATTGATAAGAAAATAGCTGTGCATAGTTTGGCGCCGACAGCGCGGCTGCGAAAGACCTGCTGCTGTCGCAACCAACCAACTGCCACCGTTGTCATTTATTTATTGTATTCGATTTTATTTATTTGTATTTCGCTGTATTATTGTATAACATTTATTTATTTGACTTTGTTGTTTTGGTGTAATCGCGTTTTTTTCTGTTTTTTGTTTTTGCATTCGTAGTCATGTAGTTTAGTCAAATTTGTTTTAAATTGTTCACAGCAATATCAACAGTTGCCGCAACAAGTCCAACACGAACAGCAACAACAACAAATTGTTTACTTTTGCTTAGGTTCGACCCTTGTACGCAAAAAATAAATGAATTTTATTTGCTTTAACGGAGCGAAAACCAATGAAATCAGCGTTCGAAAGCAACAGAAACAAATAAAAAACCTTGTTTGTGTAGTTAGAGACCGTGTTGCATGCAGCAGGTTGCACTTGTAGATCGTCGATTGTGGATCACCGCTGTTTACAGATCGTGATTTAACGATAACATTTTTATGCTAAATGTGATATCAATTTTTGTAATGTGTTTTTCATTCGATTTACCTAAATTTACCTTTTTTTTGGCAATTGACTATTGGGTAACGGTAGTGGTTGGAAATTCTGAAGCGAGCATGAAGTGAGTAAGCTTTCGAAAGTCAAATGTCTTATTGCATTATATATAAATGTATGTATATAATATATTGTATATGAGGTTATGGTGATATTGGGGTGAAATTAGGCAAGACCTTTTTTGCAAAAAAATCCTATATAATATATAATAAAACATATGTACTATGTATATTTTTAAAAAATTGCATTCGAAATAGATGGAACATATAATTTAAATAATTATTTTAGAAAACAACAAACATACTTTATATTTTGGCCACAAATATCTCTTCACTATATGCCAGTTTTTAGCTATCCACTTTCATGAGCAAATATATTGCCAGTGGTCTTAAAAGTCTTTTCATCTGACAATATTGAATTTATTTTTCTTATAGAAAGTAATTAAATTTTTCCAAAAAAAAAAAAACAGCATCCATGTTTCAAAGGTTGTTAAGAGAAACTATGAAATACTATAGGCATTTTCCGATGTTCCCAGTATTTCAATATGCTCTAAAAAATCTTAAAATCCTTCCTAGTTTTTTATACAATAAATTTTATAAACTTAAAAAAAATGTGTGACAATATTAATAGAAATTATTCCAGAGATTTCTCCGCATATTTCTCATACCGTTCAGACAAATTTGGCTTTCTTTCATTGTTTTATAATAGTGGCACTACTAGGTATAATATAATCTGTTGTATAAAATAGAAGATTTTTTCTTGTTTGACACTGCGTTATGATAATTTTCTTATTATCTCCTTCGCTTTCTTCAAAGGTTTCAATAACTTTGTTAAAGTTTTTTGTCAATAATGACATGCCTTTATGACCGGTACGTCTAAATCAATGACAGCCATAGTCAAATATACAATCATAGAAATCTATAACAAAACTATCCGAACCAAAATCACCAACAAAATAATGAAATTAGGAAGGTGTCAAATGTGACCACTGCAGTGGAAGTCATAGAACTCGTGCTTTATCAATTTAGTCTCCATACATTTGGTATAGTGGAAATCGCCCATTAGTATTTCATCACAATATTTAAGATAACATTTTTTGAATCATATTATTCTGTTTTCGCTCTTCTAAAAATCTTCGAAATCGGTCCATAAGTTTTCAATACCCTCTATATCGAATATGAGGACCTTAGAGCTTCCAATAAATTTTTTACCGAAAATATAGATACGTCTCCCAGATATTTTGAAGAAATTCAGAGGAAATATTTTTCTTCTAATAATATAAATAATATATATAAAATGAGTGAAATCGGGTCATAACTTCCCTTATCTCCCATATACCTAATATTAGGGTTTTGAAATATTCAATGGATTTTATATCATATATATGCCGTTTATGTGAGTCAAATTGTGTGTTATATTAATATAATTAAATACATAAATTGCGAGAGTATAAAATGTTCGGTTACATCCGAACTTAGCCCATCATTACTTGTTTTATCTTAAAAATTATCTGAGTGAAATGTTTATCATTTCTAAGTGTTGTCTAAGTAGTACAGTTATGCGTGATTTATAAAAATTTCTTATAACCTTTTCGCACAGCCAAATCAATTTAATATATATAATTATAATTGAGAAACCAGTTTTTGTCTTTCGCACATCCGACTACTCAATTAAGGATCATATATTTTTGTTTGCATTAGAAATTGCTTAGTTTCATCAGTTTATTACTATTTTATTAATAACGACAACCGAATTTACAGCGTGGACAACTACTGGTAGAGTTGCATTTTATTTTCGACTCAATTTGCATTCGGTTCAAAATAAATGTAGTAAAATAAGATTTTTCAGTTTTTGTATGGTAAATCGAGCAAAGGCCTGTTAATTGATCAATTAACTCTTGTGCGCAAAGACTGTATTTCCTTCTCTGTATGCTACATAATTTACTAATTAAGATTTCAATAATCTATCGTGTATCTAAATGCCTCCTGAGTGCAGCAGAAATGTTATGAACACAGTGAGATCAATAATGAATATATTTCATTTGAAACCCTAATGGTTTGATGTCTCTTTTGCCACACTTGATATTGCTGAAATTTCTGATATCTGAATTTATATTCAATAAACTGTCAGCAATGTATGTACAAATAATAAGTGTGCGTAAGTACAAACCACAGAACTTCGTACATACAAACAAACAAACAAGCATATTAATAGAGTAATATGGATATTTAACAACGCCTGATATGTTAACAAGCAAGTCGAGAGGGAGTACAAGGCTTTGAATCCTTAATTGCATTTTAGTGCTGTCCAGACAATCGCCTTTTAAGCTGTCGCTCTCCGCCGCCGCTGCAATGCATGTAAACAAAACACATTGAAAACAACAACAACAACAACAACGTACCATTTTGCCAAGCGGCAATGTACGAGCGTTCAAAGCGATTCGCAATTAACTGCGAATATCAAAATTGACTTTGTCAAGCAGACAATAGACAATCGTCTATGAGCACACCAACACACATTCGAATACACAGATATATTTGTGAGTGTTTAGATTGGTATGTATGTGTGATAATCCTTGCAGGTTGACATTGAGCTGCAGCCAAATACAAACCACAGAGACTAAATGAGACGCATTGCAACGGAGTTGAGATGAAATGTAGCAGAATTTGTGCAACGCTGGAGTAGTTAAAAAGGTTGGTTGGTTGATACATGTCGTTTAATTGCACATTTGATGCACAACGAAAATCGACAATATTGCCAATTTTATCAAACAACTGACGCACTTCCAACTCACCTTACTCGCCACTGAACACTGTACAGGGCTATACTCCACTACACTCTACTCATCCATTCAATTCAATTCATCTCATCTCAAAGAAGCGCACTTGTCACACTGCAACTATTTTGTGAGTGTATGTTGTTGGTGTTGTTTGTGTACTCTGCTGATATTCGGCAAATCGGAAAGTCGGAAAGTCGCATAGATCTCATTGGTATCGCGCTTGGTACACAAAGTAATCGATGGAAAGCCGTCAGCTGTCGCACGGTCACAGCTAAGTGTAACGGTAGCGTGTTGGTTACAGTGGTGTGATGTTGCTCAAGAAGACTACAAATACTCTGAAGTGTTTGAGTATCTAGGTTAGGTTAGGTTAGGTTGTAAGGCCCTTTCCCAAAGGGAAAACACACGTAGGCTTTAAAATATAGTCCTTTGTGAAGCCTAGGATCCCCCTTAGATTAACAAATTAGGAGTCGACAAAGCGCCCTGAACCTACTACAAATCTGCAGAAATTCTTAACCTCTATATTCGCTATTCCGCGAGCCTGTTCTAAAAAGTGAGATCTAAGAAATCTCTTTCTTGATCTCGCAAAGGCGGGACATTCCAGAAGAAAGTGATGAGACGATTCCATCTCATCCACCTCCTTGCAGCTTCTACAGCTAGCATCCGGTAAGATTTTTAACCTTACAGCGTGTTTCCCAATGGGGCAATGGCCAGTAAGAACCCCTACGACTAAGGAGAGGTGAGGTTTACTTAGGGCGAAAAGTTCAGTCGACCTACCGCGGTTAACCTTAGGCCAGAAGGATCTTGCGACTAAGCATGTGTTGGTAACTGACCAGCGCCTACCCAGCTCAGCCGAAGTCCATCTGAGTATCTAAGAGCTCTTTGATTATTTTTCTCAGCTGCTGTTTATATTCTATATCTTCTGAATCATTGAAAATAAAAGTTTTGAAAAGTTTTGAGATATGTTATATATCAACATACTTCCACTCTCAGTCATCATAACAACAATTGTTAATCACTCTTCTAAACATATAAAATGAAAACCATATCAATCTAGCAATTCAAGAGAGTCAATAAAACGATCTTACCGACAAATATCAATTTTCCTCTTCACTCTATTGGAAAGTTTAAAAGAAGTACTTGGCTTCAGTTGAAGTTGGAATGACAGTTCCTTGCGGATCCCAGAAACAGTAAAGGTGTTATTCTGTACAAAACAGTTGCAGAAGAAGAATGAGGAGGAACTCTACTTAAAATATTTGGAGTGAGCTTAGATATCTTTTATAGAAATCAGCTTTTACTTGCTTACTAAAATTTTTTCATATTATTGCAGCAACAATAAGGCACAAGGAATAATGCGAAAATGTAACCCATCTTATATAAAATTTTGTTTAGACTCCCAACAACCTCGCTGCACTGTCGATTGCTCTTGTGGCATTCGCGATATTAGGAACATTAGGAACATAACAATTTGCGCGCCTGTCAATGCCGCAACGACAACATTACACGCAATTGTTTCAATGTTGATGTCAAGTGCGTTGTTCGCGTCGTCATCATCATCGGCATCAACAGCAACATCAACAGTGCTACCAGCATCACCGGCAGCAGCAGCAGTTGTTGTGTTCTCTATTGTTGCAACAAAGCGAGAAGCCAAGCAAGTTGCAATTGCGTTTGTCACAAAGTGAACATTTTGCATTATTCAGCAGCTGGATAATGGGTGCTCATGCCACATGTACGCATTTGTGTGTGTGTGTGCGTTAGATGAGTGCCTCCACCGGTGCGCCAGCTTTAGCGATTGTTCGCTAAGCAAGTGCTGGCCATTGATGTACTATTGTCGCTGGTGCGTTGTTGCCTTGTTGCTGCTGTGTTGCCAGCGCGTCGCACAACAATGTTGCTGATGGGGTGACGGTTTTTAGTGCTGTGCAATTTTTTCCTCTTTTCTTTGCTTTCTGCGTGTGTTGTGTTGTGGTTGTGTCAGCCATTGTTCCTGTGTGTGCGGCGCTTAGATCAATTGGCGCCGCCGCCGCCGAGAGCCAAGTTGCTGCCACGTTTTTTTCCATTGACGCATTGCATGCAAACAATTCCCATATGGTTGCTGCTGGCGGTCACATGCTGATGTTGGTCTAACTGCGCGCACAGACATTGCCACATGCCACATGTATGCCGCCCCCTCCGCATGTGTGTCTGTGCGTGTGTACATGCGCGTGTTTATGCGTCAATAAATGTCGAATGGCCAACGATTGGGTCATTTCACCCGGCGTTGTTTGTTCGATTCTCGCATAGCAATTAAATTTAGTTGCTGCTGGCATGCGTTGCATTGCGATGTGTGTGCGCGCGTATTTGTTGTGCGCAATTTCGCATTTCGCAATTGTCAGCGAAAATTTCGCGAGATTTTCGGTTTGTCTGAATGCCTTTTGCAATGCCTAGAAAGCATTCCAAAAATGAAATTAAATAAGCGTAAATGAAGTGGGATGCGTTGCAATTGCGAGCTCAATTATTGGCGTCGAGAGGATTGGTTCACCGCCTTTGGGCCTTCGTATGTTGTGGAAACAGAGAGATTTAGTACAACTGAAATCACTTGATTCTTGTTAAGTCTTTGGTTTAATGTGAAAAAAAATCACTTTTTTGTATCCATAATTTTCAATTAATTGTGTCACTTGCTAAAGTAGTACAATTTTATTGTTTTAATACTTTTGTAGATATTAAATATTTTCCCAATTTTCTATGAAATTCTCAAAAATTATGAAGGATATGCTAAATATCGTTTTCATTATCAATATCGACAAAAATCGATAAATACGATAAGTTATCGAATTTCTATTAAGAGTACAGCAATTACTTAATATCGATACATATCAATAAATAAAATAAATTATCCATTTTTTAATAAGTTTACAGCTATTTCAAGATATATATCGAAAAATTGATTTTTTATTAAAAGTACCATTATTTTTCGATATCGATAAAAATCGATAAATATAATAAAATTGAATCGATTAACTAAATAAAATACCGATTAACTCCCTTTTACTTGTCACCAAACTCTAAATGCTCATAAAATTCAGCTGAACACACAATTTTCCATGCATTAGATTGTATATTTCAACAATATGTCATTCAAGTGCTTGCAACACGGCTGCAAACTTCCTTCGCAACCAGCCATTTATCACTTTAATTACAAATTACAGATTTATTAGGCATTGTAATCTTGTAGAATTCAACGCGGCTGTGTCGTGCAGCGGAACTGGCGGCTGTCCTTGCAAACATCATCCGTCTGTCCGTCCGTCCATTCGTCCGTACGGTTCAACAGGCAGGCAGCGCGCGTTGTTGTTCGCTCATCATCTGCGCCTGCAATGTTCCAATATATTTTACAGCAATTGCCAACCTGCCTCAACAACACCTTTCCCTACTTTAAGCACAACTAAAGCAAAGGTATGTGTGTGCGCGATGGGGCACATATGTATCCATTTGGTCCTGTTCCCACATTCTTCACTTGCTGTTCATAAAACCTCACCTCAACGGTGCTTTTAATGGCTTCGCAGGCACATGTTGCACGTTGCGCTACTTCTGAACCACTTGCAACACAAGCCATATTGCTATTTAGTTGCATAAGCCACATGGCTAAAAAATATTAATGGCATTTGTAATTTGCAGTATTGTAATTAATTAATTTTTCTTTCGCCTCATGTTTATGTTGCCTGTTTTTATTTTGTGTTTCGCACGTGTGTTTGTTGTTTTTTGAAATTGTTTTAATTGGTTTTAAAACACGGCATTTGCGGCACGCTCTGCTCCAATTCGCAGCATGCCACGTCCACCAATAGCACACACTCGCACTCGGTTACTGTTGTTGTTGTTGTCATAGCCGCCTATGTAATTACGAAATACTTGAGTGTCAGCGCTGTGGCTGTTCTCATGTCCTCATGTTATTGCGTTTAATTTATTTGACAAAGTTTCCTAATTTCTGTTGTCACCAATCGTAAAATACATCTGAGCAGCGCAAGTTAATGTTTTAAAGTTTCGGCAATGAATTTGGCCCATGAAATATTCGCAAATGTTGTAATTTGTGGCAAGTGGCAGATCGAAACGTGTTTGGAATTCGAATGCAACATGGAACAGGTGACGCAAAGCATCAGCCATAAAATTGTAATTACATGGGGGGATGGATACATGCATAGAGTGCTTTTCATTTATTTTGAATTTGTTTATGGTAGAGTAGCGTCTCCGAAATTTATCAAATAACTACAGCACAGTATAGGTATCCCTTTCCACAAATTTTTATATTCTGGAAGACCAGAACTATATTGAGTTATTCTCAGAGTATAAAATCCTCGATGAAATTAACTAAAATTGCTTTTGCTAATTTACTATATTACTCAGACTGGAGAAGAAAAAATACCGTATATATGATAGATTTCTCATCAATCATACTTATAGATTAAAAAAAAATCGAAAAATAAAGCTGATGGATATCTTAATAATCTATTTATTTTTCATATAACTATAGTGTAAAATTCATCTCTCTAGTGCTTTCCATTATCTACTTTTCTTTCCTCTTCTGAAATCACGCGATACCTGGGTGTCTTAGGAGTGTATGGGTGTTCCCTAAGAGTTTGTGATGATATCTATTTAGTTTTTGACAAAGAAAGAATACTGAAATATGAATATGAATATATAATTATAAATATGAATATGAATATGAATATGAATATGCATATGAATATGAATATGAATATGAATATGAATATGCATATGAATATGAATATGAATATGAATATGCATATGAATATGAATATGAATATGCATATGAATATGAATATGCATATGAATATGAATATGAATATGAATATGCATATGAATATGAATATGAATATGCATATGAATATGAATATGAATATGAATATGAATATGAATATGAATATGAATATGAATATGAATATGAATATGAATATGAATATGAATATGAATATGAATATGAATATGAATATGAATATGAATATGAATATGCATATGAATATGAATATGAATATGAATATGAATATGAATATGAATATGAATATGAATATGAATATGAATATGAATATGAATCTGAATATGTATATGAATATGAATATGAATATGAAAATGAATATGAATATGAATATGAATATGAATATGAATATGAATATGAATATGAACATGAATATGTATATGAATATGAATATGAATATGAATATGAATATGAATATGAATATGAATATGAATATTAACCCATGATCCATCATGTGGTCGGTAAAAATTAATTTAAATTAAAAACTGATGGTTTTAGATATAGATCATTTCAACATGAAAAAACTATATCAAGGTTCACTGCTTTTCACCAATTTCCATATGTCTGACCAGTGACATTAACATTTGCTTTCAGAACATTACTAAACATATGAATTTGACCACATAAATGTTAATGCTTCTGGACATAAGTTCGCTGTAATTTCATTTGGTCAAAAAGCCCTTCATATACTTATATATATGTCTCTTAATAAATATGTGTTGGCATGCGCTTATATGAAGCTTCGTCCTAACATTAAGAAACTATGTGTCTACAAAACTATGTGAAACAACTCTTTCGCCATCCGACGTCGCAGACAACAAAACTTTTTAGCAACAAGTCATAAAATACCAAAACGCCTACCCAAAAGTATAAATATGTCATGTAAACAACTACATGCAACAACAAAATGAACTTCCTTCGAGTATTAAACGCCTAGCAGTATGAGTAGCAGTATGAGTACTAGCACCACTGCAAAGAATGCCAATAACGAGAAATTTTTGTAAAAGGCATTTTGCAAAGCATTTAATGTGGCACCACGCACTAAAATTAAATGCAACTCTCAAGTAAAACGACGGGGCGCCGCCAATGTAACGTAAGCAAATGGGCGGACATGAGAGTTTAAATATTTAAATGTATGTATATCTGGTATATATCGGAGTATAAGTATTATTTCAATAATTTATTGGAGTGTGCTTTTTCGTAGGCTGCAAAGAACCCTGGAGAGTAATTTTTAAAAAGCAAAGTGTAACTCAGCAATCTTCGGTCCATTAATGAGACGAAGGCAAAGGTTTATGACGAGATAATGACAGTTCCCCCAAGTGGCAAGTTTTAGAGAATACACCAAAGAAATCTCATTTTGCGGTGTCTAATAAAAGTAGTCAATTAATTTATGTTGAGTCACAGCTAAATAAAAATATTTTGTATATAAAAAGACGCTTTAGAAGTTATGCAAAGTTGATGTATCGACACAACAGATGGCACGTTCAGTGTTCCTGACAGAACACCACATTTTTAATGTAATTATTAACAAATTATTTTGGAAAATGAGGAAATGAGATAATATGGAATGGTATATTTGCTTCCCAGCATTAACTCTTACTCGACCTTGGATTTCTATTGCTTGGCATTTTTTGACATTGACCTAACTACTGATCTTAATTTAGTCCTATTGTGGTAATATAATTTATGTGAGAAAATATTGTGTCTATATATTTTCCATTTTACTTAAGTAAGTAGATATAATTTCAAAGAGCCCAAATCTCACATTATAACCGGTCATATTTCAGCTTGTGAGGAACTGGTCACTTCCACTAAATTCAATAACTTATAACTACAGGGTTGCTGTATACATTTTTGAAATATATGTGAATTCGCAACGTCACCGTGTGACGATCAAAACGGTAATTGCAATTGTGCACCGCAACATATCATTATGAGGGCACAAATTCGAGCAGCTGCAATGCTGCAACAATTTAAACATTAAATTTTAAAGCAATTCCCGCAGTCTGCCTGCTGTCCGACTAATTAGGCATGCCAAGCGCGTACGTGTGTGCGAATGAATGTATGTATGTGGGTTGCCCAA
This sequence comes from Zeugodacus cucurbitae, assembly GCF_028554725.1. NCBI lineage: Eukaryota > Metazoa > Arthropoda > Insecta > Diptera > Tephritidae > Zeugodacus > Zeugodacus cucurbitae. The sequence continues at coordinate 68,709,394 of NC_071669.1, forward strand.
GTACTTAAGGCCAAAAAGGGCGTACACGACGGTGTGGCTTAATTTCTTACATTTTCTGAGGCGTGAAACTGCATGAAAATGTTAAGATGTTTAATAACTTAATTAAGCGATTTTTCGGGTAGCGTTGTGAGCGCAAAATAGCACAAGTATCAAAGATTTCGCAAAAATGCCGCTCACCTGGACCGCTCGCTTCGGTATTCGCTTACCTTACTTTGAGGCTGGACCTTGACTGATTTGTCGGCGAGAATGCCAAATGTGGCAAAGAGTGAGTAGAAATTTGTTGTTATTATTGTTTGGCCGCTGGTCACTCAACAAGCCGGGTGTAGTAGTAATAAAGGGTGCTTTTTTAAGAGCTTGATAACTTTTTAAAAAAAAAAAACGCATAAAATTTGCAAAATCTCATCGGTTCTTTATTTGAAACGTTAGATTGGTTCATGACATTTACTTTTTGAAGATAATTTCATTTAAATGTTGACCGCGGCTGCGTCTTAGGTGGTCCATTCGGAAAGTCCAATTTTGGGCAACTTTTTCGAGCATTTCGGCCGGAATAGCCCGAATTTCTTCGGAAATGTTGTCTTCCAAAGCTGGAATAGTTGCTGGCTTATTTCTGTAGACTTTAGACTTGACGTAGCCCCACAAAAAATAGTCTAAAGGCGTTAAATCGCATGATCTTGGTGGCCAACTTACGGGTCCATTTCTTGAGATGAATTGTTCTCCGAAGTTTTCCCTCAAAATGGCCATAGAATCGCGAGCTGTGTGGCATGTAGCGCCATCTTGTTGAAACCACATGTCAACCAAGTTCAGTTCTTCCATTTTTGGCAACAAAAAGTTTGTTAGCATCGAACGATAGCGATCGCCATTCACCGTAACGTTGCGTCCAACAGCATCTTTGAAAAAATACGGTCCAATGATTCCACCAGCGTACAAACCACACCAAACAGTGCATTTTTCGGGATGCATGGGCAGTTCTTGAACGGCTTCTGGTTGCTCTTCACCCCAAATGCGGCAATTTTGCTTATTTACGTAGCCATTCAACCAGAAATGAGCCTCATCGCTGAACAAAATTTGTCGATAAACACATTTCGAACCGAACACTGATTTTGGTAATAAAATTCAATGATTTGCAAGCGTTGCTCGTTAGTAAGTCTATTCATGATGAAATGTCAAAGCATACTGAGCATCTTTCTCTTTGACACCATGTCTGAAATCCCACGTGATCTGTCAAATACTAATGCATGAAAATCCTAACCTCAAAAAAATCACCCGTTAGTATACTTGTGCTAGACTGGCGGTTTTTTCGTGCTCCACTTTTCGGCCAAGCGCAAAAGTTTTTGAGCAAATTTTAAATTAGTTCATTGCTGCAAACTTTTTGTTGGCCGTGTTGGGGGCATCAATTTCATGGCTGTTGGCTGAAGCCAATTGTTTTCAAACACCAAACACGGACTAACAAACAGATGTACATACATATGTAGATATATAGAGGCTGGTCCGTAGTATAAGGCGTTGAGCATTGAAGTTGTTTGGATTCACAAAGAACATTGTTGTAACTTTGTAATAATGCAACAATGTTTATGTTATATTAAGCTTCTTTTTGTTTATTGCAGCATATAATGAATATATAATCTCGAGTTGTTTCTTAAATTTTTAATACATTTTTCAAAATTGTTTCAGTGCAATGGAATAGGCAATTGAATATTGCTGAGTAGTGATATAAATTCTTCTATATATTATTTAAAGCAGCTCTGTGGATATTACATCTTTAAGATATATTTCTGGAAACGGAAATAAGCCATTTCTACATCTGTATGGACCATAGATAGTTTGATAGTTTGGAATTTAACACGATATAACAGATAGTTCTGCTATCTAACCAACTCAATTAGTTAGTATATGTCAAAGTTATTAATCAACATCAAAGATGGTGTATCCTGTATTGAAAACTTTCTTCAATATTGGATTAATTGTTGAAATAATAACTAGTTTAAGTGAACCCTATAACAAGGACTCCTAAACTTTCGGTAGGAAATCACTAATTATGATCTAGAAATTGCTGCTCAACAAATTCTCATTTTTCACTCCCGTTAAATAATCCAAAACTAAAAGTTTTTAGGCGAATTTTAAGAAAAATCAATCGTTTTTTTCGTTTTAAATGGAATTTTTGTAACTCTTTTCTATGGATTTCCAATAAGTTTAGTAAAAGAAGGAGTTACCTTTTGAATTGTGAAATTTTCAAAGTTAATAAAGTGTGCTCAATAAGCTTGCTTGATTTATATGACAATAATTGACGAGACATCCGCAATGAAAGTATATCGAAATGCCACAACCACTTGAAGCTCAGAAGTATTAATCGAAATTACGAAGGTAAAGTTTTACAGCTCCATAATAACTGCGAGTAAACGCGAAAACAAAAGTGAACCTTCATTATCGACGTCGGTTACTGTGCAATTATTTTTTTTTAATTTGCTGCAACAAAGTTGAAATTGCCATTCCAAACAACTCACAGCGACCAGGGCGAAGCGAATATCGATTTAATTAACTCCAAAAGACACAAACCAAGTAAAATGTTATGTAAAATATCTGTTGGGTGGCCGTGCGTCATACTTATGCGCAAGTGTGAGTATTTGTGTGTTGCAGCATCGTTATTGGCAACGTTATCTTCTTTTTGGCTTTGAAATTCTTCATAATTTTATTAATTTCGATTTTCTTGCGATCCTTTTATCGAATATTTTCTGGTCTGGTACTTCAAAAAGTACAATGAAGTTTTTGCTTTAAGATTTAGAGATGTGTGACCGCGCGGAAGACTCTCTCTAAATTAATTCTGGGAATATATTAATATGGATGGTTGCAAGTAGTCTATAACATCTTATCAAACAACTTGTAACTTGTGATGTCCACTAAATTAAAATTAAAAAATTGCTGGAGTCTCTAAGTCGCTAAAAAAGTATTTGAATCCTATTATATTTCTTTGAATACTCTCTTATTTCTTCTTAGCTTAAATTGGAGTATGTTAATCAAAGGTTATCAGACAGGTTCTGCAATCCGAGTGAAAGTGAAAATTAAAAAAAAATGTGGAATTTGAAAAGTAAAATCGAAATTCAGTACACCAGATATACCAAATACCGGATTGAAAGTGAATTTGCTTGAATTTTACTCGGAAGTGAATTACAGAACCTGCCTAATGACATCGACCCAAAATATTTAGCACTTTTTCTGTAAGCTTATCCTAAAATACTGCTAGCTGCTACTTGCAACTTAGTTGAAATTGGTTTTTAAGATAAAATGTTACATCTAATTCTCCTTTTATTCTTTTTCGTGTATTTTCATATTGCTTTTTTATTGTTGCTGAAGATTATAGATTTTCGTCTAAAATATATTCCGAACATAAGCAACTCAAATGAAATGTTATAAATATACAAAAATAAACAAAATAAATCCTTTCTTACCTTTAATTCTTATTGTAGAAATAAATTTTACAAAATTTCGAATGCGAAGTTTTTAATAAAGCAGTCAATATGCTCACTTTAAAAATCAGCTTACTAAATCTCGGTAAACCGGTTAATATTTTATAGAGAATTGCAAATAAATTTTACACAAATGATGACTTATGTACTACACCTAACCGAGAAGTGCATAAAATATTGCTTACAAGTACCCAGCAGTGAAACAACAAACTCAAATGGAATTAAACTGGACTGCAAGTAGATTTTTCGGAGTAAAAATGAAGTAGTTAGGAAAGCTATAGGTATACATATATTTTGGGAGAGTTATTTTCGAAATAAAGCACCGTTATGTTAGTGTACTCGTTGGTTTCTGACAGAAATCTGACCATATGACTCTTATAACTCGTAAAATATCATGATGCTTGTATGAAAGAAGACAGTTGTGTGACTAGTCAAGTTCGCGATTCATGCTAGTTGAGAATTAGTTTATAACTAGGTGATTCCTCTTTGGGGTATAACAATTATTACAACAATGTAAATATGTCTATGCCTGCATTTGTACTACCAAATTGATAGAATATTCAGCAAAATTGATAATACTAACTGAATGTAACTAAATGTTGCATTCATGGCAAATCTACGTATCTACATGAAGTATATATATTTATTGTTTGTTTTTATTGTTTTCTGCTTGATGTTAGTGCAATCGGTGTTGAACCAACAAACAAATTACTTAAATATCCTGTGGTGTGTGCAGCTTCTTGTTGCTCGGCAAATGAGGAATGTTTGTGTGTGTGAGTATGAATGAATTTAGATGCTTGCTTGCTAACCTACAAGCACTCTGTGTGACATTTCCGATATTTTAGATACAAGAAGCTGTTGTGCGGGTGTGTGCATATAGATATATAAATTGCACTTGATATTGCTGTATTACAAATTATAATTGCAATCGTATGAGTTGTTCATGCTCGCTTAAAAGTGGTATGTATATATGTATATGAATGTGTGTATGAACAAGTAATTGAGATAGAAGTTGTCAAATATACGTTGGTACATATTTATTGAGGGTATTTCAAGTTGTAGCATAGAATATAGATTTGGTACTGCTAACAGAAGAATTTATATGAAGATGTCTCTTTGAGTTGAAATTGAAATGGAAATTTATATTTTTGCACTTTTTATATAAGAGGAAATGCAAAGCTTTGTATAAAGTGTTAAATTTGAGGAAAATATTTTATCGAAAAAATACAGGTATTAAATATTTATCAATAAAAGTATACCTGTATACACATATGTACATTAAATTAATAAATAGCTTGGAAAACAAAATGTGTAAAGAATTTATCCAAATATAATAATAAAATGAAATAAAATTCTCTCCATAGGAAATTTTATTTTTCAAAATAAATTTTGCAATATTTACTGCTGACTTTTTGCTATGGTGAGTGTAAATAAAACACAAGTATTTAACAATTTTAAATTATTTGTTGATTTTCCAGCAAATGTTTGGAAAAGTATGTTTAAAATATTACAATAAATTTAAGTTTTAAATTATTTTTCTTTGTCAAATAAAAACACTAAATATACATATTCAAAAAATAAAAAACAAATTTCCATCGAGTTTAAAATTATTATAATTTATTTTTATTTTTATAAAATACCAATACCCATTAAATCTAATGAATCTAACAGCCAATAACTGTAATAAGCGCCATTTTATTAACAAAAGCCAAGTTGAGCCATTGGTACTACCTCCACATATGCAGCTGCTGCTGCTGCTTGCACTGGCATTTCAAATTACAAATTTCGTAGCGTCATCATGCACTCATTGCATATCCGCTCCACTTGTTGTTTGACTAAGTATGTACATATTGCTGCTGCTTCACCCTAAATTAATACACTTCTTCCGCTTTACAAGTGATGATGACTCGGTTTAAAATGCATAGTCACCGTGTTGTTGGCTCCGCCCCAGAACTAGTTGCTGCAGCCGCAGAAGCAGACGAATGGTAGTAAGAGCAACGCTGAAGATACCGATCGTATACGTAATTAAATGTAGTCTAATGGCAACGTATTAGTGATAATGATGCGTGTTGCACATACACTTACATACATAGATATAAATATGTATATAGAATGGCGAGCAGAAGACACATACTTGCACGGAAACAGCTGAAGAGAGTAATGAATGTAGCTGACATGCAAACTAATTTACATACTTATTGAATGGCGCACGCTTACAGCTTACATATGTAGCTACATGTGTACATATATACTATAGTATAACGTGGCATGCATTGTTGCGTTAGCTTCTGCATGAGTTGCAGGAATTTTTTAAAAATAGCACATCCAGCTTTGGCTGTGTCATCCTGCCTGTTTGTTGGTTGCCCACCAGCCTGTGCTACTTGAAGAAGATTAGTGCTACAATAGGTTAAACTCAGCGACTGCGGTGTAATTACATGCAACTATTCGGGTTATTACTTAAGCTACTGTTGGCAGCAGACGGCCTGTAGGATACAACACAGATAATGAGGCATATTTGGAGTTTACTCATGGAGATAGAGAGAGTGTTTTACCAAGAAGCCTAATTTACGATTAAATGGCTTAAAGTGATATTATATATTTTCACAATTCTTATTTTTCAAAGAAAACTTTCATGGAATTATAGCTCCAACTTTACTTAAATTCGATGATTAAATCTTAAATCAAAAATTTATAAAATAATCGATGTTTATATTATAACTAGGTTTCAAGCATTTCACTTCGTAAATCTTCTCTTTCATTGCCTTAATCTTCTCTACAGGGTATTTTACTAATAAATCTGTTGAGATTTCTAAGTCCGGATTCAGTTACATATATGTACATATACTATACATATATATGTCAAACAATTAGTAGGTCAATCCTTTTGATAGTGAGTCAGCTATTTGAGTGGTTATTTGGTTTGCCAAGGCAACCGATATTCGCCCTTAATCTTGTGTATATGCAAGCATTATATACAACCACATTTCCATACCAATATCCATTCTACATCAGAGTCATTCCTCAACATTGACATAATATAATATCGTTTGGTTGCTAATAACACTTACTGGTGACAAAGGATTTATATTAAATTTGGTATATCTACTTATAAACTGAAATATCTGCATAATTGCAAGAAACTATTTATATAAATGTGGACTTAAAATTAATGTGTCAAGGACAATCTGTTTTGTTTCGAGCTTTTTTTTAATTTGAAAGAATTTCTCTCAAAAGAGTTAACAGTACTCTCAATAGAGGCGGCTCATTCACTACTCGCCAACATTTGACAAATCGAAGACAGCTATCATCAATTATTAAGCCTTATTGAGAAAGTCTTGCATAAAATAAGTACTCAGGTTCAAAGCGAAGTTTGTGCTGTTTGCTAACAGAACGAAATTTGTCAAACAAAACAAAAAACTTGCATTAGGTGAATCAAAAAACACAATATTTATTCTCATATCACAACAATCTCCTAAGTTAAATTAAAACAAGAAAAAACGTTAACTTCGGCTGTACCGAAGCTAATTTACCCTTCACAGGTGCATTTCTTTTAGTAACTATGTGTTTAAGCAAATCTAAAGACGTAAGAAAAAGTAAGTAAAAAAAGAAAACATTTAACTAATTCTTTTTAGCAGGGTTGTTTGCTAGAAACATTAAGGTTATATAGTTAACCGATCTAAACAATTTCTTCGGAGATTATATTATTACCTTAGGCAGTAATCCACGTCAAATGCGAAAATTTTTCATACAAGCCATTCATTCCGATCGTTCAGTTTGTATGGCGGCTATATGATATAGTGAACCGATCTGAACAATTTTTTCGGAGATTAAATTATTTCTACGAACAATAACTCACACCAAATTTCGTGAAGATATGGAGTAAATGCGGTAGTTTTCCATACAAGCCCTTGATTCCGATCCTTCAGTTTGTATGGCAGCTATATGATATAGTGCACCGATATCGGCAGTTCCGACAAATGAGCAAACGATATCTTAAAAACTGAAGGACTAGTTCGTATATATACAGACAGACGGACATGGCTAAATCGACTCATGTATATACTTTATAGGGCCTCCGACGCTTCCTTCTGGGTGTTACAAACTTCGTGACAAACTTAATATACCCTGTTCAAGGTATGAAAATATGAGACAGACGGGGTATATTTATTCTAAAGCATTCTAAAGCAAGTACTTCCAAGACAGCATTATAGGAATGGAAGCCCTTCATCTCTATAAAGAGATTTTCTTATAAGTAGATTAGATTATACAATATAATCTCATGTTTTAAAAGTCATAACTGTCTGAGAACAGGAATATGTTTCCCAGAATACTATATCTTGATTTCTTTTTCTACTGAACTCTTAAACTTTGTGCAGGGTCATTCTTCTAAAAGAGCAAAGAAGAACAAATAAAGCAGCATATCTAATGACGACGTTCCAAATTAAAGATTTAAAGCAAACGTTATCAGTCGAATCAACTTGTATCAATCTTTGTTAGATTTCGAGTCATACGAGGTATTACAAGAGATAGAGAGCTAGAGCCATAGCTTTTCTGAGTGTAGCCGATAATGCAGAACTACATTACTCACTCAGAATAACCTTAAATCGGTTACAAAAGTTATCTATGAGTAGAAGTAACTAGGCCCTATGTTCCATCTTGAGGACCTATGTTCCACCTATTTGAGATCTATGCTCCAATTAACTATAAATTTTTTTGGGATCTTAAATTCTAGCAGCGAGGCGGTTTTAAAAAAGTGTATATAACTATGTTTATCATGTGTATCGAAATATTTTTAGAAGTCTCTATTACAGTTACACATGTCTGTACACATGTATTCATGCCCTAACATCGTTTTTAATGCTTTTCATATTCATATCTGTTTATTAACGCTTCTCACCTCTTCCGCTGCGGCAAAAGTAAAAAAGTGTTATTTATTATGAAAAACAAGCAAACAACGGATATCTGTAATAAACAATAACGTATTTTAAGGTTTTTTAAAACATTTTAATGGCTCAATTCGGCGCTGGAATTAATTTTCAAACAAGCGGCAATACATTAGAACAATTCGAGGTCTACCGTAGGAAGGAGGAAAGAGAAAAGTGATATTTGTATACAAAAGCGTTAATTATAGTGTGCATGTGTGTATGTATGTATGTGATTTTTTATAAATTTATTTTGTGTTTCTGGCTACGTGCTAATAAAGTATATTGTGCGCTTCATACGTGTTCCACCTGTGTTGTACAAGTACAACATGCAACAAGCAGGCCTTATTATATATGCAACCGAAGCATTGTGGCAATGAAGGTAGAAAATTTCTTAATAATTTTAATCGGAAACTGCGGCGAGTTGAAAGTGTTAAGCGCCAAGTGTTTTAGAATGCGCGGCACATGCGATTACGAACAACTTCAGTTTTATTTTTGAGGTTTTCTGTAAGGCAACAACAATTTCTTGACTTATTGCCTATAAATTGAGGACGCTAAAGGTAGTAGCGACGGCGGCGGTGTTGATTTTGTTTGTGAAGTAGAAAATTGTAATATTAAATTTGTGCCGCTGATTGGCAGTATTGATGTTTTCTGCTTTTTTCCCCCGCTTATCTTCACTGCTTTCGTGGTTACGTAAGTTGGGTTGTTATTTTTGTGGCGCTTCTTCGCATAATATTTTCATAAAAAAAAATTTGAATAATTAAATTCACGTTGAGCGCCACCTCCGCCGCCGCACCGTTGTGAATGTCAAACAAATGAACTCATTAGCCGCAATTCAATAACGTCCGTCCCCACTCGACTCGAGCGCGACGCGCAGCGACTCAACACGCCTCAACAAGCCGCAGTCGTCGATGTGCGCGAACACATTGAAAACGCTCGAAATGCCCTAATTGCATGGCAGTCGAATTGCAGATTGGCAGTTGTCGATTGCGAAGCAGCGCGCTGCAGGTTAAAACTTGGAAGTTGGAAGCTGCAAGTTGCGCGAAGCCGCCACAAAAGTGGTGCAATCGAACGCCACTACTTGCAAGAGCAGTGGGTATGCATGCAGCTCCGCCACAAATTGAAATTATTGAAGACAGCACAGTCGAAGACGGCGAAATATCGCTGGCATATCGCGAATTGTAGCGAAATGAAGTGAATTGTGAAGCCACTGAAAATGTGAACTCAATTAAATTAGCAGAATTGAAATGCAAAACGGCGAAGAAATTTTCCGTCAGTTTGTCCGTCTCTGGGTCCAGCTGTTTGTTCGTTCGATTGCTTGTTCCTCCCTCTGACTGGCTGGTTGTCTGTCTGTCTCTTTGTCTGTATGTTGTTGCAACATGTGCTGGCTACTTGACTACACTATCGGCGGACACAAACAGACAACAGACAATGTAACAGACAAGCGCTGATAGACAACAGTAAGTAAATGATATGGTGAGGATGAGCGAAAGGGGGTCGCGCGCAGACAAACTTGCAGCCGCCGACAGCCGCTATGCAGTAAACGTCGATGAAAGGCTCAAAGTGAAGTAGCAGAAGAAGAAGAAGCAGCGAAATGAAATTAATTGTAGGAAGCTGAAAACATTTAACGTCTCATTGTTAAGAAATTGCAGAACCTTCGATTCGATTCGATTCTTTCGGGATGCCAGCAAATAAGCATTGTTTTTGTTGCCGCTGTTGCAAGTCTGGCCAACTTGGCATTGACTGTAGTTGTTGGAGTTGTTTGGGTCATTTTGTTGGTGGCACTGCCACCATTTGTTGACAGTGACGATTCTTGATAATGACGATATTGTGTTTTGCTTATTTAATGCTCCTGCTTCGCGCACACATCTGTGTCTTCAGCTCTGTAGCTCTATAGCTCTTCAGCATTGCAGTTTGTATTCGTTTGCTTCGGTTCTTATTGCATTCTTATGCCGCTGTGTCTATCAGACGTGCACGAAATTTATTAATTTACTATTTAGTGTGTGCTTGTGAGAGACTTTGTGTAGAGTTGCATTGTTAAGACGCTTAAGTTTTGTTGGTTGGTATGTGTGTTTATTATGATTCTTTCCAATTAGTATTTAATGCTATTAAGTTCTCCACCCATAACCTGCCGGAAAATAAAACAATTCATTTTACTATTGGTTTTACAAGAAGTTCTTCACTATGTATTCGACATATTTGTTACGTTTATATAAGAAAAGCTTTGCTTGAGATTTTTTGATACTTCAGTCTTGAAATGATTGAGTTTTGCTGTAATTTGCCCATTACCGATGCCATAATCGATTTCTTGATTCGGTTAGACACATTTTCGCAGAAGTTATTGTGTCTAAAGAAAGCTTAAAGATTAAAGACTCCAAAATTTTGACTATTCGAGCTTCGAGTTAAGGATTCATATTATATATAATATCAGAAGAATAGGCCTCTAGTCAAGCATTGAGCCAGAATACACATGATTCATTAAAACTAGAAAGAAATCCGTTTTGTTGGGAAGCACTCAACTTGATATCGATTATGTAATTGTCTTATTAAATTATACAACATTAAGTCGATTCGAGTAATTATTTCGGAGCTACAGTCCAGTCTGAGGAGCTTGCATGCACCAAGTCAGCTAGTTTAGTCATTCAAAATTTAAAACTCGTTTTCTCAAAAATGTGTTTTCAAAGTCAGTTGTCAAAATTTATCGAGATCTTGATAATATGGGTCAACAGGGAAGCCGGTTCAAAGAAATAAGAGTTTATATAAGCGTCATGACTAACCGATATATTGCTAAATCCGCTTGAGTAGATATTCAAATGAAATAAAAATCTCTTAAAACTTAAATGGGGATCTCTCCTGTTAATAACAAAAGTCAATAAAATTTCCTTGGATATTAATCTAATATACATGTAAGTTCAGTAAAGGGATAACTTTATTGTCAATAGCTTATTAGGAGAGGAAGCAGGATATTAACGAATTAAAAATATAATTTTGATTAAGATCATATGTATATTAAAATAAAATTAATTGGTGAGTCAAAGGAACGTTTTCTTCTAAAAAAGGAGGTTGATTAAAATCATTAATGACAGAGCAATACATAATATTCATCTTCATAAAATGGTATAAATCCCTCACCAACCTCTTAATTAATCATATTCCCAACAATATTCAAGGAGATCCACTGTTATCTGTTCAAAATTAACATTGTTGCAAGTACAAAGTTGTTAGCCAAATAACCTCTTCTTTCTTATACTCGTATACGTATGTATATCCCCTCCCATCACTTATATAAGTTTTTCCTTTTCTCAATATAAAAGAAAATGCACATAATTCGCAATATTAGACGCTTTGTGCGATTATGCGCATGAAATGCTTAATTTTAATAAGTCAGTTCTTTTGCAACATTCGAGCAATATCGCTCATTAAAAGTAAAATGCGCCGTTCAAAGTCGACGAATAATAAGTTAAATTAATTACACTCTTCCTTACAAGCTATTCTACGCGAAACGGATAATTAGGCAAGCAATTATCTTGCAAAACTTAAATACAGCTGCTTTTCCATATCTTGATTTATGGAAATATAGAGCAAAAGGCTTTTACGCGCGGCAGCTATCGACTGCTCCTCGCTTCCCACCATTTAATCTCCCAACCATAAAAGTAGTCTGACTGTTCTTAACGCTGTCATAGTATTTATTTTACAATTTCACGCAGCTGATTTGAACTCATGTCTTATATACAAAGTATGCATCTTTGCTTGGGTTGCGAGGCGCTGCCTTGGCAACACTCATTGCCGCGCCAGCCACAGCGAAGGAGTGCCATTAATCTTTGCTGCGTTCATTATTCTTGTGAAAAGTTCTAGGCGAACGCATAAAAAACTGGAAGTTTTGATGCTTGTCAGTCATTTGCCATCAAGAAATCGCTGCATACAAACGTCGTGGCCTTCCCGCGTGATGTTCGTATGTTGGCAGCGGTAGCACCACCTTTGTCCTTCGTCCTCCGGAGAGATTTATGTCAGTTGAAAACTCGTAAGAGCACATTTGTTGCCAGAAGACAAAGTTCTGCTTCTTTTTACTATTATTTTATTTTGATTTGCTCTTGCTCTTGCTCATTTCGCCAAAGCGCATTTATTTATGGCAGCGCGTTAAAGTAACACAAACAACTTGTTGATTATCTATTTTTAAATTCTTCCTTTTTATTCTATAATTTACTCTTTACGCGCTGTGCTGTGCGAAACCTAAGTATTAATTTAAGTTCATGCCACACGCGCCGCCAGTAATGACTTCATTAAATAGACGCGTTGCAAAGCAACAATTTAATGTACTTGGATGTTGTTGTTGCAATGCACATAAATACACAGAGATAGTCAGTTACTTGATGCTGCATTTTATTTCGCTCATTCAGCTGAGTTGCTGGTAACTAGTGCTTAGTTGTTGTTGGTAAAGGCACTCGGTTGATGCGCATGAAATTTGTATTAACAAGTAAGGAAAGGCTAAGTTCGGGTGTAACCGAACATTTTATACTCTCGCAATTTATTGAAGAAATTTTATTAAGATAACGCACAAATTTACCCATAAATTCGGCACAAAGTTTAATAGAATAGCGAAAATTGTCATATATAGATATGAGGGCTGAGGTAATTCCTGAACCGATTTAATTCAATTTCACCAGCAAGGGACACTATATCCAATACAATACGCTTACTTAATTTTGCTAAGATATATCACATATTAACCAATACATATATGCATAATTAAGCCCAACGAATTTTTGAGAAACCTATAATTAGGTATATAGGAGTTAGGGGATGTTGTAACCCGATTAATAAGTTTTGGAACAGAGACACACTATTGGAAGAAAACAAATTCCTCTGAATTACATTAAATTAGCTGAGAGATTTACCCATATTTTCGGTTAAAATTTAACCTTAGGCGTTGAGTTCAACATGTTCGATATCTGGGGCCTTGAAAAGTTATAGTCCGTTTTCGACAATTTTTTCACAAGTGATGCCACAGATCATATACTGTATTTGTGTAAAGTTTTATTTCGCTATCATCATTGGTTCCTAACGTATATATTATAAAGTTAAGGATTCAGATGGAATTCAAAATTGAGTTATAAAGAAATTAGTCGTTATTGTGAACCGATTTCATCCATTTTCCACATATATCATCAGGGTGTCAATAAAATATTATATACCGAATTTCATTGAAATCTGTCGAGTAGTTCCTGAGATATGGTTTTTGACACATAAGTGGGCGATGCCACGCCCATTTTCCATTTTGTAAAAAAAAATGAGTGCAGCTTCCTTCTGCTATCATTTCTGTGCAATTTTGTGTTCGTGACGTTTCTCGTTGGTGAGTTAACGCACTTTTAGTCATTTTCAACCTAACCTTTGTATGGGGAGTGGGCGTGGTTATTATCCGATTTCTTTCATTTTTGGACTGTATAAGGAAACAGCTAAAAGAAACGACAGCAGAAAGTTTAATTTATATAGCTTTATTGGTTTGCAAGATATATACAAAAAACCTATTTGGGGGCGGGGCTACGCCCACTTTTCCAAAAAAATTACATTCAAATATGCCTCTCCCTAATGCGATCCTATGTTCCAAATTTTATTTTCATAACTTCATTTATGGCTCAGTTATAGCTCTTTATGTGTTTTTGGTTATCGCCATTTTGTGGGCGTGGCAGTGGCCCGATTCCGCCCATCTTCGAACTTAACCTTCTTATGGTGCCAAGGAACACGTGTTCCAAGTTTCATTAAGATATCTCAATTTTTACTCAAGTTACAGCTTGCTCGGACGGACAGACGGACAGACGGACGGACGGACAGACAGACATCCGGATTTGAACTTTACTCGTCACCCTGATCACTTTGGTATATATAACCCTATATCTAACTCGTTTAGTTTTAGGACTTACAAACAACCGTTATGTGGACAAAACTATTATACTCTCTTTAGCAACTTTTGTTGCGAGAGTATAAAAAGGTGTGTTCTTGCAATTCTATCTAAGGCTGTGGGCGCAGTGTAGGAATGAGTGCAAATCAGTTGAAACTAATTACATGTAACATCATAAACCTTCACAGCTGATGGAGTGCATATTAATGTGAGGTACTAATAATAAGTGGTCTTGGAGCCTAACACTGCTAAAAGTGGTTACTACATCGGCAAATGAGATGCTAATTACGCTTTCGTTGAATAAAAATATGATACTCAGATCGCTTCTATTTTATGGTATTTTGCAACTGACGTGGTACCCTCGAAGTTTTCTAATTTACTTTTCTAGGGAAGACGTGTGAACCTTCGATAAACAAAAAGATCTGCTCTCTATCATAAATATTGATTTGAGGAGTTTCAAGGGTTTCAGAGCTTTAGAAAATATATTTTTTGCATTTTCTTATAAGGTTTTCCAACATTAAGTTGATCCGAGTAAGAGTTTTCGAGATACAGTCTGTCGAACTTCTATGCATTGAAACTCATTTCTATTAACTGCTATTCTCAATATGTGGATCATCTATTAATTCTAAGAATTCTTAAAGAAACATTATAGAAAAATACTGCAAAATCTATTAGAAAATTAGAAAAACACAAACACAGTTAGCAAAATAACAAAACCACTCCCTTTTCTTTTACTAGAAAACAGAAAACCGGTCATAAGAATACGCCACTAAGCAGCGTCACGACGTACTAACCATACGCCATAAATTGCCAGCTCAACTCTTCAGCACACAGCATATGTTTATTAATCCTTTGACAGTTTATTGACATCGGCTGACACTAAATTGCATTCTTACCGCCGCAATCTGCATAGCTGATGAGATTTATGCAACAGCCGGTGTGTTGGACTCGCCGCAGGATGTGTTGTGGCATTACATGCAAAGCAATTGTTAGCGTTGTCAAATTAAATATTGCGCCATTTGATAAGCAAACGAACACGTGCGTGTGAGTATGTGTGTGTGTTGTTATGGCGAAGGAGAATGCAATCTATTAGCAGTCAATAGTAATAAGCCATAGCAACGCCCCAAACGATTTTCACTGCAAAATCCGCACAAACTCAATATGCGCTCAACGAGTGCAATCATCGGTGATATAGAGATATGTAGGTGCTTAAAAAAGTTCCGCCCTCAATGGCTTGTGTCATATTTGAGACTAATAATAACAATGAGTATCCTACGATGCAGCCATTAAGCGACCTGTCGTCCAACCCGCTCACCGCTCCACAGTTCAATCGACCCATTCATCGTACGGTGCAGCCAGGGCACCTCCAACCATCAAATCGACCAACCGACATGCAATCCAAGCTGTCACTTATTGTGACACTAAGGCAATTGCCTTTACGTCGCTCGCCGGCTATCAGCTCAGCTGTGCGGCATGGTGCGTTATTGTGCCACAACACAACGGTTCCAAGTGGAAGGAGCACGCTGCACACACACTCTTACTGGATTGCATTGTGCACTTCACCTGTCATATTAAATGGCAAAAGTTGAAAAGCAATTCCTTCAACGAATGGTGTGCGGTAAGAAGGGTCCCCCCTGCACCTCTCCTGCCCCCGCTGCCTTTGTAGACTGTAAATAAATGTCTAAGGATGCTGTCAGTGCGCGGCAGCGCTGCTTTAAGTGGGTTTCATTGCCAAGCAAGGCGAAAAAAAGACGTGGGCCATCACAGCCAAGGACCAACATTTAACTAAGGTACAGCTTTTTGAGTGTGTATCTGTGTGCCTGTGTGTGTGTGTGTAGGAATAGTTACAAACTGTTGTAGTTCACAAATTGCTTGCAGCGCGTTCACTCTCATGCCTCAGAGTTACTTATATTCATAACTATTTACATGTAACGAAGTAAGTTGGTGCGCTGTGCGTGGGTTACGCTCGCAGATTAAAAAGCCAGCCCAACGGATATGGGTGTGTGCGCGTATGTCAACTGCAGGTGTGCATTTGCCTGTGCTCTGACATGCTCTTTGTCCGTTGCCTGGCTGCTCTTAATACTGATTTTGAATCTGATTCTGATTTCGCTTTAACGCCGACGCACAATTTCTGTTGTTATGTTGTTATTAAATCGATTAGAAGTGTTCTGCGTAAATAGCAAATGGTTTAATTCACATGCAATTCAACGAAGTGATGACGGCCTCATGAGTTAGATTTATTTCACAAAAGGCTTTTCCACGATAATAACGTGCGATTAAATCCATATTTTATTATATCATCGCTTGGCTGAAGTAAAAGGTGACACAATAGTGGGAGTATTTGCTTAGGGAGACATTTTCAGTCTGACAACTTGAAATTGGTAGTGTGCTCCTACTATGGACTGAGTAGGCAGGTGAAAAGTAAAGTCCTCTCTCGACGAACAAAAACTAAACTATAGAAGTCCCTCATCATTCCCGTCCTACTTTATGGTGCAGAAGCGTGGAATGATTTTATGGTCCCTTAAACATTTGCAACGGCGAATACCGGCGGAATGA
Organism: Zeugodacus cucurbitae; assembly: GCF_028554725.1. NCBI lineage: Eukaryota > Metazoa > Arthropoda > Insecta > Diptera > Tephritidae > Zeugodacus > Zeugodacus cucurbitae. Next base: position 68,726,229 of record NC_071669.1, read on the forward strand.
TGAGCTGTATGTGTTGTTCGACGACATAGTCCAGCGAATAAAAAGACAGCGGCTACGCTGGCTAGGTCATATTATCCGAATGGACGAATGTGCTCCAGCTCTGAAAGTGTTCAATGCAGTACCCTCTGGTGGAAGCCGGGGAAGAGGGAGGCCTCCACTCCGATGGAAGGACCGGGTGGAGAAGGACCTGTCTTCAGTTGGTATTATCAATAGGCGCCAAACTGCCAAAAGGAGAGATGAGTGGCGCGCTGTTGTGGCCTCGGCTATAACCGCGCAAACGTTGTCTACGTCAGTCAAGAAGATGAAGAAGTGTGCTAAATATATTTGCTAATTATAATAATTTCAAGAATTTCTTATTCAATAATTCCTACATTAAAAAGCCGTTTATCTCTATAAATGGCCCAAACCACCCTATCACTAGTAGCATTAATGTTTCCAGCCTAGCCGACTTCTTTTAGCTAATGTCGTGCTGTTGAGTTATAACTTATTACTCGTCCCTGGTTCATCAGTAATAGAAAAATTAGTCTAAATGAAGAAATCATATAACCTAAGCAGTGAATTGACAGACCAATTTCTTTATACACGGTACTCACCATTGAGAATAACATTGGGTTCATATTAAACATATATCAGATAACTTTTTTTAAATACAAAAGTTCCTATAGAGTATTTCAGGATGTTTCGGACTTCGAATATGACTTGTATGCATGGGAAAAAACGTATTATTTCCGCAACTCGTATGTTTTTAAAAAATACTTATTAAATATACACATATATATATCTTCGCTAGATGCTTTTTTGAACTTTTCCTTCTATTTGTTATATGTATCTACACATCTTACGTCCGCTTAGATTGAGTATTCATGATGTGTATTTTTAATCATTGTTAGCTCTTATATATCTAGCACTCTCTAAGTGAAATTTAGAAGTCAGATCGCTCACATTGAAAATTCCGGCGGACATTTAAGTGATTATTCCAAATCAATGGCTTACAAGAACCTTAAATACCAGCTCTTCAAACTATATCGATTTTGAAAGCTTCATTGCGAAACGAAAGAATACGAATATTTACGAATTAACCGAATGAAAAATCTAAAGATTTTTGAAAAATATACATGAACATGATTATTCTTAATACTGAAATATGACGAAATCTTAGTGAATTATATTAGCTTCCGACATTGTATTTAATGTCAGCACTACAAACCAGTCATGCGTCATTAGGCAACCGCATGTGCATCTATCTAACCTCATTTTAATTAGACAATATCTATACAAGAAGTACTCAAACAGTATTAGATACCCGAATAAAACGCTTTACGCCGCCCTTCTTCCTATTCACAGGCAATAGCTTTCCATATGAGCAGAGAAGTGAATTTCTACCACATTTGCTGCGGTTTAATGTTCCCATGCGCCTATCTTTATGTATATTTGCCTACCTGAATATGTATGCGGTCATAAAAACAGCTTCATAATCAGGTTTATGCGCTTTTACCAATTACATTTCGCTGTCCACACTCAACTTCGACGCAAAATTTATGCCCACTTTTGCCTTTATGTGGATTTAATGCATTGCCAATGCGAAATTTATGCAGTATGGTAGTAAACATCTTCACAGACACATGGACAAACAGCTAGATTCACTCTTGGAAGTAGAGATAAAAAGGAATATTACTGCCGGAAAGCCGCTCTAAAAGATACATATGACAGACTTTTGTAATACTGCTCTTTGGAGCAAGTATAGTTTCGATATGAAGTGAGTATTAGAGAGCTACAATAGGAGCATCAGACATTTTGATTTAGTAAAAATGCGAAGCTAGAACTCGCGATATTCAAAGTGCCGAAAGACACTCATCTCCTTGCAACACAATTCGTATCTCATAAACATACCGACTACTTAAATTAATCTTTGAGAGTATTTTAAGGTAAGATCCTTGCTTATTTATACACATATGTATGTCAGTATTTGTTTAAAATGTCTAAAAACATCAACATATTTTACTGCCTCTCCTTACACCTCGCTAATTTAATTTATGTCTTCGCCTACGCTTAGTACCCGCTAGTTCGTGTAAATATAGTAACGCCAGCAGCAATTTGAACATGAGAATGCGCTGTTATTTTCGAATTTTCTTAAGCTTTTGACAAGTTGATGACGACAGTGACACGACAGCGCAAAATACTTTTCTTTCTCGAAGGGACACAAAAAATAAAGGCTAAAAATGTTCTTCGCTTCAAAAGAGTTCCATGCATGGCATGCAAGAACGCCAGAGTACCTCCTTTCAAAAAACGCACACATTCATGCATTTCTAGACAAGGCCTCGTGGCCATATTTCACTACACTCCAAGGACTGCTTTGAGCGCAAGTTACGGCGCACTTGGCCCATGGGCTGTCGCATAAGTTTTCGTTGACACAAAACCGGCTAAAACATTCGCTTTGCAAAGTAATTTTTCCTGCCACACCGCGTACCTTGTGTACCTTTGTGTGTTGCAGGCGTAAGAAAAAATTCTTATACAAGTGTTTATGTGCTCTGCGCCTAGAAGTAGGCAAGCTTGGAAGTAACTATTGAGTCCTTTGACTATTTTGTTGGTGTTTTTATGCACACTTCGCTCGGACGTTACTTTCCGCGAACTCTGACATTGTTTGTTTACACTCGCATGCCCCGTTATCAGTTGAATGGCAAAAACTTTGCTCGTATTTCTCACAAGAAAGTCATTGCTTCTTTTCGCCCGCTGCGCACTCATCGCATACATTCACATTACTCGGAAGAATTTTCCGAAATTTCTTCTATTCACCGTCTGTCGAGGAGAACTCCATGCTTTTTATGGCTTTTGTTTTACGTAAGTCAAGCATTTATTTATCTAATGCGTGTCCTTTTTGACTTTTATCTATGTATTTGTGTTGAATGTTGTCTTTATTATTTTGTTGTTGCCGTTATTATTATTATTTTTTTCTTCCGTTGTTGTTGTTCGTTACGTTACTCTGCTATTTTATTATACCCACTGTTGCTTCTTGCTCCATTGTCCGCCGGCGTCCGTCTACTTCCCGAGTTGCAAGTATTGCTCGCATGAGTTTGTATTATGAAAATTTTTTGTTTTTCATTTTTCAAGCGCATCCTCTTCGCTTGTTGTGTGTTTAAGTCCTGTCATATTTTCTCACTATGCGTCGATGTCATGAACTTTTGTGCAAAGTGCGGGAACACTTTGACATCGGTCGCCTTTTGATGTCCTAATGATATTCATTTACCTTCGGTGTTCTGGGTGTGTGTGTGTGTGTGTGTGTGTGTGGTTGATGTGCGCGTGACCGAAGTGTCATTGTTTGACGTTGCGAAAATTATATTCAAAAATTTTTCTTTCCTTCATTTAATATGTTTTTATTTTTTTTTCGCTTTAGTTTCTTTTTTGTTGCTTTTTATTTGTTTTGTTTGGGAAAATTATGATAATATGTATTAAAATAAATGTGAAAAGTTGTGTTTAGTGAATTGACTAATTTTGGTTTAGCAATTTTAGAAGTTGCGAGCATATTTTATTGTAGGAAGCAGAGCTGTAACCTAAAAAATACACAAATATTCTCAAATTCGTACTTGAAATCAAATTATGATATTATGGTTTACTAGTGCTGAGTTAAATAACTTTTGAGATTACCAATTTTATTACTAAATGAAATTGCGGTATTTTATTTATTTTAAAAAGTAAAAGAAAAGTAAAAAGAAATTATTTGTCTCTTATCTTATTAAGTACAACATCTGACTGATCTGTTGCCATCCGTTGTCAAAAAAACTTTAAAACTGTATACAATTTAGCTTATTATATTCCATCCGAAGAGTTTAAAAAATCACTTTTTTTCTTTCTGACTGCAGTGTAGCTTAATCTCTGGGCATGCAGTCTTATTACTGATAACGGAACCACTGAAAAATGCAAAGTCTACTGCTTGAAAGGAACCTGAGTCTCTTCCCAATAGCATCCGACTGGAAATTCGGTGGAGCATAACCTCTCTTATGAGCCAACTTTAAGCAACAGGTCCTCTAAGTGAGAGTACTTGCCTGGCTGAGAGATTATAATGTGGCCCTTAGTGGGACGCTATTTCATGAGTTTTGGCATCACAATAATACCGTTTTCTAATATCTAAGTGGAAACCCTATGGCGCGGTTCTCTCCTGAAACCTGAGCTGATCTGCATGCATTCACATCGAATGTTTTAATGAAAATATTTGGGGATAAGCGCTGAGGTCTGATAAGTCCATGTTAAACTAAGAACTGAGAGAAGATCATAGCCTGTAGCAGTTGTTAAATAGAGTCAACAATGAACTCAATGTTCGGTTCACTTATCCACAAAGTTAGTGGCAAATCGTAATGACCTTATACTAACCAGTCTAGATCGTAATTAAAGTGCTAAAAGTATAAGAAAAGCCTATTTAAGATTTCTCCCTAGCAAAATCTTCAACTGCTACATTTTTCACATCGACTTTCTTTAATTACATTCTTCTACAGTGTAAAAGTGAAAGCCTCTCCACCAGCCATTGCTGCCAAGTGACAGTAAATAATCATAAATAAGAAGTTTTAATTGCGAAAATGCAAATTCATTGCATTGCGCTTAAGCACTTTTCCATGAACCGAGTTATGCACCCACAAATATGACGCTATAAGATTGCTTACGCTTAAGTTAGTAAGTAAAGCATTCGCAAGTCAACTTTATATACTTTAACCTTACACATAAGCAAACAACATGAAATTTATATGCATTCTGTTAAGATTAAAGCACATGCCACTTGCCACATACATAAGTATGTAAATATGTAAAAGTTTATATATTTGTATGTCTGAGAATACTTATGAATACATACATAAGTATAAATCCACTTGCATCGAGATGTGTAAATATTTTGTTACGATTTAATTAAGGCGGCAAATCACACTGACTTGCCAAAGTTTTTGGCGAAATGAAACCACAAAAACTACAACAAGCACTACAACAAACATGCACTTATACACATACATATACATATGTATAGAGATATAGAGAGATGGCTGTCAGCATCAATGGCGCTCCGTTGAGTTTTGTGTGCAGTCTAAGTGTCTGTGTTTGATGGCAGTGTGAGACATAAAGTGAAAGCAAAACTTACACTGCACAGAGCACAAGGTATTGCCAGGATGTGCTTGATATTGCGCTATGAAAATTAATTGGTTTACCAAAAGATTTCGCCACACATGCAGACATATACATGTATTTTCCTTGATATGTTTACAAACTTACATATAAATATTTGTTTATCTTATGCATGTGCCTATATCAACAGCTAAGCATTTACATACACTTAAATAAACATAAAGACACTCGTATTGCATACATATATATATATACCAATGTACATACATACATCTATAACTATAGTCTGCACTTATTTGAGCATTTTACACAACTTTTGAGGCCGCCAGTCTCTTGCCACATACAAACTTTTGCTTACGCTGCGGTTTCTCATAAGCAACTTAAGAAATGTGTAGCATACATTAGGGCGTTGTGACTTGTATCTGTTATTGAAATCTTCTTTTATTGATCTAAATTAATTTAACAACTTCTTAGGTGTTTCTTCGTTACTTTTGAATCGTATTACTTAATTTGTTGACTTCAAAATATCTTTTATCATGGTGGATGTTTGTCAGTGACATTAGGCTTGTAGTACATTTAAGCTTCGCTGAGGCACAGTTGAAGGAATACAATGCAATATACATACATGCAAAATTAAATAGTTTTATAGATAATTTAGAAACTCATTAAATTAGATAACTACTACTTAAGTACAGTTAAAAGTTTTACAGGGTTGCCACCACTTTGCTTCATTAAAAAAAAAAATAAAATTAAATTATCAAAAGTTGAAGTAATTTGAATAAAATAAAAAAAAGTAATTAAAAACGCTAATAAATATTAAATATTTCTGCGGGTAGGGTTGTCATACGCATATACATATTTACAATAAAAGTTTTATTACTTTATTTGCAATAATTTACTTGATAAAAATAAATCAAATGTGCTCCCATTATATGTTTAATAAAAAAAATCCGTCATAGAGTTATCAGATTCCTTATTAAGTATAGTCTATAACTGAAAACCATGTTGATATATGTAAAATATGTTTTTGAAGTTTATCTTTGACTCTTTTCCAGTAGAGTTGCCACCAAGAAAAAGCTTTACTATTTATTTTGAAGAGGTTTGCCACCAGAAATAGAAAATTGAATTAAATAATTTTAACTTTAATCAGAATAAACGAAACGAACTCACATTACTTATTTTCATAAAAAATTTCTTAATAGAGTTGCCAATATAAAAAATTTTGTAAGACAGAAACATTTGTGATATGTGGTTACTCTATAAATACGATGTAGATATGACTTAAGAATTTTAAAATAATTTTTCCAAAAAAAATCATATGAGTTCACTTTAGACTGCTTCCGGACAGTGTTGCCACCATGATAGTATTCAAAACGATTTAAGAACTATTAATAAATTAAAGTTGATATACCGCTAATAAAGTTTTTGTTTTTTTTTTGCTTTTAAATAGAGTTGCCAATTTCCAGTTTGCCAATTAAATTTAAAATTATATCTACTATTTTTTTTATAAATATGGATGTATTGTGGAGTATAACATCAAACTATTTTAAGCAATTTTCATTTTAAGATGTTTTCCTTCTCTTCTTCTTTTTTGAATAAAATTCTTTACAACATACCTCACAATATAGTTATATTTTCCTCGTTTCGAAGCGTTAACATACTCGTAATCAAGTTGGAAAATCTAAACAAAAACAGATTCCATAAGACATATTCTTGGCAGCGCTTACGCATAAATAAATAAATTCTATTATTTACATATTAACACATCCTGGCAGACAAGCAAATAAAGAATAGATTATCAGAAAAAATTGCATTGCTGTCACTTGATTATCCTATTAATAAAGTTTAATTAATTTTCTGAAAAGCAATGGAAAAGTTGGAAGTGCTTCGTTTACCCAATGAAAAACTGTCAAGAGCAGTTTTTCCTTAGACAATCTTTTATTTCGCTTTTATCGCGCACGCTTTCTATATTCGCCATTGTCAGTTAGAACTTTCGATTTACTTTAGCGAAAGTGTCGAATGTGTGAAGCTGCCACAACAAAACAACCGCAACGATGGGCAACTCTGTGTGCACGTGTGTTAATGTGTTAATGTGTGTGTGTGTGTGTGTGTTGCGTGGGGTTTTTTGTGTGTTCGGAAACCATCAACCCGCAATGTGTGTAATTTAATAAAAGTTCAAAATAATTTTGTGACACATTGCGCCTCAAAGTCTATTATGCCAAAGTACGACATATATTTTTTGCGATTTCTCAACTCGCTCGGCTTTTTCTCTAAACAATCGAACGAACGCGACACATGAAATACCGTTGCATGGATACATCTGTGCTCCAAGGTGTGTGTAGACACACCAAAAAAAAGCGCAAGAAAATATATTGTCAAAAGTAATTGAACTGCGGCTGTGACGATGACAAAAAATCTGTCATTTCGAATTTCTTTGCTAAAAAAACTTGTGCAAGTCAAAGTTTCTTTTATCTATTATTAATTTCTTGGCACAGCTAAGTGAAAGTAATTACATTTTCACTTCTTCCAAAGTTGTACTGTCTGCGACATGACGTGAAATATGTTGTGGCTTATCGCAATTTAATACAAAAAATATTTAGAGTTTTTTCCATTATGTCTCGTAAAGGTTCATAAATTATTTTTTGGGAGGCAATAAGAAGACTTGATTGTTGAAATTCATGCCGTAATTTTCACTTTCTTGAAGTTCTAATAAATTTCCTTATCAATTGTGGTTTGTGTCTTGCTGTTTTCGACTAAACTTGAATCCACCTGTTAAGTTTTATGAAAATGTTTTTCAAGCCTACATTGGTGTAAGCTGTCCTGTTACAAGAATTGTCGGAAACTATAAATGAATCTAAGTACTAGTGAATATCAGTCCACTCTTTTTAAAAAGTATTATTATGCATTCAAGATAAGACCAGTTTCCATCGCGTAATTGGTAAGAGTTATTGTATACTAGCTATAGGCGTTGTTGCTCTTCGAGCTTCTTTTCTTCGTACTTAGGTTGGTTACTAGACCTTCTCGTTAATTTTTTAGGTATATACCGGGTATTTCCCGTGAGACCAAACCTTCAGTGCTTCGCAAATTAATAACTTATTGGACTTGTCGATTATTATACTTAATTTTTTTGATTTCGAATCAATGAAAGCACTATAAAAATCCATGTTTTGAAAACTGTTCGATATCTAGATTTGCAATACTGTACCCTAAGAACTAAAATAAAAATCTGAACTATATCGTTTATTTGTTGTCAGTTTGACGATTGCAAGTCACTTTTCCAACGGACAATGCATTTGTCAGATCAAGCTCTGTGTTTATCTGTCTTTCTTACCTCTCTGTTTTGGTTCATTATTTGCCTGCTGTGCTAGAAATATCACTAAAAGTCGAGAATAAAAACTTAGAGACACTTTATGATGAGGATGACAACACGGAAAAGCTTTTATCTCATTTCAAACGGTTTCTTATACGCGCGCAACATGTCGGACAGGGTATAATAGTTTTGTTCACCCAACATATGTTTGTTCCACCTAAAATCAATTGCTATACAGGGTCATGTAAATTAAAATATTAAAAATAGAAAAAATGAAGTATCTTAAAACGTGGAACGCGCTCTAGTAAGGAGAATTTCATATGAGTGGTTCGAAACATTGCCACGCCCTCAAATCAGCGTACTTCGAAGAAGAAAAGAAACACAATGTGCTAAGTCTAAGTCAAGAATTCAGTTTAGAGGCAAGAATTTATACAGGAGGTCCCATATAGGTTTCGAATATTTCACATAACATATACTCGCATAATGGTTTTCGAAAATTTAGTTTATACGTCTGCCCAATAAGGAATACGGTCTTATACGAGAGTCTAGCGAGAGTACCTTTTGATCGGATGCACTCTAACTGAGCCCTACCTTACTTGCTCTTTAGTTTTGTTTCATTGTGCCGGTTTGTCACTTCTGTTTTGAAGCTTTTCTAACAACTTTGAGCCCGGCGGCTATATTAAGTAACGCTTACACTTTAAGCTGTGCACTAAGTTGTTTGGGGAAGTGCAAGAAATCGAGTTAATGATGTCGCCATTACCAATGCCAACTAGATGACTGACTAACTGTCATGCCTCAGGTTGCTGTCACAAAAACTATATACTACTAAAATCGTAAATATATATATCCGTATATATATGTATGCATTTGAAAATGTGGTGAGTGTGCGGTTTCCAAGACTGGTGAATTGTTTGCTGGTCTGATTGGTCTTAGCTTGCGTCTTCGCAGTTGATGAGCGTTGATTAGTCGGATTAGTTGTGGTGTTGGCTATATCACTAAGCGATTGTTTTTTCTGCTGCCCCAACGGCATTGTGGCTACTTTTGTGTGTTGCTTACGCGAGAGCCGTTACATCAAAAGCGGTGGCGGTGTTGCTGTTAATTGTACCTAATTTACCAGTTGGTTGAGTCAAGCGCACACCATTGCGGTCACAATTGGATTTGTAGCCATTGTTGTGCACAACAGCGGAGACAAATCGCTGCGGAAACATAAAGCAAAGCAGGTAAACTATTTATTTACTTATGGGTGTAGATCCCGCTGAAAGACACTCACACATATATTAACACATTCATGCTGCTTTCTTGCAACTGAGATTGAGGCAACGACGAAGTTGAAGAAGGCAAACCATAATGCTCGCTTAGTAATTACTGCGGTGCTCTTGTAAGATTCTAAAGAAAAAGAAAATTACCGCTCGCTATATACCGCTTTTGTTTACTTAATGTGCTAATGAAGCATCACAGTTGTAATTAGTGGAGTTCGTAGCTCAAAAGCGTAACCTTCACTTCGAGCATGCGGCATATGGTGTCAGCTGTGCAACAGAACATTGTGGCCACAATAGTTAAATTTTATGAGTAAATGGGAATCTTATGTTGAAAATAGGAAACAGATACTAATAAGTGTTTTTGGAGAATTGGTTTCTTATGGAGATTCAAGGCTATGCAATAGTTAGAATGGCGATTATGGTGTTACTCAGAACATTTGGGAAATAATGTTCGGCTTTGTATAAAAGGATTAGTAAATGCTTGACTAAATAACCATGGAGCTCTAGTTCTTAACTGTAAATAATTAGTTAGCAATAATTTTTGCTATATTTATGATAATTAAGCACGGATTTATTAATTTAATTATAGGTTATTCAGACAGCAACATAATTGAGTCAATTAGCATATTTTGCTTAGTGAAGATAATTTAATGGCTGAATATCTGTAAAATTCTTCCACCAGCATTTTGCTTATTGAAGTTGAAGAAAAGACTCTCGAATTCTCCAATTTCATAATCAACGGGCTAACAATTAACACTAGTCACAGCTTCACTACTAAATATCAGCGGAATTTCTTTAAAATTTCATTGTTGAACTCAAAGCTTTATTAGCTGACTTTTGCCATCGAAACAAAATTCAAAATACTTTTTCTTAAAGTTGGTTCCGTTTTTTTTTGTGAACACGCTGTTTCACCTTTAAGACATACATGCATATGAAAATATGCAGCAAATTTGCAATTCAAAGCACACAGAATGGAAGTACCGCATACCAAGGATAACAATGAAAGTAAACATGAAATCAAAAGCAAATTTTGCAATGAATAATTAGAAGCAGTTTAGGTGTGAGTATGTACTTCCATTTAAAGATAAATATATATTCATGTCTATTTATGTCACGAAAATAAATTATATATCAAAATGTGAAGACCACATTGTATGTACATTTACATACAGACAGTAAAGAAACCTTGTGCAGAGTCATATCTCATATCACTTTGCCATACATGAATGTTTCTATATAATATATACGATAAATTGCCACAAAAGAAGTAGCAACAACTATTGTGTGCATTTATATAGAATTTAGTATTTGTGAAAGTCAACGGTAAAATACCTTAGGAAATTACAAAATACTTTAGTTAATTCCGAAATGACAACAGGAATTTCTTTACACATCTCTACGGTGTTTAGATATGCGAAACTTGAAACTTTTAACCGCAACCGTATGGCCGGCGGAAAAGGAAATGACATCGGTTGCAGGCAACGCAGTTGATAGTGGAAGTATTTGATATTGATAGTAAACTTTCAACTTGTATATTTGCGCATTGTGCATGCAAATGAAGCACTGAAAATTACATTAAAAAAAAAAACAATTGTGGTTTAGAGATGAGATTTTATGAATTGCAGCAAAAATATTTTGTAGTGAAAAATTTGAGAATTTTATTTTTTTAATATTTAATATTATTTTCTAACATTTAAATACATTTTAGTTATATAAATAATAAACAAATAGCAATGGTATGTAACAAAAAATTTTTGAATCGCTAGAATTGTAAAATCTTAGCACAATTTAAGGCGCTATTGCGCTGAAATAGCAATGTCGATATACAAAAAATAATTAAATAAATTATATAAAAAATTTTAAAGAATTTTATAGAATTTTTTTATCATTTTTGTTGTTATTTTTATTGCTTTTATCAACAAAAGAAATACCAATAAACAACAACATAACATAATATATTGTATAAACCTGTCTAAATACACGCAATGCTTTTAGCATAAGTACATACTCTAGTCTAATAAATACTTATAAATATGCATATATCAGTGCCACATAAATCAACAATTTAAAAATAAATTGCTTGCATAATTCTACTTTTCCTAGGTGTTTTACTCTTTTCAGTTTAATGGCAATTAAGTTGTGGCTTCCAGCCAAATGAATATTTATAAGTTTGCACACACTCACACTCACACGCATTCACATTGGCAGTCACGTGCGTATATGAGTGTGTGTGTGTGCTTAAACACATACACACAAATAACATTTTATCTCTGGCTCGCCTGCCACTCTCTGTCAGATTTGATTTACCATTGAAATGAAAGAGTTATCTTTTTAAAAAGTTTTAATTTATCTGTCGTTCAGTTGTTTCTTTGCTGTGCAAATAGTTATAAGGTTTTGTCATACACTTTTCAATTAAAAGTTTCTACCATATTTGTTTATAAAACTTTTGTGTTTTCTTTTTTCTCTCCTCTTTTATTATTATTTTTTTTGAAATACTATCTTTTAATTAAATGCGACAGTTGAAGCATTGAATTATTTAAGTTGTTGTTTGAGTGTATGATATTTGTATGTGTTTTGGAGAGAGTTCATCTTTTTGGAGTGAAATACTATGTGCGCGTCACTGCAGCTGGAGAATCTGGAATTAAAAAATATATATTGTTTTCTTTCTAAATAAGAGTTTATATAGTATATTATTATATACATTTTAAAAATTTTGCTTTCAACATTGCATTTTCCGCTAAGAAGTGAACCACGATCTTTGGATTTATTTGTAACTGCTAGAAAATGGAAAACTAACCCAAGTTGTCAATACATCTTCGGAAAGTAACAGTGCTAAGACCGAAAGGTTCAGGGAGTCAAAGTGCCCACGGTGAGTCCTATGTTAATAATTTTTTTTTTGTCCAGGACTTGGAACACATACCTAAAAGATCTATTGGAAATGGTTTTTGAATCAAGATGGGCTAAGACTCCTAGTTCGTTCCGCTTTCATATCGATTTGATGCTGTTACTCTTTACTTGATTTAATGCTTGTGGGCATAATCTAACCAGAAGACTTTAAAAAGTTCTTTGATTACCAGTATAAGTAATATATATATATATATAACGAGCAGTTCAAATTAATGAAAAAATCATAAATTGTTCCTATATATTTATACTGGCAGCGGCTTCGCATGGGTTTAAACAAACATTCCACAAGTTATTAAAGATTCAAACATGAAATTTAAATATTTTATAATCAATGAGCTGAAACTTGATTACGACCTCTAGTCCTTGGTGTCCGTTGTTTTTCTTTCTGAATATGAAAGCGTTGGGAACGGTCAGAGTTCAACGCCCTAGTGCGGGCTTGTATATTTCTAATATTTTGTTCTTCGAGACGCTGCACACGATCCGTACTCGACTCTCAAGCGCGTACTTGGGAGGTTCTGAAAGTTTGTTAAGCAAGCAGCAGCAAGCGCTCGTTACTCGGCTCTCTGGCACGCGATTACGATGCGAAGAGAATGACTTGCAAGATGATTTTAGTTTCATATTAAGATTCCCCATCTCGAAGTCTTTTTGATACCCTCACCTAGTAACTATTTCCAGAAAGTTGAGATTTTAGCAAAAATAATAAATATAGCATATGTTACTCGGGGTGAATATTGCTTTCCAATGGTGAAAGAATTTTTGAAATCGGCACAGTAGCTTTTGAGTTTATTCATTACAAGCACATAGATAAATCTTTCCTCTATTTATATATAGATATATCGTATATTAAAAGATCGATTACATCTTCATTGATAAGTGTTTGCTATAATACCAGCACATTGTGTCACAAACTCGAGTTAAAGATTGTTTGTATATGACCAACTATCAATTATATTTTTTGTTGTCGTTAAGAAATTCTGAGTTAAACTGAGTCAAAATTTGTTAAAATTCATAATATCTCAGACCTTATTAAATAATTTGTATACAGTCGTCTCTGTTTGTGATCAACACAAATAATTATCAATAAACTCGAGTTTATGTTACAAAGTTAACACACATTTTTTGTAAGTCCAATCTAAATATTCTGCTTTTTATTAAGTTTCGGAGTGACTTTGCTTTCAAATGTTGAATAATTCTTCCATCCTTTGGATCAAAAATGACCCAAAGGTCTTCTTTTTTGTGTTATTTTATTTTTGAACTGTAACGGTGTTTGATTTTATACGCAAATTCGCAACTTAAGAATAGCAAATCATGCGCTAGTGAAACTCTACACACAATTTACGAGTATAGACGAGGCGAAATGCTAGTAAAATCATTTAATATATGCGCCCCAAATATATAAATATATACATACACACATGCATATGTATATGTACAATATATATGTAGGTAAGCATGTTAATAAATAACTATCAAACTGACTTGGTCTACATTAGTGAAATACCAGCACGTTTTTATTTTCACTTGAGTCATCGATACTCAAACGAATATTATCTACGACAGACGTGCTTGGCATGTTGGAGATATAATTGAATTCAGGATGCTGAGCGTGAACACACACATAAACACATATATTTATACTCCACAGCTAGGATACACGCATATGAATATGACCCAAACGCAAATCGATATGTGTGTGTATGTATATGTATGTGTATGTGTGTGTGTGTGGAAATAAATAGAATAGTTCAGTGAGTTACTTTTAGTCTTGCGGTTTACATAATAAAATTATTATTTTATGGTTATCGCCTTCAAATGCCTGGCGTATAAATATGCTCTGCTCATGTGTGTATGTGTGAGTGTGTGTGTGTCTGCATTAATTTTCTTATTCAATTTCGATTTCATTACAACAAGCAGTACATAAGTGGTAATTCATTGCGCTGCACTTCATCTCGTATGCATGTTGGGTTTTGACCTTATTTAATATTTAATTCACTTGAAAAACAAATCTTTACACTTGTAGACTCATACAGTTACTACTAGTAAATGTGCAGCTTCTTGTGTGCACTAAATTGTGAAATAAATATGCCTAGTTTTGTGTTCATGCACCTGTGTGCATTCTAATACAACTAATAAAGCTGTTGGAGATTCGGTTTTCATTGTCTCGCCAACAACAAAACAACAACCACAACCGTCCGTTCAACTAGCGCGCAGGTATTGGCCGGCAGACTCGTTTAGCCTTTCAATAGATAACGAAGTACATCTCAATCAAGCGACTAAAGGTAAAGGTGCGGTGCGCTGCTCACTGCTCGCTGCTGTGCAAGAACAACGGAAGCAGCAGCTGCGGCGGCAATGGTGGCGACGGTGGCACGGACAGCAGCATCATTGAAATTATCGACTACACAAGAAAATTATAGTCCAAGGGTGCGCTGTGCTGGGAAATTTTAAGCCGTTGCGCACTAGTGAAGGTAAAAATGGCAACAACAACAACGAGAAAAGTGGCATAAAAAACGAGTAACCATCAACACCAGCGGTAATAGAAACAGAACAGCAACAGCATTATTATCTGTGGCATTAAATCGAATTGAGTAATTTTGTGTAGTGTGTTTGTGCGAAGGTGAGGAAAGAAATTTATAAATTTCGTGCATTGTAGGCACAACAATGCCCAATAACAAGTTAATTTTTCTGTTTTGTTGCTTTTATATTTTTAGTTTTTTTTTTGCTTCAAATACATTAGTTGTTCATAAGAAATTGCTACAGAACCTGTTCCGTGGTCGCCTTTCAACTGCACGCTGTCAAAATTCGGCTCCCCAACTGTGTCGTGAACAGGTAGCTCTGCAGTTGATTTTTTTTGGTTTTAACCTATTCTTATAGAAATATATGTATGTCTGTAGTTTGATACAGAATTTACGTGCCTCTGCATGTGTATGTGTGTGTGTTTGTCTGCCGATAAATGCCGCTCATTAGAAGGAAGATGTGATAGCAGTTTTGATTCGATTGCCTGCGATTTGCTCGGTCGTGTCTAAGAGATACCGAAAAGGCAATAAAGTAGCAAAGTGACGATGAAGCTGCAGCAAGTCTGCGCAGCGAGTGTAGCACTGAAAGAATTTTAAACGTTTTGTAAGAACTTAATTTGGTATAATGTAAATTGAAATATATTTTAACATGATCTTTGAACTTTATCTTTTATCAGAAATGTGCCTGATATTAATTTTGAAGATCTTAATGTTATGCGACAAATGATGGGTCTACCAAGTGTAAGACATCTTTAAAATACTTTTCATGCACTTTACAGTACTACAGAAGTTGATATTATGAAACCAAAAATATGAAGAAGTAATGCATGGATCTCGGTAGATATATATAGGTCTTCAACTGCAAAATGCTTTAGGATTTATTAGGACTTCTATCTTAAATTGAACTTGACTTGACTTTTTATCTTAAATTGAAGAAATTGAATCTATTTAAATAGTACTTTCGATAAAATTTGTGTCCCGGGAACAATGATATTTGATGGATTTACAATATAGGATTCCAAAGTTGAAATTATGAAGACACTATTTCGTTAAAGTGACGAATCATAAGTCATCACCCAAAACAATAAATGTCGATTAGTCTATAAAGAGAGAATACAAATATCTTTAGTTCTCACGTCATCTTCAAGATTAGTTTCGAAAACTTGTCTACAAAGACTTGTGATTTTCAGTATATTTTAAGAAGAACAAAGCATTAGAAAGAGAGCAAGGTTATTCATGGAACTTAGAGTTAGAGGCATATTTTTATTAACAAAAGAAATTAATTGATGAAAAGGCCCTAAAAATATCTAATAATTACAACTTTTAAGAAAGAAGAAGACTTTCGGTGCGATTATCGTATCAGATTAGAGCAAATCTTCAAAGATTTGTCAAACAACCGGTTTCATCAGTGAATTTTACAGAGAAATTGTTTTCAGTGCCTCAAAATGCAGACATATTCGATTTAAATAGCCTTCAATTAAACTCAATATAATCAGCATTGATATAATGTACTAATACTATTGAGCTTTCACACAATAAATTGACTGTTGTCAACACAAAAAAAAAAGCGAAATAGTACAAGAGACAGTAATTTGAGGTTAATGAGCTTTTCATGTGTTTCGAACATGAATGCCGTAGACGATATGCGAGAGTTGGCTGGCAGACGATGGAACGTGAGATTATTAGGTAATTCTTTTAGTAGAATTCGACATAATATTTGCCTGTCACCATTGCATTTCTAGTATCGAAAGTTCTATAAAATTCTTGAAAGCCTTCGGTAGTGTTGAAAGCTTTCACTTCCGAAAGCTTTCATGAATTTTATAAAATTTTTGAGCCATCTAAAGTACGATATATGGTACTACGCAGCGTTAAAAATTATTATTGTCCATTTTTTATATAAATTCTATTTAACACTCTTTAGCTTCGTAGATTTCTTTCTTTCATATTAAAAAAAAAAAAAACATCTCTCGCCTATCATTTTCTTTTCATGAATATAATCAAATGTATTTTATTGCTTCCGTCATCATTACTCATATCAACCTCAACAAACAGCTCTCTGTACCCATCTCCCGTTGTTATTTTAATTTAGTCAAATTACAACATGTGAAACGAATTAAAATGCCGTTTTTATTGCACTGACAACTTTTCGAATTGCTGGCCATTAAACGTGCAATAAAAACTATTTGGAAATACACACACACATCCAAACTCATTTGCATAACTCATCTGCATGAGTGTGTGTGTGTGTCGCCTTAAGTGGCAGCACATTATTACAATGGCATTTATGCCAAATCTAATGGCAGCACTAATTTCTCTACATTTTAATTAAACTCTAATGTTATTGCATTAAACATTGAAATTGCAAGTAAATTCGAAAATTTTACACACTTTTCGCTGTAACGTTTCATTGAAGCAGAAAGCGCGAGCGGCAAGCAGACTGGATGGTGGTGTGGCTGGCGGATGGAGGGGCGTGTTAAAGCAATTTTTGCCAAAGTGCTGCATAGACATTATGCAGAGACAATGTAAATGAACGGCAATTGCCCACCCATTCAGGTGTCGGATGCCACAAAGCCACACATAGTGTGATTAGGTATGAGCTGCTCGAGCAGCCGGCGCAACCGATGAGCGCGTATTAGGGTGGGTGGTTGGTTGGGAGAGTGGTGGCACCGAAAGATAAAAGGCGCACAGTTCGCTTTGCAACAAGGTTTCACTACTTGCTTTTATTGTTATCTACACAAACACATACAAACACACGCGCGCGCACACAGGTGAGTATAGTTTGGTGTATTTATAAGCAATGTTGCTTTCCTAATAGTTATCCAGGCTGCTGCTGTTGTTGCACGAGTATTTTTACTGCCGTTGTCTGCGCTGTACACACAAGTGGATTTGTTGGAAATTTATGCGGATCACGTTTTCCCATTTTCAAAATGACTAAGTATCATTTATGCTTAATGTGCGTCATTTTTCCTCCGCGTAGCAGCAGCGGTGCGACAGCAGCAAAAGCACAGTAAACAGCAGCCAGCCAAAACGGCAATATCGTGTAACAACAACAACAACAACAACAACAACACGCTGTGTTGTGGAAGACAAGGAAGTGCCGTGCACACGGAAAAGCTAAAAATGTCTGTTTGTCTAACGCTCTAACGGTAGCAATAACGCCAACAAAGCAACTGTTAATCCAAACTAAGTTCAGGTGTCGAAATTAAGCAGCCGCCATTAACGTGACGACAGCCTGACTGCGCACCAATGGGCAGCGTTGGTGGCATGCAGGAGTGTGTGTGCGTGTGTATGTGTTTGTTGTTGGTTGGTGGCCCGCTGTGATTGGAATAGCTTTAATGCATTCACAAATTTTGTTGTCTGTGTCATTTGGTAACTTTTATATTCTCTTGAGTTGATTACAGCAATGTTTACATAGCTTCCCGGGGCTAGTGGTGGTGGAGGAGTGTTATGTTCCAATATTGACAGTTGTCAAATAGATAAAAAATATTTATTATCTAATTTTATTGTTAACAGCTGGAAGTGGCTCCGAAATTGGATTTTTGTGGCGCCTAAAAATTGATTTTGAATATGTCGTCTATGGAGCATGCTATAGCCTTCGTGGTTTTGAAGTAGCAGTGTTGTAATTTGACAGGTCTTTTTTGACTTCGAGAAGAAACGTCAACTGTTCAACAAAGTGGGATCATTTCAAAAGCAGTAATCATGATTTAAAGGAAAGAAACTTAAAATATGGTTCAAAAGATGGAAGAGATCAATTGTTTGTAATATGTCCGGAAATAGTTTTGGAATTTTAATAATTTTCTGATAATATGAAAATTTTCCAGGACACAAAGCGCTGAGAATGACGTCTACATCTACATAAATCTTCTCAATGACATATTTCACCCCAAACTCGTGCGATATTAAAATAGTACCTTCAGGTCCGAGGTGAAAATCAATGAACCGAATAGCGCGGCAAACAGTCAATAAAATTAAGAAAAAAATATCTCTTAGATCCATTTCAGGTTCATCCAAGCACAAATTCCGTTATTTCAACAATATTTTATATTTTTAAGGACTTCTTAAGAATGAAATAACATTGAATGCTATTAAAGCCACCCAACCAACAACACTCTTATTTTGTATATAAATTAACAGTTATTTTTTATTTCCTTCCTTCGAATGCGTTCATTCATGGCACTTAACTTTTAGAATTTCTCATATTTTCAATACAGAATGCATATATGTATAATATATATTTTTTTCCAATTTCCCCAACCGGAATTTTTATTCAATTGCATTCTTTCCGCAGCTAAAACCTATATAGTGGCAAAAGCATTTATCATTTGGCAATTTCCCTTATTTTTCTTCACACTTGATTGCCATCTTGGTGCTGTCGGCTGCCAAGTTTTGTGCCAGCTGTTATTGCCGCACAGCAATGGCACGACGGCCCGCATTACCAATCTGCGACTACAATTCCATATTCAAATACGGCAAATAGCAAATGGCAGCGACAGCAAACAGCGACGGCGACAGAGACAGCAACATCAGTGGCAATAGTTGCTAATGCTAATATGAATTGACATTCCGACAGCAACACATTAGTATCTGACTGCACCTTCTCTGCAATGGCAAGTGTATGCAAATGAGCTTAGCGCTCAGCTCTAACCAAGCGAACAACCAAACACCGTGCGAGCACCGATGCTATCACCACAGCCCACAAGACAGGCAGCCGGTGATCCCTTACTCTAGTAGCAATTCGAGTGATAGGGAATTAGTTTTGAACGCGAATGGCAATTTTTAAAGCATACATTTTGGCGTAATGGTGAATTTATTGTAGGGAAAATATTGTAAAATAAATATTCCGCTTTGACTCCATCGATATATTAACTGTGTTACTTCAACAAAGTTAAAGACATTGTTTGAGGGACCCTAAAGCTAATGAATTATTTCGGAAGATGACTTAATTAGAACCTCAAGATGTAACGTATGGTTCAACACTTTTCTCAAAGAACTATTGGAGATCGGAATCGGTATCGAAAAGAAAAGTTCTCCTTACCTACAAGTTTCCAGAGTTTGTTGAATTCAACCACTTTTAATAAGGCCACAGAATAAGAGTAAAGGTTTCAAAAATAAAACTTGCAAAGTCAACAGTAGTAATCAGTGTGGAGCAAAAAATAAGATTCGTCTAGACAGAAGGGACTCCCAGAGGACACTCAACATTTCTCATAGACAACTACATAGGTTTTTCTGTTAGAAATTTTTGAGATTTTTTCCTCATTAGAAATTAATACCTTTCATATTGAAACTGATATTGTAAAACCTCGAATATTGTAAAACATAAATTTAAGCCTTTAATTACTTTACAACACTGCTCTTAAGTCTACCACTCTCTCTCAAATCTGTTTTTACACTACTCATCTCTCTACTTTCATCCGCTTACCGACAATTTGTAGGCATTTTCTCTAAGTTAATCCTCTTGCTTTATAAGAATGCAAAATTGAAGGTTTTCCTAACAGAGCATTTTTTTCTTGATTTTATTTTATTTTATTTTATTTTTTGTTGTTGCCCAGCGCAGACATTTATCTCTGGTCTGCCGTTCGTGTCGTTCTCGCCGTTCGCAACACGTTTTCGGGCGTGTGCATTTTATCTGCGTCCTCTAATGATAATTGTCGGCTTAGGATTCAAGTTCAAAGCAAAAAAAAGGAGGCGAAATTCTTAACGCCAGCGCAGGCGACCAAGAGCCGCAGGATTATATTTTCACTTAATTGTTACTTAACGATGCAAAGAAGGCATTGACTAACTGTAAGTACGGCTGATAGGCGAAGCAGCAAGGAAACAGAAATGGAGTAAGTGAGTTATATATCTGTTCCGATCTCTTTGGAAATGTCTGTGTGTATGTGTGTTGGTGACTCTGTAAAAACAATGCGTCTAAATAAGTCATTAAATGCAGTGCAGGCAGGGAGGGGAAGGTGTTTGTGCGGTGCGGTTATTGGAAGTGGCACAGAATTGAAAGGTAATTTCTAAGGCGCCACGGATTTTGTGGGCAGGAAAGTAGATACCTCGAAGGATTTTTTTGCTGACGCGATGCCATGTGGTGCATGGCTGCTCTTTGTTTTTTAGAATACTATAGATATAAGAAGTGTAGGTGCTATTGTTATTTCAATTGTGGCCGGCAAAGAACATATGGACCTTAAATAAATTTTCTACGAATCATGTGATTGCATTAGAGAGCGAATAATTAGAGCATCTTTAAGAGTTATAGATTGAGAAAAGGACATATGCATGATAGACAATCGCTAATTACTACTTATAATCTGTATTGAAAATGGGATATTTAATGGTGAGCTCTCTCAGAAGAATGGATCATTAATCGTTTGCCATATGAATTCTTAATTAGGTATGAAATGATAATTGTTAAGAAGGAGGAATGGAACAAGCTTCAAAATAAGATCCACTAGTGTATATATTGCTATATAAAAAATACTGCAAATATAAAATAATATTTTTTAATCAAAACCCCTTTGATGTTTTCACCTTCATCGCAATTTATTTATAATAGTTTCAAAATAATTTCAAGATGCTTTGAAAAAATAACTATACACTCACACACTCGATTCGAAAAATAATCTCGCATCTGTCACTTTCATGCCATGTCACTGTTTTTGCAACAGTATTATTATTGCCGCTGCTGCTGCTGTTGCCACCATGCGTGTCGGTGCAATCGTATTCCATGCACTTTGGAAAACGTGAATTATTTACCGCGTTATCAGTTGGTATGGATCTGGATTTTATCATGGTAAATGTCTGTCGCATGCACGCATTTTAAAGTGCTTAGTTCGGTTGCATGCAACGAGCACAACAACAGCTAGAGTGGAATTAGTGCATTTCGTGCGAGTGATGATGGTGTTACCGCGTCGACAGTACACCGTTGATGATGGCGGTGGTGTTGATGATGACAACGATTTTGATTATGAATTTTTACCTTTACGCTTTAATAAAAATCTTTTTGCTAAAAAAACAGAAAATATGTAGTTAAATAGATTTTATGTGCAGTACTCACGCGAGGAGTAGTACAGGTCTACAGTGGTGGACATAGTAATGGAACGCTGTATAAGGTAATCCTACTGCGAAGAACAGTTCTAGTTCTATCGCTCTAGCTATGATCATTGAACTGTCTACGTCGGTTGTCATTAAATTTTCTCAGATACTTATGGATCCATATACTCAAATTAGGTGGACCTGGTGGTAGTTGAGTTTTCTGAACCATTAATGATTTTGTCTGGTAGAATTTATCTTGCCAATTTATTGTGAATATCTCCAGTGAATAAAACTCAACACGCTTATTGACAAGGAGAAACTGAATATTGGACCTACTGTGTTCACACCATTAAATACCACTTTCTTTGAGGTTCAAATTTATTGAGGAGTTACCTTAGTATATTTTGCTTTCAAAGATTATGGAAAGTTTTATGATATAATTAAAGCTCTGAATAATATCATCTCTTGGTCTTCACCATACCATACTCTTCTACGCGAACCCGATATATCGCGCACACATTCATATATAAATATTCTTCGCTCCTAGGCGAACTAAACTTTCATACTCTTATTGAAAATTATTTTAGATTAAATAAACATGTTTGATCTCTGACTCTAGCAGCATCGACATGCCAATATAGTCCACAACCACAATTGCGCTGCCAAAATGACTATTGAAAATATTAAACCAACAATCAACCGACACGAAAAAGCAGAACACAAAATTAATAAAGCCTGGCAAGCATTTATAAAATCTATGCGATTTTACCAAACGCTGCAACATATCGGTTGACCTGTCAACAACACCGGGGCATAGCAGTGTGGCATAGAGCGAAACACTTGCAACTCAGACGCTGCCACTTTGGGGCGCATAGCGTCAAAAGCACAGCATGCAAAGTGATTGCAACAACAAGAAAGCCGTTGGAAATGCAAACATTGAAATGCCAAATGAAAATGAAATGAATACGAATTTGAGCGGGCCAAAGTTTGGGAGCAAAAGCGACATGCAGCCACCTACAAAGCCCGCGTGCAGTCGATAACTCTGTGCGGCAGCTTAGTTGTCATTGTTGTGCATGCGAAGTGAAAACGAGCAAACACTAACAATAATGCAATCGAATATACATAACGGCGAATAGCAGCGCCATCACAGACGTCTCTTCGAATGTGACACGGTTGGAGAGGGGAGTGCGAGCGCAAAAAAGGTTTATGAATGCCATGCCAAAGCGGTGGCAAGGAGTCAACAAGCCAGACTTAGCGAAAAAAGCCGCACTAACAAAACAAGCATAACAACAAGAACAACAACAGCAGACAGCAGTCGCAATTTTTCATTTAATTTTGTCAATTTTTTCCTTTGACCCATGAAAATTGGCATATCCTACACACGAGCAGGAGCAGCAGCAGCAGCAGCAGCCAAAGCGCTGCCATTGCACCGACGCAAAGCCATAAGCCAATTCACATGCACATACATACTATATCTATGTATGTGTGTGTGGCTGCTTGTGGGTGTGCACATTGAGGCTCACACGCTGTTGGCTGCATTATGATTTCACCCAATGCACAAACACAATTCAATTCGATTTTCAGTTCAATCCGATTTGGCTCTGAATCTGCGAAGTCTGATTCTTCATTCCATCTATTTTGCCATCGCGCCAGCATTCTTAGCAGGAGTCAACTGAAGCCGTATAAATGCATTCAATGCAGAGGCAAAAGGAATAACGGTCCGTTGACGAAAAGCGAAATAAAGTAAACTGAAGTAGAAATTAGTGAACACAACGGCGATATGAACGGTGATAGTGGAAAAGAATTTCGAAATCCGAGGAATTTAAATTTGTAGTAGATATCCGTAAGAGCTATTATTTTGAAGATCTGATAGTGTGAGACTGAAAATTCACACAATTGTTTTAAGATTAAGATGTTAAGTATATCGTTTGCAATTGTTGAAGAACTCGAAATCGAAGATTCCGATTTTAAAATAATGTGAAGGCATGAAACATATTTTAAGAATACACTTGGATTTCCGAGGATTGCCTTGTCATGACCAGCAGGGTCCAGTTTGTGGAGAACGCTACATATCACAACAGCAAACCTTCAATAGTCAATATAAAAATTATCAACCTCTTTGTAACAAAAAAGAAAATATTTTCATAAAAATCCATCGGAAAGTCGGAAGCTGTTTGTTTCGTATAGTAGCTCTCTCTATTTGTAAAAAAAAATTAAAATATAAACCAAAAATAGAAATAAAAGTAATGTTTTGAAAATCGACTCAAGTGCTGCTACATCTGCTACTCTGAACCTCTGTTAACAAATCAGCAACAAATCAATACTCCTACAACCAAAAGTAAAACGACAATTTTATAACGCAATAATGAGAATGGCAATTCATTTCAACACAACAATATATAAACTCAAATGAAACCGAAACTAAGTAAATATTGGCAAGTAAAAGTTATGTCTTAGAGTGTTCACCAGCAGTTGAGACTCATCAGTTTGTCATACAACTCAGTTGTCTGTCTCTTTTATCACACGTTTTTCATACATTTGATGAATTTTATGCGAAATATTCGCAATCATTGTAGTTGACAACGTTGCCAGGTTTGTCGTTGTTAAGAGTCATGCCACTTTTTGACTATTGTCAAAAGCATTTTCATTTATTATGCATATTTTTTACGATTCTTCGTTTTTCCGGTTCAACGCTGCATAAAAATAGCTTTCAAGATACCAAATTAGCCTTGTTCGTGGTATGAAGTCGCATTAATACTAGTATGAGATATATAAAAGTTTGTAAAATATTTGCTTTTATTGTGTGGAAGTTTATTTCATTGGTCTGTGGTCTTTCTCCATCATTATACGAGATTCTACCTTCAAAAAAATTCTCCAACCCTCCTCTCTCAAATAAAAATCAATATAATTATATAGATAAATAATAAATATAAATATATAGACTACAAACTATTTGATAGTCAGACATTTTGAAGAAAAACCTTTATTAGAAAAAGATTATGGTTATATTTCACACTACGATAATCTAGTAGAGATATCGTTAGTGTAACCACATCACCTTTTGAAATTCGTGTCAAGCGCAAACAATCCTCGTTGATGACTACTTCTCATTGACTAAGTAACGGTACCTGGTACCGCAAAGGACCAAAATCGGTCCATATGTGGCTCATTGGTCTACCAGATTAACCTAACCTAACTTATATTTCAGTTGAAAATCTTTATCTCACGAAATATCCACTAAAATCTTGGCATAGTTTCGAATATAGATGCCACCTGTTAAGAAAAGGTAAACTGAGAAAAATATTACTAAAGTAAAGTATTGAAAAAAGTTTTCCGGGAAGCATTACGCAAAATTACAAACCTGAAGCAATCTAGAAATCAAGTTAACATCTATCAAAAATAGAACTATTAGAAGAATCAAGCACTCTGCTTTCAGTAAGAATATCCGGGAACATCGGTGAAAACGTTCATTTATTCCCCATATGTCTCATTAATTTTCACAAACTGACTCGATATGAGTCTGCTTAAGAAGCAAAGCAAGCTTTTAGATTGTTATACCATTTGCATTCTTGCGGAAGCTGAACAGAGACAAATGTTTCATATAAGTAGTTGAGAACACTCTTAGGTTTCCTAAGTTAATTCAGTAATTTGAAAAGTAGCCCCATCGTACGACAAAAACCTCATCTCAAACTAACGGTAATAGTGTTAGTAGAAGTCTGGTAGTGTAGGGAGTTCATTTCATCAACTTTTCAAATTTTTTTCTCTTAGAAATCGCTGTTTTTCTATTCTCTATAATCATCTAAAAGCGAAAAATCAGGTGACACTGATTAAATAAAGAAATAAACGGTAATATTCGTCAATAACAACAAAACAAAACACCTCACAGTAGTGCAACATGTACAATTTGTAACGGAATAGGAGTAGCAAGTTTGGGACAACTTGAAAGCCAACAAGACAACTAACACGCGTGTTCATGCCACACACATGTTAATTTGCAACATTAGCTAACAAAGTCCCGCAGCAGCAGCATGAAAAAAAAAACAAAAACAATTACAATGACAAGCATAGCTAGCGAACGAGTTAAGCTCTTTGCTGTGGCAAACTTAAGCGCACCGAAGTGGGTCGGCAAGGGACTGCAACGCGGGCAATGCCAAGGTATTAGCCATAATTAAAATCAACTAGAAAATGGCAGTGCAACGAAATAAACAAAAGACCGTTTTATGCGCTCACACACACACATATACCCATGCATACAGTTGCCTGGATCTGTGCTTAAAAGTGTAATTGTGGTCTTGAGCCGCTTGTGGCGCTTGCGGCGCAAATAACACGACAGCCAACTTAGGTTGCAGCAACAAACGGCAATGGCAACATTGCATTGAAATAAGGTGAATTTCAGGGAGACAACTCCACCAAGAAACATCTAAATGAATCCCCAACCGCCACCGGTTGGCTGCGATGAATGCCAATTTCAATAGCCTCCAGGTATTTCCTGAACAAATGAGTTCACATCTCACCAAACAGGCTGGCTCTGTGGCTCTCCGCGCTGACGAACTGCTGCAAACGGCACAAAGTAAACTTGTTGCCACACACATTCGCTCACTCATACACATACATATGTATGTATGTGGCATGTGTGTTGCTGCAACAACACCAAATATGTTGCGAAAGGACGTCGTCGCGTAAAGTGTAACAAAACTCCAAGAAATTGTGGCGAGCAAAAAATAAATAAAAGAACAAATTAAGTGGATTGTTTGCGGAAAAACTAACAACTACCATAAAACAACAGCAACAAGAACAACAACACCAGCAGCAACGGCTGCAGCAGCTATAGCAACAGCCACCAAAACACTTGAAAGTGAAGAAGTTAGCCATATTAGCAAAAGAGGCCAACAAAAATTTGCTGCCATGGCCATAACATAATACACAACAACAACAGCAACACCAACAACAATAATAGCAGCTGAGACAGCCGAGCATACTAGTACAAGCGCAACAGACACTTAACAACTCAATTAAGAGTTGCCGTCGCGCTGAGCCAAGCGGCGGTTATGCGGTTAAGCGTTGTTGTTGTTATTATTTATTTTTGTTGTTTTTTCTTACTGCTGCAATGCTGCAGTGTCTCAGCTGAGTTGAGATATGCTCGGCGGCTGTGTCGTTTTTGCGTTTGCGAATTCTTCGAGCAAAGGTATTGGCACCAATTTGAACAGCTACAAGACGCTTACATAACAGCAGCAATTGGGCCACAATTGTTGTTGGTATGTGTGTGTGTGTGTGGTTGAGGGATTTCGCAGAAAATTAAAATTGCCTGCCATCTTCTGTTTGCAGCAAGCGAGAGAGTGAGCTGTGCAGGATCATATACGAAGGGAATGGTTGCATCAGTCATTATAAATGGATATGAGAGCGAGTGTTTAGAAGACTGAATGTGAAGTAGGAAATTAATTAAAATTCGAATTTAAAGATCGCCACAAGCTGATTTGTGATTCGTTTAGTTCGACTAAATGGGAATAGTTAGTGAATCCATCTCTACGTCAGCCACTAAGAAGTTTCCGAAGTTTTAGTAACCCACCTGCACGGCTTGGCTTTACTGACTTAAAAAACCTGAGATCCCTCAGTGAAATTAAAATTTATGTCAGACATATTTGAGGCTCATTTCTCGCTTTCTTGAACTGCGTGGTCATTGAATAATGAGATATTATTGCATTTTTAATGGAATTTCATTAAAATCTATTATATACAACAACCCAAGTGAGTAGCTGTAAATGCTGTCAAACTTGAAGTACTTGAAGAACTTTGAAGTGTTATCAGTTCTTGGAGACACTAGTCCTCTTCAAACCATTAGAAGATGGCAATATTATTTGTCAGTGACTCTACCAAACAGTCATTAACGCACCAACACAAAACTTTTGCTTTTTCAGAAAAGTTTCTTACCCCATCCATACCTCCATGAACCATTCTGAAGTATATCCAATTATTCTAAGTGTTTCCCGCCGTTTTAGGTGTAATATTTCTAAAATCATATCGCAACACAAATTGCATTTCCTGCACTTAACAGCGAGAGGCTTAAACTTACAGCAATTGAGATGGCTTACTGATAAATTAATAAGAAATAAAATTCACGCAATGAAAATGAAACGAAACGGTATTACGTAAAATCATGCGTTAAAACTGTTAAAAGCCAAAAAAATGTCGAACTTTATCAGCTGATTTAAATATTGCCACACACACTTGCGGCATGCGCAAATCCATATGGTAACACGCGCGAGAGGCGCTTGCGTACATTTCATTTGACGGCTGAAACGATCGATGCGGCAGTCACCATTTTCGTCTTCCTCGTTGTCGTCGTCGTGGGTACCTGAGCTACGCCAACTTCTTATCGAAATCTGCACAAAATTAATTACAATCGGCGCATATCAATCAATTCGGCGCAGCCAACGGTCGGCCACAAGCGAACTGTCTGTCTGCTGGTGCCTGCTGGAGCTTGGCGCAAATAAAAATTTATTGACGCTTATTAACAGATAATCAGTTGCATAAAAGACGCCACAGAAATAAATGGAGAGTTGGAGAAAGCAAGCCAAGCAAAAGCTCGATCGAATGACTCAAAACTGAAAGAGCAACAACAACAATGTGCGTGCATATTTGTTTGTGTTGTGGACTCAAGCTGAAATAAATGATCGAAGATTCAACAACTTAAGTTTGCTTATTAAACTGCATTAAGATAATTGAATTGGCTAATAAAAATTATGCTTTCGCACATATGCGAAATGATCGCAGCGAAGGAAAAAGTGAAGCAAAAATGCATAACAGATGTGTGAGGGTACAGAAATACATACTATATATATAATATATATCTATAGATGACTCGAATTTCTGATCGATGTCGTTACACAATAAAAGTGGTATAAATGGTACTCACAGTGTAACATAGTTAACAATAAACCAAAAAATGTTTGAAAACAGACTCTGAATGAATATATATAAAGAGACTAGTTCCCTTTCAACAATAAATCGAATTATGGCAAACGCCTAAATTTCTATAATGTTATTATATCTAAAGGCATGAATCCACCCCATAGCGAGGTTCAGAAAATATATGGCTTCGTTCTGTTTAAACTGTTTAGTGCTGAGTCCTGCCGTAAGCGCACTCGGCCAAAATTCATCGAGAAAAGAAGAAACTGACATCATCGAAAGGTTCCTGGACATACACTGCCGGATGATGAATGATTCCTTGTCATTCACTTTCTTAGATAATGAAGAAATGTTGCCAAAGAAGTGTTTAAAGGGCTACTTGGCTTTCGTACGGAGAAAATTTTTATTTTTTTAATATTAATTTTTGGTTAAAATTTCGAATAAATTATGAAAAGAAAATAATATTGCATTTTTGGCAGTTGGAAAATCCTTCCCCAAACCTTTTGTAAATTAAAATTTTTATTATATATAAATTAAATTATATCTCGTAGACTTGTCTCAAATTTAATCAAGATCTGTTGAATGGTTCTGTAGAAATCTTGACAACCGAACATAGTTTTGAGAAAAACGTGTTTACAGCTACAGTAACAATGCCTTAGCGCGCTCGGTTCAGACTATATCTTCAAAACTATTACTTGTATTGTGTTTAAATTTTAAAGCAATGTCCTCGAGATCTTGTAGAGTTTAATAAAAAGAATTTTTTCGACGCAGTAAAAGATACGGAACCCTTTAAAAAGCTTCGTCATAAAAAGTTTTGAGAAAACCCATTCAAACTATTTCGTACATACTGAAACTAACTAAATCTGAAAGAGGTATTTTTTTTTGGCAGAATCAGAAATGAATTCCTCTCTCTTCCCTCTGTCCTACCCCTTACCCTTTATCCTTATCAATAATTCATATTTTATTCCATATTTATTTCATTTCACCACTGGACACTGTGTAGCGGCGCCCAGCAACAGAAAAAACAAGAACCCATTGGCATTTTTTCCGGAGGAGCCGTGTTGGGTGCGTAGTCATAATTCTAGGAAAGTCATTGCCAAGGTAAAATTCAACGAATATTCACAATTATTTGCTTGCCTCTTTTTTCCCGCTGGCCCAGCAGCCGGCCATTGCTGTTTGTTGGTGTTGCTGTGGCGTTGCTGCGGCCTTTGCCGTTGCCATTGTTGCAATGAAGGGCGGCACCGTTGTTCCATATCGTGATCGATCTGCTGACTTTGACTTCGATCCCTGCACAGCGCACATTTTCCGTTGGCGATTTATGCACTGCGTAGACTCGCACACACACATACACTAACAAGTTGTTATCGAGTTAAATTTTGGTTTGGTTTTGTTTACTTTGTGGTGAACAATAAAATTTTAATAAATACCGCAAACGCAATTTCGAACGACTCGAAACAGTCGCAATGCTTGTACGCCGCCTTTGTTGGCGCTTTTAAATTGGGAGAAATTTTATTGTATTTATAAAGTGAAAAAGGTCACGCGGCGATTGTGTACGAAGGAAATGCCTTTTTTATGACGAGTTGTATGCCTTTTGTGTTCGCAGTGTACGAAATGCTGTTGTTGTTGCCGCCGCCGCCCATTCAATGTGGCTCGTTGACTTCTCGCTTGGCCCCTTTTAATGGCCCGAACACGTTGCAACTCCCTTTAAGTTGTCATAATCTGTTGCAACGTCGATTGGATTTCAATATGTACACAGAGGTACAACACATAACTGTATGCATGTGTATGTGTGTGTGTAAGTATATTTATGTTCACATGCAAACAAGCAGAGCTGTAAATATAAATATTTGCAAAAGGCAGTTTGGCAACAGCAACAACAACAACTATAAAGCAAATACACGTGCACAATTCGCGAAATAATAAAAAATATCGATGTGGCACGGCCACGGACACTGCCACTTGCAACAATTTTTACAGTTCCGCTCGTTGTTGCTGTCTTGTTTATTGTTGCTGCTGGTGAATGCGACTGTTGCCAGTGTAATTACTGTATACACACAATTGTTGTTGTTGTTGTTGCAAGTTTGTTTGTGTATGCAATGTCCAAAGATTAATAATTCCCGCAAGTGTACGTTGTTGTTGTTGTTGCTGGCAGTTGTAGTGGGTGTTGCCATGCTAAATACCAACGACGCAGTTCAACACGGCCAATAACTGCAGCAACGCCAATAAACTGCTGCATCAGCGATGCGCAAGTCGCTGCACTCGCCACAACGACAACCGTTGCAACAACAACAACAAGCAATGACTGTCATAATTTTTGTATGCGTACCGTTAGCAATGGCGTTGGGCAGCCAAGTGACAAGGCTCGAATGAATTGTGGCTGGTGGAGATACAGGAAAGAGAGAGAGTGTGAAAGAGAGAGATAGCGCTGTGTGGCCTGTTGTTTGCATGTCGCAGTGCTCGTCGCATATTGCATGAAAAAAATTAAATTTTTGGTAATAACTATTGAAGTTGCTGTTATTGACTTGGTGGTATTTGAATAGTTGTTATTGTCTGATTGTCAGCCGATGCCAAAGATCGTTTGCCGTACGATACTCTGTTGCCACACGGGCATACATTGTTGCATTCTGTGTTGACTTTCAGGAAGTTCTCTATGTGGAATGCTGTGAAAGTGGAAAAGGTGTGGATATAACGGGAGATATTTAAAATAATGGAAAAAAAGCAAATGAAAAATTTATTAAAGAAAGAACTGTAAAAATTGATTCAAATTATCCAAAAATTTTACTGTTTTTTGTAGACTATGGAATCCTAAAACAATCCAAACCATTTAATAGTCTGCGATGTTCATATTTATAACCTCTTTGAAACACACTTGGTTTAGTTCCAGTATATGTCCATTCTATCACACTCTAAGAAGAACGATTTCGTCTTTTAATAACGTAAAGAAATTCTTCACATATTTCCAGGATTCTGGAAAAATAATGGCTCTCTGAATGTATCAAAATTTATAACTGCTGAAGTACTAGGAGAACACTAAATTAATAGTTATAAGAACAACTATTATGAACATCGAGCAGGTCTCATGGATTTATATTTGATCAGACTTGGAAGAGTATCTACAAATTCTGAGAGATAATCCAAAGCTTTATTTGATAGGCGAGAAGATCATATAGTGTTATTACTTTAGAGATCAAGAGGGTCATAAATATTATTGAAATTGGTAAGGACTGACTCTTACCAAGTACTGTTAATCTTAATGTACATAAATGATTCTTCTTTTCACATCACATACGTACATATACAACAAAAACAATATTTTTTCCATTTACAACAACTACAACACATCAGATTGCTATCAACTACATGCATCAGTTTGGAAATCCAATAAATCTGTAAAATTATTCGCCGAAAAGCAACAACAATGACAAAGCAAGTTATGCAAAGGCCTGTAGTATGACTGCACAGCAACAAGTCTGAGTACAACAACGATAAAATGCAATGTCAAAACAAGTACAGCGGTCATTGTGATGCCTCTGAACACCAACACTGTCAGCTTCAGCGTATACAACCAACACATTGCGCACGTCGTTGTATGCAACAACGCCGCTGCATCCAAAGGGTAACACCTGCTTTGCAAAGCAACAACAAAAGCAAGGCGGCCAATAACCGCGAATGGCACACAATACAATTACATTTTACAACAAGCAGGCCACTAATATTTAGTAAGTGTGTATGTGTGTGTGATTGAGTTGACGCTGTCAGCAGAGCAATTTTCGAAATGTCTTAATTTCGCCGCAGCACACTTATTTCAGTTTTTTGGTTTTTTTTTGTGTTTCAGTTGAGCTTGCCACTTATCAGCGCAAATATGTATGTATGTACTTGCTTATTTGAATATGTGTGTGTGTGGGTAAAAAAGTACATACATACAAGCAACATTAAGTGGGAGCTATCAGAGGACGACGGACTGACGGCTCTGTAACATATCATTTTTATTTTATTCACTGATTGACTGAGTGCTGGTCGCCCAACCGCACTTATATAACACATAAATGTTGCATAAAAATGTATGTATGTATAGACGAGCTGATAGTGACTGCCAGTGCCACTCAATGTCAGCTGCCCCGACGTGATTCGCAAAACTTTGTCGTTGTTGCTTTTATTATTATGCACATTTTTATTGCAGTTATTTTTATGCCGCATATGCGTGTAATTTGTACTGGCCCTCGCTGCCATCTTCCAGTGCCACAACGCTTAAAGCTGCGGCTGCTGCGAAGTACCCAGTTCGGCCCGGCCTTCTTTTCTCCGTGCGACTTTTGAACTGTTATTATGTCTTTATGCCTGGCGTCCGTCCACACTTCTGTCGCCACCAACAATTGTGGGTAAATCATTTTGCTTATTTTTATAGTTGTTGTAGCGGTTTATTGCCGCCACACACTCGTACACTGGTCTGTTCTGCCATTGCAAGGTGCGCGCCCATTTTTATTCGCTGATTGCCTGCTCTTAACTGAGCTACACCTTCTTCGCATGCAAAATTGCAACAAAACGCTATGAACGGAGTCATCTTTCAGCCGCATGCTTCGCCCAAGTGGCCACGCCACGCGGCTGCAACAACAACAAGCCGACACATTCGTCATTATTTTATTTGAAGCAGCGCGCATGTTGTTACTGCTGGAGTTGGCGTTGCTGTTGCTGTTGGTGTTGGCTTTGCGGTGCGATATGCGCAACACTTTAGTCTTGATGGCCGCTGATTTACGTCGAACTTTTCAGCTGCGCGCCTCCTCCCCGCCCACACATCGATTGCCTACACTCTCTTGGCCATTTCATTATTTTCATCTATGATTTGCCTCTTATCCTTTATATCTTTCTTAATTTCTTTTTGCATGAGCAGGTTCCCAGCACTTTGACTCCACTGGAGGTACTTTTGTATGTAAGTACGTAAGCAGTAAGTATGCCCTGCGGGCGCCGTCAACAAGGCAATTGTTATGGGTTAGGTTTATCATTTATTTACATAAACGTTGATCCTTGAAAGCAATCGCGGTTGAGAGAAAATTATAAGTTTTAACAGCAAATATAATCTCTGCTTGTTGTAAATACAAAAATATATATGTACTCGTATATATCTGAGACGATATACTTTTCTTTCGTTGTTACAAAAGAGAAATGTTGAAAACTTGGTGAAGAAGTTGACAAGGTTGCTGGGACTTAAAACAAAAACTGGAAAGTGATACTCAAAGGCCAAGAGTCTGGCTTTCATTGCTTGACGTTAGAAATTTGCATTAAAATCGAAGAAGGAGTTTCAATGGTTGGTATTTATAATAGAAGAGAGAATGCACTCTCCAACCGATCTGGACCGATCCTCTAGAATAATAAATGTACACACATACATACTAGATTGTAAGATCATTATTTCATGAATTAGAAAATTAACTTCGACCACCTCCTACGAAACGGTTATATGCCGGACTAATAAATTTATCAAAGTTATGACCATCCTGACCCAAAAATGGTCAAAAACGGTCTAAAACGATCTGTCGATTTACCAGAAAAATTTCAACGTGCATACCATAGGAAAAAGAAACAGCGATATAAGTAACAATTTGGTCCTTGATTTCACCACTGGACTAATTTGAGAATGTTATTTTACAAAGTTCCCATATGATTCGTATGTTACTATCATCCTCAGAATAGTCAGACTTTTTAAACCGATTAATTTATATTTCCTAGAGAGCTTTGACTCCTAACGTTACAATTTTAAAACCAATAAAAAAAGGAAAAACTAGAATGTATTGTTTATTGGTCCTGAAAATTAGTTTATTCTAGAGTGGTCTTTATATCCGCGAGCATGGAAGATATATTCAACAAAACTTTGTTTAGTTCATTGGAAAAAGGATTATATTAGACTTTTAAGGGTGTTGTTCAGAATCTCAATAAATTAAGAGGTTACATGGGTTTTATCGCGTAAAAATGGCCTATTTTCAATATTTTTTTTTTCACAATAAAAATATTTATTTAATTCAAACTTTTTTCTTTGTCCTATAGATACATATGTATTTAAAAAATAATTTCTGAAATTTTCAAAAAAAGGAAAACTCCTCCATTGCGACGTCATTTCCGGTGACCCGGTAAAATAAATGTTTTAGGTAAGACCATAAACTCGTGAAAAGTAAAAAATTGGAATTTTGGCAGACATTTTTTCAAAAAAAAAAAAAAAATTTGGTCAAATTTGCTGGACATTTTTTTTTTAAATAGTTGTAATTGAAAAAAAAAAATCTTTGTTCAAGCACGAGTAAATTGTTTCTGGAACACTTGTTCAAAATTCCATCAAGATCGGTTGACTAGTTTTCGAGAAAATTTGACAACCGACTTTGAAAGCACGGTTCCGAGAAAAACACTTTTAAAGTTTTGAGTAATAATAATACCTGACTTGGAGCGCACACCTTCCAATGGCTGTAGCTCCGAAACTATTATTCGGATTGACTTGAAAATTTAGGACAATGTTGTAGAAATGAATAAGCCAAAAAACAAAAAAAAATTTTGAATCCACGAAACCAATGTAACCCCTTAATACCGATATTATTCAAACTATAAGAGAACTGACTGTCATATTAGTCAAGTTAATTTGAATATTTGATTCAAGGTATAAACTTAAGATACTCGAAAATTCAATATATAGTTACTGATTATCTCTGTTAAATGCTTCTGAAGAACATAATTATATATAGAACGTGATAATATCTAATGATATTTCGATCCATTTAGGAGTTCTCAACGTTATAAAAGAACAGTGCTTCACCTATTTAAATGAGATACTCTTAAGTTTGGATTTCACTATCAAATATATATATTTCTATTAGTATTTTAGTTAGCATTTTTGAGGATGTAAAATGATGTTTCATACAGAAATTTAATTAAGGTTTATTCAACTGTAGCGTCTTCAATGAACGCAACCATCTTTTTGATTGCATTAAATTTGCGAGCCAATGAGGTCAGTTGGTTAATAATTCGTTAATAGTAATCACATTTTGTAAAATAAAAACACCAAATATTTAAATCTAACACCTGTATTTGCTTTGCCAATGAAAGTTATAATATTTTTTTTTAGAAAATCCTTATTTATAGATTTACATTGATGAAAGCGCCTACACACAGTGTGAATAATGCTCCACTCGGGTGTATTTAGTCATATACACTGCATATATGTATGTGTGTGTACGGTATGCAAGTGAGCAAAAGCCTTAATTGGAAAATACCGAAAGTAGAGATGTTTGTGTATAAATACTAGGTGCACCTATAGCAACAACGTTTATGTTTATGTGCTCCTCTGTTTGACCATAACAACAGATTTTGTGTGGTAAGCAAAAAGAGCAACAAATAAATAACAACAAAAAAGTTTATGCCGAAAAATCAAATAACAGCAGTGCAAAATATTTATGTGTGTGTGTGTGTTTGCGAAAAGCTTCCTCGTTAGCAAATCACAACCTACACACTGAGGACAGCAACAACAACAGCAGCAATAGCAACAAAGCAGCATTAGTAACACAAGTTACTAGAAAATCAAGACAAAGCAAGACAAGGCTCCCCACTCTCTCACATAGCGATACTAACTAACGCAGATGCTGGATGTGGCAGACAAGTCCAGTTTGTGCGAACTGTTAAAATTTTGCAATGCACTTACAAAGGTTTAGTATGTACATATGTGTGTGTGTTGTTGTGGTGTTGAAGGAAGTACCATAAGAGCCTTCATAATAATTTTTTGTGAGGAGAATTCATCCAATCAACATTCATAACCCAAGTGAAGGCCATGCTAAAAACATCAAATCACGCAAACACATAGATATGTATGTATATGCCCTGATGTATGTTTGTATATGTATTTAGGAGCACTTGTATCATATATGTATGTTTGTACATATGTATGTTGCATGAATGTGTATATTAAATAGTTCTAGGTTTGAAGAATGATTATTACATAGTTTATAGTGAAGTCTCAGGCAGCTTAGAATCACAAGGCTATTGTTATTTTCATTTTTTTTTTGCGAAAATATCTTTATACTTGTGCACCAGCAGCCAAACATACAAACTACATATATGTATGTATGTACATTGATACAAGTGGATATGTTATATGGGCGTTTGTGTCGTCGTAACCGAAGAGGCGTTCATGTGGTATGTTGCGAATGGTTTATGTTGATTAGAT
This sequence comes from Zeugodacus cucurbitae, assembly GCF_028554725.1. Lineage (NCBI taxonomy): Eukaryota > Metazoa > Arthropoda > Insecta > Diptera > Tephritidae > Zeugodacus > Zeugodacus cucurbitae. The sequence continues at coordinate 68,763,438 of NC_071669.1, forward strand.
TTCACTTTGTCTGGCAGCAGTTGAAAATGCATTAGCAACCACAAGCTCATTCACACAAACATATGTATATATGTAGCTGTGTGTGTAAGCCTGTACGTGTATATGTACGGAAATACAAAGCTTTCTGACCGCTGCGTTTCAACCGAATTCGACACAAATAACTAGTTCACATAAATTTTGTTCGATATGTAGGGCATTGAACGACGATATATAAATACATACATAGATTTATGTATGTATGCCCACATAGTCGAAACAGAAATCTAAGAATCAAACTATTTCATACAGAATTCATCCCCGTGAGTGTGAAAATGGCCACTGTAAGACCATCATCCTTATCTGGATGACTTAACATTATATATCAAAACTAACCTCAAATTTACGAAAAATTAAAATAATTATTATTCAAAAATACCTGTTACATGCTGGCATCGATTTGTTTAAAGTTTGCAAATAACGAATCGAATAAACTATATGAACGGTTTAAGGTGCTATACCAGTGTGACATTTTCAAAAAATCGATTTTTTTTATTTTTTGCTTATTCGATAGTTTATACTTTCAAAAATATCCTGTGAAAGCGGTAAGATCATATCTTGAATAGTTTTTGAATGGTATCGTTATAAAGAGCGAAAGCTCGTAGGCATAAAGCGCCATAGTCGAAACTTTAAACGCGTTCTTCGCGAAACGACATTTCTGAAAACTGCTAACATAAAGTAATTGACCTATCGACTTTAAATTTAAACTGATTGTTCTTGATTATATTAACTATACAATGACCTACGATCTTTTTGATTTGTTGAAAATAGTCAAAACTAATAAAAAATACCATTTTTTCACCTAAAAAACGACATTTTTTTAGAACCACGCCATTTTGTTAATTTTTCAAAAATCATAGGTCTATGTATAGGAAATATTTTCAACTTTAATACCCTTGTCAAAATTTTTTGTTTCAGCTACTCATACGGCCGTAATCATGTCAGCAGTTGGGGAACTTTTTTTTTGGTACCTCCCAGGACAGTACATAACTCTGTTATTTTTCAATATTTTTGTAAAAAATCTTAAAATATAGCTGAAAATATACCTTATTATGTCCAATAAACTTCGAAACATTCAATCGAGTACTTTCATTAAAAAAATTCACGAAAATCGCCGAATTTTTCATGGGTTAGACTGGTATAGTCCCTTTAACTGAATACCACATAATTTAAACAGATATCCGCAAAACAACGATTGGAAGCACCGAATAAAACTTGAATGAGATATCCATATAAAAGCTCTTATCAAAATCAAATTGGGTACATTAATTCTTTGTTTTTCCTTGCAAATGATTTGGTATGGGATCGATGTTTCAAGAACAATACTATATTACTTTATATTCAGAAGAGGAGTACGAATATGAAGTGTTCACGAGTTTTCATAAGGTTCTGTATTAGTAATCTAGCCAAGCAATGACGATGATCGTTAGATTTTACTTTGCTTTCAAAATCGATTTTAAATCGCAGAGGTCTCATCCACACAAAATTCTAATGTCACCTATAAAAATTTTATTAAATGAATTAATAAACTGTTATTTGAGAACTTTTCTTGGAATAATTACATTCATTGGCAGTAAAACCAAAAAGTCTTAATTTCGAAATAAATAAAATGAACTCGTGTATGTGCAAATAATATCACAAAAAATAATCTAATGGGATCAAAACATACCACTTCACACACCTTGAAATTGTACAATTTACCTGCATCATTTAACTGTCTTGTTTAAAATCTTAGATCCCAGACTATGAAAACACATAAATAACTCCAAAACTGGGATAAATAAGTGCTATTGTCTAATCCAACCACATAATCTACTCGAAATGAGAAAATATTTTTGAGCAGTTAATTTATATCTCCGGGTTTTCTTATAAAAAGAGAAAGAGAGAATATTTGTGTATGTGTGTATGTAGGGTTGTAAAGGATATTAGGGACCACTTGAGATTTCCCCTTAAATGGATGCTCAACATAATAAAAATATCCTTACTTCGCTTTTATTGCATTGGAGGTAAATATTTGTTGCGAAACAAATATTTGCACGTTACAAAGCCACACACATACATGTATGTGTTTTATGTGTGAATATACAGTTAGAGAAACATATATGTACATATGTATGTGTATATAGTTTTATTGTTGCCTCTTAGCTTTATTATAAACTTATATTACGTTTAACAATCACAGCATGAATTCAAAGTGGAATTACATACGTACATACTTATTTATTTATTTGTATGCATGTATGTGCGCTTAAACACAATCATCGTTTGTGCAAAATATTCGAAATACCTTTGCAACTTGCTTGCCCTTTTTCACTGGTGATTACGACGACTTTGTGCTATGATAGTAGATCAGCATGAAACTATCACAGCCAGACAGACAGACACTTGACAACAACAACTGTGGTGGCGTCGGAAACAAAGGCAATTTGGGCTAAAATTTTCATTGCAAAGTGATAGCAATTTCACAGATTCCTTTCTTTCTGGCCTCGAAAAAAACAAACCCTTAGAAAAAGCAACCAAATTCGGGCTATCCCAGACGAAATAAACGAGTGCAAAAGTCGCCAAACCAAAAGACACACACACACATACGCACCGCAGGCATGTGAGGACACACGTGAGTGTATGTGTGATTACAACCACCATTCGAGCGTTGGTTTTGTTGCTTTGCTGACTGCCCTTTTTCAATTTTCTTTATGGCCCATGTCTATGAAAAAAGCACACAATTTATGTATGGCGCTGCTTACAGTCACATACATAACCTGTATGGGTGTGCGTGAGTGTTGTCCATATGTTAGTGTGGACCGCCTAAAAAACAATCAATTGCACAGCATCTGTAATAAAGGACATACCCATAGCATCACCGAGCGAAAAAGCAAGAGGCCAAAGAGCAAAAAATTGAAAGCGGCAATAAGCAAAACAAAAAAAAAAATGATGAAAAAAAGTCAAGAAGCAGCAACAAAGTTATGAGGCACTCGATTGTAAAGGATACTTTGCTTAGATTAGCCTCACTGTGAACGACGTTCGTACGTTTGAGTACGTACGCCTTGAGCCAAAAGTTTAATGTTTTGTGGTGTTGTTGTTGGTTTGTAAGCAAGTAGCACTTGACTAGTCGAGCGCACATAATCTGTATATATCTTTATGGCAATAGGTATATATGTATGTATATTTGAGCTTGAATATATTTGCAACGCGTGTACCGGTTACACATCCTTAGCCTTTGAGACATAAAACACTTTTTACTGACATCTTTATGAAAATTTCACATTTGTATAGCTGACATGAATTAAGATTCCCGGTGACTTGAAGTGGTACAATACCTTGAAGTGGTCTATACGCTTGTGTGACCACTGGAAAGTTCACCCTATTAAGGCAACAATGACACTGTGGTGCAAAAACGGTTGATGGATGTAACCAAGAAGCGTGTTGGTTAATAATCAGATTGCAGAAATTGGTTGAGTAGATAAAAGTTATTGCATTTCGGCTAACTTTAGATTGACCTAAAAGCGTTACATTACAAAGGGTTCTAAGTTATATTCTCATGCTTTGAACTACATTTTTGGTGTAGTTCAGGAAAACAAGATGAAAACAGTCGATCTAACAAGAATTTTCGACCGATTTGAGAATGACTTACTTATGGATATGGAAACTTCAGTTTTTATTTGTGGATGGGACAGACCGAGGGTCCCACCGAAGGTCATGGTATGGATGTACGGTCAGTTGGAAGATCGAACAGATGGATGGACGACCGGTGGTGCGAATGGACGATTGTGCGAGCGGACGGATGAGCGATTAGACGGATAGACAGACGGATATGTGCGAATAGACTGAGGACGTACGGACGGATGGACTGATACATGGACAGACGGAAGAACGATCGGATTGGCGAACGGACGGATGTGCGTATGGATGTATGGACGAATGGACGTTTGGATGAACGGACGGATGAGCGATTAGACGGATAGACGGACGGATATGTGCCCAGACGTACAGTTAGAAAAGCGGGCATCCGAAGAACGATTGGTCTCACATATTGAAATTTGCTCTTTATAAATGATAAATATTGATCACTCCGTAGATTAAAGCACCTGCAAATACGCATTTGTCTAATTAAATTACCGAATGTATTGGGGCATAAAATCGTGCAATTATTTGCTTTCAATTTCACAAGTTCGCTAAACAGTAAAAATACAACAAAAACAAATTGCGCACACTTAAATCGTACGTGTATGTGCTCACATTCTTATATTCGCACGCACTCCTTATTGCTTTGTATTCCATTTCGGTTTCTCTTCCATTTCAGTGCAGTTCATTTCATTTCATTTCATTCGGTTTAATTCTCTTTTATTATTTATAAATCCTGCGCGAATGCGTTTCACACTTCATTGAGATCGCGCATAAAAGTGCTTTAATAACTCAAGCAAGATGCCGATGCCTGCGCCGGCAACAACAACAACAGCATTCAAGAAAGGAAACGGCATACCAATAATCAGCTAACCGTCCAAAAGATTCGACGAAGAGCGAAGAACGTGTCGGCTCACTCTTCTCGGCTTGCGCTCCTCACCTCACCTCCCCAGGCCTGCTGCGTCCGCTGCTCCGCTAACGGCAGTGGTTTTATCGGTCTTTCTGGCTCACTTGGACGCTGGAACGAAGTCACTTATACAACCACTTGCCGAGCGTGATTATTTGCGCGGTATTTGCGAAATGCGCCAAAGAAATGATGGCACTGCCATAAACACACTCGCAAATACGAAGTTGATATGTGCATTCATGAAGGTATGGCAGGCTGGGTGTTGCTTTATTTGCACTCGATGCCTTTATGAGTTATGAAAATTGCTTAATATCAGAGGTTCGACGATTTCTTCATCTTCTTTACGGTCGCTACGCTCATAAATTCGCTGATTAAAGAAATTTCGAATGAAATTTTTAAATTATACGCGCGCCAATTTGGATTATACACGCGCGAATATATATATATGTATATATAGTATATACATATATTGGTGCTTTGTATCGCATATCTGGGCGCGCATCGCCCATCATTGCCGTTCAACCTTAATCGCCATCAATTAACACCAAATTCAAATAAAGCCTGACATGCACTTAATTCGCTTTATCTGCCCAATGGACATTTCATATCGCGAAAAGCGCTTCCGAATATTGTTGTTCGCACAGCGTCTTAGGCGCGCATTTCATTTATCATTGCGGCAATGGCGTTTGCTCCTTTCACCTCCTAGTGCGCCAACGCGACTCTGCTGCCACTCGCCGTTGGCATTGACTTTGGCGTTCGGCCGCATCTTTTGGCGGAAAAATGTTGCAAGTGAAAGAAAAATATATCTGAAGGCATCAAAATTGTAGCAGCAACAACAACAAATGGAAATGCTACAAAGCAAAGAGTTGGCGTAAGAAGCGCGCGAATGTGTCTTTCCGTTGGTTGGCATCGACATATTGTTGCACGAGACAATACTGTTGCGCTGTTGCAATTGTGAACACTGAAAAAATTTGGTGGCAAGTTCTGATAAAAGAAGGATCTAGCACAACTCGTAGACCGAACTCACGGAAGTACCATGAATGAGATGTTTTGTTATTATAGCAAATTTTGGAACCCTCCGTGCAGGAGTCTTGTTAGATGTTTTCATTGAGGTCAGGAGGTCCTCAAGAAGACGTTCAGAACTTTTCGAGTTTTAGACAGTTGAAAGAAGTAGACTGTCTGAAGAAGTAAGGGATTTTTGAATTTAATCGATTTTTTTCCAATTAGTATTGATAGAGGTGTGACTCTGTTGTCCGCTTCAGAAAATGGGGATTAATATGACCTTGATCAATTCGATTCTGTTATTAATTCTCAGAAACATACTGAAAGATTTCACATTGTGCGCATGTATCAAAGATGGATACTTTGTGAGTCGATAAGCACTTCAGGGTGAAACTGGTGCTCGAAAACTGATTTGATATCTCAACAATCCATACAACAGACTATCAACTTTTGCTTAAACGCTTCAAGCCTAATCAGAATAGCTGGTCAAGCTGCTGTTGCTACTGTCAAAGCTATGTTCTAGTAAAAGACGGATAACCTATGAAAACTTCAAGTCATTCTAAGCCAAACACATTTCCTCTCAGTGTAACAAATGCAACTGCGGTCAGATGAATCCTTTCTAACTGTGCGCGGCTGCCGCATGATTGGTCAGCATGTCGGGGCCAACACTTTGCTACACTCCACATCAACTCTACGGGTTTCGCCAGCATTGGCCAGAGTGGCCAATGTCATACTTACATACTCCTACAGCCCGCAGCTATAGACATCTTCGGTGTAACAGCTACCAATTTTGAAAACATTTGTCCGGCTGCCGTGCGGCATTGTAGCCGGCTGCTTTTAAATGGTACAATGGAGGCCTGTCAGCCGACTTTCGTTGCGGCCGTGTTTGTGGCGTCCACTTGTACCGATGCCGAAGCCGCCGACGCCGCCTTGTGCACACACAATGATGATTAATTGACTTTCAAATTCGTTGAAATTTTTAATTTTTTAAACACGCTCAAGCGATTAATCAGCAAATGGTTGAGTAGGCAGTTAGACAAGCACCCAAGCTGTCCGGCTGGAGATGGTGGGCTTTGCTGCAAAAGATCAGCTAGGAGCGCCATGTCGACGTGTTTACATTAGAAGGGCACAATGATTAAATGCAAATCCTTTAACAGCGGGATAATCCAATAAGTGAATGAAAAAGTGATGTCAAGTTCGCGTATTCAACGAATTCAGAGTTGCCTTTTCTTCGTTTTCGCATACTGTAAGTTGTATGTATTAATTTATAGCTTTGTATTTGGAGCCCAAGTGGATGGTGAATGTAATGGCTTGGAAATGGTAATAGTGCCAGATTTGTGTAACATTGTTGAATAAGTTTCTGCTGTGAATAATGCGAACAGATTTAAGATTCAAGAATTTACATGGACTCTGCAACATGTGAGCTTTTGAGTCTTATTTGAAATATCTAGATATTGTATTTTCAGATTTCACAAAGTTTGGAGACTTATAAGAAATATTTAGACATTCAGATGCCTGCAGCATTTTTCCACAGAGTAAATAAATATATTGCTACGGAATGTTGTGAATATTCTCCTTAATAAAGATTATAAATACTAACCTTGCGCATATTTCTCGTCCCTTCTAGACCAGCTAAGTCGAGCTTAACCTTGTTCGACTTATTTATATGACTTAGTGATTACTGAAAATTTGGGAACTGTAAAGCTGATAACTTTGCAAGGTAAGATCCCTATCATACTATCATCATCGGTGTCACGAAGTCTTCTAACCGTTTAACGCCAAATGTTTTATGGGAGCTTGCTGAGCTCTGGTGAGTAGATTATACCATGATCCTCTACCTCGGGCTGAATTGAGAAAGATAAGTATTTTTCAGACATTCAACAACCAAATTAGGTTGGAAGGTGACCAGCTTGACTTATTTTAGAGCTCCTTCCAAACTCGGGACTGTCAAGAGTTTGTGAGAATAGGTATTAAACTTAAGTTATATTATTTGGATCTCATACTTTTGGTCATACAACTGAACCTATTTAAATCGAAAAAGCCGCTGCTAAGATGATTTCGTCGAATTTGTGTGTAGGTATCTATATGTGATCTCTCGATTAACTAGGTTATATTTAAAACCTAACTTAATTTAATTTTGCGATATTGGTCCGGATTTTAAGTCCTTTTTCTTTAGACTTTCAGGCGGTTTTTTTATAGCAACACCTTTAGTTCTTCCACCCCTTATTTTGTTCACCTCCTTTGGAAATCAGTTACAAAATCATGCCTGCTGTATAAAACAAAAAGGGAAACAACAATTTTTCTATTTGGGGAATCACCGAATGCGCTTTCGCCGCCGGCAAAGCATTTGCAAATTAAACACGTGTTTTCCACGTTGATGCAGCAGGAGTGACTATAGTAACCCGCAACCAATACTTCTCCCGGCGGCAGCAATCCACATTGGCTTTGCAACAACAATGAGGCCAATGACACAGACACAATAAACAGCAATGGGATGACAAAGGGAGTATGGCCCTCAGCAACATTCTCGTTGAAATAGACGAAGTCAAACACATCGTCATTGCAAACACTAACTGTGCCAAAAACAACGAACGTATGCGTTATAACAACAATATGGCACACATAGCGTGAAATTGTGGCGACAAACAATGCAAAGTGCCAAAAAGCTTGACTGCATCAAAGCTCCACTACTATAATACGCGAGATGGGACTGGAGCGAATGAAGCTCTGAGCAGTTAATGGGTCGAACCGGGTGGAAAATAGGGACGTGGTGGACGGCTTTACAGCAGGCCGGTTCTGCGCGTGGCTGCAGCTTCAATAATTTGAATTGTCAACAGGCGTCAGAAAGCTCTATGGTCGTCATATGTGTATATGAGTATTGGTGAATGTATTTGGTATATGTATTTGATTGCTTGCTTGGTTTTGTAAAGTACTTTTGCAATGAATATTTACTTACACGTCATCAAGTTTAGTGAGTGTGGTCGATTTTTGTGGTTTACGGTTGCCTATCGAAAGCAAAAATACTCTACTAAATACGATGTTTTACTACTATGTGGTCGCCAGAATATGTGGTAGAAAGTCAATAAAGTTAACGATATGTGTTATGGCGGGAAATATTTACAACAAATATATATAATATGACTGTTTGACAATAAAAGCATTTTATTATTTAGATGTCCTACTATTTACTTATATAGATGAAATAGAGGTATCATCACATTTGGTTGTCTAACATTCAATAGTCGAGAGATGGCATTTAAACTGTGTGTATGAGTATTTGCTATGAGTAAGTTTGTTGATAAATTATTCAGTTGAAGATGACTTATCGAGTAATACTCTATATGTTGAAACATTAAGGAACACAACAACCGTAAATTCAACGAAACATGAATACATTAATCGTTGGATAGAGCTGAGATGTTATAAGAGGATTACTAGCTAGATTTTTGGTTATGGAAACTTCTGGTGTCCCCAGGTGTTAGGTGACATTTTTGTTTCTGAATATTTTTGGTATCAGGAACCAATGAAACAGGAGTTATCACACATGATGCAACTAAAATATGATATACATCAACCATCCACCGTACAGAGTTAGTATTTTTTATGGGCTTATTAAAGTTCGTTATTCGTTTTTTCTTAAATGATTTAAGATCATATAAGATCATATGAGCTCAATTATCGAAATACTGATCTGTTTTAGAAAAAATAGTATCGGCAAAATGCCTTTTCTGAGAATATATACATATGTTTATAAATATAATTGAATTGTTTAATAAGAACGAACGCCTTCAAATATATATTTCTGCAAAATTTAACGCCAATATAGTAAATCCACCCTCGACAAACTGAAATAAATTTCAATTAAAACACAAATGATATTTCACTACACTTTTAGTACACGTAAATGTGGTATGTACTCATAAACGACCATATGTATTTACGTATGAACATCCTCACCGACGACGCAATCCATTACAATCATCCCTCAAACGCCGCTACCGAAGAGCAGCGTCTACGCCACAATAAGTAAATTGTTTTTCCGCTTGTAATTAAATTTCGTTCTACATGAAATCAAGTAGACACGCCCACATGCTCCACATAGCTGATGGGTGAGCAGCGGTGGCAATTTATTGCCATGCCACCGTGCAACATGTTACACGCAAACACATATAGACACATTTGTATACACATGCATGCAGGGATACATATTGCAATTGCCTATCTGGCAGTGAATATCAATGAAACCAATCAATAATTATCGCTGCTCATCGCCAGCACCGTTATCTTGACTAGCAAGAATGTGCCACAACTGATGACAATTACAAGGCATGCATGGCACATAAACATATGTACATATGTATGTATGAAAGCATATATGTATGTATGGGTGTCAAGCCTTGGAAGCAGTCGTGTAAAGGCAGTGGCAGCTTTGCCTGATCTTCAGGCGCAACATGTCTCTAATGCAAGGCGCTCTTGGTGAGGAGGAGGTGTTGTTAAGCCAATGCAAGTGCATCTGCTGTACGAAATATGCAGGTGTATTGTATTCAAATGCCACACTGTGATTTACACACTTCGCCTCTCTTGCCGCTCGGCGCTCAGACCGCCTGGAGCACTCAGAATTGCAATGTCGTAAGTGATGCGGTGGTGTTTCTGCAAAGCAACCTAGCCACCTAACCAAATAATCGAACAATGTTCTAATGTTGTTGTTGTTGTTGCAACTAAGCAACTGGTCAGCTGAGCAACCTGCACAGCCTCAACTGCCTCGGAATGCGCAGGAACTAATGCAATTAATATTGAATGCCAATAGCTGGTCATAATTTACGTGCAGCGTTTATGATGCGGTGGCGGACGTGGCGGATTTGTTAGAACTGGCTGGCGGTGGTGGGGTTAACGGCATTAAGATTGTGGTTGTGGCAACAGAGTTAATGCAATAGACCGCCGCCTTCGAGGTGTTGCCGCACACTCAAAGAAGGTGGAGCAGTTGCAATTGCTTAGTAGTTTTCAAAGGGGAATATATGATTGTGATTTATTTAGAAAGATGCGCCATGCATTGCTAATATGTAAATAACTCAGCTAAAAAATATTAGAGTTTTTATAAAAAAAGTTTTCAAATATGAAAAAAAATTGAGGAATCTTTCAAGAGCGCGATCCATATGACACCATTTTAAATTACACCAGTGTTTTCCTTAAAAAAGCTACACCAAACATCAATGAATATATCGGAAAAGATAGCATAAATAGAACGAGCTGCAACTTTCATCTAAATAAGGTTCATATAATATCTGTAACTTTTCAAGGACTTCAGTCCTCTCATTCCCGTCCTACTCACTCATCTTCATTCCCGTCCTACTTTATGGTGCAGAAGCGTGGACGATGCCAACATCCGACGAGACGGCACTAGGAGTTTTCGAGAGAAAGGTTTTGCGGAAGATTTATGGTCCCTTAAACATTGGCAACGACGAATACCGCAGAAGATGGATACACTGGCAAGGTCGGGTTGTTCAAATGGACGAAATTGCTCCATCTCTGAAAGTGTTCGATGCAGTACCCGCGTGGAAGCCGAGGAAGAGGGAGGCCTCCACTCCGATGGAAGGAACAGGTGGGGAAGGACCTCTCTTCACTTGGTATTACTAATTGGCGCCAAACAGCCAAAAGGAGACATGCGTGGCGCGCTGTAGTGGACTCGGCTATAACCGCGAAAGCGGTGTCTACGTCATTTAAGAAGAAGAAGAGTGTCTATGTTTGACATTATACCAAAAATATCAGTCTAGTGAAGAGACATTTTATTAAAACTAAATGGACAGCTTTTCCTGGTAATACTTTCGGTTCAATACTTTCCCGAGACCTAATATCTGTCATATAGTGATCTCCTTTGTTTTGACAGATTTAAATAGATTTTACGAGAAATACCTCGATCAATATGCGTATTTTAATAAAAAAAACCGATCTGATTTAATGATATTCCGAATAAATCGCCGAGATTTTTTATATTTAAAAATAAATAATGGGGCTGGTGCTAATAATGTTTGAAAGCTCATATGTTTCCATGACTACCCAGTTAGTTGGTCGTTTTTCTCCAAAATTGTCCATTTTAATTTTATTTTTTTCTATGTTATAAGATAGTAATATATGTAGGCTTAACTCCTCCATTAAGAGTTACGCCCACTTTTAATTAATTCAAAATTCAGTCATCCACAGAAATAAACCGATTTGTGGGTGCAATATATTTGCTAGATTCGTCGGTTCATCAAAATTTTGTTCAAATTATCAAATGTAGACAGACGAACAGATACCACGAAATCAATTAGCCAGACCAACTGCTACCTATATGCCATAAAATTATATTTCGCTGTAATAATTTCCGTATAATGACTTGGAACATGCTAAACGCCTACAAATATGCTTCAAAAGCCGGCACAAATCGATACGCGTTTCATATTTTTTGTGCTATAAATAACCACAAATGCACACACCCACGAAAGATACACCAAATAAACAGCATACACATATTTCTTCCATTGATACAAGCAATGAGTTTATGAGTGTATATGAGAATCTAATATGCGATATATAAAATTTGGTAACCAACACAGCTGCAGCGATTGTTAACGCAACGCTTTGGGTGGTCCAATCAAATGATGGGTCCATCAACAAATTAATGCCACACACAAACGGTAACATTTAATAAAAAAACAAACAAACACACACACACGCTATATGGCACTGGCGCTACACAGAAAGCATTGAGCCATGTGGCAACAAGTCGTTGCGGCTTGTTTTGTTTGATTTAAGCGCGACGCTGTTGACGTTAGAACCAAAATAAAATAAAAGTGGAAATTAAAGTTGGAGGTGAACGCAACATTTGTTGTGGTTGCCACAGCAGGAACACACACACACGCTTATAAACCGAATTTAGTATCGCACGCGCGCAGTGGAACAATGGAGACACCAAAAACCGTGGAGACACAGAAAAATTAATAAAAATCTACGAATTATGTGTGAGTGAGTGAAATGTTATTGTTTTCATAACAATTTGTTTGCTGCGGTGGCGATGGCAACATGGGTGGTCCACACGAGCGCTGGCAACATGTTTATATACAAATGTGTGTGTGTGGCGTTCTATTCAATAACAATAACAACAGCAGTGAAGCGTACGCGCACACACGCGCGTGTCTACTGCTCCATTGTTGCAACATTTGTGGCAACTAGGCATCTCACAATTAGCCCGGCGCTTGCCACCAACAAATTGTGTGGCAAGTACTAGCAGTAGCAGCTACTTAATTAGCAGCGTTGCATTTTTGAAGTGTAATTAATTTCGCTTTTCATTCAATTTTATCGCATCGGCAGCGAAAGTGTTGCGCTACACGCGGCGTAGTTAGTTAGCGGTGGCGGCAGAGCTGTCAATGGAACGCGCGCCACACTTACCGCATGCAACAGCTGCGCGCTGCTTATTAAAGTTGGCATAATATATTTTTGTTGTTGTTGTTGTTTATTGCTGTCACAACGGTAATTAACTGGATTAAAGCGAGCGTTGACAGCTAACACCAAACACATGCATACGGAGTATGGCGCCAGTGCGTGTGTATGGGTGTGGCGCGTTGACTTACTTGCCACAGCCAGCTTTGCGCCGGTTGTGGCATGCGACAGCGACTTGATTTTAACCTTTCACACTCGCCAACAACGGGCGCACTGCCGCTTTAGACCAACTCCTGATGTTGTTGTTGTTATTGTTGCAAATTTTGTAAGCAACAGTGTATGGGTTGGCTTACAGCCGCTGTTGCCGTTGTTGTTGTGTGACTTGTGTTCGCGCTTTTGTCGCAAGTTTTGCGTTTTTGGCACGTTTTCATTCTTGTCTTAATTAATTACTTGCCAAAGTGCATTACGTGCCAATGTTATTGTTGTTGCTTTTATTTGTTTGTTGTTGTTGTTGTTAAAGCTAAACACTATAGTTGCTAGTTGGCATGCTATTATAGCAGTTGTTGCAGTTATTGCTGCCTTTATTGTTGTTCTTGCTTTCGTAAGCGCTTTAACCCACATTTCACGCCATCTAATTAGCAAAGTACATCGCTAGTTCGCTTGCCACCATACTCCGCCACTCACTCGTTCCGTTCTGCAAGCCGCTATAGTCCTTGTTGTTGTAGCAATTTTGCAGGTTTTTGATACTCACTGACACTCACTTCGAGCTTTTGTTTTTGTGAATTTTTCGTTAGCTTCTTATTTGCCAGCAACTGTAGTTGCTACCAGTATTACTCCGGCTGCTTGCGTCGCTGTTGTTGATGCAAATTACCAAATTTGCTTAACTCCACTGGCGTGCAACATGGCGTGTGGATATTCGCGCTAGTCGCTAGGGTAAGGGCCACGGATACAACAGCTGACGCAAAGCGGCTTACAGCGGTGGCCGCGTAAGCCCAAGCGGAGTTGTGACTGTAGCGCGGCGCTTAATAGCCTTCACTAGTCTCATTGGATCAGTTAGACGCTTCAGTAGTGAGACTGTTTGGGTGGCGGGTGAGCTGTTTTTTGGTAATTTGGAAAAGCTACCAGCTGAATTGAGCTACATTTGTGCGAAATAATCGAAACCGCGACGATTTTAATGCGTGTTTAGTAAAGCAGATCAGTTCCAATACTGTAGAACGTTTTAGTTGTAGCATGAAAAGGGGGCGTGGCTTGTGATGCCATAGGGTAAATGCTAGAGCACTAAAGCTCTAAACTACAAATTGAAATTATCTCATTTATAATATAAGTAAAATGAAATGGCATTACCACTAACCCTATACTAGTTCCGAGTAGACCCTCAGCTCAACAAAATCTAAAATCGAACTACTTCTAACCTCAACAAAAGCAAGTATGATTTTCACTATGCTTAAATATATGTTTAGCGTTAGCTAGTGATTCGAAAATGCTATGAATTATAAAACACGACTAGTCCAACACTCTCGGATTCGAGAAAGCAAGCCATTGTGACCTGTGTGTCAAGATTGCATCACGATAGTCAAAGCGTTATTCTCCTCAAATAGTTCCTAACGTTTTAATTGTCTCTTGATATCTATAAATCTCTTAGGAAAACCTGATTAATCCATTTTGGGTGGATCGTCCTGTGACCAAAACAATCATCTCATTTATGTTTCGTATATGGGAAAATTCAACAGCGATCTTTCCAGTTATGTAGCGATCCCGGAACAAAACAACAATTATCTTAAGTATGTTGGTTCTTTACTATCTTTCAGTATCATCCCACTATGACTGCAAACACTACTAGCTGGAATAACAAAAATGCATCGGATAAATATCGGATATTAACCAGGAATACAAGGATTCTGTCAATGATCTCTCTGGGTACGTATTGGAAACAAAAATTTAGTTCTCAGAAAGGTTTCATCGCCATACAGTTTTTTTTTTAATTTTTGGATCGTCCTTAGCATTGAATTCCAAAGTATTAGCAAATAACGACAGAGGGGTTTTCAGATAAGCTTGGGTTCTATCACACGAAGTATTTATGTGAAGCAGAACTTGTTTGCAAACCCATTAAAACTTTTCCGTTAAATTTAAAAATTATTTCTCCAAAAATCGTACACCACGAGTTAAAAAAAAAAACTATTTAAAATACGCACATTTAAATACCCGTACATATGTCTACGACTACTATATCGACATGCCAAAGATGGCGATGACACTTTTGTAAAAATGTCAGCTGTCCACGCTTGACAGCTTGACACTGCCCCCGACATGCAATAACATTTCCGGCAGTTGGCGAATGAAATGCGATAATTAATAAGAAAAAATCTCGCAGTGAATTTCGAGAGCCAAGAGCCACACAGACAGCCACCTTAAATTGGTCAATAATTCATGAATATTAACTACTTAAATGGTTGTCCATAACACACGTATGTATGTTCGTATATACTCGTTCGACATAATGGCGAAAACTATCAGTCGTGGTTGTGACAATGAACGGAATGTCAGAATAAAAGGTAGTGACATTAAATTTAATTAGACATACATACTTTCGCAATATAAAATAATTACGACAAAAAAACGTGAAACTGAAAATTGAAAAAAGTGCACTTCTTGAAATATCAATATTTTTTCGAAAATGCAATAACTCCAAAGTGCTGCTATTAAAGCGAGAGAAAGCGGCCGCAACAGAACAAGAAATCAGAAATCAGTGCAGCGAATGAGTTGTATACATATTTATGTTGATATGTAGCAAGATTGAGTAAAAAGTGGACAGTGGTTTGGGTAAGTGAAATATTGTGAATAATTAAAAAAAAGAAATTAAATTTTGAATTGCAATTAAATTCAGCCATCCCTGATGAAAGAAAATAGTTAATCAAGAAATAAAAAAATATAATCTCAAATTTATTTTCTGTCTCACGAAAAGGAAAACTAGCAAATTCACTTCTAGCATCTCCCTTTCCCTTCCGCTTTATAGCCAGAGTCTGGCTAATAGACTTGGTTCTGGCTGACGTTGCTGTTTTTGTCTTCCTATCTTTGTAACATCTGTTCTAGAGCTCATTGAAAACCCTTCCCACACAAAGGTCCTTCCGGCTTCTACGAAGAAGAACCAAACTCCTTTCGTGTTTATTTGTTGGTTTGATAGAACTCATAATCTAGACCCAGTAGGAGAAAACAAGTCCGCTTACCCATAGCCCCCGCTATGCAAGTAAGGCAATCTTATTACGGAGGGCACCAGGGATACCTGGATACGTAAACTCCGTTCGAGACTAGGCAATTTTAGGGCCCCAGCGCTTCCTTGTATTCACTAGCATGTAAGAATTCACAGTTGAAGAATGGATCAACGAACGGCCAATTCATAGCTAGAGACCTCCCGACAACAACATGAGCGAACCAGTCTGTTCACGCCTCAGTAATTATACTAGTTATTTATTTATTTATACTAGTCGGCAGTTTTGGAGAGGGTTCAGCAGGGGATTTTTTCCGAAATTTATAACGCATAAATATTAAAATTCCACAAACATATCTAATCGCTAAGATATGCATTATAAGAAAGTGAAATACAGTTTTTTAAATATGAATTTAATTTAAGCTATAAGAGTTCAAGTACACCCTCCATAATCAGGATCGATAATCCATAATCAAGAAAATAATCCACGTCAAGAAATTTCGTCCCACTGTAGCTCTGTCTGTTTGTCATTTCATTATGCGTATTGCGTTCAGTTTCCGAAGCGTTTTTTGCTGCTGTGGCTGCTTTATGGCTACTCGTTCTGATGACAAAATTTATTAATGCCTCGCAGACGTATTGGCATACTGCATGGTGCACTTAGTGTCGCATTGATGCTGTTGCATTATACCGCTAATATAATGTGCTTCGGGCTTTTTTTCAGATCCCTGTAATAGTAGTCGCCAAAATTTCGGCGCGAGTAATTTTGGCGGTGAATCGAACGTGTGGACATTTGTCGGAGCGACTGCCAGTCAGTATGCCGTCAATGTCCGCATATTGTCATTGTTGCCTAAGTTTGGCGAGAGTTAATAAATCACAGCGCCGCTGACACATGTCGTAAATACCGAAGTGAAAAATACACAGGCGAGTGGAAAAAAACAACAAATCAAAGCGAACATAAATTTAGCAAAATGCGTACAGATTTATAGAAACACATATACATACATATGTATATGAAATAAAAACAAATTGCTGGGACTTACCTGACTCCAGTTGGATATTTCGGTTTTTTAGAATTTTAGCAAAGCTTGTCAATCAATCAGTTGACAAATAAACCGAAGTGCCGCGCCGTGGAAGGGGTACAATTTCGTATATACAAAATAGCATTGGAATTCGCAGGGGTGTGTGGCATCGATTTATGTGTGTCCATATGAATACGAGCTTTGTAAAAAAATAATTGGTAAAATGTCAGGAAAGGTCAAAACGCAAAATGCACCAACACCAACACCACAGTCGCATTTGCATTGAGAAATTTCAATTTTTCAATTTTCGTTTTTTTCTCATTTGCATTACATTTGCTGTTGTTATTGCCTTCACGCTGTTGTACTAAATCACGAAAACGCTGTTCGGCCGGCCACAAACAAGCGCACATCATTTGATGGCTCCTTACTTGGCCACGCCGCACACCCCCACGCATGCAGCGTGATGCTTTTAAATCGCATTAAGTCATGCCGCGCCGCTCGCTATAATTCGGCTACAAAGTTGAGTGTGTGTGTGCGAGCACGGGACCCACGGTAGCATCTTAGCGCTAAGCCTAACGTCCTGTTTTACTATTTCACATAATGGTATTCACTACTCTTCATGTTGTTGTTGTTGTTTTATCCACATTTGGCTTTTGTGTTGTGTTGTGTTGACGCTAATGGTGTTGCTCGCCGCGTAAGCCACTCTGTTGTTGTTCGGTGTGTGTTTGTTGTTGTTGTTGTCGGCAACACCTTCATTAGCATATTTGGAAATTTGCATTAACACCTTCTGAATTATGTAACTACGTTGGATTTCTGAATGAAATTACCGAAAAGTGTACGACTGTACAGAAGACACGTTGGCGCGCCACCATCATGTGCAATTGTAGTTGTAGGTGTATGTGTGTATGGGTTTTGTTTTAATGTCACAGCCGGAAGAGCGGTCAATTGGGCATGTCTGTAATGTGGCAAGTGGCAAGTGTCTCGCTTCGTGCCTTCGCGTTGCGAACACAATTGGCAAGACATGAATGTCGCGTTATAAAAGTATATTTAAATATGTTGTTGGTGCAAAATTGTTGGGAAATGGGTGTTTCGAGGGTTGATAAGACAACAATTTTTTAAATTTAAAAGTTAAGTATTTTAATAGAACACTTCTGGACTTGACAAATATAATTTTTAGTAATAAAATACTATAATCCATAAGTACATCAAAGTCTTTAATTATGCTGAGCAAGCATAAATTTATTATTGGAGTTCATCTCTAAGGCAAAATGGTTTTTTTTTTCTTTTTTTCCAACACTTTTCAATCTCCTAAATTAGATCAGTCAGCTAGATCACGATGACTTATCCTAACTTGACACTCTCCCAGGAAAGGAACCTATCCTAATGATTTTGATATATGAAATATTTGCTTTCAGATCGGTCTCAGGAAAACTTGTTTAATCATCCTATAAATAGCACATCACCCAGAATTCATAACTTCCTTACTTATGACCCCAAAAAGATCTATCGGAGAAGACCTTAACCTAACCCTAACAATATTTAGTTAAGTATTTCTCGATATATTATTAAGAATTATATTGAAACTGACCCACCTTGGAATACTTTAACACTGAGAAATGGATGTTCTCAAATATTCCCGAGAGAATTTGTTCCTTAAATAACTGAGAGTGGTATTTAGTACATAGAAGAGAGATGAAAAATATTCAACGGTATTCATCAGAATTGTCTTATAAGTTCGGAATAAGCTTTCATGTGAAACATGTGGAACGTCAGTTCAAATAAGAGACAAGTTTCGGCTATTTAGCAAAGGCCTAACTGACCATTATAACATAACTAGGGATAAATAAAACAAAGCGAGACACGGCACAATTTGTGAAATAGCATTTGTGAACTTTTTATTACAAGTAATTACGATTAACGGTATTAACAATTTCAACAATTAAAATTTAGTAACACTGTTAATACGAAACATTGTTAAAAAGAACTACCTCAGACATGGATAATTTGCGTTTGAAATTTGGCTGCCTTTCGAAAATGGTCTTAAGCTTGATCCGTTCCACTCTTTTCAAGTCCATCAGTTATTCTAATAAGGACGGGAAAAAATAAAGAAAACCATTTTAGTGAGTTTTATATAGAAAGAACTTAAAAAGATGAAAAGTCTCCTATATTCTTACTACAGGCTATTCGAGGCTATAAAATCTTCTTTCACACTCTCTCTCTCTCCTACTTTAACTTTCAATATTTGCGCACAACATTCTTATCGGCGTTTCTTATGAATGTAAGCCTGCGAAAGTGCAACAATTATGCAATTGTGTTGCAACAACCATCCACACACCCATACATGTACACTTATGTGTTAATATCTACATAATAAGCGAAAAGACAGCGAAACAGCAAAGGTGAAGGCAATAACAATCGTGTCTGCGACTACTGGCCACGCTATGTCAGCACATCCACACACACTCATACATACGCACATGTTGCACTCACAGCCGGTGCGCATTGCATATTGCAACATTTATTATGCAACATTGCAACAGACAGCAAACGCAACATTTTCGCTTGCAACTTTTGCTGCAGCCGTAAATTACAGTAAGCGGGAGGAGGCGGCAACAAAGGCAGGCAGTGGACTACAGTTTGTGGTGTAAATGTGCGATTGCGATGGGCTGGCCGCATCGGTGTCGGCCATGACGGCTGTTTATTGTACCACGCTGCCTCCTGCCGGCTGCTGTCTGTTGCCTGTTGCCTGCTATGGCCATAGCCTGATCCCGAGCTGCTGTTGTCATCGTCATACTGAATTATTACATCGACACGAGATGTTGCACGCGCGATTTCGTGAGTGCATCTTATAATGCTATTAATTATTTGCATGTATCACCTTAAAATGTCAACGCCATTGCTGGTTGCCGGCTCGCTGGACGGCCGTGGCGCGTTCAAGAGGATCTGCATGCGGCCCAGGTGCCGCTGGTGCGTTGTTATGGACGGTATAACCGTGCGTTTGCTTAAAGCTACACCAGACGCATATTTTAATGGCTGATATTTCGTCGTCTTCTGTTGCTCTCTTAGATATTGCTGACGCCGGGCACCGGTTGCATACGCTTCTGGATTGTGATAGAACATGCGCTGGGAATACTTGCGTTGCTGCGACAGAATGCTGCATTCGTGCGGCGGATTGAGCGGAGACGGCGACAAAATGCGTCTGTTGGAGGCACAACGCAACGCGAACGCACCACGAACGCCGAATTTAACATGATTTAATTTAGACAACATAACCGTAATACCAAATAAACGAGAAAAAAAACAACGATTAAAATTTTTTTTTCAAAAAAGTTAACGTTTAATTTTGATTGACCGATTTAAATTAAAAAAACTTTTGCACATATATTCATATATGTTTATCTGCTACGAAATTTTTACGAATTTTTAAGCTTTCTAATTGACAATTCTCTCGATTTGATTTTTTTTTTTTTTGAAAACTCGTCACTTTTACAAAAGTTTTTGATGGAAATTATTACTTCAGTAAACTTGTGCCCTGAAAATGTGATTGGGATGCTGTGGGTCCTGAGTTCAAATTTTTAGAAGAGATAATCTAAATCTTAAAACAAGTGTAAACAGTTCCAATAAAGGTCAGGTATGACGATCAGTCCAAAGACTTAAGTGGGTTTTAACAATGAACAAGTTTTTGAAATAACTTCTCGGTTAACTTCCTAATGGAGCGGTGTCCATTGGGGAGCAGGAAGAAATCAGGGAATTGAATGTAAGGTTACGAACGCGTTGATTGTTTATTTTCAGTCAATATTCAGGTGATATTATCTATAACTCGTAAAAAAAGTCCGTGAGTTATATTCCGTTCACTTATGGATGGTTGAATGTCTTTAAGTGGAATTTCTTACTGACCGTTTGATTCCCTGGAATTAAATTAATGTGAGCCATCTAACTTGGATTGTAGAAACCCATGAACATAAACTAATGCGAACATCCATAAGTGATTATGACGCCCGGTATCATCCCTCTTAAGATCTATTCTGATCTTTATGAGAAAAATATTAGCGTTAAAGCCGGGTCAAAGTTTTATGGTCTGAAATATGAATATCATATAATGAGTATAGCTCATATATCTCATATCTACTTCGTAATCTCTATAGTAGATTAATGTTTTATCCCACCGTGAGAAAGACCTTATCGTATTAAAGTAATTAAAGTAATTAAGTTGTCAATTTCTCGTTTTTGGTATATGTCGTCTTGAAGTTAGTACTAACTTTGCCCTAAGCGTCAGGTCTACATCTAAACCATGATTCGAATAGGTCGTTAAAATAGAACACATAACTTATAATTGCTATATGCTGAAAAGGGTTGTTTGAAATAGCAACAATTTCGATTTCTTTATATTTAAGAATCTCTTGGAGATTGAGTTGCTTAGTAGAGACTATTTCGAAGATTTGTGACTCCATTACAATGACTTTCGATATCTTAAGAGTATTATAAGGAAAACTTATTAACATTAGTGGTTAGTGTACAACTCGATATATTGAATGTCTCGGTAAATTAGTTTTCTTTTGTGGATATGTGGATATAAGGTATGGATTCGAAAATGCATGATTTTAGACAAATAGGCAGCCCTTCAAATGCTAATCACTTGTATGTAGATAGTGTTTCAATTTCGGCGGAACATTAGTTTTGCCTAACTACTTTCTTCGCTCACATTCCTCGCCAATTTTTTTCACCGTGTCCGGAAGAAAAGAATTTATTCATTATGCACACACGTGAACCTCGAAAATTGCATAATGTCCACACACACACACGCACACACAGGTTGGGCACTCGTGCAGTTGGTTCATGCGGGAATTGATATAAATTCTGTACTGTGCTGTACTGTCATCGTGTGGTTTACAGACTCCGTGCAACATTACACAATTTTCACGCCACAGTTTCACGCTTTTCTAATTGTGTGTTCTCGCTTTGCACAGGTACAACTACACATATGTGCATATTATGCCACATGTTGTTGTTGCCATTGCTGATGGCGTTTAGGATGATGCTTGGCTTTTTTTTCAACGCTCGCTCACTAGCTGGCTGGCTGGCTTGCTGGCTCGCCTTTGCCATCGGTGGTTAGATACCGGTGTTGCACTTGTAGTACTTTGCATGTGCGCTCAAGCAAAAAAAATGGGAATCGCCGCAAGAAAGGTGTGATCATTGCAACACTTCCTGTTGCCGACTGGTGCTAAATCGCCAACATGCCACAGAGCTATTGTTGTTGTTGGTGGTGTCATCACCGTCACTACCGCCGTTGTCGTAGTCGGAATCACCGCATTTGTTCATTTGTTTTGAGGTTTGTTAGTTGGTCGGTCGGTTGGTTGGCTGTTCGGTTGCCTGGTTTGTTAGACCAAAAATGGTTGCAACACGCGCAGTGATAATATTTAAGGAAGCGTTTTACATGTGCATTAAATTGCAACGTCGCACTGTGCAACACACCAGCACACAGTCGTACACGGATGAGCTTTCATATGAGCGCGCACATTATTTACAACTGCCGCAAACGACTACAACAACAACAACATCTACACCAACAACAGTACTAAGCAGCAACTTTACGCTTCTCAACATAGTTTATCGCTGCCACAAATACACTTTTATATGTATTTTTTTTTGTTGTTGTTATTTGTGTGTGCTGTGTGTTGTTGTTGTTGCATTTTGGTTAACTTTGCTGATTATCCCTTTTTGCGCTTTTGTTCCGTGGCTGCCGTGTTTGTCGTGTGAAAAACATGCATTTTCTAACTCCTCTCCGGCATTTCTCCATTTTCGGCTGGTTGGTGTTGTTGCATGCTTTGGGTTTTTGTGTGTGATTTTTTCCCTCGCCGCTTTGGGTTGAGTCCTTGCGCAAGTTGGCAATAAATTTTACATTATTGCGGTTGTTGTTGGTGGTATGTTTGCTATTATTATTGTTGTTGTTGCTGTGCGTGTGTATATTTGTTGTTGTTGTTTTTTTTGGTTAACGCTCTTGTTGCGGCTGCTGTTCTTTCTCAGCGCTTATCTGCTGCATCGTAGCGTGAATTGCTTATGTTTTGTGGGCGAACGCTAACAGCAACAACATCAACAACAGCAACAACAATATGAAAAGTAAATACTGCACTTTTCGCATTTCCACTCCAGCGATTTGTGTCAACAGTAAACATTCGAGTATGATTAAAGTATTAGATTAACACCACTTTACGGTGCACATGTGGCAAGCAGTAAATGAAAATATAAATACAGTGAAATAATAATGTCTTAAGAAATAACAGTAAACTTATAAACAAACAATTTATTTAATAATATAGAACGGTTGCAACTTTGCATTCTACAGAGCTTTCCTCAGTTTCTATAAGATCCCTTTGCAATGGTTTAGTATATGTGGTTCATCTCAAGAAATTATCACAAAAAATGTTTACTCTGTACCCATGGTCAAATATATAGTATATACTATTATAGTGTATTGATCATGACTTCTTAGAACATTAGTCCAACGCTTCCTAATAGGTGCCACATCGTCAACAAATCGCATATACTAGCCTAATATATGAAGAGGTTTCTAGAAACTGACCACTGCCTGATTTATCTCAAGCTGAAAGAGCTCTATCTTAAGTTCTCAACTCTCCTGAGACAGCTTTTGATCGTTCCAAGCTTCAATCTGAACATATTTATTCAAAGCTAAGTCTGTAGTCTATAGGAAAGAGAACTGTGTTTATTTGAGGAAAGCGTACGAGAGGATCATATACTATAACATAGATTAGAGATAGCTACTACTGTGCCTGAGCGACAGTTCAAGATTTACTTTCATAGAACCAACTCTATCAATACTGAGTTTACTGAACTATAGAAGATGGTGGATCAAATAGGTTCAGAGAGAAAGTTTTTATAATAGCAATAGCTACTACTATGTGAAGACACCCCGAACTAGGTCGCGTTGTACCCACCTGCTTAAGAGAGTACAAGCATTAGAGCACATAGTAATCAAATAGGGAGATCCACCATACTGTTACACCAAAACTATACATATTTCCACTATATCTGTGAAACCGCAGCTACAGGCAATTTATTGACAACATATCCAGTGAAATCGCACGCGGATCGCCGGCGCTGCCACAATGATTATTTCCATGCAAAGAAAGTGCTTCATGCGCTGGCGCATTCAATTTGATCACATGATCAGTTGGTAATTTCTGCGCCCACCTTCGTGCCATAAACTTTATACTCCAACCCAATATATACAAACATATGTATATAAAACTGTCTATGTGTGCATGTAAAGTTGGTGGAAACCGCGGCAACAAATGCCAATTTATCGATATGCAGCAAATAGCAAAAACAATGCGATTGCCGTTAAATTTAACAATAGACAATTGTTAGACGCACATGCAATGTGCAATGTGCGCAGCTGCAACAATTGTTGCAACGATTTCTTTCGCCCAATTTTCAACTTGCAGCAACATAACAACTGTAAGCATACATATAATCAAATAATATAAGCGCATGACACACATACAATACCAGCCGCGAGTATTAGCTGGCTCCTTCTCTGCATGGTGAAACTGGCGATCAACAGCGCACGATGCACACAACACACCAACATCGCCTGCGGTGGCAAGCGCACTGACCGGCGCGCATGGCTAATCCACAGTTATCGCTTGCCATGCACCTCCATAGCTGTGTACATTTGCGCTTGCAGCTTGTTTGCCCCATCAGACATTGTTGAAATTTCGTTGGCGATAGAAATTTGCTGACATTGAATTCTAAGCGATATATTCTTTATGTTGTGTTTGCTTTGTCGCTACAACGCTGCAGCATTTCCAGTTTGTTGGCAATTTTTAGTTATGGTAATTGTTGTTATTGCACCCCAAAGCAGCGGTGTTGCTATTGTTGTGCTGCGTTGTTTTTCTAACCGTTGTCTTGCTGCGGCTTTTCGTACTTGTTCTATCGCCTATCGAAGTCGATTGTTGCAAATTGCATTGTCGAAATATTTGCTCTGACTTTGTGGCGTGTGGGTGACGCGGCGCTCAACAGCGATTGTCCGTGCATGTGGTTGGTGTGGTTACTTAGTCATCGAAAAACAGCAACGCGGAGGTAAATCTTGCATGTGGATAACATGACCGTTTCACATTTGATTAGTTTGACTTTGACCCCTAATAAAAAGCTTGCCTGCAACATTTGATATTTATCTACAACATATTGCTTGCATTTTTTATTACTTATATTTTTTGGTGCTAGAAGAAGTGGGGTTTGTCATATTAATATAATCATCAAACTTATTCATAATGCATTATGGATCTGTAATATCTGCCATTCAATCCGTTCGTATCTTAAAGAAAGGAATTTCAAAAGGAATGATTTTTCAAAATTTCTTGAGAATTAATCACGTTCAAAGAGGACTGTTAGTAGTAGAATTGTAAATAGAATTTAGTGTAATTATATGTAGAATATGTTCTATACGAGTACACCTAAGATTATCGAACTACCGAGTATATTTGGTTTGGTCATTCCGAGAGAAATGTCGAAGAAGCACCCCACAGCCCGCGAAAAGTTATATAGCAATTACAGAATATATACTGCTGTCACCTTCTCACTTCGGTGCTTCATTATATACGAGTAGTAACCGAGATGAGGTTAGGTATGTTCCTTGAGAGAATTTGTCCTTCTTACTACCATGCTCAGTTCATCAATTTGGAAAATCTTCCAGTAACAGTCATTGTTCTTTGTCCTTTATTTGTTCATAATCTATTCAAATAATTGTATATGCTATACATATAATGTTGTAAAGGTTGAGATCGAAATGATCCATATACCATATTTCAGTAGAGTCTATTTATTCTCTCATTTAAATTTTTTTTTGCTGTTTTTATCAGGCTTTTTTGTTCCAGCGGTATCAGTTCCGATTTTGAATCATACTATCCAGTTTTCTGATGCTTTTGCTATCTGTCATCAATACGATCTTTGACAAGCCTAACATAATGTAAATGTTAGTAAATATGATTCTTATTTGCTCAGGTTTTTCTTATCCAAATATCAGAACACAAATACAGCCTCCGCTATTGTTTAACATAGACAGCTGTATTAAGATAAATGTAATATTATTATTTACATTATAACAGATCATAGAACAGTAAATAGGCTAGGCTTATATTTTTTAGCATGGTGACCCAGTTCTAAACCCCGAAACAATTGTGTCAATATAATTTTGTGAGTTATGCTTTCATAGTTCTTATGTTATTTATTATTTTTTTATAACATTTTAAAAAATATATTTTTTTGATTATCTACTCATTGCTATATTTCAAATCGGCCCTTTGGTGCAGTGGATAGCACATTGGACTTCTAATCCAAAGGTCGCGGGTTCGATCCCCGCAAGGGCTCAAAGTATTGTAATTTTCATTTTTGGATGTTTTAGTTTTTACTATAATTATTTTTGAAGAGAGGGTCAAGCTACTACACATAATTAGCCCAAGGTAAAGTCTGTTGAACACAGAGTTAGTAGTATATATTCTTTAAGAACTATTTTACAATAGAAAGACAGTTTTTCTAAAATACAGTACATGGAAAATGGGTTCAGGGACTCACAGTATTATACTTTTATGACTGAAACCTTATGTTCCTAAAAATTCTTTACATATCCCATAACAGATTCGTCAACTGGTCTCTTTTCATGACACATTTTCTGTGAAGTGGCAGTAAATCAGAATAGAGCAGAAGTTCGATTTTGATAAGGAAAACATAGTGTCTAGTTGTAAAATGATATATTCCCGTACTTGATGTTTCACTAAAGGTCAAATACCGTTAAGGCCACAGTATAACAACTTGTTTACATAGATATTCGAAACGACAATTAAATCGTATTACAAATAAACAATATCTTTTCATTGAATCCATAAGGAATTAAAATTTTATATTCAAGTGCCATAAATAATGTGCCTAGAAGCTATTATACTACCAAAAACAGAAATATGCTCACCAAATCAAGGCAAATACATATATTTTATTAAACTCACTCTGTTATGTACTAATGTATTATTAGTTTGCTTATGTTACACAATCACCGATTTATTGTTAACTCTGGAAAAATAGTAAAAAATAACAAAAACAAATTCATAAATCCGAAAGTAATCGTAATCATCAGTGTGGTACGAGGCGATATTGTTCGAAAAAACGTGCTAAAGAATTTATGACCCCAAAAATACGAGCAAGCCCCACAACCTGAGTGACATTTAATTATCGCATGTAACACATAAATCTCTAGAAAAAATCAACAACAATTAATGTTAGGAATAATTTTTCTATTTTCTGGCGCATAAAAATTTGAAACATCATAAACATTCAAATGGGGAAAAAGGCATAAAATTGCAGCACATCTAATGTATGGATCTAAGTAAGCTTGTGTGTGAGCTGCAGACCAAATACGTATTTGCTTGCGGTTCTTCTTTTCATAAACCCAAAAAATTATACAATTTTTGAATTGTCTTTCTTCAATCAAGACACGTCGATTTTGGTCATGCATTTGTCGTAAGCGATTCATATCAGTTGTTTTTATATGTTTGTAGGTAATCATAGATACTGTCATTGCTTTGAATACCCTGTAGGGAAGTTGTGGCATAGTCAAATGGTGTGACTTTTCGAAGTTCTGTTGCATGATTTTCTTTAAAACACTGAAAATCACATAAACAAATTTGATCTCTCATACTTTTTTCAAAAAATTGGACTTACATATTCCTGGAACTATTAAATTTTTTGAATTCGAAATTCACTCGATGTGAATAACATCACGATATCTTTAATTAAGCTCTCTCATTATTACACCTTTGACTTTTATGAAGTACGACCTAATTTCTATTAATTATAGATTTTTTCCTGTAGGGCATGTTCTGAAACATATACCATATTTATGCATGAAGCTCTCTCGCATACATATTCATGTGTTGTTGTGGAAACTCACATCAAGTTGTGACAGTTTTAAAGGCAGCTCGTAAATTATATCAGCCTTTGACGATCAACCGTCGTTGCGTGATCGATTTTTAACGAGCCACTGAGTCCATCATCGCTGCGGCATTTACCACACTACATTGTACTTGGTTGACTAGGCTTTTGTTGTAACTGTTGCGTCTTATCCGATGTTAAGCGCGCTGTGATTAGTTTTCCGCCACCCGCAAATGCCTGTGGAATTTCAATTAATCCAATTTCTACGGCTTGGCTTTTCCAATTTCGTATTACATACCTCTAACTGTATGTATGTCTGCCTGTATGTGTGTGTAGGTGTGCACCATCTGTGTTAACCAAACCTTTCTCCGGTTGTTTCTTGCGCTTTGTTTGTTGTGATGACAAAAATTAATTACAATTTGACATTTGACGCTTACAATTGTCAACCTTTCAGTTACTGTTGCAATTACCTTTGTTTGTTGTGGTTGTTGTTGTTTGGGGTTTTGAAGTTATTTCTTTTGTCACTGATTCTTTGAGTGCCTGCCTGCAGTGCGGGATTATTGTATTGTGCGTGACACGTTTAGTAGATCACACAGCTGATAAGCTCGATTATAGCCAGGTTAGTTAGCGGGCATGAAGGCATGTTAGGCGATGAGGCGTGCGATAATTGCTGGGTAAAGATGTATATGTTTGTATATATGTGGTTTGTCCGATTGTAAGTGTCACATATTGATGTTTTGTAAGAAAAGAAATTATCGTGATTGACTTCTTTTCTTCAAAAGAACAGCACAGCCATGACAATGGGATTGCAAAAGTATGAAGAAGAAATTGTCCGAATTGTGATCAGTTAAACTGATAATTAATAATTTTTCTTTCTTCCTTTCGAAAGTTTCATACAATGGAAGCTGCAAACTCTTTTTGATTTAAGAAAAATAACCTCAGATAAACCACGAACAGTTTCAAAACAATAAATTTGTTAGCATGTTCTTCATATTAAGAGACAAATCAAAATCACAGTCTTTGATCACAGATGGTCTTTGAATTATGCTAAATTAAAAATTTCAAATTATCAATAGAAACAAATGATATATGAGATATATATATGAAATATCGAGATCAAATTATCGTTTGACCAAATGGTCGACCGGACAGACGGATGTTGTGCTGTGACCACGTCCACTTACCTAAAAATATGTGAATCCTAATGTCCTTCCGTGCTGTGAATATCTGTTTCTTAGTATTATGTCCAACATACGAAAGAGAAAATCATCATCATCATTTGGCTCTACAGCTCTCTGTGAGCTTTGGCCTGCTGAACAATACTCCTCCAAGCTACTCTGTCTTTTGTGGTCTCTCTCCAGTTTTCTAATCGGAGCTTCTTTAGATCCTCGTTTATTACGTCCTTCCATCTTGTTCTTGGCATTCATCTTCAATACCTTCTTTAGGGCTCTTGAATCATCTATTCTTGAAATATGTCCTAGCCATGTTATTCGTTGCGTTTTGATGAATCGCACCACGTTTTCGCCTTGAATTAGCTGGTCAAGTTCGCTATTCCATATTATCCTCCATTCGTCAGGTCCGATTCTGACTGCGCGGAAATTTTTTCGGAGAATTTTTCTTTCAAAGTTCATTAATTTTGTTTTATTTGTCCGCTCATTTGTTTTGTCCGCTCTTAGCTCCATAGCACAAGACTGGTCGTTTGCATGGTCTGTTGATTAGTTTGGTCTTAAAGAGTTTTATAAGAGATGCGAACGATCTATTTGCTGATTGTAGTCTGTCATCGATTGTAATGCTCATTACGTTGTCTGCTGTTAGCTAACAAGAAGATAAGAAAACTTATTCTTTGTGGATGATTCGAAGGTAGATTTCAAGCCAGAGGTAAGTTTTCTCCCACCAGCATTTCATTCAATAAATAGTAAGAACACATAACTAGTCGATTATGGTCCATCGCTCGCATTAGTTCTAGTCTAGAACCCTTAAATATTCCTAACTTTAATTTTTTCTCTCACTCTTTGCTCAACATTAATTGAGTGCCTTCAAAAAAGTTTATATTGACATTATGGTTTAAAATGACGGCTACTGAAGCGATATTTAAAATCACATTATTCATATGACAGTCTACGGACAATGTTGATTCTAGAAACAAGTTTCCATCTAAAACAACTAGATTTACCTGGGATCAATTACTATTAAAAACGTTGTTATAAAGATTTTTGGAAAGAGAATTACTGTTGACTGCTAATTACTTATGTTTTAGCTTATTTGACAACTTCGAACTTCATATTTTGCGACTCTCTAAGGAGTAGTGGGCGTCAAGTTCTACAAATTAAGATTTCGGTGTGCTCGAGTGCGAGATTTATTTCTGTTTACCGACACAATCGATTGATCAGTTGGTATTCATATATCTTGCTGTAGTTCTATGAATTTTAAGAACAACATAATTTAGCTCGTTCGATATTTCATCATTTTGTCGTAACGGAGAGGTATCCAAACTTATTGTCACCGAGCTTTCCAAGTTCCAAGTGCGTAATTTTTTCATTTCGAGAAAAATACATTACTTTATGGTGTCATCAAGATATTTAATATCTTAAAATTACAATAAAATACCCGTTAACTTCTGTGTTCAGTAGCTTCATCACTTTTTTTCTGTATAATACAAAGCAAAAAAGTTCGTAAAGTATTTCCTTTATTGAAATTAAAATTGCAAACAAATAAATAAAATTAAAATTCCGTTATGGAATCAGTATTCGCCTTTGATTCGAGCGCATATTTAAACAACTAGCAATGCATATACTCGTACACCATCAATATGTTGCAAATGTGTAATCAGATAGGTCAATTTGTGGCTGGATATAAATACATACGCAGCATTTTAATACACACATGAGCATGAAAGCAATAAATGCTTGCGTTTGTATTTATATATTAATACATATGTATAAACACATATATAGTATGTTATGTATGCATATTATGGTTTGCATTGTGTTGCAAGTGGCATGTCAGCGCCATTTCATTTCCTGCCTTCCTTCCTTTTGCAGCTGCACAGCTAGACCACAGCACACACATGCCCACAATTCCGCAGCATTTTAATGCTGCATTCAATGGCTGTCGCTCGCCTGCAATTCACTGCATTTGTGCACCCACACACTCGCACTCTAACAGAGCTCTACGGGCGGCGAATATCCTTTGGCATTTTCTTGCTAGCTCACTTTTATTGAATTCATTTTTTGCTGCTTTTTCTTGTTGTTTTGGTGTGTGTTTTCTGCTTTTGTCATGAATTTCATTTTACGTTTTATTTACTCTTACGTGGCATGATGCATTTGACCGTTCAAGAAAACGTAACCAGAGCGAAATAAAGCTTTGAAATGTAATTAAAAGTCATTCGTGCGTTGCTGTTATTTTTTCCGTAGATTAATTCCTATTTTTCTTTGCCACTTTCGCTTTGTTCCCCACACTTTGTGTGTGTGTGTACTTTGTTGAAAAGGCAAGCGGAAATGTCGCCATGTTTTTGTGCCACGAACAAGCAAGGCACACGGCATGACTATTGTGTGTGCTTGTGGATCGCATTGCTCTGACATTGGCAACCGAGCGCAGACACACAGACACATAAAATTGCAAGTGCAAGTTCATGCATATGTTAGAGCTTTTATTTGTGTAGTAGCTGAGAGGACTTTCATAATGCTATTGTGCATTCGTGCAATGCCTTATAGTGGATACAGGGTCTCAAAGGGAATATTTTAGAAAAAAATTATTAAAAAAATTATTGTGGATTAAACTTGATTTGATCTGTTAAAAAGCTATCTCTTTAATAGCCTTTATTGTCGCCAAAGATCGAACAAAATCATAAGTATATTCCGTAAAAGGACATAAATCCGTAATGAACAGTATTGAAATGGTGATCAACAGGGCTAAGCTGAGAAGCAATCCGCAAAGAGCGCAATTATTCACATAAAGCTAAAAGCTTCCGGCCCTAGAATGCTGCTTTGATCAATCCTCTGGTGCCTGCAACACCCTATACAGATACACTTCCATACATATGTCAGCAAAAAGTGTGAATTGGCATGAGAAACAACAAATGATCGTATCAACACCCAACAAACGGGAAACGGAAGCCTCTACCTATGTGCATACATAAATACATAGCTACATAGTTACAATGGCGCTCAGTTGTGTGCACCAATTGTTATTCAACGCCAGTTCTTAGTCATTTCAGTTTTCATTGCATAGACCCACACAACCACAAAAACACGCGCGCAAACATTGTGCACACTTAGTAATGCATCCACTTTGTGTGCATGTGTTTGTCTCTGTGTGTGTGTGCTCATATTGTTTTAACGTCTAAAGTTCATTTGCGCATTTCGGGCTATCGCATTGTTAGCAAAAACTTTCATACTTAGACAAACACACAGTCACACACACCCACACATAGTGAAGAATGTGCAATTTTAGTTTTAAAATACTAAATAACTATTCGCACAAATGCACATATATACACATATAGAGTCATACTTATATATGGAGTATATATAATTGTTCAGTTATAAAAGCATTTGCAGTGACTTCTGGCTTATAACCATGGTGACCATGTGCATCCTTCAAGAAAATTTGGAATATATTTATGTATGTCATATGTGGCATTATATGTTGTATGAATTTCCCTCTCCGTTCAGTCACTTTTCAAAGGAGTTGTCTAATTCTTACGTTTATACGCTTTCAAAGTGGTATTTGTTTACTTAGATCACGAATCATGGTTTCAAAGAGGAAATTGATTACTCGGGTCATTTAATCTCTACTCCAGTTTGTGTCCTCTACAACCGTACTCTGCTTAGAAATATACAAGTTGACTCCATTAAACCTTTTTGGAATACTATCAACGATGTTACGCGTACAACCTCGTAACGATTTCTTCGATATAAGATTACATATCATTATTAACAAAGGACGGAATCGTGGAAGAACTATCCTACTCGAACAAAAAGTTTGCTGTTTCTTCAAGACATTGCTCACAAATCAAGGAAAGTATCGGTAAAATTGTATTAATTGGGCTTCGTATTGCTTTAAGATCCATTATTAAATATGTCTCCAAATGATTTATTTCTAATTTCTGACCACAGAGTATGCTCGCTGGAAAAAATATATCTAAATTAAGGGGAAACTGCTTGGACAGAGGCTACGACTACAGTACCTTTGCGATGAAATACAAATATAAATATATTAACTATCGAAGTAAATTACTTTATCTTTAATATAAGGTTGTCAGGTAACTCCGCTATTTTAAAGTTTTCCTTCGTTAAGAGCAGACCCGTTAGAGAAACGTTTTGTGAGATTAATGGTGTTTGGGGGGATGGTACTCTATCAGTTCGAACTGCGGAGGAATGGTTTCGACGAGTTGGAGCGGGTGAAAACGACACCATGGATAAGACAGCCGGCGGAAGACCTGTGACGACGAATACCGATCAAATCATGGAAACCATCGAGTTAGACCGGCATGTGGCATCTCATGACTTCGCCCAGCAGATGAGAATTAGTCATCAAACCATTTTAAACCATCTGAAGAAGGCTGGATACCTAAAATGCTTGATTTTTGGGTGCCGCATGATTTTACGCATAAAAACCTTCTGGACCAATTCAACGCCTGCGATATGCTGCTGAAACGGAATGAAGTCGACCCATTTTTGAAGCGGATGGTGACTGGCGACTTCGAAATGGATCACATACAACAATATCGAGCGAAAACGGTAGTCGAAGGCCGGTGAATCGTCCCAAATAGTGGCCAAGCCGGGATTGATGGCCAGAAAGGTTTTGCAGTGTGTTTGGTGTAATTGGAATCGAATCATCCACTATGAGCTGTTCCCATATGGCCAGACGCTTAATTCTACCATCCACTACGAACAACTGGACCGCTTGAAGCAGCCGATCGACCAGAAGCGTCTAGAATTGTCCAACAGAAAGGGTGTCGTGTTCCACCAGAAAAACGCGAGACCACACACTTCTTTGATGACTCGTCAGAAGCTACGGGAGCTCGGATGGGAGGTTTTATCGCATTCATCATATAGCCCGGACATAGCGCCTGCTCCTGTCCATGGCGAACGCCCTTGGTGGTGTAAAGTTGAACTTAAAAGGGGCTTGTAAAAAGTGGCTGTCCGAGTTCTTCGCATATAAGGAGGGGGCTTCTACGAGGGGGGAATTAAGTTGCCGTCTAGATGGAAACAGATTATCGAACGAAACGGCGCATATTTGAACTAAATCTGATCATTGTAACACATTTTATAAAGCATTGAATAAAGAGCTAAAAAGCGGAATGATATTTGATAATCTAATATTTTTGGTACATTATATGTGGAAATAAAAAAGAGATCAACCATACATATAATTTTCGGATCAATATGACTCTGCTTCATTGTCGAGCGGTTGAGAAAGAACTTCATATTTGTTGGACATTTATTTTCATTCCATTTTTTTATAAAAATTTCTAAAATAATATATCATGCAACGCACATGCCTTAATAATTTGGCCACATAAATACTATTATTTTCTTGGTAATTATTATAATTTGAAATAAAAACACGTACAACATTTACTTTACATTTAGCCAGAGGGCACAGACAGTAAAATGTTTCTTGCAGCCTTTGTTTCGACTATAAAACTTGAGAATTTCAAAAAGAAAATTTAAATAAATGTTTTTGCAATTAGGTGCAAGGTGTGTATGATGGTGTTTAGATATGAACTAAATTATCATAAAAACGAGTGATGTGCTTGCAACACCGCCACTGAGGAGGAAGTCAAGGTGTATGCCGAATTGGCATTAGAAGCTGAAAATTTCTAAACATTTGTATGTATGTATTTATGGCACACGTTGGAAAGCTACTAATTTTCGGGTGAACAGCAACAGCGACGGCGCATAAATAAAGAACAGAGGAAAGTTAAATTAAATATTAATAACATGAAAAAGGCGTTGCAGTTGCGGTGATGATAGACATCGATTGCTTAGCAGCCGCTAAATTATTTATTCTTAGACGCAAACACACACACACACACTCCCAGACGCCTGTACACACAGAAGCTGCGGCTGCGATGTCAGGCCAGCCAGTCAGCAGCCATGGCGAACTTTCGGTGACTTGAAAGCAAAAACTTTAATTAAACAAAAAGCACCTACCGCAGAGAACAAACATACAACCATCAACAAACTGAGAATGGCAGTGGCGCAACAACAAACAACAAAAACACACAACAACATAAAGCGAAAAGCAAACAAGTGACGAAAAAATGCTTTAACTAACAACGGAAGGAAAAAATGAAAATAAAATAAAACTCGACGAATTGCAGAGGTGAAGAAAATCACGAGAAGTGAAGTGGGGAGCCGCAGCAAAGAGGTTGTTGAAGAAAAGCTGGCGCTCTGCTAAGCAATTTCCACGCGCCAGCACAAGCACAAAAGACTAAACGATGCCGGTGGCAAGGGCGCTTGAGGTGCAGCACATATGCTGCGAATGAGCGCCGAGGCAGCCTCAAATTTGAAATGATTTGAAAGCACTTCACGAACCACGCACCGCGAGCCACAACTGCAAATGCATGCAAGCACCCACATTATGGCAAATATATGCATATGTATGGAGGTGTGTGTGTGTGCGGCCAAGTGTTGCAGTATGTTGCCATTCATGTATGCCCGCCTGACTTTGTATGCGCCTCAACGCAATTGCATTTCTAACCAACTCACGCATCCGCCAAACGTTCATTATTCCCTTCAAAATACTCGTAACTTTGCCACACCAACACACACATCTGCACTTTCTGTTCCCAGCTTCAATTCTTATTTCCGCCATTTCCCTGCTGGTTTTTGGCATGGTCCAGTTGCACGTATTGCTGCCAAACAGTTGGCTGGTTGGTCGGTCGGTGATTGTTTGGTTAGTTGGGCAATGAGCAACCTGCGAATAATTGTCTAAATTCCGTGCATATTTGAAAAACCTTAACGGTGCCTTAACAACTTACTGTGCTGCTGAGACGCTGTGCTGGCGACTGCTGTTGGATAATGATGCAAGTTGTTGCCACTAATAGCTTGTTGCATGATACGTGAAGCTTCACGAAGCCATGAACTCATCAAGGTGAATATTTGCACTTCATCGTCGGTGAGTTAGTAATGGTTTTGGTAACCCTAAAGGGAGATTTTCGAAAATTTACGAAGGATAAGTATTTTACTTAACATAAACTGAAGTGTACGGTATATTTACATACAACAAATAATTTGATGTCGAAGAAATGCCTATGAGAGTTCATATTTTTGGCCTAAGTATTGTTAAATCTATTCAAACAGTCTTAGAAGTCACTTTCAAAATTTTTTTCTCATTCGTGATTGTCTCACTTGAGTCTGAGATAAGCTTAAAATACGGTTGTGGTTTTCAACTTAGAATATTGGTTTTCCTTTCAAAAAGAATTTCAAGTTGCCTTGTTTCAATATAAAATTCAAGATTTGAAATGATTCTTAACTTAAATTGTTTTCATGAAATCGACGCTACGTCTCATCGTCCGAACTTAACCGCTCTTGAATTATTATAATCAATTAACTAAGCTTGTTGTATGAATACCTAAACGATCTTACTATATTGGGAGTGAGAGAGATATCCACAACTCTTCATCTTGCATGAATGTCTAAATGTTCTGACTTGCATCCTTGAGAGAGAGGGAGACATTCTCTCCTTCTTTTATAAGTTGTTATGAGAGAAGTTACTTCGTTTACAATAATAATTTATACTAACTGACGAAGAATGATCGAAGATATCATTCTTCGATATTTACGACCCTTCAAAGAATATAAACATTTATTGCGTCTATCTGTAATGCTTAAGAGTACAAGGCTTAAAAATGGCGTACTAATAGGCAGATTGCTTCGAAAGATAATCTTGACCGTGCTTTATAGAGAATATGATATATGATGGTTGCAGAAGTCTTTTTTTTAAGTCGGATAGTTCTCTCATTCTCATTATGGATGGTCTTAGATGTTGGGATGAAGATAAGCTGCCGTCACGGCTATAAAATACCATAATATTTTTGTTTGGAGCCTACAGTTGATTCAAAAACATATGTTTTATTCGTACTGTATCATAACAAACACTTTGGATTAACTGTATATTTTACATGCAAGGGATTATTTGGATTTGTCAACCACTGAAATGTTAGGATTACAAGAAGATTCGTTTTTTTCCGAAAAAAGGTCACAGCTTACAAGTTGCCGCTGCAGTATTAATCTGTGTATGATCTGTATCACTAAGCCACGACTTCATTAATATTTTATATACTCGACTAAACACTCGCTTGACAAAAAGTATCATTTGAATGCAAAAAGAATGATTCATTGGACCAATGCAACATCAAATGAAGCGGTATATATCCTCAGCTATTGTTTGGTGCTAAGCCTAGAATTTATTTATTGCCGAATTGAATTGACAATTTCAAATCTTTGTTTCTTTTTTTTGTAATTTTCCGCTCATTCACATTTCCCGCAAATCTTGCAGGGTACACTGATTCACACCACTGTTCGACCACTCGCATTCGTTCGCCACGAAAATGACTGGAAGAAGGACAAAAACAGAAACAAGTGTTCAGTCAATTGGTAAAAATTCGAAAATACACAAAACATGCTGCGGAACATAACAATTGCAACGCATTCATTGGCTTTTAATTTACCGGCCGACAGTAGTTTGTATGCATGTAATACCCGGCTATAGGGACTTTGTTGTATGAACACAAGCGTTTGTGGCTGTAATGCTGTAGGGGAAAGATGAAATGAATTGTCTGAAGAACGGCGGCAAGTTGCCATACAAGTTGAAGACAATTGGAAATTTTAAATTCGCCAAAACTATTTGTGGCATGAGTCGTTGGTATTTCACCACAGCCACCACAAGCTGCTGCTGCCGCCGCTCAGCTACTATGCCACTAAGCCTATATCACTATGTAAGGCAGACATTGTACTGAGCAAGTAGTAGGTAAAAGGTACGAATTTCGAGTTGTGGCAATTGTTGCGGATAATACCACGCTTAGGCAGCCTTAGGCTCGCATTCGATTTTTTTTATCTTTGTCTGGCATCCATTGATTCCTTTTGTTTGGCACGGCACACGGAGTTTTAGTGCGGAGCTACTGTGAAATAAATTTCATTACATTTCATTTTAATCTTGGCCAGCTATTGATTCCGCTACGCCTACCACATGTCGATGGCAGGGGACTCAAAGGAAGCGCGCCGACACGGACGCAACTTAATAACAATTGCAATAGCAATACATACACAAACATAATACAACCATAACAGTAGGTGTATGTGTATTGTCAACAAAATCACCAACAACAACAACAACAATCAGCGTATTGTTGGCGACAATTTTTGCAATTGTGCGGCTCTTAAGAATGCCGCCACCGTTTGGGCGGCTGTCAGTTTTTCCAGCTCCAGCGCTGCTGTTTGCATAGCCGCTGTTGACCATTGTCACATACACGTATATACAGTATGTGTGCAACATGTTGCCTGCAGCATCTCAATGCCGCAGCCACTGAGTCAACAACACGCGTGTGAATATGTGTCCCCGGCTTCGCAGAGTCGGCGCATAAAAATTTTAGCGACCTCCGTCGTAGTTTTAATTTACTGCTACTGCCTCAATGACTTCTGCTGCATTGCTCGCATCGCTGAGGTGCGCGCAATTCGCCACTTCCGTGCGTCGCCGCGTTCTCATCATCACCACACACTTAAGCAATTTACTCACGGACCGCTCTTCATTATGCGCCTTCCCAATTTTTGCACACGGGTCCACGTCCAGCGGGCGCTCTTTTGTTGTTTGCTCCTGTTCGTAATCTTCGCCTTCAGCGTTGATCATCAATTGCCACAGTACACGGTGAAACAAGAACAAGCAACTATGCAAAAAAGAAAAAATGTCAGCGGAAAGTACAAAAAGCAAATTTCTGCATCGACAAACAATATGTTTATTTGTATTGTCAATGATGAGGCGTTGTTCTGTCCGTGTACGTGTCCGTGTGTGTGTGTGTTTTGGTAATTTCCATTTGTACTCTTCTTGCTTTTATCGTGGCCACTGTGGTCATGGTCAATGCTACCGGAGTCATAAATTGCGGTGTTCATACAGAAATGTTTGCTTTCCTTATTGTTATTGCTATTGCTATTTTTATTCATTTATACTTATTATCTTGAGTGTAATATAATTGTTTCTTCTTTGCGAGAACATCTGGAGAAATTGAATAAATATATAAAGAAATAGGTTATTCATAGTTAATCTAATAAAAGTCCTGAGAGATTCACTGGAATATTTCAAACCTTAAATTAAAATTGCAAATAAATGTTGACTGATTCTCCCAGATACTCATTTATCTTTTTGAATAATTGTTAAACATTTTGTTCTACTTATACAGTTATCAGAGGTCATAACTCAAATTTTGGTATTACCGCGATCACATGTAGTGGCGGTTGAGTTGTATTACGCAGCGGTTATGATCACGATATCCCTGACCTACTTCACTTCACTGGGTGCATAATTAATGATCTTGAATGGGAAGATTCAATCGAACTTTGTGGAAGTTAATGTGAATAGTTTTGGAGAACTTATACAAATTTTAAGAGAGATTTTCTTGAGATTCAGTAATATTGACGCTGGTGCAAAATTTGGACTACTCACACTTTATTGCCATTTGGATCGAAGTTGTTTGAGGGATTTCGGAATTTTTTTCTTTTTGGCGTCACAATACTTTAGTATTTAATGTAGCTAAGAGAATTTCACCGTCTAGTAACTTTGCGGTTGATGAGCTTGCCAGACGAGAAAATTAACAACTAAGTGAATTTTGAGTTAGTGCTAGTTCTATAGCTTTGCTGACAGTTCTGGAAGTGTAGGTCGCTATGAAATTGACAAGACCACTTTCGGTAGGGTCGATATATACATATTTGAGTCAATCACCCATTGGGACAATGTTCTGAAACATTTGCACTCGTATCAGCTTCGGTTCTTACTATATTACTTTATACTGTAGTGAGAACTTTAGACTTCATTGGCCTTTGTTGAAGTAAATGAAGTAATATAAAATTATAGATTGAGGAATAAACATCTCAAATCAGCGATACTCATTAATTTAGAACCAATTTTGTGGATAATACAGTGTTTTAGTAATAGACCAAACTATTTCATAATACAAAAATAGTCTCAAAATGGTGAATGTTCGTCTACACTAATGTCATATTACATACATTTTGTCAATATATATTTATATCAATATACACTTAAGCAATCCATATATTATAGCCATATTGCCGAATTTCATGTAATTAAAGATAAATCTCTTGTGGAGTGGAGCTAATTACTTCTAAACTGTGTGTCAACAATTCATGCAAAATTTATGAAATAAATTTACTAAAATGCTGATCAAATCAATATGAATTAATTAAACGAAAGGCGGGTGAGATAAAGGCCAAACACGCATAATTGTTGCTGCCTGGCGTTAGCTGCCGAACCAAAGCAAACAGTTGACAGTTATTTGCACAATGCCTTTTGTTTGTTTATATGATAAGGTTGATTTCAAAATTTCCCTTCTTTTTTGTGGCATGTTGCAAGGTGCAATCGCAGCGCGAAATGTCAGCAAAAGTGCTGGCAGCTCAGATAGGCGCAACGACGCGTCGACAAGCAGTCCCGACAAGCCGCTATTTAAATGTAAATTTAATTTATTGCACGGCGCTGCAACCCCTTCCCGGTGCGTTAC
Organism: Zeugodacus cucurbitae; assembly: GCF_028554725.1. NCBI lineage: Eukaryota > Metazoa > Arthropoda > Insecta > Diptera > Tephritidae > Zeugodacus > Zeugodacus cucurbitae. The sequence goes on from NC_071669.1 coordinate 68,804,324, forward strand.
ACCTATCCACCTGGTGCAACGACCTCGTTGCCATCCTTTGCTTGCCTAAATATGTGCACACTACGCGTTGTTGTTGTTGTTATATTATATTACAACTATGCGTGTGTTTGTGTGGAATGAAGAGAAACTAATTAATAAATTAATTACACCGCCGCACATTGACTTCGAACACATTTTTAGCGGCAGCAGCAACAACATCAGGAGTGGCAGCAGCAGTGTGCATTTAGTTGGCTTCGTTATGCAAAACTCGTTGCCGTTGCAGCGCTGAGTTGTTGGCGCACGCATGCGTGAACGGCATTGCTGACGACAACATTTTTTCCACATTCATGCACACACAGCGCTAACTGCCTGCTTACTTTAAATACTTGTGGTTAATGTTGACTATAGTTTATTACTAATAGGTTAATGTATATATAAGTGTATGTTATTAAAATACAATACAAATACGAGGGCGTGTATAGAATAAATGGATTTGGAGAATTTTATTCATATTTCTTAATACAAGTCTCGTGGTATATGTATGGTGAAAAAGTATCCATAATAAAGTATAGTCGAAAGTGTTATTGAAAATCCAAAATTTAAGATATATACTCTAGAAACATCATATTTTCTCATAGCTATCTCTTCAGCATTGAATATCCAGAATTTTAAACTCTTTACCCACCCTCGTAAGCACTTGAATTCCACAAATTCTTCAATTAATACCAAAAACCCCTTATCGCTCATATCCACCGCATGCCTCTCAAAAGCGGCTATGCGCCAAAATGCCGTTCTCTCGTAACAAACTTAATTAACCGTGGACGCCAGCGGCATAGTTACACACACACACATTCAAACACATACAAGCATATATAGTACATTCCATCAGCTACCTTCATCTTTCCACCATTTTCATGATGGGTTTGCGATATGATAGCGCTACAAAGGAATTCAAAACTAAAATAGCGTAATTGACCTATGCTATGTAGTGCTGTGCTAAGTATGTGTCTGTGTGTGTGTGTATTGGTACTCTTTTGGCCTTTATTAATTAATTTACCAATTAAATCAACATGCAAATTATACGTTCACTCGTTTGTATGCTGCGGTATGCTCTGGAAAAGGAATGTGTTTTACATAAATACTATTAAATGCATAATTAATGATCCATAAGGACTAAGTGGAAATTCCATAAGCACTTCACAGCTGTATTTAAAGAGTTTGGACATAAGTAACTATAAGTTGGTGTATATTAAGTTAGTTGAGTTGCGGAAGTGTTGTAGCAAATGGTGGGCGTGTTTCTTTACAGTTCCTCTTGAGTCGTTCTCTTGAAGGTTATATTGGTTTTAGGCGTAATAAAATAGAAACTCAATCAATATTTCAAGCTTAATAAAAACTATGAGTTTATTGGAAACATCTCTAGAATATCACTAATAGTTTTGTAGATTTTTCTCTTTACTGAGTTTTCTTCAACGGTTGTCAAGATTTCTCGAGAACTCCTCACTGACTACAAAGGTGTCCCAAAAATTAATTTTTTCATATATCCAAGTACTAGTTCAAAGTATAAACTATACACTTACCTCAGGGCTTGATGGAAATGATGCCACATTGGCAGAGTTTTTCCTATTTATATTCACTCTCACCTACATAAATATGAACATATATTTAAGACAATAAAATTTGGAATGAAATTTGAGTTTTTTCTCGAACGAAATCCATGTAACCAGATAATGATTACTCTGAATTGGCTTTCTGAACATTTTTCAACTTTTTTTAAAATATTCAACATTTTTTCTTCACTACCGATGAGTAATAAAGACATTTCTGCAAGACTTTCAATATTCCATAAATTCGATGGCTAATCTATATGGGTTTTGCGGTCAGCATTCGGAGAGATACACAATTCACTGAATTTTGCACCAAACTTAACGAATTTAATGAGAATTCATGTGATATGGAAGTAAACAGGAAGCCCGAGCGAAGATTTCAGCGCAAGAAGAAATAAACAAATAGCACCTCATATCAAGCATGCATGGGTGCCAGGCAATCAAGACAAGACGAACTAAATGGGAGACTGAAAGAAATGACGTATATGGGAAGCGAAGCGAAGGTGTACAGCAAAGGACCGGCACGGAGCTTGTAGGCATTGCTGTTATTTTTCTGCAGTTCTTGTTGTTGTTGTTGCGATGACAATGCGCGAGTATGTCACACAACTCACGACACAATTGGCGAACATGACAACAAATAAAACAGATCGAAATCAAAACAGCGTTAGTTAACATGCCACCACAGGCAAAAGCAGCCACAACAACAACAATAGCAACACGAACCAGAGCAGCCGCCTGCACACAGGCGATAGGCCCCTGAAGCAGTGAAGCACGGTTGGAGAGCAAACTTTTACCACCTCAAGCGTGTACATATGTATGTGAGTATCAACGTACTTATGTCCAAGTATAACTATATGTTGAAACATACACACACATACAATTGTGTGAAGGAGTGCAATGCATATAGGCTTCGATGGAAATTATTCATAAACGAGTGAATGCCGCCGCAGCGGAACGGGTGAGCAAATAAACAAACAATGGCCACGGAATGACAACGCGATTGGCAACAAAGGAGCGCACCCACTACAATCAGAGAGACAGACATACAAGCAGCTTGACATATGCACACTCAAAGCATATTAATATACGAATGTATGTAGGAACGCTGTGCCGCAATAAGGATGTAGTCGCCTCCAACAGTGTCGATAACAAAGAGTTTACAGGAGCGCGTTCCATTGTTGCCGCACCGCGCGGTGGGAGGAGGACTGTGTGTGTGTGTGTGTATGCTGGCGAAGGCGACTGATTGTCAAGCAAATCAGCGCCGCGAAAGCTGCCAACTGATTTGCCTCTGAGGAACCCCCTACCATTCCGTTTTGCATAGGACTCCAAAGCACACAGTTCCACACATATGAGGGTGTATGTGCTTGGCGCGCGGTGGCATGGCGTAGTCACGGCTGTTGTTGGCTGTGGCAGCAGGTAAAATGTCGTGTGGTTTTATGACTTCATTAGCACCGCTGACATTAAGGGGCGCGCTCAAAGCAATTTGCATACAACCGTTGGTGCAAGCGCGGCGGGCGCGGGTGCGGGCGTTGGCATATTGGGAGTAGCGCGGAGGTGTGTGCGCTGATGGCATTCGCTCTGCTCCATAATTTATTTAAATTAGAATGCACTAATTTTTGCAAAATATACATTTTTCATATCACTCAAGTGGGTCGTTTGCGATCAAAAGGCCGTTATGTGTGCCCTGAGTATGGGTGGAAATAAACATACATATGTGTATCATAAGGGGCAGTTGTCTGACCACTGCTTTTCGCGTTTTTAATTATCTTCGCTGGGAGCCCCCAAAGTCTGCACGTTTCGATCATATAATGGCATTTTGTCATACTCTTCAAATTTTTGGGTTACTTCATCATAATCAAGGTAACAAATGTCATTAAAAAAGTAATTTAGCACAAATTTAGAAAAATGTGTACGCTTTCCCTTCAGTGTCAAGTATTCTCATTACGAAAAAAGTTGCAACTTTTATCAGCAGTTAACATTAAGTTAATAATGAATAAACAAGTTAGTTCTTCCGTATTTTCTGAGAGATTTTTTATGACAGAAAGTCTCTGAGAAGAAAATAAATATATATGTGTATATATTTTCCCACAGTTCCGAGATGGCACATAGTGCCTCAATTAACAAATTAGATATAATTAATTTTATTTAAAACTAGGAATTCTCTCCAAGAATAGCTATTGCTTCGACTTCTCGTCTCCGGGTGATTGGCTGGTCTCCCGCGTCTTCGGCTTACTTGAGGATTCCATATAATAAATGTAATAAATGCTATACTCGTACTCACCTACGATATACCTTTTAGCCTTAAGGGATTATCTATGTTTCGTCCGGGAAAACAAAATATTTTCAATAAAATAAAATAAAATAATTGTAAATATAAAAATAAAATGAAATATTTAATCCTTCACTCAAGCCCCTGTAAATTGTACCTGTATAAAATTTTATCAAGATCGGTTGAGTAGTTCTCGAGAAATCTTGACAACGATCATTGAGAACTCATTTTTGAGGAAAACGAGTTTAAAGTGATAATACTCAGCTACTCTGGAGCTTGCATCTTCTTCAGATTGTATGTCCTAAACTATTACGCGGAGCGACTTGAAATTTTAGATAATACTCTATAGATACTGTTGAATTTAAGAATATCCAATTGTTTGAAGCCGTAAAACCGATATAGGTAACCTATTAGTAACATCTTAATTAATATTAAAGTTTACTAAGCAGAGTGATTTCGAAATGTCTAATAAAATTAAAATATAACGATTCTACCTCCATCTTACCCCGGCGTCTATCGAAAGGTCCTCCTGTGCTCACACACATATTTAATCACCGTGTCGCAGGCTCCGCATTCTATTCGGTCAAGCACATAGTCCACATCTGGTCCGCAGCTACTTTATCCGGGATAAAGCAGGGTCAAATATAACATGAAAGCATATATTGATAATAGACATTTATACACAATAAAAAACGTACCTCCTTCATATTAAATAAAATTTTGGTTTCTATACTTTTGGCCCACCCTATATATGCATATACATATGTTCAATAGTTTATGGATATGCGACATTTAAACGAAAATCGCTGACACACATTGTTAAGTGCAAATCGCTAAACGAAAGTCAATTTCGGATTGTCGGGTGAACATTAAATTGAATTGAATTTAAAGTCAGCAATGGTGACAACAACACAGCAATCAAAAATCAACTGCTCACGATAATGTCAATTTGACTACAGCAAATGCAGCGATGATCAACAACAAACGGCTGCAGCAGCAACAGCAGCGCCTGAAGCAACAACATGCGCAGACAGTCAAGCAACATTAGATTGAGAGACGGCTGTGACTAGAGGCGAAATGACGCGGCTGCGAATGAAGTTGTGCTTGCGCTGCTCTGGCATACACTGCCACATTGAGTGCCACATTGTGCAGCGCACAGCCTACTCATGCCGCCGCTGATGAAGACGTCCTACACACATCAGCAGTTGTGCATCTCGGCATGCAACACTAGGCCAGACCAGCAATGCGGCATTGCAACCAGCACGAGTATGTAGCTGCCGTCAGTGTCAACACGGCGAAAAGCTGCTCGATGTGGTATTGCTGCGCTTTGGTAGGCAAATCAGCGGCGGCAGGCAGAGCGCAAATGTAGCGGCGATGAATTAGTAAGTTGCCATGTCGTCATGACACACCGACGCCGAGTGCAGCATGCAATTTAATTTTGTCTACATTAAAGCGAAGGAGCAGCTCATTTGCTCGCCTGCAAGGAAAATAAATACCAAAACAGAAGGTGAAATGCAAAACTCAGACGAAATGTGGCAAACGTGCGATTAAATGGCAAAAATTTAATTGACAAATCGTCATTGTTGATGTTGTCAGCGCTGTTGTTGTTGTCTTTACGCTGTTAAACCAAATGCCTGTCGACATGAGGAAATCATGATGTCTCATTTCGCGCAACTCACTCACGATCATTGGTTTGTGCGATTGCTAATGGTTTGCAACTCGGTTGCGCGCTAATTAATTGCTGCTTGCAACAGCAGCGACAACAACAACTGCTGTCAATGCACATGATCGACTTTTGCCGTCGCATGTGCCTATATACTCTATGTGTGCACAAGTATATTAGTGTGCGCCTTGCGTGATCAATTGAAGCGTACGATCGCTTGACGTTGCACGAACGCGCAAACCGCGCCGCTCATTCACACTGTCAGCCACTCAAGCACACACTCTAAGATACTTGTGCTCGTTTGTTGTATATCCACATTCATATTTATGCATTTTCAGTGAGAGTGGGCCGAAAAGTGTCAACGTTTTCTTTTATTAATAAAAGCGGGCCAACAGGCAGGCTGCTTTATCGATTTTCAATCTGTGAACGTGCGAAAGATCTTAAGATGGCGAAATCGTATAATTACGTATTGAAATACATAAATAATTTCTGGTTGACAAGAAATGACAGCTGAAAATTCACATTCACTTCCTGCTTCACACGTGTCGATGAAGATTTATGCTGGCCGAGTGGGCTGAATGCGGTATTTCAGGCGATTGGCGATCGCTGATAAGATTGTGTGCTGGGTGCTGGGTACCTACATTACTGAAACGCTGGACTTTGGGATTTACATAAGCGTATATAAAAGTTATGTATCATTCATAATACATGAATGACAATGTGGAAACTGTTATGGACATTGCCGAAGTTTATTAAATTTTCTTTAAATGCACTTAATTATGGATTGCATGACTTGATTCGTAGTAGGAAAATAAAAAAAATTAATGAATAGGCGCACTTGTTTTGAAATATAAAACATACATTTAGGCATATTGCACATTTTATCAACATAACGGTAACGTTATAGCGTTTGCGCTTAATTAAGTCGCAATCGAAAAAACTTCGGTTATTTATGACCTTCGATTTACATCACGTGAGGTCATTGACTTCCTCCAAAAAGTAAACAAAAATATCACGTGACCTTGATTTGACATCACGTGATCTGGGCGCGGTCATTGACCTCCTCCCAAAATGTAAACAAAAATATCACGTGACCTTAATATGATATCACGTGATCTGAGTGGGGGTCATTGACCTCCTCCAAAATGTAAACAAAAATATCACGTGATTCACGTGATCAGGGTGGGGACATTGACCTGTAAACAAAAATATCACGTGACCTTGAAGTGACATCACGTGATCAGGGTGGGGTCATTTACCTGTAAACAAAAATATCACGTGATCAGGGTGGGGTCATTGACCTGTAAACAAATATATCACGTGATCTTGAAATGACATCACGTTATCAGGGTGGGGTCATTGTTCTCATGGGAACCAGAACCCAAAATGGGAAACCGGAAATGGGGCGACCGGTTATGGGTATCCGGAACCGGAAATGAGGTAACCGGATCCGGAAATGAGACAACCAAAACCGGATATAGATGTTGCTGGAACCGGAAGTGATATTACCGGAAAACCTATACATACAGGACATAACCATACATACAGTTCAGATTTTGTTTCAAAGAGTTCTAAAATACATGTACAGTTCTGTAATATTTAATGTCCATTGTGGAAGATGTCATGAGATTACGTGAAATTTGAGATTACTCTTTTAGTGCTCGAATTGAACACGATATATCCCAACGAGTACAAATACTGTAGTATAGTTTCTTTGGTATTGACATATTGATATCCTTTCGATTCCAACAAGTTTTATCGAATTGCTCTTATAACTTATCAATGCATAAAGGTACCCTTTAAAAACCATTGATTCCGTTATAGGTAATTTTTAAAGATCTGTTTCATAGTTCTTTGAGTTCTGCTCGCCAATTAGAATATTAATATAAATTAGCTTCGATGACAGTCGAGTAAATATCGAAAAAGCATTGCATAATATCAAAGTTACTTTCGTGTGAATCTTATAAGCGTGATCTCTTTAAATATTCAGCTCAGCAGGTATTTTCTAAAGAATGTATGCGAGAGATCATTTGTATATCAACCTTATCGCAGAACTTTACACATCGTCTATACTTACTTGTCTTCAAAACCTCGTTCCGACAATAGCTTACTACTATCACTCCACTTATTGTCAATGAAATCGAGCATCAACTCTCTCAATTCTATGCTTTCAATACAAACCTTATTAACCAATATTAACAATATACCATGCCTTTCTGTGGATATAATGAAAAACCAATTTTGTTAATTTTTTTGAAGATTCTCTTTTTTTCCATTTTATTTTACTTAGTTGAATTTTAATAATTTCATATTTTCTTTTCAAGTATTTATTTGCTTTAAATATCGAATTAGATTTGATTTGATTCATATAACTACATATTTATTGTATGCATTATATTTTTAGTAGTTATTTATGTATATATATATACGGAATATGTATTTATGTAGTGGTAACTCACACAAAAAGGAAACATTTTCAGTTGCTGATAGTTTACATTAGTTGAAACATTAGATTGCTTATTTTTTCGATTTTTGTAATTTCGGGTTTTTTTATGATTTACTTTTTTGTTTTTTACTTTCTCACTTACAACTCGCTCTACGCTTTCTTTGCACACGCTTTGCAATTTTCAAAAATTAATTTTCGTTTTTTGTTGTTTCTACAAATTTTACCGTTAAATTGTAATGATTGAATTTGCATTTATTGTACATAAGTATGTGTGTGTGCGTGTGTGTGTGTGTGTGGGGGGGGTATACGTATGTACAAAACGTGTTTCTTTAGCTTTACTTTGCTGCTTTGAAATGAAAGTGCTTTCTACGTCTGTGCTGTTCGAAGTGCAGTTTGTTTGTTTGTTTGTTTGCATGTATGTGTAACTGTGTGTGTATGTGGATTTTCTGATGTGTATGTAGTTTGAAACGCATTGGTTGTAATTATTGTTGTAATGCATGTATTTATTTAATATTTAAAATATTTATTATTGCAATTAGTTAAATTCATTTAAGGACTACAAATATACATTTACACATTAATTTAGGTTTGTTGGCTTTTACATTTTTTTGTATGTATGTAGGTATGTATGTCTATTTATGTTTAGGTATTTATTGATAAACTTATTACTTATGTATGTAAGTACACTGCACTTGCTTGTGATTCACATAATCTATTTGTTGTTCTTGCTATGTACATATGTATGTGTTTGCTACTGCATTATTCATTCGATAATTAATCTGAGCATAGATTCTTACATTTATTAGGACTAGTCTTTGGTAGCATCAGTTGCAATTGTTGTTTATGTATGAGTGTGTGTGTGTTTGTGTTTGTGTATTGCTATTTATTGTTAATTGTTGCTGTTGTTGTATTGTAGTTGTACAATTTTCAACTAATTACATAGCGAAATTACTACAGTTAGTTAATGCTTTGCTGCGTTGTACTTGAAAATTCACACACACTCAAACACACGGTTGAGTTAACTGCTCTCAAGTGTATGCGTGTGTGTGTAATCGCTTAGGTGAACAAATAGAATTAGCTTAATTTCGTTATGTATGTATTGTAGTAGTAGTAATAGTAGTTATTAGTATGCATGTTGAACTCTTAAAAAGGAATGTTTGTGTTTTGGTTATATGTAGTTTAAATAGTTTCTACGTAAATGAAATACACTTCTCTCTGCCATGACCTTTGTTTGTTTCGGTTGTGGAAGGCAGTCATGACCGGCTTAACATAATAAATATCACTCTGATGAAATACTTAATCATTATTTAGTTACAATAGTTGATCTTAGCAGCTATTACAAACACACTTAACATTAGAATTTATTTATTCAAATACATGCTACATTAGTTAGTTGAAGTGTTGTTGATTTTGGACATTGCTGCTGTTGCTGCGCTCGAGCAAAGCAGTTCACTAAGTCTTTAATAGCATTAATTTGTTCCCTACAGTTACTTACTTACTTATATAAATATATTTATTTTATAATGTTTGCAACGCGCTATGCATGCTATGATATTATTTTGGAAGTTTCTTTACCGTTATGTACTTACAGCTATTTTATGATACAGTTTTTTTTTAATTTATTTACAACAAAATACAAGTCACTCATAGTTAGTTAGAGGTAAAAAAAAATATTTACAAACAATTGTTAGCATGAAAAAATAGTTTTTACACAACACTTAAGTAACTAGCTAGTATACAGTTATTAGTAGTAGTGCGCCGCACTGCTGAAGTGGCGCGAAAAAGTGCGGGCAAAGAGTCTAAAAAAATAGTAAACACGCTTTGAAAAAGTACTTAAAACTTGCGTGCGGTATTTTATACAACTTTAGAGTATTCGAAAAAAATTGTGTTAATTTATCAAATATTTTTACGCACAATAAAATTCACTTTCATTAAAAACATTTTTTTAATTTGAATTTTTTTTTTTCAAAGAAATTTTTTGTTTACAAATTACGCTTTGCATATTTATTTACCCACAATAATCCTAACGGTTGTTAAAAACATAATTTTTTTTATATAATTTTTTATAAAATATTAATGTTTTGTTTACCAACAACAATATTTTCGTTTGCGCGCATTTACTTATTTATTCATTCTACCACTCCCTTTCGTCACTCTAATCAATTTAGCATAAAAAATTTAGTTTTTTGAAAAACAATTTTGAATATTTCATTTAACAACCTTTTGGTGTAATTTTTTAGAGTTTTTTCAAATTTCAATTAATTTTTTTATATATATGAAATTGTGGCAACATTTGATTTCTGAATTTTTTTTATAATTTTTGGCTTAAATTTCTTATTACTCTCTTTATTTACAACCACTTGCCTATTTTTATTATCTCTTCTATTTTTTAGCATTTATTTATTTTGTTTTTGTCATAAAAATCTGCGTGCTTTATTTTTTTTTTTGTTGCCATGATATGATTTTTTCACGCACTCATGCAATAATTTTATAGTCCTTTTTAACTGCATGAGTTGCTATAATTTTTTCTGCCACTTATTTCTTATCTGTTGATTAAGATTTTCACTCACTCAGCAGGTTTCTGCTCAAATATGTATAATTTATGAGTTGATATAGAAATGTGTTTGTGTGTGAGTGTATGTGTGACTTTGTGGAAAGCGAAGAAATTGCAAAATATCGCACTCCGCAAGTTCTAGGCCCCAAAATTGGATTTTTCTAAGTCTTCGAAAGTTGCTAGAAACGCCAAAATGGGAGAAGCTGACGCTTATCGTATACAGCTTTCGCTCGAAGCTTTCACCAACTCAAAGAAGCTCTCAGATATGAATCTTATAAACACAGTTACTAGTAAGATTCCATGCTAGTCCGACTGTTTTAAGCCAAATAAGATACAATAAGAGATTGTATAAAGAAATCGAGTTCACATAAAAACTTTAAATTCTTTTGTTGTTTGTTGTAATAACCCAAGCATTAAACTGAGTACATCACAGTGTTTTCACAAAGCAATCCCTTTCAACGAGCACAAGCCAATTGAGTTATCTTATCTCGTTTCGGAGAGGATATGAAATATGACAGCAGAATGAAGCGACTAATGAAGAAGGAAGTGCAGTGAGCCAGTCTTTTTTCCAGCGAACTAGTTGCGAATTAACGGAAATGAGTGCAATTGACATAAAAACCAACACATAACCTTTGAAAACGCTTGAAAATGCCAAGCGCCACGAGCAGGAGATTATTTTTTTATAAAGAATTCTTCTGTTTTTTCTTTCAAGAGAAATGCGGCAGTAAGGAATCGTTTAATTTCACTGCGGGGTTCTTAGGCGACTTAACAAGTGCATAAACGTGTGTGTGTCTGCGCTCAAAAGGACGAAACGTGACTGACATGCTGATGCCATTGCTGGTAGACAACAAACGTAAACACACACACACACAGAGACGCATGTAAACAGTTGCGCCGCCAGCGAAATGCTGCTGCAACATTTATTTTTTCCACTTTTTTTTTTTTTTATTTTTTTTTTTTATTTTTTCAGCGAAAGCACTCATTCTTTATTTCTTCAACACTTGGCGGGAATTGTTACTTTTTTAAGTTGCTGTTCGAATGCTGCACTCGCACCGGAAGCCCAACACGTGTGTGTGTGTGCGTGCGTGTGCGCCAGAAAATCAGCGTGTGTCGCCAGACGGTCAGTGGTTACTGCTTTGCAGTCGGCAGGACTATTGGCAGTCACACAACACATGCGCATGCGACACACACAATCAGTATTCTATTATTGTTGTTGTTGTAGTATGTGTGTGTGACTCCAGTGGAGTATTTTTAAGGATTATGTCTTGCCATGATACCATCGTTAAATTGCGACTGTGAACGTGTGCTTAGAATTTTTGATTGCTGATAATTTGTATGATATGGCGAGCAAAGGCAAAAAGCAAAAAAAATAAGCGAAAAAAACAGAAGGGATTGTTAGAGATTTGACGGTTCTTATGGGTGCAATTTAAAGTGGATTGTTGTGCACTGCAGGCATACAAAAAAGGCCAATAACAACAAAAAAAAAAACCGAATTGAGCAACTTTATATGCCTTGGCCGTATAAGCACGTCGCATTGTTGAAAGTATCCGTTTCAATTCTCCGTAAGTACTCAGCTCAGCGCATGTTGGCTAACAAACCAATAAATATTTATAAGCGTTGATTTACAGCGAGTAGGTTCTAGGAACAATTTGCGCTATGAAAAGGTTTCCCAAAAGTACAGAAAAAATAGTGTCATCATTGAGTTGTAAATAGTTGTCATTAGAAACCCGGTGTCGCCTTTCCTCTAGGAATTCATAAATAATTGACTGCAGTCTAGAGATCTCTATCAGTTGTGGTGCCCAATCAATAAATAGAACATCTTATTTGACTCGACCACTTGAGCTGGCGTCATGCTTAAATCGTGTGAAATGTGTTATATGTAAATAACTGTTAATGACTTCGTTAATATGTGAAAACATGTGCGCTTGCAGTTTCAAGTGTTTAAGGAGCCAGCTGCAAATTTTACATGTGGCGCTGCGAAACTGCAGGGGTCCACAGTAGCATTTTTTGACAACTACATTTAACTCCGAAAGTCTCAGATATGATTCGCTCAACAAGACGTCACTGAAACGAGCTCGAGACTTTCACTTGTTTCAATGAAGCTACATCAGTCAGAGAAAGTTGAAAAAATATTTTCTTTGAGATCGAACCTTCCTTGAATGGATCATAATTTCTACGGAGTGCGGTAAGTACCTTCGACTGATAATTTTTTCAAGCCAAATCTACACACTCATACGATCTACATATTGTCAAAATATCTACCCTCTACAGAATATCAAGATCCTCACAATTTTGTTAAATATTTACACGCACCTAATCCCACACTTCACGCACGCTTTGACTCAAGATAACGCACAGCATTTTCACATGCCTAACACCGCTGGTGCACTCAATGCCATATCCAATCATTCTTCAATTGCTCCGAGCTGCATGACTTGGTCCAAACAAATTCGGTGGCCTCCACTTCGCGCTGTTGCCGCTGCAGCTGCTGTTGCTGCTGTTGTTGGCGCTGATAATGGTCGCGGTATGGATGCACCGGTAGCAGCGTCATTGCGCCGCTCAATGTCGCGGGCATACGACTTTTGTACGCAGCTTGCACTCAGCTGGCCACCACAATTGTTGCATTCGGCCAACGGCAGGACGACGACTCCTCGCACATTTCACCAGCGCCGCGACGGCTCATGCCAACACCGACCACACCCGCGCCAAAGCCAACTGTCACACCATCGGACACATTGTAGGCCGCTTGCTGTTGCTGCTGTGACTGCTGCTGTTGCTGCTGATGGTGGTGGTGCTGCAACGGCTGATGTTGCAGTTGCAGCGTGCGCGATTTATTGTTGTTCGCCACCGCCACCGGCAGTGTTGGCGTGTCGGACAGCGATGACAGCGACGAGCTGTGTTGGCGTTGGTGCTGCAGCTGCAATTGCAATTCCTGCGGTTGATGATATTCGTGTTCGTATTCATAATCGGGCGCGCGCTGGTGACCGCTGATGCTGCGGTGTAGCGACGCTTGATGCTGTTGATATGGATGGTGGTAGTATTGCTGCTGTTGTTGTAGTTGCTGTGGCGGCTGCGTGGCGTTCGGTGTGACCGCGTTCGAATGCAGGGGTCCCGCTGATGCGCCCATTGCGGTCATTGTGGTCAGCGATGAGGCGGCCGATAGCGAGGGCTGCTGCAAGCCACGCACGCTATCCGCAGGATGCGCTGTGTAAATATTGCTACGACGCAAGTGATTGTTGTTGTTGCTGCCATTGGTGCGCTTGTTGCGTGACCACCATTGCACGTGCGTCTCTGCTTGTGCGTGAATGGTGATGCACACAGAAGTGACGATGCGAAGTGAAGTTAAGTGTAGTGAAGAGAAGAGAGGGGTGAGAAGAGAGTTATTGTAGTCTCAGTCAACTAAATGCATTAAATTTTGAGTTAATTCAATTTCGTTTTCGTTTTCGTTTAGTTTTTGGGTTTGTGTGGTTTCAATTTTTTAGTTGTTGTTTTTCAATTAATTTTGGGGGGGAAGGTGAGCACGCGCTCAGAATTTCTCCGCCACCATAACAGCCGCTTCAACTATGGGCATATCAGCCTCGTCGACCGGTGACGCATCGATCTCCAGCGTCGTCGGCTCTTCATAAGCCACCGACGATTCGGCGTAACTGTCACTGCAAATGCTCTCATCATCGCCCCTTCTACTACTGCCACTACCACTACCACTACTACCGCTATGACTCGCAATGCTGCTGTTGCAACTGCGCTCGATCACCGCATCGTGATGCGCCTCCGCTGGTGGCGATGGTGGCGGTGGCAGTGAACGCGTAAACATATCAATGCGCTGCTTCAACAACTTCTGCTTTTGTGCCGCCTTCGTCAATGCCACTGTGCCCTCGTGCACCGTGGCGCTGCTGTAGTAGCTCGGTGGCCGATATATGGTCGACAGACTGGTGCGTTGCGTGCTCTGGCTGTCATTTGTCAGCGATGAGGAAGAGCAACTATGGCTGACGTAATGCATTGGTAGCGGTTGAGGTAACCGCTTGTGTTGTTGTTGTTGGTTGTGGTGTTGTTGTTGTTGTTGGTGATGATGTGTTGTCATGGTGTTATGGTGGCTAGACAACGGATACTGTGCGTGTAGGTTACGATAGGCAGTGGGATACAAATGTCGTTGGTGTTCATGTACATATTGATTGAGGTTTTGGTTGTGTTGGTGTTGGTATGGATAATGTTGGTTAAGGTGTTGGTGGTTATATTGTAGTTGTTGGTTATTGTGAAGATGGTGGTGGTGATGGTGTTGTTGTTGGATATAGGGTATCGGTTCGTCGTCAGCAAGTTTAGTACACTTACCGTTACGGTTGTTCGTTGGCTTTTTCCTGCAAGCGAGAGAGAAGAAGAAGAGTTAGTTTAAGAAGGAGAACTTAATAGGCGCAAACTTATACTAAGTCACTGTATTTAGGTCTATAAATTAAATATTTCTCCCAATCATTGTAGAATAGAACCTTTAGTATTTGAAAAAAAAAAATTATTTTAATGTCACAATATCTGCTCTTCATTAAATTTTATTAATTAATATCAATTGAAAGCGCTTGGACTTTGCAAAAAATATATAAAAAATGCTGAACCCTGTTAAAGTATCGCCTACACTTATGCTTTATAAATGAAAAGCCCACCTTTTGCAAAAAGTATGTAGCAGAGGTCAATTAAACTAATAATGAGAAAATATGCCCGTCCTTTTTGAAACACTATATCCCACACAAAGGTTAAATCATGCAATTATCCTCCCCTTAAATGTATTTTATAAAAGGTTATGTGTATCTATATCCTGCACGCATATTTCATTTAGGTTTTGCACTCTCCATTTATAATTGGTATCACATTTCCCAACTAATCCCTTCGTAATTGGTTTGAAACCCATAATTTTGTATATAACCGGTGAAGTCACCCCTAAAAAAGACTAATATCATAATTCGGTCACGAATATTTACACTGATTTCTGCATTTATTGCCTCTATATAGGTAATGTATGTAGAATTGTAATTTAACTCACCTTCGGCAGCGTACAACCGTCACCATGACGATCGCTCCCAGCAATGCTGACAGCACTGAAACGATAATCAGCGTCAAGGGCCAACCCAATTCGGAAGCTTTTTCTGCAAGCGAAAAAAGAGTAGAACATAAACGGAAATTAGTTATGGTATACCATATCCGGCGGAAAGCAGAGATAACCAAATCCTTTACGAGCTTTCATGCCAAATGCATGGCACCGAAAATGTGAAAGGGCTAACAGGTACAGGCAAACAAACAAACATGCAAACAGATATAAACATACACACAGACACATATTGCTTGAACTCAAAATACATATATGTATGCATGTGTGTGTATATAGGTATTCAAACACATTTCCACAGAGAGAGAGAATCATAGCTTAAACCATTCTGTGAACTTTGCAAATCGATTTCTATATATGTATGAATATATATTTAATGCAAAGTTCCCGGAAAAATGCCGGGTGCACGTAAAGCCTTTAGCTGTCTACGTTTTTCGCAAATGCGCTGACAAGAGCAATCCCTTTTTCTGCATACCTTAATACATTTGCATAGATAATGATTGCAAAGCTCATGCACGCACACATACATACTCACAAACAAACAGAAACACAGAGTGCCAAGCACTCGCACATATCTTTCACTCGACACAACCAATTTCATTTAATGACAGTATACTTTTACTCTCAAGCACACACGAACACGTCCTTAAACACAAACACACATACACACACATTCAATCTGGCAGCCACCCACTTTACTCACCTATTGTGCCCTCGAACATGAATGTACTCTTCGTTGGCATAGCCCACGAGCACAAATCACACGTTGTCAGTCCATCACTCAGCACCGGCTCATCGACTAGGAAGGGCGGACGGGGTGGTGGCGGCACGAAACGGCCATTCCACAAACCATTATCGGAAGCATCAAATGCCAATGGCGAGCCAAACAAATCGTCATCGTCGTCGAATATATCGAAGGACACATCACGAAAATTGCTCAAATCCTCAGCTGAACTTGCGACAAGATTCTCTATGCTCGGCGGCCGGAAGGTTGGATATGTGACAGCAGCACCACCAACACTACTACTGCTGCTGCTACTGATGGTTGGGCTGCTGCTGGCGGTGGTGGTGGTGGTGGCGTTTGTGACGGCATTGATGGCAGGCAGAAAATTGGTTAGCAGCTTATTGGCGAGGCGGTTGGGCAGCGCGGCGGCGGCGTTGGTTAGATCAACATTTACGCCTACTCTACTTCCACCTCCGGTGTCCGTATCGACATCTGGTTGCAGTCGTCGCTCCAAAGTATCCGGCTCCCGTGTTGATATGCTATTGTGGTTGTTGTAGTTGACGAAGCCGGTTGTTGTTGTGTACGATGCTGTCGCAGCTGCTGCTGCTGCCGCTGCCGCTGTGGCGGCGGATGTGAGCATCGAGGCGGCTGCTGTCGCTGCGGCAAGCACGGTCGCTCTGAGTGGCCGTAGGCAGCGGGTGGGCGCGGGTCGCTTGTCGGGTGTCGCTTCACTTGTTATGGCAGGCATTTTATTTACTTTTGTTTGCACGTTTCTAGTTTTTTTGTTGCGTATTTTGCTATTTGTTTGTTGTAGCCTTTTGCTACTATAGACTCTAAACTTTTTTCTAAGCTTGTTGTAGTAACTTTTGTTTTGCTTTCTAGTTTCTTTATTGCTTGGCAGCGGATTAGTCGGCATTCAGTGGCGCTGTGTATGTGCCAGCGCTTGTGCTCAACTTAAAATGTGTACTTTAGTGAGATTGAAACCGTTTCCCAACACATTCGAGAGTCTTGTTTTAGGTCTCCTTGCACTGCTGTGCTATTTTTAGTGGCACGAGTGTATACTTTGTAGTTTTCTCTATGCAATATTTTATACGATTATCACTTTGTGTGCAGGAATTTTCAACACAATCTGATGTGCCGACACATTTCGTTTGCTTTTTATGTTTTTTGTGATTTTCCTTTTTTTCAATTTTCCAACTCTCTGTGTTCGTTCGCTGTGATTATTATCCTTTTTTGTGCGCTTATCGTCTGCTGTTGTCACATGTGATTGAAGTCAATTGCAGTAACTAAAGTCGAGCTGTAACGAAAAGAAAGGAAACGTAAAGAAATGAGTGAAAGAGATTAAAAATGTGTTTAATGTAGTTCTCGTTTTTTGTCTCGATTTTATTGCCACCAAAGGACAACCATTGAACTTCATGTCCAATGAACGGAGAGAGTGTTAACTAGCCCTAAATGTGTATGTGTGTAGAAATGTTGCTGCAATCTGTTAAATAAGCCAATAGAAAGTACTTTTCTTAATTGAAACTCACTGCATGAAAAGGACATGGAAGCTTGTTATGTGTAATTTAGCGCACAGTTGTAAGGAGATTTGCGCTCGATAAAAAAGTCAACTGTCATTGGTAGCGAAATTGCTTGGTTTTAGCAGACGTTGATGTGGAAAGTGTATTTTGCGCAATTAATTAGTGTGAATGGGGAAGGATACGATAAATGTATTGAAATTTAAATTATTCGTTAAATAAAAATTATGGAATAGTACACTTAACTCGAGTTTAAGGTTTCGTGTTTATGCTTGAATACCGTTGTTAAAAAAAAATATTAGCTCTTTACAAATTAAAATATACAGTTTTAGTAAAAAGTGTTTATGGTAAACTCCGAGTTTATGGTAGTGTTAAACTTCAAACACTCTCAAAACAAATATTATATCGATAAATATTCAAATGAACAGTTTTAGTAAAAAGTGTTTATGGTAAACTCCAAGTTTATGGTAGTGTTTAACGTTAAACACCAAAAGTTAACTCGAGTTTAAGAAAAAATGTTAATGAGCTGTAAATTGAAACCAATATAAACTCGAGTTGATAGAAAAATGTTAGTGAACTCTAAATCATTTTCGTTCTGTCTCTTCATAGTTTAGATATCACTCTAAATCATATTTTACATTTATATGTACACATTACGCGTTAAAATTAAAGCAGAGGAGCGAAGTTACAACTTCTTCAGAAGGTTAAATGCTTGCAATAAGGTCATTGCGCTGTTGAACTCGATAAAAATTACTTTTTGGATGCGCTGGGGTAGAGAAAGTACACAAAGCATAAGTAATTAACCATTCCAATAAATTTTCCATTTATGATATTTGTATGCATTACTCTTCAAATGCATATAGCTAATTGAAATTTCCGCGCCCTTCAAATAGAAGGTCTCCGCTGACTCGTCCGGCTTTCATCTCCAGCCTCTGTCACCGCAGGAAACCCAACATTGAATTAAACACATATGTATTTCATTCTTAGCCAAAACTACAACATGTGATTACAAATGAATAAAATTGAATGCAACAACATACATCCCTTAATGACTAATATGATACTTAAAAGCATCTCAGAAATCAAACATTTGACAGACATGCTGCTTTGTGCGGATTTCCCAATGAACACAAATCCAAATGTGAACATTGAATGGCCGATTAGTAAGTAAAGCGTAAACTACATGTTCAACGATTATTTTTTGACAGAATTTGGGATGCCAATCACCTGGCTGATATGCAGACCGGAATCGAACACACACACGAGTACATTGTGTGGAGAAGAATGTAGCGATTCTATTGATTTTTGAAAAACGACAACTGACTGAGCACGAAATTCGCCTTTCTTAACTATTGAATGTCGCCTGTCAGTGATGAGCGCGCAACAAATACTCCTGGGTATGCATGTGTGTTTGTGCGTTTGTGTGTTTGTGTCTGCACTTCAATCCAATTGATATTTTTGACAGTTTGACAGAAACGACGGTTCTACGGATTATTTGAATATCAATACAAATACGTATGTTCGGCAGACAGTTGTGTGAGTGTCGAATTGAAGTTGATATGAGGGTAGGTAACACTGACGTCGCAGAAAACAAGGAATTTTAAGGATACAAGCGAAATCAATGGTTTTGAATTAATACGTGAGATTTTAGACAGCGGAAGGTGATATTAAAGCGATAGATTTTAAATTTGAGGGTATAATAGTCAAAATTTCAAATAAATTTTTTTTTTGAAGAGACATGCATATATACATAGAATATATACACAAGTCTTTATTAGAGCTCGTATTTTCCAGTGATTTCTACAATATTAGAATTTTATGATTATGATATTGACTTCTGAAGCGCGACAAAAGCTTCTTTAAAAGCTTCTTAAAACCATCTTAAAATTTTTATTTTTTTGGTTTTCAAATAAAATACATTTTTTTTTAAACTATTGTCAATTGCGTTAAAAATGTAGTAAAATTCCATATTGGTGCCAGCAGATAACGGCAAACATCAAGAAGAAAGCAAGAATTCAACTTCAAATGTGCTTTCAAAAGCTCCGATGACTCCAAACTCCACAACTAACTTAAATTGCGAAATCCCTCCCTTGAAATAATGCAATAAATGCAATTCCACTTCCATTAACGCCGAAAAGAAATGCGAAACTTATAAAAGCTACAAAAGTTCACAAAAGCTATTATTTCACATTTCCGAATTGTACAGTTATTATGACATATTTCTTTATTTTCTACACTTGTAATCGGTTTTTCTCAATCGATTCTGGTACCATTCAACAACTCACCAACTTAATTCACGTGGCAAGCGCAATCAAAGTTGATTTCGAACAAAATAAAATTGTTGCGCTCACAATTCAATAGTAAATGGAACTGTCAGTGCAATGACAATTGAAAACGAATTGTTTTTGTTGTGGCTGTAAGCTTGTCATTGATTGGTAGTGTAGCTGTAGTGCGGCGAATAGCGAAATGAATTTCTATGACAAATCAAAATTGCAACAAAAGCAATTGTCAAAAGCGTCAAAGCGTCAACATTGCAAATAATTTTTAGTTTTGCGCGCGATAAACACGCAGCAACACCAACACGCGCACATACACTTGCATGCAACATAAGCAGGAGCACGAGCGAACTGCTGTGATGCCCTCAAATACACACACACACTCCCAAGCTGATGTGTATTTGTATGTGTGAATTGGAAAAAAAGTTGCTCGATGACACACCCACCGTACAGCGGCAGCACACCTGCCTGCAAGCGTGCTGGTACGTGCGCGGCAAAAAGTTGTTCTCGGCCGCACGGTGTAAGCAACTTGCAACATGCGCGTGTAGTTGTTGGAAAATTGTTTCCTAATGTTTTTGTTTTTGTAAATATATGTTTTTATTGTTGTAACAGTTGTAGTAAGTTAGTATATGACGATTGTTGTTGGTTGTGTGGGGAAAACTCGTACACGCCAAACCTTCTTGTCACGGCCGCAGCCTAGTTGCATGTTGTCGCATGTTGAAGGTGTCATATGTCTTCAGTTGCATGTCAGTCAATTTTTGCTTTATTGTTGCCGTGATTTTTATGTAACTTACATGCAGGCACACACACACTCACAAACATGCATTTATATGCCACCGTTTTTTTGTTTTTGTTGGAAAAATTCTCAGCTATCAAACTCCCGCAGTTTCTCGTCAACAATGTAAAAAATTCAGCAGAACATGTACGCTTGCGGCAGGCGGCAGTGGGGTCAACAGTTGGATAAATAACTCACCACTCTGTATATATGTATGTCGGTTAGTCGAATATATAGATGTGCCTAGTTGACAACTTGCTAAGTGAATGAGCACAGCAGTGTACAATGTAGTAGACCTAATAGAGTCCCTGTATGTGTTTGTGTGTGAGAGTTTGCGCCATGAAAGTGCTTCTAAATCGCATGTGGGTATCTGCCTTTTAAGGCTTTGGCAGCTACGTGTATACTTGCACTTAGCGCAGATTACGGTAAAGCAGTTAAGTAGGCACGTGAAAGCGAGTATTCCAATAGTTGGCTGAAGTATTTGAAATCAATATTGAAGAATAAGTGAAATGCTTGTTGGCTGACACAATTGGAGTTTGCTTTTTATATACTATATAAAAAGAAGAGGATATCACTGCGGTTTACATTAGACTATTAATTTTCTTTAATAGAAACCTCAAACTTAGATATACACAGGTTGAAAAAATTAAAAAACATTTTTTAAATTTTTTGAAAATTAATTTTCACACACAGGCTACACTCTTTCTCGATTTAATAACTCTATTAACAACATAAAAACTTTCCAAAATTTAAAAATTATGACAATTTTGTAAATAAAATTAACTTTCTTTATATTTATATTATTTAATATACTTAATTTTTAAATTTTCAAACATAAAATTTAATTTCCAAAAATTTTCCAAAATCATTAGTTAACTTAAACAATAGAAAAAACTGTGGGAAAACTCGTATATATTACACTCTTTTCATTTTATCTATGGAAATTTGCAACTTCAACTAGTTAGACACACATTTCCAACACCACTTCCCCCTTCCCATTCGCCTTTACGCAACACAAACACTTGATTACTTGTCATATTTGTTATGAGCGCTTGCGTTTGTTTAGGGTAATTACTTCAAAAAGTCATAACTAAATTAGTTACCTGCACGTCATTTTTCCGGTTATGTCAGTAACCAAAGTGTCAGTCAGTGTCAATTACTGTCATTATATGACAAACAGTTAAGCAGGCGCGCTTAGTTTCATGTAATGCGGTGGAACCAGTTGAAAAATTGTGGGCTTTTATTAGAAAATGCAAGAAGAGGGAAAACTAACGCTAATAAAACGTAACTAGAAACGATGTGTGAAGAGTAAGAAGCATGAATTTTGTTGTATTTGTATACTGTAAGAGACCACACACGGGTTTTATAAAAATTATAAGCACAAATTAGGTACAAATTATGTGAAGAGTAGTGTTTAATGAGGAATGAGTGGCGAATCAAAGTAGAAAAGTGAACTACGCGAGACTTCGAGACAAGGCTTTTAGGCATTAGCAAGCTTTTCGAAGACTTGATGAAAGAATTTTAACAAACATTTAATTCGGAAGATGCCTCTTCAATATAAATTTCTCCACTTTAGTTTTTTATAATCTATTTTTCAACTTTAATTTGAACTTGCAACAATTTAATTTTTGCGTCCTCACCAAACATTTGCAACTGCTGTCTTTTGTACTATTAAAATTAACGACAGAGAAACGTCTGCGAAAAATTTCACAACCAAAATTTTCTTCACAAAACTCGGTGTACAAAAAGAGTATGGCAAAAATTCTTGCTTGATTAAACTGCGGAGAATATCGTGGGGCGTATCAAAATACAAACAGCGCCAGCCCGCATGGATCTACGTGTACAAAAGCGTACAGTGCGCGCTGTCAGCTCCCTACACTACCTACCTCTCACACACTTTCGCGCGCCCTCTACACGTGCAACACATGCTATTGAAAGCACATAAAAGCGCTTGAAGCGCCAGGCAGCAGCAGGCAAAGTAAGCAAAAAAGGTGGCAAAGTGTTGGCGCACGTTTCTAACATTAACGTGGCGGCGCACACATAGCCACTCCACCCTCCCAACCGGCGCTTGGCAGGAGTGACACGGATAATAATAAACTGCAGGTGAGGTCTTAACTCGCGCATTAGGAACATTTTTCGTTTAACAAAGCATTTTTTTGCGCTACACTGAGTAGCTGAGCAGTTGTTGCTGCTGTTGTTGCATGTTGCAGCGGTAGTCAGTGGCATCATTGTTTGTTGTTGTTGCTGCTGTGAGTGCTTTTGTGCAATGGGGCACCAAGTGCGCTTTGTACACATAATTACATTTGCAGTAGTTGTTGTTGTTGCTGCTACTACCGTTGCCGTTCGTTCTATGCTATTTATGCACGACGTAAGAGTAAATTAGTGAAAGCCTAGTCGGTGGGTAGCGCGTTGTGGATGTTGCAAAAATAGCTTGCAACAAGCTGCCTGCGCTCACTTGCTCACTTTCTCTCCTCAACCCACAAGCAGCAGTGATATTTTTAAACTGAACTTTTTTTATTGAAAATTCTTCTGCTTTTACTGTCATATGCTCTATAGGCGACCCACTCGCTGTTGGCTGCTTGTGCCTCTAAGTCTTAAGCCGGCTCATTGCAAATTCCTGAGTGCGCTAATGTTAAATTTGTTCCTGCCAACATATGAGGGCAACATTGTGCCACTTGAGCTGCTGCCGTGTGCCTTGCTGTGCTGCAATGTTGTCGTGTGTTGGTTGCTCACTCAGGCGGCAGGTGGCAAGCTGCAAACGCCAGCAGTGGCAATATAAACTGCAATTGCAAATGTCGCTTGCTCAAACGCATACGCACACATATTTATATAGACATATACACTTGTGTCCGTGTGTGTGTGCTTTTGTGTTCATATGTTGCAGCAGCGCACAAATCTCTTTGAGTTACGAGCGCTAGACAAAATATTGGCTAATATTAAAACGTAAACGATATTTACTCATTTTCAAAATGAAAAACGTGATGCGCATAAATTTCATAAATATAACGTTATTGCCAAACACACACACATGCACTCACACAAAGGTTGAACTTGGCGTAGCATATAACTGACAGAATGACAAGCTTAAAATGTTCTGCTTTAGGCAGGTGGATATCAATGTACTGGGAGAAAGATTTTACACTCAATTTGTTGTTGTTTATTATATTTTTGAAAATTTTGTTGTATATAAATATTGATTTTGGCTTTGATTTTTTTCTAATTCAATTACACCATTTTGGTCTTGGAGAATGCTGAGGTTAATTTTTTGATCAGTGAGAATATACACCGAGAATAGGAGAGCTTAGAACACAGATACTTTATATTATAAAGGAACTATGAGTTATATTGAAGGATAAGGCAGCATCTTCAAAGCTTCGAACCACAAATTCACTTGCACTGAGAACTTGAGAACACTTCATCACTAATGATAAGCGCAGAATTTCTCTTTAATAGCCTTTCGCTATATTTTCAAATCGCGATCGGGTTTCTTGCTCTATAACACTCAGAAGTTCAGCTTATTTAAAAACATCGAAAGGTGCTGAACGGCATGCTTACCTTAAATAATTAAAATTCCTGATTTTCACAAGACGATGAGATCGATTATTTATAATATATCTTATATTCTGAACAATTTCTCTCTTCAACACTTTATCTTTTGGTAATAGATCACAGTCAATTTTTTGTTTGGAAACAATAAAATATTGTTTTATTAGCACTTTCAATTCAACACTTCAAATAGAGTCTCACAAGACTTAATAATATTCTTACGTCAGAGAATTTTTAGATCACAAAACAATATGTCTTAAACACTCACTATTCACTTCATAATATTTAAACGATATCGAAGATTTCGATCACTTAAGTGGCGTTGAGGAATATATTTCTCTAATCTTTGCTTGTTTTATATAGAACTGTTTATTAAAGAAAATCCACAATTTTTCCAGGGAAATTCACTCTTCACTCTCTTCAATAGAGATTTCTAATTTTTCAAATACTTCAAAAATGTACGCACATCCACTTACGAGTCTTCGTGGTGACTGTAAATTATTTTGTAAAGTGTAGACTCTGCGCGTGCATGTCCATCACGGTGTTAGTTCGGTGTTAGACTAACTTCACACAACCAAATCTTGCAGGCTCGAGCGTCAGAACGCACAACTGTCGACATATGTACACAAGCGGCAGCTACAAATTGGCGCTAAGCCGGCAGTCACTGCACCTACTACCTACCTACATATACATACGAGTATAAATATACACATAGGCACATATGTAGGTACGGTACCGAGATGACTGCATACAACTGAGTGCCTAGTGCATTGAATGTCCTTATACCCTACACAGAAAACCGCAGGATACTTAGTGCTGCGCTGCCTACGAAATCGCCACCATATGCACAGCAGCGTCCTTTTGAACACATGAAGACATCAGCAATTTAACACGCTAATTTCGGAGGCGGCTTATATGGACATTAACACATAATCCGTAACCATAAATACCAATTTTAAAGCATGACTTCACTAATTTGCTACTCATTGTCAACGCTTGTCTCGCATAGTGCGCGTAGTTAGTAGGCGACCTTCCGCAGAAATGCATAAAAATCACGATAGGAAACTTTTGTGAAAGCATCGAAGGGATTTACTTTTCACCAGCACAAACCATAATTTATATAATTAGCAGCAGATTTGCATGCGCTTTGTGGCCATACCACCTGCGTGCTTCCCAGTTAGACGCTGCGCAACCGTGTTTAACCAAATTTGTGTCGCTGCTAACCTTGAATTACAATTTCCATCGGGGTATATAGTATATATTAAAGGCATTTACAAATATGTATAATATATGTGTATGTGTGTGTGTGTAAATACACATGTGTCGTGTTTCGAAGTATTGAGGTTGCAAACTAGTTGCGGTTTCTGTTTTGAGGTCGTCACTTGCGAAGTTTCACGACAGCAACTGCCACAACTGATTTGCTTTGCTTGTTCTTGTTCTTGTACTCGCTTGCGATGGTTGTATAACGTTGATGGCTATAATCATGTCAAAATGGCGCACACTATCAACGAACTTTGTTGTTTGTGTGCATAAATAAATAAATAAGGATGAATGGATAAGTGTATTTATGAATGTATGTATGTATTGTGTATAGACTGTAGGCCGCAGTGCGATCCTCAAATAAAATCTATGTATTGTGTAATAAAGTAATATCACGGATCGTTCTATAAAATCAAATATTTAATTCAGGAAAAGTGAATTTGTTGGAACGTGTTTTTATGTAATATGTAATATTTATTATTAAAATATTTTTTATAAAAATTTTATAATTTTTATATTTTTTTAAATCAAAAATAATACTTTTTCTCTATTTTTTGGAATTTGTTGTATTTAAAATAAACTATTTCTATTATTTTTTCTTATATTATATGCATATATGCTGTATTTTTATAACTGAAATTTGATATTTTTCCTAAACATAAATCCTCATTCTAATAAATACATAAACTCATGTATGTAAATATGTATTTTCATTATATACACATGAGTATATATGTATAATATATTTGTTGTATATATTCTTAGCTTGCTGGTGTGGCATTGTAATTAATATAAATTGTTAAATAAATTGCGTGCAACATTAAGCTCATTCTTAGCAGCGCACGCACAGCGCAACACATTCGCCAGCTTCATGACAAATGCAGGAAGTAGAGCGCAAAAATGCGTGACAGAGAAAAGCGAAAAAAAAACTTCTTCAACTTTTCCATCAACATCAGCACAAAAGTGAGTGGGCAGTATTTCATAGACTTTTATATATAATACATATATACATACATCTATGAGTACATACTTATGTGCATATGTCGATGAACCAACATAAGAGGATATACCACAATCATAGACATAATAGGATTGTATGTAAATATTTGCTAGAAAAATATATAAAAATCATGTAGTTCTGACATATGAAAATGATTTTGAAAACACAACCGTTCTTTTAAGTAAACACTACTGTTATATGAAGCGTAAAAATTATTGTTTTAAGTAATATGAATCGATTTTAATGAAGAATTGGAAATTTTTATGAAAATTGCAACTCTGACTAAGCAATATTCTAAGGATTAGCTTGCATTTTTCTACAATTTTACTATCAACTAAGCTTGTTAAACTTAACATATATCCAATAGTAATCTTAAAACAACTATTTATTAGAAAAATTTAAAAAACTAAACTGAAAATATGTTTTTATGTATTAAAGGATCACCGTAATAAAGCTTAGATATTTGTAAACCAGCATGTAGTGTCTGAGTATATCGTCAGTAAACTTAGTGGCAGTGGCTTAGACATTCAGGCCACTTCACCGTCAATCTCTCACGACAACGTTATGTGCTGCCATTGAGTTTGAGTGATTGCAACATACATATGTACATTAATAAGATTTCATATATACGCCAATATACATATATATTTAATTGCGTGGGCATATTATGCATACATATCTACAATGTGCCAAAGAAATATGTTTCGCTAAAACAAATGTAATGAAATAATGTGAATCCATCAATTAAATTTCATATTCTAGAACAATTAAGGGCATAAGCAATACTAAATACATATATTTGTATGTATATATAGTAACGGGATGATGTGAATACCAGCCTTTTGTTAGCGTAAGTAGCAGCAGTTTTCTGATGATTTATGATTTGTCAGGGCGTTAAGGCATTCAAAGTCCTTCAACTTGACCTTTTCTCTTAAGCGAACTACTTGTTCGGCTCATATGTTGCAAGTGTTTAATTTGACATATAAGCATTTTGCGTGTTGCTTGTGAATATTATATAATTATTTATTAAATTTGACTATAAGGTGTTTTTTTTTAACTAATTGGATAAGGGATGCTTGACTCAGCTTGATTGTTGAAGATTTGTACTCAAATGTAAAAAAAAATATGCACCTTCATTTCAGAATATGAAAATAGAAGCAAAGTAATTTAAAATGTTTCTATATAAAATAAAATAAAAAAATAAAATAAAAAAATATTTTTCCTTTCTTAATTTTTTATTTTAAAAATGTTTTTACTGTTTTTTACTTATTTTTTGCATAAAATACATTTTTATATTTTTTAAATTTAATTTAATTTTTTTTATTTTTAGAAACAAATATTTTTATTTTTACTAATTATATTTTTTTAATATTTCATTATGTTTTCAGCATATCAGCTCCATATTTTCCACATAAATCTCTTTCAAAAAGTGGGAAATAAATAAACGCTGTGCTCTCTTTGAGCCACTGAAATGTCAGCTGCAATATTTATTTGACCTCAAATATACTATTTATCGAGTAAACACAGCTGAAGTTGTCGAAGGAGAAAATTAAATGCCAAGAAATATTACCAATAAATAACACGAAAAGCAGAGATTAATTATGAATTCATTACTTGCACTTAAGCAAAAGTTCAAGCAATGCGCACAAACACCGCTACAAACAATACATACAACAACTATACATACACAAATATAGCTACGCTTGAATGTTCATATATATACATATGTATTTATGCCTGTGTGCAGCTAAAGGTAAAGTGGCAACAGCAACAGCAACAAAAAAATCCCAATCAATAACCATAAATGAAAACAACTGCCGAAGAATTACTGCGGAAGCTGTGGCAGCTTTGTGCGCTCGGAGCAGCGACAGTAAAAGTGGCCAAGAATAAAGGTGGCCATAATTCAGGCAGTTATAAAAGAAGCCATAAAATTCGAAGTATCGAACATGTAGCTCCGTATATATATATATGTATACACAGGTATGTAGCTTGGTTGGTTAGCCAAATCCAATTTATGCATACCAACAACAGCAACAATACACACATGAGACTCGTGTTGGCGATATTTTTTTGATTGATTGTAGCGGGCTTAGAGCATCCCAATCGAACGCGCCCCGAACACATGCTGTGCGAAATGAGCAAACCATATACATACATATGAGTAAGAAATTTACGGGTGTGCTTACATATTTACATATATGTATGTACCGTTGGAGGCACTGGGAGCCGCAGCGTTTACAAGTTGTTAACAATTCGTTTTGCGCTCGATAGTAATGTTTCGTAGAATTAATTAGAAATTTTTCACCAACATTAAGTAGGCAATAACACAAGGGCGCTGGCATTCGTACATCTCTATATACATACATACATATGTACATAGGTGGAGTCTGTGTGTGTGTGTGTGTGCTCTTGTACTCGCACTCATGTGATGCGCCATAATCATTATGGTAGTTAGGCAATTAATTACTTATTTACAGCAGCGATATTTTGTTGGGCAGCATGAGTTGCTGAAAAGCTCATAAATGTGCATACATACATACAGATGTACTACATGTGAATATGTGTTAGCCGCACTTGTCGATTGCGCTCTGTAAGCTGCCACAATTTGCTTTTAACTTTTTGTGTTTGCTTTAAGGAATATATACAATTTATTTTTAACCACTTTTAACGCTGAAATAGAATGATTAAATTTTTTTTGTGTGAGGATTTTAAGCATTCATACATCAGCACCAGTGCTAATAATGTATTTTAATTTCTCAACTCCAGTTAGCTTGCAATTATTTCCAGCTTCCAAGCAACATGCTAATCATTCTATCTATAATAGCAACTTTCAGCGAAGCTTCCTAGAATTTAATAATTTTCCAACTTTCTCCACATTAACCGTTACGTGGCTCAATCAGGCGCAGCTGGAGCGCGGCCATAACCGCAGCTGGCGTATTATTTTCAATTAAACTTTTGTGCTCCACATAGCTTAGGCATTTAGTTATTAGACGGTTAGCCACATTATGGCCAACAGCCATAGCCTGGCTCATTATCGGCGCGTACGTACATACATATTTCGCTGTAGGTATGTCAGCGCCGTGTGGCATGCTGGCTCTGTCTGACCGCGCTGTTCGTTCCACCATGTTCGGTGGCTGCAAATGTCTACAGTTGTTGTTAGGTATATGTATGCAGGCATGCCAAATTGGATTTTGGTAACTTCATTTGCTGATCAGCTGCGACCACTGACGCATTAGCTGCAATTCTTAAACCGCATCTTCTCGCTTTGAGCCGCTGTTTCGGCACGCTGCAGGGCGCACGCTCAGCAGCGACTCTTCAACTAATTGCGGGTTTTTTCTTTTTCAAATCAAACACAATGTGTTGGTCAGCAGTGCAGCGGGTATACTGGCACTTTTGTATTTGAAAACGTATATTCGAAAATGCATGTTCGAGTATTGTTTTCGAAAACTCATTTTCGTGTTGAAAAGCAATAATCATTGCATCTTTGAGTAGTAACTGGAGATTTCATTTATTCTACTCTAAACTCTAAACAATAATATTTACAATTAATTGCAGTCCATTTTCCAACACATTAGCTTCATTCGCAAATTGCTCGCTAATACGACCGCGTTCGATTGCGCTGAAAATCACGCGTGTAATCAAATCAACGCAAAATTTGCGCTTTGCTTTAATTGAGCATATTAATGAATCAAAGCGCTGTTTTCACACAACAAATACAACAAATTGTTAATTTATTTATGGCAAACATAATGCCGCGCACTTCATTTGTTAAATATTTATTTATTTTCATTTCGATTAATTTTTTCCGAAACGAAAATTTATTTATAAATTGTTTTTGCTGTGCTACACACGCGATATGTTCGCATAAATAAGAGAGAATTTCGTAATGTAAATATTATGCAAATGCAGCCAACTTAAATGCCCGCCTCACCTTAACCTAATGGGGTCACGTGTTGCGATTGTTGCTTTTTCATTATTATTAAGCGCATATATCTACATACATATATGTATAGAGAAGTGGGTGTGTTTGTGATTTCGCAGAAAATTTGCTAAATTAATTTTTTTTTATTGTTTCACATAATTAATTTGCATTTTATTGCTGCAACATTTATTTGCCACTTGTGATTGCACTAACTGTATGCGCGTTTCACTGATTATTTCACCGTTATTTATTTTAGCAGTAATCAAGTGTCGTGTTTGTACATCAATGCAAATATTTAAATTTATATTTGCCTACATATGTATTTTAAATAAGTATATATGGAAATAAAATGCATTTTAATTTATTTGTTTTTTGTAATTGCACTTTTTTTTGCCATTCGCCATTCATTAAAACAAACATTTATTTATACATACATGCAATGCATTTTGTTATAAAGCCAATATTTGCGATTTTTCTATTAATAATTCACTAATGCTTTCATCGGTTTTTTTTCGGCATAATTTTGGCATTTAAATAAATATTTATTGAGCATGTGTCAGCGTTTGATGCATTAGCTGCTGTATTAATGAATATTCATTTAATGCACTGCTTAGTTTTAATTAGATTTTAATATGCTATTTGTGGCATGAAAACCGTTATTTATTTAATTTTTTATTTTGCATAAATAATCCACAGCTGGCTTTTTTAATATGTTTGTAGTTAGGTTAATAGCAAGTTTTAGTGGTATTCAAAGCAAAGCAGTGATTTGCTAATTGCTATTAATTTTAAGTGATTTCAACAACTCGTATGCCATATTTATTTACTGAAGCGTTAAAATGCGCAGCTTAGAAAAAAAAATAGTAAAATCTATTTTGAATTTTTCTGTGAGAATTTTGTTCAGGCGTGTGCCCCGCAGCGTTGCGAAATTTGTTCTGGTGCACCAAGCACCATAGCTAATGCGAGTTTCTTCGGTTTTTCAAAATTCCAACTAGCCAATTTAACGCTGTGTCGTCGCAGTAGGCTGCAAGTGACACCTTCTATATCTTGAGTTCTCTACCAGTTTAAGGTTTTAGAGTATTTTAGAATCGACGAGTATGTGCGAAAATGTGGTGAATTAGCTACCACAGCGTGGTAAATTGGTTACCAACTAGCGAGACAAACCATTAAATTGACGAGAGCATACAAAATCAAGGTTGAAATTTTGTAAAAAAAGAAATTTTATTATCTAAAAATTTTTAACTTTTTTATAAAATAATATTTTTTCTGTGAATACAATATACACAAGGATTCTTTTTTGCGACTTGACCTTGCTCTCCTCGTGTCACGAAGCAGTAGTTCTTACCTGACACAAACAGCATACTAAATGCTGCTATTTTACGGGTTTTAGGAAACAAGTGCCAAAAGAACGCACCACTCGCATAAGATATTAAATAATGCTTTTTCACATTTCTGGATCGCCAAAAAATATATATTATTTTACCGAAAAAAAAAAAAAAAAAAATATTAAATTTCTTCCCCAATGTACTTGAAATGTCAGTGTATAAAAACAACTTGCCTTCTAATTCTTCGAATAACTAGCAAGCAATTCATCACATAAATTTTCCAGCTGCCACATCACTAACAAGTGCAACACACAACAACAGTAAATTTAGGTCTAACAAAGCGACCCTACTCTATTTACACTAGTCCACAGACTCTCGAGTGAAAATCCGATAATGACTTTATACTAATGTTAGAGATTACAATTGTAGCCTATTAAAGTGTTAACAAATTTATATTACTTTATATGTATGTATGTACATATGCACAATCTAATCTATCTATGTTAAAGATATACAAATACACACAAACATATTTACTTACCACACACTGTGCGCCAACAAATGAATCCAATAGGTTTTTGTTATTTGTTGTTGTTGTTGTAGTGGTTAACTGCAAGAAAGTGGAAGAGAACAAAGAGAAAAGAATAAGAAAATGAATTAACATTGTGAACTGATACTTGAAATGCACAAAAGATACCGAAATCCTTAGCTGTCAAATATCAATCATTATTATCCTTATGAGATTTGAACAATCATTATGTGAAGCGCGCAGATATGCGAGTCAAAGCAGCACAACAACAACACTACTACACATGCGTGCATTTTTATGGTTACTCACACGCACATACGCACGAGCACACACAACAACAAACATGCGTGCTAAAGCAGATAATATAATAGAACAACAACGTCATAAAACATGCGACTTCTAAATGTTCTTATGATTATTTTTATATGCATGTAAGTGTATATAAAAATTCTGTAGGGATAAACAACTCCTTGTCAGCGATCAGGTTACCAGCCAGCGTGTGCGTGTGTGTGTGTGTGCCGATTTTATTATTGCTGCTCAAATTCATAATGTGCTTGGCCTTTGTGGGCATAAACCATTATAAGTTGGTACTTTCAACACATTCCGTAGATTCTTTTATTCTCATATGCGTCTTCTCAAGTGTTTTTGCTGTACGAGTACTGTTTGGCGCATAGCGCGACCGCAGGGTTATCACAACACATGCCTCATGCATAATAGGTATGACCGTTGAGGGCGTATATCTATGCAGATGGATTTTTTCACATATCATATTTCGGGTAATAGAGATAGTAAGCGTATAGAGGCGCGGTTGCTTGTTTAACGGTGAATTTTGCTACAAATTTAGAAATTAGGATCTTAATACATATATTTTCCATTATTGTTTGTATGTGGAAGGATTCCAGTGTTGGAATACTCGAAGAAATGAACTCTTAAAATAATATTGGCATTGTAGACTCTAGAAGCGAAAACCTTTGATAATTGATCATACTCTATTTCCTCTATGCTCACCTGAAACACCTCCAAAATATTATTTATTTACTTATTAGTTCTGAAGTTTAGCATCTAACAAAAAATTGAAAAATTGAACTAGTTACTTTCGGACCATATCTGTAATTAGTTACCAACTAAATATAAAAAATTATAACTTCTTCTTACAAAGCCATACGCGCATTAGAGGCAATAAGTTTCACGAAAAGAAAGGAAACGCAAATTATTCATGGCTGTAAATTCGTCTGAAGTTCGGCAATAAATGCTTTATATTTACCTTCTTCTTCTTCTTATGTAAAGCCGTCGTTTATGCCACATATTCTCCGCTATTTACACAGTTAGTTTATACACATTGCTTTATTTCCGATTTTAATATTCGTAATAAATATGCACACACACAAACACACATGCAAGCCGACGCATTTATAGCTCGAGTTTGCTCCGCAAACGAAGAATTATCCTAATATGGCACTTGGCATCTCTTCAAGTGTTATTCTTTCAGCTTTTTTTGTGGCTTATTTATTTTCCGTTTTAATAAAAAAGACTTTGTTATGCACCGCTTTCGGTTTTATGCTTTACTCTATGCCCGCCGGTTTATTTGCCTTTACAACAAGTGTTTTGTGTCCGAGCAAAACCGACAAGTAAATATCAATAAAACTGCATGGCTGTGGCTATAAGCGAACAAGTGTATGTTACTCATTCTTCCTTTTCTCCACCTATTATTGTTGTTGTTGGTCTTGCTTATTTATTTGTTCCTTGACTTTGAATATAATGCTTTTTATGTGTTTTTTTGTTGGGTTTTGTTTGCGTCAAGGTTTGTGTTAATGTTTGTATGCTAAAACATTAAATACACAACAAAATACAATAATAATAAATTTCGTTGTTTGACAGGACTTTGTTGGCGGCAAGAAGTGATAAAAAAGAATTTACATACATTTACTGCTGTAAGCACGTGCATACGCTGCTATGTGTGTTATATATGTATGTATGCGTATTCTAATATAAAAAAGTGCTATATAATATTAAGCAACTTAAATCAAAATTTAGCCGTAATAGACCATAATTTTTAATACCTTTCTCATTTATAGTTTAGTTTGGGTTCTAAGAAGGACGCTATACACACTCACTCAAACAGCGGTCTTCACGCATCACAAGGGTTTTTGGTGCATCATTAAGGTTTCTTGTGTTCATTTGTTGAAATTGTTGAAATTGAGCGCTTAAAATGAGTTTAAAGGTTGACATCAAGTTGAAAGTTGGGTATGAACAACTGTTTTTATTGTGGTTATATCAGTTAAATCTTGATATTTTTAAAGATTTATAACATCAGATAATAATGTATGTGTTTCATGATTGAGAGTCGAGTTTTTTTGTTTCAAGAAAATGTTGTCCTGGGAAAGAGACAGGTGCAGCTGTTTTTATTGCTCTCACTCAACTGGAAATTAAATTTTCGTTAATTCTTTCTTGATAAAAAGATAGATCTGGAGCAAAACAGTTGTCAACAGTTGGCAGTTGGAGTGAGAGGAGGGAACAAAAATAGGTGGAGGTGGAACTATAAACAATGGAAAAACCAAAATGTAAACGCACGAGGAATGACAACAAATTGAGAAAAGAGAGATAAAAATGTAAAATGAGATAAACTCAATGAAGATAATAAATATATTATTTTCGAAACAGGTGAAATCGTAATTACATTATTTTTATTGCATCTTCTAGAATATTATGTTCCAAAATTGAGTTCTTAACATTTTCACGGTTATTTAATATATTCAGAGTACATTAAAAATCTTCTGAGAGCATATTAAATCTTCACTCGCAGTGAAATAATATTTACACGCTTGAAATGCTAATCTGGACGCTGGAGTCTACTTGCTACGAATTGATTTTGAAAGCAGTGCAGCCGCAACCACTACACCATTATACACTCATCATTGCCTGCACTCACTCGCTTTCGCTCTCCTTCTCGTTATCTACGCGTCATCAATTATTCTGATAATATTATGCATAATTTTCATAAAATATAGGAATCAACTGTAGTGTTCTCACAAAGCGCAAAGAGAATTACAGAAGAATTAATAAAAAAATACCGTTGGGAAATGCGGCGATTGACTAAAAGCGAAAGGGGAGAGCAGCGCCAGCAGGAAGTCCTGCCAACACTTTGCACACTGAGAGGAGCACACAGAGAGCATTACAAAAGCAAAGTATTACTTACATCAAAGCATAGCAAATTGTGATGGGAGTTAGAAATTCGTGTAAAAAGTAAGAAGATTTGCCTATGAGTTACAGCTACAGCAAGCATTGCGAACAACTTAGCAGAGGGTGGGTGCGTGTCTGTTTGCCACTGCCACTGCTGCTGTTGAAGAGCTTTTCAATGCGAATTTACATAATTTAAATCAATGTATGCATGGAAATGTAATGCGCTCGGAGGCACTGGAATGATATTCCTCTGAAATTCATGTGAAATCAGGTGAAAATAAGATATTAAGTAGCTTCGATACGACAGCGCGACGCGCCACGGAGCTTATCCATGCTTATATAGGGATGTATGTGTGTGTGATTGTGTTTTGGCATATAAAATTGTGCGCAAGCAAATTGGCAAGCGTTGCAAAGCAATTTGATAGCTAAAATTACTACCTAAAAGCGTAGGTGAAAGCAAATTTGCGTGTGTATATTTATAAACTCGGCTGTCTGTGACAACAGCATGTGCATGCGCCTGTTTATATGCTAAGACATTTTGAAGGGGATGAAGTACATAAACTCATCATGCTACCTTAATAGAAATTGAAAAATTTTCAACTAAGCACACAAAAAACAAAAAAGTAAAAGTGGATTTAAAAGCAATTTCCATGAGCGAAATAACATAAAATTTATTTTTCAGAAATTTATTTGCAGGAAATGATAAAAATATCTGCGCACTGCTCTCTCACTGTAATAAATTGTCAGTCAAATGAAGTGGAGTATAAACAAGCGCATAACTTCATTCCGGGAAAGACAAAGTGAAAGAGCAAAAAAAAATTAAAAAATAACAAAAAAGGTAGTGTAATGCCCTCAGCGTCAGGCTGATAAAACAAATGATGTGAAGAAAGCGAAAGCGAATGAGAAGACGAATGCGAAAGGGAAAGGGAAGAGCAGAGATGTAGACTGAAGTGAAATATCAGCAGCGAGCATTCAATAACTGCGTTGACAGATCGATCAGCATGTCGCTGAGTGACGACGACTGTCGACACAATAAATATAGCTATTGGAGCCAGCGAAAAAAAGGACACCCACGGCGCTTAGTGGCATGATCCTGGGAAACGCATACACAGACACAGCACCACAGCACCAACATTTATAGGTCGGGGCAGCACATTTTTTGTCACCATGTGCGCCCATTTTTCATTGGAGAGCGATTTTTATTTTTATCGCCGCTGTCATTTGAGCTGGAGAAAATACGCTCGACACAAACAAATAAACGCAGCGCGTAAATAAACAAACGGCGGCAAGTATAGAATGTCTAGCATTTAACAGCTGCATTGTTTTGAGATTTTTTTCTAAATTTGTTTTTTTATTATTTTATTCCACTTTTTTGTCTCTGTGCACTTGCATAGATAAATATTTGAAGTTAAACATTGGGCGTTGACAGTACACATCAATCATATACAGTTTTCCTTCTAAGCCTGTGTGTGCGTGTGCTTTTCCAAATCTGACAGCGCTGTCGGCATACATACAAGTGTACAATGGTACAATGGCTTATGCATATTTGCGTAAAACTGACAACAGGTTTAAAAAACTTGGCGGGCATCTGCCGACAATTGTCGTAAAATCGCCCCAGGCATCTTGAACGTTAATAACACAAATACACGCAAAACCATTTACATGCGCACGCATAAGCTGCCCTGTAGGGCAATTCGTTATTAGCGCGATAGAGCGCTAGGGGATATGCCCGAGCGCTTGGGATACAATAAATGAGCTATAATTGAATTCCGCACGCATTTCGGATTCACAAGGGTTTAGTATCTGAGTTAGGTTTGGTAGAATGTCACCCCGAAAGATATATGTCTACACAAATAAGACTAGAAAAAAAAACATTGCTAGCCTAGCCTTTAAATACTTAATTACATTCATGATGGTTTAGATTTGGTTAAGCACTTAATTATCCTGTCAACAGTTTTTTACTAGAAAAACATCAATAAATGCATTAAATTTCTTGTTGAATTATTTTTTCTTTCATTTATTTAAGTGCTCTTTAATACAATACTTCGCGTTCGGAGAATACCTGCTCGAAAAAGCTTCTAAAGCTTATTAAGCTCAGTGGGATAAAAGCTTTCAGAGAGCTTTTTCCATATTCATATATTATTGTATATAGGGAGTGAAAATGAAATTGATTTGAGACATAAAAGCTCAGTAAAAATGAAAAAGAAGGAAGCATAATGGATTGGAAACCTGTGTTTATTTTGAGAATGGGTTAATCTGAAAAATGTTCCAATGCCTACAAGAAAAAATACCACGTCAAAAGTTCTCAAATTAAGCTTTCGAAACTTTGAGAGCAATCTAGCAGTGCTTTAA
This sequence comes from Zeugodacus cucurbitae, assembly GCF_028554725.1. Classification (NCBI taxonomy): domain Eukaryota; kingdom Metazoa; phylum Arthropoda; class Insecta; order Diptera; family Tephritidae; genus Zeugodacus; species Zeugodacus cucurbitae. The sequence continues at coordinate 68,842,334 of NC_071669.1, forward strand.
TAATTAAAAAAATATATTTCTTTCTCGTATGGGATGATCTGACCCGTTTTTAACTAGTGGCAACCGCATTTCTATATAAAATAACCCCACCTTACAGTGATAAACATTTCCTAGAGAGCTACTCCCTCGGGCATTATAAGCACTCTCCTTCCTGACCGACACAGACACATTCATCCTCATGAGCATACACACACATACACATCCATACGCGCTCATCACGCTGGTAATAAAGATAAATTCCTGTTGGGCTGGTCGACAGACCGACAGACAATACGCACAATAAATATATCCCAAGGCGGGGTGTTCGAGTGTAGTGAAGATGTTTGAAATGGGTATACCCCCAACACCCACTTGGCGTCCCACTGCACTTGGCTTTTTTCACAATGCTCTAATGCGTCTAATGTGCGCTTCAACACTCACACTAACAATAAAAACGACGACAACAACAAACAATACAGATTCAGTTAATGTTGCTATTTTGGGGCGGGGCAAATTCCCAAGGGTATTTGGGGAATTCTCCAAGCAATTTACTTTACTTTACTTTATGCGCAGCGTTATTGACAATACGCCAACGGCAACAGCAACAATAGTAGCAACAACAACAGCAACACAGCATTAAAGCGGCATCATCTATTCTAATAGTAGTTCCGCTAGCGGTGTGTTGCCAGTGTCTCTGCTCGGTTGTCAACGAGCTCGCTTTAAATAGTCCAGCATTCGGTGTGTCACTCACGATTTCAGCTTCATTGCGTTCACTTGGACTGCGTGTGTGTGTCCGTTTGTCTCTTGATTATTAGTTGGCTATACAGCGGTGGGCAGAGGGCGTGTCTTATGGCCACCGAAAGTATGTATAGCGGAGGTACTACAATAAGTTTTTGTGGCTCGTAAGCATTTGATTTTCGTAGGAAATTGGAAATTTTAACTTTAGTCGTAACAATTTTACAGCCATTAACGTCGTAAATTTCATTGGCAGCGATTAAAGGACCGGTGCGTAGTTAAAGTAGGCGCACACTTACCCGGTTATCAGTGCAGACATATTTACGGGCATAAAATATACTAAATTGCTTAATGGCTGGGAAATTTCCACTAACCAATAGTGACCGGTCGAAAATTGCTTTTGGTCGTTAAATATTGAAAGTTTTCTGATTTCTTCGGTAATGAAAAAAAAAAAATTCAGATTTTTTTACTTTTTTTTTTTTGAACTATTGCGCATAAGACACCCTAATTTTAGAACTTTAAACTGCCAGTAACCCAAAAGAGTTTGAACTTTTCTATAATATCTAAATTTTATGCATCAATGAACTTAAGTTGAGATCCAGTAAAACGTACAGTTGGTAAAAAAACCTGCTGAAACGCATATGCTACACGTGTGATAAGTTTATAGGTATAGAGCTGTATGCATGTTCTCACAGTAAAAGTATAGAAATACATATGAAGATGCCACAAAATATATGCATATTGCTGACTTCAAATGTTCAACTCAATTAAACCTAAAATTTAACCTTCAACTGCGCAAAATACAAGCAAAACAAGGTTTCTTCTTCCAGAAACCCATTGGAACACATGTGCAGACACACACGCGCTTATAGATATGTACTACTTTGCAAGGTTGGCTAGTTTTCGAGAGCAACAAATAAGTTGTTAGCGAGCTAATAACCATGCAGCAACAATAAGAAAGCAAAAGATAAAACAATAACAAAACAAAAAACGAACAAACGAAACAAGTTGTTCGGCGCATCATCAACGAAACTGCCAAACACATTAACTTTACGCCCAAAAAATAATTTCAAGCAATTTTCACTAGCCAAAATGCGGCCACATCAATACCTGAGAAACGAATGTGGCAACTATTTCTTTTTTTCAACAACACAACAACTGGTGTAGTATCAACAACAACTGCGTTAGAAACCCAAAAATTTGTATTTTTTGTTATTGTTATTTGAGTTTTTGGTCACCACTCACATGGGTCTAACGGCCGCAGCATTAGTTTTTACTGCCGATAATCACAAGTTGGTTTTTGTTTCTTTTCTGTATGTTGTTTGTGTTGCGTTGTCTTCATCTCTTTCTTAATGTCTTATTGTTATGGCGAGTGTTGTCATTTTACTTGTTTTATATGTATTTTTATACACATATTTTTTATTTAATTTAATTTTTTCTTCACATTTTTACAAACAACAACAACAACATACATATATACTATGTAGCGTTGGGCACTTGCTTTGGCGCAGAATTCAAGCGGTTCTCTGCCATTATGTGGAGGCAACAATTATAACAGCTAACATAATACGAGTGGATAATAGCAATAAAAAAAACAGCAGAAGAGTTGAAAAAGCAACGGCATGCGCTACAGAGCGACTGATAAACATCTAAACACACACATACACATATTTTACGCTCCATGCAGTCACTATAAGAAAAAAAAAACATTCCTTTTGCGTTAGTTTCAAAGGCAACAACAACACAAAAAACAGTAACAATAGCAGCAACAGCGCACAGCTGTGGCAGACAACAAGCGCTCTGAACGTCGGTCGGCCTTACAGGTTCTTTGTTAGCGAGGCACTAAAGAACTTAAAACTAATTAGTCGTCATCAGCTACATCAGCCAAGTACGGGTGCATGTGTTTGTGTGTGTGTGTCTGTGTACAACACAGCGTCGCGCGCAAAAATGGTAACAGCCGCTTGAACAGCATTTACATTAATATAACAATGTTAGCAATAACAATAACAACAATAGTGTGGCAGTATAGCTAATATCTATTGCTGCCACTAGAGTGGAAAGTGTTGAAGAGTATTAGTGTGCACACTGGCGGCACCAGCAACTCCATTTGTGGGGGCTTCAATTGTTTGGCGATAAGATTTCTTTACTTAGATCTAAATTTTCAATCTCATAAATAGTTTTTGGTACCAAAAATGAAATATGAAATTTTTAGTAACAAAAATAAATCAAGCGATTATTCTTTAAGAGACTGAAGTGTCTCTTTGTGTAATTTCTTAATATTTTTATAGCCTACACTTCATTTTCTTCAAAAAAAAAATATCGCTTGCAGGCTCCTAGTATTTTAAATAGTGCATTCAAAATTCACCAACTGCTTCGATACAAATTGTGAAATTGGTAATTGTTGTTGTAACCTAAAATATTATACAGGACATACTTAATAAAACCACTACTTTTTACCGCTTAGTGCATTGCTGATGCAAGTTTCGTTCTTTATTTGGACAGCTGTAGAAAGAGAACCCTCATAATATTCCAAAATCTCTAGTAATCTATTCAAGCAGCTCAACAAAGTTTCTCATGCACTCAAAACTGCTATAAAACCCTAAAAGGTTCGTGATCTCAGTCTATTTTAAAACCTATGTGTTGTTTGAAAAATATTTGAGATCATCTATACCCTACAAACTCAGGAACTACGTGTATCTCAATCTGCAAATACAAAAATTATTAACCCTAATTACTAAATTGCATGCAATTAAAGAAATTTTTAATTCGCGGAGTGCTACCGAGCTCTTTAACTGTCAGCTTAAATCCAGTTTCATTAACCATACAACTAACTGTAATTGAAAGGGGTCTTAAACACTTGAGCGCGCTACTCCAGATCACCGCTTTGCCATAAAAATCAAGGCTTTAAAGCATTTAGTGTAGCGTTGTTGACAGTTGGGTATCAAGGAAGTAGCTTAACACAAGCGGCGCAGCTTAGCTGGCGTACATACATACTGTATGTACCATATATAGATGAGACATACATATATGTATATGTAAAGTACCTAGACACTAGTTGTGGTGCAAGTTAGCGACGCTGAGCTGCTTTGTTTGGGTGCTGCCGGTGGCGGGTTGATTGCAGGGCAACCATTCGCCACGCTACAGCTACTACTCTACCACATCTACTTGGAGGGGGTATAAACGACTGTTTATGGACAGACACATGTATCTATGTGTGTGTGTGTGTGTACTAAGCTAGTTGTTTGCCTGGCTGTCTGTCTGCATTTGGCCCACGGTAGTTAAGTTCAGTATAATACAGACATCTTGTAGATAAAAGCTTTTTCATGTCTTCCTCAATTTTGGTGCGCGTTTTTTGCTGTTTATAACAACAACAACAACAAATACACTCATACACATTCACATACTTTGTTTTTAATTTTGCTCTTTTCGTCTGCACCAAATTGTTGTTGTCTGGTGTACGAGTATTTATGACGGCTATTGTTGTTGTCTTTAATTTTCCGACTTTTTTTTTGTACTCAAGTCAAGCAAGTTGCACACAGTGGCGCTATGCTATAAAATATCAAATTATTGCCGCAAATAAATTTTTGAGCAATTTTATTGTTATTATTCCACAGTTTAGTAGGTGAAAATTAAAAGCATTTGGTAAAAGCCGCTGCGACTTCTTCTCGCTTGTCTGGCTGTGCTCTGGCTGTCGCCAGCAACGCCACGAAGCATTAGCCGTAATTTCTTTTTGAATACCATTAAAAATTAAAATTCCAGACTGATTTAATTACAAGCATGGCACATTAACAAACTGGCAAGTGGCAAGTAGTGAATGGTAAATGGTGAGTGGCAACTGGCAAGTTTCAAGTGTAGCTGTCTGCTGCTGGTTGTGACTCATGCAATGCGACAGTGGCAACATAAATTTGAATATGCTTCGGGAGTGTGCAGTCACATGCAGATATTTCTTTATATATGTGTATGTATGTGTGTATATGTAATTCGAGCATTTATTCAAATGTAACTTCATGCTTCCCTTTCCATATATTTTCGTATAACTTGCAACACTCCCAGTTTTTCGCAGTAGAATAACCAAAAAAAATCAACAATGTGCCACAAAAAGGTAGCCGTAAAAACTTGCGCACACTTTTTTGGCTTTCTCATGCCACAGACAGACAGACAAACACACACACACACAGCCACAAAGCGTAGTACAAATATTTTGGCGCATTGGTGTCGGTGCGGCATGCGCCATTGCAGCAGTGCCCACAGTGTCCGGTGTGCGGTTGCCGCTTGCCACATTTCGCCATGCTGCCAGCGTTCATTAGGCGCGGCAAACTTCACCTGCCAGCGAGTCTAACATTTCTATCACATTGCTTGGCAGTTGCCAGCGGTATGCCGGCAAGCGCCGCCATTACAACAATACCGTTGACTTCGACAACAACAATAACAAGTCAAATTGCAGCACGAGTCTTGCTTGCTTGCTGGCGTTGCATATGCAGCCATGTTTGTGGCATGTGCGGCCTGGTGTCTGTGCACACGGTTAATTGCATTTTTCATTTTAGCCCATTGCTGCTCACCTTTCGGCCGGCAAAATTGATATGCATAGTGGTGTCAATGTTGCAGCATCAGTTAGTGTGGTGGGTTGAGCCTGTTGCAATGCCTTTTGGTGTAGACTGCGGGGTAAAATATGTGTGTCTGTGTTGCTGTTCGTTAAAATACGTTTGTTCCAACTTCACGTGAAGTGCGTTATACGTCTGCTGTGTTGTTTCAGATTGATTTGTTGTCGCTTTCAGTTGCAGTAGTTTCAATTATGCCGTGTTGCAAGTACTGATACTTCGCAGTGTAGAGTTAAAAGTACGTATTTAAGCAACTATTAGTTCATTTTTTGAATGAAAGTATATTATTGAATGGAAGAAATTTAAAATTTTCACTTTGAATATGTATTCAAAATTTTTTGAATTCAACAAATCCCCTAACCTAACTCTTTTATATAAAAAATTTCATTTCTTGATACTAAAGTCAGCAGAATTTGAAACCCAAAAGTAGTCGAAAGAAATAATTAAATTTTTGTGGTGTAGAATTGTCGAATAAAACTTCCAAATAATGAAATTAATTCACATACAGCACCCAATCTTCAGTTTAGATACACAAAACCCAAATACAAAACACTCAAGCTATTTTCATATCAACCCACAATCAATTCACTTCGGGGTGAGTACAAGTAATTTATTGCAATAAATAACGGTAAACATTTTAATTCCAACCATTTCAACATTAAAACATTTGAAAAACAACAAAAACAACAAATAAAAATGACCACATATTCATCAACATAATGCTCCAGCGCCTAAAAGCATACTAAGAAATATACTTATAAAGGACTATAGCTATATTTTTTTTGGGAAATTTTTCAAAAATACAGTAATCACAGCTGCGTGCGGCATGTACGCTCTGCATATATATTTCCATAAACATATGGAAGCATACATACATATTTTACGCTCTGCTGTTTAAAAGTGCGTATAATTCGATACCCAAAGGCAAGGGTTGAGAATGAAAAAAAAAATATCAACAAAAACACAGCGAAACAAAGACGAATGATATGTGTGAATTATTTGTGGATATGTAAATGAAATGGACGTTTTGTTTTAATGCTGGTATTGTCTTACTGACAAATATGCTGCCCGCGTTGTTGTTGTTGCTGCTGTGAGGCTTCAAATTCATTGGAATATATTTTTCACACTTCTCACACCATGCTGTGGCAGGCATAAATATGCGAGTTGGTTTTAATATTTTGGCGCACTCACACCCCTTTTACTGGTTTGAAGCACATACGTATGCATTCGAAAATATATTTGCTCTTGTTGTTGTTGTTGCTTTTGAGGTTTTCGGTTTTGATGTGAGTTGGCAGTTAGTGTTGCTGAAAGCAAGTGTTGACACGCCTGAAACCCAATACCGTCACATGTGAGCAACAAACAATGAGTTGTTGTTGTTGTTGTTATTGTGTTGGTACTTCCCCACAACAAACACACACATACACATTCAAATATATATACAGCGTAAGATAATATGCCATAAGACAATCAAACAAAACTAAAGTTGTTGTTGTTGTTTCTTCAAGGAGTGTGTCAAGGAGCAGCAGGAACTAGCGACACAACGCGAAGCCACACAATGGAAATGCAAAACGAAACGGAAAACAACAAATACAAATAAACAAACATACAGACACACAACAGCGATCTTGCAGCGGTGCCTCCTGTCAGTTTGGTTAGACGCTTGATTGGTGAGTTCGCTACGGTGGATGTGATGGCTATGTACGGTTGGTTGAGTGTTGGACACACCGGTATGGCCCAGTGATCGGGAGGGTTAAACTGGTATTTCCACTTGGGCATCTGCGCATTGAGTCGTTGAGCTTTAAACGCCGCGAACTAGCACGCAACTAACTAAAAACAACAACAACAATAATAACAACTGCAAATGCGAAGAAAACAAGAAACATGCAATTGTAAGCGACCGAAATGAAAGCGAAAGCCTATAAGATTACGCAGGCATAACATAATGCCAACAACAACAACAATACACAACCAGGCAAGCGACGACAAACCCACAAGGATAAGCGATTTAGGGTTATTTTAAATTGAGTTAAATGCGTGTGCGCCATTATGTGGCAAGCACAAAAACAACTACAAACACACACACACACGTATGAGTTTGGTGTCAGCAGTGAAATATTTCATGTCACACACACACGCACTTACATTTTTGTGAAATATTTGTGCCAGAATTCTTAAACAAAAGGTATGCACTCACACACACACAGGCATACATATGTTAATATGTATTTACGAGTGTTTTTGCTTTTTGGCCGCTTTGTGCCGCACCGCGTGTGCGTGTCATATCAAATAGCACTCAGCGCTTAAGCCTGAATTTACATAAACATACAAGCGCATAGCGCATCAATGTAGATATGTGTGTGTGTGCTTGTGTGACGTTTTGTCAACAGTATTTTTATGAAGCAGACGTTTAAATTTATTCGCATTCATACAGTCGTGTCGTGTAGTTAATGTACTAAGTGTCATATGGCCTTATTTGTATCTTCAAGTAAACGAGTGTACTTCTACACTTCACTGACATGCCGTTTCCGCATTTTTTGATTACACACAGCACACACACCAACAAACAAACACACACTCACACATGTATATATGTATATGTAAATGTTATGGTTTTTTAATGAAAGAGGATACGCCTGTCACTTGCGCGTTAAAAATTTAGTGAGGTGTCGCTTGTGATCAGCCTCAAGTAGGTGGGTGGAAATGTATGTGTCACTTTGTGGGGTATATTAAATTACTTTTGCTTACCTCGGAGACTCTCGAGACTGCAACAATGGTATTTGGGCCATATTTTCGTATTAGTTAAAAAGCTATCATTTTGGTGTGCAGGTTTTTAATTTAGGTAAATGTCTCGTATATAATATTAATGAAGTATGCCACGATGCCACGCTCATTTGGTAATTTATAGTGTGTGGTTAGCGTAATGGAGTTGGTTAAATGGCTGACAGTTGGGTTAAGCTGGTTTAAGTAGATGTGATTACTCAAAATTTTTGGAAATAAAAATAATAAAAATAATAATGGTTTGAATAAGGCATGTTCCTTTTTATTTTTTATTTTTTTGTTTTTGAGTATAAAAAATCTCTCTACGTAGGAAAAAATTCATAATTTTATAACTTTTTATACACTCACAACATGTTGCACGGAGTATAATAGTTTCTTTTTTAATTAAACATTTGTAGCAATACTGGTATCCAGAATTTAAATAATTCTTATTAGATAAGTTATATGACTCTGCCAATATAATTAAGTTAAGCGCCTGATTGTAGGCTAAGTTTTTCATGCAATAAAATATTTGGCATGCCAATAGTAAAATGTTGCCTACATTTGGGCTGATATCTAATAACGTTGGCGGTGTAAAACGAGAAACGAAAAATTAAAATAATACTGATGAAGATCATCTCATCATCTTTAAAATCTATCTCCTTCACAGCTTCTCTAGTCATGATTTCTTTCCGAAAGAAATGTAATCAAATTTAATTAAGTGACATTGATCTATAATATACTTCTTATAACTGCCTTATCATTATGCCGTCATACTTATTCTAATTCACAATCTTATTTATGCGATATTACTTTACGATTATGCGGAATCTTTAAAGCGGCTGCCGGCTCTAAGGTATCAAACTGTATTAAAAGGTACACAAAGATTTCTTGTTATAGATTTGCATGCAATTTCCGGTATTAACAACAACTTTTAGGCTAATTTTCCAGCGCTCTGTCGCAAGCCACATACAAAGCTGTGAAGCTTTACGCAGAAGAAAATTATCAATTTTTTTAAATCAAATCAAATTGTGGCAAGTAATATAAGAATGCCAATGCACGTGCCACATTGTCAAGGCTGCCTTTGTAGGTGTAACAAACAATGTAAGCATTGTTGACGAAAAAAATAAAAAAAAAATAAATAAAAAATGTCAAAAATATATAAGAAAGGAAGATAGAAAAAAAGTGAAAATAAATAAATGAAGCATCCACGCTGTGGTAATGAAATATTTACGTGTACGCAAATGTTTACAAACCAAATATCTTTAAGTGTATAACACATAAATAGCTGGCTTGTGTGGCTGGCGTTGAGTGCCAAAAACTTTACTTTAGCAGCCATATTCTTCGCAACGCTTACCATATAAAACGTGAAAGAGAGTGTAAGTGGGTGTGCTTCATTCTCTCTCTGTGTGTGCGTGGAATGCCCCGAAGGTGTTGTGCCGCAAGTACCGATGCGCATTGGAGACGTAAAAGTTTTGTTGTTGCCACTACCACTACTACTCCAGCTGGTTGTTGTTGTTGCTGTTGTAGTGAAGATGAAACTGTTCACTAAATTTACGATTATGTTTATTACAAGCCAGCAGCGAGCAGCAGCAGGACTAGAATACCTTGGAGACGTCACAATGAGCAAGTGGTTGCCGAGTATACGAGCGTAATAAACGGACGCACACACACACACAGAGACGCACAGAGACGAACATTTATTGGTCGTTTGTTTGTGTAGGTGTCTTATAAAAATATTTCCAGCTTGACTTGCGAAGATATTCGTACGAAAAATATGTATTTTAACGCTTCTTTGACAAAAGGTCATGACATTCATGCCGGCCAAGCACAAGCACAACAAAAGCAACAAAATGCGAATAAGATGAAAAGTAAAATATGCGAGTTTCACTGTTTCCCTGTATGTAGGTGTGTGTGTGTGTGACAGTGTAAGATATAAGAAAAACTTTGTCAAGGCAAATACGCCGGTTGTGGCGGTTATAAAAGCGCATAGTGGTAAATCTTGTCTGCTTCTATGCATGTATGAGTGTGTGTGGACAAATTTTTATAGGCTACAAAAATTTTCGTGAATGACACACTGGGGAAACCTAAAGCGAATTAGTATGCTGGCCCGTAGCCATCGGGGGATGTGCAACAAAAATTACATATAAACACATACATAAATACAGTTAAGATGTCTGCGCTTGTACATAAGTAATGCGCGATTTCTGTAATATAAAATGTGGCGTTTATTTGCCTCAAACATTTTTTAGCGCAACTTAAGGGCGGAATTAGGCTTTTGTGTAAACTTTATTTGTCTATCACCTGCAATTTTGTTGCTATTTCAATTTTGTATTCAATATATATATATATATATTTACATAAATATTTGTAAAGCAATCTAAGATGGCGCTGATCTGATCTTTAATAATATTTGTTGCAAGTTTCCTTGGCTACCTACCCTCTCTAGTATTTAGGCCAATTGTTTCGAGTTATGCGTTTTTGTAATTAAACGCAGCCGGTTGCCATCATTTAACTGTGTGGCACGTGCAACGGCTTCATAAAAAAATCATAAAAAATTTCATTAAGTATAAAATTATATTCTTTAGAAAAAGTTTTCCACTCATTCTTTATGTTGTAATAAATAGATGCCACAATTGTGCGCTTGTCAAACGCTGCTGTGGAAGCAGAAAAGAAAAATTAAATGAAGTTTGTTAATAACGGTTTTGTATAGATACATTTTTTATAGAGCACATTATACTGTCAAAACTTCAATTTGTAATGACTGAAGTGGGTTAATGAATTTTATAAATATCCAAAAAAAAAGCTTAAAAATTTTAGAACACCGTTTCAGAAGTTCATAAATTCTTTTGAGAGCATGAAATGTGTTTAAAATGTATCAATATGATGGAAAGAAAGTCAAAAGGCATAGTAACTGTAGAAAGATATCTTATGAAGAACGCAAGAAATGGTTATACCTTTGAAGATTAGATCAAGATCCATGTTAAGCCTTATAGCTTGGTTATATAGATTTCGCCTGAATGTAGACTATGCTGATTTCGAGGAACAAACTATTGCCTACATTTAGGATGACGTCTATTTTATTAACGTTAAGTTTGAAATTATGAAGGAATTGAAAATGCTTATTATAAAGGTACCTACCAAAGACGCTTCTTTTTCATATAACTGTACAACAATTATTAAAAAATATCAAGCGAGAGATCACATCAGATTTATAGCTTGTAATTTAAAATTGTCGAAACTAATTAAATTCGGGAATAAGAGCTACTTTTAATCTGACCATATTGGTTTCGAATTCGTGTATGAAATAAATGAGCTTTCATGTACGATGTCCCCCAAATTGCGACCGATTTGACTGCACGAAAAGGACGCTCTCAGCATAACACAAATTTGATTTATATCCTCACGTTATTTAAAGGAAAATATTTTATAATCCTATTGAGATTTACAAACGTGACTCAGTTGCATGCAATAATAAGCAACATGCCACAAACCAATGAAAATACGAACGTGCCACAAATAATTACATTTTGTTGCGGCACAGCATCCTTGGAGTATTTGGAGTATGTCAAGCATATAACGGTAAGTTATTACTAAAAAGGAAATATACCAAAAAAAATCTCAATAAATACGAATAAGGTGAGTGCGGCTGAAATTTAAAATTCTTCTCAGCGCAAACAAAAACAGCTGAGAAAATACGACAACTTGGACACCTTGAAATTAATTTCCACTGAGCATTAAATACGTTTTTGGCAAAGCCAAAGGTTTTTCCAAGAACTTAACTTAACTTCAGCAAAAGCAACGAGGACCTGAAGCAAACTAGGCGAAAAAGTGTTCACTAAAAATGTAAAGGCCGTAAAGTTGCCGAAGGATGGGTCGCCATAAACCAGCAACTTTGTGCTGTGAAGCAAGTGAGCGCTTAAACGGCACTCGTTGGTGTTGTTGTTGTTGTAGGAAAAACGAAAGCTAAGCTAGGAAGTTACACTCTCCACATACATACATATATAGTACTTGTCAAAAATTTTTACTTTTTGTGTGTTTGTGTTTACATAGTTTGCAACTTTGACGAAAACTTGCCACATGCCACACTAAATTGCACAAAAGCCGAGCAGACAAAGTCAAAAGCATATGCAAATATTAAGAGCAAAATAAATATATTTGTTTGTAGGTGATTAGGCAGTTGAAAAGTGAAAAGGCAACTTTCCACTTCGACGCAAGGCGTAAAGCGTCGCTTTTGCAGGCTTGCTATCTTTGGGAGCGAGAGAGAACTTTTCGGCGCTTTAATGAACGAATGCGCCTCAGCATCTGCCCAAGAAAATGGCAAAAATTGCGTGTTAGTTTACACGCAGCACATATAGAATGGTTGTTTGTCTCAAGATCTGTATGTAAATAGTCTGGCTTGTTTTTGTTGCAACTAAATGACACTTGTGTCAGCGCCGACGGAATACTCGCTCCGCAAAGTTTCGAATTTCAAATGTTTCTCTTTGGCGCATATTTCGAAAACAATTAGATCAAGTTTGTGGCTGGAGCTAATGGCGTTCGCAGTGCTTTGGGGACACACATTTGTGCTGTCAGACGCACACACTTACTTGCCACAAGTGTTTAGTAAGTGTGTGTGTTAGGGGCGTGAAAGTTCTAATAACAACAATGTTGAAGAAATAATTGTACAACAACAAAGTATAAGTTATTATGAGTGAATTTGAATTGCAAATAATATTTGTTTATGCCCATTGAAAGTCATAAAACTGTTGAAGTACTATTGTTGGTGTTCTTTAAGCGTGTGTGAGGTATTTGTGAATAAAATTAAAAGTTTAATTCTGTGGAGAATTTTGAATAACGGTACCCTGATAAAAAAAAATTAAAAATAATAATTTTGATTACCCGTGCTGTCAGATTTTTACTAATTGTTGGAAAAATTTAAAAAAGTATATATATATTTATTGAAAAAAATTCATCAAAAATGTCTTTCCCAATCAAAAAAAATCATTCTTAATTTTTTTTTTGAAATATTTTTGTATTATTCGCTGTAGCGACTGTACTTAACGGTGTCAACTCAGTCTATACACAGGCGTGGGAACTATATAGTTACGTAATTGCATCATAATTTTATTATGACAACAATACGTATCCAATAACGTGATATGCCTATTCAAGCATACATATATCCTTCAACAGTTGCAGTTGCAACATTTTGTAATTTATATATGAATTATATGCCACAACTGGAGTATCTGCTTCATAAAAAATATAAATAACAAAATTTTAATTAGAAATTTGTCTCAATAACTCAGATTTTCACTGCAGGGGACATGCTCCAAATACAACAATGTACAGCAACAAACACACACATGCTGGCATGTAGCACAAGCCTCTAACTACATAAATATGTGAGGCAACTGTGTCAAAGATGTACGAACGAACGTGTTGTACGCGCATTAGATACGAACTCGAACTCAGCTGATAAGTGATGAAGCTGTAGCAGCACACACACACACAAACACACATATACAAGTGATACAATATAGCCAAAGATGCCGCAGCACCGATGCCACTTATATGGATATGATGGATATATGAAACAACATTATAGTTAACAACAGCAACAACAACAAAAGCAGCATGGTCACGGCTATGTATAAGTCTACGGTTTTGACGTGCTACAAAGTGACTGTTGATGCAGCGCGATACGTTGCTGTGGCTTGTGGTAACTACTGACGTTGCAGCAGCAGCAGCAGCAAGTTGCGGCCGGTGTTGCCAGCCACAAGAGCAGCCAAACGAGACGAGATGAGACGAGATGCGATGCGATGAGATGATTTGAAACAAGTATTGATGCAACATTATATGCTTGTTTGCTTGTGTCTGTGGCAGTTGTGTGGTTGTTGTTGTTGTTTGCAAGCAGCAGCGTGAGTTGATGAAAAACACCAATCAGAGCAGGCTAAAGGTAACAACGAACAATGTGCGTATGCTTTAGAGTGTGAGTGTGTGTGTGTGAGGAGCTGTGGAAAATGCTGTGTATATTAAAGAAATTCAGTTTATTGCATAAAGGCAGGCTAGCACGGTGGTGGTCATATAATTGGGAACATGACAAATAATTTTTTGTAGGATTTGTTTTCAGAATGGGAATAGGCTTAGTTAGAACTCATGCAACAAATTAATTTTGAACATTAAGCGCTCGTGGAATCAATGCTATAAACAGCTGCTTTGCAAAAAAAAAAAATATAAATCCCATTAAATTTATGAAAATTTACTTAATGAAAATCCAGTTGGAATTGAAAATATTTTTCCTATAAGATAAAATCCCTAAAAATTTGTTTAAAATCATGGCTGAAACATTTGAAAGTAATATAAACGATTTTTATTTTCTTAACAGTCTTTATCTGTGATGCCCTTACTCTAATATTTTTTTCACAATCCAATGCTTATTCAATCCCCACTTTATCACTACTCCACACCCAACACTGTAGTCCAGACACACATACAATCGCATGCAACAATAGACAGGCACAACCACAAGTGGCAGTCAGACGACCGGCATACAATCAGGCACACGCAATTCCGACTAGTTGGGGCGGCAGCAATCAGTTGAGCCAATTTCCAGATCAATATCTTTTCGGACAAAACAAGTAAACGTGACACACAATACAACTTGCAACAATGCGACGGAAAACATGTAAAAGAAAGAGCAAAAATACAACTTGCAACAATGCGTTGCATAGAAATGCAAACAAAAAATCACTACAAAAAGATAGACAGATGCCGCATGGCATAAATTTACGATGTTGCAATAGCAAATAATGAAAGTAAATGATAAATATAAAGTTATAATTTGAGAATTTTCGATAACAGAAAAATATTATTGGCAAACAGAATTTATATTTGTAAAATCAAAAAATATAAAAAAAAATATATAAAAAACAACAACAAAAGCAGCCCACGTAATTTCAAGCAAATGAAGCCAAAATCACACTGCATAAAATTAACAATCATAAAGAATTATGAAGTCAACGCGTGATATGCGCACACGAGCGGATTTATAGCTGCTGATTTTTCACGGGCATCAGCGGCGTTGTTGTTTTTTTTTTTTTTGCTTTCTAAACACTTCATACCATTTCAATTTCGTTCGCATTACCGCTACTCATAACGAAGAAATGATTAATGATATGGCGGCGGTGGCGGCGGCGGGCGGTGTGCGCTGCCAACGGAAAACACACAACAACAACCAGCATAAGCAGCAAAAAAATGCTGCAGCAAAAAATTCGAAATGAAATGAAAATCCAATTCAACAACTCATTCATGTGTGCACGAACTTCATGCGTTGCATTTGTTACACTTGAGAAGCATAAATACGCGCGCAAGCACACACGCACGCACACTCCGGCGCAGCGATGGGGCGCACGCCCCTGCCTTAGTTGAGCTTGAGAAATCAAGAAATCGAAATTTTTTACACTTGATTAAGGTGAATGTGAAAAATTTGAATTTCGTTGCCCCCGCCGCCTGCTGTTGCTACTCCAGCTACTCACAAAACCTCCAGCATCTCACAACTCCCAGAAGGCGCAGCGCAATCTATTTTGACTTCTTTCGCATTACGCTTTTTCTTTGTGCTTTTGTGCGTTGCTACTTACGAGCGCGCGCAAGTAAATTTGTTTACCATCCACTCCTACAATCATTCATCTCCTCACTCCCCCCTCTCTCGACAGCCGCGCTGCGCTGAGTGTTCACACATTCATCGTTCATTTGACTTTTTGAAGAATTTCCCCGCATTGTTTATTGACTGACTGACTGACTGGCTGGTTGATTGGTTGGCTGGCTGCTTGGCTGCTTACTTGTGATTGCCAGTGATTTTTACTTTTACACTTTGGGAGTGCGTCATTTTTCATGTCATGCATCGTTGAAAAATCCCTTTGTTTCGCTTTTTTGGTAATGCACAGAGAGAATTGATTGCGATTAAACACTGTGATCTATGTATTTGTTTAGCCCATTTTCGGATCGGTACTGACTCTTATTTGCTGTCTCCGCTTGTGTTTGACTATTTACTTATGGACTTTACGCTTTACGCTGATCAAAAATTAAAAACAAAGCAATTTATTTTTGTGTCTGTATGTATGTTTGTTTGTAAATATACTGGAGCTAGACATTATGTAAATACAGCGTGTCCGATAGTTTTGTGAGTTCAATCATATTTCGTATCATTTTTCATGGTTAAGCAGATAATACCAGTGTATTCTCCTTTGGCGCTTTGAAAGATTGCTTTTTAATATGTATGAAGCATTTGAATACTTTATCAACATAAATATAGAATTCTTATAAATACAAACTCAGGTCATCCACACCGACTTAGCAGCGGGACTAAAGTAATTGCGTGGTGAGTAAGTGTCGTGAATATGTGTGAAGGAACTTTTGTTTACGAAATAAGGAACTAATTAGCTCAAAAAAAAAAATAGTGAATTGACTGAATGTAGTATACAATTTTAGATTTGTTTTTGAATTAAAAAATTTTCGAAAATTTTCAAATTTTTTTGGATGGAAATTGAGAAGGAACTTATATCAAAATATTTGTGAGGTTAATAATTGATCTTTTATATAGTTTTTGATTTTTTTTCATAACAGTAGATAGCAGTAGAAGAGATTATAGATAAAATAGAAAAAAAATATTTTTTTTCGAGTATTTTTTAAAATTGTTTGTAAATAACACCCCGAGAGCAATTTAATTTACTTTGAGCTTAATAAAATTTGAAAATATTTGTAGAAAATATTATTTTAGTGGGTTTCTCATTTATATTAATAATTGTTAAAGCATATAAACTTCTCACTAAAGACGCTCAACTGTACATGCAACATGCGAAGCTGCCACGACCCACTCAGAAAACCTTGAAATAGTTCACGCATGTAACTTTCGTTTTTACGCAGCTCCCCTTTTATCAGCTGGTAATTTTCTCATGGAATGCTGTAACTAAAGTAAATTGTAGAAAGATAGCATTAAATTGCTGCTGAAGAAAGCGTATACAGTCATACTTGATGACTAACTAAGAGTATATCAGTATATGTACTTATATAGCGCTTATTTATTCATAGAAAACTAGCAGTACCACCAAAACTAAGTGTGACTCAACAGCAAAGCACGTTCTTCTTGTTGTTGCACCCATCCTCTAAGGCCAATGCAGTGTAATCATCTCATCATATGCTACTCAGCAACCCCGCCCTCACGGGTACTACACGGATTTTAGCACTTTGGCAGCGCCGACCCATTTCATTAACTGCTGCTGTCCTGTGTAAAAATTGTGACAGTGGAAATTAGAAAAGTGCGTAATTTTCCAAACGGCACACGGCGGTGGTTGCCAACCACCACTCGTTAACATCCGCTATTTATTCATTCATTGTTATTTTTGTTATTACAATTACAATGGAGGAAGCGCATATAAAAGCATAAATCGTAAGTCCAAAGTGTGTTTATCTCACGGCGACAGCCACCCCACCAACCGGCAACCGCACAGCTTAATCCGACCATATGCCAATAATTGCCTTATGTTACCCTTAGTAATGCATTAAAGGTTGCACTTTTTATTTTTCTCTGTGTGTGTGTGTGTGTTGTGGGAAATGTACAAAGCAAATGTTAAACTGTCATAAATCAAATGTTAAATAATAAAAACAAATAAAGGAAAAACTTTTTTCGGGCTGTTA
Organism: Zeugodacus cucurbitae; assembly: GCF_028554725.1. Classification (NCBI taxonomy): domain Eukaryota; kingdom Metazoa; phylum Arthropoda; class Insecta; order Diptera; family Tephritidae; genus Zeugodacus; species Zeugodacus cucurbitae. Next base: position 68,860,081 of record NC_071669.1, read on the forward strand.
AAATTTGTGCAATTTTTTTTTTCTTTATTTTTTTTTTGAAAACATGGCAACGTGCTGTTTTGAAAAAGTGTGTGCTACTAAATTAGTTAAGCAACACATGCGGTGATTTTTCTTCAAGGGTGCAGTGCACATCAAAAAAAATTGGCATTACTGCTCGACAGCGTACAGTGTACAATCATTGGAAAAGTCGTTGGAAGCCTTATCACATGCGCAAGATTGAGTGCTTTTTGGCAGACAGAAATTTTAAACATTATGCTTGCAACATGTGTAAGTGAAAGATTGCAGAAAAACGTGCCAACGAAATTATTTTTTTGCTTACAAAGTGCGTGCCACATCCACCAAGCTGTTGATAGGCAACAAACATGAAGAAATGTTATCGCTAGTGATAATGTACTCTGTGGTCGTAAGGCTTTAAGTTGTTCAGAGGAAATCACGATTTTAAGCCTGCCATATTTTAGATTTGTCGCTTTAATCTTCCGTACAACAGGACAGGAAATGTCATGACACCCTAAAGGTAGGCAACAGCTAATCTTTAGTGTAAAAGTGACCTTTAATTGCGTAAGTTAGCATACAATTAGGCGCATTTAAATGAGGTGTTGATAGAGGTTAGTTGATAGCTACAGAATTATACCTAGTAAAGAATTATTAAGGAAAAATCTTAACTGATAGGAGGAAGTCACCAAAATCGTGCTTTCATCTTCTTTTTTTAACTGTAACCTTAACATAATTTAATGTTAACTACAATTAGGCGCATTTTAAATATAATAAATTGCTGCTTGAGCGAAAAAAAATAATTGAGGAACTGCTTGTCATACTTTAAAGTAGACAAACTTAGTTAATTGGATGAAGACATATTGAAAGCAGCTGTCGTGTGGCACGCATTTTTTTGTTTAGTTAATTCAAGCATTCTTTAAGAAATATCTTCATTAGAATGTAGAATATATGCTGTCATAAAAGTGAAGGTAGTGAAAGAAATTACTTTGCATCCTGATTGCACACATTTTGATACAATAATCTAGAAGAAAATATAATAATGTTCCCTTTAAAGTCGCACTCTTATGCGTGTGCTATACTGAGAGTGTAGAAAGTCATGAATTCGTTCAATACCGCTACCCTCCTCCTGTCAGACAATTATAACTCTTTAGCGGTTTTGAGGCACAAAAAACCAGCTGTCGCTTTTCCCTTCTGTCGGCGGCATTCCTACACAATTCCATATGTCTTACGCTCGACTTTATAGATGAGTTAGGTATTGATATGTAGACCTTTTCCACTTTTCATTTTATTCAAAACAAAAAAAAAAAACAAAACAAAAAACCTCGCCGCTCCCTACTGTTTTTTTCTTTTCTTTCTCAAATGTGAACCTAAAGTCATCATTATCAAAGCAAAGAACACATTTCAACAGAAATGCATTTCGTTATACCCTCATCGAACGCAGCGCCGAAAAGGACATGACCACTAAAGGCGACTAAGGATACAATTGAGTTGTCACGAAAAATTGATGCTCTTGTGTTCGCACAAAAACGCTCCAATAAAGGTGTACCCAGGCAATTAATATTCATTGTTGCAATGAGGATTTGTAATGTAGACGTGCAGTTTTTTTTTTTTGAATTTTTGACATTTAAATTAAGGTATTGTGCTTTGGTGGCAGGCATATATGTAGAAATATATATGTCATATATATGGGCAGAAAAGAAAGAATTATATATGGTTTAATGATAAGGGTTTCAATGTTTTAAAGAATTGTTCTTAATTGAATTGCTTCGCAAAAATTGCAAGAAAAAGGTTCGAGACTCTTACATACTTCTATCTCTAGTAGATACATAACATAGTATATACCAAAAGACACTACTTTGGCTTCAAACACGTTCTAGTCCCCAACAAAAATCTCCTTCCCAAAGAATCCACTCATACTACTTAACATATAAAATCAATTTACTGTGTAGCATTAGCACAAAAACTCACCTGCAACACTTGATGACACAGCAACAACAATGCGAGCAATCACTTCACTTTAAGCAGCAATAGCATTTAAAATGCTTCAAATCCAATTAGTAATAGGTGGCACGTAAATAATCCAATTCAATTCTGATTTGTACGGCAAACAGCCAGTATGTATGTATGTATGTTGCACGTTTAAGAGGCAGGTAAAAGCAAATAAATTTCTTTTCTACGCAAATTGTTGTGCTTAAGCACACACAGACGCGACGCGAAATACGCTGAAGATGACACTTTCAGTTACGCTTGCAACACACACACAGACACAAATCACAAATGTTTACATACAACAACAACACAGGCGTATGTTGTTTACTTGTTGTAGAAATGTTGCAGCGACAAAATAATTTTATTTGCTATGCAAATTCGCTAATACGTGAGTGTTAGTTGTTGCACAGACAAACAAACAAGCGCGTAGATATGTGGCATATGTTGCACGTACGTTTTAGGTTGGGTTGGTTGTTGTTGTTGTTGGACAAAGCTGCAAAAAAAGGAAGTTGCTTTAGTATACACACGTACATAGTACAAACAAATTTATTTATTTATGTCTCTATTTGCTGTTGTTGTTGTTGCGCTCATTTTATTGACAACCTTTTAAGCGGAAATGTTGCAATTTGCAGTAAAATGGCAGTTTATTTGTATTTTTGCGTAAAAAAATACTTTCTTTCCGCTGCGCCTTTAAATAAATATTAAAACACATTTTGTAGTGGCCACCTATTTTTATTTTTGTTGTTGTTGTTGTTTTGCTACACTTGCAGCAGGTTTAGATTTTCTTGGCGTATATTTTTTGCAGCAGCAATTCTTGTGGTTGTTGTTGTTGCTGTTGCTGTTTTTATTTCAGCTGAAATTGGCATTTCGCTTTGCTTTACTGCCTTGGCCAAAAGCCGGTTGCGGCAGCTAGCCAGAAAGTGCTTATGTATGAGTGTGTATGAACAGTTGATTGCCGGGCAGCTTGCAGCAAGTTTGTGCTTTTGTTTTGTTTTTATTGTGCTGGAAAATTAGCGGGGCGTAAGCACACAGGCCGCAAAAGCGAACATGCATGTTGCTACACACACACATGCGAACACATATACATACATGTTTAGCTACATGTATATTAATAGGCAAGTTGCAAGCAGCCGAACAAGTTGCAGAAAAATGCAGTTGCTGTTGTTTTCGCTATTGCTTGCTAGCTACTGCTGCTGTTGTTGTTGCTTTTATTGTTGGTAGTTGCTGCTTTTTCTTCTTCACTTGCTGTTGTTGCTGCTGCTGCTGCTGCGTACTTTGAATCAACGAAGCAAATCGCGAATTGTTTGCAGTTGATGACCGCGTCCGACGCGGCAACATCCGCGACGATGACGACAACAACAACAACATGAATACAAGTGTGGCAATAAAAAACGTATCAAAAGCCGTGTGGCAGCAAGTGGGCCTGCTGCATTTGTGACCATATGTGCTTTTATTGTACACAGCAACAATAAGGTGAAGAAAATCTTCACTGCAGCAAGTTTGAAATAAAGTCAGCAATGCCAAAGACAATTTAGAAAATTTGCTGTTTTTTTGTTGTGTTTGTAATTTTTTTTTGTAACTATTAGCAATATATGCTGGCGTAGCGGTGAAAATTACAACACGCTTAGTTGTGTTTGCATGTGTAGGTGTTGCTTGCAACAAAAGTTGTTAGCGCTTATTTATATATGGAAAAATGCATCAATTAAACTATTTTCGTGAATAAAAAATAATTTTTAAGCTATAAATATATTTATTTACGCTTAAGTGCTCCACATATTTAATTTGTTGCGCTGATTATCAATATAATTTTTTCAACAAAAATATCGCTGCCTAATTGACTCTCAACGCATTGACAGCGCTCAATTGATCAGACTAAGTAGGCTTTCAACTGCAGCAATCAACTGCAGCTCTATAATAGCATATGTGTGTATATAGAAATAATCCACCGTTAATGTGCATGCTGGCGCGAGCCGCAACACCACTTCAACAGCCAGCTGTATGCTTCAACAATTAAATACTACAATATTACTATTAGGCAGGCAATAGCAAGCCTTTGAAAGCAATTATGTCATGAAGTAGCAACACTTGAAGACCATCTGCCGTCACGAGCACTCAAATTGTAACGCTAAACACACACACAAACGCGAGTTCGAGCTAATAAGCTTGCATGCAACACATTATAATAAATAAAAATGTTATCAATAACAAAACTATGTCATAAAATTAGTTTTCCGTTTGCACAATTCATTAAGTTGAGCGCTCAAAGGCCAGCACTTTAGTGGAAACAATGCATGAAATAATTTTCAGCAGCTTTTTCAGCTGATAAGCAGCCACTACAGAGTGTTTTAAACTTGCAACATGAGGCTTTTGGGGTCACAGCGTGTAAATTTTTATGTGAAAATTTTAGTATTATTTTATTATTACCATTTACTTATGACTTAATGGATTTCCAATCAGCAGCAATTAAATTTCACTGTTTTTATTTGCTTATTCAAATACATTCCGTCTAATTTTTTCAACACAAACTTGTCTTTTTTTTTGATATTTTTGTATTTTTTAACACTTTATTTTATTTATTTTCGATTAAACTTTGTACTTTTGCTACTTATTTACATAGACGGTTTTAATTAAATTTGTTTAAAATTTTAATATTTTTTCAATATTTTTTTTCACTTTATCACACGCACTTACACACAGAATTGGCCTTCACAACACTTTGTTTGCATTTTCAATTCGTTTTTTTATTTAAGCAAAATTCTCTACAGTTGCCAATTTGACGTTCGTACGTGTATATATGTACATATATTTATTTTTTGATAATTTTTCAGACACACTATCGTACCGTTCGTTCGTTCGTTAATGTGACGATTCCGTGTATTTGCATCCGCACGCCAACGTAGCGCCGTAATTTTGCTTCAATCGATTTGAACCGGTCTCAAGCACTGAATCGCACTCAATGGAAACAGGTCCGACGAAGCTAATATTTTCCGGCGCAGCGCGACACTTATCACATTGAGCCGCACCGAGTGAGCGGCATGAGCTGCATGAGCTATGTACACAGTGCCCGCAATGCCCAGCCGTTTGGCCACAAACGCATTTCACTCAATAGCCCAAACACAGGTCGGCCGTTGATGGCGCTACCTTGTTTTTGCTGAGCGCGTGTGTTGTTCTTCTTGTTATTGCTATTGTTGTTGTTGGTGGTTTTAAGGTGGTGGTGGTGGTAGTGTGTTTCTCAAAGTCAATTTCGTTTCATACGCAACTGTGAGATACAAACAAAACCAATTGGAAGTTGTATTTGTTGAGTTGTCGCGTATGAGTGAGTTTTATTCAGTGTTGAGAGTTAAAAAAACTCACTCTTTGAGTCACGCTTGAGTATTGTATAAACAACTTTTGCTGTATATAAAATATACTTTAAAACATGTGGAATATGCGAAACACTCAATGTAAACACTTTTCTTGCGCTCTTTCACTCATACTCCAACTGAGTGTTTTTCCAAGAGCAAGAGTAAATAAATTGTGCGCTCTTTAATATTTAATGCACTCCAATTGGAAATTCTCATTTGCATCTCATGCGCATACAAATTGAGTTGTTGTGCGAGGGAATGGCGTAAATATGAAACATGTTATTAAACAGGAACTGTCACACACACACTCATACACGTACACTCATATGCAAACATACTCACATATGCAGCTCATTTAATAAGCCTGTTGTGTATTTGTATCTTGTATGAATGCCTGCCTGCATATGTTAATATGTTTGTACAAACAAATAACAGGTAATAAATACTTTCCTCTCTCCATCGAGCTACGCCGCTCAGCGCGCATTTCTTTGCCTTTTTATGACTTTTCCATTTTTATTGGTTCATTGTGGGTGCATGTGCTTGATCGTATATACTTGTACTTCGCTGCGTCTGTATGTTTGCCGCTCCATACATATTTATAAGCTTGTCTTTGCGTCTGCGGCTTAATCCACTGCATCTGATCAATATTTATTGTTGTAATATAAACTTTTGTACTAACTTTGGGTTTGTATTAAGCTATTATTGCATTATTTAGCGCTTATTTATGTATTAAAATATAAAATAAAGCCATAAATAGATACAGTTTCATGTGGAAATTTGTCAATTTCTATTATTTTGAGTTTAAGACATTAACACTGCATATTATTATGATAATTTGCATGGGATAAGCTTTCTAGTGTCACGGCATTAAAATCGCACGGAATTTCCATTTGAAATTTGGGAACTAAAACCAAAATTTATTGAGTATGAATTTCAAGCGATATTTTGGAAAATATTGGAGGGAAGTTTTTAATAATTATTGTATTGATTTTAGGCAAGATTAAGCTGGAATTAAAGTTTAGGTCTATGAATACAACCAACCGAGAACCGCTGTCAAGCTATATCTAATATCGGTAAATTTAGTAGGGCCCTATATATAATTTACCTTTTCCTTAGGTATTTACTTTCTTGAACCAGAACATCAGAACATTAAATCCTTTATTATATAGGCTGTTTCGTACTTAGAACGTCGAAATACGACCAAATCCGTCACTAACAAGTAAGGAAAGGCTAAATTCGGGTGTTACCGAAGATTTTATACTCTCTCTATTACTAATTTATTTATTTAATTTTATTAATATAACAAAACAGTTTGTCACATATATTCGACAGATATATTGTATAATTGAAAGAAAGGTATGGTCCATTGAAAGTTTGAAAAGCCTAGTATTAAGTATATGGGAGATAGGGGAAGTTATGACCCGATTTAATTTTTTCACGGAGACATATTATTAGAAGAAAAATAATATTTCCTCTGAATTTCTTCAAAATATCTGAGAGACTTACCTATATTTTCGGTAAAAAATTTGTTAGAAGCACTGAGATCCTCATACTCGATATATAGCGTCTTGAAAACTTATGAAACGATTTCGTCGATTTTTAGAAGGGCGATGCCACCTTTTAAATGCAGTATTTTTGCAAAGTTCTGTTCCGATGGCTTCACCAGTGCTTACTTTATATATTGTAAAGTAAACGATTCAGATCGACTTCAAAGTTCTAATATTTTCACAATATATCATTGGGAAGCTGGGTAGATATTATGAACCAAATTTCATTGAAATTGGTCGAGTAGTTCCTGGGATATGGTTTTTGACCCATAAGTTGGCGGAACCACGCCCATTTTAAAGTTTTTATGTAATTTTGAGTGCATCTCTTCTGTGCCACGATTACGCCCATTTTCGAACTTAACCTTATTATGGTTACAAGAAATACGTCTTCCAAGTTTCATCAAGATATCTCAATTTTTACTCAAGTTACAGCTTGCACGGACGGACGGACAGACAGACATCCGGATTTGAACTTTACTCGTCACTCTGATCATATTGACATATATAACCCTATATCTAACTCGTTTAGTTTTAGGAATTACAACCAACCGTTATGTGAACAAAACTATAGTACTCTCTTTAGCAACTTTGTTGCGAGAGTATAAAAATCTAAACCTTTATATTAAGGGGCATGGCTATGTATTATTGATTGATAGATATATAGAGTTGAGTATACATAGAAAGATATATATGGTATATAGACTTTAAGGTCGTATTGTGAATTAGAACTTGGTCCTTTAACAATTCTTCAAACTCAAAGCTTTTAGAGCCAGAGTATCTCTTACATTTTGCGGGCAGATTCTTCAGCGATGATGATGTTGCAAGTTAAAATATGGTACGTACCGAGATGCTGTGCGTTTAGAGCTTAAAGATTAGACGAGGAAATTGTAACCAAAGATATTTAAATGTGTAAATAGAGAAGCACCAATATTTTCTCTAATTATTGAGGAAGGAAGTTTGGTATCTAACATAATAATATTAAAAATATAGTACAAAGTGAACTGATTTAAAACGGTACCTAAATGTCAAATTTTCACTGTACATAATATAAAAATTATATAAAATTGGTTCAATGATGCACAAGAAGCTATTACATTTCATAATTTCGAATTTGATCTCCAACGGTAAATCCCAAATAAGCGCACTGGGATTAAACTTATCAAACAACTTATTAGTTACTCACACACGCTTGCAAATAAGTGCGTTTGTATGTGCCACAAAACTTTTTCGATCCACTCGAATGGCAACAAAAAATATTTATTTATCATTAAAAGAAATGAACGAGAAGCGCATTTTCGAATTAAAGTAATTCCCAAAAGTCAATATTCACGCTTGGTAAACAACATAAAATATGTAGATGCAAGCGAAGTCGAAGTCAAATCCAAGCGCAAAAGCACACACACACTGAAACACCCCTGTAAAGTATTTTTATACAATACCATTTACGTTCCCCTCAATAGTTCGGTGTTCGAGTCATAAATTCCAATTGATTAAAACCACAATAGCGGTGCCTTACACAGCAGCCAACAACAAACAACAAAAACAAACAAAAGGGAGGAAAAACGAAAAAAATAAAAAAGAAATCATAAAAAATAAGCAGAGTAACTAGCTACCAATTTAAGTTCAGCTTGAGCTGCATTGGCAGCAAGCAAACAAACCACCGCCGACGCCGCCGCCACCGCTGCGGCAGCCAATATTTGTTGCATGTAAAAGTAAAAGTTCAATTGGCAATTGCTCATGTTGCAATGTTGGCAAATACTTTGATCACGTTCGCTTTGCAATTAAGTGACAATTTTTTCAACGATAAGAACAGCACAACCAGCGCAACAACAACAGCAACCACAATAACGATAATCATACACCCTGCCACGTAGCAGCACACGGTTCTATGCGACTACGAGTTCATGGCGGCAAGGCTGAGATTTTTACCTTTACGGCATTGTGGCACAGCTGCAGCAAGCGTTGCAAGTACGGGAAAAAAAGACATGCATAGAACAGAAAATATGTGCAGCGGATGGCACTCGCTGTCGCAGCGCGGGTATGTCGCCATGGCGTGCTCCTCGTCCAACTAAAGTTATTGAAATTCTTTTGATTGCAAGATTTCTTTGGCTGTGGCTGTTCGGTAACCCTATTCGACGATGTTGTTTCGGCTGTGTTGCTTATTTTGCGGCACTGCACCTGCTGTTGTTGTTGCATTTGTTGTTGTCGCAGTTGTCTAGTATTGCTGTTCGTAATTGTTGCTTTACTTACCTACACTCGCTTATAGGTTTGTGTGTGTGCTTCAGTCAACCTCAGCCAGCCGTTGGTCGATGCCACCAAAAGCCTGCAGCAATTGTCCAACTATTGCCGCCACCGCCGTTGTCGATGAGCTTTAAAAAATAGTTCGAACAGTTCGAGTGCGCTTTGGTGCGAGTATTCGTAGTATTCCGCAGAAGCTCAGTAGTTGATGGCAGCGCTCGGCTACTGTTGGCGGCGCGCCTTGTGCAAGTACTGGTACAAGTTGGCTGTTGCACATGCCACATACACCTTTACCAGCAACAACACCGATTGGGATAGTTGAAGGTCCTGCACATTGTTTGAATATATTCTGGATGACTTTGTAAATTTACAAGTTGCAAGTATTTTACGATATCCGTTTATAGATTTAGTTATGCTAAGCATGGAAGTAAGGCAGCGGAGAGTTGCAACATTGGAATAAATAATTAAATACATATAAGATACAAATATGAAGTTATATTATAATTTATGGCAAAATATGCCGCCATAACGAGCGGAAAATATATAATTTCTTCATATTTGGCGGATGACTTCTCAATGTAACTACTTCTTATGTTAAGTTAAGGTTGTGGAGTCGGTATATATTGTTTTTAGAGTTCTTGTTGTGAACACTCTGGTTCTTTGAACTCCTTCTTTCTCGTTTTTCGTAAAAATTGCAATGCTGTAACATTTTAGTAGTCACAATGGATTCTGAGGGATAGCTTGTATCTCTGATGGTTTTAAAAGGTTAAGGAGATCTTGCAATCTTTGTCAGAGGAGTAGAAATGTCACACTCGACGGTTTGCCAATTCCTTAGCTTTAAACTGATACTAGTACCAATTCATTCGCTCTCATGTTTTATTGACAAGTCATCTAGGGATATCATTTTGCATACTTTTTGATATCAGTTCACTATCGGGATTAGATTAACGATTCTTGACTGGCGTAGACACCGCTTACGCGGTTATAGCCGAGTCCACAACAGCGCGCCACGCATCTCTCCTTTTGGCAGGTTAGATTAACGATTGCCAAATTTAAATATCAGAAAATACGAAAGTTCATTAAGGACTAACTAAACTCATTCTGCTATGGCTTCTACTTCTTCTTGACTGGCGTAGACAACACTTACACGATTATAGCAGAGTCCACAAAAGCGCCCCAATCGTTTCTTCTTTTGACAGTTTAGCGCCAATTGGTAATGCCAAGTGAAGTCAGGTCCTTCTCCTCCTGGTCCTTGAATCGGAGTGGAGGTTTTCCGCTTCCTCGGCTTTCACCAGCGGGTACTGCATCGAACACTTCCAGAGCTGGAGCATTTTCTTCCATTCGATGACCTAGCCTGCGTAGCCGCTGTTTTTTTATTCGCTGAACTATGTCAATGTCGTCGTATAACTCGTACAGCTCATCGTTCCACCATCTGCGGTATTCGCCATTGCCAATGTTTAAGGGACCATAAATAAATAGAGAGGACTTTACCTTTTTAATTACCTACTCAGTCTAAAGTAGCACCTGTTGGCCAGAGTGATTCTGCGTTGGATTTCCAGGCTGAAATTGTTATTACTCTTAATGCTGGTTCCCAGAGACGAAATTATCTACTACTTCAAAGGTATGACTGTCAACAGTGACGTGGGAGCCAAGACGTGAATGCGCTGTCAGGAGATATTTCGCCTTGCCCTCGTTCACCACCAGACCCACCTATTATGACTTACATGGGAACTATTTAAACCACGTGTAGATTTTTGAATTCTTTCCTACTATTTCTCTAATCATTTTATAGTTTATCGGATTCCCCAAAATCTTCTCTGATTGTGCTTAATTAAGTTTTCGGAAGAATTCTCGAGTATGAAAAGCACCGACAATTACTTATACTGATTCTTTGTGACGTCCTCATACGCCTCTGTGATAACTTTTTGGGTTATACTTTGTGCTTGTCTCTGGTTATACATAAGAAGAGAGCTTTTCGGCTCTAAAGTTGAGTTTCATCAACGTATGAAGAAATCGTCTTTCAGGAGGACATGTGAAGAAATGGGTTCTCACATTCGAAATTAATAAATTTTCTCCCAAAAAATTAAGTTTTTTTGGCACTCATTAAAGCAAAGAACCCAAATACCCATTTATATTTTATTAGCTTGCGCAATCAGCAAATAAAGCACATACACACATATACGCCTTTGACAGTGATCAATGTTAATTGGGTAGCGCTAGAAAGATTTCGAAATTGAAAAATAAAAGAATCAAAGCAGAAGTCTTTTGTACAGACATTAACAAACATTTGTCTATTGTGAAAAAATGGTGACCCGCCTACTTCTCACCACAACACAAAGCAATCGTGCTGCGCACATACATTTTACACAATACATATGGACATAATTAGAAGCCGAACATTAGCTTAAACTACTGTAAAAACTTACTGTCACGACGTGAAGCCGCGCAGCAGCGCAGCTAGTGTTAGTACGAGTGCTCTGTTCGAAATACATATGACTCGGTCAAGACACAGCAAACGGCCAGCTGTGCGCAGGCGCTTTTTGACTCGGCTGAACTTTGAGGCAGCTTCCAAACGCACTGCGCCACATGTGTGCTGCGCTGTCCATTTGGCTCTGTGGTCATGTGTATAACAAAGTGGCTGATCATGAGTGTGCAACAAGCTGCCGGCATAACTGGTGTGGTTGTTTGCTATCTTGGCGGTGATTTTTGATGTTCGATTTTTGTAGCAGCAACACGTTTGTGGTTTGTGGCAACTTCATATGAAGCCATGCGCATGCCTCAGCGTTAGAGCGCCTCACATGTGTGTGATATGTATGCAAACATATATAAGTGTATTTGTTGTTGGCCTCATCCATTTGACCGGCGCGCTATGTTAAAGCTTCTCAAGCAGCTGATTAATTACACCGCCCGCTGTGCGAATTCAATAATGCGTTAGTAATCAGAAAAATGCTTGTTTTCAACTTATTAAGCGTTGAGGTCGTTATAACTTTGTTTTCGTTCCGTCGATGCTGTTCAAACGCTTTGTTAGTGCATAATTTAGCACTTTGTACAAATTTATTTGGGATTTTTAATTTTCTGTATTTTTTTTTTTTAATTTTTCAATATTGTTTATCAAGCGGAATCTTCATATGCCAAGCATTTTATATAAATTATTTTTTGTTGAATTTATGCTGCCACATTCCCTACGTTAGTTAGGGTGTAACCAATTTTTAATTGAAACAAGTAAGGAAGGGCTAAGTTCGGGTGTAACCGAACATTTTATACTCTCGCAATTTAATGATGTAATTTTATAAAGATAACACAAGTTGACCCATATATTTGGTATAAAGTTCAATAGAATAACGAAAATCATATTTATGATGATGATGGTATATGGGGACTGAGGTAATTCCTAAGCCGATTTCACTTGTTTTCACCACCAAGATACAATGTATCGAAGACTATACGCTCACTTAATTTAATATTACTTATAATTAGGTATATAGGGTCTGGGGGAAGTTATGACCCGATTTTTACCATTTCAGGTACAGAGAGAAACTGTTATAAGAAAAAAATTCAGAGGGAATGAATTACATTAAAATATCTGAGGGATTTACCTATATTTTCGGTGAAAAATTAACCTTAGGCACTGAGTTCTTCATGTTCGATATCAGGGGCCTTGAAAAGTCATGGTCCGATTTTGACAATTTTTCCACAAGTGATGTCACAGCTCAAATACAGTATTTGTGTAAAGTTTTATTCCGCTAGCTTCATTGGTTCCTTATGAATACATTATAAAAAAATGAACGAATCAGATGGAATTCAAAATTGAGTTATATGGGAAGTAGACGTAGTTGTGAACCGATTCGCCCATATTCCACCCGTGTCATCAGGGTGTCAAGAAAGTGTTATATACCGAATTTCATTGAAATCGGTCGAATAGTTCTTGAGATATGGTTTTTGACCCATAAGTGGACGACGCCACGCCCATTTTCCATTTTGTAAAAAAATCTCAGTGCAGCTTCCCTCTGCCATTTCTTATGCAAAATTTGGTGTTTCTGACGTTTTTCTTTAGGGAGTTAACCCACTTTTAGTAATTTTCAACCTAACCTTTGTATGGGAGGTGGGCGTGGTTATTATCCGATTTCTTTCATTTTTGGACTGTATAAGGAAATGGCTAAAAGAAACGACTGCAGAAAGATTGACTTATATAGCTTTGTTGGTTTGCGAGTTATATACAAAAAACCTATTTGTGGGCGCGGTCACGACCACTTTTCCAAAAAAATTACATCCAAATGTGCCCCTCCCTAATGGGATCCTATGTTCCAAATTTCATTTTCATAACTTTATTTATGGCTTAGTTATGACACTGTATAGATTTTCGGTTTCCACCATTTTGTGGGCGTGGCAGTGGACCGATTTTGCCCATTTTCGAAAGCAACCTCCTCAGGGTGCCAAGGAACATGTGTTCCAAGTTTCATTAAGATATCTTAATTTTTACTCAAGTTATCGCTTGCACGGACAGACGGACAGACGGACGGACAGACATCCGGATTTCAAATCTACTCGTCATCCTGATCATTTATGTATATATAACCCCATATCTAACTCTTATATTTCTTGGTGACACAAACAACCGTTATGTGAACAAAACTATGATACTCTGTGCAACAGGTTGCGAGAGTATAAAAAAATCTGAGTGATCGATTATGGCTTTTGTTTTGAGCATTTTTGTTAGTTAAAATATCTAAAAAAAATATTTTATACCAAACTTAAAATAAATTATATATAAATACGTATATCTACACAAACACATTCAAACATAAAGATTTTTAGGTGTGAAAGTAAATGAGACTCATTAATTCTCCCGACAGCTGTACGTTTTAATAAAGATATTTATTGGGAAACCTTGTGCTGAACTTACACTCTACACACATACTCATAAGCGTGTATTTTGAATTCCCATGAGCGTTATGTGGCTTCGTAAAGAAACTTTTTGAGGCAGAGAATCTTGACTCCACCACTTATTCGCAATGTAAAGATGCTATGAGCGTGCTCACATTTGCTTGTGTGTGTTTCTAAGCGTTTGACTGTTGGGAGCGAAATTTGCCATGAAAAATTGTTGATTGATTGGATAGCTTAATGAATAACTTTCTAATTATTTGAACATGTGTATATATATACTCACTTACATACATATATCTGTATAGGTTTGACCATATGGGAATATATTTGAGGAATGTGTTTTTGACTTACTCTTAATTAATATATATTGCGAAGTATTAGGTATGAAGTCAAGCATCCATTAAAAACCAGCTATGTAATTTAGTAATGATGGTGTAAGAAATAGCGCTTCTAAGTAAACTTATCTTCTTCGAATAAATTGTTTTCTCATCTATGTATCATGCTAAAGTAAACGCTTGTACAGAAAGAATCACAAATAATAGTAATGTATAGTATACCTATTCGCTAATTAGGAGGGGTTTACACTACATACCACCATGGCAACCGTATCAAAAAAAAAATGTGTTCCATTCAGTCTTCGGAACATCTATGCCTTGTTTTAGTGTGGTGTTGTCAGTCAGCTTTGAAATAATAATTTTTCAACATAAATCTATAGAATCCTGGGGAATGTCGACTTTAAGTTTAAACACGCTAGATGGCGCTGGATAAAAGTTTTTAGAGAAAAAAAGGTGTATGGTTCAATGGTTGTTTCATACTAAATAAATTGACTAGAACTGTAAGTAATGGAAGAAGCCACAGTCGTATGATTGGAATCGAATCGAATGATTCATATCTTAGCTTTGGTTTCCTTATTTCTTTTACACCTATCAGGTCAGAGTGTAAAAATCTATTACATTTAATATATGAAATATTCTTAACATATCGGTCTACGTAATACACACAATAATCGTCGAGGTAATTTAGGTTGGGTTCAGAGGATCGTTACGACATGAGATATACATGAAGTATCTCACTTAGGCAGCTAAAGGCACCGATCCACTATAATGACAAAAGACTCACGCGAGTATATGAGTATACACGCTAAGAGCTTTGAGTCTGCCATATATTTGCTTAGGCCGCGAACATCTACTTCAGCTAATTCGCTTAGTTCGTGGAAGGTATGATTTTAGAGATTTTTAATCTGTCTAGCGAAAACAGTTGCTACACCTCACCGTACTCCATGCAGCATTATGAGAGTGTAATAATCATTTTAATAATTCTAATACAAATATTTTTCTCATGACCTTTATTTGAAATTTTGACAATGAAAAAATTGAATTTACAAATTTGTATTTACTAAAACCACAAGCTGTAAACGGTTCCACAGATTACTACTATAGAAATCTGAAATAAAGCTGAATCGTATATACAGGAATGCTTCATCAAAATAAGAATATCTATTCATACTATGTACAATAACATGCATAAGCTTAAATATATCAATATCTTCCACTACGCCTTTTTTACACATACATTCCTCATATATTTATGTACATATGTGTGTCGATATCACTTACGTGGCTATCAAACACCAACTCGAAGTGATTTCTCATTAATAAATCTTCGCTCATTAAACTTGGCATCTAAGCAACGCCCTGCAGATATGCCATAAGTAAATGCTTCATAGAAATAAAAAAGTAAACAAATATAGCGTTGCTCGATACACATATATGTACATATTTGCGTATATATAAGCTTGCATGTTTAGCTGTTTGTGTGCCTTGAACCATTTTGCATGACTTCATTTGGCACATATGCGCATATGTAGGCAGATAGCAACAACAGCAACAGTAGTCGGCAGAAAACTAATGAGTCAACGTCGCCAAGGCTCAGCTGTCATTTTCGCAATTGCGGCTATTTAGCTTTAAATCATTTCCACTCACTGTGATTTTAAACAAAATAAATCAACTCCAAAGCCACTAAATAAATAGTGGAAAAACCAAAAAAAACAAAAAGAAAAATATTCAAAAACACACAACAACACATACGCAGACACCGATTTGACGTGGAATTAACCGCACGGTCTTGTGGCAGTCTGTGGAGCTTCACTATGTAAAAGTGTAATAATTTAAATTACGCTGCAGCGTTTTAGTTTTCACTTTTGTTATAACTCTTAGTTTTCGTGATTTGTTGTTGTTTTCGTTTAATCTTTTTTCCATTTTCATTTTGCAACCACACAGCATGGGTTGGCAACTAAATTATGGAGCAGCATTTTGTTGGAGGACAGTGGCAATGGCAGTCAGCAGTTCACCTTGATTGCAGAGTCCACAACTACCAAACTACTGCGTCCTTCTGCTATATACATATGTATTTATTCATATGACATTCTGACATTCCTACCAAATGCTTGCATATGACCAGGGCGTAAATACTCGGCATATCTGCATACCACATTCAGCGTCCAGCGATGTTGCAAGGTGTCATATTCATAATTTACGGCATACGCTCGCCACAGGGGTACATATGGACGACGAAGGCAATGTCTCGCTTGAATATCTCGCATCTGTATATTCGCATTTAGTTGTCCACTTCGCAGCTTGCTGTTGTTGCATTTAGCCTTGACTACATGCAATGTGTGTGTGTGTGTGTGTGTTTTTTTTTTTTTTTTGTGTAAAAATATAAAATGTTTTCATTATGCATACGATTCATTTTTAAATAACTTGTGAAATTTCTCTGACATGGGCGTTTAAATGTGAATTTCATGCGGCCAATTTGACATGTAATTATGCGCCTAAATTTGTGTAACCACCTGTAAGTAATGGCGTTAATGGATTTTCGGTGGCGTCAAGGAACAACAACTCGAAAATTTTAGTCAAATTTCAATGTCATGATATCAGACAGTAGTATATGCCAGTATACTATACAGTATAAGTGGAGCATAACCTAACTATTTGGAGTGTGAGAGTGTCATAGTTCAAATATTGAGTTGTATCTTTATTTCAGATCTGAAAGTCAGCCACACGTTCCAAGCAATAGAATCTCTTGTTTCGTAACTAAGAATCAGTTGCGGTATTTTGTTAACAGTTAGCATGGTACAAATACATGAGTTCGACTTTAAGAGTACTAAGAAGATGCCCAATCTATCGAATGAGATTATCAGAATAAATTCATTAATGTATGCTCCAAGTTTCTTCCAAAAATTTCAAAGATTTTTGTGAACATATTATTGTTGGATCGAGATTATCTATTTACCTTGTGTAAAATCTTTACTGAACGATGTCTGAGGTTCTCGAGTTCGACTAACACGCAAGATAAATTTTAATGATGATATTTCTTTGTTAACGCTAGCTTTGTTAGATATTTCTTGCTAAACAATCTGAAAGGCATTCTTGAAATGAAGTTTTCAATAAATAGAGATGGATAAAAGTAAAAGATTGTTATGAACTTGGGATAAATACCAAATAAAAATACTTAGTACAAAAGAAGTTAATCATTATGACCGTTTTCGCCATTAAAGTTCATGCCACAGTTATAACAAAGGTGGCAATGAAACGCTAGTTAGTTGGTTGTCCAATAAAAACCGCAGAACCGCCACCACAACAAAGCAGATTGCTTCCTACGGCTCAAGCACCACACATAAGAATACCGAGCTGAACAAGAATATTACCGATAGAAGAACGAAGATCGAAAAACAAAAACGTTCCTTAGCAAGCTGTCTTCATTGTTAGTAGTGCCAGTGTCAAGGCTATACACATGTGAAGGAGCTTTGGACAAGCACAGCGCACTGCTTAAATACGTGTATATAAATTCACCAAATTGTTAGAGGACTGCCTTGGCGCATATGAATTACTGGCATTTTGCGGCGCGTTGCACTTGAAACTATCGCATTACACTTGATTGCGCTGCCCGCGCCAACGCCAACGCCGCACTGGCAGGATGCTGTTGCATTAGTCGGGCGATATTGATCGCATATATAATATAGCTGGGTGTGTGTTGAATAGTTTGGGCAGAGTGTTAGCGGTTCCGGCGTACGGATGCGCGCCAAAGTTGGGTGTACAATAATATTGATTTATACCTTTCAGCGTTTCACAACATTTATCATGGCATAAAAATGCATTTATCATTTAATGTTGTTGCGCTTGCGCAGCGTAAACACTTTAAGTGCCAACTAAGCCAATAATGTTATTGCTATAGCTGCCGCTGCTGCCACTGCTGCTGCTCTTCTAGTTGTTGTTGTTGCCGTTGCAGGCGCGCAGCTTATAAAGTTAGACTTGACATAGAATGCCGACAGCGTGTTTATGCTCACTTGTTGGCTTAGACAGCTTTAGCGCAGACGCTAGACTTAAACACACACTCACACTCATGGACACTCACACACACATATTTATGCGCAGCGCTCATTGTCGCTCGCCGCCAGCCGCCTCATTGGGCGCCCGCCGTTTCTTTTCGGCCTTCATTTCGCTAGCATCCTTAGGCGTTTGACGCGGCAGCCGTCGCGCTGGAAGCTAGCCACCAACAGCTTGAGACATCCGCAGCCGCCCCGCTGCGCTGATTGGCGCTGGGTGTTGCATTGTGCCGCGCGTCGGCTGCATGTGTCGGCTGGTGTGCGGTGTCGCAGCGGTTGTCGCAGGCGCGGATTGGAGATTTTTCATTTCATTGCCTGCTTCTTCTTGTGGCGGCCAGAACGCGCCGCCAGTGGCAGTGTGGCACTTATTGTGCGATCATTTTTAGAACATCTACACCTTCGGTTTCTTTTCGATTTCAATTTGAGTTTTTGTTTTTCTTGTTTTGATTTTTCGCTTGCTGCTTAGGCGGCACTGTCACCGATGCTGTCATTATATGCGCTATTTGTTGTTGTTTTGGTATTTGTTTTTGCTTTTTGGAAATGCCACGCTGCTCTGCCATTTTAGGTAAGCGATTTGTGCGGATTGTGCTAATGTCAAGTCAAGCTGTGCGCGTTCCACGCTCCACGGTCTACGGTGGTTGCTGGAGGTGCAGCGAGCATCGGCATTCTACATATGGTACATCAAATGATTGCGCTATAAAAAAATTTATTTATCGCCCGAATTGGTAGGCGAAACAGTTGGAGACTTTGCAACTGCCACTTATTTGTGAATTTTAAATTCTAAGTACATATTAATATGGCCGCATACGGACGTACATTAAATTGCATGTAGGGGGATTTCAAGGTCTTCCGAAGTACATCCACGATTCCGTATAGTTTTGCATGTACATAGCTGCGCGAAAATAGTTGATAATTTAGTTTTCTCATTGACAATATTTCTCGAAAATTGCTGTCTTATGCCGGCTAATTGCCGCAATATTCTGTTAGATGATCCGGCCCGCATTTAAATACAAGGAATGTTCATCTCCAATCTGGAAGTGTGGTTTGATAAAGAGTTAGTTGGGAACTTAACTCTTCATTCTCGTTTTCCAGCTATCAACTATTAGGTATAAGATCAATATTTCTGTAGTTAAAGCTGAGACGGCCTGACCTCAAAGTAAAATTCAAAGTCCGAAAAGGTTTCTGATACGAAAATGATCAATAGTCCGGGATTGGCTTGGAACTCATTAGCCTTTTAAGTTCAGAATCAGAAGCGAGACCAACGTTTCTGTGGGAGTCATGAAATACGTTATGTAGCGGATTAAAACATTCCCCAAATAATTTTGAGGAATGTTGCCGAATGTTGACAGTCCTTGGCCGGATAAAAATCCGGGTCCGTTCCGGTTACGTAGAACCGACTGTCGTAAGAATGAACATTATGTCATAAGACGGTGGTAATCACAACTTAATTTAGTGCTATTGAAATACAAGGCTTCCAAAATGGAACCTCGCTATCTTTAACATCGGATCGCTTCAGACTTTATAAAGAGTCCGCATGGATTCCAACATCCAAAGTTTATATAATCAGGACGCTAATCAGAAGAAACTTCTCAAACTGTCCATATACGAAGTAGCGATTTCCACTTGACGGGCTTCAAAAACGGTCGGCGTAGTATTTTTCATCGAGTTGGTCTGATTATATGAGGATAAGGAAAATCATCATGAGACATAGGACAAAATCGCTAAAGTTCGTAAATATAGATATCGGATTGGTCCCTCACTTACGTTAAAATATGTTTACACATAATACAAACAATGTTCTTATCACACTATTCCTTTGGTAGAGGACATAGCAATGGAAGAGATATAGATATGGGTATTAAGAGAACGGTTTCAGAGTATAAAGCACCAAAAGCTGATATCTTAATCTTAGTTCCTATGAAGTATTTTCTGTCGCCGTATGTTTTCTAAATCATGTTTCTTAACGCGTTGACTGCCAATGTATCACCGGTGATCACAACAAAAAACTATCCCCAGGTGCCAGTGTATCACCGGTGATCACAGCAAAAAACTACTCCCAGTTGCCAAGCAAAAAAAATACATGTTGTGCTTTGAGTTACAACGGGATTTTTTTACCATGAATAAAAGTCATGCTCCCATGCTAAATATTTTTTCTTTTAGAATTAACTTACGTCTTTCTTAAAACTCCTTCCGTTAAGGCCCCAACCCCTAAATTCTAGAGGCCTCGGCGTGTATCACCGGTGATACATTGGCACCTGGGAGTTGTTTTTTGTTGTGATCACCGGTGATACATTGGCAGCCACCGTGTTAACAGGGTCCACAAAAATCTCATAAGGATGTGGCGAAACATAATTTTTATTGGGAGAAAAAATCTTTGAGAATATATGGTTTTTGATTTCGGAACTTGCGATCCATCATAAAAACATATCTTTCAATCACAAATTATGTTTCGATCTTGGTCATTAAAAGGTGTATATTTCATATCCTGAAAAAAGATGGATAGTAGTCGAGATAAGAAAGCATTACAATGTAACGCTAGGCCAGTATTTGTCTTTGCCTTCAAAGAAAACCAGTTTTTTCCACAAAGTTGGGCCACGGATTCATGCACCAATATTCATACTTACTCAATTATTAAGACACACTTAACTTACTGTTATTTCTTAAGACGTACTATCAGTAGTACTTTGGGGGTTGTCAGCAGGCACGAACGATTTGGATGAAGAACAAACAAGCAACGCAGAAACGAGCGGAAGACAAAAAACGCGCATATTAAATTTAGGTTTGCGATTCTCAAGAGGCTTTACAAAATATTGCGAACTGAAGTACACTAGTACTGCGGAGGGGAGTTAGCATACGCGCAAAAGGCAGAGTCACCGGGAAGCGCATAACTCTTCTTTCGCACAGCAAAGTGGATGCAGCAAGGACAACAACAAAGTTGTGCGGGTTAAACCAACAAAGGAGCGATAAAAAGGCGACGCACAAGGCGGATAAGCAGCTATTTACATATCAACACACATATATAGACGAATATATTTATATAGCTATACCCTCGTGTATTTATCATGGGTTTGCGTACGAAAATAAATAACTTTTGCAAAGGGCAAAGATGACAAAGGATGTTTACGCGTTTTGTTCGCGAAGGTGTTTAACAAATAAACCGAACAACAACAACAACAATGCAATACCCAACAAAGCGAATTAATACAATAAAAGCGTATAAAAACGGCGAATGAAGACAGTGAGGAGGCAAGTGGACAAGCGCAATTGTCTGGCAGACAAAGCGGGTCGCGAGCCTAAAAAGGGGTGTCAGCAGCGTTGGGGGGCGGTCAGCCGGTTAAGCGGTGTGAGCGGCGGTCGTTTGGCGCAAAGTTGAAAAGGGCGTACCAGAGCAGACAACAAAAACACAAACAAATGCAAACACAAATGTACATTTAAGGCCTACGAGAGCGACACATAAAGGCGCGCTTATGTCAGCGCGCAGATACAGTAACGCGACAGCGCGCGGCGCAAACGCCTAAACAAATGCACGAATTATTCGCGAATTTTCAAAAAGAATTGCAGCGCGCCAACTGACGGCGTGAACGAACAAACAGTGACACCGGTATGTGGCAGCGCCTGTGGAGGTGCGCGTACGTATGATGGTGTGTGAGCGCCTTGCAATAAATATATTGAAGAGGCGCTGCGCCTGCCAACGTCGATTACGTGGCGGCACAATAAATTGCAGATTTGCTGTGTGGCAAGCGCGGCGGGACAATAATAACTGTGCTCGCAATCTCTGCTTTGTTTGTAAATGTTTTAAATTTCGCTTGTATCGGTTTTTGTTTATCACATCTTTGTTGTTTGGTGGTTTTGGTGTTTTTGGCTTTCTAGATTTCGGCATTTATTTGGTTATGCGTTTTTGTTGCTTATTTACGGGGCGGCGTTGTGCCAGTCACTAAGACAAACTATGTGCCAGCCACATACACCTCTGCCTCGCTCAGTCAGTTGCCTGCCACAACACGAAGCAGCGATTTGGCCGCGCCATTACACTGCGAGCGTTTATTATGTTTTTGGCTTTTGTACGTTGCCTGAAGGCGTGATTGCAGCTTGTTAACAAGTGTTGGCAGTTTAATTGAGTTGAGGGATCAAAGCAATGGCCACAGCGGCAACAAAAGCGACGCGCAACAGCAACATTTGCTGGCGCACACTGCTGGCGTTGATATTCATGTAAATGCGTGTGTATTTGGTTTCATGCATGCATTCAAAACTCAGTATATACACTTAGTGGTATGTATTTTTGTATGTATGTGTGAGAAAGCTCCATCTTCATACCATCGCCACGCGTAACTAATTCGACACTGAGTGCTTTAATCTGCAGCTATCATATGCATGCACAGTGCACAGTGTGTGTGCGTGTACGCCTTTCATGCGTATTGTATGCAGAATAACATGTGCGCATTGTATGCCACAACACTCGCCACGCTGCCAGCCCCGCACTGCGCACACTGTCACTCACACAATGCAGCAACACTCAACGCTCGCCAGCATCAACACCAGCTGTCCCTCCAACCAAGCAACACTCTCATACATCCATTGATGCATGCCACCACCCTTTGCTGTGTCCCTCCTGCCCGCTTTACCTTCCGGCCGAGGACAGACAATTTCATATCGCCGCGACCGCTGCCAGCTTGTTGAAATAAATTAAATGCACGTCAGCATCATTGATTGCAACAACCTGTCAACGGTGGCGGCACACCGCAATCCAATATTGTTGTTGTGCTTGTTGTTGTTGTTATTATGGTTATTTGTTATTGCCGCTTGCAATGTTTGTAAATGTTTTGATTTTTGTGCGCTCCGGTTTTTATTTTTTATTATTTTGTTGTTGTTATTACTTGGGTTGAACTCGATATGTTCCACTTGTCAACAAACGTGGCAGGATTCCACTTGTGACAAGTCGGAAATTTTATTGGTGCACTACTTGAACCGGAAATTGGTGAGTCATATTGACTGTGTACGCAGAAAAAAATTAACGGTGTGTGGGTGGCGATGGAAAAATTATTTTAAAGAGCTCAAGGCCGGTCGTATTTAGTTTGAAGCAGATTATCAAATTTCTTCTAAAAGGTTTAAAGTTAAATATTACTTCACTGTATCGAAACTTTGACGACTCCCCTAACTTCATATGTATGTACATAGTATATACTCGTCACCTTCTCTGTGTAGGAAAAGAATCGCAACTATTGGAAGCGGTTTTCTCGATGATGTGGGCGAAGTTGCTCATATCAAATTGTGTGAACTTTTTCATTTTATTAAGACCACAGGGTGGTTTAAAGATTACTCAATAGTGTGAGGGATCACAGTCCCAGTGGTGTCACAATGGGTCTCCCAAATGCCTAGGTGCATCGTCTGACAACCACTTAACTTACCTACCTACCTAGCATATACTCCGATTTTTGGTCGAGTCACATTGTAAACCTAGGTTTTTACGACGCAACAGAGTTTATAACATTATTCCATATCCAGGGTGTAAGTAAATCTTTGTGTTGTAAAGACTATTTTGACATATAAAGCGCTATGCTATCATAGCAATAGGCTCTGAAAAGGCTCTGCGATGTTGAGGAATATCATTCGATAAGAAGTAATGTCCACGGTCAAAATAGAGCTCGATATCAAAACGAATTCAAGTTCGAGTTCGAGTCGCACTGAAGGTGACCAGAAGATGTTAAGGGTTAAAAGATGTATATACTATTTCATAATATTGATGCAACGAAGCTGTCATTGATTTGTTGAAAAGCAACCCTAGTGGAACTGGGAGATCATCTGTGATATGGTAGAGAATGTTCCAAAATCGGACGTCAGGAACTCAAAGGAAAAACGACCAGCTTCAACTATTTTGATATCCATACATCCGCTGAAATCTACTGCTTCAACTGACACAAGTTGTCAAGCAATTTGCGAAGTGGTCTCAGAGTTGTGGAAGGTCGACCGTAGGATCATGGCATTCTCCACTTGATAGTTAGTTGTTCACTTTCATCCGAATTTTTAGGTTAAAGCCTGAAAATCCATTTTGAAATAAGTATTTTTCAAACTTGAAGTCTGTTTGGAGACCTGAAACATTGAAAGCTTCATGGTATGCACGCTGTCTGCCATTGCTTGTTTTAATTGAACCTTCTGCTTGTTTAAGCCAGGTAGTTATTTAATTTAAAACTATTTCCCATACACAAAATGACCTATTGCCTTCTTATTCACCGTTTTTTTAATATTATACAATCTTTTAGTATTCTCCAACGTCTCCTCCATACAAGGAACCCACTATAGCTTCAGTATTGCGTCATATGGCATTCAGCCATCACCGCCAGCCACCGGCCGCCAGACGCTTTATCAGCTTCGACACAAGCGAATGCTGTAAATCCTTTTAAAAATGCGCGTGCTTTTAATTTTTATCCTAGACAGTGTGACGTGTGTTGCCCGATTAGGTTGTAGCCGACGGACGGCTGCAACCGGCAGCCACGGCAATACAAAAATCCATGTTGGCAGCCCGGCAACAAACATTGAATGGCGTGTGGCACATTTGCTGCAACAAATAAAGTAATGAGACAAAAGCGGATGCTGATGCTATACAAACACTTCTGCTGTATGTTGTAGTTGTGGGTATTGTTAGCATAGCCCCTTTAGGTGCGAATAGCCCCAAACGCTAACGAGATGTATGTGTGTGTGTGAGCCACACACTAAAGCGAAGCGTATGCATATATGTACTTCTCTATATATGCAGATAACAGTATAACACATAAATTTGTGTGTGTGAATGTGTGTTGCATGCCACGAGCTTACTTTGCTATATATTCCGGGTGTGTAAATATGTATTGCATATGTGAAATTAACTGTTAGCAACCATCATATATTCCACTGAAAAAGCTCCGACAGCAATTGCTGCTGCTGCTCCTCACTACACACATACATGCACCCATAACACTTGCCACTTTATGGTGGCAGCTGCCCTTACCCTGCACTTAGTTGCATGCTCTTCCCTCCGGAGCGTTTCATGGCTGCCAGCATTGCTTTGCCTTTGTCCTGCTGCTGCTGCTGTTGCTGTTACTGGTTTTTTAAAAGTGTTCCCATGTTTTGATAGCCTTGCTATCAGTGCGCCATGAAAATGAATGTGGACTATTGGCAGATTAAAGCAAATGAAATGAGTGAGAGCGCGCCAAATGTTGTAATTGCATCAACAGCGACAACAACAACAAATAACCAACTAGTTAGTGAATATTATTGCATTACACATGCTCCTTCATATACATGCATACATGTATATATATCTATATGTTGCATGATGCATGTTGCCACACTTGTTAAGCATGGACCAACACAGCTACAGAGCTTTAAATATACATGCGTATATCTGTATAATACATATATGAGAGCATGTGTCGTTTCGCAAGTGTGAGTTTTGTTGCGTTGCATGCTGCAGTTATCTGTGGCAGGCACTTTGTTTGCATTTCATATGAATTTTACGAGTTTGTCTTCACATTTTGCCTGCCGTTCAGCAGCTCAAGCGAATCTCCTTTTTTTCATATGAGAGACATTGCAAAAAAGGAAAAGGAGAAATACTGCTGATGTGACCCAAAATGTGACCTAGAAATACCAAAAGCCGTACAGTATGTGTTGGTGATTGCAACATGGGAACCTTAAATTATGGTAGAGCTGTTGGCGGGGACAAACCAATAAAGAGATAAGGGACTCTAGATAAGATAAATAGAATGGGAATTTAGACATTTTGTTAGATCAGCTGAGGTAAAGACCAAAAAAATATTGGAATATCTTCGATAAAAAAGTTTAGTTCATCCTTTCCTAGTTTTATTTAGACCCCTAGACTGTTAGCTTCTTCATTCCTCAAATATTTTTTCGACAGTTTTAATTCTAGGGAGATTCTCTCGGAATGATAAGTGCATCGAATGAGCTAGATCGTGCCATTATCCACTCCAGACAATTTTATGAAGACACTCCACGTCTTCGACACCAGTAAACAAGTTAAAACAATTGCTTAAAACTATACATAATTACATCGATATTATTCAATTAGCCAGTTTACAGGTGACATTCGTAAATTATACCTAATTAGTATACATCAAATCGGATTTGTTAAAAGTCATAGACAACGAATCAATGAAAATAGATGAAATCCAATTACAAATAATTTGACAAGAATGACAATTATTTTGATATTATTTTGATAGTGGAACTATGTACGTGCGCTTGCAGGAACACTAAATCAAATCAAGCTAAAGACAAATACAAAGCCAGACAAAGAGCGTCGTGATAAAATTTAATTGCAGCAACAATAAACAAACAATCGCAGAACTACAGACTGCTTGGCTCTTTGAAAATATACTCGGATATACTCGTATAGACATTCCATCTGGAGTAACCCAGTAAAGAAATATTTCATAAGAGGTTGTACATCGAATGCTTTTAAGTATAACGCCGAAAAGAGGTTACTATTTCGGTGAGGTAAGGTGTTCTAATCTAATTGGAACGGTTAGGGAATGATAATCCCTGTTAAAGGTATTGATCGGATATGGCATTAGAACTCTTAATTAGTGGTATGGAATTCCTGGAAGAGCCCCTAATAAGCTTAGGTAGTCGGCACATTCAAATCCACAGGTTCTACGAGAACATGTCAAATAAACAAGCGATGGAACTTTGGAGGCTATTTTTGGTGTTGTTGTTTTAGCGATGTTTGAAGAGGAAAGCGTAAGTTCAATTATCATCGAAGTCATCTGATGTAAATCTCAGGAAACGAGCTGTTTCTACGAACGAGATGAGCCGATCTAACATGGTCGTCTTAGATCAAAACTTGTTCCGAATCCTTTTTTAAGCCAAAACAGCTTCAATAGAAGTTGATTTGGGCAACAGAGGTCTGTTAAACTTTAACTGATCAGCATTGTGTTAATTCAATTAGTGAATAGGGTGGGGCTTCTCTAGATGCATTGGAAAACAGGAGTGGGTCTAGAACAACAATCAATCTCTCAAAAAGAAAAAGAAGTAACAAAATTAGTACCAAAAGTTACCCTTTATAAGACACTTTAGCGAACTGTCTTGAGCGAAAATAATTTTTAAAAGTCCCATAAGCTGCTCCAGATAAATATTTGTATATGTCAGAAAAAAATTTAACGAATTCCAACTTCAAACAACTTCCAACAATTTTCGTTCAGTGGGTTTAACACAACAACAACAATAACGATAAATCGTACAATTGTAGTCAATAAACTAAAATGACAAGCAATCAAGCGGATACGTATAGAGAGGAAGAATAGTCAATAACACCGCCCTCTACTTTAGGCAATGCACGGAAATGTAATTGGAAGCAGAGGGGGGTGGGGGCGGTGACGCGGAAGTCAAGGTCGTCACGATTGTCACTGATTGTGAAATGCCATTCGCAGTCGCGCTGTTGTGTGTGCCTTAGAATTTAAAGCGAGAAATTTTACAATACTCAGACGCTGACAAGCAGTCAATGCTTTTGTATGCCTTTGGCGATAACAATAAGGACAACAACAATAGCAAAAGTGCAAAAAGATGATGGAAATAGCAATAAAAACGCGCCGAACGACTGCAATTCTATTAATAACCATGTAATTGAAAGTGAAATATCACCATGAGGACAAGACGTCTGCAGCTGCGGAAGACACTCAAATGCAGCAAATCAAAATGACTCAAGGAGAAATGTGAATACGTAAGTGTTAATTTAAATATTTGAATAGCAATTTGGGGAAGTGAGTGGTGTGAGGACGATTAATTGTCATAGTGCTAATTACATTGTGGCACTTAACTTGGTTGGTATTGGGTGCTCTTACTCTTCGAATGGATGACGCAAGGAATTGACTGCGAGTTTTAGAAGGGATCTTTAAGTATTAACAAGGATTTGGTTTGGCAGTTGGGTTTCGTTCTTTGACTGTACTTCTTAAACGACAAACCAAGTTTTATCGATAAAAGATTTAATGACGCCAAAAAGATTGGTTCCTCTACAGTCTAAACTGACTTCTGTACTGATATAGATAGGTTCTTCGTAAGAGTACCTTGAGTCTACAGTCTAAACTGACTTCTGTACTCATATAGATAGGTTCCTCATAAGAGTACCTTGAGTCTACAATCTAAACTGACTTCTGTACTGATATAGATAGGTTCCTCATAAGAGTACATTGATAGATTTAAAGGGAGTCGATCTACTCGAATTTGTTCAATAACTTGAATAAGAAGAAATACCAGTTTTTTTCACTTACAGCATCTGCCCTTCCACCGCTGAGAAAAAGTATTTACATTATAGTCGGCTCGTCTAATCTGATTATTCTTAAATATGAGTTTATTTTCTTTTATGATATACACAACAAACCAACTGGTTCAACTGGTTCTAATATAATGATGAAGTGATCTTCCACTATCCAGTAGTATATGTGTCCAGGGAACAGATCTCTAATTAAATCAAGTCGCATCTCTCTAATACTTCTTGAAGAACTTTATTGTTTATACCTTAATCTGAATTTGGTGTTTTTCAGATCTGAAGTCGCTTCATATAAGGTATATTACGAAAAACATAACAACAAACTAAACCTATTTGGTCTTCTATAAATTTAGACACTAAAATATTTGTTAAAGCGCTTTCCTTCAATTTCCTTTAATTGCTCTACTGACAATTGAGAATTTATACACTCTCGCATTTTAAATAAGTGTGCATAAGTCATATCCATATTGTGCAGGAAATTGTGTCTAACATTAATTATCGAAGCCTTTTACTGCCCTTTTTATTCACGTGCAACTAATTTAATCACACTTATTATTATCATGTGAGCAAATACATACAAGGACTATGGGCTATGGGTGAGATCGAATTAAACTAAGAGTATGAACGCGCTTGTCCGTTGAATTAAAATTCACACCCAACACTTTGCCGCGCTCAATGGAACACTTTGTGTGTGTGTATGTGTATGTGTGAATGAAATCTCCCAGCGCCGCACCGAAAGCCATTTTCATAGCCGATGAAGTCATTAAAAATTATTACAATACATAATTGCCCATAATTAATAAGCACTCATATCCTGTGCAGCGGATGTATGAAAAGGCAGAAACACACACAAACACAGTCAGCCATGCTCTTACACACATACATACGTGAATGTAACATGTATGTAAGAATGTATGTATGTAGATGAGCGCTCATGTATTTACAGCGACTGAAATATGTTGGCGTGTAAAATGCGGTTGCAACGGAACTATTATAAGGGCAAGTAGATCATTATATGCGTTCGCTCATATATACGATATATGATTACAAATATGTATGTATGTTTGTATGTGTGCGCATGTATCAACATGTCTGTATGGCCTTTTGTCGGCGTTTTTCGATCAAACATTCATACCCACACATACACACATGCATTTGTATGAACAATAAGCCGTAGGCAGACACTTGACCAGACCGCGCATCAGTAGCCTATCCTGTTCTTTTGCTCGCGCTCGCATCCAACCGTGGTCTAGTGGGTCCCTTTGCGCGGTTTTACCCGCACTTGGCTTTTGTCTGCCCTCGGACAGCTGCTTTGTATTGTAATGAGTTGTAATTTTTATCAGCTCATTCAGTGCAGTGTGTTGTGTCGACAACAAAACCGCCATTCAACCGACAAGCTCGCATCAGCCAGCCATCCATCCAACCAACCAACCGACCGACCGACCGACTATCCAGCTTAAAAAGAAGCCAATATTATGTGTGTATATTATAGTGGATGACTTGTACTTGTGCGTATTGTTGAAAATAAAAGAAAATTTTATTAAAAATCTGTAATGTCATTCGATAATAATGGGTCACATTTTTTACACACACACACACACTTACATATACATATGCGTCTGCAATAAATATAATGCAGTGTTGTTTAATTCATACATATAATTTTCATTATGGTTGTGTGTGCTCTTAAGCATATCCAGCTTTAAGCAAGTGCACTGTTAAATATTTAATGTGAACTTAAGGTTTAATCCACAATGTTAAAGGGAAGCACACACAGAGCTGAGGCTTTAATTATTGTTATTTTATGTTCCATAAAAATTTTGTTACGGAAAAAATGATTCAAAGGGTAATATGACAAAGGAGAGTATTAAAAATGATAATTCGATTATTCTACACGTTACTCATGAAACAATTGGATTTGGTTTTAAGAGTTTGCAAGAACATTGGGCTATATGAGCCTCCTTAAGTTGAATCTTATATTAATCCATAGCTTACAGTCCACTCTTTGCCTGTCTGTCTCTTTGGAACTTGGAGCAATGAGCTCCTTAGAATCTCGTTGGAACAGAAGTATTTATATATTAAGGGACGTATCCAAAGCTGGAGGCTAAATATCTGAAACTTATCGTTTCTTGACAGTTGTCTTAGAAACAAAGATTAATTGTTAGTGGAGAATTTTTGAAAAATCTGATAAAATTCATTCTACAAAGTAAGACAATTAATTTTTTAAAGTCTTTTCGGAAAGAGTTATATGTAACGCCGAAATTCGCTATATTTTAAAGTTTTCCTTCGTTAAACCTTCGTTAAAGCCAAATCCGCTAGAGAAACGTTCCATTAATTGTGTTTTGGAGGATGGTACTCTATCACTTCGAACTGCGGAGGAATGGTTTCGACGATTCAGAGCAGATGAAAACGACACCATGGATAAGCCAGCCGGCGGAAGACCTGTGATGACGAATACCGATCAAATCATGGAAAACATCGAGTTAGACCGGCATGTGGCTTCCCGTGACATCGCCCAGGAGATGGGAGTTAATTATTGATCACATACGACAATATCAAGCAAAAACGGTCGTGGTCGAAGGTCGGTGAATCGTTCCAAACAGTGGCCAAGCCGGAATTGATGGCCAAAAAGGTTTCGCTATGTGTTTGGTGGGATTGGAAGTGAATCATCTACTATGAGCTGCTCCCATATGGCCAGACGCTTAATTCTACCATCTACTGCGAACAACTGGACCGCTTGAGGCAGGCGATCGACCGGAAGCGTCCAGAATTGGCCAACAAGAAGGGTGTAGTGTTCCACTTGAACAACACCAGACCACACACTTCGTTGATGTCTCGTCAGAAGCTACGGGAGCTCGGATGGGAGGTTTTATCGCATCCACCATATAACCCAAGTGATTACCACTTTTCCTGTCCATGGCGAACCAACCAACAGTCTGGTCATCTGAAATTGACGACCTCAACACTTATTAATAGTTTACAGACATAGGAAGTTTTAAAGATAATAATTGTTTTCGCTGGCTGGTTATAGACTCGATAAATAAATCCACAAATAGCGACCATATCTATTATTAAATATGCAAGACTTGAAGATTTGTTTTAGTATATCTATTCTGACGCTTTAAATGGCAAGAGTTTGCTATATCCCATTGAGTTGTTAGTATGTACTAATAGCTCCAGACTTAATAGCCTAACTATACGGTCTTTACGATAAATACAAAATTCCCTATGTATTCTCCCTTTATACACATATTTGTTTACTTGTATAGCTTTTGCGCCTGCAAAGCGCCGTCTTATCGAGGGAATCTAAAGTAATTACCTGTAATAAAATAAAGAATGACTTTCGAAACGAAACAAATTAGCTACGATCTCACATTTTGCCAGCGCTCACTTTACTGCTTGCGGTAAATCTGTGCGTGTATCTGCATTTTATGTTGATTAGTCGCCCATTGAAATCCATTTACCGGACATTATCGCTGAAAGCCACAAGCATAAATGCGATAATTTAATGTCACACTAAATGTGTGCAACGTGATCTCTGGATGCTAATCCGTCCGGCGCACATACACCCGTGTGCGCAGACAATATCGACAATCGACGACTATCTTTGAGTCAGCGCCGCGTTAATGATGAGCGAATGATGAGTGCCGGTGCGTGTGTGCGTTGTATGCAAATGCAGTTAAGTTAATGTTAATTTGTATTGATCTCGCTAATAAAACGAGCCGTGCTAATCTCAACGAGATCTGGATTGACTTTTCAGCTTTTGCTATGTGTGCGCAAAGCGCGTATGTCCTTGAGCGGATAAGCGCAAAGCACGACGTCAATCACACGCCGCACCGAGACGAACGAATGTGACTCCATTAGCGAAAGTGCCATGCATATGGCTGCAACAGCAAAAAACAACAACAAGAGTCGCTGCTTAAGTGCGTGATATCGATCGGCAAGATGCAGCCGGCGACCAGCGTGCAACAACAAGAACAACGGTTGCAGCAGCATTGCAATATGGCGATTGGTCCATCAGTTCGCATCAATAAAACGTTCCATCAATTGCTGTGATCGTACGCAAAGGCAAACCGGTGAGCCACCAACTGCCAGCAGAGCGGCGTAAGGACCCTTGCTACATTTACACGATGCCATTCATATGCTGCATCCACATGCTGCATGTGTTCGATGCACTGAGCCACGACGATATCTAAAGTGATATTAATTAAAATATCATTTATATCAATGTACATATAAAAATAGCAAAATGATGCAGCAAATGCAACATGATGCTGATGATGCTGATGCTGATGCAACATGGGCATACGTAGACAAGCTTATCATCAGCAGCAGTCTATACTTATGTCACATGTGTGAGTGTGTGTGTGCGCATAGATGCGAGGATTTGATTTGGTTGAGGTTCTCGGATTCTGTTTGGTTGTTGTTGTACACCAACGACGCGTATCACTTGTTGGCGGACGCATTTAAAAGACTCATCAACGCCAGTCGGAATAAACTCGTTTGCTAGCGAGCGGATATGTACGAGGTATTAACACAATTGTCTCCTTTTTGTCGAAGGAAGTGACAGTGGGTTGTGGGCAATGTAAATTTAAAAAGACTCATTAGAGGAACTTCAAGATCATGTTTCGGATTTCTGAAAGAATATATACTTTTTAGATTCATGAACTCGTAATCGAACAATTGCTAGGAGATATCTTCTAGGTTCTATAAGGAAGAATTGGGATTCGGTTGAATAGTATTGCTGTGTGTGATCAGTATTTCTTGATGTCCGAGGAATATGAGTTCTGAGTTGACTTATTTGACTCTATTTTTTTCTTAAAAACCTTAGATAATCCATTTGTCGGGCAATCTTTCGGGCCTGATGATAGATCATACTTCTAGGTGAATTAAAATTGATCGGCAAATTCGCCGCACTTCTTTAGAACACCTGTATAAAATTGAAGCATACCTTTAGGATAATATGTAATTCCAAAAAAACACGTGATAAAGAAGCTTCAGAGACGTGATTTAGGAGAAGTTTAGAAAAATTTTATCTATTAGTCGAAAACTCAGGACCTAACCTCCAATAGACTTCAAAGACACTTAATTTTTCCCATCATTTTAGGTTTGATTATGAAAGCAGTAGATTGATAAAAGCAGTTCCGAAAAATTCTCAACAACAATATTAGTTGCACTGTGCTCAGCTGACAGTGTGTCCCTCAGGCAGTCAGTCGTCAGCGAGTTGTCTAAAGTCAAAAGTGCGTGAATTGGTGTTGAGTAGTTGCTGCTTTTGCTATTGTTGCATGAACTATTGTAGTTGTAGTTGTTGCTGTTGTCGCATCTTGGATGGCCGGCGGATGGATGCCTGCAGTCTGCGTTGATGTTTATTGCACTTGACAGCACAAATTCATAGCTCAAGTCCATGCGCGGCCAGGCGAGGAAGTGCATACGCGTGTATGTGTATGTCTGTGTATGATGTTTGCGGCTTCTCGCGGGATATGCAAATTTGCCGTATTACAACCAACAAACAAACAAACAAGTAGCGATGAAATGTGACAGCAAAAGCATTGTAATGAATGTGTTAAATAAAGAGACGGCGACAAGGATGGCAGCGGAGGAAGACAAAGAAGCGAGTGGACGGACGATTTGTTGACGAAGTGATCAAAAGAGCTTTGAAGTGCAGAGAGTACAGAATACGAGTTGCAAAAAGTATTGGCAGAGGTAGTAGGAGGCGGGAGTAAGCAATGCAATCAATGACAAAAAATGTGCAAAGTGTGAACGGATATACCGATGAATGTGTGTGTATGCGGGCGATGCGTGAAAATTGACGAGCTTTTGCTGAGTGTTGCGGCAATCAACTGCAAAAACCTTCAGCCACACTTCAAGTGCCTACCACGTTCTAGCTAGTGTGTGAGTCTATAGTTTGCTTGCAACAAAGCAGCTTCGCTAGCTTGCAGCAAATTTGCCACAACGCTCACTTATTGCAACATTTTGAGCCAGAACTCACCGGTTGTTGGCAACGTGTTGGCACGCAGACAATCACCGATTCAGCAACAAACTGACATACACATAAATATACATACTCGTGTGTATCTATGTATGTTTGTTTGTCAGCGGTTTGTGACTGGAATTTCGTCTGCGAATTCCTCAGCAACATGCTCTAGTGGCATCTACATCATCTTCCGCACATTCTATGCGTCTAGTCTCTTCGTTAGCATTATTATTGTTGTTGTTGTTTGTTATTTTTGTCTTTTTGCCGGTTACAACAGCAATTGCCGCCGCACTGGTTCAAGTTGCTGCTGCCTGAATGATTGATGGCAAATTTATTTTGAAATATGTGCGCAAGCGCTTTTCGTCTTCAATTACATGCGAATGAACAGGCGAACTCGGCCTAGGTTGAAGATGGCCACAGCAGCGGCGGTGACGGTTAAGGCGGCCGCAGTAAAAGGGTGGCAACCACTACTGCAATGCCTTCGCAAGCAAGCTTATAGCGATGGCAAGCAGGCTGGTATGTAGTGTGTGCAGTCAAGTGTGCATTGCCAACTGCAAGTAAAACGAAACCATATCAGATCATAGTCGTTGATAAATCTGTTTAGCTGCGCACAATCACAGGCCTCCAACGACCATCGCATGGACAAAGAATCAAACTATCTGTCGACCAGTTAGTTGATCGGCGCAGTATACTAGCCAACTCTCCTCATGTGAGTTGTGAATATATATTCTTATTCATATACATGTATGTATGATATATTTTTTCCTTCATACAGATATATTCGGTGTGTTTCTAGAAGTTTAAATAGGCTTACTGCGCGGCACTTCCTTGCATCGGTGCAATTCCGCCTTGCTATAGTTGTTGTGCAGGGGTGGGATAACAGTGACTCATTTTTATTAAAAAAAGAAGATTCTTATTACACATTGTTTTGACTTGAAGTTACGAAAGTTTGAAAATAAAAATATTTATAATTTCCAGTTCCAAAAAAAAAGGCCTGGCGGTGACAATCATAAGTCCATAGAGATTCATCTAAAATCAATTGTATGAGAAAAATTAGTTTTATAAATAGATAATCCTGAGCCTGATCGAGGTGTTCTGTTCTTTTCAAAAATTAACAAAATGGTGGCCTCAGCAAATTTGTTTCTAGATTTTCGGGAAAAAATGAATTTTTGAAAACCAAAAAAATTTCTATTAGAACAGAAAGTATATTTTAAAGGGTAACCTTAAAGTTTATAATAAGTCTTTTTTAAAGCTAGGTTTAACAACGGTTATACGCATCACTCCCTTGTTCAAAGGATATGTTTTCTGCCTAAACAGTAACTGTAGCTAAAATTTCAGTCATCTCGAATGTAGGCAACATGTCTAAAAATTTTGGGCAATAACTGATTATGTTTTAGTTATAATTTGAAGTATAATTAAAGACTTCAAAAATAATAACAAAACTCATTTTGCCGCCTAGAAATGTTTGGGAACCGCTGTTATATGCAGACATATAAATCAACTAACCAAAAGTTGCAAGCAACAAGTGGCTAAAAATACTTGTAGGAGTGTGATCTTATTTAGTGTACTTATATATAAAGCAGTTGGTCGCCTACCATATTATTTCAAAATGTGGCACGTATAGGAGTGATTACTACGGCGTATTGTATTCAGTGGCACATAGCGCTGGACAGGCGTAGTACAAATAAAACTGGATATATTCTTATGTTTATCGCTAAATATATGGAATGAGAGTATACTATATAGTATATGAGTATATGACTGTATGTGGTTATGCAGTACCCCATCTCAAAAGCATTCATGCATCAAAAGCAATGCCAATCAGTCGGACTTTGGGGACTTGCGTTGACAAAAGATTGCACACTTATTTAATTTTAATTTACTTGAACTTCCAGTTTATTATTGTTGTTACAGGTTTTTTTTTTGCCAAAATTATATTTAGTACATTTACTGCGAAATTTTGTTGTTATGAGTTAAACTCCAGTTTTAATAAAGTAATTAAAAAAAAATAAATTTCTCTGACCGAACCCAAAAATAATTATAACTCCAGAGTTCTCAGAATCTAACTTCTCACTAAATTTATTTCCCCACTTTGCAACATTTCGACTAATTGGCAGTTGCAAAGTGAGGAGCAATTTGTATGCACAACAGCGAAGCACACAGTTATATTCAATTGCTTAATTAACGAAATATTTTCACACAATTATTTGAAATTCACAAAATCATACTAACAAACTTTGTGCAACCAACCGTAGAGCTTTCACACACACTCACATGTATACAGCATTCACACGCATGCGAAATTAATTACCGTTTCCGGTGAGATACATTTTTCGGAAAAGTCAGTTGTTGGCTTAGTTGGGTACAAGCATGATGAAATGAAAGCGAGTAACGAGTGCCGCACAAAGTTGCCAACTGCTGCACACCAAAGTTATCAACAGCTTTCGATTGATAGAGTTTTAACTAGCTAACTCATACTTTTAACTAGCACTCGCTGATAGCAGTGTCGCACTAACGGCAGTTGAATTGCAAGTTTTGTGGACTTTGTGTTGCCGGAAGTTAGTTTGTTCTCTTTTTCTTTCATTTCTTCTATTATTGGTCTAACTGTATGGATAGTTTGAGGACAAGTTTGTCAAAGCGGTTCACACATGTGGCTGCCATGACCAATTCGTGAAGACAATACCGATGTGGCATTCCATGTGACAAATTAAAAATTAGTTTATAGATACCTCATTGAAAGAAAGCTCTTAACTTCTTCAATCACTTGCTTGTGATATGATAAATTACAAATGTTTCCATTATTTCTTTAATGATGATCTAATTTTGTCGGATTCTTGCTAAAAGAACTTATCAGCCTCGTCCAGTTTTATCAAATTTTATCTAGTTTAATATATCTATATTAGTTTAATCTTAACAGGTCTAATATTGACTTGTTAAAGTTTGAGATAATGAGATAATCTAATCTAATTATTGCTCCGAGAAAATCCGACCTCATTGCAATTTAGTCACTAAGTAGGGCAATAAAAGAAACATTATACCGTTAAAATAAATACTTGCCATTCTTTGACAGAAAAATCAAGTTACTTGCAACATCCTGGGAAATCACTCAACTAATTTAATACCATAAACTCGTTAGTCATTATATTAGGAAAATTAAAAGAATTATGAAGACTCTACATACCAGCAATGCATTAGAAAATTTTCCCGAGTATTCAATAAAATTGTTAAAGTAATCATATAAAAATTTCTGCGTCCAACTCAATTAAATCAAACAAGATTATTTGCTAGCCAACGGCATTTGTGGGGCAAGCAACATGCACACACACACAGATACATGCTGCACAAGCACTTAGAAACTGTAAAAGGAGTTAAGAGCTTCATACGCATAACTGGCTGCCCTTATGTGGTGCACATGTCAGCGGGAACGGGTTGGAGGGTAAAATTTTAACACGGAGGGCAAGTAGAGTAACTGCTCTAATTCCACTTGTACTACTTCTTCTTCTGCACTAGCCTAAGCTACAGCTTCAACTACAACTACAACTGCGAGTACTTGACACTCACAGTTCGTGCAACATTGTGGTTGTTAGCCTGATTTGGTTGAGGCATTCGCTGTGTTGCTCCAGTACAATAACAACGACAACAACTACAACTGCAATTGGAGCAGACGAACAACGACGTCATTTAGCTGCGAGCTGCAAGCGTACATTACTGAGTATGTGTGTGTGTGTGTCTAAAGTGCATTTGTGGCATTACAGTTGTTGTTGTAATTGTTATTGTTATTGCATATTATTGCCATTGCGCTTGTTGGGTTGTAGCTTACGCTTGTTTTTCGTCCCGGCTGTTGTTATTGTTGTTGCAAGTTATGACACACTTCAAATTTGCTGCAAGTTCGACATGTGTGTGTGTCTATTTTATGATCTCCTTTCCGACGTTTCGAGACCACACTATGTTTTTTGTTGTTCTTGCCACATACATATGTATATTCACCAGCGCTTATATGCGTAGCACTACTCTCTACAAATATGCAGTTAGATGTTGCAGCAACAACAGCCTAGAAACATTTGTTAGCATGTTGCAACATTCGAGCACTCACCACTGTAGCTTTGTGTGCATGTGTTTGTTGTTTGCAAAAATTCCAAGAATTCTATTGGAGTTTGAATTTCTACGAATTTCCAATGCGAAGCTCACTTAGCGTGCGTGCGTGTGTGTCTTTTGAATCGGTTGTTTGATGGAGTCTACACTTGGCGCAGTCAATGCGTCAACATTTATGCCTCTTTCAATGTGCATGGTTACTTATTAATAGGAATTTAAAGGCACTTATTGTGGCTTCTTTTATTTTTTAAGAACTGATGGTTCTTTCCTTTTGCTCATAAATGTAGTGCCGTCGCAAGAGAGACTTCCATTGAAACTTACTTATGCAATAATTGAAAATAGTCGAAGAAGTGTGCAGTAGTATGAAACTTGAGTAGTATGAAACTCATATTTTCGCATTCCATACTATAGATTATGGAATGCGAAAATAAGAGTTTTTGTAATAACAACAACAACAAAAAAGTTAATTATAAGAAAATGAATTTATTGATTTTTGGAGATCTTTGAAATTGATGAAAATGGTAGAAGTAATTTTTTTTATTCTCAACAATAATTGGAAGCATTCTCTGGAAACTTAAAGATTTTTCTTTAATTACAACAAATTTCGACTTGTATTGCAACACCCCAAAAAAGTGATTCGCAATATACTTAAAGACCCGCTAAAATAATCTCCACAACTAAATTTATAACTCTTTTACGCAATTGTTTCTTAACTTATTTTAGCGCTCTTTTGTGAATTTATTACACTCCGCAGCACCGCACGTAACTTTTAGCAAGTATCCACTTAACGGAATTCGCTTAAAGTTTTTTTGGCAATGCTGCGGGCATTCGCTCAACTATCCAACTATTTCACGAGCTTTTCCACGTGCATTTGTTGTAGTTTTATGTTTTGTGTACGCATAAGAAAAATAGTGTACAAAATCTTCTAAAAAAAGAGCAACAACAACAACAACATTGAAAATGCGTTTGGCCATAACTCTTTCTTCGCGAAAATTTTTATTTTTCCTCCAAACAAAATGAACCTAAGTATTTTCGCCTTCAATAAATTTCTCGCTGCAACAATAAATAGCTCGGGGGTAAAAATGCTGGTAATTTTGATATTTTCTTGCATGTTTTAATTAAAATTTATTTCGCAGCTTAAGCTTTGGGGTCTTGAAGGTTATTCATGTATAATCTGTTTCTGCGATATGTATACAAATATAGCTGGTGCTTGATTGAGTCTTTATCTCATTCCGAGTGGGATTATTAGTGTTCCAAAAAACCATACTGCATTGTTCAGATAGTTTCCAGCAGAAAACGAATTTCCTATTGATGATTACTAATGTTAAAAACATACTCCATCCAAGCTTTGATAATGCCTACAATCCTTATAATACCTCATCTTATGATATGAGAGCTTTCTTCATCCGATATTTGAAGCCACTGCCAATCAAGTGATAGAACTGCCCTCGAGAGACAAGATATGAGCGATCATTAATGCGTAAATAATTCCAGAGTTTTACCAAATTCTCGAGTGCATCGATTGGATGGCCGCCTATCTCTTCGATTATCAATAATCCTACATTTACTTGAGCACTTCACTGGATATTTTGCGGCAAGCAAGACCAAAAGGTAAACCAAAAAACTTCTATCGTTCTTACGATCACTACTCTCGTGTGTGTATGTGTGTGGTTAAATGAATGAATGAATGACGTTTTTGAGCGTTGCGACCACCGTGACTGTGGAGGCTGTCATACGCAATACCACCAACTGAGTGAGAATGCACACGATAACAAATAAATATTTTTTGTATTTATTCGTAAGTTCCGTTCAAGTTAAGCACCTGCTGCAATATGAAATACTACCGTGGATTAAGAGACTAATATCATATATAGGGTGGTTTTATTAGAGTTATACAATCGTTTAAAGGAGTGGCTTTCAAAATAGCTGTCAAAGTAAATATAAGAGTGTGACATTTATATTCAATATACTGTTGAAAGACGTACTCTCAAAAGTATAGGGTATACAATTTGATCGACCAATAATCTTCATACAAAGAAGCTAAAATATTGACAGTTCATCCTTCCTATTTAAAACGATATTTCCACAGCTCTAAAAAAGCACCCTTAGTATAAATTTTTTTTTTGCCTTAAGGAGTATGAATACAATGAAATGTTGACAAAATATGAGCGACCGAAGAAAGGATTACATATGCCGGATAGTTTAATATATGTAAATACCTTTAATAGATACTTTAGCCCATAGCACGAGGACATACATATATGCATATGTAATTTTTGACCGTGTTCAGTGACCACATATTTGCTTCATTAGTTAACGAGGATATGGCCAAAAATGCAAATGAGCAAGGACAGGGCGCTGGCCATCGCAGCTTGATCCCTTAACTGCGTTAAAGTTTATGTGAGTATTAAAAGCTAGTTGAGTTTATTGAAAAAGGGTTACTTTGTCCATAGCCCACCAAAAAGCAAACTACTGTGAAATATCCACTAAAATATTTAAGGAAAAACTACACAGTAAAATAGCAGCTGTAACTATCTTTAAGGGATTAGTCAACAATTGCATAGATTATTGACTGAAGCTAACTTGGCTGCCTTAGGAATAGTGAAAAGGCTCTAACAAAGATGTTTCCATATTAGAGAGTGAATGAGAAGGCAAGTTGTTATGCTGTTACTCCTCAGAGTTCACTTGGACTATCGAAGTGTTCCCAAAAAGATATCGCTGCTGAGCTGAGGTCAATAACGGAGATTTCAGGAATTCACGATTTTCGAAACAAGTTATCGATTCTGAAGAGCAAATTATCGCCTGGTTCTCCGATAAAGTAAGTCCTCAATTATTTAACACCTTGTTCTGACATTCACATCACATTCGTCCCAGTCTCAGACAGTTGAATAGTATGCGACCCGTTTCACCCACCATATGCACTTCACCAACCCCATCGTTATAGATATGATAGATACAAATAAGTATAACAACAACGAATTACTCACAATCGGTTGCTTTAAAAAGAACACTCCGCTCGCCTATAAAATACAAATGTCACCTCTAAATGCACTTGTTATTGCCAACAATAAAATCATAGACACGCACATTTTATACAAGGCACTTTAATTTACGGTCGGCAAAGAAGTGAACGATCGGCGAAGTGCGAAAAATTGCCATTATAAAGGAGATGTGGAGCAGCAGGCCGGTAGACCAGCGCTCGGCACTCAGTGCTGCTTAATGTACATTCTCCCAGCCATAGGCGAGTATGTATTTCAATATTCATAAAATGTACAGCCGTGTGTAAGCATATTGCAGTCAATTGCCCGCTATTAAGCTTGCCAGGCAGACAGAACGGCACACATACTGAATTTATTCACTGTCACAGGCCTTAAAAATTTTCACACCTCCCGCAGTTTGCTTTTGTTCGGCGGCAACGCCTCATTGCCATCTAATATGCTTTTTATGTCAGCTACTCACACTTATGGCCGGGCAAGCAATTCTTGAGGCTGTTTCCTTCTTCAAAATTTGTATCGCCTTTTGCTCGATTATAAAGGCAATGATTTCGCTACAACTTTTGTTGTCTCCGCAGTCGTAAAATGCTAAGAGGCTCGTTATTTGTGTTGAATTTCTTTGGCGTTTGGAAAAGTGTTGTGTTTATATTGCATTTGGAAAGTAAGGCAGCTAAGATTGTGTCTCCTATGTCGCCATCCGATATTGAAACTACCAAGCATATGAGATACTATAAACTCGCAAATAAAGACAATCTATTAAGTGGAGTAGAGATTGATACTCAAAATATATAAAATTTAAAATTAAGGAGTCCAATTTAATTTTTGACTTC
Source organism: Zeugodacus cucurbitae (assembly GCF_028554725.1). NCBI lineage: Eukaryota > Metazoa > Arthropoda > Insecta > Diptera > Tephritidae > Zeugodacus > Zeugodacus cucurbitae. The sequence goes on from NC_071669.1 coordinate 68,902,602, forward strand.
GATCGAATTCTATGAAAAATAATACGAACAATTACTCGAGACTTTTTGAGAGCCGATTTATCCTACTATTCGATGGTAGATTAGACAGAGATATTCCAAATGCGCTAAGTTCGCGACCTCTTAAGGATGGTGATATTGGATCTGAACATATATAATATATTATGGTCGTCATCCCACGTTATGTAATGTCATATTTCCGGATGTAATTTGTAATGAAACAATGGATCATATATCATCTATTAAAGAAAAAACTTGACCACAAAGCAACATAAAAGATCTATCTTATAGGTATTTGAGTTTAGAACCATTAAATAAGACCGCGGGACTTAATTATTGTATAGATTATTCGGTAGTTAAAGGTTTTGTATAAAACATCTGCTTAAGGACTGATTCCTGATTCATTTAAACGAGAGTTTCAGTCGCAGCAGAGGATTATTTTACTTGCATTGGAACGTAAACGGGGATGACTAAGATTAACTGATGAATAGGCATACCTGGAGTTCGGATGCCTTCGGAAGCAGGGAAAATTAAACTCAGTCCCTCCTCAAACAAATCTGGTTGCTTGCCATTATTTCCTACGGGCCTTAAACGCGCCACATTTATGTATTTAATAAATGGAATGGCTGACGGTATGCGTCTAATTAGTGCCATATGTGGGAGTAACGCTTGAGTTTTGCTACACATTTGATTTACACGACGATGCAGCGCTTCGAGGCATAAAGTACTCTGTGAAATTACGACAAGCGGCGGGTGGCGGGCGGCGAGCGGGGTACCTAGTACGCAAGCAGGTATGGCATTAAAAGTTATTATTAAAGTTTATAGTTGTTAGCAATTTTTTGTGTGCGCCTACACACACGCACAGGCCCGAAGCGACAAGCGTGCGCGTTCGCATACGCATTTGCGTTTTTTGTTGCGTCTCCGGCTGATTGTAAGTGCGAAGTATGCATGTTCGAGTATAAGGAGTTGTAGTAGTAAAATTTTACGACATCCTTGGAATGCCGCTTATATGGGTAATGTGCCGCAGCGTGAAAGCCTGCCAGCGCGGCCGCCGCAGCCACCGCAGCTGGAGTTGACCTTTGTGGCGTGTTGTTATGTTCGGTGATAAGCGTAATGATTAATGCTGAAATGTGTTCGGTGCGTTGAATTCCACCGATGACGGAATATTTACGACAACTTGACGTTATACACTCACTCTGGCACACTGGATGCTGTTAGTAGCTTCGCATCACTTGTAAGTGGCATGTTATCATTATTGCGCTAATGTTTAAAGTTTATTGTTGCCTTTGGCAACAGGCATATTTTGTTCTTGCTTTTTGGTTTTAGGGTTTCTTGGCTGTTGGATTCGTAGGCAAATTTGAAAACTAATGCGCCGCTGAGCGTGGTGAATCTCTTACTCTTGGTTAATTACAGATGTAGTTAATAATTTCGGAAAGTTTTAAATTTATGAGCTTAAATAGTTTGTCCTCAATTAAGGATGCGATATCCTTCCACAAATTCAGTGGTTAAAGAAGTAGCGCATACCGTAAGTTAGTTGAAGTAATTAGTCATTTGAAGATTAGTGGCAGAAGGGTAATGCCCTCGTAATACATAGATAAACTTAAGATTCGAAAAATTACTAAGCGATTGGGTACTAAGCACACATATTCAAGTAGGGTGTTTTCAGAAGCTATCTTTCGAATATACCTTTTGAGTGCGTTGTATGCTTTGTTTTGAAGGAGATTTAGTTACTTATCAGCCAAAAAGTTTTATAGAAGCAAGAAGAGAAATGCTGGTAAAGCTTCTAAGATATAAATTTTTAACTTAATAGAACATTACTTTACATAGAGGAGCGAAGAGAGGATGCTCGTTGGGATTTTGGTCTGACTCTCAAATATTTGCTATATGACACGTCCATAGAGGTCTTCTCATAAGAAAATCGAAGATTAGGTCAATCTAGTTGAGTGTAATAGTTATAAAATCGAGGATTCTTCTCCGATTTCGAGAAAGACTACGGTAATAAGATATGAAAGAAGTGAGAAGAAGAGAAGTTTTATACAGGCAGCAAATAGATAATGGAGAAGAAGCATCGGTCTGTATCAATGATGAGCAGTATGTGTTACTCAACGATATAGACATAGTCCAGCGAATAAAGAGACAGCGGCTACGCTGGCTAGGTCATGTTGTTCGAATGGACGAAAGTGCTCCAGCTCTGAAAGCGTTCGATGCAGTACCCGCTGGTAGAAGCCGAGGAAGAGGGAGGCCTCCACTCCGATGGAAGGACCGCTGTTGTAGATTCGGCTATAACCGCGTAAGCGGTGTCTACAAGTCAAGAAGAAGAAGATGTGATTCAAGCAAGTTTGATCTCACACCAAGTAAGATTAAAAAGAAATCTCAAGATCGTGGTTGTCAGAGACTCGTAAAAGCCTGCCAATCAAACTCAAACCCTGCAGCAAGTGAGAGTTGTTCGAGTATTTTTCGTAACTTTAATTAAAAAAGCTAATCTAAATCTCATATTTTAAATTAAATTATGCCAATATGTCTTCTGTGCACCTAAAATTTCTTCAACTGTGTGTTAAATGACTATTTTTGTTTACAAAATTACGAACCTCATTTATGCCAACAATTTTCCACCTAAAAACACCGAAATGCAACAAAATTATAAATTAGCCACATTTTAATTTCTGCTTTTCAAAAGTTTTGACCATAACGAAAGCTCCGCCAACTAAGTAAGAATAAAAGTTTCGTCGAACAAAAACCAAAAAACAACAAAGAGGAAAAGATTTATTATGCCAACAAATATTAATGCGCCAAACAAACTGCGAAATAACAACAAAAGCAACACAACTATTGTGTGCCCGCCTCCCACCGCGCTGTGCCCAGCATTTAATGTTGCAAGCATCTAAGCTCAGCTGAAACTGGTAATTACAGCGCTTTTTTAACACTTTCCAGCACTCGATGCGCTCGAATGTTAAGTAGTCGCATGAAAAACTTACCCTTTGGCAGTGTATGCGTGTGTGTGTGTGTGCGTGCAGCATTCAAATCACTTATCAGCTAAGCGAGCTGCCTGCAAAGGTGCGCAGCTAGCGGCCATTACAGCAACTTGACCCACATTAAATGTATACTTTTACACAGTTTTTCCTAATTGTTATGCGTCGGCAAAAACATAGTGTAACAAAAACAATAAGAAATTTCCGCTTTTCATGAGAATATTGTCGGCGAATGCATAAAAGCTCTGGTCATAAGCAGGTAAGAGCCGGGCAACACCACACCCCCGCCCTGTCGTCGGCGATGGAACGCAATACCGGCGAAGGGACTGGGGCTTGGAGTAGGAAGTGTGCGGCCATAATTACCCGCTCATTAAATTGGCTATGCAAATTATGTATTGTGTTACATAAATATATAGTATGCATGTGCTCAAGCTAAAGCGCAGAGCGCGGGGGGAGGGTGTGCAGAAGACGCCGCAAAAAGTTTAAATTGTTTGTTTGTTGCATATTTTAACTAAATAAACATTTGCTTTCCTCCAACAATGCGTTTCTGCTTCGCCGCTGAAAAGTTAAGAACTAATGTGTAATTTCTCTTTTTTTGCACAAATGTTGTGAGTAAGTGTAGCACATTTAAATTTTAAGTCGTAAAACAAAGAATATTTCATGAAATTAGATTTTTTCGAGCTTATTATTTGCGCAAGGGTTGCGTGAATGTGAGAAATTAATGCGCCCCATTTATGATTCGCTGCTAAGCTTCAGCGTAATATTTTATGGCGCGAAGGTGTGAACAGTGTTGTTCGCAACATTAGCAGCGTGTAAAAATTATAAAAAATTAAATGAAGCGGGAAATACATATTATATATATTAATTTGAATATTTGGGGATCTAGAAATTTATATTTTCGCTAAATTAACTGTTAAGTATACCGTAATATTTTTAAGACTGAATATTACAAGTATTTTAAAGTTAAGGAGCTTTATAGGTAGACTATATTATGTCAAATAAGTAAAGTACCAGGACATTTGAAATAAAACACAAACAACTTATCAATCATCTAAATTTAATTAAAAATAGGCTCCATCTGAGACAATACGAATTAGTTTGATGTCTTCAATGCTCTCAAAACGGGTTCCACTAAGTGGTAATTTGAGTTTTGGAAACAGGAAAAAGTCACACGGGGCCATATCTGGAGGGTACGGTGGTTGTTCGAAGATATTTGTTGAATTTTAGTTCAAAAACTCGTTCACAATGATTGCTTTGTGCGCTGGTGCATTATTGTGGTGCAAAATCCAACTGTTGTTCCGTCACAAATCTGGTTTTTTGCGACAAACATTATCTCTCAAACGCTTCATAACGCCAAGTTAATACTCTTTATTGACGGTTTTGCCCTCCAGTAAGAGTTCCGACTAATTTTTTCGCGCCATTACGATGATTGTTGACTTGTTAGCATGTCGTACTCGAAAACCCATGCCTCGTCGCCAGTTATGATGCGTTCGTTGAACGTTGGATCGGAATTTACGCGTTCAAGCATGTCTTTAGCAACCTTACTGCGATTCACTTTTTAAAGAAAATTCAGATCTTTTGGCACCAATCGCCTTGCAATTATCCGCATACCCAAAACATCAACAAAAATATGACGAGCGGTCTCATGAGACATGTCCATTATTAGGGCTATCTCTCGCAAACTATAATGACGATTTCCGAGCACCATTTCTTTTACTTTGTCGACGTTTTCTTCAGTTGAAGAGGTCGAAGGCCGTCCTGAACGTGGCAAATCGTTCACTTCTTCTCGCTCCTCTTTCAACGATTTATACCAATCGAAAACTTGAGCTTTCGACATGGTTGAATCACCAAATATTTTGTTCAACATTTCCAACGTTATGGCACAAGAAATTTCTTTTGAAACACAAAATTTTACATAAACTCTTTGTTCAATATGTTTATTCATAGTAAAAATCGAAACGCGCAAAAAAAGTTGATTTGTTCCTAATGAACTAAATGACATATAGCAATAAAAATTGACAGAATAGTGAGTGGCTGACAGTTGTGCCAACCTGGGAAAACAAAAATTTTGAAATATTCTCAACGGGAAATATTAAAATGGGAATTTGCAAATACTTATTTGAAAGAATGCGCGGTTCTCTGGAAACGTTATCCACACTTTAAGACAGAAGAACGTGGCACTCTCAGAATCATACATCAGTTCTTATCGATGAGTTTCGAAACATAGTGATTTACCAAATAGCTGTGTATAAGGACAACTGACTTTAGAAACTATCTTCCCTAATAAGTAAATAATGGTTCAATAAGACCTTTGATCCGAGAACATTTTTAAATCTGGTTTCTCAAGGTATGTTCCTTATTTGAAGATATTTTTTTCAACCGTAATTCACCCAACATTTTGTTATCATTTATTCCATAATTCAAAGAGAAGTGATAGTCAGTCGATCACCTCGAGAATAAAATTTTTTGTTCCAAGAAAGCTTCCTATTTAGAAAGCATTCTCTTTGTTTCTATCTCTTCCTTTTTTTTGAGCTGTATGAAGCTTTTAATTTTATGACATCAAGAACAAAAATTCTTTCGACAAATCAAATTAGGAGGAAGCTGTAAAAGTTAGATAGATTCGACTAAATTTACTTTTCATTAGTTACAGTAAAAGTTTTATTAAACGAATCAAATTTTAAGTCAGTCGATTTTGTTTAAAACATAATTAAACTGAGTGATCAGTAGTAGTGGTCAACCTTTGATTATACTGAAGTCTTCAACTTTATACCACTACTATTACTTTTAACGCAAGTGTACTCATTTGCATAATGTTAGTATGTATATATGTATGTATGTAAGCTGAATAAATGTTTATATCTCTGACATGCACAACACTTAAGCTTGACCTCGTTGCGTTGAAATATTTGCACATTAATTTAACAGCACAAACACTTGCCCACCAGAACAAACACCGACACACACACACACATACAAATGCAAACATTTGCGTATTCATTGCATTCGTGTGATACATAAATTGCGAAGCGTGTCATCCCCATCAGCAGCGTTATCATTTTAATAATCATAACCCACATCTGTTTCTGTATCTAATGTGTCCTGACAGCATGCAAGTGGGGCATGAAATGACATGAGCGACAACAACAAGAACAACAACAACAGCGACGGCCACCTTCAAATGTACCACATAGAGGCGGCGATCAAAGTTCATTCGAGTTGAGCAGAGCGGAGCGCAAAAAAATGGAAATGACAAGCGTCCAGTGCGCGCAACAACGCAGAGACAAACTGTCTGCCCGGGTTCTAGAAATGCAGAAATTCGCAATAACAGTATTGTGGGTGAGTGTGTATGAAAATACAGATGAGTATGCCACAAACGAGACATTGAAATCGACACCACAGGTCCGAAGGTTTCTGCATGCGCTCACTTCAAAATAAGAAGACGAGAACCAATGCGAAAGGACAGCTTTGAAGAAGACAAAGGTGACGCAAAATTAAAGTATGAATTTCGTAGAGCTCATTTTGGGTTAACCAGTCTGCGAGACAATTTTCTTGTGAATGTTAAATAAAATTTAGCTTTTGGACAAATGATCTGTCACATGCCAAACAACACAGGAGATCATGCCACACAGGCACACCTTACTACATGCAAATTGCCATATACACCGTATAAAAATATTTATTTAGTACTGACTTGTGTATATAAAAATCAACTCTAAAACGGTAGCAAGCGCATCCTTGCTGCTTACAACTTACATAGCTTACTTATCCACATTCAAGTTTATCCGTATGTGCGTACAAAAAATCATAAAACAAGCAAGTCAAGCGTATAAAATACACTCAGGAAACTTGAGCAATTTATGAGAAAGTTGCGAACACCAGACACATAAGAATGAACTTCAAACCTCAAATTCTCCAGAGAAATGCACTTACACTTGCACGTGTGGCGCTCACTTTGTATCGTTTGTTTATAGTGCGTCGGAAAACTTTTCGGACAATTTCATATGTACAACTCACTATTATACCATTTGATTAGCTTCGTATTACTTAGTCGCATTCGCAATTCCCAAGTGGTGCGAAGTTGGTGGCTGTTTCATTCACCGTTGTCCACGTTATAAGGCAAGTGGAAGCAGCGGAAGTGGGGCTTTTTTTGAGGAATTAACTTCAATCGGTATACTTCATTGAACCGCAATTGAGTTTTTTTTTTTTGGGTTACTATTATTGTGAAAAGAAAGTGGTGGAAGAGAGTTAAAGCCTCTGGAGCTTCTGTTCCTAATTTTGGTGATATTAGATTGTCCGGCTTTGTAAGAAAATTGGCAGCTCATATAATTTATGAGAGACGAATTAGCCAGGAGTCAGAGAGCATTTCATTGTCATCCTTGAAAAACATTCATTTGGTGATCGCAATATTGATTTTTTGAAACAACAGTTACCTTTTCAGATGAGACTTTGCAGGAGAGATACTGAGAACCTCTGTTATCTCCATTATATCAGCGGAACACATTTTCGTTACTCTTTCGATATTATCGCCATTAACAGAGACTGAGCGAGCAGAGGTGAGTTTTCGATAATCTCAAGATTCTCACTGAAAATATTTCATGTTCTCAACTTCCAAAAACTCTTTAATTTTCAATGATTCTACAGCAATAATTTCAGTTGAATTTGCTCGCTAAAGGAGAAAATTTACTATAGACGATAAGAAAATGAGATTTACGACATATATGGAAAGATGTATGGAAAAGTTCATAAAACTAGAAATTTTATTCAAAAATATTAAGTGGAGTTAGGACTTTCTGGCTTCGCAATATTTCGAAGATTGTGAAATTACTTAGGGAACCCTTTTTCGAGATACCTAAAGATACTTCGAGCTTCGAAGGAAAGATAGGAGTTTAGCGCTATCATCGATTCGGCTATAGCCGGCTAAACGGTTTCCACACCAATCACATACATACAAAGACACTTCAAACAACACTTTTGTTCTATAAACCCATATTCTAAAACTTTCAAGAACTGAAAAAAATATCGGAGCTATCCGGTATATAAAAATACTTCCATCGAAGCGGTTCGAACGGTTGAGACTACATTCTCGTGTGAGTATGTGTGTGCTGATGAGAAAAGTAAATGTTCAAAGTTATCAAATACAATAAAAATCACCGACGCTTCCCACGCAGAATTAAGCAATATTTCAAAACAGTTTAAGTGAGCTTATAGCACAGACTTTACATTTTAATTTCGCTTATGACGAAGGGCATGTGCGCCAATATTTATATTGTCTTCTGAGCATATGCATTTTGTTGTCACAAGGCTTAAATAAATTTATTCATGCCACGCAGCGGCCAAGCGACATTTTTGTTAATATCCTGCCACCCCTAACAGCCGAACAAACGACGAAGCACCGCAAACACAAACACCGCTTACAACTTATACACGAAGTATTTACAAAGGATTTTCATTAATTCGCACTTCGCGCAGACACCCTCACGTGCAACTCCCCCACCATAAACCGGCCGGCTTACTAAGTGCAAACCAAAAATGAAAATAAATAAATGAAATGGAATGCACATTATCAAAAACAACCTTACGCATTTGCGCTTAATTTTCGCAGACACTGTCGCTTGTCACAGTGTTGTTGTTGCATGCCGGCCTTGCGCTTGTTTTTATTGCTATTGCTGTGCGTTCGCTCGCGTCGTCGTCATTGTCGTCGTTTTCATGCATTTGGAAACACATTTCGAGTAATTAATCTGAAAACCACACGTGAATTTCGATATCCCGGGTGATGAAGTGCACGCAGCGCATAACAACGGCTTGATTATAGCTGCTGCTACCGCTGTTGTTGTTATTTTTATTGTTGTTGGCCGCCAGGTTGCAGTTGTTGCTCGAATGGTCAGCAAATTCAAAAATGCAAAGCGCTGCGACACTGTGTGTCGTGTGTTTATAAGTACATGGTGTTCTATATATACACACATACATACGCATGTACATATGTATATCTCGAAAAATCACACACATCCTCAATGGCACGGTTAGTTTGGCGCAAATGCAGCAATGTCAATCGCAATTTTGCCACACGATTGCATATATTCTGCACACACGCATGACTCACACACACATGCATATGCACATACATTCAGCTTGCCACATTCATTTGGGGTTTTCGGCTGTTGCTTTAGTTGCTGTTAATGCCTTCCTTTCGTTTGTTTTGCTTTTCCCGTGCGTTGCGCCGCAATATCACATCATACTAACATTATTGCTGCTGTTGTTGTTGTTGTTATTCTAAAGCTCTCCTTTGTGTTATGGAAGTAGTTTTTTTTGTCGCTGTGAATTTTCAACTAAAACCGCTGCGTTGTGTCGCTGCTGCTGCATATCTCTCGGGATGTGGCATGGCGCAGAACCGCAACCCCAACAAAGCATATCCTTTTACCAGCTGAGGTTGTGCGTATACATTACGCAGGCACACCATCACACACAGGCACATACATTGAGGAATAGTACACATCATGGCAGTGACTCTTGCTGCTTGCTGTTTCGCACTCCACCACTTTTGGCGCGCTGCTGCTTGTGATAGCAGTTGTTGTTGTTGTTATAGCTGTCAGTGTCACCGACATTCGTATTGGCATGCATATCGCATGTGCAACAACAACAACAAAAAATATATAAACAACAACAACAACAATATAACAAGAAACAACAACAGTGCGGTTGCACATCAGTGTGGCCGCAGCATGTCACCAACAGCAGCATTGTTGCTCAGCGGATGCCAACATTTCGCATTCTGCACTCTGCCAACACACAGACACAGGCGCACGCAGACACACATACATATGTATGTATATATAAAAGTATATATATATATATATGAATGTAGTTGATTGTATGTTGTTCGCCGACATTCGCACTTCATGGTTCAATGGCAAAGTTTTTGCTGTCTTTTATTGCTATTGTTGTTTTATTAAAATATTCTTCCGCTGCTGAAACCTTAGAAATGCGTGTTTCGTCATCAGCGGGGAGGTTAAACCTGCTTGCTTGCTGTTGTGACTCATAACTGTACTTACTAAATATTGGTTGACATAGCACGTGCAGTCACAAATGCAAACAATCAAAATAGCAAAAACAAAAACAACAAGGCTGGAATTGGTGAGAACCTTAATTCCATAGCACATTATTTTGAATATGACACGCGACTGTGGCAAGCTCATTCAAAGTTTGTTAATAATACAGGAAGTATGTATTTGTAAACTGAAACGGTATATATCTGCACATATTCAATTAAAATTTTGGAAGAACTTGTTTTGCTTAAAAATTACTATAAATTCCGATGAATATTGTGGTGACGTCATACTAGCGAAGTTCTAGTGGAAAGCTGAACAGAGTCTGCTAACCAACTACCTATTTTAATAACGTTTTTAGACAGGAGCTAATTGATCAATTTACCGGCCTCTGCTCGATTTAAACGCTTATTAAGTTCGATTCACCATACAAAATAAAATATCCATTTATTTTAAATTGAATTGAAAATCAAATATAACTCTGCGACAAAAACGTACGATATACGTTCCTTGCGATTGGCTGCATTTTTTGATAAAAGAAAGCTACGGTAGATGTCGCAGTTGAAAAATATTAATCAGCTGATTAAAATTGCCAACTTCTTATGAAAAGCAAAAACAAAAATATATAATAGCTGATCGGTTATCGAGTAGCCGGTAGTATAAAAGACAAAAAGGGTTTCTCAATAAAAATTTAAATTGATCAATTTACTTGGCTGTCTAAAAATGCTATAAAGCAGTCAAAGCATAATTTTATATCAATAGCTGCTAGTACGACATCATCAATGAACTGATGTTTTCTAATAACTGTTTTGAGATCTCCCGAGATGTGTTTTTAAGAATGAACCGACCAGTATTGTACGACAGTTTTTGGGCGAATCTCCAGACGGTGTAAAGGTACAGAAAGAACAATAAAAATTTTGGATTATTTTCCCAAACTCGTACCCTTCGCTATTATTTAGGGAATTATTAATATCTATATTCTGAAAACAATCTTTCAAAATTTCGATTGGGAACTTAATTTTTTTCAAACTAGTATTCGAAAAACCTTTCTAGTGACTATTTCTGCGCTATTTTGGGAAAGTGATATACATTTGAAATACCCTGGAATATATGAAACGAAGTCAGTATGAGGCTAAGACACAAAGATCAAGCAAGTTTCTTTGCATTGGAATAAGTATATCACATCAAAAACATTTTGAAGCAATGAATGGTCTTCACATCAATTCAGGACAAAGACCGCAGCATTTGATTTCAAACAAAGACCTGGCTTACATAAAAAATTTTAGTTAATTTGATAAAAGATTTCGCGTTTAAGTGAACAATTCCCGAAAGAGAACTGGTGTAATGATAACCAAAAGAATTTTGACCCGGTTCTCCTTTGAAGAGAGTTTGGAAGAAAGCAAAAATGAAGTCCTTAAGGAATTAGAAGAACCCCAGAGAAAGAAAAGGCGTTTACTTAAGTACTGCACTTTTGGTTGCAAGCGAAATGAAAGAAACATACTTTTCACAATTAATTGACGCAGAAAGTGGAAAGACTATCCCCAAACGCTTTAGCTAAAGGGAAATTACGAAAAGTGTGTAGAGAAATTTCATTTTGATCCATATCCATTGGCAGAACTTACATTCAGGAAGCATTCGTGTTGCCACATCCCTATGAATTAGCAATCAACGCAGAGAAATATGAAACGCTCCTCACTAATGTACCCATTCAATTGGAAATCACATGCCCATTGGCTTAGCAACCACTCATTTATCAGATGACCAAATTTGCAATTCGCATTTACACACACATACATATTGCAACAGGCAAATTTGCACATTTTTTTCGTTTTTGTGTTTTCACAACTAATTTGATTTTATCAGGCATCGTCAAAACAGCCGACAACGCCACCACAAATGTACAGCCGTTTTACAAGCCACTTGAAAAATAAATCAAATAGATTAGCAGCCTCTGCTGAAACCGAAATTAATTTTGTGTGCATTTTGTGCACGCGTGTGTGTGTGTGTTGAATCCACATGCAGATACACATGTAGATCGGCGCTTGTGAATGCATGTTGGCTCGCCTAAGCGGATATTACTTAATATACATATGTTTGTTTGTTTGCTTGTCTATGTGTGATGTGTGCGTTTGCGTGTAGACACATCGTGTACATATGTTTTCGCTCGAATCCGATTAGTGCGCTTTTCTGCGGCTAAAATCCGGCAATCAAGTGTGTAATCCTCTAATCAGTCGGTCTGTTTGTGTCATTTTGTCAAAATCGATTTTTGCATTTTTGTTTGTGTGCAATTAAATGCTCATTAGTTGTGCGAGCACTCTGCGCTCGGCACTCGTCGCTATGGATTTAAAGTTAATGGCATTTATCATCACAAGGATATTAGTGTAATAATTTAATTCATTTGCGGACAACAAATTTTAATTTCTGATACATGCTCAACGCGTTAGCCCACTCGTAATTGGTTATGTGGCTAATGGAAAAATGCGCAAGCAATTATTTTGCGATAAACTATTTTAGATTGAGCGGCCTTCAAGAGTTGTGTAATTAATTATTCAGAAATGTTTGCTGCTGCGAACGCTTAGAAATAGTTTTGTTATTGTTGGTATATTTTAAGCCTAGGATTTATAGTTTGAAAAATAGCTGATTTCGTTTTGCCAAATATTGGAAAGTGGCAACTGGTAAAACTGGTATAAAGTGGTTACACTAATATATTCTTCATGCCTAAATTATAAAATTGGAGTGAAGTTAGGGGTTGTTCCAGATATATTTGCTCGAGATTGAAGTCCAACCTCTAACAAAACAATTGTCTATTATAGCTTTCTCAAGTTTTATAAAGAAAGGAGTTTTGAAAGGAAGACTAAGATGGCATGGTTGAAATTATTTTAATTGTAGCATAAGGGTATATGAGATATTTATACCTAACTATACTACTGAGTAGGCAATTGAAAAGTAAAGTCCTCTCTCGACGAACCAAAATCAAAATCTACAAGTCGCTTATCATTCCCGTCCTGCTTTACGATGCAGAAGCTTGGACGATGTCAACATCAGATGAGACGACACTAGGAGTTTTCGAGAGGAAAATTTTGCGCAAGATGGTCCTCAGAACATTGGCAACGGCGATTACCGCATACGATGGAACTATGAGCTGTACGAGTTATACGACGACATTGACATAGTTCAGCGAATAAAAAGGCAGCGGCTACGCTGGCTAGGTCCATTCGGACAAAAACACTCCAGCTCTCAAAGTGTTCGATGCCGTACCCGCCGGAGGAAGCCGAGGAAGGGGAAGGCCTCAATCCGTTGGAGGGAACAGGTGGAGACCAACCTGGTTACACTTGAGATCTGCAACTGGCGCCAAACTGCGAGGGAAAGAGAGGAGTGGCGCGCTATCATCGATACGGCTATAACCGGCTAAACCGTTTCCACGCTAATCACATACATAAAAATTAATCTTCCATTTATCTAAAAATTTCGAAGAATATGTTCTGAAACCCCACAAAATCCATAACACATACTCAACTGCCACAAATCTCCAAAATATCTCTAAAGAAAAGAGCGCCTAAAAGCTAATTAATCCCAGCGAATCCACTTGCCGGTCACGAACCAAAGAAAAATACAAATCAGCAAAATATAATTTGTACGAACGTGTTCTCAGGATTTACTTCATTTTATTTTAACGCACAATTCATCAAGCAGCAACAACAACAACAACAATGTGTGGGTAAAATATGTTGCATAAACTGCTAAGCTTAGCACGAGCCAATAAAGAAGCATTTTCTAAAATCACGTTTGCGCGAGAAAATATACTCTCATCTTTATGATAAATGAAAGTGTAAATGGAAATTTTGCTAAAAAATGCCGAGGCATGTACTTGCCACGCTGCATGTAAGTATGTATAGGTAAAGTACACCCAAAAAGAAAAAATAAATAAATTGAGCTAACAACTTCTAATACAACAGGGAGCAACCTGAGCGCCGAGCTCTGTGCGATCAAAGTGAAAAATGGCGGTCTATGAGTTGTGTTGCATGCCACACATACAGAAAGTAGCATATCAAATTGTGAAAATATGCAAATGCCAAATGGCACGTAACAACACCATAAGCATGAGTATATATGAGTAATATACATATATTTGCAAATAAGTATGTACAGTTACAATTGTGTGCTCACCTGAGGAGGTGTGGAAGCCTGTGGCATTACTGTGTACTTTGTTTGCTGCGCGATTTGTTCATTGTTGCCAAATTGTTGCAGAACTACGTTGTGCGAGAGAGTGAGGGGAGCAGAGCGATGGAGTGAAAAACGGAAAATAAATGGGAAATTGTAAAAACCGGCAAGTCAAAGTATGAAAGGTGTCAAACGTGTGCCAAATGCTAAATTTCCTTTGGCAACACAAAAAATCATATGTAAATAAAAATATGAAAACTTTTACAGATTAGGCGAATTTACAACTTCTTCCTGTGCACACAATCCTCCAATAAGCACACACATACACTCACACACGTACGAACGGTGCTAGTTTATAGAGTGGTGTTGCACCTTTTTATTGCCACACGTCGGCGATGCGAAAGTCGAAAAGCTAAAGAAAGTGATACGTGCAACGAAGTCGAGTTGTTGTAGCTTTGTTGTCGAGCGAAGGCCAAACATCTAGCATAACCTGCATGGCGGAAAGTTCTTCTTATGCCAAAAGTAAAAGCGTGATGGCAAGTGCAAAATAGTAAAATAATTGGAGAGGAAACAAGAATGAGGTGCACAATTATTTTGTTGCACATACCTGAGAAATATAGAGTTGCTTAAGAGTATTTTAAGGATATAACAAAGAAGATATACGTACCTACAAGCCTTTAAAGTTGCTATAAAATGCTTTGAAGTTTTTAATAGGCATAGTATAGAAATGCCTCTCAGTTTAACGCTGACTCCAGATCGATAACTTTAAAATTAAATTCATCAAGTTGCTTTAATAACAAACATTTATAAATTCGTTGAGAATTGCATACTTTTTACAAGCCACAAACGAAATATTAGCATTAAAGCTTAGTTCACACTCTCTCGTCACCCACAGTAGTCTGGCGAATTCCCAATAATTCAATTTCATAATTCATGCTGCCACCAAGGTGTGCTGCTGCGACATTACGCCACCGAAATGCACATAAATCCCCCGCAATTGTTGTTGTGGAACAACGCTGCAATATCAAATCAACATTTATGATATTTTTTATGATTATTATTGCGTTATTATTATTCCAACAATGCGCGGCTGGCAAGTGCTTTATGTACTGTCCGGCGCAATTGAAGTTCACAGCCAATGTCTGCCAAGTCTTTAGCTGTCATCAACGCTTGTCTGGCTTGTCCTTCCAATAAGTCGCCGCATTGACTTTTAAATGTCTGCGCTGCTTGTTGCCAAACTATACCGAAACAACTGCGCCTCACACTCCTTCTATATGTACATATGTATGTATGTATGTATAGACAGATGCACATATGTATTTAAGTGCGCTTGTTTATTATTTTGCTTTATGAGTACAGTGGTCTCAGACAGACTGCTTGTCTTTACAGTGGAATTGTCACGCCCTTGCCATATGTTATTGCTGCTGTCACACCGTGTCGGAGTGGCGTTGCCGGACACGTTATTCACTGCTGATTGACAATCTTTTTTTCTTTTGTGGTTGTTGTTGTTGCATTTTGACGGGCATGCCCTGTATGGAAATGATTTACTTGACTGCCGAAGGGGTGGGGTAAACCCATAAGGTAGGTGCGTTGCATAGTTTAAGAATGGAAAAAACCAACGGTACTATGCGGTGAAAGAGTGTCATTCGGGTAGTTCCATGTATATGTGTACGAATGCGCACTTTGGTGTGAGCATTAATTGGAAACAAGGAGCGAACATCTAATTAAGAGCATTCGGAAACGCTCTAATGGTGTTAGGCGCCACGCCCACCGTGTGAGTTTCCACAAATCAGCCGGAATTCGATGTTTATGTCATCGAGTATAGCCCATAATGCTTTAGCTGAAATTTATGGTGATTTTAGAGGAGGAGCATCCACTTTTTGGCGGGTGTCAGAAATGTGTGAACGGAAATGTACGAGTGGAACTGGGTTCGATGTATTTAAAAATATGCGGTTTTTTCGATCAGATCTATTAAGAAATATAAAATATGTTGAAAAATTTACAATGTGTAAAATAAAAAAAATCATGAGAGACATACATATCCTAAAAGAGGATTCAAGGAATTTTTCCAAGTTTTTTCGAAGAAACTGAACACTTGAAATTTGTGTTCTGAATGAAGGATAAGAAAGGAATTGGTAACATTAGTATGCAGTTTCGAATGGCTTTGAACAAAGTTAATCATTTTGATCAAATGGATAAAGTCAATCAAAGCCATAAACTAAGTCCAATCACAGAAAATTAAGCCTAGCTTAGGGTAATTTTTACGCCTAATCGATACTGTATTTTAAGACAACTTTCATAAATGATTCAGTGATTTTCATGTCTGTCATCGCTTGGTTCGTATGTATAGTACCAATAAGTATTCTCAAAGATGACTCGAAATATTATTTTAATAATATTAAAGAAAACCTTAATATATGAGAAAAGAACTACATGTTCTTTCTTTGACTAACTTACTGCTAATTGAAGTTGTTTATGAGTAACCTTCTTCTAATATATTTTTGTCTTAATTTGAGTTCTTGCTTTATATAAAAGGACTTGTAAGGTGCATTTCACTTCTATCAGCTCCTTAAGCCTTTGCCAAATCTCACTCATCTGCTTTCTATCCTTCAAATAGTTGGTCGATGGGTCTAAAAAGTCTAATTGATGTCCAATTAAGATATTAAACTGAAGATTTATGATCGCTCTCTTTGACTATCTTTTTGCCATTTAAATAGAAGACAATCTTCCCTAATTTCAAAAGTAAACTTTTTACTCCAGCCTACATCCAACACAAGGCGCACAAAGAATTTTCGACTACTCACAATTTCTTTTGCATATTTTCCGGCTAAAGAGCATGCTTGTTAAGCCTCGGGTAAAACGTTTGTAAATATTTGCAAGCAATTTCCTTAATGTTCCGGCAAAACTTGGTAATAGCTAGTTAAGACAGAAACATATGGTGCGAGTAAGTAACTGAAAAAACGAGTAAAAATAAAGCGAAGAAATCCTTTTTGCCAAATTTTTTCCAAACGTCCGCATTAAACCTCACTCACTACTCAGCACAACTACTACTTTGATGGATGGCAGATAGTGGGATTTGCTTTTAACTGTGTTGGCTTAAGTGCAGCAAAGAAAGCGTTTTGAATGAAATTGTTGGCCATCAAAGCTTTAGTTTGCCTTGCTCCACTAATGCATACTCATTAAAGTGGAAAAGTTTCGGCTCAGGACGATTGCCGTTTTCTGTGTGCGAGTGTATGTGTGTTTTCACTTTAAATGCATAAACGCAAATTCTTCAAGCGTTCAGCGAATTATTGCTGCCTTTAAATATCGGCTGCAATTTGCATGAGTTCTACATAACCAATTATGAAAGCGTAATTTTAATATTTTAACAATTTGTTTGCCTACTTCAAGGCGTTTTGCAGTTGAACTCTACACACCACTCAAATTACGCGCGTGTTTCAGTGTGTGCGCGAGGCGTAAATAATGCTGGAGGTGCGTGAGTGCGTGTGCGCATATGTATACGGCGTTGCTTTGCAACTTTTGCGTGAAATTATGCCAACGCATTAAAACTTTCACTGCCGCAAGTGTATGCGTAAGCGCTTATTTTAATTTCATCGATTGCTCTACGCTTTTTGCTTATTTGCAAGTATGTGATTGTGGAAACTTATGCATGTGTATGTATATGTAAACATTGTAAATATTTGTGTGCGTATTGAATTGCGTTAAGTGCGTAAGTGCAAAGTTATTTCTACGTAATTCCATTAAAATATTTTCTTTTGCCACAACTCTCTAACTGTTGCAAAAACACCACATACATATGCGCTATATATGTGTGCATGTCACCTGCACCTGCCACATGCGCGCCAATAAAAAGTAAATCAGCGTTTTTTTTTCTCAACACAAGCGTGCACTTGACATCAATTTTCGTTTGCAAACTCGTGAGAAAAAGTTTTAATTGTTTGTATGTACATGCATGTGTGAGCAGAAGCAATACTTTGCGATAAAATGTGGTAGACTCTTTCCTTCAGAATTGTGCAGAAATACTTCCTTCTTGGGTACAGTGTCTGGTTTTATTTATATCTGAGCACTTAGGAGACTAGTTTCACTGATTCTTAAAATATATCTCTAAAATTCTCATAGGACTATAGTTGTCATGAAACACTTTTGTTGCTACAGTTCAGTCTGGATGTTGTAAAACCTCGAACCCTCATAGCTGGACTTTTAGAACATCGATCAAAAATTAATCTTCGGGAGCCCTTAAGTGTCCCCTATCGTATTTTTTCTTTCTCTCAATAGAGAGAAGGGGATTCAACATGGGTTTATAAAACGATATTAGTTGATCGTGGAAGTAATGTGGCACCCAGTTTTTTATTTAAGGGGACCCCCCATTCTCGATTTCAAATTTTGACGATTTTCAATGTGTTGGTAAATGAACATAAATTATTTTTAGGGTTGTAACTTTGCATACATTTATTTGTGGACTTAAATAAGAAGAAATAAATTTACATACTTTTTTTTGTTGTTGTTGTTTTTTGTGATCAAATAAAAGCCATTCTTGTCCGCGGCGCATGTGATTTCCGCTCACTGGAACATCTGAAACCAAAAATTCCAACGGGATTAGAAGGAGTACATGTTTGGCTCTGGTCTGACCTAGAATTATTAATTTCGCACAAAAATTAACAAAATGGCGGACCTTTGAAAATATTTTTTTTTCTGAAAATTGCCTTTTTTTCAGCCACCGTAATCACTGTTTCGAGAAAATCGCGTTTAAAGTTTTGAGGCGCTCTCGTCGTCGCCTGACGCTTCCACCATAAATCGACTATATCTTCAAGAGTTTTTAAAATTTTCACTTGAAACTGTAAAGGAAAATTCTTGAATAGTTATAGGTTCGAATTAAGTTAAAACAAATGATTTTTTGAAACCTAGAATGGGGGGGTTCCCCTAAAGGATATATCACAATCAAGAAGCTGAAGAAATCTGCTAAGATTTTATGCGAAGTTGTTTCATATCTACAAAATATTCGAAGTCCTGCTTGCCTGTTGCTTTTCTCTGACTCTGAAGCCTACTGGTCGGTACTGTGGCAGCCATTTTATTATTATTATTAATATGCAGTTTGCTGTATTTATGTTTATATCAGTTTGCATTTTTTCTATCATTAGACCATAAATGAGAAAATATATTCATAAACATGTTGTGGTATAATAAGGTGGTTGCAACAATACTGAAAAGAAAACTTTTTCTTCGTTATATAAAATTAATCGAGAAAGCAAAATGGCAATGTCAAAATTTAATGAATCGCTCCGGTTTTCATTGTATTTTCGAATCTGACTCTGAATGACTTTCTCCGTTTTCAGAACTAAAGATTATCTTTGCTTTGAAGAAATTTAGTGAGAATGAAGGGTTAATCGCTCTCAAAAATATGACAACCTTCCACAAAATTTATCAAAAAGTTGCAAGATCGATATTATCAATTTATGGCACTCCCAGGGACCCGTTTTCAATATCAAAATCAAAAATCGAATATCGGATGAATATTTCACTTTATGCCATATTTTAGACGAGGATAACTGTAAATTTCAACAAAAAAAGTCATCAAAGGTATTACTGATGAAAGCTGATAAATATAACCCCACTATGTAGGTAACTTAAAAATTTTCTCAGTTCAGTTATCTTTTTTCGAAAAATCAATATGACCACCCTAATGCATGTAGGCCCTTATTTAATTACACACACATACACACACCGAGTAGGCATTGCGGTTTGCCAATACCATACAACAAAATCAGATGAGCTTTCAAATATAACATACTTTATTGAGTGCATATGAATTATTGAATGCCAAAACAGGAAGATGTGGCATGCCACAAAGTACACTTTGCATCAACATGCAATTCAAAAACCACTATTCAACAACTAATTAGAGTGAGTGGTGGCAGGCTTTATGCGAGCACGCACACACACACCGATGCATTTGAGGTTAGAGTGCGTATCTATGGTATGGGCAAATGAATTGAAAGGCAGCAACAAAAGCGTAAAGCAAAGAGGATTACATTGTATACCTGTTACATACGCAATTTCAATATTTTATTTATAAAATACATATATTTTTTGTGCGCTGCCAAGCTTTTATGTCAGCTTGCTTGCTTGCGTGCTCTCAATTTACACCTTTTGACTGAATGGCTGGTGTTTTAAAATATTCTTCCGCCACACACACATGTCAATTCGTTTAACCCTTAAGTACATTTTAACAAACGCCACCAAGTCAAATAAGTGTCAAAACTTTCTTGTTCAACTGTCAAAATGTTTCGTTATGTCTGCAAAAGTCAGAGTGGCGGAAGAAAATATATACAATCTATTTCTCTTACTTTCTTTCTTTCTTTCAGTTTTTTGTTACATTGAAAAGTTTCGAAAAGAGTCTGGCATTCTGGTTTTACCCTTTACGAGGGAAAAATGGAAGCGCACATTTATATTTTAGATGGAATGTTTTGGAAGAAATGTGAAAGAAATTAAAAATTTTGTTTTAAAATTAAATTCTTTCAAAGAAGATACAATGTATGACATGGAAGGAAGGCCTAAGATCGGTCGTAACCGAACATTTTATACTCTCGCAATTTCTTAATTTAACTTTATTAAGATGACACATAATTTGGTCTATGTATTCGGTCCAGTTAAGTCCATTAGAATAACGAAAAAAAAAAAGAAATTGGGGACTGGGGTAATTTCTGGGCCTAGCAACATACTATCCGTGATTATACTCTCACTTAATTTTGCTAAGATATCTAAGTAATATTAACCGATATACATATACAGTATAAAGCTCTCTGGAAGTTTAAAAATCCTGATATTAGATATATGGTAGTTAAGGGAAGTAGTAACCCGATTTGATCAATATTTGTCAAAGAGGTATAATATTATAAAGAAAGGAGGAAAGAATTTCTTTAAAATGAAATTAGAGATTTTCTGATATTTTCGCTAAAAATTATCCTTATTATATGTTATCTGGGGCATTGAAAAAATATAGTCCGATTTCGATGGCACATATCCAAAGGTTTATTTATATATTTTCAAAAAAAGTTCAGTCTGATATGAGGCCTAACTTTGGTAACAGAAGGTCAAAATTATTGAAACCTAATTTAATTTCGTAGCAATTGTCTTTCAGCCAATGATACTTTTAAGAATGATAGGAAAAAAAATGTTCGATGTTTATTCGATTCTTTGTAATAAAGCTGTATCACCACTCATAACTTCCTCAAAATTCAAATATTTTGGTGTTATTTGGTACTAATAACCTCCTCTTTTCAAGTAGCGGCTTATAAACCACACACACCTATACAAAATTCAACATACTTTGGAAAACTTTTAATGAAAATGTGCAAAAGAAAGAGCAAATGTGAAACGAATGAGGAGCAAAAAGAACATTACTAGGAATGCTAGACTCACACAGCTGTGCGCTGTCAAGCTACAAAGTATTTGACATATGATTTAACGCCGTCGCCGCCGCCACCGCCAGCGACGTTGCCACCACCAATGAGGCAAGACTGCTAAGAGGCCACAAGAAAATTTCAATTTGTACAAAATAAACTGGAATTTTGAATTTTCGAAATTCCAAGGGTAAACAAAAGTGCTGAACTTCCATATAAACACATATAAGTGTGTGTGTGTGACTTAAGGAAATTTTTCATTAAGCTGAAAAATGCGCAGACGACATACATGCAACTGTCTCAAGTGCCAAGTAATTTTCACTCAATAAATCCACTTACCTATTGTAAACGGCGATGCTGCAGCACATGCATATCTGAGTGTGAGTGTGTATGTATGTGAATGGGGATCTACATATGCTTGCTGTTTGTCAGCGCTATTGTCTGTGTTTTAATTGTTTCCAATGAAATTTCCAAATTGTATCGGCTGCTGGCATCGCCGTGCATACTTGCAACATACGCATTGTTGTTTTTGTCGTTTCTTTAATATTGCTGATGCACTAGATAATGACAAGTGATGATTATTGCATGCGTCAATGACATTTTTGGGTGAATAATGAAAATTTATTCGAAGGTGTGTTCGTGCGTAACTGTATATACTGCATACAGATGTGTGTGTTGCAAGTTCCTGCGGTATTTATGGGTGGGGCTGGAGCGTTCGAGTGGTGTGTTCGCAGTATTTATAAAACAAATAATCAAAATGAGATTAGAAATAAAAAAAACTTCAATGAGAGGATGCTGCAGCACATAATTTTTCATGCTTGACAAATGGTACGCCAAACGGTATAATTTTAATTTAATTAAAAACTACAAAATGTGTAAAATATGTCATATATTAAATGAACAATGCATACTAGCGAATACTTTTAACTATGCATGGCAGTCACTCATACACACATACAACGTTACATATGTAATGACAGCTTTCAACAACTTTCCGCTACTATGTGAGTCCACAGACTACATGCAACATGCAGAATAAAGCAAATAATTCACGCGATTGTACCTTTGCGTTTATGGAATGCGCGGCAAAATACTCACATATTCAATTTATGCGCGTATGTGGCAAGTATGTATGTGTGTGTGGCAACAACACACTCTCAGCATTGAATTCGATTTCAAGTGGCAATTTGTTCAAAATCCAATCAACATTATAATTTCCAACAGAATGTGTGAATGCAAATGCGAAAGTTTGAGTGTTGCATGCAACATGCACCAACACATGTAAGTGCAGGGGGAAGAACACATATTCCCACATACATGGTACATACGTGAAACTATGGCAACGAAATGGACGTAAGCTCATAAACTTTCCGTGCAACATAACTGCATTAATACATTGCAACTCACACATACACAAATAAGCGAATAAGTGTGCGTGTTTTTATTAATATATATGTATGTATATAAATTTATTCCCTTATTTAACCCACGCCTACATAGCTTGCAACAAGCGGCACGAGTGAATCAAGTTGCAGCATTGTTCAATAATACACAGTTATATGTATGTAGAGAGTATACGCCACGTATGTACTTGCAACAAGTTGGCACGAAACAAAACGTTAGTGCCACACAAATCACAAGTTTGCAATTTGTTGTAAATTCCCGTAGGTGTTTTTGTTAACTTTTCGTTGCTCGCAGCGCAACGCCGCAGCCGCATGAAGGGCGCTGAGTGCGGCAGTCAAGCGAGTGGGGTGCGCTGAAGGTTTGTGGCGCTATGGCATTTCACCCAAAAAACACTTGTAATTGTTGCAAATTTTTAAATTGTTGTTGTTATTATTGCGTTGTTTATGAGATAGTAAATGTAATTGGATTCGTGCAGAATAACGGAAAACATTGCGGTAAATAAAGTAAGTTAAGAAATTAAATGAGCGCAAAGGAAATTGTAAAGCTGAAAAGAAAGTTTTGAGGTCATTTCATTTGTAGTAAATGGTAAATGAAACATGAAGTAACACCATCGATTCTTAAGGTGATTAGGTAAAATATTGGCAAGCACAAGGAGACCAGTAAACTTACTGGATATTTGAGGATAGGTAACATAAATAACATTTCAAGCAGGACTATGATTGGGTTATAGCTGGTCCCAATGTGAGGTAATATCGATCGTTACTCAATGAAAAAAACATATAAATCTGTTGGAATTTCAACATACTTGTCACGCCTTTCATAGACGATAAACTACACTGGTCCCCGTGAAGGTAAATAATACATTAAACGGGTATATAGTTCCAAGAACTTTGGTTTAGCAAAAGGGTACTAGCATTGTATATAGATTTTCACCTTCAACTAAGTCTCTGTTGAAAGATTTTGGAGTTTCAACTAACCAAATTATAGGAAAAGCCAAATCTGACTGCAATAAACCTTTTTCTTCATTTATGATGGCTACATTCAAGATCTACAATAAGCTATGCAAAAAATATAGTCCGGAGACGGACAATAAGCAGCGATTCTCGATATATGTTGCAGTGTTGTTACCCCTAAAGAACCATATTTGTTCTGATATTGGAGAGCCCACATCAAAATACTGTTCAGACAAGACTGCTTATGGAACATTTGGAAGTCACCACTGCTATAAGGGCTATTTAGCTTACCAGAAGTTTATGACAAAACTCTCCATAGAGAGACGCTCTCCAATTGACAGTAAGTAGTCGGCGGAAGTAAGTAGTCGGCGGAAATGTTCACGGTTATACTAAAATTTTAAAACGGTAGAATAATCTTCTCAGTACTGGCAGCGAGTATTAAATAAAGCTAAGCCTTTTAACAGTATTATATAAATAGATAAATAGATCTTTCATCACACATCAGTTATTTGTACAGTCGTGATCCCACCAGCCATTTCCATGTTCCAAAATGCTTGCAAGAAAAATAAATATTAATTTCGGTCTAAAGCTTGCAATGCGCAATATTGTTTTTGCGCTATCTTTTTACAGCAAAATATCACCACCCGCAGTTGCATGCTTCATGCAGTTGCATCTAACACTGATGCACAGCTTAAAATATAATGACTTTATTAAGCTGATAAAATTGCAACACTAAAAACTAAATAAAAAGAAAAATGAAAAGAAACTACAACAACAGCAACAAGCTTCACTGGCACTTATATAACAGGAGCACGCCAACAACGACACTACAACAATGATTGTTGTGGCAGTCGGTGCCAACACCGCGTTTAGCCAATTGAGCCAAGCGCGCCGCCAAGTGCCTACTCGTTCATGCGCAGTTTTTCTCATAATTTCATAAGCAGTGGACAACAATAACAACGGCGCATGCAACTTGCCACAGATATATATATACAATAGGTTGATGGTAAGCCCGACGGGTTGATGTTGCGACTGACTGACTGACGGCTAGACTGACAAGCTAAAATTGAGTGGACGGACAGACTGTCAAGCGCTCACTCCGCCGCCATGCGCTGGCTGGAATACATGCCACACACATACATTGCCGCCACTTGAAAGCACTTGTGTTGCAAAAGCCCGGCCTCTTAGGCAGGTGTAAGAGCGTTATGGCTTACAAACAAATAACTGCATAGCTATGCATGTGTGCTCTTAGCCACACAGCCAGACATCGAAATATCGTTTATTTTCCTGGATTTCGGCAACGCTTAACTGCTTCATCCGCCACCGCCGTCGCCACCATGAATAGTTAGTTGCCTAGCTTCTGCTTGGTATTTAGCTCTTTCCAACCCACTTTTGATTTTTTATCATCTTTTTTGTTCGTTCATTTTCGGCTTGCTACAAGTGGATTGCGGTTTTATTCACGATTTTTCTTGCAACTTTTATTTGGAATCACTGTTATTTTTGTATTCATAAAGATTTATCTTAATTCATTTTGCTGTGTTTCTGCTTTTTTTGTTCTCCTCAACGCGTCGCCAGTTAGTGTAGCCAAACTGAAGGACTTTATAAGTAGTCTAGCGTTGATATGATTGCTCATATGTATGTATTTAAGTGTGTTGGCCACTTCATTGTAGAGTGCGTGGCTTTTAAATATAATTTTTCTATAAGCCTACATTTGGACTTGTGTGGCCGGTGTTGGTTGACGGCCTACACCGGTGGTCTCTAATAGTTTGACTCCATGATTTGGCGCTATCTATGATTGTTGGCATTAAATTTAATGCGTGAGATATTTTCTGAAAAAATAATTTTGAATTTTATTTTTTATAATATTGACTTAGTTTTTTATTATATAATAATTTTTATTTAGTTGGAAGCGTATACATTTGCTAGAGAGCAATCTTAGCTATTGTAAGTATTATAAAATTTACACGCCTCTCTTAAATTCATTGTGTTTGAGTACGTGAGAGATGTGATTTATTAGAAAAATTGTATCCAAGAAATCGGACTTCCACTGGTAACGACGCAAACATTAAAACGCTGTGGAGATATAAAGCAGATTCGACTCTCTGTGACCTACTTTTGCATCCAAACTCAAATATCCGTTTCATGAACCTCAATGATGTAGTCGAGATCCTAATTGCATTGGTAAAACTTAAGTTCATCCGAAAGACACCTTTAACAAGCTTTTATACTTTACTTTCGTAGTTATGTGTTCAAAACAAGTTCATTCTAAGCACGACAAGAAAGAGAGAGTTTCCCTTCTCTCATGAGATATATACTGTTGACTAGGTTGAAGTATATTTTATAATTAAGCTCATGAAAAAAGTTGTCTTATATCCACAGTTTTCGTACCTATAATACAACCAGAAACAAAAATTCTTCTTAGAAACAAAAATGATGATTCCTTGCTAACAAATACACCTTAATAAAACTGTCGGAACTTTCCTAGAATATTTACTACTTTCACCTTAATAACTACGCCTATCTTTCGGCATAACTCTCTAATATCGTTCGTATATTAAAATAATTAGGCATTATAAAACTTGGAACCCTAAATTTGGTACATAAGATTCAGATTTGGTTAAGATCATTAGGAATTTGAAACTTTTTTTACATCATGACAATACTATCTGTAGATAATTGATCCGCACGAATTTAAATTTACTTAATTTTAAACTCTGTCCTTATAGTACCGCCATTTGTTTTCTCTAGAAATTCTTTCTATATATGATTGAACTATATAAATCATACAAACTTACACCCAAAGAACCTAACCCATACGATATTTCATGACAGTTTAGTGACCTAGAACTTAGGCGGGCGAGTTAGTGGCGGTCAATTTTTCACTCAGGGTTTCCTCTAGCATCAAACTCTATTGGTCTCACAACTTGAAATAAGACAATTCACGAGAAGATGGAAGTCGGTTTTTCAGTATCGTTTCCTAATACGAAAAGGTACAAGGATCTTTTGCAGATGCATATTGAATACCGGAGATCATCTTCATATCTTGAGATAGCCGAAAGATTTCAAGGCAACCAAAGAGGTATACCTCATGAGAAATTTCAATTAAGCACGATCGGTTAAAATAATCTCATCTACTCGCAGATGCACATTGATCGATAGCGCTGCTTAAGATTTAAAAATTTCCAAATAATTTTGTAGACACAGTCCCGATTACAATTAAGCCCGACTCGGTACCGAGTAAGTGAAGTGTATTCGTATATGCGTCAATTTTAATTCACTTAAATAGACATAAAAATTAATTACTTGTCACTTGCTGAATGAGCATTTCATATGCCATGCGGTGGGCAAATTTTAATCACCAATCAAATCAATCAATCATGATTGTAAATTACGTAAAATCTTATGAATTACTCATGCGACTTGTCAATGCCTACAATGTGCGCGCACATTTAATACATTTACATATATATAATTTGTGAATATGCTTACAGCGCATAATCAACTAGCTGCTTGACTATTGGCGCGCATGCGCAGTCGCCTTAGCCGCCAAGCAAATGGCCAAGCATTTAAACGTTAATTTGATTGAAGTGGAAAAAAGTTAATTAATTACATAGCAGCAAATTACAAGAGACATTAATATCACAGAGCGATCGACAGCGCGGCACAGACACACATGCATACAAACATACAGATTTGCGCTGAAACTAGCAGCGCCGCTTGTGCGCATAGCAAGTGTGGCAAGTAAGTGCTCTTGACTGCGGAAAGCCAATTTAATTTAGTTGGCCGGTCAATTGGTTGCCGAGCTTAAGCGATTCGCCAACTAAGTGCGTATGTGTGTGTGTGTACATGCTTGCAACATGAAATTGTCGTTGCGTACAGCGTATAGCGTACGGCGAACGCTTGACGCCAAATAAATCTGTTAATTTGTAATTGATGTGAAAAATTGCTTTACGAGACATCAAACAGGCTTAAATTGTTATTATGACCTGATTTGTGAGTCCAACCTGCCGTTCCATTGCGGGCATCATGTGTGATTTGCGGAATTTCAAGCACACATACACCACTGTTTGTTGGTGCCTCCATGCAACACATTGCCAGCCTCGCTCTGTATATATATAATTTATATGTATTAATGTTGCTGTGTTGTTGTTGCTCGAAGTGTGAATTTTTACATGTTCCGTTGCCGCGAATTTTGTGTTCATGTTCGCCGGCTTTTAGGCCAATCGTCCAATTTTCAGCCACAACATGCAATTTGGCACTCAGCGCTAATGATCCGTTGCGGCGCATTAATTTATTTACCAAAATAACAACAACAAAAAAAAACGCATTTTCCACAGATTTAACAAATTTATGCGCTAAAACAGTTGCGATTTCGACCGGTTTATTAATTTATTTCTTAAAAACATATTTGGTTATATAAAATTGTGGTGGTGAACTGTCAACAGTGGGTCGGAAAATGTATCGATTAATTTTTGTTTTGCTAAAAAAATGTGTTGTTGTAAACGAGAAATTTATAGCTGAATATTATGTGGTGGTAAACATTTTGATGGAGCGTAATGCATGTATGCAATATTGATACACTGCGGAGTAAATTTGAAAAAAATGCTTGGTGTGAACTAAATTTGTGCGGTGCCGCGATTCGTTGTGGTCAATTTGTAATTTAAAAAATAAATGATCAGAAATCGAAAAACATATGGCGCTCTTTAAGTTTTCCACATTTAAATCAAGCGTGCAGTCTCGAAATTAAGTTATTCACAACAAATTGTTTCACATTGCCACACACACACTAATACTCTCACTCGTCAGTGAGTAAGTACTCTATCATCTGCTCTCAAACTGTTGCGTCTTATCAAAAAATAAGCAAACATCCAGCGCTATGTCGGTTCCCAATCTAAGCGTGGCAAATGCGATTTACGCAGCATGCCACAAACGTATGTTGTTTTACGTCCACCATACGCGGTACAAACGCATGCGTACGCGCCCTGCAGCCAGTCGCAATTAATCAAAATCATTGTGATTGATTTGTTATGTATTGGTATGACGCAAGCGTAAAGTATTTGCCTACTTCATGGTAAGCGGTATAAAATTCAAAATTAAAAATAAATATGATATCACTTTAAGTGAGCGATTAAAATGAAGTTGACTGCAAAATACAGGGTGTTTCATATTAATTATATAATTTTAAAGAAAAAAAGCAGAACAATTTTTTTATTCGGTATAATTTGCACAGTTATGACATAAATATATTGTGGTAATCTCGGTGAACCATTTCAGATTCTGTCTTACTAATATCTTGTCAGCTACTCACATTTAAATTTCTAAAACGGTAATAGATCTTTTGACAACATCGTCGTCGATTCTGCAGTTCCAGAGTGATCCTACGACTGCGAAATTGCCACTCTTAATCTCCATCCTGGGCATCAAACTGTCGCGATATAAAAAAAAAACGAATCGTTATCCAATTTTGCATGAAGTCCCAGAATGACGAGCAATATCGAGTATATAGAAGTTTCTAAATGTATATAGATTCGTGTGTCCTTTTTGTAAATCGTGAATAAACTGATTGTTGATTCAGGTGATCTAGAAAATTTCAGACCAACCTCATAATAATTGAAATAAGGAGTAAAGCAGTAAAAGCGATTGATTACTCATTCAAGATTTTGAAAGTAAACACATGTCTTTTCTATAACGAACTTGTAAAGCGATATTTTGAAAGAGTTGATATTTATTTTCATTAATATTACCCCCAGCACATTGCTAAAAATTTATGCAAATGACCTTATAATACTTTATAGTGACAGGTTTTTGAGATAACTTTGCATTAGCACTGCTGAGCTTGCTTAAAGATCGGTCGATGTTCCAAGAATGGATCGCATAGCCTTAATCAATTTGAAGTATCCGGTAAGAGATAAGATAAATTTTTAGCTTACATTTCCTCTCACACCTTATCTCATTTCCTATTACTTTTTGCCAAAAGTAGAACAAACCTTTTAGGTTGGTCATTAGATTACATCTATACCATATTTCCGAGGATCCGTTGGATGTCACAAAGTCGACGAGAGTACTTAAAGTGCAGAAACTAATAGCGGTTTATTTCCAGAATGTAGTGAGATTGTAATATATATGGTTCCTTTGCATACCGTAGTTTTCTTATGTATCCTAGACGATGCTTGTGGATTCTTGAGAGATAGTTTATCCCACAACAGCTCAAGACTTTTTTCGTAAGTCAAAGATGAAGTATTCCGATTGACAAACCATAATTTCCGATGAAAGTGGAAGTGGCTCATCGATTTCGGTGTTGAAACTATTGTCATAGATTGTAAAAACCTTTAATTCCGAGCGACTATAACGAAAATTAGAGTACAGTTCAACTGGACCGTTCTAATTTGTCGAAGCGCAGTTGTGAAGAAAGTAACCCCGTTGATAGAGAGTGTTTTAAGAAGAGTTATTCCTCGTAAAATTGCCACCGAATTACTCCGAAATTATATAAAAAAAACTCCGATTTTATATATTACGAAGCTAATTAATGTTTAAAAGGAAACCGCGCGAATCAGCGAATAAAGTAAAGTTAACGAAGTCAATTTAAAAAGAAGAAATATGAAAGGAAAATACACTGAAGCCCACGTGCGGACATTATTCCGCTTCAAATTTATCTTCATTTTATTCATTAAATTAATATTCTTTGCCTACACATACAACAGCTTCGAGCTGTTCGTTCGTCGCCGGTTGCTATGTATCCTCGTATCGCCCTAATTGCGACCAGGATTCACTCGGAAATTTTCATTAAGCACGTAAAGCAGAAATAAAGCAATTAGCCACGAACATCGCTGATATGAGCCAACGCGCACGCCTCAAAGCGATCCTTCCTGTTGTACCGCCATGCAGGCGAACGACGGTGGCAACGGTGCTCCGCGCATGTGCAGCCGTCGTCGCCAATTATTCGCATTCACATCTGCTGTGCTACCGCAAAGGCACGCAGACACACACATGCACACTCGTATGTCTTATGGATGGTGTGTGTGTGTGTGTGTCTGCGTTGATTTGCCTGACTTTCACGATTTCAACTCAATTTGAGGCAGCAACAAAATAACGATTTGTCATTGCTGCAGTGCCACAGTGCTGCTCTCGTCTCGAGTGGAGCGCATGAAAATTCCATGGAAATTGCATGCAAAGCGTTTGTCATGACATGGCAACCGACTAATTCATCATTAACGCCGCTGCTGCAACAGCAACAGTAAAAGCAACATAGCAACCCAGCAACTGGCAAGGGGCAACAGGCAGCATGGGCTGCCAAGTGTGTTGCAAGTAGCAATGTTGGCGTTGAGCGAATGTGGCTTAAAGGCGCAGTGTCATGCCGCCACGCAAGGTGATTGTGGCTGCTCAACGAGATGCAGCATAAGTTGGTTGCATGCAGCACGGGCAGCACAGCAACACGAACGACGACGACGATGACGCTGACGATGTGGGACGTTGACAACGAAACGGCAAATGGCAAACAATGTTGTCAACATTCAATTCTTACTTTTCTTGCCGCGAATTTAGTTTTAGCGCATGTTGCAAGTACACATATCTACATATGTATGTATGTATGTGTATGTGCCTCGACACAGTTCATATGCAAATGAGTTTATTTTGGGCTATTTTTATTGAAAAAGTATTCTTTTTGCACTTTGTTATATTTCATGCACTGCAATCGTGTCATACCGCCTCGCTGATTTGACGTCACATGTTGCCACAAACTAACACATTTCACTGCATTGTGGCAAATATGCAGCCGTCACCGACACCACAAATTTTGTGCCACCAACTAAATATAATCTAGAAATTTTTGTTTTTCACTGCAACAACAAGAGGAACAACAGCAAATATGTCTATGTTGCTCCGCTCACAATTGCAATGAGTATGTAAATTTCCACGAAGTAAGTCAAAAGCGCGCTGGCTAAGTGGTAAACCTCTACCGCCATTCGCTGCTCGTCATTTCATCTTCACTCAGCCGCGTTGCCACCACACTAATGAAGTTATAAAACCACACGACACTCCTGAGCGTATTGTGCAGTGACTATGTTGCAAGAAGCTGCGATTGTTGCATCTGTTATTCATTAGTCGTATCACAAGTACGAGGCACACAATTTGTGCTGTTCCTTTGCGCAGCAAGCAGGAAGAAATTGAGCGTGAAGGTTGCCACAGTTTTCGGTGTATTTTTCTCCAATTAAAAATCTGAGTTTGCTTCTGGCAGAGTATATTATATTATCGGTTCTTGTTATTTAAATGGCAGAAACATTATCCAAACAATTTTAAGAAGACTCGACTCTCGTGGGAACGTATCTGTGGATCTCGGTTGTCATTAGTATCTGAGTCTGAGTTGATCTACATTCACTGACGACAAGATCCATCAACTTCTGGAGGTTAAGTATGTGTTCTAGGGAACTCTGGATCCACCTCCTTACTAAAAGCGGATAGGGAGTCCTTCTGGAGGAAGCTTTGGTTGTTGGACTGGTTGCACTTTGATGTTTCGAGTATCTGTGGTTTATATAAGCCTATATAGTTCCAATTCTTGCGAACCGCGAGTGTTCAATCTCTGAACTCATGGACTATCTTGCCAATAAGGAACTATTGCTTTTGGAATATCTAGAAAGACTGTGTTCAGAAATATACGAGATCTCTTTTTCGAAGTTAGGTCATGTTTACGAAGCCTAGGATTGTTGAGAATGATTTCTTCACCAAGTTAGGAATGTCTCCGAGATTGGGAATGTGTAGTCTTGACATTTTCACCTCCTGCAGTGTGGCAACTCATTGGTAGCATATCAACATTGTCTCCGAGTCTACACTCACATCAAGTCTACTTTACATATTCGCCTGGTTTTTGGCTAGTGCGCTCTGTTTTCCACGAATCACCCAATCATGTCGCACCCCATTTGGACGGCCAAAAAGTTTCTGCCGAAATGTCTTCCTTCAACTTCTTCCCACACACACACACATTCATACCCAAGCGGTATGTGAAGACTTTGGTTGGCACAATGTTTCTTTCAGCGATTTCCACACCAAATATCATATCTCCGACCCGCCATCAGCCAGTGCTGCGCTTCATTTCGCTACTTCGGACGCGGCTGCATTGGCTGTCGTGTATTTGGTGACATACTGTCGACGAACGTGCCGATATGCTAGGCGGGCAGCCAGCAGCGGAGCCGCCACCACTCAGTCATACCAACCAACCCGGCAATTCACTCAACTTTGTCATTGTTGTTGGCACAATTTCGCACAAAGTTTAGCGAAACTCATGCAGAGTTGGTGCATGTGTGCCGTTGCATGCACCATGAAGTTGTGGTTCGCCAACGAAATTCCAAAGTAATAATGCTCGCATTATTTAGTTAGTCAACTCGACTCGTTATGCAAAGCAGACACAATTTCCACGTCGAGTATGTCGTTATGGATATTTCTGTGTCGATTATCATCTATGCATGTATGCATTGCTATTTTTATTTTTTGCTTTTCTGGTAGCAACCATGATTTGGCAAATAATGCATTATAGATTTTTGTGACACACTCTCGAAGATGGCGACGGCGGCGGCGTTATGCACCGCTGACCATATTTCTCAGCGGTCGTGCCTAGGTCAAATATTAATAAACAAGTTTGTCAAAGATAAATAAATTAGAGAGACAAAGACGTCAACGATTTTACTCAACTAACCTACATTGGCAATCGGTCATAAGGGTTTATGAATTATTAATAGGTGAAAGAGGATGTGGAACAGTAAAAAATGTAGCAAAGGAAAATAACACGTACATGTGTTTAAGGAATTGCTTGGATAGTGAATTAATTTTGCTAAATATTGGGCTAAGGATGAAGACTGTTTCGAAACCCCGTGGAATTACACATGGGGTCTAGTATATGTTACTATAATACCTCAAGAAAGATTGTGCTATGGTACTATGGTAAACTTATCCATCGAGGTGACAGAAGACAAAGTTTTCAGAATAATGAATGTCATCCTAAGAGTTCGAGGCCAAATATTGTTCCATCAGAAGTGACAGAAGACAAAGTTTTCAGAATAATGAATGTCATCCTAAGAGTTCGAGGCCAATTATTGTTCCATCTGTATGAAACATCCATTGACTCAAATCGTTGAGGTTCTGAAGTTCTTGGCAGTAAATTTAATCTCTTGATCTCCAACTTTTGCCACAGAACATCGAAAATCCGTGATATGAATGCGATACTTTGGAAATCGTTGAGAAGATAGTTCTGTCACCTAGCTACACACATGAGCTCTAGGTTTATTAGTACTGTAAGATCAGAGCTTAAACTTATGAAAACCAACAAACTCTTTGACAGTGTTGATTGTTTTTGTTGTTAGTTCCTTTAGAACAAATTGTTCATAAAAGAGACTTCGCGATAAATGATGGTTAGTTGCTCATATCTACCCATATTCTTCTTCAGTCGTTATCTAGCCACATCGAGTTAATAACAGGTGATCGCGGTTGAAGTGGAGGAACACTTGCTGTAATATTTGGTCTCCTCTTTCTTCTTTCCTGTTATAAATCTTCGCCGTTTCGCCGCTTTGAGACACCCTTCACTAAAGACTATAAGGCTGAATAGTCGCTCGATCTAACTGTTCGCATCTATCACTTTGCAGCGCAGCAAAATATCAGCACAGAGTTTTTGTCGTATTTACCTAAAGTTGTTTGCTATTTCGCGCTAATGCCTGTTGGATGTTTTGCCAAAACACTAGATTTCGTACACTGGCACTCACGTACACATACTGTTTTATTGATATTATCGACGCTATAACGGCGTTTAGCAGTTTCGGCGGCTTAATAAAGACATAAAACTTATCTGCATCTTAAAAGCATAATTCATAACGCTTGCGAGCAACGCTTTTAAAGTAATACTCATATGGATGTAGGTTGATGGTTATGTCTATACAATGGGGTACTTCATTTCGCAGATAATATCAATGGGTGAAACTTGTGAGAGGTAAATATTCAAGATGTGGAGTGCGAGTGTGAGAGGCTTGAGTAGTTTTAAAAATAAAAGTTAAAAATTTCCTTTAAGTAAAATGCAGCATTCAATTTGGTCTACTAATGCAGAATTTTTTATAAAAACGTTATAAAAAGCTTCACTATAGAAATCTAGAGATATAGATTATAAAAAAACAGTTTAACTTTTCAAAAACTGACAGTCTACTTGGACAAGTGCGCTTGCTGTTATCAGCTTCCCAGTGTTATTGTTTTTGGAACTGATATTTTTAAAGCTTTAAGCTTTACAAAATCCTTAAAAGCTTCTCATAAATCTATGAGAGAGATTTGATCGTAATGAATATACATATGTATGCACAGTAATATCAAAATACTAAACATTTACATATGTCACTACATTTATAACTGACACTCTGAAATATCTTAATAAATTAACAAGCCCCGAAGTCAAAATACGCCTTCGAACAGAGCGCTTGCACAGATTGCTCACTTTAATTACAATAATTTTTCCAAGTGATTTCGAAGTCTCTATTAAGTGATCGCTGCACGGATAAAAATAAATATGCAACAGAATCGTTTGAAAATTGCATGCAGCAAATTCATACGAGATATGCGCATAGATATTATGTAGTTAAGCGGAGAGACAAACCTGGAGAACTGGATATGGCTGATAGTATGGCAAATTAGCATAGCAAATAGCTGACATGCCGCCGTACGACGACATACTCGCTTTCGGCTCTCAACCTACCGGAAAAACGCTATTGCCAACTTTGCTTTTATGAGACGCGTAAGTCTAAGAAATAATGTTGCTTGAATGTAGGTGATTTTACGAATCTCTAAATATGCATATGTATAATGGCTAAGGATTCTTTTGAAACTTTGGTGCCTCTAATTGAAGATGGACTCCTCTACAGATAAGGAAACCATAGAGCTATGATCGGAGTATTTGCCCAAATTTAGCTTTAGGAGCTTAACCTACTATTATAATTCTAGCTAAGCATCGGTTTGTATTTTAAAGCTCATCATGGTTCGTTCTCACATCCAACGGAGTTAGTCAAGAGAGTTAATGCTGATTCCCACGGCTTAAAACAAATAATTATAGCTTTTGAAAGAAAATGGCTGAAACAAACTAGTCTAAACGAAATTATTTCCGCTTCATGTGTAAGTATATGAGGCATACATACATACACATATGAAAATTGGTCTGCATCCATAGCTCTTGCATAAAGCCATGAGCCAACTGTAGTATGAATGAATAGCAGTCGTAATTGCACTTGCCCGCATGTTGTTCCTGCTTTCCAAAGCACTGTTTGTTTCTTCTTCCTTTCACGGTGTCACTTACTTTTGATTATGTTTATGTTGCTGTTTTTGTTGTTGTTCCACAGTCTTGTTAGTACTCTTCTACCTGTTATTGGTTGTCACTGCGATTTTCGCCGGTCGCGTCGCAGCACCACCTTGCGTCTGAATGCCCATTTAAAATTGCAAATTACGCGAAAGTGCCAACCGGCAACTTGTCACATGACAAGTGCCACACTTACTACAAGCACACGCACACACACACATACAAGAAAGTGTTGCATGTGTAATTTGCACTTAACAGCACAATGACAGTCAAGCAATTTAGCGCAGTCGATGCATTGAAAGGCGAATGAAAATGTGTTAAAACATAATAACAACAACAAATTGCAAAACACCAAAATGTCAATAAAAGCAAAAACAATGCAATAACTATATATTTATTTTTGCTGCTGGTCGCTGCAAGGTTGCTTTGCCTTGTTGCCTTTTGTAAAGTGCATAAATTTGTGTTAAACTCATTTAATATGCAAATTACTAGCAGCAGCGACGGCGTGCTGCCGGCAGCGCCGTAATTGCTGTCAGTTTAGCTGCGCGGATTCACATTTTGTTTTATTTACTGGCGTTTTTTGTGTCTACTAATTTGCGCATTGACAGTTGCAAGTTATATTATCAACCGGTCTGCCACACATATACACACATCTATATAAACTGACTCACCATACTGTGAAGCCTTATGTGTGCATGTGTGCAGCATACATCACTTTCCACTTTATGCATAATATAACAGTAAATCAGTGCTTGAGTCGTTGCTTTGCAGTACTTCTACCCGGATTAACCAGAGGAATTATGAGAAGTAATTTTCATAAATTTCGCAAACGTCGCAACAACCTAGAAATTTATTGCGTGATATATGGTAAGTAGGTACGGTTGAGTAATAGTGGTTGAGAGGGTTGGAGTCCTTGACATATTATTTGGCTCTTACTAAACGCTATTATTTATAGGTGTGCCATACTGGTATTTTTTGATATATAAACTGAATCTTTAGAGAACTTTTGGTAGACTTTAGGAACGCAGAGGTTCTATTAGGGTAAGATTATAATAAACCATAAGCATAAAGGAATTGTTAGTAGTTAGTACCTCACATTTATACCATACTAACATCGAAGAAGAAATATTCTAAAGTCATATCTGTAGAAGCTCTCTTGCTGAAGACGAGATCTACCCATAGAACATAATAGACGATGTTTTGAATGTAACTCGGTTAAAGAAAAGTATATCTATAGTGATAATCAGAATTCCTTAATGATCTGTACTATACCAAATCTTAATCTTACCACATTAGTGATTTGTGATATTTTTTACCATGATTGGTGAAGAAACGCTGGATAATTTCGACAATCAGTGCTATCAATCTGACGGAACAGAGTTCGATAATTAAAAGGAAGATGAAGCTAGAGGAAATCACAATATCAAATAAAGAAACAAATAGACCGCAAAGTTTGGTCACGCCAGGTAATATAGTATCATCTTATAAGACTCATCTCACGATTGCCAAACAGCATGATGTGTTGAACACATAGAAGACGACAAGCGACGAGCGACATCTGTCAAATATTAAAATACACGCGTTCTTTTGGGCACAGATTTTTTGACAACAGCACGACTACGCGACAACAGGCTTGTAGTTGTCGTTGTCATCAAATTAGAAATGTTTCTAATTTTTGTCGCTGCCGTCTTCAAAATGTTCAAGACGCTGGCTTCAAAGCGACATTTGTGGTCAGCCGTCGCTACGTCGTGTCGTGTCGTCTTTGTGTTCAGCACATGAAGCAATGCTAGAAACTAAGACGCTGTTCGTGACAGTACATATTTGTGAATACTGCCGTGCCACTGGGTGAAAGGGTTATATACTTTAAGTTACTCTGTGGATCAGCCATAAGACCCAACAGCTACTATTACAACATCGCTGCTTATAACAGTGACACCAGTCAAATCTGTTAACTGTTCTCTTTGGATTCAGTTTAAAACAGTGTTCCACTATGACCCATATTTCGTTGCCTAACCAAATATCTAGCATAGAAGAAGCTCAATTATCTAAATAAGTTTTCATAAAATAAGTAATTGCGAAAAATAGATGAGTTTCCTTAACAAAATGAATAGAATAACTAAGATAATTTTTTCCGAAAATATCCGCTGCACATTTCCCCGCATTAGGGAAGCTTATCTCTATGAGGTCTCAAGCGCAATGAGTGCTTCCAGTGAAATTGTCAAATAATGCACTTACTTAAAGACTTCAATGGAAAAGCTTTTCAAATTCTAATAATACACACTTAAGCAGGGGTATTATCAACTTGAGAAAGTACCTGTTGCTTAGCCCATTCATTTTGTTTATCGCAATTTGCGGTTGAGTTGCAACTCAATAGCAGTGGCTACCTGACCGAGCAACTACTTCACACAGCAGTTGTTGTTGCAGTTGCACGCTGCAGGTGAACACAACTACACAAACACATATATATTTCTGTATATCTGCTGTCTTAGTATTAGATGTGGATTTTGTATTTCAATTCTTCGTATTTATATGTTTTTTTTAGTCTTCGTGTAGTGCGACTGCCCCATGTTGCACAGCATGCTACCGATTCGCATTGACAAATCTTGCTCATGAACTTGTTATACTCAATTGTCATGGTGATTTGTTCCCGCCGAAGGTGCGGTTAACCGCACACTGGCCAAGTGAAAGACAAGCAAGTTAAGCAAAGAATTGTTGATGGTTGCGGGAAATTTGCAAGAAACCCGCAAAGAAAGGCAGACACTTGGCGTGCAAACAAGCTAAGTAGTAGGAGAATGCAATAAAATTGGCATCCTCAATGGGCAGCCAGGCTTGTTAGCCATTCTATTCAGCTATTCAGAATTGTGGTGTCATTTCGTTCTATTTGTTCACTTTTTATTAGCATTTGGTGCGTTGCTGTTGTTGCAGTAGTACATTGGTCATACTATGAGGCATGGCATTGTTGCGTGGTAGTAAGTTGGCGTAAGATTTCAATCGCGCTCGAATTTCTAAGCTGATCCCAAAAATGTTCAGCAAGCTGTGTACAGCGTGTACATGTCTGGAGGTGTGTGTGTCTGTGTTTGTTGTACAACGGAATACCCGCAGTTTTATTAACGGTTTCTCGTTTACATTTTTATGGTTGACATTTAATTTTCGCTTATTTGTTGTTGCCTCTGCCTCCTCGTTGCTGTTGTCTCGCTCTAGTTGCCTTGCACCAATGTCGCTGTAGTGTTTGTATATGTGTGTGTGTGGGTTTTATCACCGCCATTGATCGTGTTCTAATATAAAAATTACATTTTACAGCTGCACAACAGTTGCCTAAACGATTGGCCGGCTTGAGGAACGCTCTCACTGCTCGTGGCATGCCACAGATCTCGTCAGCGCCGCCAACGCCAGCAAGTGTTGCAACACACACATACGTACGTGTGTACTTGGCCAATTCATGTTGTTTTAGAGTCAAACCATAAGCAAATAAATGCATAAATAATTGTTGACATAAAATGCGAGCAACCGACAATTCCATCGCTGTGGGACTGCTTGCTCGGCCAGCATGTGTTGCAAGCTGGCGGCGGTGCTACGTATTCACACATTCGCCGGCGCATCCGCTGCCACATTTGTGGACACCATCGCCCGCTGTCGCTCGCTGCTTGAATGGCAACCAAACAGGCGTGTGATTGAGTGGACGATCGTGAGTGGCGATAATTGAACAGGATTTGTTAGAAATGTGCGCAGCAGCAGTTGACAAAATGTGGTGCAGTTGACACGTCCTCCAATGGTGGAAGAAGCTGTTAAGCGCTTTTATTATTTTTAATGCGTTCGATTAGTTTGCAGCGAATTTGGCAATAGCCGAGTGTCCATCACACAATGGCAGTGTGATAAAGCAGTGCTTTAGAAAACAAAAAAATTTAACACCTCAAAAATTTATAAATATACCAAATGAATTTTAGTTGGTAATGGTTGAAGATATAGTACTACATAATATCATTTGAGCTGAACTCGAATAGTTTGCTGAAACCCTTGTCTTTACGTACCTTAAGTTTATAATGCATAGATCACTGATGGGTATAGAAAAGCCTATATAAGTCCTTTTTTTCAAATATAGAAAACAGAACATATAAAGCAGATCTAAGTTCGGATGGAATCGAATCTTAATAATCTCTCAATTCGTACTAGGCATTATAGACTGATATCTAGTACTGCAATACCATATGCTACAACAGAGTCTAATGTCAAATAAGTGATTTGGATGGATATAATTGTTAGGAGTTTAGGAGAAATCAATATACATAAAGTCGATAATTCAAAATATATGGTAAAAATACCTCTACCTTTGGCCCCACCACCATCCTCAGTACTCTAAAGTAATTTACGTCTTATAATTGAGGTATTCCAAGACATGACATACTCATGTAAAATCCATTGTTTTGAAAGATCAGAACGGTCTTGTCTAGCTTTTTGAGACCAATTCATCGAGGTTTTCGTCTACCCTCGTTTTCGTGTAGCCAATGTATATTTTGCTCTGAAAGTCTATTGATTGTCTCTACATTATTTTAAATACTTGAGGATCACCTCGACGACATAGACATTGTCCAGCGAATAAAAAAACAGCGGCTACGCTGGCTAGGTCATGTTGTTCGAATGGATGAAAGTGATCCAGCTCTGAAAGTATTCGATGCAGCACCCGCTGGTGGAAGCCGAAGAAGAGGGAGACCTCCACTCTGATGGAAGGACCAGGTGGAGAGGGACCTGGCTTCGCTTGGAATAACCAATTCCGCCAAACAGCCAGAAGGAGGGATACGTTTCGCGCTGTTTTGGACTCGGCTATAACCGCGTAAGCGGTGTCTACGCCAGTCAAGAAGAAGAAGAAGAAGAAGAGGATCACCTTAATTACGTGTTGGCTATCCACAATTAAGTTGTTGGACTCTCTCATTGATCTCTACCAAGATCTCGGAAGGAAGAAGGAGCATGAAGCTCCCTTCTGAGGGGGTTTGTCAAAACGAAAAAAAAAACTAAACGAAAAACATGTTTTTACTCCATTCAAGCCTTGAACACTACCACTTCGCAGGGCGAGGCCTCGAATACGACTTAGTCGGAACTGAAAAAAGTTGTTTTCATAGTGTTCAACTCTCAGTAGGCAATGGAAAATCTCCATTACATAAATGTAATAAAAAAGCTTGTCGTGAAGTCGGCATGTCATATAAAGAGAGAAGCTCAGTAACAAACGGATACTGTGTACAAATAATCTCAAGTCTTTTTGCTCGCAGACTTTTGGTGAAGTGCTGGCCAATTTTTTTTTTTGTGAAAATTCTTTATAGATTTTGATTATATTTTTGGCAATTCAGCACACCAATTTTTCTGAAAAGCGATTTTTTTATTTTGATATATTTATTGCTTGGCCCCAACAACTTTCTGTGCAAATACTGACTATTATCATTATTTACAAATACTCATAAAAGTAATTTATTGTTTGTTTTATATTATTTATAAGTTTATTTACCTTGTCTCCTCCCCCAAAAGGTTACTTTCTTCAACGAAACACTATCTCTGTCAGCGTAAACAACAGCAACCGAATGCACAGCTAATAAACGCCACCATAGCAACAACAATGCGCATAGAGAACTACAAAAATAGCAATAAAATAGAAATCATTATAGTCATGTCAATAGCTATGCCAACAACATATACAATATCAACAACAACACCTGCCATTTGCGTATGCTTCCAGCGGTTTATTCCATTGTCACGTTTGCTGCAGCGACAAGTAGTCTCTATGCAGACACAAACAAACAGAGCTGAACAAGTGTATCTTTCAATTGCTTTGCCTTTGGCATTTTTCAAGCAATTCTCGTCGATTAGACTATATGAAATTGACAAGCCCTGTCACCGGTGCCATCAGCGCGCTACAAACAGCGCGGGTGCAATGACACAACGTTGCAGTGGCGCGGTGGTGCATTGGCTGTGTGGCAATCTAAGCGAGTATGAGTGGCGCATAATTGCGGTGCAATTGTTGATTTTGTAAAGTCGCATATAAGCGTGATAGATATACTATATAAGTGTGTGTTTGTGTGTATGTGTGTGCAAGCATTTGTGCAGATGATTGTGCGCGACATGTTGCACCGCTGTTTTGCCAAGCGAAACAAACAATAAACGTGACAGTAGATGTGATTGGCATCGGTAATTGATAAACGCCAATAAAATTGTGGTTAAAGGCAGCGCACATACACACACACATAAACAAACACATCGCACATTGCTGTATATAATTATAGATTTTTTCATACTTCGATTTCTTTGAATTTATTCATATTTCTTGTTTGTTGTTATTTGTTATTTGCTGTTTTTGTTTCTGTTCGCTTGCATTTAGCTACTTCATATTCATGACTCGCACTCAGCGCAGGCTTAAAAAGCTAATGAATCTCAATCATAATTGCAATGCATGCATGCATTTATTATTAATCGATAATTTATGTAAATTTTCTAGGTGTCAAACAACAAATCAGATAAATAATTTCTTGATTGTTTAGTGGATATTATCTATGTTTCCACATGTTGACATTAAACGTGCGGAAGTGTTTTTGCGGGAGCTACGCTTGGGCGAGTGAGTGAGTGAGTGATGGTTCAAAAGTGCCATTGACACATCAGATGAGTCGGAAACGAGCACGATATATGCGTTATATATGCATATATTTCAATTTGAGCAATTTTATTTATTGTCATTTTAAATTCATTGAATTTTAAGTGCAGTGAATTGGTCATATTTCATTAATTTAAATAGCATAATTAAATAATAAATTACTTAAACGACTTTTCTTTCATATTGTGGCAGTGTGTGGCTTATAATTTGATTTGAATTGAAATCAACAGTTAATTAGTTATTAATTAAGATTTAGATTAGGTTATTGAAAATTGATAATATATTTATTAAAAGCTCATTTTATTGTACCAAGTTATTTAATTCATTCATTTTCACCCAATAATATTAATTAAAATTAATAATAATAAAATAATACTTACAATAAAGAAATTCTATTTACGTAAATTCCTTTAAACATAATACATAGAACTATCGAATGAAAACTCATCTCCAATATATAGGAAGCTTAATTAATGACGAATTTCTTAAAGCACCACAGTTTATTTCATTACTCAACCGACATAGATAGTAACTTTAATTAAACGTGCTTTGATATATTGGTTGGCAAATATCTCCCTTCCGCTTTTTTGCTCTTTATTCAATGCTTTATACGAAGTGTTACAGTGATCTGATGTAGTTTAAATATGCGCCGTTTCGTTCGATAATCTGTTTCAATCTAAACGACAACTTCATAATAGCCCTCTCGTAGAAGCACCCCTCCTTAACTCGGACAGCCACTTTTCACAAGCATCTTTTGAGTTCAACGTTACATAAATTATAAAATAAAAACGTCCATCCGAGCTCCCGTAGCTTTTGACGAGTTATCAACGAAGTGTGTGGTCTGGCGTTGACCTAGTGGAACACTACACCATTCCTGTTGTCGCTTCTGGTAGATCGCCTGCTTCAAGCGGTTCAGTTGTTCGCAGTAGATGGTAGAATTTAGCGTCTGGCCATATGGGAGCAGCTCATAGTGGATCATTCCCTTCTAATCCCAACAAACACACAGCAAAACCTTCCTGGCCGTCAATCCCGGCTAGGCCACTGTTTGGGACGATTCATCGGCCCTCGACCACGACCGTGTTGATATTGTCGTATGTGATCCATTTTTCGTCGCCAGTCACCATCCGCTTCAAAAATGGGTCGAGTTCGTTCCGTCTCAGCAGCATATCGCAGCCGTTGATTCGGTCCAGAAGGTTTTTTTGCGTCAAATCATGCGGCAACCAAACATCAAGCTTTTTTATGTATCCAGCCTTCTGTAGATGGTTTAAAATGGTTTGGTGACTAACTGTCATCTCCTGGGCGATGTCACGAGATGCCACATGCCGGTCTAACTCGATGTTTTCCATGATTTGATCGGTATTCGTGGTCACAGGTCTTCCGCCGGCTGGCTTATCCATGACGTCATTTTCACCCGCTCTGAATCGTCGAAACCATTTCACCGCAGTTCGAAGTGATAGAGTATCATCTCCCAAAATACTATTAATCTCACGGAACGTTTCTCTAGCGGATTTGCCTTTAACGAAGGAAAACTTAAAAAA
This sequence comes from Zeugodacus cucurbitae, assembly GCF_028554725.1. Taxonomy (NCBI): domain Eukaryota; kingdom Metazoa; phylum Arthropoda; class Insecta; order Diptera; family Tephritidae; genus Zeugodacus; species Zeugodacus cucurbitae. The sequence goes on from NC_071669.1 coordinate 68,947,014, forward strand.
GCGCGAATTTCGGCGTTAGTGAACTCCATGTTTACACGTCTATAACTGTTGAACGTCCAAACTAAATCGTCATAGCGTTGTTTTGTAGGTTATGTCAAGATCTTTCAGATATGTATAGTATTGCCAGATACGAGCTCTGTAGAGTAGCCGCGAAAATGCGGAGAGGAGATATTTGCCAAGCTAATATATTTTGGGCTTATCTCGTAGGCCTGACTGAGAAATTTTTTCTGACTTCAACTGCTTTGTAAAGCTGCACTGATCTCTAGTCGTCACTATTATACTGATTTGGTCCTAGTACCAGCCAGCACCTGTGCATGGAAGTGGCGGACCTGTAGTACTTCCAACGCCACGTTCTTCTGCGCAGCTTTTAACCACTTCCATTGGGACTAGATAATTATGTCTTCGAGATTATCCATACTTTTCACATCCCCTTCACCTTCTAACTTCTTGGATCGAGAGTTAGCTGCAACTCCTGTACTAGCGCTAGCCATTGCTTCAAGACTAGTCTTAGCTCCTGTATTTCCATTGCACGTCGACTTATTTGGAGAGCAATGTAAAATAATCATCTATTGTAGGACAAACATCAGAAATGGCTGAAAGAAAAGTATTACATCTGGTAAAAGCAAATATGCTTGAATGATAAAATTCCAAAGACTTTCACCTCAGAACTATAATTTAATTCTGAATATTCGGTTTATAAAAATGGGTACGGAAACAGAGAACTCAAAATAATAAAAAATTAAAACTGAGTCGAAATCAACTTCCAGCGCCATGTACTATAGAATTTGTGTTTTTTTACCTTTATTAAATATATTTTACCCTAAAATCAGCTTTTACTTCATTTAAAGCTTTTAGATTACATCATATTTGAATTGCCTTGAGTCCTGAAAAAAGCTGAGAAAAAAGAGAGCGCGATATATTGTTGAATATTATCTAAATTGATTGATCGGCATTATATTATTTCCGTAAATTTTTATTTCTTATTTATCAATACTTATTAATAAACCACTCGGCTTTACAGCTAGGTTAGCTAGCTCAGAGTAACCATTCCATAACATAAAGTTATAAATACAAATTATAATAGATACACACTCATTTACGCAGCTACCGTTTGCAACATTTACCAAAGTCACCAGGCAGAAGCTAAATAATCCAGGGAATCGGTGCGAATGAGGGCAACAGAGGACAGCAAAGGCAAGCAAAACTGCCAACCAAACAAACAATAAAGAACACAAAAAAACGCCAACAAAGCAAATAAAAGGTAACAAAGTGCGAAAACTCGTAAATTTTCAATTAATTTTGATGAATCGTTGCTGATATGAATTTAACAAGTACACAAAAAGGAAACACGCAAAAAAGTTTGCGCGCCATACAACACTTGCAACCGGTGAAATTTTTCCCACTCGCAACGCGCCAACACTCATGCGTCGAGTTAAAATAAATATATTAGTATGTTGCATGCCGCACTGGCGGACGCGGCAAAATGTTGCAAGAATGGGCGGAAAGTGAGTGCTTGCGCTCATTATTTTTGTTGTCTTTGCTGCCGATTTTGTTGCTGATCAGTGCGTTTGATTAATGCAAACGCAGCGCCCGACGCCTGACTGCAGTGTCGAATGCCGACTGCCGCGCGGCTTATGCTGACTGGCTATTTGTTGTTGTTTGTTGTTGCTGCTGACTGTTTTTCGATAGCACATCGCACTTAATTCAATTCAATGCATTCTGTTATTTCTGTTGTTGTTGTTGTTGTATTGGAAAAAAATGATTCTGACGAACGGCAGCCGGCAAAAATATGTAAAATTTTAATTGAACAATGCCATAGCGAATGCGAATGCGCGAATTCAGCATTCGCCAATTGGTGTCTCAATAAACATATTTATGTGTGTGTGTGTGTGTGCGCGCAATACTAGCACGAAAACACACACTCATATGCACTTCAAGCGCTTTTATGCGTCTCACATGTGTTGCAGCATTGCTGAGTCGGTCCAAGCGGCTGCCGCTGTTGCAACGCTTCTGCTCCTGCTGCTAATAAATAAGATTCCGACTAAGATTGTGGGCTGTATTTGTTTTTTCTTAGCACTACACAACTAACCGATTTCGCTGAAATCGAATTCAATTGAATTGAATTGTGCATTGTGCACCTTAATGCACCCTGGGCTCTCACGGTGTTGCGGCCACTAAAGGTTCTTGCAATAAATGCGCTAACACACAAATGCTCATAATAATAATAATAATTTCTGCGTTCGGTGGTCAACGCAATACGCTCGTCGTGTGCTGACTAAATACATACTCACATATGTGGACATTAGGGTGGTCATAATGGTAAAAAATAATTAATTTTATTTTTTTAATATTTGTCGTAAAATAGGTCAATATCTTATGGTTCTTATTTTAGAGGCTTGCATCATTAAAGCTAATGTCTAATTTCCTATTTGATGCATAAAAAGTCACCAATGTTAAAGTAATTTCACTTTTAATCCCATAATGACATATTTTTAATTATATTATGCAAAGTCGAATTTTACCTTACTTATTCTTCGTTCTTCTATAAATAATCAATATAAAAACATTATAATGAAAATCGCCGCAAACGAAGGACTAATAATATGAGAAACGCAGCTCCACTCGACTAGTTTGACGACCTGAGTCGTTCACAAAGATCATCGAGATAATTATCGATTCAGTAAGGTAAAGCTGCCCTCATTTCCTGCCTTCCGATAACGATATTCTTTAATATTTAGATCTATATCATTATTGCCTTCGTTTATCTTCTAGAGCTTTACTGCCTACCTTATCTAACTAGTTAGAACTACCCTCGGCTTCTCTTCTCCTTCTAATCTAATTCCACGCAATTACCAGAAATAAGTCGAAATATACACGAGCTTATTTTCAAGTACCAAAGCTATTTAACACCGCTTTTTCGAAAGTTATACTTTCTTCTTCAGATGAAGTCTCGAATCTTATTTTCGGATGCTTGGTTTTACTTTTAATATTTAGAACATAATTCATACCCTCTCTTATACTTCATAAAAATGTAAGACCTTATCAAAATATGACTTTTGAAAAATGAGCGGATTTTGGTAAAGAGATCTATGAGAATTAAAAAAACAATTGAGTTAATTCATAGTTCAATAAAGCTTAAATGAATATCAATGCTAACTAAATCTACGCCATAATATTTGATCTGTTCTGTTCAAAATTTTATCATCCCCGAAAAATTTGTGTACCACCCTAATACACACACTCTAATTATATATTTATACACATGTGTATATTCTACTACTTTTACAAGCTCACAAATTTTTCTTTCCCGATAACTGTTCAACATGTTGCTGCCAGTGGTCACTTGAAATACAAATACACACACTTCTGTCTACATATGTACATATGTACATATGTTTGTTTGCCTACATGTGATTCTCCCAGAGGTGAAATTAATAATTTTTATTGCGTGAAATACCAGCGATTTCGATTGAATTTTTTTCGATAAACAAAAGTGTGCAAGCCCTTCGGTGTTAGCAAACTGGAACTGGTGAATGCGATTGCAAAAAATTCTGCAAAAATGTATTCATATGCATAAAGGTACTTACTTATACATATATAAACGTGTAAAATATTCAGAAAAAATTTGCTAAGGCAATAAAGTGTTCTTCATACTATATTTATTTTAGCCGAATTTATTGAATTTTTAACATACGAGGGGGACCATGTATAGTTTTTGCCGTGGAGATTGACTTGTTAGGAAAAATGTGAGTTTCTATTGGAAAGTTGGGCTTGTTTCAAGATGTACAACTAAAGAGGGAATTTACTATACCTATTGGAAGCCTTACAAAAAACGAAGGACAACTGATCATAGAATATGGAATTTGTAATATTAAAGCTTGTAAACTGTTACTTTAGCTGTGGTGAAAGCCCTAGTAGAGTAATATTTCTATACTACCGATTGCGAGAGGAACGCCAAAAGTCGCAGAAAGTCGTTGACTATTTGACTTTGAACCATTGTTTAGAGCTGGAATTGAATTGAATGTGCTACGGTGGGATTGATTTCAGCATAAGTCAAGAAGGACTACTATACTTTATAGGAATCATAATTCTCAGCAGTCGTGTCGAATATTGAACGCATCACAACAGAACTGAACAACAGCAGTATCTAATACTTCCAGTCCTATCTTATCCCATAAAGAACTGACCGACCTGAAGGATCTCGACATCCTCTCGATAAAATATCCTGAAGATGTGGCTGTGGGATCAAAGGGGCAATATCAATGGATGTGGATCTCAGGACGTACCCTAGCTGTGGTGAAAGCCCCAGTAGGAGACGATTTCTTCCTAATCTGTCTCTTAGAGTAAGTAAATGCTAAAACTATTTATGTATCTCGAAGTTTAGAACCATCTCTCAGTCTACCTAAAAAACTCCAATGTTGAACTCCAAGCTTTTATGCCTTCAACTTTTATTTCGATTATAAACCTTAAAAAGTTGCAAAAGTAGACAAACACACCCAAAAATTTTGCAAAAACTGTAAATTAACGAAATGACACATCAGTGCTAGATGCCACATACATAACCCCAAATCATTGCAACAGCAGAGATAATATTGCATAAGAACAAATTAATGACGACGTCAGAGCTTAAGGCAAAAAACTAAAAGTTCATAGCTGGTTGATAAAAGAAAGTACCGCTATTTCAAGCACAAGCATACGTAGCAACATTCTGCACAGACGAATGGGGCATCAATTGCAGCTCCGAAGCGATTGCAACATTGTTGTCGCGAGTAATGCTTAATTTATGCATCTGTATGCATGTGTGTGTTGTTGTTGTTGACAGTGCTTCTAAGGCAGCGCGCGGCAAATGCATTTGGGCAGTGTGCAACACTTCAACGTCATTTCACTCATCAACTTTATTGAACTTCGGGCGATATGTTGCAAGCATAAATCTGACAAAGTCGGTAATTGAGCGCTAAAACTTTTATGAGCACTAATTTTGAGCGAAAAAAACGGAGAAATGTTATCAATGCAGTAAACTGGAAAATTGTTGTAGTTGCCACTATTTTTTTATTTTTAAATTTTTACATATTTGCGAACTGGCATTTACAAGCAACAGCATATACTTTCCTATCACTCACTCGTCTACTCCCTTCTCTCTCTCTCACACTGCATTTGCACTTGTAATTGTCGCCATTAGTTCCAGCACATATTTTAATTTAATTAAATGCAATAAACGTCACTTGAGTTTGCAATTTATGTCACATCGCAACCGAAGTGCAACCGAAACGCAAAAAATGAGGTTATGTTGCATGTTATTGCGGTAAGGAGCCATGCGGCCGACGTGCGAAAGCAAAAAAAAAACTTCTACAAATTGAAAACATCTGATTGGACAACTTCGGGCCATTAATTTCACCGCAAATGTATTTACCACACATGCGAGCTAACACACATACAAACACTTTCAGCGGTGAGTGACATCAACAGCTCTTTGAGGCATTTGCGGTAAAGTAGCCGTCACAAAATTTGCTTGCGAATTCGCATGTGGCAATTTAGCAATTTTGCGGTCGAGTGTTTGCAATTTGTCATTTTTTGCTTAAAATATAAAAAGCGGTGACATGAATGTACCTGTCTTTACATCATAAGTGTACATGTATAAGCAAATACAAAAACATATTTATTTACCTTCGTGTGGCATCAATAAAGGTTCGTATATCGCATTGAAGACGACATTTTTGTTGAATCATGGTTTTAAGAACTGATATAGATAATGCAGCAGGATGCCAAGAAAGATCTAAAAACACTTAATATTCTTCGTTCCCAATTCGGGGAATGCTGCTAATGAGGCAGTCGTTAAACAAACAAAATGGTCAAACCCAATTTTCAGAAACAACTGTTTCGGGTACAAATATTGCTATAGTCCTCTTCATAATATTTATCGAAGGATACCTTAATTCATTGAATATCGGAACGTATAGCACGGAATATGGTATGGATCTATATCGGAACCTATACAAAGACGAATAAGAAAAGTATACCAGGAATAAATGGATTTCGTTTTGAATAACATAAGGCGCCTATAACACCAACAAAAGCAATATTATCCATGGAAGCTTCCAGTAAAGTCGTCACCAAACTCTAACAAACTCAAACAGCGCTCTTAACTGGTAATATTTCTAAGCTACCGATTTCGAAGGGAACACCAAAAGACGCAGACAGTCGTTGACTTGAAACATTCACTCTATGTTTAGTGCTCGAATAGAATTGAATGTGCTGCGGTGGGATTGTTTTCAGCATAAATCAAGAAGGACTATATTAGAGGGATCATAATTCTGAGCAGTTGTGTCGAATATTAAACGCATCACAACAGAACTCAACAACAGCAGTAATACTTCCAATCCTATCTTATTCCATAAGGCACTGACAGACCTGAACGATCTCGACATCCTCTCGACGAAATATTCTTATCAACCTGCTGAGTGAATTTTCTGTGGACATCTGAGCAATATCAATGGATGTGGATGTTCAAATTGATTTCTTTCTGATGTAAAACCATTTTCCATTACTTTTAACCAAAGTTGCTATCGAACAAGTCCATTTAACGTTTTTTGGTAAAATTTCGATACGAAACCACGAAAGAGGCTTCAGTTCCATGCAATAGAACTGCCGCAGCAAACTTTTATTGAACACCACATTTATTTAACTTTTGCACTCTGCTCATCCTCTCCACTTTGCACTTTTTTCGGTCATTTTGTTAAACGAAAAATTGCCTATGGCTAATTGTAATTGAAATAATTAATTTGCTAGAGTGCATACAGATTGGCCAGCGCATGCATGAGAAAGTCAGAAGTGTCAGAGGGCATTTATGTGGACGGCAACTGCGACGTGTGTTTGTGTGCGGTTAATGTGGCATGAAAGCTCGACTGGTCATTGCGGTTACCATTTGTCACTTGTCGGCTACTTTGTCGTAGAAATAAAAAGTGAACTTTTTCATGTGCTCGTGCACATACACACATCTACATATTGTGTGCTTGCAACACTGCAGTGAATTGTGCTTGTTGTTGTTGCTGCTCCTTGTTATATTTGACATGCAGGGCATGAAAATTGCTAATTGAAATAAAATTGCACTTTAATTTTGCCAACGAGTCACCGATTACGTAGACTGCCACAACTACTCTACCTATACACTGAGTACTTGCCACATGCGGTGGACAGTCAAATTAGGCGCATGTCATGTCACCGGCGTTGAGTTCTCACAATTTTTTTGCCTTGCTTCGCCACTTTTTTTGCTAGTTGTTGTATAAATTACGATTTTTTTTCGTAGGCGCAACTTAACAGCGGCACGCACATGCAGACATACACATGTATATATATAGGAATGTGCTGTTGATTTTTATTATATTTTTTTCCATTTTTCACTTTTAAGCGGCGCAAAATATTCGCTGACCTTTCGCTTGTGGCATGTTGACGGTTAGCCACCACACACAGGTACTATCGCTTATGTATTTGCTTGAGCGCTGCTGCAGCTTCATTATAACCAAACGAACTGTTAAATAACAAAGCTAAATTACAACAACAGCAATAATAATAAAGTGCGCAAAGTAAATTCACAACACCCACACACTCATGCAACACGCTGGCAGTGCAGCCGGCGGGTGGCGCGCCAAACGTTGGGCCACCACCAACCGCACCAACAACACCGCCGGCATCAGCGCTGTGCTGCCGTAAATGTCATCATAAATTTCGAGCTATTTAAGATAAGCGGCGAAGAATGCTGCCCGCCAAGCGACGGCAGACAACAGCCAGCAGCCAGCGGCCGCACCATACGCCACCGCGCCACGCTTGTAATGCTTACTTAGTTGTTTGCATAGCGCAACGTGCAACACACGCCACTTGCATATTTGCAATAATTTTGCATGGCACAAAATGTTCAATAAAACTTTTCAAGTGGAAGTTTAAGTTGTTGCAACCAGCGCAGACGTGCGCGTCGTGGTCGACGGTGGTGTTGCCACACCAATTGTTTCTTGCGCTACATATTTCCACCAGCATTACAGCTGCAGAGTGCGCCAGTTTGTGGCAGTGGCGGAGTGTGTTTGTTTCTCGGCTGGCCTTGCTTGTCGGTGGCAAAGTTGTGCGCACAAAATTTAAACGCACAATATTTTACGTCTAATTACATTTATCGCAAATTTCATTCAGTCCCTGTTGCGGCAACAGGCCAGGCATAAAGTACAGCAGTAGCACTCACTAGCATCGTCTCGCTGCGTAACACTCAGCCATTTGTGTTTGAAAGTCTGTGTGCCACATAATGCCACACCGCGCGTCAGCTGCAGCAGTAAGAACTTAGTCGGCGTACTTTACTGTTGCAAACACGCAAGTTTATGCAACACCTTCGGTGGGTATTTGGGCAGTCAGACGCAGACACAGCCCAGGCGCGCGTACTGCCAACAGAGGTGCCAACTTAATTCGAAACTAGAAATGGCTGGCGCAAATTGTAATTGAAAGTTGTACTTACAGAGTATCTATTACTGTCTAACTGCTTCAGGGAACGTTCTTTATACAAGTGGGTGTAACTTTGATTGGAAAGACTTCACTTTTCATTTGACTTTGAAGATGTTCTCGTTGTAGGGTTCTTTCAGTGGAATTTTCAGCTTGTAGTGCTATGTTATTAGCTTAGCTTGACCTCTTAGAGGATGGTGTATCCGATCTGCATTGACGTTATTTTCCGAACATGATAAATTGGTCCACAAAAAGGAATTTGCCGACAGTTTATATGCCCTTGAGTTATCACTGAGTTTTTAGGAGAAGCTTTCAAGTTGGTACAACCCAGCCTTGCAATTTGTCGGTCAAAGTCATCTACAGCGAGAGGAGAACTCGACATGCGACTCATCTAATATCTCTCTCTCTATAGTTTTAACCTGTTGTAACAACTCGTTTCCTGGGCCTCCCGTTAGACGACCTCGATGACAGTTAATCTGACGTTTTGCCCTGAACTAGCAACGAAATATACCAGAAACTAATATCCTAATTCTCATGAGTCCTAGAGAGTAATATATAAGAACATTTGAAATGAAATCTACTGGGATCTTGATATATCGATCCCACTATTGAATAGTGTTCCAACCAGATACGCTGGCCTCGAAGTTTCCAAGAAGAGACTATTTCAGAGAGTTGATACTAAAGCCTAACAGATACGAATCAGTTGGGTTCTAGTCTTAAATAGTATGTGCTCAGAGACTTCCGTTGAATTCCGACCAAAAGTATTTATTCGTTCCGTATGGGCCCTGAAAATGAGAAAATATGTTCAACTAAAACTTTGAGTCTAATAAGTTTAGTCCAAAAAACTGTTGGCTACCCTGCCAAAAAGGACAATCAAAGTGCAACACTAACCAATTTGCGCATTGCGGCACTTTTGCGCCTAATAAGGCTTTGAGCTAAATGCCGCGCCACCACTTTCAAATATTGTAGCGCGGTACTTTAACAAATTTACCGTGTTGTACGCTGGCTTTGCCGCACCAGAACGAGCGGTGCTCTATCATATAATGCCTCACTGAGCGTTGGCGTTATTATCTAGCATGTGTATGTACTTCTATAATATATATGTGCAAACGAACGCGCTTAGATAGTTAAGTTGCGGCGCAATATAATGCCGCAACAGCCTCCAGCAGCAGCTGCTCTAAACGCATATGGTCATTTAGCAATCAACAACAATATTAAATAGATATTTGCACAAGTGTGTGAACGCAGCAACACATGCATTCATACATGCCACATGCAACCGCTCGCTCGAGTTGTAGCATGCAATTAGCTGCTGCGCACACACAACAACTTACACTCGCCAGCGGCCTGGGCGCCTATTGTTATGCTATGAATTATGGCATATGTCAATGTGTACCTTAATTACAATACAAACAAACAAACAAACGAACGCTTGTGCCACATGCATGAAAATTTATGCGCGTCTTAGCAAAAATGCGGAATTCAGCTGCGCTACATGCCACCTCACACACGCAAACACACACACAACCGCCCGTTTATAGCAACGCGCTTTAGTTTGCGCATTTACATACTTGTGCCCGCATCTATTTATATACCATTAGTGTAGTCAAGTATGTAAATATTTACGACTTGTCGGTGGGCTTACTTGTGTGTTTACATCTAGTACATGCCTCAAACGCAAGCTTAGTCAAATAGTGCCACCGGAGGGGGTGGGATTTATGGCTTATACGACGATATATTTGTTTGTTTGCCGAGATGGACAAGTCAACATTGGGTGGCTTTCAAACATGAATTTACATATGTATATATGTATCTATGTCTATATTTGTATTTGTATTTAAAATGCTGGAATGGGTCCTATAAATCTGGCTGAGCATATTGATACGCCTAAGGCTGTGATGGGTGGGAGGGGGTATATATCCCAAAAGCTTTTACTACTTTTATGTTGAATAAAATTTATCATTCAATAAATGCGATAATAACTTATTTGGATAGCAGTACATTTTGGTTTGAGTATTGAGCTATGCTATTATTCTATGTAGAAATGAGTTATGTTAATGTTATGCTGATGTGATCTTATGTTATGTTAATTTTAATGTTAGTAACGAAGAAGAGTTCTCTATTGAATATAGAGAAAATCTCGATCCACATTTTTTATCATTAACCAGATAATCGGCAAGAATTGAACCTAGAAACTGAATCATACCTAAAGAGATTATTTGTTTCTAATCTCTATAGATGCCATCCATATCCAAATCTACCCCTTCATAAAAAATTATGAAGGTTTAATATTATTTAATAAGGTTAAGTTAGGGTGACTCTTTATAACACGTTTTCTTAAATTTTTATTTTGGAGCAAAATTTTATGGAGCATCAAATATCATTTTATCCATCTTAGTATAAGTATTATCAGTGTAAAAATCGAAAAGTAGTATTTTATTGGACTCAGTAAGCAGTTCCCAAATCAAGTTTTCTATAGATTTATTTAACTATCAGCCTTTGGAATAATATTGAGTATCCCAAACCGTTGATGGACATGACAAGCTGTATAAAATGGATGACTTTTTATAATCTCGCTACAAAGTTGCTAAAAGCGTATAATAGTTTTGTTCACATAACGGTTGTTTGTAACACCTTAAACTAAAAGAGTTAGATATAGTGTCATATATACCAAAGTGATCAGGGTGACGAGTATATTTGGAATCCGGATGTCCGGATGAAGTACGTCTGTGCAACTTGGGTAAAAATTGATATGATATGAATGATATCTTGATGAAACTTGGTGCACGTGTTACTTGGCACCATAGGAAGGTTACTTTCGAAGATGGGAGAAATCGGACCATTTTTTGGGGAAGTGGGTGTGGTCCCGACCCCAACTAAATTTTCGACCTTCTAAAAATCGTCGAAATCGGTCCATAAGTTTTCAAGACCCTATATATCGAATATAAGGACCTAGGTGCTTCTAATAAATTTTTTACCGAAAACATAGGTAAGTCTCTTAGATATCTAGGAGAAATTTAGAGGGAATATGTTTCTTCTAATAATATGTCTCGGGTCATAACTTCCCTATCTCCCATAAACTTAATATTAGGGTTTTCAAACTTTCAATGGACTTTATATCATATATATGCCGAATATGTGAGTCAAATTGTTTGTTATATTAATAAAATTAAATAAAGAAATTGCGAGAATATAAAATGTTCGGTGAAACCCGAACTTAGCCCTTCCTTACTTGTTAAATATTGTTCTGTCCAGTTAAGGCTAGATGAAAAGGAAAGCGAAAAGGATAGTTCTCCGTTCCTGCTTATTGACTAATAGTAAGCGCAACGCCCACTTTGTATGATCTACTAAGCGTTTCAAATTACTAAAATTAGTTGAAAGAAAAAATATAGGACGACTTCTTAGTGTTTTCCAACAATTTAAGGAAAATTTAAGGTTTTAATGAAATGGTAATACTATTTTAATTAAATTTACTAGTTGCTTACTCTCTTTAATCACCACAGTAACTACTCGCTCCTCAGTTATTTGTGTATTTACCATACCACATGCTGTGTTGCAGCCATTTCTCTGAATCAAAGTAATTTACTCCAGCCAAGGAATTTCAATAACGCACCAGGTGACATGCGCCAATATCCTGGTGAACATAAATCCGACAATAAATAAGCAAAGGAACTCATAACAACCAAAGCTCATGCATACAGCACGTCATTCCAAAGGCCAAAATGGCCCCCGATTTCTGCTTCAAATGCCAAAATTGTGGACTGACACAGCATAAATTAGACTTTAAGCAAATACTAAAAGGTTAGTTAAGCAAATTTATACATGTAAATATGTACATATATACGCACACTTGAAAGGCCATCTGTAACTACAAATTCGGAATTTAATAAACTGAAGCCACTGCCAGTTTGCCAATGCGCTCGCTTTTTTTTTAATCACAAAACAATGAGAACAAATGTCCGACCACACTAACCCGATTATTATAAAGTATGCCGCACACACACAGACACAGTTATGCAGACGTATGCATTATGTAAAGTAAAAGTACATGCACAAGCATTTAACGCCAATTATCCAACTTATCATGCAGTTTGCTCGTTATCCACTGCATTTCATATTCGTTTAGTTTATTCATAATAAAAATCATCAAGTTTTATTAAAACGACAGCAAAGTTGCCTGCCTGCCGTCTGCCACACAAAACCGAATTTTACGGTAGCAGCTGTTGCAATGGAACGCTTATCGAGCTGGTTACGAAAATTTTCAATTAAATTTGCAAATACCAACTCACACATACATACGTACATAGAGACAATGTTTGTATGTGACTGCTCGAGTCACTTAGTCAGTCAGCGATTTTATTGCGCCACACAGAAGCGCCCACAAGCCGACACATACATATATATGGTATCGGTATGTTTGTATGTGTATTGTTAATGCCACCACACAAACCCGATGGTGGCCATAACGAGACGACCACGGCTGTCAAGTTAGAATTGTGCAATGACTGCGCTGCACTAAGTGACTGAGTGCGGACGTCAGTGGCGCGGCAGACACAGCGTCTGCATTTCAATTTGCCTTAATTCAAAATTATTCACACAAATTTTCGATTTTTTTCCAGCTATTTGTTTTCTTTAGCTGCTGGGCTTTTATGCAGTTTTTGATGTTTATACTGCTGCAACAAGTCGCAAAGCGTATAGTAGTTTTGTTCGCATAGTAGTAGTTTGTAACGGTATAAAATTGTGGAACTAAAGGTTGTCCAGACGCTTGTGAGTCCGTTTATCCGTACAACGAAAGGTTTAGTATAGTGAACCTCATAATTATTTGAACTGTTCAAATAAATCCGACGAAAACAATGAAATGTTGTGCAGGGATCTCTTTTTATTTGCTGGCACCAGGTGGAGCCGTTTTTAAACATGTCATTGATGAATACCTTGCGACCCTTAAGGCGGCGCTCAGCTTGTCTATTTGATATGATTTGATCCTTAGCCTTTACAGAGATCCATCGTTTTGTAAAGGTCAAAGGTCATATAATCATTTCCTAACTCCCATCCGCAGTTTTAATCGGTCACTTATTTCATTCCTTAATTTAACGACAACATGGACTCTGCGGTTCCAAACGAATATAGCCATCCCTTCCTTGTTGTGCTTTTCCCTTTTTGGTGTACTTTTTGTTGTTTTTGATTCTAGTTTTCATTGTACGATTTACTCGTAGTTGCGCAAAAGTTTAAGTAAATTCCATTGGCGAACGCCAACGTTGCCGGAGTTTTGATGTAAATGAGACCAATAGGTTGCTGGGTTATTTTCACACCAGCTCGATAAGGCACAAACGCACACATATACGTATGTATATAATATATGCCAAGCTTGCCACTTGCATATATGTAAGTGTGTGTGTGTGTTTGTTGGTTTATCAACTCTGTCTGCTGGCCATATCAGCATTTGATGAACTATGCTGCTCCCCGTTCGTTCGCCAACGGACGATTTAGTTTTAAGGGAACGGCGAGATAGCGCTCGTATAGTATTTTTATAACGCTTTGCCGCCATCGTTGCGGTTGCCGGATGTGGTGCGAATTGTTGCATATATGAATTTGCAATGAGCAATGCAACTGCTAAATGGCAAACTGGCAAACTGTGGCGATGGCGATGTGGCGTTGGCGATGACAGCAACACCGATGACGCTGCAAGTTGCCACATTGTCGGTTAAAAACTTTTGTTACACAAACACACACACACACATACACATAGAAGGGAGTGCATATAAACATCTTTACGGTTTGTTGATGGCGGTGGCAAGCAGTCGCATGGCAGTTGTGGCGGCATAAACAGCACCATCAAAATCCTTGTCCGTCTACCGAAGTCGTCTTGGCTGGTGCAATTTAAATTTTTCGCCTGTCAACGAACGAACGCACATACACACACACATGTGCGCCACTGTGCAGTTGTCTGCGCGTACTTTTGCATATAAAAATAGTTATGCCGCATTTAAGTTCATATGTAGCGCAATGTGCAATAAGTCTGTATGTGCGTTTGTGCCACATGCTCCGCATCCTTGTGTGTCTCTTGGGTGTCTGCTAGTTGCAAGGCGGCAACCTTATTTGGGTCGTAAATAGGGCAATCTCGCCTAGTCGTAACGCGCATGGTAGTTGGTTGTTGCTATCGCGCCAGTCGAAAGGTTGTTACAACCACTGCGGTGTTGCTGTTGCTGTTGAGCGCGCAGGCAGTTATGTTGCAGCTTGTTGGTGTGGCGTAGCTCTTGACTCGTCTCGCTTTGTGTGGCATTTTAATTTTGATTTTTCGCCTTTGCTTACACCTTTGCTGCTGCTTTGCTGTTGTTGTTGATTTGTTGCTTTGGTTTCCCATTGTTGTTTGTCATTTTATTTCGTTTTTGATTTGCAGATTTTTTAACGAAATAATGATTGATATGGTAAAGTGGTTTTAACGAGGCCATTTAATGGTAACTGCTGTGTACGGCGAGGTCTCTTGGGGTCTTTGGGTTATATTTACTTGTGTGCCACAGCTAACAAGGCAGCCTTGCTGCAAGTAGCAGCATTTGGTCTAGTGAAGGTTGCTGGTAGCATTAGTGGGGTTTTTAAAATAGGCAGACATGTATTTTTGTTTAGCTTGCTTTATAATAGTGGATACTGCCTTATTCTTGACTGACCAGATTTTTATAATCAATAATATAATAATGTTTGGACAACACTTTTAACAATTTTGTTCAAAATTATTATCACTAATAATTGTCTCTCTCAACACTCAAACAAATGGTAATCAAGAACCCTCAACAGGATGTCGATAACCCGCAGATACCTTTCAAAAACTCGCAAATAAACGATCCCCTTTGTAGCAGGAATAGTGTTAGGTAGCCACTTTGGAGGTTACGGGGTCCTTGGGAGCTGGACCGAAAGTCGCATGGTTTTGAACTTAGCCGAGTCAAATATTAAATTGGAATTACTTAGAATCTGAATCTGTTACAATTAATTTCTGGGTTTTCGTAAGTAGTTGAAAGGAGACTCTACTGTCAAAAAAGTATGTAGATTGGTTTCTAGTTGTAGACCTAGACATCTTCCGATGATTTGAAGGCTTTTATCGATGATTGTCACATACTACTCATAACGATTGTCATCGTATATTCATTCATTAAATTCCGTCCTTAACTTATGCACTTCTCGGATTCCGAAAGGTATATTCATATTCTATATTCATCTTGATCATCATTGAAAACGATTTTTTCGAAAATACTTTAACAAAACATAGATTTCTGCACTGGTCTGAACGATTTCTTTATGTTCTTGCCCAGGGACATGTTGCTGAAGTAAATACCAATGTCGAGTTGTTAAGAGGGCCATTCAAGAATCTGAAACTTTACACTTTAGCGAACTCCTAGACCCTTTTGTGAAATTAATTCATTCCTTATCTTAAAATCTATCAGACTCCACATATCAATCTTTGCATCGCTTGTAAACTACTAAAATTGCATGGAATGACCTATCGTGAAAGCGACTGGAATTTAGTGAACCTTCAATTTTCTGTTGCTAAATGTAATATGTGAGCAGCTAAACATGTTTTGAATACCTGAGCCAATGAACTACATATTTGTCTCGGTATTTATTGATGGTATCAAACTAAATTGGCAAAGTGTCAACTGTTGCCTATGGAACTGTGCCAAATCGGTGAAAGTCGGCTAGTGACAGCAAAAATTTCACACAATCTCCGTTGAGCTTCCAACGCTGGCGAGGTTAAAAAGTCAGTTCGCCTAAAAATGAGGTGACAACAAGGTTAACGAAATTCATATTTACCGAGTTTGTTTGAACTACATAAGCTGAACGCTCAATATTGACACTTCAAATACAGTTCATTTGGAGAAATTAGCATGACTAAAACATATTTTCACGTACAAACACATGTTTTTGTAAACTAATATGCAATATGTGACGAAATAGTACCTGTTTATTTATGTATCGAGGTATTAATGTATGGTATGTGTGTATGCTGCAATCCCGGAAAATTGCTTGCAAAGTGAAAATTTACAAGAAGTAAACAGCATTTTTCGACGGTTACAGCGACTAAGGCAACAATGATGTCGCCTGCAGAGCTATCGTTGTTGTTCTCGTTGTTGTTGTAAGTTAAGCTGAGTAATGCATCAGTCGTGTAAACAAAAACAAAGTGGCAAACGTGCAACAGCCATCAGGCAGAAGTTAGCAGCCCCATCAGCACCATGCTCGCTCTTCACTCAGCAACAGCCCGTCATCAGCAGAGGCATCCATCAAAGGCGTTGATGTGTTTACAAAAGTGCTGGGCGGAGTCGATGGCGACGGCGACAGAGACAGCAACGCTGACGTCAAGTGCATCTCCTTCGCAGCTGACTGAAAGTGCAGCTTTCGCCACAGTTGCGGGTGGATCCACACATATACAGCTATAATCAAACACACACTGAACACCAGCAACAGCATCCGCTGCCGCCTGCGCTGCTGTCGCTGTCAGCGCGCGAAGTAAATTTGTTTAGCTAACAAAGAAGAAAAATTGCAAACTATTTACCAAGTGCAACGTGAAGCGAGCAAAGAATGTCAGAGTAGAGTAAATATCCGTTGTTAAGGCAGCTAAAATGTAGTAGCTCAAGTGGTAAAAGCGTGCAAGTATGTATATTTCTGCAACATGTTGCTAGCATATGTATGCTTGTATATAAAAAGCATAGAAAATGAAGTGCGCATTAAGTTAGTCCGAGGTAAGTAAGCGAATATGTAAAGTGGCATGCATGTGTGGCACAAGCAATTATCAATGCTGATCGTAAGTACCGTTATCGTTGCATATAAGAATGCCCAAAAGCGCGACGCATTCAAGATGCTGATGACCGACACATGCAAATCCAGAAAAATGTGCTTTGTTTTGCCATTCCACACACATACATACACGAACACTTGCAACCAGTTTTAGCGGTAGTTGTTATTGCCACCCAATTCTAGGCAAAACTTTGACGCTGTTAGAGAGTATAGTGTAGCGTGTTTTGCATAAAATACAGGGTGCATCATATAGTCTTCTCTTCTGCTTGACTGGCGTAGACACCGCTTACGCGCTTATAGCCGAGCTCATAACAGCGCGCTACCATCTCTCCTTTTGGCAGTTTGGCGCCAACTGGTAACACCATGTGAAGCCAGGTCCTTCTCCACCTGGTCCTTCCATCGGAGTGGAGGTCTCCCTCTTCGTCGACTTCCACCAGCAGGTACTGCATCGAACACTTTCAGAGCTGGAGGACTTTCGTCCATTCGTTCGCTGAACTAAAATCCACAAAATCTTTGAAGCGAAAACTCATCGGCTCATCTGATGTTGATTTGTCCACGCTTCTGCACCATAAAGTAGGACGGGAATGATGAGGGACTTGTAGAGTTTAGTTTTTGTTCATCGTGAGAGGACTTTACTTTTCAATTGCCTACTAAGTGCAAAGTAGAACCTGTTGGCAAGAGTGATTTTGCCTTGGATTTCCAGGCTGACATTGTTATTGCTGTTAATGCTGGTTCCCAGATAGACGAAATTATCTACAACTTCAAAGTTATGACTGTCAACAGTGACGTGGGAACCAAGACACGAAAGTGCTAACTATTTATTTGATGACAGGAGATATTTCGTCTTGTCCTCGTTTACCGCCAGACATCGTATAGTCTAGAATATTTAATTTTAACGTGTCTCAAAGTTATTTCGAGGGGTTCGGGTAAAAACATTTAACCAATGTTACAAATAAATAAGGCCACGGTTATAGTGAAACAGAAGCTCAAACGGACAAAACCAAGAATAGAGTCAAGAACTCTATTCTTGTTGTTGCATGGGAGAATCTAAGCATTTACTGAACCACAAAACTGATACTAAGAAAGAACTTAATGCCATTATGCTCACTTATAACTTCTGGCACATAAATCTTTGAAATATCACACAATTTCTTCTTTCTTATGTCTTGAGCTTCTTGGTCGTCCTGTAATCTAACTTGGAATCACTATGGTAGATGTGAAATATGACAACAGTGCTGCGTGATTGAATTCCAAATCCTGAATTCAGACCTCCACTCAGCTGTTAATATAATTAGTAATTGTCATAAACACGAGTTAAACGAAATTTGAATTGAGAACTCTGGGAACACCCTTTATACACTTAGAAAAACATACGTGTACAGTTACTTACATATGTATCTCTCGATGCAGTACATATGTTTCATTTGGTTGGTTCTAGGCGGGTGCGACGACTACTCGTGTGCAACACACTCTATTGATTGACCGGCGACGCGCCTATTGCCGCCGCCATGCAACTGCCCCGCATCGGAATGCAATGCGGTAAGTAATGCAATTAATATTCAACGCCGATAGGTGCGCATAATTTACGTGCTGAGTTTATGATGTTGCGCGCCGCACCACACTATGCAACAAACACATCACACTGCACCGCACCGAAATGAACTGCGCCGCTTACCACAAGACTGTATATTTGCAAGTTAGCTTCATAATGGTGGCGGCCTGCTAGCTTTGCATCTGTGTGGCTGAAGGAGGGTTGTGTTAAGACTGCGCTACAGCCCACAGGCGTACAGCAAAGGAGGCGGCTTTGGTGAATTACAATGGCGAAGGCGATACTGCAACAGCGTGCAACTCGCTGCAACATTGCCACAACAATCAAACACACACACACGTGTTTGTATTATCATGGCAAGGCGCTGAGATTTGCTGCAAAATATTCTGCAGCCGCAGGAAAAGCATTTTTTAGCATTTGCACCAACAACAACAACAACAACAACAAGAACACCAACACATGCACAGCAACGCCCGAAAGCCTGGCAATAACAATAAAAGGCTAAGAAGGCGGGAAATATCAGCGATTGTTTGCATCTTTGTTTTTGCGCCTTTTCCACCTCGAGGTGTTTGACAACAATCTATGGCAGTTGTGTAGATTTGCTGCCAATGGCCAATGAATTTCGACCTTCCCTCTGCTGTAAACTTGTGACCATCTATGCGAAATTATGTGGTGATAACAAATGACAATGGTCACTGTGGCAAGTAGGCCTTCTATGCATGGCATTCATTGTTGTAAGCGCAATTATGTGTGTGTTTGTCTTTGTGTTTGTAAAAATATGCAATTTGGTTAGTAATACAATCGGAACTTAGATCTCTGGCGATAAGTTGGCATTGCTCGAAGTGCAAATATTTCAACTGATATGTGTATTGTAAACCCGAATAATTCTAAGAAATATTTAATTGTTCGGACATTTAGATGGTGAGTGTTTTCCATAACAATGAATTTCAGATTTATTTTTGGCATTTTTGATATTTTAAAATGACAACAGTACTCATGACCTTTTGAAATATACTAGAGAATGCTAAATCTCTAAAGCCGAATAACCGAACTAGTGGGCTTATCTGACCACTGAATAATGATCAAACGATGGATCGAGATTTTATACGTATATTGGTGACAACAGAAAGTTCAAATTTTTGCTGAAGCTGAATTCTAATATCGAATTAGAAAATGAGTCATGGACTTGGTAATGGGGCAAACATAAAGATTGCGGTGTTCTTTCGACACTAACAATTATGTCACTTAATCCATGAACCTAAATAAGCAGGTCTAATTATATCAGTTATTCAACCATTCCTTAGACTAAAGAATCTGTATAGCCTTTTACTTCTAGGTATAATACTGAGATCAAAAACTACTGTGCCGATTTCAAAAATTCTTTCACCATTGCAAAGCTACATTCGCCACGAGTAACATAGGCTATATTTATTTCTAGAAGCTTAACTTTCTGGAAATAGTTTCCAGGTGAGGGTATCAAAAAGGCTCCGTGATGGAGAAACTTAATCTGAAAATCGTCTTGCAAGTCACTCTCTTCGCATCGCAATCGTGTAACAGAGTGTCGAGTAACGAGCGCTTGCAACTGCTTGCAGAACAAAATATCAAAACCTTCCAAGTACGCTCTTGAGAGTCGAGAACGGAAAATTTTAGAAATATACAAGCTCGAACTAGGTTTCAAGGCCTGAGCGTTCCCAACGCCTTCATAATGAGAGAGAAGGAAGGACAACGGACACCAAAGACTAGAGGTCGTAATCAAGTTTTAGCTCATTGCAAGTAAAATATAATTTCATGTTCGAATTGTCCTCATTTTACTTTTTGAAAATGAACCCACTCAAGAAACGGGAAAGTACATATAATACATATGTATGGGTGAGTGTGTATAAGTGTGTAAAAACGTATGGGCTTTGAAATGTTTGTTTAAACCCGTGCGAAGCCGGCGTGGTCTGCTAGTAATTTATGTATATTAATTATACGATGAATTAAAAAAATCAGTTTTCAAATAACCTCCATTGCGATATATAACATTTATAGGTGTTTATTCTTGTTAAAGCGCCTAAGTATAGGCAACGTATTAGGTGTTTATTCTTGTTAAAGAGCCTAAGTATAGGCAACGTATTATTCTATATATATACTTATACCAATGGAAACGGCAGCAATTTTCTCTGCATTTTTATCAGCAAAAATCAAAATCTTTTCAGACTTGACTTAATAACTTTCCAAAACTCCTAACGTGTCCTCATATTACGCTTTTTTGTACATATCCAAAATAGAATCAAATACGGTCAAATATGGAAGAATATTCTGAAAAAAACATAAAATCAACAAGAAATATATTTATACAGAGACATTATTAATAGATATTCTGCAAGTAAATAAATGTATATTGCACAGCGCAAATAAATAAAGAAATCCAAAAATATATTTATTTATTAGTTTGCCCTCTCGTGGTCGCCACTGCAAATCGCTGTTGATGCTTTATTAAACTGCTCGTTCGTAAAACATTGACGTTTACTCGATGTTTATGCGGGTGATGCTTACGTTTCAACATTTTATTTGGTATTTTTGGTTCATCTCAGAACTGCAGAGCTCGAATCACAACAACAAACGCATACAGCCTGTTGGCATTTGTTTGCCGCTTTGCTTAGTATTGTTTGTTAATTTAGTTTGTTATTGTTTTTGTAATGCAAACAGCCTGAATTAGCCACATACACAAATCTAAACACACACCCACATTTGTTGTTGCATAAAGCCACATAATATTGATTGAAAATATTTAGACGCGACCAAAAATCAAACAATGAAATGAAAAGTACACCAGCGTTGGGGGAGAACGTGAGAAAAAAGTTTGATGAACGCTAAGAGTTTGTCAGCGCGGCGATTCGATGAGTAAATATGTGTATATTTATAAATATTTGTGTGTGTGTGTGTATTGTGGCAGCAGGATGTGATCATTTGTATGTTTTACATTATATTTGCCTTCGTGAATTGACTCTCTTACATGAGCTGAGTCAGCACGCGAGCAAAGATTTTTGTCAACAAGCGCATTTGTCCACAATAAATGACAGCTAAATAACAACAATTGATCCGAGAAGTCACCACCTCATCTTTTAGGCAATGCGAAGAATGCAAAATTTACAATTATCAGGGCAAATAGAGGGCTAGAATGAACTAAATGTGCTTGGGAGCTCGTTCAGAATATTAATGTGCTGTGGGACTATTTTACATTTGAGTTTTACTGAACAAGTATATGAATGATTTTGTTCAAGAAAATTAATAATTTAAGGATTCCCTTTGAAGGTATTTCAGTCGTGAAAGAGATTGCTACCTCCGAGTCTATATAATCTATGCGGCCCCTGATAGAGACAAAGTCAACTTTTTAAGACTAGATAGGAAGGTATCATTAGATCATCGATGTTCAGAGATCTCGTGTATGATAGTTTGTGATTTCAATGCTTTGTAAAGAATATAGAATAGGTTCCGCGGAGAAAACTTGACTTTTGATTTTTAGAATACGCTGAAGGTAGGTATTGTGGTTAAGTAAAAATATATTAGTAAAAAAGGGAACGAATCCTAGATTACTGATCGGTATGCGCCTCACGGTGACCATAACAACGACTAGAAAATACGATTTTAGATTACTGATCGGAATATATTCTATACTAACAATTGGACCGTTCGCGATTATACGAATAAACGAAATTTTTATCATAACAATTTATAAACTATTTTATGCTTAAAAAATATTAAAATTACTTACAGTTAATTTCCAATTTCAATTTTCTAAAAAAAATAAGAGAAGAAATATTGGAAAATTTATGGACAGGATATGGTGTTGCCATTATTAAATATATTTTTATTATAACTAGATAAATTCATAAATTATTTAAGCTAATATTTTCAAAATTAAATGAATAATATTTATTATCATATCTGTGAATTTGCGCCACATCAGTGTGCGCAATGGTTGTGCCTGCAGCGTGCAACATACCAATGCCAATAAACAACATTTTAATGTCATTAGCAACTGCCATATCCGCGCAAACACACATACACAAGCGCGCATACATGTGCGCGCATATAATAGTATCTCACCAGCATCAGTTGCCTTTCTTTAGGGTAAAAAGCCACCAACCCAACGCCACAGCCATCAAATTTCCAGCTTCTGGACTTGACTCAATTAATGCCAAGCGCTTGGCAGCAAAACAAACTAATCGCATTTGACCATCGAGTACCCCTTGTGTGGCACTAACACACACACACCACAAACCCACAATGCATTGTCAGCACAGTAGTGGTAGTAGTTGCAGCAGTAACAACAACTTGCTTGCAGCGCGTATTTGCATGCAAAATATGCTCCGGAGTGCACAATCACCGCAGAAATAAATCAAAAATCTACACCCGTGTTCGACTAATGACGGCGACGGCGCAACCTTTCCGTTGACCTCGTAATATTTAACATTTTCACAAAATTCTGCAAACAACAAAAGAAAAACGAAACAAAATACATAAAAACAGTTATTTTTATATGCTTCCGAATTTGCGATTGCGCGCGCCAATAAGAGCGCCGGCGGCGCTGCAGCCGCAACTCGCAACGCGGCAGATATTAAAGCTGGCAAAAGCTTACAGTTGTCCATATTGCATATGTGTATGTATGTGTTTGGTGTTGTGTGCCTTTACAGCTAAATAGATATGGCTTTAGCGCAAATCTGTTATTAGCGCGATTTTTTCTAACCAGGTGGCAATTGGCGCTATAATTGTTTAGCGCTTATTCGTGCGCTTTGCATTAAATTTATGCTTTTGTTGTGTGTGTGTGTGAGCGTGTATTTTTTTTCACTGCGAATTCAATCAACAAAAGTATAATTTTTATTGCCGCTTCTGGGCTTTATTTGTGACTTTGATTACATTCTGCGGTTTTTCAGTGCAATTAGGCTACTTGAAAAAAGTAATATAAAAATGTTCTTATATATATGAATATATGTATACATATATACATACATAGAGGCATAAAACAAAGAACGTAATTTGTAACACATAAAAGTTGAAATTATTTTATTTTGCGGTTATGTTTTGTTAATGTGCACTTTTTGTAATGGCAATGTGGTGACCAATAAAGTACATGCCAAAGCTTTAAATGTCAGAAAGTATTTGATATTAGAGTTTTTAAAGTGAATACGATTTAATAACGAATTATTAAAGTTTAGTTGCGCCGCTTGGCATATTTTTGCTGACATTTAAGAGGTTATATACAGTTAGAATTTTCAAAAAATCGATTTTTTTTATTTAATTTCGGTGAATAATCATTTTTTTTTTTTTTGAGAAACCGCCATTTTGTCAAAAAATTTTATTTTGCTTATTCCTTCGATTAATTACTAGATTTAACATTATTTTAACGAAATCTGTTTGGTTTTTTAATTTCGGATGATCCAGTTCCGAGATATAGTGGTCACCGCAAAACGTCTTTTTTGAGAGGAGCTCCTGGAGATCAGCTGTAGCTCTTTTTCAAATAAATCGTCCATGACGTCATAAACTGATGTACTTTGCTGTCAAACGAATCCTAAGACGACATTTCTCTCCCTATCTCCGTTTCCTTTGATCAATGATATGTTCTTAAATTATAAGGAGTGAGAGAGGATTCTGATCGACTCTTTAGTTAAAATTGCAATACACTTAAGCTTATACTAGTATTTTATTACTAGGCTCATATATGTCTTAATAGATCAATAATTGAACAATTATTCCATAAAGAAACAAATTTAGAAAAACTGTTCAATTTTGCTGATTGAATCACCTTCCTTGAGAAATAACATTATCTCGATATAAGATATTTATTACAAGCATTGTAATCAGCAAAAAATTTATATTTATATTACTTTATGGAGGATTTTAAGACAGATATATTAGAACTATGGCTTTGTAACAACATATTGCCTCAGCTATTTAAATGATATGAATTTGGTTTAAAATTAAGACGGGATGCCTTCCACTTGTCCGCGTTGGAAGAGGAGTGCTTAAGAGGGAACTGTGCCACCATTATGAATTTGTCTTTAATGGTATTACTAATTACCATTAGCCATTTAATTGATTCAATTACCACTTTTTGACTCAATTAATAGGCTTTCCAAACCACTAGTGAGGCAGTTAAAGGTGCAATCAAAAATAATGAGACCACTTTAGTCTAAGAAATCAGGAAAACACTCTAAGATGAATGTTTTAGGTCTACAACTTTGCTTCCGTCGTTTTCCAATAGATGTCTCTAGGGTCAAGCACTGATCGATTAAATCGATTTTTTTATATCGATCTTGGACATTTGTGTCAACATTAACCCAACCAAATATTTGTAGAGATCTGTTTGCATCCCAAACTTATTCCCAACAGAAAATGTCACTTTTTGAGCCGAATTCTCGACATTTACACGGAATACGCATGCTGCCAAAAAGATGGTCAAAAGTAGTAGCTAGCGACGGCCAATATTTTTAATAACAGTTTTGTAACCGTTTTGATAAAGAAGCAAAGTTGTAGACCAAATATATATAAGTATTATAGTGTGATTCGCTAAAAAATTTATATTTAAATATTGTTTCTCTCAACCTACTGTCTCTAGAACTACGTAGTATTAAATTTCAGTGGTTCATCGAAATCACAAAAAAAATTGTGTTTCCGTTTTGACTATATCGTGAAAAGAAAGTTATTTTAAGATTCTGGATAGAGTTGACACTAATGTTGAACCAGCTTAGTGCGATATATCACATATATGCTGGGCTAAAATAAGGTGTTTAATAACATTATTGTCCGACTCCAAATGTCGCTAGCCAGCAAATGAAATGATATATATGATCCAATTGACTTCTACCTATTAATCTGCCTTATTAGATTTCAAATCGAAATAAAAATATTTTTGTTTCAATGGTATTATCTATCACCTTGCTGAACTCGCTTAACGGAAATGAATTTCATTAAGTGCCGGAAGGGGTGAGTTTAAGTGCCCAAACTTGTGGCATTAGTTAAATATATTATATTTGCAATGCTTGAGTATCGTTCCCAACAATTTTATTTGCCAAAATATTTAAGAAAATCAAATGACCCAAAAATCCAAAGAGTTTCCTTCCTTCAACTCCAAGCCAGCAGCAACCAACACAACCTGCGACAATAATTCACCTTTTATGACCAGCGACATCTTTCAAAGAAATTACGTTTTCCCCCAACTGCGGCAAATAAAAGAAAAACAAAATGAATTGCTTCATTTACTCGTAGCTGGTTGCGGTGGCAAGGTCCAGCTGTGTGCACTACAACCAAGCAAACACACACACTCACTGACACATATGCACCTACACCGGCATAATGGCGCGCGAGTTTTATGAATACCTTTGAAAAATCAACCATGAAGCATTGAACGCATTGAATACTTTGCTTTGCCGTCGCGCAGCGATTTCGCTTTTATGTTACGAGTAGGTGCTCCGGAAAACTGCCAATATTCTTGTGTAGGAAAAACGTAATCGAGGAAATTTTTTGGCGCAGCTGAAACGCGTCACACACTCGATGCGATGTTGCATTTGATTGGTTGCCCCAAATGTGCCCCATGTTTTATAGCCAATTTTTTAATACGGCGAGTACACACACACATGTGGCAACCTTAACCGCGACACAAGGCGCTTTGAATGCAAACGCATACACATACATATATAGAAATATATATATATATATACATATATGTGTGTATGTATGCTTTATATATATTTGTTTGCATTTATTCGCGGCGATATTGATGTGCAGTCATTCATTTGTATTTAGCGGAATACATGCAGTTATATAACAGTGCATATGTGTATGTTTGTGTGTGTGCATAAATGCAAGAGCGCTCAGTTGCCACTATTTACTCGCACTTATTAACCCGTTTTGTCGTAAATCAAACGAAATTACTTTTTCGACACACCATCAAAATGCAATGCACAAACATACTCACCACACATACAAATGCACATACATACACAATATGCACATAATATATGAGCCAAATGTGTTCGCAAGGAAAATCAAGTATTTCCTCTTCTCTTTTGCGCTTTATAGCTTGCCGTATGTATATGTGTGTGTATGAATGCATGCGGTTCTTATTTATGTTGCAGAAATGTTAGAAATTGTTTTCGAATGCATTTTTAATAGAAAAAGTGGCGAGTATACATTGCAGCAGGTGAATAATTGAATTTTTTTTGAACCTGTGGCAAGAATTTTCGATTTGCAGCAATGTTGAATATTTTCAACGCGTATAGAATTGTATTCGATGACGTGATTTGAATATTTTAGATATTTTTATTTAATTGAAAATAACATGAAAGTGTAGCGAAAGCTTTAAAAGTTGTCAAATTATATAAAAGTTTTATTAAGCGAGTTGGAAAAGCTAGTATAAAACTCAAGAAAGTAATTATATAAGTCAAGAACTGCAGTGAAAATTTGTTTTCGAAATAGAGTTACCGCATACATATGTCGTAACATTTTGTTTTCAAATTGGACTGTTGAAACATTAGCAAAGAAAGTTAAAGAAGAAAAGCTTCTAAACATATAAAATAGCTCAGTGCTTGCCAAATTTTTAGGATGACAAAAATTATGAGATTTATAAAAATAAATAAAAAGCCTGCTTTAGAAGATTCAAAAACTTGATTTTTCCGAGGACTTTTTTTGGGAAGGAAAGAAATATTCGATTGTAACGAAACTGCCAGGTTTTATTGTTATATATTTCAACAGTCTTCTCAAGTTTTTTCATTAAAATATATGTCATATTATGCCTGGTATAAGCACTTCGCCGAGGCGCCTCGAGTGTGCATGTGTCGTGCGGCGGGAAAGATGTAGGTCGCAATTTCCATACATTTACAATAAATTTTGTGTCGTTTCAATATATATATATATTTGGCGTAGAAAACGCTTTAAGCGATTATAGCCGAATCCACCAGAGCGCGCCACTCGTTCCTCCTTTTTGCTTTTTGGCGCCAACTGGAAACACCAAGTGAAGCCAGGTCACTTTGCACTTGGTCTTTCCACCGATCTTTTCATAAAATTTTCGAGCATTACCCATGTCGGCCAGCTTTTCAAGCTTTTCATACTCACGCATTTCGACCTCTTTCTTTTGACGTCTGCAAATGCGTCTCGCTTCCCTCTTCAGTTCTCGATATCTGTCCCACCCCGAACGTGTTGTGGTCTTTGCAACGTTGCGAGGTAGGCAGTCTGTTTTCTCTCCACTGTTTCAATAGGACGTTTAATTTTGTCCCTATCTTTCCCGCCAATTAAGAAAAATCGTAAAAATTAAAAAAAAAACGAGAAATCGGGAGTCAAAGTTTTCGTATATAAAGTATACCTGCTCGACGCTTGCTCACTATTTCACCTGTAACTCTAAAAATATTTTTAATTTGTTTTTGAAATTTTAGGGACACATTCTTGGATAGTTTGGGGAGACATTTATGAATAATATCGATTTTTGAAGCCTCTAAAGCAGGCCCCTCTTAATGTACATATAAATAAATGTATTTCAAAAATAATTTAAATAAGTTTCAATTCTATTTATACTTCCAAGCGACGCTTTCATAAAATAATTAACTTAATATATTAATAATGATGGATACACCAAAATTATTTTCAAATTTTTGAAGCCAATTTGATTTGAACCAATGTTTTCTTGAAGATTTTCGGAACTTTCGTTGCAAAAAATTGCCAGAGGAAATGTCAAATATTTATAGATTGTTCCATACGTAAAAAATTAGTAACTATAATCCAAATTAATTTTAAAGGACTTAACACCTGGATCTGATCTAACAAAAAACATTTTTTTATTTTGCATTGCATCGCAATTTAGAAATATCATATTTAATGAGCACACATTAAGGTTGACCGGAAAGGCTGAACATCTTAAGCAGTCACACAAAGTATTTGCTACAATCGACGAGGTTGTGCCACGCTGACGCACCTCAGTCACAGATAATGCTTGCTTGCCATTCATTTGACAACTTCAACACTTTTGTTGCACCACTATGCTTTGACAAGCCTATTAGTCAGGCTGATCATTACATTATATACCAACAAAAATATAATTGGCATATCATCTTTTGCATGCATTCAACTCAACTCAGCACAACACAATTCAACTCAACGCACAGCAACCAAGCAAATCAACAGCACAATGAATACACAACTATTGCTACAACAGCAACAGCAACAACAATAGCGGCAACAATCAAAACAAAAGCAACATAAATTAAAGCTGCACAATAATAAATGATGATTTGAATAATACAATGTTCACCATAAGTGCAAAAGTTAAATGCTAATCACTCAATTAGGTAGTGAAGGAAATCACGTTGACCACAGACCAAACCAGACAGACAGACCGAAAGACGGACGAACGGGACGAATGGACGGATGGATGAGGCAGACAAACAGGCATTGCATTAAGCTGCAAGTAATACCCAAAGCAAGCAGATATACACAACCGCAGAGAGCCAAGTGCATATGATGCACAGATTGAAGCACACAAAAATACAAAAATACATATATGTGTATGTATATATGTATGTATGTATGTGTATACAATGTTTAGCTAGCCATATAAATAACCGGTTTCCGTGCGCAAATTTATTGATATGTGAATATTTATATATGAAAGCGTATGCTAAGGTGTTTGTATGTATAAATATGTGTGTCTGTGCTTAGTCTTCTTTGACGTGAAGATCCTCAGCACTCTTCACTGACGCTGACGCAACTGACTATCGATTGAAATTTACCTACTCTGTCTCAATCATTTCTTTCAAGTGTTTTGAACAGCTTGGTTGGATTGTTTTGGTGTTGCAAGTAGTGTGGCAACAAGTTGCTTTGTTGTTGCAAGCAAATATTTATGGAACTATGCATATATCTTTGTGTTGACCGGTTTACTTAAATTGAGAGAGTTGTTTACTAAGTTTCTATTATTTATGAACACACTCGCATGCACTTATGAACTTAATCACTGGAAGTGATGTATAAAACAACAACAACACACACAAACACACGTGAGGCATGAATTCTTCAGAGAGATGTGTGTGTAGTAGATATTTTGCAAATTTGGTTAGTTATTTTAAGAGCTAAATAAATTTTGCATATTCTGTGAATTATTTCATCAAAATTTAATTGAATAAATCCAGCTAATTTTATATACCTAATATATAAATATTTACTAGCACTCAGAGGTTAAATATTAGATTAGGAATATTCTCAGTGATATGGACGCTTCTGCTGCAATTAACAAATTGATAAATTGTGAATATGTGATGAAGTAGTATGTTGCCGAAAGGAATACGTCGAAGGCTACTTAAGGTCGCCTACGATTGCATGCAGGCAAACGTATTTAATAATATAATGAATGCTTGGGAACCAGCGCATGGTTTAAGTTGTGCGAGAGAGCGTTAAACAGTTATAGTAGAGAGGTTCGGCAGTATGCATCGAAGGTATATTGAATGGTTGATATTAATAAAATGAGGCTTCACTGATTACCACTCAAACTCTTTATCTTTCATTACAGACATATTTATATCAAAGTCCTTTAGAGTATTCGTGAGTCTTCGTGAAATGTATCGGGGTTCTGAACTACACAGTAAGCTTTAAAATCTTCTTAGCTACATTTGCCTACTTGCTTACACTTTGAAACTTCAGCTTCCGCTTGAGCTATTGAAATCTTATGGAGAATCAACAACAAATGAACCCATTCACCTTCACCCACGCGTTTTTGAGGGATAATATTAAAAAAAAAGCTATGGAATTATAAATATCTCACTCCATATTACGCTTTTTGAAAACATTTCACCGCGGCAGTTTATAATCTATACTACTATTATAAAGAGGAAAGATTCGTATGTATGTTTGTATTGAATAAACTCAAAAACTACTGAGCCGATTTCAAAAATTCCTTCACCATTGGAAATCTACATCCACCCCGAGTAACATAGGCTATATTTATTGCTAGAATCTCAACTTTCTGGAAATAGTTCCCAGGTGAGGATATCAAAAAGACTCCGTGATAGAGAATCTTAATCTGAAACTGAAAATCATTTTGCAAGTCATTCCATTCGCAAGTAATGAGTGCTCGCAGCTGCTTGATGTACAAAATTTCAAAACCTCCCAAGTACGCGCTTGATAGTCAAGTACGGAGGGTGTGCAGCGGCTTGGTATCTTTTAATATATCTCTATTCAGTATTTGTTCGAACTTCATGCTCTTTTCAAAAAAACTTTATAATACCAAACAACAAAAATATAGTACAACAACTAATAGTAATCTTCAACTACAGCTCACACAATCTGCAAAAAATCACTTGCACACCAATCGTAATATCCACTCAAGTTGCAAATCTATTATTCACAACAATCACCGCATTTTATTCACCACCTGATGACTGATGAATGATTAAAATGTAATCTTGCCGCCATTTTGGGACGGCCTTTCACATCGCTTTACGAGCATGCAAAATCATCATAATTCGCATGCTATAAGAGCATTACACTGAAAGCAACAACAACAACAACAACAATAGCACTCAACGCATAATCCATTTGTGGTATCCTTTCAACAACAACAGCAACAACACAAACTAATCTGCACTAACTTAAAAAGTTTGCTGACTGGATCTTGTCTTTGTTTGGTAGTTCATCGCTTTTTATCTGCACTCGCCGCTTATCT
The DNA here is from genome assembly GCF_028554725.1 of Zeugodacus cucurbitae. Lineage (NCBI taxonomy): Eukaryota > Metazoa > Arthropoda > Insecta > Diptera > Tephritidae > Zeugodacus > Zeugodacus cucurbitae. The sequence continues at coordinate 68,978,507 of NC_071669.1, forward strand.
GCTATTTGGTGAATTTGTGGATTGGTGAGCGTGCGAGATGGAGAAAGGCGCAAAGGCGGATTTTCCATTTGAGCATTGAAATATAACAGACTCCCAGGGGCATTTCGCTTGAATTGGCGCGTTGCCATCATGCGCCAATACATGTGTACTTAAGCACAAACAATTGTATGAAAGTGTATGAGTGAGTGTATGTGTTGATGCTGATGCGTGTGCATATGTCATGTCGCACAGCTTTTGCATGTGTTTCTTGTTGGCGATTTTCGGCTTGCCAAAAAGGGCAAACACCCAATTTAGAGCCGCCGAAAAGGCAGTGATTTATGCACGTACGAAGGGTAAACACGGTGTCATAAATAAAGTGCGTGCATACTATAGACGATGGCATTGTTGTAATTGCAAACTTGTTTCGGTGCAGTGATTTGTCCCTAAGCGAAACTTAAAAATTTCAAGCGAAAAACGAATTTCGAAATGTCTATAACATTTAGTGAAGTAATAGTAGGTCAGTCGACGTCGGAGACTCAATGATATACGAAGAAGTCTTAAGAGAGATCTAAGTGGAATCTAGAAGGATTTTTATCCGGTTAAGGACTGTTAAATCGGCCATATTTCTCAAAAATATTTGGGGAATGTTTTATACCGCTACCGCTTATCTTCCGAAAACTCTGATTGCGCTTCTTATCAGCATCTGGGCCTAATGATGAATGAGGACAAAATATACTACGAGGGCTGCTATATATATTTCTGGCCTTATAATGAAAATACGAAATGAATAAATACGAAAATAGATTTTTTTTCTTTTGCATGCGCTCAAATGGAGGATGGGATCATGTGTAGAAGTTCAGGAGGATGGGATCATGTGTAGAAGTTCACGCAAGTGAGGAAAGTTTTTGATTGTCACTCACTTGGGAGTGGCCAGAAACGATTCTTCTCCACATGGTTCAAGCAGCTCACTACTTCCGGTTTTAGACCAAGTATCCTCTGGGTAGCCAACAGACATCCGTTTGAAGGCGAGCTAAAGTGAGAAGGCGAAGCCCGCTTATGCGGTTGTGCGTAGGGTTTGGGACCCACCACATAAAAACACCCCCCCAATGAAAAATCTACGAAAGCCTCGGATGAGACACCCCCCTTTTGATGACGACCCCTGCAAACGTTTTAAGGATAATGATATAAGGGCATGCACCTGGAATGTCCGGACCCTTAATTGGGAAGGTGCCTCTGCCCAGCTGGTTGATGTCCTCATACGACTTAAGGCTGACATCACCGCCATCCAAGAAGTGCGATGGACGGGACAAGGACGGAAGAAGGTGGGTCCTTGTGACATCTACTACAGCGGCCATATAAAGGAGCGCAAATTTGGTGTTGGATTTGTGGTGGGAGAGAGACTCCGTCGCAGAGTCCTGGCATTCACCCCGGTGGATGAACGTCTAGCCACAATCCGCATCAAAGCGAGGTTCTTCAACATATCGCTGATTTGCGCCCTCGCCCCAACGGAAGAGAAGGACGATGTGACCAAAGATGCTTTCTATGAGCGCCTAGAACGCACCTATGAGCGCTGCCCCCGCCACGATGTAAAAGTCGTGCTTGGTGATTTTAACGCCAGGGTGGGTAAAGAAGGTGTCTTTGGCACAACAGTCGGAAAATTCAGCCTCCATGACGAAACATCGCCAAACGGCCTGAGGCTGATCGACTTCGCTGGGGCCCGAAATATGGTCGTCTGTAGTACCAGATTCCAGCATAAGAAAATACATCAAGCTACTTGGCTGTCTCCTGATCGAAACACGCGGAACCAAATCGATCACGTTGTGATAGACGGAAGACATGTCTCCTGTGTTTTAGACGTGCGTACGCTCCGAGGACCAAATATAGACTCGGACCATTATCTGGTCGCAGCGAAGATACGCACCCGCCTCTGTGCAGCAAAGAATGCCCGTCAACAAACACAAGGAAGGTTCGACGTCGAAAAGCTGCAATCGCAACAGACAGCCACGAAATACTCTACTCGACTTGCACTCCTGCTCTCTGAGAGCACTCATCAGCATCTCGGTATAAGGGAACTGTGGAACGGCATCTCAAACTCACTGCGTACCGCTGCAGCCGAAACAATTGGTTTTCGGCAACGACAAAAAACAAGCTGGTACGATGAGGAGTGCCGTCTCGCAGCGGAGAGAAAACAGACTGCCTACCTCGCAACATTGCAAACGACCACAACACGTGCGGGATGGGATAGATACCGAGAGCTGAAGAGGGAAGCGAGACGCATTTGCAGACAAAAAAAGAAAGAGGCCGAAATGCGTGAGTACGAAGAGCTTGAGAAGCTGGCAGACAGAGGGAATGCTCGAAAATTTTATGAAAAAATGAAGCGACTTAACGAAGGTTTCAAGACCGGAGCATCCTCATGTAGAGACCAAGGTGGTAATCTGGTAACCGATGTCCAGGGCATACTGGGATTATGGAGGGAACACTTCTCCGAACTGCTGAATGGCAGTGAGAGTACAACACCAGGAGATGGCGAACCCGATCCCCCAATCGATGACGATGGAATAGATGTTCCATTACCCGACCATGAAGAAATTCGAATAGCAATTACCCGCTTGAAGAACAACAAAGCAGCGGGGGCCGATAGATTACCGGCAGAACTATTCAAATACGGCGGCGAAGAACTGATAAGGTGCATGCATCAGCTTCTTTGCAGAATATGGTCGGAAGAAAGCATGCCTGACGATTGGAATCTCAGTGTGCTCTGCCCAATCCATAAAAAGGGAGATCCCACAATCTGCGCCAATTACCGTGGGATCAGCCTCCTAAATATCGCATACAAGGTTCTATCGAGCGTATTGTGTGAAAGACTAAAGCCCACCGTCAACAAACTGATTGGACCTTATCAGTGTGGCTTTAGACCTGGAAAATCGACAACTTACCAGATATTCACCATGCGCCAAATCTTGGAAAAGACCCGAGAAAAGAGGATCGACACACACCACCTTTTTGTCGATTTTAAAGCTGCTTTCGACAGCACGAAAAGGAGTTGCCTTTACGCCGCGATGTCTGAATTTGGTATCCCCGCAAAACTAATACGGCTGTGTAAATTGACGTTGAGCAACACCAAAAGCTCCGTCAGGATTGGGAAGGACCTCTCCGAGCCGTTCGATACCAAACGAGGTTTCAGACAAGGTGACTCACTATCGTGCGACTTCTTTAACCTGATGCTGGAAAAAATTATAAGAGCTGCAGAGCTAAACCGAGAAGGTACAATCTTCTACAAGAGTGTACAGCTCCTGGCGTACGCCGATGATATTGATATCATCGGAAGCAACAACCGCGCCGTTTGTTCTGCTTTTTCCCGCATGGATAAGGAGGCGAAGCGAATGGGTCTGGAGGTGAATGAGGACAAGACGAAATATCTCCTGTCATCAAACAAACAGTCGGCGCATTCGCGTCTTGGCTCCCACGTCACTGTTGACAGTCATAACTTCGAGGTCGTAGATAATTTCGTATACCTGGGAACCAGCATCAACAACACGAACAATGTCAGCCTCGAAATCCAGCGCAGAATAACTCTTGCCAACAGGTGCTACTTTGGACTGAGTAGGCAATTGAACAGTAAAGTCCTCTCTCGACGAACCAAAATCAAGCTCTACAAGTCGCTTATCATTCCCGTCCTGCTTTACGGTGCAGAAGCTTGGACGATGTCAACATCAGATGAGACGACACTAGGAGTTTTCGAGAGGAAAATTTTGCGCAAGATTTATGGTCCTCAGAACATTGGCAACGGCGAATACCGCAGACGATGGAACGATGAGCTGTACGAGTTATACGACGACATTGACATAGTTCAGCGAATAAAAAGACAGCGGCTACGCTGGCTAGGTCATGTTGTCCGAATGGACGAAAACACTCCAGCCCTGAAAGTGTTCGATGCAGTACCCGCCGGAGGAAGCCGAGGAAGGGGAAGGCCTCCACTCCGTTGGAGGGACCAGGTGGAGAGCGACCTGGTTACACTTGGGATCTCCAACTGGCGCCGAACTGCGAAGGAGAGAGACAGGTGGCGCACTATCGTCGATTCGGCTATAACCGGCTAAACGGTTGCAACGCCAATCACACATGCGCTCAAACCAATTTTCGAAGCACTTTTTTTGAGCCTTTTCTTGATCAATTGTCAAATTGTGCGGGAAACGCAGGAACGAGAACAAACCTTTTTACGGGCAGGTGTTCATGCAATATCGAATGTATGCTGGTGGGAGAAATGCATAGGCATGCCTCTATCTGAAGGTATGTTACATGACGGTCTTGCAATATCAGTTCACGTACGGCATCGATGTTTTCTGGCACAACGGCTGTTTTTGGACGACCTTCACGGAATTCGTCTTTGAGCGAGCGTTGGCCACGATTGAATTCGTTGTACCAGTTTTTCACAGTGCTATAGGATGGTGCCTCATAGCCATACAAAGATTTAAGTTCATCGATGCACTCTTGTCGCGATAATCCACGTCGAAAGTTGTAAAAAATGATCGCACGAAAATGTTCACGAGTTAATTCCATTTTTTGACCGAGATGAATTTTTTAATTCCCTGTAAATAAAACAATTCACGATTAAATGACAAAACGTTCTGACAATGGAAATGTCAGATTGCACCTGGCAACACTTAGTGTTGCCTAGGCCAGAAATATATATAGCAGCCCTCGTATAAGCACATTTGCTACTTCTGACTCATAGCTTCAACAACTCCTCCGGTTAGCTTAATTTATGGAACCTTGTGCTTAGGAAATTGAGCTCAGAACTTTTGTAAAAAAGTAAAGCATATAAGTTAGGATTAAAAAACAAAGTCTATCTTGGAACTGATATATTTACGATGAATATGGTAAAGTATGATACAACACAAGGTCTATGCTGACTTTTAGATTATATTGTTCGATTGCTCTAAATGCCAACAAAATTCAAGCTTCTCAAAGAGGTAACAAAGAAACAGAGGTGACGTTCCCACGAAAGACGAATCTACAGCATCAAATTTGCGGTCAGCTAAAAACTGTCAAATCGGAAGTATTACTCAAAAATATTTTTCAGGGTTAATTACCGTTACAACAACGGTAACAATACATAACAACATCAACCACTATATTAAACAAAGAGCTATTGATAAATGAGGGAAACACGTATTTCCTTGAACCCTATTATATTAAGTTCAAATTAACGCAGCTTCACTGTATTTGATTTCCGCAATTTGTTATCCAATTTTGTAGTGTTGCACCAGTTGCATTTGCTTAAAGTACGAAGTGAAAAACAAAAACAAAAAAAGTTCAACCGCCCTGATTACTTGCTTATTAAGGACACAGCGCTTTAGGCTCGACAACTTCATTAATTTCACGCTTGTACCACGAATTTTTCAGCTAAACTCAGCACAACCCAAGACGGTTGCGCGCATCTGATGGAGAATGATTTCGGAGCAATATTGGTGTACCAAAAATATGAGTTAATTTGGACAATGCTACCCTTTACTGCATGGCATATTTAAATCTGCCTTTTCTGCGCCAGCCACAGGACATTCAAGCAGACTACTTGAGCACATGTGTATGTGTGTGTGTGTGTGTGTGTGAGAGAGTGTGCGGTGGCTTTAACTTTAAGCTTTATTTTTATACTTTTCCTCCGTTTAATGTAAAACAGTAATGCGTTAGCATATTTTATACCCTCCTTTATGCGTAAAATATGCAAACGCTAAGGGGAAGGAAGACGTCGGAAGGCAGGCAGTCGGTCGCCACACAACCAACCGCCTTCCTCGTTATTCAAATGCTATAGGAGCACCAACCAAAAAGAAGGCAAAAAGGCAACACATCAAGTAAAAAGCGGTAGAAAAAAACAGTCAGAACTCTGCTATGCAGTGGTAATTTGCAAGGCAAATGTCATAACAATAAAGTGGTTGCAACAGCAGAGGCAGCAGGCAGCTTTAAAGGCAACAGTAACCACATACTACTACTACTACTACCTGCCACAATGGTAAGCACTTGTGTTCACAGGAGTCCAGTGTCTTGTTGTTGTTGTTGCTATTATTGCTGTGACAATTCAGCTCGACGACTTTAAGGCAATTTTTATGCTAATCACCGGGATTATGCTGACGAAAGATGACATTCGCAATAGCGGTAACTGCCACCGCCACAAGCAACCGTACGTACGCTGTTCACAGTCGGTTGGTGCCGCATATGCGCATACATCGGTACTCTTATATGTTATGAATAAAAATATTATTTGCTCTTGCTCTGGTCTGCATATATTTTGTGACTCACCTGCATGTTGCAACATGATTAAATTTTATAACTAAACTTTTCCGGCCCAAAAGGTTTGCACTTTGTTTGCATTTGGCAAGTCACTTGGCGGAGTTACTTCTGCTTGTTCTTTCGTTTTTTTGGTGCAACTTTGTGTTGCATAAACAGCACCAATTAGGGCAGAAAGCCATTGGAAGCGACTGCTTGCATACCTGAATGTCAATTGTCAATTATATGCATTTGGTGCTCTTCTTCGGCGGATTAACATTTGCCATTTTGTATGAATTCCTTGGAGAATGTGGGTCAGCGGTAAATTAGCAAGTCAGGCCATTAAAACTGAACTGAACTAGCAATTTCTCAGTGTGAAGCAGTATTTAAGAAGAAGCTCGGAATGTTTTTGGAATATACTTCTGGGTATCTGTACAATGTTGAATGCTTTTCGTTGTTATAGAACAAAAGATTCCGAGAGTCTTCGTTCCGATATAATTCTATCGAATTTCTGAATAGTTATCTAAGGTCTATAAGGTAATGCAGTAGTTTAAGAGGCCTGGAATTACAAGAATTTTGAGATAAAATGCAGGATCCGTATTTGTTACCAATATTTCAAGATTTAAACCACAAGTAAGAGGAATATTTTCGGTGGACAATTTACTCATTAATATATTAATAGTATATCAGATATACTTTTTTCATGCAGGATCTAGTTGAACTCACAAGATCGCTGACCGTACATATCTTGAGTGTTACGAACTACTTCCATATATTGAAAATGTAAGCTCCCGACGAACAATATTTTCTGAGTACATTTTAGGGTAATTCTAGGTGAAGTACCGTTTCTTCGGAATTCTTATAAAAATCTAGAGACACTCAGAATTGATGGAATAACTATTGCTGGTTTTAAAAATAAACGCTCTGTGCTCTGAACTGAATGACCTTAAATGGTCTTTAAAGAATGCTTTAGGTTCGCGAGATTATATATATTTTGGGTATCGGCTGTTAAAACACGTTTTGCTCACGGGGTACACAATCTGACCTTACATATGTAAGTTGTCATGCATTTTTTTTGCATGAACTTACAACAAATGATCGAAATGCCATTTTTGGTAATAACTATTCCACGGTTGGCTTGTCAACTTAAGCGTAAAATGCAAAGAAACAACGCGGAAAGCAGAAAATCCAAATAAATAATAAGCGTGAACAATGTTTTGAAGAGACAGAAATTCTTCAGCGCTGCATGTTTAGCTGACATTGTTTACAACTACACCTATTGGCCAGCCACAGACAGGCAGATGTGTTTGTATATAATTTTTTCATTTTTTTTTTTGGGTTTTGGACCTTTTTTTGCTCTTGCGAAATACAGAATAAATAAATATTTTTAAAGGAAGTACAATAAATGATGTCGTTGCGGTCGATTTGCGCGGCTATGGCAATGTTGCACGTCGCCACCGTGCAACTTTCACCAACCAACCGCAAATAAATGTTATTGCCACAAACTATATTTTTGCTCATTATATGCATATTTGTATATGAATGTGTGTGTTGCACGTACACAAGTTTCAGAAGCTCTCTTGTGTGGCTTACAAATGTGTTTGCTAATTTAACAGCCCCAGTTTCACGGCTTGAAGTTACACATTTGCCACATGAATTAAAAACATTCTCCATGGCAAGTTATATATTTTCGTGCCTTTCTAATTTTATATTTTATATTGCAATAGTGATTTCTCCTTTAATGAGTTATTTTATTTCTTGCCACATCGTAAGTCTCCTTTGAGTTATCGGAGTTGGCACAAAAAATGCTTTTAGAGTTCTGTTCACAAGTGTTTAGAGGCCAAAAGAAGCCAGAATTGAGCTAAATTTCATTTCTCTAGAGTGAAATGTGAGCGCTTCTCAGTATCTCTAGATCAAAAATACAAGAGTACATAAATATTGTGTACCTGAAGATTGGAATTCAACAACAATTCACCCAAGCTCCATTTGCAAGCTTTAGAGTTGCCTGCTTTAATAGCAAATATTTTTATTCACAACCTACCGAAATGTATACATACATCTCAATGAGTTAACGATTGCCGAAATTTCGCAGAATCGCCGACCTCTCCATAATTCACAGCTTATTTTGCGCGCTTAGCTGTCTTTTCAACCGCAGATCGCATGAAATATCACTTAATTAAGACATCAGACTGTTTCACGGTTGTTGTTATTGTTGTTTCTTTTCGCTGCTACAAAATTGACTGCCAAAAGCAGCTTTGTATTGTTGGCTCAACGCTTTTTATTAACATAAACGCAACAAATTACCTGGTCGCGCTTTTGTTCGCCGCCGGTGATCAGCAGTCATATACAGTCGCTGTCGCTGTCACCGTCGACGTCACAGCAGCAGCAGCCGCCGATAAAACGAAAATGCTAACAATTTAACTTATGTTTGTAAGAATATGCACAATCACATATGAATATTAAGAAACACGGAATGTATCATAGCCGTTTTATATAAAAGGCTCATGCATATGAGCATTTGTTTTGAAGGCAAATGGCTGCAAGGGAGCAGAGAATAATATACATATATTTTTATAAAGAAATGTGTATATGTCTCCTTATTAGCCACCCGCGCAAAGCCGCTTAAAACAATAAAAAGCTGCGAGTGTGACTTTGGGACCATATTCATATGTCAAATGCTTAAAATCTAGCTATGCTTTTACATCTACAAGCGTATGTTTGTGTGTTGCCAGCATTCTAACGAAATGACAACAATTAATTATGACTTTTAAGCTGAACCTTTTCATGAGTTTTGCCGACTTTTTTACATTCTTTCGTATAAAACTATGGGGGTACACAAAAAGTACAAAAGGTTCGTGATTATTATGCTTTTTTATATTATTAGTTATTGCTATATATGGATACATATGAGTTTTATATGTATATAAGTTTGAAAGTAGAAGGGAGATGCATATTTTTTAGTCGAATATATAGTACTCAAGCACAGGTATATCTCAATATTTATTAATAAAAATTATCTAGGCAAGTGTGTTAATAAGTCGTGTGATCGGTTTTGTGCTCTAATAAGCTACTGATTATACGTTTGACCGCCGACTACATTTATGTTCCAGAAGTACTAATTCTCAGGGCTTAAGCTTGCTTATTAGGAAGTTATATTTCATTGTGTTCTGCACATAATTTTACATAAGAAAATTCTCACACGGACTTTATGTTACGCTATTTATTAGTATATTTGATTTGATAGTTGAAATCTACTAAAAGTGGCTTAACTCACTAACAAAAAATACAGAAGCACAAACTTTTACTGAAAGGATCGCACAGAAGGGCTGCCTTCAGATTGGCACGATCAATTTCAACCAAATTTGGTGCGTAAATTTTCATAATATTCTGATGTGGATGGATGGAAAACGAGAAAAATCATATCTCTACCACGCCTTCTTCCCATATAACATAACTTTAAATTCCATATGACACTTTGCAAAATTTAAATCAAGAACTAATAAAGATGTCGCTCAGTTCAGATAGCTCATCTAAATTTTTTCGAAATCGAATTATAGCTTTTCAAGGCCACAGATATCAGACATAAGGACTTCACTGTCTGCGTCTAATCTTTCATTATATTCTATAGAAAGTCCGAATGAATAATTTCTTTATAATACATATTGTACCCAAAATTGGTAAATTCCTCTAGCTCCCATATACCTAATATTATGATATAACCATATACATATATCGGTTAGTATCTGAGATATGTTAGCAGAGTTAAGTGAACTTATAACCTTGTATATAATGTTGTTGGTGACGAAAATAAAAAAATCGGACCAACTCCAGCTTCCGTTTACTATTTATAATTATTTCTGTTTTCTTGTGGACTTTATTCAGAATATGTGAGTCAAATTGTGTGTTATCATTTTATAAAAAATATAAATATTAATAACATTAACTCAGTCATTCCTTACTTGTTTGATGATAGAATTATATCTCTGAAGGATTGGAAGCTAAAGTTACGACTTCATCAGATGTCATATGTCAGATGTTCTATTAAAACGGTAAATGCCATTAAATTATTGAAGTAATTATGTCAAACATTAATGATTTCAATGGCCTTTGGATGTTTTGTTCTCATTTCTTTTATCAAGATAATTTATTTAAATGAATTTAATAAGGCACTTATGGACTTATGAGGGCTCTAAGCAAAAATATTAATGGAAATGCAATGAGCATTACTGCGTTAATATTAAAACTGAATAGCAGGCGATAATAGGGGATGTCAAATTTAATATAATATTAATCAATGAAGATACAAAATTGAAAGCGCACGCGTAGGCAGTTATACTAATATATAGAAATAGAGTAGAAGAAATGAATATGCAGTCCCTAATATGCAAAGTAATTACAAAAACAACTCTTAATGGGTGCTGAAATTTTTAGTTCGATCAGACATATTTAGAACATAACCTATACCGGTTAAACACCCTGAATTACAATAGCAAAAAACATATTTTCAGTTCAGTCTCTCATAGTCAAAAACATACTGTGATGTGTGGTCGGTTCGGTCCAATTCTTTCATTATATATTTCAATTTAAATATAATATTAGTTACAGTTCTGATATATTTTTACCGTTAGAAAGCTTTAAACAAGAGCATAACAACTAGACTGGTACCCATATTTTCGAATTAAGTGCTTAAACCCATTTTAAAAGCAGCTTCCGCAGTAGTTAAGACGCGCTCCAGCAAAGCAATGATGATATCGTAAAAAGAAATAAATTTGTGCGAATATTTTATTAAATGTGTGCGCGACCCACCCCAGCGAGCACGTGACCAAACGATCCGATAACTCACCGCCACTGACCACTGCACGACCTCATATAAAATTTATAAACTAAATGTGCGTCCGCTCACAGAGCAAAAGAGATGCCAAAAGTTACTAAAAATTCCAAAGCATGCTTACATATCCACATACACGCAAAAAGAGCATAACTTCAATATATGTTTGTATGTGTGTATGTGTGTATAATGCATAACTTCATTTTTATTATTTTAAAAGCAAACGTGATTGCATTTCACACCTCATTGAAATTGCGAATTAAAATGTCTTAATAATTTTACTAAACTGCCGCGATATTGGTGTGGCAGCCAGCTTGTGGCAACAACAAACAGGCCGTGCATGCAACATAGCAGCAAGTCTACTCATCTGCTCAGCGCAGACTTTGGCACTCGTACACACTTACATTTGTATTTGTTGTTATATGTTGTTGGCTCGTTCGTCCCGTTTATTTACTTACGTTCGAAGATCGCCGTTGGGCATGCGCAACATAAAGTATCCTTTGCGTGCTGATACTGTCAACATTCACAGAAAAGCAGCGTGAAAAAAACTCAAGAAATAATAATTTAAATAAAATCACTGCAGAAGCTGCACTTTGCATCGATCGCTTGGGTTGCAGTGGCCAACTTTTTTCAGTCAAATAAATAAACGCTTATTTATTACCGTAACTACCACGTTTGTGTGGCACGTAAGTTTGTGCGTGTGTGTGTTTGTAGTTATTATAAATTGTAGTGATTCACATTGAGTGGCATATTTATGGATATGTCTTCATTCGGGCGATCAGCTTTCATGGCTGCTCAAATTGTTCTTGTATTGGAATCTTAGTGATTTCCAGCAAAATTATTCCGTAAAGATACGAAATATATTTTACGAAAATTAATTTTGGGGTTCAATAAAAATATTTTTAGTTTTATTTTGCTCCCGATGTTTTAAATCCATACAAGTTGGAGCTTTTCGTCTGTCTTACTCACTTTCCTTTAATTTCCCTCATGCTTCTCGAAAAAAATTCTTAAGAAGTTCTAGTATTTATTTTAAATCAACGAAGAACCTAACCTTAAAAGAACTCAAAGAGCTGGAACGAGCAAAATTTTTAAATCGAGAACACAAAACATCGCCAGTTGCCTTTTTCGTTTTTCAAATTAACGCCAGTTCTACATTTCAAGTGCAGAGAGGTCACTATACACTTAGTCCTTATATTGGATGCATAGGCGCCCTTGCTTCCATTGTCCATCAAAGAGATTTTCATTGGAGCATCGTAGTCTAGTGTTTCAAGAATCTGTGATCCAAATCTCTATGGATCTACAAATGACGAGATCATGACTGATCTACGTTTCTAACATATGTACTCAGAAATATTGTCATTGAATATCAAGAAGAACAAGTTAAACGGAATGTGATACAACAAGTTACTGGATCCACACTGAGGTTACATGCCATTAACTCCAAAGGTCGGTATTATTTCGATTCTACACAACTTCATACATTATGAAATGCACCCTAGTGCTGAATGAATCCTTCGAGGCACAAGAAGTAGGACGCCGAAAGACAGTTTTTAAAGACTTCATATATTCGTCACCTACTATATTTTTGGAAAGTCTCACTCATTTTTTGGTTCCAAACATACAATTTTTTACAGAAAGGTAAATTAAATAAAATCTCTCGTTGTCTTGTTTAAGTTTAATTCAATAATTTTTGGAGTGGTTTGGTTGTAGCGGCAAAATGTGTGCGTCGAATTTGATAAGCCACGCAGAACTGTCAAAACATTCAACATGATTGCACTTGAAAAGGCTTTTCAGTGGAAAGAAGCGAGGAGCTGAAGTAATTGGAAAAGATGCGGCGGTATTATTTCAGACAGAAAATTAAATAAAACGCGAAGAAATAATCAAAACGAATAAATGTAAATGCGACTACAACTAAAACACACGCGCACATACAAGAAAAGAATTGTGAAAGAAAAGGGAAGACAGCGGCAAACAGGATATGCTGACATCAAATGAAAACTGACAAAGTGTAAAAAATGAAGTACAGGCGCACAGCGTGAAATATTCAAAAATTATTATGAGATCTCATTATGAGAGCATTTCAAAGGAATGCGTGCGGGAGAGCACAGGTTAAGGGATTTGGGGAAGGGCACTGAATAAGCAGTCTTGACGCTTGCAAGGCAAACAGCGGCGGGCGTAATGAAGACCGCAGAAAAGGGTTGGAGGCACAAGAAGTTGCGTTGGGTTCGGTCGCGCTTGTCGCCCAGGAAAGAGGCGGCCGCACTGCGGTCATTGTCACTCGTCGCGACCAGACAACTGTTGTCAACGGAAGCGTTAAGCCTTACGATGTTTGCGCCGACAGTTGAGCTGGAAAAGAGTGGAGTCGCAGTCGGAGTTGTAGAATTGGTATTCGGTACACATGTAATGATGAAAGGCGACGAAGAACGCGAGCTGGGCTGAGGAACCTGGCAGTTTTCAAATGAAATATAGCAGGAAAGGAAAAAAAGAACTTCTTTTTTATTTTAATTTCATTATAATAAGAGAAAGGCTGTCACCGAAGGATACTTTAATTAAAGGCGAAAGAATGGGGGTATACGGTAGAAATGTATTCAAGCATATCTCGAGCGCAATGAACACGACGTATGTGTGTGTGGCATAAATAAGATTGGACACTTGTTGAAAGTGTTGGGACTGAAGTGTGCTCAAGCATTGAAAAGGGTATCGCAATCTTGTTTATCATACATGAAAGCATAAAGCAAAGCAAAAGCGAACGAAAAAAAAAAGAGAAGAACTGAAGAGCATTCACGGCAATTGCAAATCGAAGCCCACAAAGCTAAGTAGCCGAACATAATGATAAGTATGCAATGCCGAATAAAAATATATGCTATCTAAGCCAGCTGCTCTCAAACTTTCACCAAAAAATGTGCGCTCATACACAATTGTGGCAAGTAGACACACTTTGCCACAAGTAGCATCCACACACAAAGCATATTGGTGGTCTTTGGTATATGTTACAGCCGAAAATTCACCAGCCAATAATATAAACAGTTTGAATTGCTCTTGAGGAGGACGAACGGAAAAAAAATGAAAATAAATTCAATCAACATGTTGCAGCTGCACTAACGAATTCGACAAAAAAGGCGCCTCAAAGCCAATGATGAAAGCTGAGCACCAACAAAATTTACTAGATGTGTTCAATAACAACAACAGCAACAACAATAACGGAAATCTGCCTCACGTTGCACGTAACTACGGTAGCCGTAACTGCTTTTAAAGACGCAAGCCAAGGTGGATCGTCGCTACCAACGTTGTTGTTGTTGCCGTACATCGTTGTCGTCGTCTCCGGTATTTGGGTGGCTTGCTACTGCATTTGAGCTTGAGCTTGGCATTTGGCCAAAAGTAGTTGCCAAAAAAACGTGGCAACAACAAAAGAAAACGGCAAGCATTTTATGGATATCGGTCGGAAGCATAACGCTGCTATTTTATGCACACACAATCACACACACATGCAGCTCGAATGTGCACTTCGTATCGTGCCGCTTGTATGCAAACAATTTTCAATACTCTACTCTGATTACAAGCGGCTCTCACTGCAATCACTAGACATGCGACACTAACACAGGCTTCCAAAAGGACAGTGGACTTGAAAACTAATAGTGACAGAGTGTTCGAAAAATTAAGCGGTTGTATTTTATATAGTAGGCGCACAGACACTGCTGTCTCTTGATATATGGTAGATATCTGGAGTGGAATAAAGCCTCCAAACTTATACACAATAGTTATATTTTCTAAATAACTTTGAGCTGTTAATGTTCATACAGGTAACAGGCTACAAACCCGAAGCAGTACTGGTTACTCAAGCTTGAGTAATGAGCGATGAGGTCTCCTAGAAATTTAGTTGAAGAGTTCTCCATATCGATTTTTTTTTCGTGCGCATTTTCGCTCCACTGTTCTAAAAACTTTCAGTTGAACTTTGCCGTATTCGATATCACATACAAAATAGGTGGCGTGGGGCATGCCACATTGGAAGTTCTTACTAGCTGCAATTGCCGCCGCTGCCTACTGCTTATGGTGTTGCTGCGGCGAGCTCTATATATTATAGTTACTTTAGTTTCGGCCTTCACTGAATGAGCCAAGCGAAACAACGAACAAACGAGCGAGCGACCCCAAACAGCCAATGCCTGCCACGCCAGTCGCACTCAGCGCGTACGTATGCACCGTTAGCTGGTGTGTGTGTGTGTGTATTGCAATTTGTTCGAATTTCCATTTCTGGCAATTGTCTGGACATAACCAAATCTTCCACTTATAAGTGCAGTCTAATGCAATTACCATATGCTAAGTGCTGACTACAACAACAAGAACAACAATAAGAATTAGCAGCACTGAAACAATAACGTGAAGGAAAATAATAGTAGCTGTCGATAGCTGAGGCCAACTTCATCGAACTTTGTTACCACAAAAGCGCTGCTTACCATACGAAACCCCAAGCGGCAAGCAGCAAGCAATGTGCAACATGCAGCAAGCAGCCAGTTAGACAGTTAGGGCAGGCAGGCAGCAAGCAGTCAAATGGCCGTGGCGAGCAGTGAGGCAATAAAGACTGGAGCATATCCATAATTTAGGACATCATCGAATTTTCAAACAAATCTGAAACTTTGTGGCATGCAACAAACACACACACACACTCACTAATATGCGGCGTTGCACGTTTCATTGGCCAAGACACAAGCTATTCCACTTGAATGTGTGCGAAAATTGCATTTGCTTCGACGATATTTCCCTTTTGGACATTCGGCGGCGGCTGTGACGGCGATCGCTTCAAACTAAGCAAACAAAATTATGGCCGCAGCCCAACAACAACACCAACGTTAGCAACTGCAAAAGGTTGCAAACAACGTGCCACCGCAATACAAACACGGCACTTGAACTTCAATAGCAAATAATAACTCGGCTGTTAAATGGAAATGGCCCTTTGTACGATGTTATTGTTGTTGTTGCTGCAACCACACTGCATGCCACCAAAGTGCTGAGGGTGCAACGCCGACAAAGCAAACAGAAAAAAAACGCAAGGAAAGCCAATCTGTGCAGCAAACAAGCCACAACGGAAGCGCTTTGCATATTCGCAGCAATAACAACAACAACAACAGCAGTAGTCGCAGCAGCAGCCACTGCGAACTTCACTAGCAATTTTCAAGTGAACGCTTCGGTATTGGCTTCTTCAAAGAAATTTCTAAATATAATTGCAACAGCTGCTTGCCGCAACACAAACCTTTGGGCATAAAGTTTTCATACTTGCAACACAAGTACGTATGCGCTGCTCGGCTGCGTCCCTGTCGGTATGCGCTGACAATTTAACTTGGTGAATGGCTAACATTCTCCAAATCCAGCTTCAAGTCGCCACAAATTCAACTCGCCTGAACCCTAGACTACCACGGGTGCAGACACAACCACACGCTGTGGCACTCGCATGCGCCTGTCGTTGCAAGCAATCCACTGACGCGGTGTACGAGTATCATTGCTGCATGATGTATGTGTGTGTGTGTGTTGGTCGCCGTCGCACGTGTGAATGGAAAAATTGTCACTTAATTGCCAAGGCGAACGTGATCGCGCACAATTTGCATGCGGCCAGCGAATTTTCAGAAGGTTCCGCCGCCAACCAAAAGACGGAAATATATTCGTATGCGCCTATGTATATGTATGTATGAGTGCGGCAAATTGGTGGAAAAAATTCCCCAGTGCTTTGTGCGCATGCAAACCTTCCAACGAACACACACTCACCTATATGTATGTTTGTTTGTATGCGTGCAACAGAGGAACTTGTACGCGAGTTCCATTCCCAAATCAATTTGGTCGGAATGACAGCGGAAAAGCGAATATCAAATTAGGAAAATTCTTTGAGTTTGTTTGCCAAACAAGTTGCAGTTGCACAGAAAATCTGTTGCTAGAAATTACGTTAATCAAAGTTCGTGTGTGTGTGTGTGAAAGAGGGATTTTGAAAATCAGAAATTCTTAACGTGTCCTTCCCAGGCTGCGCATAATTCATTTTGCTTCACTTGCGGCTTTTGATTAAACGAATTGCGGATAGATCTGTGAAATTCGTGCATGTTGTTGGTATTCAACTCGAATCCGAACGCATAAGCGCATACAAGAATGATTGATAATTTAATTATTTGTGAAGAAAATTGATTCTTTTGTTGTTTACGGAAATAGTTTGTGAATACGAAGGATAGTAGCGGAAGAGATAGGAAGTTTGATTTGGTTTGGCGCTTCGATTGGATTCTAAAAATAGTTTGAGGTAGAACCGATATTTTATGGAATGGCTCATACAGACAGATCAAACGGAATGTTGGTCAAACACCGTTGAATCTTAATATCTTGCTGTGGTCTTGACTAAGTGTAGTAGAACAACACAGACCATACTACGATATCTTCCCGAAAAATTTCAAAGCAAAGCACTGAATGTGACATAAACACATTGGTGTCCAATGTGTGCGCCAAGCGATTTTTCAGCCGACCTAAAACACTAACAATAATTTCCATCATGACTTGAAGCTGTTCGATATGTGACAGTGGATGCAATTGGTCTCCATTACTTTACACCGAAGACCAATCGATTGTTATTCGGGTTTCAAAAGCGAAATTTCTCCATTTGAGGACAACGTTGTTTTTCGTCGTATTTCATTTCTCTACGGATATTCTCCCTACTAAAACCTCAAAACCTCTGGAAAAATCATTTTTAAAGTTTGAATATCGGTATAAACGTTGTATCCTTCGATGGGAGCTTAGGAATAGAAAAATAATAGTTGGAAATTAAAATATAATTTTTCCAAAAACAAATATTTTCCTCAAACCTTCACGAATTTATACGAATATCCCAGAATTCACAGAATAATTTATGCCAGGTTCCATGAAATGACAAATTTTAGCGAAGGTATAGGTTACAGAGAGCTTGAAAGGTTTCTCTCCGATCTCTTAAGTTTTTTAACCATTTTCATAGATTCTGCTGAGATCTTCTTAAAATATTTTTGTATAAATTATTCTAAGACTATTTATAAACTGATATTGTACTACACTTCGAAGGACTTTGGAGATTCTACATATAATCGATCACTGAGATTTACAAGATTTATATTTAGATTCTCAAAATCAAGATGCTTCATTAATATTGAATCATGTGATACATATTGGTACTCTACAACACTCCATTAGGAATATATTGTATCGCTAATCCAGATTCGCTACCTACATAATCGCTAACAGTGACTCCAATTAGCTGTTATCTAACTCGCACACGTCAAGTAGCGTTAGACTTTAAAATATCTTCAAGCCTCTAACAGAAGCGCAACATCGCTGGTCTTGAGTGGAAATATGAAGTGTCATTGCTTATCTGACAAAAATGTCAAACAAAGCTTACGTTAATAATCCAATTTCCCATATAAACGCCGAAGCCTCAAATACAATGTGGTCAAGTAGGCAAAAAGAATACAACAAACACGCAAAAACCAAGTGCAACACAAGCTTTTTTTGCTTTAATTGACAATTATGGCGCATTTTTGTTTTGTGGCAAGGAACGGAAACCACAGTGCAAAAAAGCAAATGAGATGATGGAAATTTTTGCAACAACAACAACAGCAGAAACAATCGAATGTTTGCATCTCGCAACGGCTGTGGCACATTGTTCTCGGTTGTGCAACGCAGTGCTTTATTGTTGTTGTTGTTATTATATGTGTGTAGAAAGGTATTGACTTGGTGGCGGTGTGCACTGAGTATGGAGGAGTGAAAAAAGCCAGTCGGCGAAAATGCGCCGGTGTGGCATTGTTGCATGAAACCATAACCGCAACGCACACTTACCATAAAGCACCGTTACATTGTTATTTTTCTATTAACACAACAACGCAAAATAGAAACGACAACTTGCAGTGGCGGCAACAGCAACGAAGCCACTCAGCGCAAGTCAAAAGGCATGCGCAGATGCGCATGCGCCGCAACAACAGCACCTACACACTTATACACACACACATTTTTACAGATGTAGCCTTTGCAGTGGCTTCCACAACTTTTGTTCTAACTCAACGCGGCCGAGGCGAGCTTGACGCTCTGCTACGCAGATAATGAGAAGCAAACAAGCAAATAGCGCTATGGCAGCGGAACGCCGAAAAACAAACAATGCCAAAAACAAAGTAAATAAATAAAATCACTAGAATGTGGCAAGCGGCAGGCAGTGCTGCAGCAATGCGTTGCCGAAATGCTAAGAAATCGCAGCGATGCATTCACCCATTCCCCGACCAACTTTCACAGCCGCCAACTCCGTGGACCATTTTACTCCAGTACACAACCGAGTACGCGGGCAACCGACTTGCGGCCGTTCGATTTGTTGGGATTTTTAATTGGACACTAAATACAAAAAAGGAAATCAAGCATGGCGGTTGGTGTTGGGAAGCGAGGTCAGTTGCAAGCGCTTACCCTTCCAACTGCAAATTCAGCCACCATCGCAGCGATGGAGCGGCCACAAAGCTCTTCTTGTTAAGCGCAACTTGAGCGCTTTGTAAACAACTGTGCTGCCAATGAATGGCAAATAAGTGCAAATAATGAACGGTAAACAAATAAATTTAAATAAAGTGCAAATATTTGCAAATAGTTAAGTGAGTTCCGCACGCGCACACATTTATATTTACCGTAAACAATATGCGTTTCTAGCAATTAGCTTTAGTTTTACGATGGGAGCACATCTTCTACTCTTTTGCTGAAGAATTACTGTTGGTTTTGTAATAAAAGTCGTTTATTTATATTAATTCGTGGGAAAGGTGTGAGCTTTTAAGTCTCTAGACGCACTTCTAACAACATTACTTATTGACTTTTGTTTACAACAACTATTTATATTATATAATTTTTTGAGTATTTTTTTTTTCAAAAAGAAAATCAATTGTTCTACTTCCTTTATATGTAAAATAATTAACTAATTTAGATGATGTCCAAGACTACAAAATAAATAAGGACAAAAAACCTTCGTCCAAGTCCTTGTAAATTGTATCTCGAAGACTTGTCCAACATTTCATTAAGATCGTTTTAGTAGTACTCGAGATGAGAAACGTCTTTTAAAACATAATTTGGAGAAACCCGGCTGTATATCAAAACTAACGGTCGAAACCACCTGTAAATTTTGACATTATTCTAGAGATGTTGTAACTAGTATGAAATTAAATAACCCAATCGATTGTTTGGAACCTTGAAACCCATGTAACATGATCGTACTGTAAACTAGTAATAGTACTATGTCATAACGTGTTTGGTAGTTCATAACGGCATATATATATATATATATATATATATATATATCCACCAGAGCGCGCCATTCATTTCTCCTTCTTGCTTTCTGGCGCCAACTGAAAACACCAAGTGAAGCGAGGTCACTTTCCACTTGGTCTCTCCAACTGAGTGGAGGTCGTCTTCTTCCACGGCTTTTTCCAGCGGGTACTGCATCAAACACTTTCAGAGCTGGAGTGTCTTCATCCATTCGAACAATATGACCTAGCCAGTGAAGCCACCGTCCTTTTATTCGCTGAACTATGTCAATGTCGTCGTATAAATCGTACAGCCTCGTTTGCTATCGAAGGGCTCTGAGAGGTCCTTCCCTATCCTGACGGAGCTTTTGGTGTTGCTCAATGTCAGTTTACATAGCCGTATTAGTTTTGCAGGGATACCAAATTCAGAGATCGCGGCATATAGGCAGCTCCTTTTCGTGCTATCGAAGGTAGCTTTAAAATCGATGCAAAGGTGGTGAGTATCGATTCTTCTCTCTAGGGTCTCGTCTAAAGCCACACTAATAAGGTCCAATCAGTTCGTTGACGGTGGGCTCTAGTCTTTCACACAATACGCTCGACAGGACCTTATATGCGATATTGAGGAGACTTTTACCATGGTAGTTGGCGCAGATTGTGGGGTCTCCCTTCTTTATGGATTGGGCAGAGCATACTGAGATTCAAATTGTCGCGCATGCTTTCTTGTCTGCATGCTTTAACGGCATTTAGTCTGACTTTTTACTAGAAAATAAGATCTGTAGAAAAATTATAACTAAAACTCATTAAAGCGTAGAATAGCGAATGGAACAAGCTCTTTCTGGTTATGAGAAAATATCATATTTCAATTACTGGTTGTGATTGTGAGGTTGTGGCCACAAATACTTGTTACATCAACTGATTTGAAATAACTTGGACAATGGACCAACATATATGACTACTTCTAATACTAGAATTGATGAATGAGAAGACGCTGTATTAAAGTGCTCTGTAGATAGCGGATCAATTATATGATAAATTATGGAACCTACAATGTTTTAGACGACTTCGAATGATTGTATGTTAGCTCTCTGAGGAATCAGAGCAATTAGAATAAACTATTTTAGGTTAAATTCAAAGCTACGATATTTCTCCTTGGCGTTTGTTTTATAGGTTCGGGACTAGTCTTAAAAAACTAAATAAATCAGAAAGTCTGTCTTTTGATAACTTTAATAATCGAATAGAACTAAGCTCTTAATGTGATTATCTTACAAAAAAGCATAATTAGATACAAAAGTTGCAGAGTTAGTTTTACTTTTCTGTATAACATCAAGCCACGCACCAAAAATTTAACGAAAAGTACAAAATGTGTGTCACAAGTTATATACATATATTATATACATACATGTGTACTTATACACATAAGCTTTTCTTACTGATATAACACGTTGCCATACATACATTATACTTGTTTGAACTTCATGGCATACAAATATTATGATTGCATATAACAACATTTCACAATAGTTATAGGCCTTTCATAAATTTTCCAAAATTTGAAAGAAAAAAATCATTCATTGTGAAGTTAAAAGGGTTTATTTCTTCATCAAAGGTCTTATGTAGCCTCAATACACAACAACAACAACGGTTAAAGATTTTCCACCTCACAGGCTGCCACCCCAGCTTTTGTTAGATTGTGTAATAATTTGAGTATGAAATTGCCTAATGCGACTGTCAATTTTTCTCTCCAATGCCTCTGAGCAGCTTTTCTTGCCTCCGCACACCCCACACCACACACGATCTGTGAATACAAATACATGCGCATCAAGATAGCTAGTAAAAGCCATGCTTTTATGCTATTTGCCATTGTGTATTTAAATAAATTTATGCAAAGTTTTTTCTTTTGCCACAGAAAAACTTCAACAAAACGCACACACATGTGCACATATGCATACATAAGCACACATGCGTACTTAAAAAGTTTGCCATAATCTGATATTAAATTAAAACTCAGCAAAAAACTTCATCCGCACGCCAATGCCATTAGTTCAATGAAAATTGAAAGATTTCGCGTGCACAATATTAATTTTAAAAGTATTTAACAGAAATAAGCCATGCGATAGAAGGCAAAGGGGGGAAATAAAAAAGGAAAGAAAAGTGAAAGAAATTCAGATAAAAACACTCCACCTAAAGAGTGCTTAAAACTTTTGTAATAATTTTCACACATTTAATGTGGCAAAGTTTAAATTTAAAAGGCAGACAAAGGCAGCAGCAGAGCCCAGCGTGGCGAGTGCAAACACACACACACACAAAGGCAAACAAATGGCGATACATATGTAGAAAATGTTGTGGTTCAATAAACCGATGGATAAAGCACAAAAGCGAAGCTAAGAACGAAAGGATGTGCGATAATGTGGCTGGGCTTCTATCTGTATATGTGCGCCTGTGTGTCTGTGTGTGTGTGTGTGCTCGATGGCAAACATGTACGACAAGGATATGATATGAGCGTGGTAAAAGTCAAAGTCGCATGTAAACACAAACACTGAACTTGTGAAACACATGCTCACACATAACGGCATATGCCAGCCGACAGTCGACAAGGCAGGCGTAGCAGCGCACTCTGGCGATTTGGATGAGTGCGACTACATGAGAGTATATACATGAGTGTGTGTGTGTGTGTGTGCGAGCGTGGATCTGTGTGTACGCTTTACGGGCAGCTATAAAAATATTTAACTTTGAATATCGGCAAAGTAGCGCAAGGATTTGCGAACAAGGCAAAGGATTCTATGTATTTAATATGGCATGCTTGTAAGCAGGTATGTGTGTATGTGTGCGCGCTTGGTTAACCAGTTACGAGCTGAAATGCTTTTGTTGTTGTGCAACTTGTTTTTTCTGCTTTTATTTCTACACAACTCTCTATGACGTTACGGTATTTAATTTTATTCGCATTTGAACTGAGGCGAGTAAATGCGTATGAGCATAAAATTCCGGGAGTATGTCTGTGTGTGTGTGTATGACCTTATTCACACAGAAATAGACAGCAGAGTGAGCAAAACGTTTATTTTTGTAAGCAACGCCGTGTGTGTGTGTGTGTTTGTGCGCCCATTATTTACTTGCCAACAAAAATCTGCAAGTCAAACACCGAAAAAGCCTTTTGATTTCACAAGTAAACAGGATTTCACACATTGACAGCGCGGTGTGAATATGTGGCATGAACGCAAAATAATGATATAAATAATAAGAACTTACTAAAAATATAAATTTACATACCGACACACATATATACATAAAGGCAAGAAATTTCAGCCTCGGACAGCTTAGCATGCACACACACATAGAAATGCGAGCGCTGCGCAAAGCAGCAAGGAGCAAGCCTGTTCAGCCAACTGTTAAATAAATACTTATGTGCAAAAGGAAAACAATTATTTAAGTGCGAAAACGGAAGTTTAACAATGCGAACTACACAAAGCAAAGCAACGCAAAGAAATAAAAATAGCATAATGCATAGTTCACACTTATGCGCACACGTGCAGGCTGCCATATGTTGGGGTTAATACCAGTTAGTCATTTTTCACATTTACTTTGCGGTTGGAGTTAAAGGCAACTAAAGGCGACAAAAGCCTGCATATTTCTACCATATCCACATGGTGGGAATTTAGTCGCTAACAATGAAATTATAATCAAGGATCAGTTGTGTTGAGAACCTTTTTAATTTTTATGCACGCGGAATTGGTAGAAATATAAGCCAGGGACATGGTATTGATAAAGCCATGGCTTTGCATCGAATTACTTTTCCAAAGAGTCAAGGAATTTTCTTTTTTCGAATTCTCAAAGATAAATTTATAGCGCCGAATGCATACAAAAACTGAACTTGTGGAACACTTGCTCAAATAATCATATTTGCTTTTAAATGGAAAATGCTTTCTAATCTTCCTTTAAAAATAATATTTTTAAAATATTCTTTGTAGTTTTTCATGAGTAATTGTCATATTTATCGAACATCTAATCGAACTTCAATTCTACTTGTTTCATCAAAAGCGAGACTACATCATCTAGTAGCATGAATTAATACTCACAATTCCTCATGTTTGGAAAGGATGGACGTGTTTACCTTTTCTCACGATTCTGTGTTGTGTAATGGAACACGAAAAGGTAAAAGACTCTTTATAATGTGGACTTTGAATATTATATGTTTATATTAGGTTGATTTATTAATCTCCCTTCCTCTTTTTTGCTCGGATTTACTTCAAATATGCGCAGTTTCGTCGACCGCCTTCTTTAAGCGGTCCAGTTGTTCGCAGTAGATGGTAGAATTAAGCGTCTGGCCATATGGGAGCAGCTTATTGTGGATGATTCCCTTCCAATCCCACCAAACCCACAGCACTCAGAATGTTTGGGCCGATTCACCGGCCCTCGACCACGACCGTTTTCGCTTGATATTGTCGTATGTGAGCCATTTTTCGTAGCCAGTCACCATCCGCTTCAAAAATGGGTCGAATTCGTTCCGTTTCAGCAGCATATCGCAGGCGTTGATTCGGTCCAGAAAGTTTTTTTGGGTCAAATCATTCGGCTCTCAAACATCAAGCTTTTTTGTGTATCCAGCCCTCTGCAGATGGTTTAAAAAGGTTTGGTGCCCCCGGATTTGCCTTTAAAGATATACATTTGCTTCTGTGGCACTGTGATGTGAATTCATGCTTTCCAAGAACTCTCTGGACTTGGATATTTACAGACTTAAAGGTATTGCATCAGTAAATTTTATAAAAAAAAGTCGATTGAGAGCTTTTAGAAGTGTAATTAGCTTAAATAGAGTTTCCTTTAAGCTATTTAGTTATAGAGTGTTATTAGAAACCGTAGATCCTGACAAGCTTTTGACTTAAAAGGACATGCTACTGTAACCTAATTCCATTTGTAAAAGCTTAAGTGCTTGATTTGCTACAAAAATTAAAGCTTTTAAAACTCATACTCTTACTCCACATCACTCATCCCAATGCCATTAAATATATTGCACTTAATCACGGCAAAATCCTTACAGCGTAAATAATCCTGCTTATGTGTGTTGCATAACAGCTGCATACCTTCACCTCTCATTTCACTCTGAACTGATTACAAATCAATTTGAATCCACACAGTTGCACATTCATATGCAATCACACATATATGCATACACACACATAGACACATTTATAGTTTATATTTATTAAGCAATATATTGAGTGGATCTCCGCCGCACAACTCTTAGCCAATTAATGCTGAAGTTTAGCTAATGGCATGCAAAATAGCCTTGCATTGATTTATTCTCATACGAGTTGGCTTTATGAAACTTTTTCCACTACACTAAGCTGTGTGCCGAGCTAGACGACGGGCCAATAAATTCGTATTCATATGTGAAATGGCACATGGATGCCAAACAAATAAAGACACAATAATCGGGTGCGCACACACACTCAAATAGACATGATGAAGTGGGGAGAAAGGGCTTGATGTTTATGAAAATATAAAAATTCACAGTTATTTGGCAAATATAGCGATATAACAGCTTTTAGGCGCCAAAGGGCGAGCAGCGCCAGTAGAGAGTTGTTACGAGCAAATTGATATGAGTATTAGGGTGGGACTGGTTTTTACGAAAAATATTTCTTTTTTATAAAGTTTGCAGGTTACATACGACATGCAGTGACATATTTCGTCAATTATAAACATATTTGTTATCGTTTTAGAATATACCACCCTAATGCTATATATTTTCCCATATCATATATTAATACATTTACAAATGTGAATGGATATTCGGCTAGTCAAATATCAGAGGTTTTCTAATGGATGGAGGAATTTACGGCAGCAACTAATAAATATACCAATACATTCTTACGTACATCTATACATATACAGATAGATATGTAGACAACATTTCGCATGGAATGTATGAGCTCCGAATATTTCGTGTTTATTTGCGCAAACAAAATTCGCAATTGCAATAAATTGAAAATATCTATGAAAACCGAAATGGAAGAGGAATGAAAAAGTGATTTATGCGCCGAGGTAAACTCATATACATAAACACACACACACACCCATACACACACATAGAAATATCTAGACACATACTATACTCGTGTATGCTGTTTGGGAAATCAAGTGCTGTTATATGGTTAAATTTTCGGGATTTATGCACGCATGAGTGGACAGTGATGAGCACTCAACTGGTAGGTTAATGGCATGAGAAAGCGAGATAACACAGACATTGGCATATAATAATACTATATCGGCAGAAAAAACCATATATTTTCAATATGATACGGTGCATTTGGAATATGAACATAAATTTGGAATTTACGTAAGGTATGGTTGTATCTTTGTATGTGTACTTTTATGGCTTTTTAAAGTGAATGTTTAAAAGTAATAATAATTGCTGTAGCATCCACGATACCTTTAAATCTGGCTAAACATTTACATACTTGGTGGAGAATTATAAAATTAATTATACATATGTGTCGTCAGGTTTCATTGTTTTTGAGGTTAAACAACCAAAAAGTTGTTCTAGCAAAATAATATAATATAAATAATAATAATACATATATTCTACATACTAGAGATGTTCGGAAAAGCTTATCTTCACATCATGGTTTCTATTTCTATTTCAAACCCTTCTCCTTGAATATACACATGCTCTTTCTAATTTCGAATGCATTTAAATAATAATAAATCATCTTCGAATAGTATTTCCCATCATTCGACGGTTCCTAACTGCTTGTACATCATGAGTCTTGAGTAACTTCAGATTCCTATTGGTGGGGTCCATTTGAGTTCAATACTCACATCGAAACACATTTAATTATGAAAATATTACTAGGCCTTATACGAATACTCAAAGACTTGGAAGTCGTTAGTCATATAAATACTCAATATTTCCTATTAATCTCCTAAGATAGTGAAATATCTCTCCACCTCCCACTTCTTTGATCTGGATTCCGATATAAATATTTTTCTAACCTAACATTCGTTATAAATTAGGGTCCAAAACTAATCCCACTCTCCATTTTTTTTTTAATTTTTCGGCTTAAATATAAACTAACTATTAAACTTGTTGTATAAGTTTAGTTTCGAGTAACGAAAATACAAGAAGGTGAGGCATTTTTAAGGTGTTTCGAAATAGTGTTCCAGATTACCACTTGGCGCCAAACTTCCAAAAGGCGAGATGAGTGGCACGCTGTTGTGGACTCTACGCCAGTCAAGAAGAAGAAGATTAGCTATTCTTAAGATCTGCTCTCTTTATAAAGAAATTCTCGTCATACTAGTTTTATGTTCGATTTGCAATTCTTTAAATTTCGGTTATTATTAAACTGTAAGACCCCCGATCTTCTATACCAAAATTTTTCAAATTGGGTAAGTTTATATTTGATTCGCAAAAATTACATAGACAATCAAAGCTGTACATTTGTCGAACGAAATAATCGATGCCAACGAGATGTCATAGCCTGTCGTGGACTATCTATAGATTCTTTCAAAAGTTTCGAGAGATTACTTTGAAGACACACAGATTAAACTACGGAAACACTTGGTGTTACTACTTGGACGGCATTTAGTAAACCACTTCTTAAGTCCTTGAAATCATACTCTGAGTAGTGCTATCTTTTCCAGTTCTTAATTTCTTTCAAATTCCAGACTGTTTCAATTTGTAGAACAATTTAAAAAGCGACTGTAATCCTAATGAAATTTATACTATTATTTATGAAATACTATAATGAATACACATTACTTACAAAAGCATTAACCAGCATATTCACATTTGATAAATTACTTATTTTTCGGTACTCCATCTGTATTCAAGGTACGAAGTCAGACTTAATTTTCATACACCATTTGCATGGAAATGTAACTCTGCCATGCGTGCAAAAATATATATAATATACATGTACCGTTGTACAGTGACATTATCAACTTGCAACTTTGCTCAACTGTGGCATTCAAAATATAAAAAGTAAAAAAAATAAATAAAAATGGACTACAACAATAACAAGGCGGAGTAGTAAGTACAAGTATATAAAAATCCGCACTTTGTGATTCAGTGGTCAGTCACGTGAGAATTTTCGCATCTCTGCCTTTCATATTTACCAACGTACGCTTTTATCACCGAAAAGTAAACAAAATAAAACCGAAATACCTTTTTCCCACAGCAGTTTACGCATAACTGCTTCTAAACTATTTCGATTTTCTGCAGAAAGCAAAATTTTCCGCAGCAGACGAGCAGCCGCAGCGCTGCTCCAGATACATATGTGTATTTACATACAAAAACAAAAAAGTGAAAAATATTTCAAATTATAAAATGCAGAAAAATCCAAAAGTATAAAGCGAAAGGGAAAGGAAAACCGGGAGGAAAGTGTACCAGAATAGCAACAAAAAATAACAAAAACGAAATAATTCCTGTCTGCTATGGTGTGCTTTGAGTGGCGGATGTGGCATAATGGCAGTCTGGGGGTTAGCTGAATGCCTTTGAATTTGCACAGCAGAGCACAGAAGAACTTGCTCACTGATATACTGAGCCACAGCGTCCGCAGCGTAAGAGCCGCAAGTGTAAGGGAAATACTCAAGTCGTCGTCCGTTGTTGTTCCTGTTGTTGTTGTTGGTTGCTGCTGGCTGGTTGTCGCTTTGTGTAAGATGGTTACTTACTTCCGACCATGTTACTTTGGTTGCGTTTTTTCTGGCAACCGTGCTTGCTTCCACTTGCCACATGCCACATGCCACATCCTGTATTGAAGTGCTGTGCTTTAGCAGCAGCAAATGTGTTTGTGAATAAATTTTGGCGAAATTCTCGAGACAGATGATTGTTAGAAAGAAATGCTTTTATATGCTAAACATTGCAACAAAGTAAACAAGCCAAGGATTTGTCATTGTCTGGCTCTGGCTAGGCATACTTAGGTAAATAGCTTGTTGCGAACTGCCAGTTGTGTGGAATAAGAAGACGTTGGTTTAGTAAGACGCTTTAAGAGAAAGTTTAGTAGAAGACTTCTCGTGATGCGTCCGCCAATCATCAATATATGTATAGATGTGTGTGTGCGTATAAATTTTAATTTATCTGAGATTGGCTTGAGTGCTTCAGTCTAAACAATCAGTAGCTTTGACGAAATGAAACTTATCGTCTGCTTGATAGAACAAAGCAATGAGAGTGCAATTGAAAACGTACTTTTGAAAATAAATTGTACAAAAATCTGGTCTGTTTGTCATACTGGATTCAACGAAGTCTGATCTTTGAGCTATTAAGGCAAAGAGTCTTCGGGGAATGCTATCATAGTGACTGTTTCACACGTTTTAAATCAGAGACACAAAGGTTCTTAAAATGGATGATGCTTCCTTAACTCTGCGCTTGTTATTCGGATGCCCATCTCTCCAAAAATTAGTTCAATGTATAACATAATCCAAAGCATTAATAGGAGCCCTTCGAGTTCTCGAGATCGCCACGGTGGTAGGGAAAGTATTTTCAGCAACTCAAACATTCACCACCTCGATGTAAACTACAAAATGTCGAAGTTCCGGGAGCTTCACTTCCTACTTGAGAAACGGCATATTCTATACAAAATTTAAGAACTCGGACTAGTTCTTGGAAATGTTACCGATAAATGGATATCTAGACAGTACTTCCGGACTTCATATACACAACTAGATACTTTTGAAACAATAGTATGTTAAATGCATATTCTTGGGATCTCTGGGACCTTACACGAGAAGTAGGGAATTTGGGAAGCGCTTGATTATATATTCAGTGAATTCAATTCTATATATAAACGCTTCAAAGGTATACTTACTTTAGCCATTTGCTGTTTTCTAATTCCGATTACAAGAATCTGTAGAAGTCGGAAAATTTAAAATAGTTATTTCATTTTAGAGCTCTATTTATCATCTAGAATCGCCGATGAGTTGGTTATTGAATTGTATTACCAATAGAGTACAGTATTATACAGAGCTTTTCAGCAGATGCCGTATTACAACGACTTCCTTTGGTTGGTAGTAATACTTTCGTCGACGTTTTTCTCTTTTCCTTCAAAGCGTGTTAAAAGTACATTAAAACTTAATACTTAGATCCCCTCACAGCTTTAGCAAAGCCTTACTTATTTAAGCATCCATTTTAAAAATGAAATGCCATTTGCATTTCCTTTGCACGAATTCAATGCAACTTTGCAACACTCGATTACTTTGCTACACTTTGTGCTACCTTTGCCGCGTCGCTGCAACGACAAAAAAATAAGCAAATAACATTTTCACGCTTAATCGCCCGGACCAGCTGTCCATCAGCAGACCGTCCACTCAGTCATTCAATCAGTTTAGCTGTCATTTAGTTGAAATGGACAGTTTCTCTTATTGCTTTGCACAGCTTCCGTATTTTGAGTTTGTCATTATTGGTGTTAGTGTTGCCATTTGCAGCAAAAGAAATAAAAATTTGAAACAAAACAGTACTTTTATAGGTTCAACAGCAACATTCAGGCAACTGCACTAATGTATGGACGGACGGACGGACGGACACTCGTTTATTTATCTTCATGAAATTTTGCCAGAATTTTTTTTTGTTTTTTTCATTTTTTAGTCTTTTCATTTTTAATGGCAACAACATGAAAATGCTTTTAGACACAAAGACGTCTATATTAAAGCACTGCATAGCTGAGTAATAGATTTCTAGTTTACTATTTGGCTAAGAAGGTGACCGGTAGGAAATGAGAGTGGTGTTTATAGAGATTTTTGAAGGTTTCATAAATTGCATTTCCATTTTATCTTTAAATTACTCCGAGTGGTTTGGAAAACTATTTTCAAATGTCTAAATAATGCCCTGAACAACAAAATTATACATTTTTCATCACCCTCCTGATATATTTCCTACAGGTTGGTGCAGCACGTGTGTGTATTCATGAGCCCACTCCGCTTGTCTCTTATAAATTTGTCCAAAATGATGTGGCAAAGACGGATGAGCAGCTGAGTTGAGTGCTAAGGAAAAACTTTTCCATTGTTTCCACTTAAAGCACAAGCAAACACTCACATTAAAGCATTCATGCTATATCTATGCCTATGTAAAGGGTGATTTTTTAAGAGCTTGATAACTTTTTAAAAAAAAAAAACGCATAAAATTTGCAAAATCTCATCGGTTCTTTATTTGAAACGTTAGATTGGTTCATGACATTTACTTTCTGAAGATAATTTCATTTAAATGTTGACCGCGGCTGCGTCTTAGGTGGTCCATTCGGAAAGTCCAATTTTGGGCAACTTTTTCGAGCATTTCGGCCGGAATAGCCCGAATTTCTTCGGAAATGTTGTCTTCCAAAGCTGGAATAATTGCTGGCTTATTTCTGTAGACTTTAGACTTGACGTAGCCCCACAAAAAATAGTCTAAAGGCGTTAAATCGCATGATCTTGGTGGCCAACTTACGGGTCCATTTCTTGAGATGAATTGTTCTCCGAAGTTTTCCCTCAAAATGGCCATAGAATCGCGAGCTGTGTGGCATGTAGCGCCATCTTGTTGAAACCACATGTCAACCAAGTTCAGTTCTTCCATTTTTGGCAACAAAAAGTTTGTTAGCATCGAACGATAGCGATCGCCATTCACCGTAACGTTGCGTCCAACAGCATCTTTGAAAAAATACGGTCCAATGATTCCACCAGCGTACAAACCACACCAAACAGTGCATTTTTCGGGATGCATGGGCAGTTCTTGAACGGCTTCTGGTTGCTCTTCACCCCAAATGCGGCAATTTTGCTTATTTACGTAGCCATTCAACCAGAAATGAGCCTCATCGCTGAACAAAATTTGTCGATAAAAAAGCGGATTTTCTGCCAACTTTTCTAGGGCCCATTCACTGAAAATTCGACGTTGTGGCAGATCGTTCGGCTTCAGTTCTTGCACGAGCTGTATTTTATACGGTTTTACACCAAGATCTTTGCGTAAAATCTTCCATGTGGTCGAATAACACAAACCCAATTGCTGCGAACGGCGACGAATCGACATTTCACGGTCTTCAGCCACACTCTCAGAAACAGACGCAATATTCTCTTCTGTACGCACTGTACGCATTCGTGTGGTTGGTTTAATGTCCAATAAAGTAAACTGAGTGCGAAACTTGGTCACAATCGCATTAATTGTTTGCTCACTTGGTCGATTATGTAGACCATAAATCGGACGTAAAGCGCGAAACACATTTCGAACCGAACACTGATTTTGGTAATAAAATTCAATGATTTGCAAGCGTTGCTCGTTAGTAAGTCTATTCATGATGAAATGTCAAAGCATACTGAGCATCTTTCTCTTTGACACCATGTCTGAAATCCCACGTGATCTGTCAAATACTAATGCATGAAAATCCTAACCTCAAAAAAATCACCCGTTATTAGTACGACTACGTGCAACTTAGTCACTAATGTTTTGCTACCTGTTCTATTTGTTTGGTTATTAGCCACTGTATGTCACTCTGGCTGTTGTTGTATTTTATTTATTTTGTTGTTGTCTACTGCCAACGTCAGTGTTCGTTCCGCTGTTGAGTACCTGCTGCTTGTTGGCGCGCTCTTCACTGCTGATGTTGGCTAATTAGTTAGTAGTTCTCAAGACAGTTATAAATTTAGTCATTTAGTGGGTACTAAGTAGGCGATTAGCGATTGCCTTATGACAGCCAGAGTGCTTAACATAAAAAATGTACAGTTAAATTGTTGTTCCCCTTTTGACTTGGCCTCTATCATATTTAGTACCGTAATTTCATTACTTCACATTTCTTGGCTGCTGTTACCCACATGTTTACATATATATATGTATGTTTATGTAGTATGTTAAATTAGGCCGAAAGAATCCATTAATGGTTAATGTTATCAAAAATGTTTTGAGGTTAATGCTTGCCTAACGAAGAATGTAGAAAAGTGGAGTACTTTAGATTAATTTCTTATTCGATAATTTTTTGGATAATTCTTGTAATTGTTTCAATTTAGTTTTATAATTATCTAGAACTTCATTAATTTACTTAGCTAGGCATTTATTAGATCTTAGATCCAGTTTGAAGAAAGTTTTCTTACTTGATATTTCGTATTTTTTAAACATCCAGCTGTCAGCAGTTCAAATAGTTTGTTCGTTAGGAGATTCATATTGAAATATATGTAAAATTGTAATCTTAAAAAATCTTCTATTCATAACCATCGCAACTGGTTGACGGCATGGCTCCATCTTTTAATAATGCAAATGAAATTACCGAAGAACATATGCGTTATACTAAGAACTTCAGCATTCTCTGATTCCATGTATTGATTGCAGTTTCTCTGAGACCATTTCTTAAGAAAACCCCTAACTCTATCCTTACCTTTGTAGTTGAGGATAGTTTGAGGTTTGGAACCGGGCGGTTTAATCAACTCGTTAAAATGTCCGAACAATTCATTTTGGCCGACCCATGATTATCATGGTGGGTGGGTTTCCGACTAACCATCTGATGGCATCTGATGTTGTTCCGAGTGCGAGATACTAATAAATATTAGAAAGTAAGATAGTTCCGGAGAGATGATATATATGTATATATATATGTATAATATATATATATATATTTGGGGTAGGAACCGCTTTGGCGATTATAGCCGAATCCATCAGACCTTGCCATTCATCTTTCCGTTTTGCAATTTGGTTATAGGTCCCTTTCCGTCGGATTGGAGGTCGTCCTCTTCCTCGGCTTCCTTCAGCAGGTACTGCATCGAACACTTTCAAAGCTGGAGTGTTTTCGTCCATTCGAACAACATGACCCAGCCAGCGTAGCCGCTGACTTTTTATTCGCTGAACTATGTCAATGTCGTCTTATAAATCGTACAGTTCATCGTTCCATCGCCGTTGCCAATATTCAGAGGGCCATAAATCATGCGCAAAACCTTTCTCTCGAAAACCCCAAAAGTCGTCTCATCGGATGTTGCCATCGTCCACGCTTCAGCGCCATTTCATCATGACGGGAATAATAAGCGATTTGTAGAGTGTGATTTTTTTACTTTTCAATTGCCTACTCAGTCCAAACTAGCACCTGCAGGCAATTCTGAGTTGGATTTCGAAGCTGAACGGCTCAGAGAGATACTTCCCGATCCTGACGGAGCTTTTGGTGTTGCTCAACGTCAGTTTACATAGCCGTATTAGTTTTGAAGGGAGAAGAGATGATTCAAAAATTAAAAAAGGAACTTAATAAAACCTGTAAGTCAATTTCTCTATATTTATGTAAGTCTATAATACACAATGCTGAAGTTATCTGATCTTTAATCACATGAGTATACAACCCACTTTCTTCTTGACGTTCCTACACAAAGTCCACCAGTTTATTACAAAGATTATTATAACAATCGTATAGGCCGCAGTCTTGGTAGTAAAAAACGGCAGTCCATATTGATGAAAGCTTGTCTTACATGTAGATACATACTAACATACATATATGTAAAGAACACTGCGTCGCATTTCGCGAAAACAATTAGTACGCGCACCTAACACTTAGATAGCCATCAACAACTTTCTTGACCATTGTCCATATTGGCTGGCAGCATGTAGTATACCGCACTCCACCCCGTAGATAGCGAAACAGCAGCTTTGGCAAGCACGTTGCAATACTATGTGGTATTTGGTGGGCAAATCGCCAATTGTAATGCATTGGTGTGGCGTTGAGCCATGACACTTTTCCCCCGACGACTGCCAGCTAATTGCAGCGTGTAAATGCTAACAAATGGTAAGCGTGGAAAACGGTAGTATCCCCTAAAGAGTGAGAATGTGCCAAAAGATAAAATCACTTATACGCTCGCTGGCTGGCTGTCTAGTTGGTGTATGTGTGTGTGTGACGAGGAGGCGTGTGAGATGCCAACGGTCATTAGGCGAACGACACCGAAATGGTGAAACTGCGAAATACACGCGCTCACGTAGATGAACGTGTGGCCACAAGTGAAAACAAACAAATGCGTATGAATACCAGGAAGCAGTGGCATACGCACATTTGCCACAAAACATTTCAATCTGCAATCTAGATACAATCAGCTACGCAGAAGCACTTCAGGAAAAACAAATAGAAATGGACATTAGTGGCAGATATTTGTGTGAAAACTCGTATGCGCGTGTGTATACTGTGTGCCTTGTTGCAAGTGCATGTGGCAAGGTGAAAAAAGCATTTGAGATAATGGAAATGTAACACAGCGATATACACACGCACGCAATAATTAACAAACACGTCTACTAATCGTGTTGTCTACAACATGCCACGTAACCCCTTTCACACGTTGCACGTAACATCCTTGCTGCCACTTTATATACCTACAAAACACCGCTGTGCGTGTGCGTGTGTGTCTATTTTGTGTCCTCGGGCGATTTTTACACGAAAACACTTTTGCTGCAAAGTGAATTGTTGAAATGTTGTTGTTGACTGCCCCAAATGCCGCTCGCATGTCGGCCACCAATATGTGTTGGATTAGATGTTAGCAACAACAATAACAATAGCAATATAAGCTGTAGCAACAACAAATGACAGCCGCAACAAGCACACAGCATTGGACTGGACAACAACTGTAACATAACAACAACAACAAAAGCAGCAAAGCGCTGATGAACGCATGCAAAAACGCAAATGCTGCCACAGCAGCATGAAGCGGCGAGAACTCTTAAGTGTTGTCCGTTGCAACTACATGCCTTGCTGTTGCCGGTGTGTTGTGGCAGTTGTT
The DNA here is from genome assembly GCF_028554725.1 of Zeugodacus cucurbitae. Taxonomy (NCBI): domain Eukaryota; kingdom Metazoa; phylum Arthropoda; class Insecta; order Diptera; family Tephritidae; genus Zeugodacus; species Zeugodacus cucurbitae. The sequence continues at coordinate 69,014,507 of NC_071669.1, forward strand.
GGCATTGCGTGCCACTCAGCTGCTTTGGCACTCTGTCTGCTGTTGTTGTTGTTGTTATTGCTGTCCGCCTTGTCTGAACGCATTTTTCACATTTTGCATACAAAATGTTGCACGCTTCATACTACGCATGTTGCATATTTAAATTTTGTTGCATGCATCGTTCACATTACTGTTGTTGCCAGCAGTATGCTGCCAACGATATCGAGATAGTTTGCTGCTACGCCACAAGCGTTTAAGACAACCAACTATGCAATGAAGTTATGTAGAAAATGTTATTAACTTTAATATTGCAGATAATATGGGTACGTGGGCAAGCAACACATACACACAAGCGGACAGGTAAAAGGTGAAGAGTGGAAGTGTGATGTTGACAGTAAGGAAAAAGGAAGTAATTTATCTTAGTTGGCGTCATTTTGGTATAGTAATTTCTTTCACGCGAAGGTCAAGGTTACTCCGACTCACCAAATATAGTTTTCTGGACCTTATCCGGGAAGCGAAATACTAAGAGCATAGTAAATATAAAAGCCGAACAGCAACATAGCAGCAGTCTTCTAGTTAGACAATGTAGAATAATATGTTATAAAATCTAATCAACAATATGACCTCCAAAGACACAGCAAGTCTCTACAACACCAATAGGTTAAACTCGGAAACTCGGATCCCGAAAAGGGACAACAACGTTTCAATATATTTACTTTAGTTAAAAGGCTAGGTTAGGTTAGGTGAAGGGGTAGATCACCGCAAATGCAGAGAATCTCACTGAGACAGATTCGACTGTCCATTGTGACACGCGGAAAAACTCCTAACGGATCACTAAAACCCTTATGTTGCGACGAAGCGCTTGGACTCAATGATAAAGTTCTTAAGTCGGCTAATTTCGATTCTAGTCATTTCGCTGGATTCGCAGAAAATAAGCCTACCGAGGTGCTTTAATCTAAGTCTGGCGAATGCTGAACATTGAAGGAGGAAGTGCTTGGACGATTCTTCTTCGCATTTCTCCAAACAGCTTTGGCAACTAGCGTCTGACAAGATCCCTAACCTCACCGCGTGTGTGCCTATTGAGCAATGACTAGTAAGCACTCCAATGATCGCGGAGAGATGAGCCTTACTGAGCGACAGTAGCTGGGAAGACCGTTTTCGATCCACTGTGGGCCAAAAGGACCTCGCTACTGCGCAGCTGCTGGTTGTTCTCCAGCGCTTGGCTAGCTCACTCAAAGACAGTATGTCCAGCGCTCTGGAGCAAATATTTAAATAAAATATTTAAATGGATACAAACTAATCGAAAGATCTCTAAAATTTATTAGGGTAACAGATGAATCTATAGTTCCAGTATATTTCCTCAAAAAATGTTTGTATTTCCTGCAAATAAACCTAGGTGACCGCAAATCCGGATCATGTGAAAAACAGTTATCATAATTTTGTGACGTGCGCTGCATAAATAGGAAGTTAATGCGCCTAAACTTTCTCCCTCCCCCCTCAAGCGCTGCGGATTTAAATTTACGATAACAATTTTGTTTGCACCCCACGTCTCTTAAGCCGACATAACTAACTTACATACAGCTTATCTATGTTTTTATATTAAAATCATATAAATATGCTTTTCCTAGGGGAAATCTCCCCTCTCCCTTACGAACAATGCTCGCCAATGTCGCAAACTACAGTTGGACAAAAATCTTCGGCATGTCCTCGTTTAGCCATAACAATTTCCAAACGATTATCATCAATTCTCGGCCGAATGATTAAATGAGCGACGCGCCAGTCACCAATACTCCGGCCAACAGACTCGGACTGAAGCAGATGGAGATGCAGAAGAGGGAGCGGAAGATGCTACTAGCGGCGTATTGAACGCGTTGGCGCGGTTTGTTGTTGTAAGCTGCTGGGCTTACGGCCGAAGCTTAAAGGAATTTGCCTGATAAATACAAAATACACACAACGCTAATTTTCTGCTGCTCCTGCCAGCCTCTACGGCTACTGTTTGCATGCCACTTGCCACTCTGCTTCTTCTGCAACTTGCTCTCGCTTCTTGTTTCTGTTGTTCGGTGTAATTTGTGTATTTTACTTGATTTTATTTTATTGTATTTGCTTGGCCAGAAATTGACGATGCGCAGCGAACAAAAGCGTTAAAACGAAATCAAGTGGAAAACAATCGCATTTTGTGTGAGTTCTTGTGCTTGAATAAGTTTTTCTCTCTTGTCCTTACGTTGTTAGTTAGTTGGTGTTGTCTGCGTAATTGTTGTTTTTGTTATTGGTATTTTGTCGCTGGTGCTAGTAACTCTGTGTTGTTGTTGTAATCATTATTGTTGCTAGCTATTAAGGTTGTTTATTTTGCGCCTTTCGGCTTATTAGTGTTGTGTCCTTATCGAAGGGTCTCCCTAAGCTATTGGCAATACATTGGAAAGCAAAAACAAACATACACAAGCTTAACTAGATATATCGACAAATAAATAGTTTCACTAAACAGCAGCTTAAATTGTTCTGTCCAAAAGCAAATTAGTTGATAGACGAAGGACAGATGTGTGTAGCTCTGTGAAGGGGTGCGTGTGCGATCGATGCTTACGGTACTTACGATGCTAACGAAAATGGCACAGAAACATACATTCATATAACTATACTACAAATACATAGTACAATGTTTCTTCACTGTCGACCCCCCTCTGCTTGTCCGCCTGCTTCTAATGAAGTTGCCATTTTGGACAGTTAGCTTTGGTAAAGGTCATTATCATAAATTTTGAAGCGTAATGCCACTACAGTTGCCGCTATTTTCCATTCCACTTCGTACCGTGTTTTGGCGCAATATTTTTAATGATAATGTGGGCATTATTTTTGCAAGGTTTTGGTGCCGGAAGAGTAATGCTTGTAATTAATAGAATTTTCTATGAGCTCGCCGGCGCGTTATCTTATCAAGAAATTAGTTTGCTATAAATTAATTATTTCGAAATTACCTTTGACTGCTTCTGATACTATTAAAGCTTTAGTAGCAATTTCTAGCAATAAAATGTGTTTAATGGTTCAACTTGAAACAAGTTTCTTCATAAAATCTTAAAGTCTTCTGTGATTTTGGATAATAATAGTTCGAAATGTTCAAAGTATTTATTGGTTAGTAGTAAAAGCATCATATTGTATTATGGTAATCTTGAGATAAGTTCCTCAATTTCTGAAACATATAGTTCTCATTTTCAGCTTAGAATTTGAGAACACCGTTGATTTCAGCTCAAAACCTACATATTTTTCGAATTCTTTCAAGTTCTATTCAATCTCGAAGTATAATATCGATAATTACTTTAAGAACTATACTTTTTGAAATGATCTTTCCTCTTGGTTCCATGATTAATTATGATTTTACGGTCGGACACATTACTCCTCCTTCCCTCCGTCAGGCCTATTAAAATCGGTGGCAATTTCTCGAAGTTCTCTTTTCATTGTACTATTATATTTTCGTGGTGTGTGGTAAGCTATTTTAACTTATGTTAAACTTTTTTCTTGAAAGGCTTCTGCCAAGACCTCAACTAGTCCTTAAAAAAACTAGAAGAATCATATAAAATTTAAATATGAAGAATATGGTTTTCAACATCGGAAACTTTTCGAAAATGTATTCTCGGAATTTTGTCGTTTGTACCGAATGTTTTGTGAATGATTTGAATTTGCGGAGTTGAAATATTCTTCTTTCGAAACATTGAGTCTTTATGAAAAATAAATCGATGTATAATATGTCATCAATTAGAAGAGCTGGTTCTGAGGGAAATTCGAATATCTATTAATTTTAAATATACTTCCTTAGTAATAACAGTTATATGTTCACCATGCTCTTCAATCTACTAAGCCCTTAAACTTTGCTCCATCTTTATACAAATTAATATATTCAATGCGAATTATGGGACACTAATCTAGCAACGAATGCCTTCATTTTCGACACATTCACCTTCCTTCATCCCATCTTGAAACATAAAATTAAATATTCATGGAATATTTAGGCACAACACTCACCATTATTGCAAATTGCGAGAAAGCGCTATCTAATCTGTGAAAAAGAAAATGAAGCTAATATTAAATGATGAGGCCTACAAACAATTTTCCTTACATAATATTACCTATTACTCACTTAGTTTAGTACAGATATACTTGAACCCAATACACATATTTATAAAGCATACTGGAAATCTTATATGTCTTTGCCACCCTCATTGTTCGCCTCATGCATCAATATTAATTGAAACTGTCGAATAAGTGAATAAAATATGAAATTCAGTAGTTTGAGTGACAACGAACAAGGGAACAAAAAGCAAAGAGTCTTAGCGAAAATAGCGTGTTGCCTGCAACATCCATATGTGAATGTAACCTACTGGCACAGCCACTCATGGAAGTTAGGCCTGACTATTTCATACGAGTGAGGCTGAACTGGTGACACTTTGTATGTGTGTGTGCATTTTGTAAATCATGTCGAAAACTTCAAGCGAATGGCGTTAGGATGTTTCGTGTCACGCATGTGGTACATAAAAATGCTAATAGAAAGATTGATGATAAATGGAGTGGCAAGGTGAAATGTTTGGAAATGAAATGCGAATCAATGTTTGTACTTACATATGTATGTATGTATGTGAAAAGCAAAATGCTATTAGGCACGTGCTTTAACCTGTGGGATTTCTGTGGAAAATGTAATTTCATATTTACAGGTGACAGACATTTTTCTACTATAAATATTACTAAACCGAAATGTACACAAATATTATACATGTGAACAAATGTTAAAAAATTGAGGTTTCGCTCTTAAGACACTAGGCCACGCCTATCAGTCGATCAGATGACATACAGTATGTCAACTATTTGATCATATACATTTAAAAATACATTATATTTTGTTCTTTCTATGTTAAAAGAAACTACTGAATAAAAAAAGTTAGTTCACTAAGTAGGCCCATGAAATTACAGTTAGTAAGTGCAGAATTACTGGAAATATGCCGCTAGTTTTCAGGGAATATTAACAAATGTAGACAAAGGCATGTGATCAATTAGTTGACTTTGTGAAGTAAAGAAGTATTGAAGCCGTAATATTGCTCTGCGATTCAAGTTTTTCTTCTTATTCTATAATTAAATATTGTGGGATCGTTTTGTAAAACGTGAGTATTTTTCATAGTTTTTCTTTGATATTTTCGTAAATTTGGCTTTACTATAGATGAAACAACTAAATGCAACAAAAATAGAAGAAATCAAAAGGCTTATTGATTTAAACACAACGCATAGGGAAATTGCAAGACTCGTTGATGTTTCTGTGGGCGTGGTTTCAAAAATAAGACAATCATTGAGTCCTTTATGCAAAAAAAACCCTCCTGGACGAAACCCAATTTTGAATGGAACACTGGAAAGGCGCATTGTTAGAATGATAAAGTTTGGTGTACATGAAAATGCGGGTCAAATCAGGCGTGAATTATCCCATAGGGATTAAATAAATGTGACAAGTGAAGCTATCAGGAAGAAATTGCGAAAAAACGGGTTACACGGGCGTGTCAGAGTAAAAAAACCACTGTTGACAAAACGACACCGTATATTGAGGCTTCAATTTGCAAAAAAATATGAAACATAAACCCAAAACGATTGGATGCGGGTCATATGGTCCGACGAAACAAAAATAAACCGTTTCGGAAAAGATGGGCGGCAATGGATTTGGAGAAAACCTCGTGAACCTTTGACAAGCCGTATTGTTCAACCAACGGTGAAATTTGGAGGAGGTAATGTAATGATGTGGGGGTGTATGAGGATGGAGGGGGTGGGAGAGTGCGTAAGAATTGCCGGACGAATGGATGCCAACCAATATGTTGATGTTCTTCAACGAGGTTTGTACAGGAGTCTAGAAATGTGGGACAAGGATGTGTCGGATGTCATCTTCCAGCAAGATAATGATCCTAAACACACTTCTCGTGTAGCTAAAGCTTGGCTTCAAAACAATGGGTTTGAAGTACTCGACTGGCCCCCTCAATCGCCAGACCTCAACCCAATCGAACATGCTTGGGTTGAGGTCAAGCGTGCGATTTCTGATACTCCAGGTGAGTGTCAGAATCTTAACGATTTATGGCAGAAGGCTCAAAATTCCTGGCAAAAAATTAGCGGAGATTTCTGCAAAAAGCTAGTCGAGTCCATGCCCAAACGAATTGAGGCAGTAATTAAAGCAAAAGGTGGTCATATTAAATATTAAGTAAAATATTCGTTTGTGTCAACTAATTGATCAAATGTGCAGCGGAGAAGTTTTTAACAAATCTTTTAAATGAAACATGCGTTTTGAAAAAAAAAGTATTAACTTGAATTTATTACCTTTACTTGTTTTGTATATGAAATAAAATTGGATTGTCATTACAAATAAAAAAGTTCTAAACAAAAATTCTTTTCTGGTACCCAGGTGTGATCAAATAGTTGACATACTGTATATATCATTCTTGATATTGCCGATCGCTCTATAACACTCTAGCACTCTTAACTACCATCTAACTAAAACCCAATAAAATTTTGGTCTGCTAAAAATAGAAATCTTTCAGCTGAACCGAGAAAAGATAAGAAGACGAATATATAAATTGTTATCATTTATTGTTGGTGGATAAAAATTGTCTTACTCCAACTAAATCACCTCTTAATGACAATAGTGGTTCTAGATTGGATATCAAGGCTGACAATATTTTCAGTGGAGATGAGAATTCTAGGGAATGCATTGCTTTAAGTTCCACTTATTTTGGTATCAAAAAGTTCAGTGAGATGCCTTCTGAAAAAATATATAATAAAGCAATAGAAGTAAAGACTGGCTTATAAGCCAGCCATATATGATATATAGTCCCTGACCTTGTCTCGATCGAGTTCTATTACCAACCTTCTTCTTAACTGGCGTAGAAACCGCTTACGCGGTTATAGCCGAGTCCACAACAGTGCGCCACGCATCTCTCCTTTTGGCGGTTTGGCGCCAATTGGTAATACCAAGTGAAGACAGGTCCTTCTCCACCTGGTCCTTCCACCGGAGTGGAGGTCTCCCTCTTCCTCGGCTTCCACCAGCGGGTACTGCATCGAAAACTTTCAGAGCTGGGGCACTTTCATCCATTCGAACAACATGACCCAGCCAGCGTAGCCGCTGTCTTTTTATTCGCTGGACTATGTCTATGTCGTCGAACAACACATACAGCTCATCATTCCATCTTCTGCGGTATTCGCCGTTGCCAATGTTTAAGGGACCGTAAATCTTCCGCAAAACCTTTCTCTCGAAAACTCCTAGTGCCGTCTCATCGGATGTTGACACCGTCCACGCTTCTGCACCATAAAGTAGGACGGGAATGATGAGGGACTTGTAGAGCTTAGTTTTTGTTCGTCGAGAGAGGACTTTACTTTTCAATTGCCTACTCAGTCCATAGTAGCACCTGTTGGCAAGAGTGATTCTGCGTTGGATTTCAAGGCTGACATTATTATCGGTGTTAATGTTGGTTCCTAGGTATACGAAATTATCTACAACTTCAAAGTTATGACTGTCAACAGTGACGTGGGAGCCAAGACGCGAATGCGCTGACTGTTTGTTTGATGACAGGAGATATTTCGTCTTGTCCTCGTTCACCACCAGACCCATTCGCTTCGCTTCCTTATCCAGGCGGGAAAAAGCAGAACTAACGGCGCGGGTGTTGTTTCCGATGATATCAATATCATCGGCGTACGCCAGGAGCTGTACACTCTTGTAGAAGATTGTACCTTCTCTATTTAGCTCTGCAGCTCTTATAATTTTCTCCAGCATCAAGTTAAAGAAGTCGCACGATAGCGAGTCACCTTGTCTGAAACCTCGTTTGGTATCGAACGGCTCGGAGAGGTCCTTCCCGATCCTGACGGAGCTTTTGGTGTTGCTCAACGTCAACTTACACAGCCGTATTAGTTTTGCGGGGATACCAAATTCAGACATCGCGGCATAAAGGCAGCTCCTTTTCGTGCTGTCGAAAGCAGCTTTAAAGTCGACAAATAGATGGTGTGTGTCGATCCTTTTTTCACGGGTCTTTTCCAAGATTTGGCGCATGGTGAATATCTGGTCAGTTGTTGATTTTCCAGGTCTAAAGCCACACTGATAAGGTCCAATCAGTTTGTTGACGGTGGGCTTTAGTCTTTCACACAGTACGCTCGATAGAACCTTATAAGCGATGTTAAGGAGGCTTATCCCACGATAGTTGGAGCAGATTGTGGGGTCTCCCTTTTTGTGGATTGGGCAGAGTACACTGAGATTCCAATCGTCGGGCATGCTTTCTTCCGACCATATTTCGCAAAGAAGCTGATGCATGCACCTTATCAGCTCTTCGCCGCCATATTTGAATAGTTCTGCCGGTAATCTATCGGCCCCGCTGCTTTGTTGTTCTTCAAGCGGGTAATTGCTATTCGAATTTCTTCATGGTCGGGTAATGGAACATCTGTTCCATCGTCATCGATTGGGGGATCGGGTTCGCCATCTCCTGGTGTTGTACTTTCACTGCCATTCAGCAGGCTGGAGAAGTGTTCCCTCCACAAACACAGTATACTCTGGTCATCAACCACTAGATCACCGCTGGGGGTCCTACAGGAGTGTGCTCCGGTCTTGAAACCTTCAGTTAGTCGCCGGATCTTTTCGTAAAATTTTCGAGCATTACCCCTGTCGGCCAGCTTGTCAAGCTCTTCATACTCACGCATTTCTGCCTCTTTCTTTCTTTTTCTGCAAATGCGTCTCGCTTCCCTCTTCAGCTCTCGGTATCTTTCCCATCCCGCTCGTGTTGCGGTCGATCGCAACATTGCGAGGTAGGCAGTCTGTTTTCTCTCCACTGCGAGACGACAATCCTCATCATACCAGCTGTTTTTTTGGCTTTTCCGAAAGCCAATGGTTTCGGTTGCAGCTGTACGTAAGGAGTTTGATATGCCGTCCCACAGCTCCCTTATACCGAGATGCTGATGAGTGCTCTCAGAGAGCAGGAGTGCAAGTCGAGTAGAAAATCGTTCGGCTGTCGGTTGTGATTGCAGCTTCTCGATGTCGAACCTTCCTTGTGTTTGTTGACGTGTGCGCTTTTCTACACAGAGGCGGGTGCGTATCTTAGCTGCTACAAGATAGTGGTCCGAGTCGATGTTGGGACCACGAAGCGTACGCACATCAAAAACACTGGAGACATGTCGTCCATCTATCACAACATGATCGATCTGGTTGCGAGTGATTCGATCCGGGGACAGCCAAGTAGCTTGATGGATTTTCTTATGCTGGAATCTAGTGCTACAGATGACCATATTTCGGGCCCCGGCGAAGTCGATCAGCCTCAGACCGTTTGGTGATGTTTCGTCATGGAGGCTGAATTTTCCGACTGTTGTGCCAAAGACACCTTCTTTACCCACCCTAGCGTTGAAATCGCCAAGCACGATTTTGACATCGTGGCGGGGGCAGCGCTCATGGGTACGTTCTAGGCGCTCATAGAAGGTATCTTTGGTCACATCGTCCTTCTCTTCCGTCGGGGCGTGGGCGCAAATCAGCGATATGTTGAAGAACCTCGCTTTGATGCGGATTGTGGCTAGACGTTCATCCACCGGTGTGAATGCCAGGACTCGACGACGGAGTCTCTCTCCCACCACGAATCCCACACCGAATTTGCGCTCCTTTATATGGCCGCTGTAGTAGATGTCACAAGGACCCACCTTCTTCCGTCCTTGTCCCGTCCATCGCATTTCTTGGATTGCGGTGATGTCAGCCTTTACTCTTACGAGGACATCAACCAGCTGGGCAGAGGCACCTTCCCAATTAAGGGTCCGGACATTCCAGGTGCATGCCCTTAAATCATAGTCCTTTATACGTTTGCCGTGGTCGTCATCAAAAGGGGGGTTTCTCATCCGAGGCCTGTGTTTCTTATTCACTGGTTATTCGTTTTTATGTGGTGGGTCCCAAGCCCTACGCACAACCGCATAAGCGGGATTCGCCTTCTCACTTTAGCTCGCTTCCAGACGGATGTCTGTTGGCTACCCAGAGGATACTTGGTCTAAGACCGGAAGTTGTGAGCTGCTTGAGCCACATGTAAAAGAATCGTTCCTGGCCACTCCCAAGTGAATGGCAGTCAGAAACTTTCCTCACTTACGTGAACTTCTACATATGACTCCATCCTCCTATTACCAACCGCATTATCTTAAAATTCTACTTGGAATGCTAATAGAAATAATTATTTTCTCTCTCTTACCTCTCGATGAAGTCCCTCAGTTCCTCACTATTTTCACTTCTGTCTCCATCCTTTCTCAATGGTACACGGACTCATTCAAAGAGGAATTCCATAGAGTTTTGAAACTTTCCGTAAGACCATTTACTATTGCTGACTATTACAGCTCAAGCGAGTAGAATAATTCTATCTTAAGGATCACCGAGCTTTTACAACGAGATCCCGTGAAGTGAAGAATGTTTCTAACGAGGGGTTTAAACATTTTGGAAATATTTTAGTTAAAAAATATATCCTCATGTATTCGACATACATATACTCCAACAAATTCTCTTGGGAACTATTAATTTCTAACTGTATTCTATGGTACCTTTCAGAACCTATTTAGCAGCCATTATAGTCGTAGGAAGGTTAGACAGGTAGAAGACAATCTTTAATATTTTTGAAATCGGTACCGGTTTTTTTTGCATACTTTGCTTATATCATTCTCTGTTAGCAGTCATTTTTAATGTGCGTTTCTGCAAATTTGTTTGCCTTTGCTTTGCACTGCCATTACTCTTTGTGACTTTAAGAAGACAGCTTTGCAAAGGCTTCATTTTGGCGTATCCGCAAAGCTGATATTAAGTAATCTTGATACACTTAATTGCTTACGACGCATCAACTATGCGCACACAAACAACCACAAGCATACAACATAATGTGAAAAGGTATTTGTTAAGGGTTTAAGACAAAGCGCAACGGAGAATACGGCATTTGTAGATCTGTGAAGAACATTGGTGGAGGCCAAAACCACCAAAGCGGCCGAAAAGATCTGCTGCAAAGTCGCTTAAGAGGAACGCCAGCTACAAGCACTATAATTAAGCGCCAATGGAGCTTATAAGTAATATATTTGTACGTATGTATGCCACCACATGTGAGTCCCTGCATAGTGCAACGCCCAGCGTTTTTTTGAGAAGCTCTGCAAATGCGTCTGGCGCTCAAATCGAATTAAATTGTTGCATGAAGAACGAATGCGTTGCGGCGTGTGGCACAAACTGGTTGCCAAATCAGATATTGTCATTTGTTTAATCCCTATGTTGTTGTTTTTTTTTCGCTGCTTGTGCGTTGTTTGCTTTTTCATGCCCCTGCTGCTGTTGCTGTTGCTGGTGGTTTTCAGACGCTTTTTATGCATTTACTTGTGATTTTGGGAATCTTTCCCCCTTTTTCGTGTGAATTCGCAAATTGTGTGTACAAGCGTTGCTGTTGTTGTTGTTGTTTGCTTGTTTTTAGTGCAAATTGAATGGAACGCCGTTGCAATAACTTTTGTTTGCTGCTGCTTTTGGTGAGTTCATTTCACCACCGTTTCACCGTTTCGCCATTTCGGCTTTCGAAGCGATAACAGTGCAATTTCGCTGCTTGTTTATGGCCGAAATTTTTATTTTATTTCATTTTCACTTTTTTCGTCCATTTTAGTTGCGGTCCACTACACGAACATTCGGCATTAAATGTATTTAAATTTTTATGTACGACTCTCACACACACACACAAACATGTACACACAAGGCGATATATTACTTTTTTATCATTAACTCTGACGCCAGGCGTTTGAGAAATTGCATGCACTGACTCTTTTTACAAAAACAAAAATAAAATGTAAATAAATTGTGAAAACATTTTACATGCATTTAAACTCATTCTTACAATGAAATGTAGCATTCCACGATCGTTTTGTGTGATAAGCCGATTCTGTTGTTGTTATTTGTGCTGCATACTAACATGCCTGCTGCCACACGCGTGTGTGTGAGTGTGCATGTCAGTATGTATTTGCGCACAAACAAATTGATTTTTAGGACTTCTGTGCCCCCATAAGTATACCTATGTGTACTTAGTTGCTATAATTTAAAGGTTGCCGCGGGAGCTCTCCGAAATTTCGCTGTGTGTAAAGTATAATAAACTTTTATGGTAATTGAATTTATTATCAGCGAAACTCGTCTCGTCTGACCTTATCAAGCGCTTTAGGTGTTATTTCTGTAGTTTTCATTTCTTTGCTTGCTTTAAACACGGCGTTTATTGTGCAGTTTTCATTATGCTGTAGTACAAAACGGTATAACGGTAAACATTTTACTGCAATTTTTAATATATGGTAGCGTTTGTTGACTTAAGCATGATAATTGAGGGTAACATCTTGAGGTTATTGATGTATTCAAAGCGTACAGCGGCGATTTTAAAGTGTTGTTGTAACTCTTTCTTATTTCAAAAAAAAAAAAAAAATATTGTCTTATTAAATTTTAGGGCAGCTCTAGAATATTGTCCTAAATTTCAAGATGATCTGAGTAGTAGTTTTGTAGTTACAGTCTGAAGAAGTAGCGATCCAGGGTAGGGTAGGTGGGATCAGCGTGCGTTTTCAGTCTCAAAACGGTGTCTTCAAAGTCGGTTGCCGACATCTCTCGAGAACTACCCAACCGATTTTGATGAAATTTTGGACAAATCTTGCATAAATATATTCTAGTTTGAAGTGCTAACTAAACACTTATTTTCACTTCAGATGATGAGGCTGGGTATCAAGCTGTTTCTTTTTCGTGAGATCGACGGAAATGACTTCACAATAGCAGAGATTTTAATATTTTTCTTCAAAAATTTTTATAGGGGTTGAGGGATGAAATATAATTAGAATTTTTAAGACTTTCACATTCAATCATTTTTTTATATTGAAAATAGGCTGGTTTTTTCGAACCCGGAAACCCAAAAAACAAAACAAATGTGTTCCAACTCAAACGGTTGGCTAGGTCATGTTGTTCGAATGGATGAAAGTGCTCCAGCTCTGAAAGTGTTCGATGCAGTACCCGCTGGTGAAAGCCGAGGAAGAGGGAGGCCTCCACTCCGATGGTAGGACCAGGTGACTTGATATTACCAATTGGCGCCAAACTGCCAAAAGGAGAGATGCGTGGCGCGCTGTTGTGGTCTCGGCTATAACCGTGTCTACGCCAGGCAAGAAGAAGAACTCAAAATAAAGGTTTTCGGTTTTCTTTAATCATGAAATTATCTAATTTGTTTCCTTACATATAAGTTGAATCTTTACTCTAAAATCTAAAAACTCCAGAACCGACAACCTTCATCTTTAAGAACATTTCGATATGGATGAAACCTACCAATCTTGCTGAAAAAGAAGGAAGCATAAGAATCGTATTCAGAGACCTCTGCAAACTAACAATTCAATCTCGGTGTTATTAATATGAAGAAAGAAAGAAATAAGAGGTAAAGATTATAGAATACATACACCATTTTCACACTTTTATTAAACTCAATTCGGTGGGAAAAAATAAATCAACAACGATAGCCGAATAAGGCGATAATCTGCTGGCGAGACAGTTCACTACGTGTTCATGCACGTCTTCCGAAATTTATTAGTTTTCCGGTAAATCATGACAAGCTACCAAGCAAACTGTAACGCACCGCAAAAAAAGCCAATCAAGACAACAACAAACAGCTTATAGTTGGCAAGCTGTTGCAATAACAGTCAATGTTGCAACAATCGCTACCGGTATTACGTAATAAATGATGTAAATTGCCGTTAGAGCAGCAGCCGTTATATAAGCACCGTTTTGGTGCGATGCGTCGCCTGGAAAATGGCGAAAATAATATGGCGCAATCGAAGCCAAGTGTTTTGTGCGTGCCACTGTCTGCATTTTGCGTGGCTGAGTCAGAAGCCAGTGTTGCAACATGCATGCAAGTGGCAAGCGGTTGAGCGTTCTTATCAATGTGAAAGGATCTGATTGCAATGCGAGCGAAAGTGTCGGAGCGAATGCGGCGACAACAAACACACACACACACACGCATAAGTTTAATCAGTATCTTTGGTGGCAAGCGAGACTCGTGTGAATGCCGACTGGAAAATTGGAGGCAAATTCGTACTTTTTTGTGTGTCTTTCTTGCCTGCTTGCCACTGTATCGATGCTTATTGGCGGTAGCGTGTAAATGATGATGTCGCCTTATTTCGCTGCCAGACACACATAAATTTTCGCAAAAATCGCATTTTTATGCTAATTTTGCCGCAAACACACTCTGACACACACAAACACAATCAAAAACCATCCAGAATGGCAACTATTGTCGTCGATACTCTGGCCGACCAGTCGAAAAATTACAAGTTGTGTTGACAACAACAACGACAATCACACAGCTTCTGTAACGCAGCGCCCGCCGTCGCCGCCGCGCACCAGCTTAGACTTGGCCATGCCATGCCGTCAGCGCCTCCAGCGCTGCTGATCATATCGCGTCGATCTTTACGCCGCGAATGCTTTATTATTACTTTGGCGCTTTGCGTGGCACATTTGCGCGCTCGCACACAGACACACACATGGCATTTGCCCGCCTTACTCTCGTATGTGGAAATATGCAAAAATCACACTAAATACTTCGTACATCTTCACGCTTCAGCATATTGAGCGCAACGGATGCAAAAATTAAGGGGTTTCAACTGCAACTGCGGCTGCTGCAGCCAAAAGTGGTCCTTGTAGATTTGTGTATGCATATGTTGCTTGTAAGACAACGCTTTGTTGCTGTTATTGTTGTAAGTGCTGCCAATAATTAAGTTGTTAAGTTGTAGCACGCAACATTATGCATGTACGGCGCTGCCCTCGCAACGTCAGTGTCAGCGCATGCATCAGTGTCGGCGCTGCAGGGCCATTCATTTCGTTTTGCGTCGCCCTGTCAGTCGACCGCTTGCAATATAGTGAACTTGCTTGCGCGGCATACCCTTTAAGTAATGATTCCATTGAAATAATAAACAGCAAGAATTCGTGTTATATATATTAGTAATGGCAGAAACGATGTTCTACCGAAGGAACGGTGTCTCTTAAAAGATATTGTGATAAAATAGATTTTTAATAATATTTTATAGTGAATACTCAATTTTAATACATCTTTGTTAATCGTAACTCTCAGAGAGATACTCAAAATGAGACCTTCCGGAGTCAATTTAGTCTCTAAAACTGTGTTAAAACTTAAATTGTTCTGGATAGGGTCTTCCTTCATATATTTTTACAACTTCAGCTTTCTGAGTTTAAGACTTATCAGTTCAACCACATAAAACCATATGCTCGATACCATGAAATGTGAAATTATAAATGAAATGGAAAAAGCTTTTACAGCTAGCATCCGGTAAGATTTTTAACCTAAATCCCGATGGCCAGTAAGAACCCTTTCGACTGAGGAGAGGTAAGCTTTACTGACGGAAAGGTTAGGATACAATAAACTCTTAAATTTTCCAAAAAGTTGGCAGCTCTATATTTAAATGTATATCTCCAGAATATGGTTACTCATTCCAGAGATTATTTTCCTCATTTCATAGTCTCATTTTATATCCAAGTGATATCAAACAGTAAAATACCATGAAGGGTATACAAACCACGACATCAATAACAACTATGTGATTACCTCAAAAGCACACATGAGTATTCAGCAAGCATGAATATACATATGCAATCATGTCGACATATACTTATATGCAAATAAGTATATACATTTCACTTATTTGTATTTGTGATTGTGTTTTCGGGCCTTAAGCTTGGCTATTTCCCAACTGGGGCAGATAAATTACAAATCTGTGTCCTTGAGCTGCCGCAATGCAATAACTCCTGCGCTAGAGTGCACTGCAGCAAGCGCCTACAGTCATGTAAACAACAGCGCGCACACACACACATGCAGTTACGCCTTCATACACTTATTGGCTGTCCCGGCTGCCTTGGCGAATATATGAGTTAATTATGGTGTTTATTAATACAACGATCGCTATCGCAGCGAAGAAGTCAAAGTATAAAAGTAGAATACACATATGAGTGCACATGAGTATGAAAAAAGTTAAATATGAGAAATAGAAAATAATCATACAAGCGTAGTTCCATAAAAGACACGATCAAACATAGCAATTTATTTGGTTTATTGCCTAAAATGGCTAAGCAAGGGCCAACAACGTAACAACGTGCTGTGGCAGTCGTGTAAATCCTTCTGAGCGCATGCGAACACCGCTGCCAACTCCTGTGAGCTCTGCAACATTGTTGCGATACATGTGCTGCAACAGACTTTTTTCACAGCATTAACTAGTTGTAGCGGACATGCACAAACACACACAGTCGATTTTTTGTGTTGTTACAACAGCAACAACAACAAGAACAATATTAACAACAACAGTCCTAAAACAACAACAACATGAGTTTTGACAACAACAACAGCAAACAACATTAACAAGTGCCAAGCATCATGTTTATTTGAAAGCCATAAATTTAAATACCTGCTTAGCGTTCCAAGCAATGATTATTCGGTAGTTGCAATGCACCATTACACAAACAAACCAACACACATGTAATCCATGTGTAATCCTTGTACGATTGGCAAGCTTGTGCGCTTGTAATTTTGTGTGCACATGCTGCTGCTGCATGCCGTTCGCCTACATTAACAACATTTGCTGCAAACTGCTTCTTTTTCGGGCCACTTTTAATGACTTCCCTCAACTAAACTCAGCTGCTTACGTAATCTTTTTTGCCCGTCCACGCGCTGGTGTTGTTGCTGAGGTGTCAAGAACATTGCATTTTATTTATTAATTACCAATTGAATGTGAACAACCGTGTTGTACATTCTTGTAAAAACTGCAATTTAAAGTTAGTTAGCTCAACGGCCCACACTGTGCGCTGCCGTGTGTTGCAGTAGCAAGTAGCTGCCGATTGTACTATATATGATTGCTAATTTAGTGTGCAGTTTTATGATATCACAAGCAATTGAATGTGTACGTAGTATATTTTAATGGGTTGTTTTGTTGTAATTTTTGTTGTAACTTTCATTTGTAGTCGAGAAATTGCTGGCAATGCAACTGAGGTCTCATGTAAACTTTATACAAAGTGAAGATATTGGCAGGAGACGTTCTTCTTTGTTTGACTTTAAGTTTAACTGAGCTTCTTTTGGTATTTATGGGAGTATACGACTAAAGGCGAGGTCTATAAATTGAGACGAAGTCCTCAAAATAGTTGCTCGGCAAAAGCTATATTTATTTCTTTGACCTCCGAATTCATCGGACTGCGAAATTTGTACTGACTAAAACAAACAGAATACACTGTTCTAAAATATTTCTATAAACTCTTGTTAGATGTGCTATAATCTCGGTATTCGGTAATGATGGACTCTATGCTATATATTAATATTTGAAAAATGTATAAACTTATTTTGTTCCAAAAATCAGTCAAGCATGCCAACGGAGATCGGGCCGCTCAAAACTGCTTACTCCGTCAATGTTTCGTCAGTTTCGTCGAGCAAATAATTGAGAAGAACATTGCCGAGTTGACAGTTCTTAGTGAGGTATAAAGCCAGGTCCATTCTGGTAATGTATGTAGACCAGACAATCATGGGAAAGGCTTCGTTGCACGATTCCCGATGTACTACATAGAGACCGATAATGGCTCCTTACTATATTTGCGTATCTGACACATTTTTTGTATGAAATTGGCGTAGGAACCGTTTAGCCGGTTATAACCGAATCGATGATGACGCGGCACTCCTCTCCACTCTCCTCAACGGAGTGGAGGCCTTCCCCTTCCTCGGCTTCCTCCGGCGGGTACTGCATCGAACACTTTCAGGGCTGGAGTGATTTCGTCCATTCGAACAACATGACCTACCCAGCGTAGCCGCTGTTTTATTCGCTTAACCATGTCAATGTCGTCGTATAACTCATGCAGCTCATCGTTCCATCGTCTGCGGTATTCGCCGTTGCCAATGTTCTGAGGACCATAAATTGTGCGCAAAATTTTCGTCTCGAAAACTCCTAGTGTCGTCTCATCTGATGTTGACATCGTCCACGCTTCTGCACCATAAAGCAGGACGAGAATGATAAGCGCCTTATAGAGTTTGATTTTGGTTCGTCGAGAGAGGACTTTACTTTTCAATTGCCTACTAAGTCTAAAGTAGCACCTGTTGGTAAGAGAGATTCCTTTTATAGAGGAAACCGAGTATTTAAAGTTAGAGTCTCTTTCTACAAGGTTATGAAAGAATTTTCTATGTCGAACGATTTTGCAGATAATAAAGCTAATGAAACAAGATCTTCCAAAACCTAATTTACGATTGCAGGTCACTCAAAATTCACAGTTGAAGTTACTATGACGACAGTCAAGTTTGTTGTGTCATATATACGATATCTCATTTGAAAGTTTCAGAAAGAGTGTTCAATGTGATCAACCTAACAACAAACCAGCCAAACTAACTCACTTTAATATAAGACCACTTTGTCTGCACCATCCAAAGATGCAATCAAACGAAGCCACGCATAAATCATTACTTCGTTATGACATTTCGCCTTCACTTTTAAAATGTTAACACCATAAGCGGTAGGGTCAGAGGCATGAGCGACTGCGCTGGTGACAAAATTCGACAGATGTCGCGTGAATGTAACGCGATTGCATAACCCAAAGTGCATTATTTAAGTAGTTGCCAAATGGTGAGTACTTAAATTAAGTAAGTTTCGGCGCAAAGGTCCTCCAATAGCCTGACTAAAACCAACGACAACAAAGCATAAGCCATAACCTGCGACAACACTTTGGTATTAGCTAGCACCATAGGAGCTGAGCGTGTTGTCTCCGCACCGAAAAGGCATAAACATATCGATGGCAAGAGATTGGCGAATGGTTGCGAGCAAATAGCACGGCATTAAGTGGTGAAGTTGCTGCAAATAGCCACGCAGCTGCAGGCGCTTAATACACGCCAAACCAAATGCGAGTGCTTAAATGCTTTTATAAGCGTGTATGTTGGTATGTTTGTATGTGTGTTATGGGTATAAAAAGGCATATTGTATGTTTGCACAATGCAACATAAAAACCATTCCGAATTGCACGATCAGTGAAGATCTTAATGCGAATCTTGTAATTTATTTGTAGCGCCAGTCGCACACACACACTCTCACGATGAGACACTCGACAGATCGGCAGATCAACGATCAACCTGCTTTTCGCCGCCATGCACTTGCCGCGCTCCGCTTGTCTGGTTAAACATGCAAAGGTACAGCGCAGCAACGCTCCCTTGAACGCCTGCGATCACCTGCGAACACTTGCGATCAAAAGCGCTTACGTAAACATTCGCTTGTGTGTGTATATGTGTGTGAGTGCCTGCCATTTGCATTCCCAACTTTATTTCTTAACTCATTCGTGCGCCAATTGCCCACAGCGGCAGTGCTTACGCCAACGCCAACGACAACGTCGGCAGCACTCGTTGTTGACTTTATGGCTTTACGAGGAGACACCGCCGCGGCCGCTGCGATGCCCTTTCGCAGATAATTTGCATGAATTTGCGATCATTGTCGATGGCATATCGATGGATGTGATCGCAAGTGGCGATACCATGATTGCGACGACGTTATCACCGCTGGCAACGAAACCACCAACCAAAACAAAAAACAACAAAGAGAAGCACCAACAACTCAACTGCCTGCAGTGAAAAAGTGGAGGGCTCCGGCAGCATGCAACGTCCTCGCATGCAAATATGTAATGTCGCATGCAACAAATGTTGCGTGAAGTGCTTTTAACCCAGAGCGCAACAACAAAAACCAGCGACATGCTTCCGCTCACGCCGCTCACTCCCTTCACTGAGTTAATGATGGGCCAACCGCGTCCACGGCATGGCATGCCGTGTAATGGCGGCGTCGACATGCCGCATTTAAATGCGTTTTTATGATGCGTTCGCAAATAAAGTAGCCGCAGCTAAGTCGGCATAGTTTAGATTGTTATCTACAAATTAAAGGGGAAATAAATGACACGCAAGTTCAGGCAGCCTGCCAGCAGTGGTTGCAACAACGGCACGAAGCGGAGCGGGGTGCAGGCGTACTTAAGCCGGATGGCATTTGCGACAAAATATGTTCGAGCTAAAAGGTTGCAAGTCGTGGAAATTGAATTGAAAAATGCTGTTTTATGCACACACACACGCTCACACACGAATACAGGCGACGCTCTACGGCTTATGTCAATTGTGGCAATAAATTGTTGGCGTAAATGCAAGCAAACGAATTAAATTAAATTAAATAGGCAAACTTTAGGGCGAATGTTTACAGATCAGCCCAATGTTGTGACTAATTTCAGTGGCAGCATTGGCTGCTAAGTTGTAAGTATGTGACATTAATCCGCGTGGCGGCAGGTGAGGCGAATGAGTCACTGAATTGTAGGAACTCCAGAACGCGGAGAGCGCAATGGTTTTTCGCAAATACCACGATGAAGACAATAACGATTTTATACAAGAGACGCAAAATGAGACTGTCTTAGTTCTACAAAGAACTCAAAA
Organism: Zeugodacus cucurbitae; assembly: GCF_028554725.1. Lineage (NCBI taxonomy): Eukaryota > Metazoa > Arthropoda > Insecta > Diptera > Tephritidae > Zeugodacus > Zeugodacus cucurbitae. The sequence goes on from NC_071669.1 coordinate 69,034,951, forward strand.
ATCACCAGCTTGACCGCCCTTGACTCTTACTAGTGCTCCATTTGAAGAGATCAAGCCGCAGGTCGCGTGAGGCCAAGCAAGAGGTCAAGAGAGGGGCCAGGTGTCCTAGTTCTAAGCAGATGAGTCAATTATCATCAACATCAGGTTGGCACTACTACTCGGTGTCGGTCTTGGTCATTTGGTCACGTCGATAAGCCGTGGTTGAAGATTTCAAGTTAGGCCAGGTCTACCACCACTTGATCCTTCCATCTGAGTTTGGGTCCACCTTTTTTCGTCGGCAACCAGGTGGTACCGCATCGTATATTTTGCGTGTTGGAGGGTTTTTTCCATTCGAACAGCTTGACCAAGCCAACGTAATCGCTGTATTTTTATCTGTCGCTCTATGTCCATATCGCCAAAGAGCAGTTCGTCATTCCTTCCTTCATCCCTTCATTCCATCATTGCTTTGGAGAACTTTTCTCTCGAATGTTCCTAAGGAATGCACATCGCGGTTTGTCATCGTCTATAATTCCGCAGCATACAGCTGTCAGTCAGGTCCCCATATTGGTATCTGGGGATTTTTAAGTGGGATTTCAAGCATTTTCAGCCAAGACCAGCCACATTTTAGAAGCAAATAGACAACGGCGACATTTCGAGTATTTCACAATTCACTGACCTAGTTTCATAATATTTGCGTGAATTTCAAATATACTAGTTTATCTTTATGCAAAAAATCGTTTCAGCTTTTTCTCTGGTTTATGAATAATTTAAAAGTTTGCGTGCAGACAGACTATAATTGCCAAAACTGAACAGCATTAAAAAGTTGCAAAAATAAAAATGTGGACTAAACGCCCAAAAATGTTTTTATAACTGAGATTTCATATGCATCTACACACACATATATACAAATACACACGCAAACTGGCTTTTAAAATTATGATTTCCCATAAAGTCGTGTCAAAATCCCCAGCCACTGCATACATGTATTCGACCAAATTGAGTTGTACACAATAAATCGCTACAGTGGCGGCTGCCGCCATCCCCGCACAGTAGGGGTCCGACAGCGCAGTCGCAGCGCATTTGTATCATATGCAACTACTTTCGGCAGCCAATATCCGTCACTGCGCCGAAAGTGGCAACAACACACACGCGCGCACACACGTGTAGTTGTGGTAATAACACAATAACCTCGAACCAATTTATTATCCACAACAGCTTACAAGCAAACACGCTTGAAAAAATATCATAAATCGACAATGTTTGACACCTTTTTTTGGTGGCAGATTGGCAAAAAAACAAAAAACAGTGAAATCGCGCATGTGTGGCATGCAACGCGTGGCTGTTATCACACTCGAGTGGCATTTTCATTATTAATACGAGAAAATATTGAATTTAATCTACCTGCGTGAGCTGATGAATTGGCGCACCAACAACCAAATGTGTAATTTGCTTTTTCAACAAGCGTTTGCGCGATTTCATGTGTAACGAGTAGCAGTGTAGCGGTCGTGTTTTGCAGCAGATATGAAAAAGCTGCTGAAAAAATACTTTTGATTATTTAAAAAGTTAATTTGCAGTAAACGAAAAAGAGTGTGTACACAAAACTGAAAATAAAATCTTCAAAAAAGTTTTAAAATAGCGGAAAATATGAATTCAACCGCACAATCGGCTTATTAGTACAACAACTATCAGCGGTGTATGATAAGAACAAATGGCGCTGAAATAAATATATGCCCAATAGTATATGGGCTTATATCTCCAATGACAGACCTCAATAGGTTATCGGATCGGATTATAACCAACTGATATCGTTTGGGATATATTTAGAACTGGAGTCTCTACATTTAGTGGCAGAACCAAGGTATCGTAGTCTCCGACTTTTAATTAATGCTTTCGTACAGCTCATCGATCCGTCTTCTTGATCGAATATACACCGCTGACAGAGGGAAAAGGTTCATAAACCTTTCTGCTGAGTTTTCTTCTGAAACACCCTAAAAAGTACATCCGTACTCAATTCCAACGAAGAAGAGAGCTCTGATCTTCAATTTGCGTTTTGTTGTATTCAGATTAAAGATCGACTATAAACTATAAGCATCTATTATGAGGAACGGTTAATGTTAGGAGCCCCCACCCCTTTTAAAATGTACCTTCAATTAGGGATACATAAGATATATATCTTCCGAGGGAATTCGCATTCAAAAACATTCGCTTTTGGTTCTCAAATCCAATGACATAGGTGTGGAAGTCAGGTTCGCTACGAAATTGTTAGGGTTTTTCGTCGGTTAAAAGCAAATATCTGTTAGAATTTTCTTGTTCAAATTTAGACATATCATATGCAGGATTGAACATTTTTTATAGCATCAGATTCCTATCGGTTTTATAGAAGTTTTCTTCCATTTTACCCTGATTTTTATATGCAGGAAAAGTGAACATGTATTTTAGCCGGGTCCAAGATAGATAGGATACATTTTTATATAACTCCAAGTCTCACTTGAGCTTAAATATTGTCGCTGTTTGTTGTTGTTAGATTAGACCCTCAAATTGGGTAATTAAAACTCATATTTAAAGAGTTCTTGCGAGATGAAAATTTTATGTAGTTTTTGAATGAGAATCCCTACACTAAGGGGGATAATTCTCGATAAGAACCAAAGCCTCTTTACAGACAATTCTATTTCCGAATAATCGCCAACAACACTAAAAAGCCTGAAACCAAAATACCTTTGAATGTGGTCCTGAAATCATTACCACAGCATCAACACGAAACCATTGCATTTCTCTGCAGGGTTGGCAACCCAGCTGGTGCTGCTGCAACCGTTGCCAAATATACAGACAAATTTGTTTGCCATGCATTTAATTAAAACGGAAAAGTTGTAAGTTATTGTTATGAAAAATATGAATGCACGCACACACATACACACATATATTCTCATGTGTTAGTATTTGTGTGCTTGGTGGCGGCATGTTGCATGCAGTTAATCGGACTCTCCTGCTGTTGCCACCGCCTTAGCGGCTGTTGCCGAGTTTATTAAACGCATTTAATGGCTTGTAGTGTTGCACTCGCAGTTTACCTTTGCATTTGCTTTTATAGTTGCTGTTGTTGTTGTTGTTCGTTTGTTTTGGTTTTTCTTTCCGTTTTTGCGGCTCACTGTGATGACTAAACTTTTGAAAAGCTTCGAAAAAATGCATATTAAATTTGGCGAACGCAAAAAATGTTGAATGTTGTTGACAGCCAAAGTAAATATGCAAGCAATCCAACTGCTTTTAATTGAATTGTTTGGTAGTTCGTTTTTTTCCACAAAAAAAGTCTACATGTCGAGATTTTTTCGCGCCAGAGTTCATGCGCAGGGAGGGGTCACAAAGTTTTTGATTGACAAGCTGTAATTTATAATTCGTTTCCTTTTCGCCATTGCTCACATATGCAATTTGATAAGTTCAAATGGGAGCGTTTTAATTAATTTCGAACAATTTTAGGTTATGTGCTTTTGGTTGTCTGCATGAGGGGTGCAATACTGGAGTTTTAGTGATTGCGAAAGTTGTGCGAGACTTTTTTGATCAGAAAGCTCTTCAAAGGCAATCTACTTTTTTCTAAAGACTATATTTTTGTTGGTTACCAAAGTTTTGTGGGAGGAGTTGACCGGATTAATACCAGACGAAGAGTACTTATACACATATCAGTCGTTATTAAACCAAAATCCAGATATATCGGTTCTCCTACGAACTGGAAACTAATTTCAGACGAGCATACATATAACATCAGTTCTTCTTTCTAGATTCAAAGGAGCTATTATGACATTTTTTACATTAAATAATTCTATTCAAAAACTACATTGACCATTAAAGGTGAAGAAAGATAGGTATCGCTTTATTTTAGATCCATTGGGACATCTAAAACTAAGCTTCAAATATAATCTAAAGAGCCTACTTTTATGGGTTGACAACGGCTTTGAAAATTGGAGCTCGCTACTTGAGCGAAAGGATGTTTTTCTGAGGTTCTGGCTTCATCTACAACAACACGACTACAGATGTTTTTAATGACCGAAATGTTCACCCTGAAACCGTTTAAAAGTCGTAATGTCCTGACGATAGATTTAGTACTTTGGGTTCCATTATTTTGACGTTGGAATCCTGATTGCACAGAAACACAAATAAATTTTCATTGAAAGACTTAGGGCTGTCAAAATTAAGATTTGCGTAACAAGACTGTTAGGGACGATATGGTAAAAACTTATTACTTCTTCGGTATTACCGGATCAGACCATTTGTTGAAGGAGGACACGATACCAATCGCACACTCGCTTTCAAAAGAATCTTATTAGTCATACAAGGTGCTAAATATAACTGACCTGTATGTACTGTAATCAAAATACGCTGGTACCAATATTTATATACATACATAAGTCCCGAAATCTTATAACAAACTTTTCTTAACTTGAGGGGTCCATTTACCATCATTTCCGTCGTCTACTAAAAGAGCGCCTCCTTTCGCGCGAACTGAACGAGCGCAAGGTGCAGTAGACACCTCCCTGAAAAGCTCATAATGTGCATTTTCAAGGCCTGTAAACACACATACATAGGGACTAAATGCATTTATGAACACGTGTAAACGAACTTACATGCAACCAGGCATGCCACACTTATGCTTGTTTTTTAACCTTTCAAGCACTTTTTGTCTAGACAGACGCTACAAAAGGCTGGCTGCTTGCATGCAACTTGCTTTTTTTCTCGTTCGCCTTTCTCTTTTTTCGGAGCGACTCCTTTGCTGCACGCCTCTTTAATCGCTTTTTTACTGTAAAATTAACGCACTGCCTACACAACTCCTTAAGGAGCGTAATAAAAGGAGCAGACA